>NC_064838.1:51450000-52700000 GCF_024166365.1 Elephas maximus indicus | reverse complement strand
AGATCCATCCACATATGAGCAGCTGATATTTGACAAAGGACCAGTGTCAATTAACTGGGGAAAAGATAGCCTTTTTAACAAATGGTGCTGGCATAACTGGATATCCATTTGCAAAAAAATGAAACAGGACCCATACCTCACACCATGCACAAAAACTAACTCCAAGTGGATCAAGGACCTAAACATAAAGACTAAAACGATAAAGATCATGGAAGAAAAAATTGGGACAACCCTAGGAGCCCTAATACAAGGTATAAACAGAATACAAAACATTACCAAAAATGATGAAGAGAAACCCGATAACTGGGAGCTCCTAAAAATCAAACACCTATGCTCATCTAAAGACTTCACCAAAAGAGTAAAAAGACCACCTACAGATTGGGAAAGAATTTTCAGCTATGACATCTCCGACCAGCACCTGATCTCTAAAATCTATATGATTCTGTCAAAACTCAACCACAAAAAGACAAACAACCCAATCAAGAAGTGGGCAAAGGATATGAACACACATTTCACTAAAGAAGATATTCAGGCAGCCAACAGATACATGAGAAAATGCTCTCGATCATCAGCCATTAGAGAAATGCAAATTAAAACTACGATGAGATTCCATCTCACACCAGCAAGGCTGGCATTAATCCAAAAAACACAAAATAATAAATGTTGGAGAGGCTGCGGAGAGATTGGAACTCTCATACACTGCTGGTGGGAATGTAAAATGGTACAACCACTTTGGAAATCTATCTGGCGTTATCTTAAACAGTTAGAAATAGAACTACCATACAACCCAGAAATCCCACTCCTGGGAATATACCCTAGAGATACAAGAGCCTTCATACAAACAGATATATGCACACCCATGTTTATTGCAGCTCTGTTTACAATAGCAAAAAGTTGGAAGCAACCAAGGTGTCCATCAACGGATGAATGGGTAAATAAATTGTGGTATATTCACACAATGGAATACTACGCATCGATAAAGAACAGTGACGAATCTCTGAAACATTTCATAACATGGAGGAACCTGGAAGGCATTATGCTGAGCGAAATTAGTCAGAGGCAAAAGGACAAATATTGTATAAGACCACTATTATAAGATCTTGAGAAATAGTAAACCTGAGAAGAACACATACTTTTGTGGTTACGAGGGGGGGAGGGAGGGAGGGTGGGAGAGGGTTTTTTATTGATTAATCAGTAGATAAGAACTGCTTTAGGTGAAGGGAAAGACAACACTCAATACATGGAAGGTCAGCTCAATTGGACTGGACCAAAAGCAAAGAAGTTTCCGGGATAAAATGAATGCTTCAAAGCTCAGCGGAGCAAGTGCGGGGGTCTGGGGAACATGGTTTGCGGGGACTTCTAAGTCAATTGGCAAAATAATTCTATTATGAAATCATTCTGCATCCCATTTTGAAATGTGGTGTCTGGGGTCTTAAATGCTAACAAGCGGCCATCTACGACGCAGCAATTGGTCTCAACCCACCTGGAGCAAAGGAAAATGAAGAACACCAAGGCCACACGACAACTAAGAGCCCAAGAGACAGAAAGGGCCACATGAACCAGAGACCTACATCATCCTGAGACCAGAAGAACTAGTTGGTGCCTGGCCACAATCGATGACTGCCCTGACAGGGAGCACAATAGAGAACCCCTGAGGGACCAGGAGATCAGTGGGATGCAGACCCCAAATTCTCATAAAAAGACCAAACTTAATGGTCTCACTGAGACTGGAGGAATCCCGGCGGCCATGCTCCCCAGACCTTCTGTTGACACAGGAGAGGAACCATCCCCGAAGACAACTCATCAGAAATGAAAGGGACTGGTCAGCGGGTGGGAGAGAGACGCTGATGAAGAGTGAGCTAATTATATCAGGTGGACACTTGAGATTGTGTTGGCAACTCTTGTCTGGAGGGGGGATGGGAGGATAGAGAGAGAGGGAAGCAGGCAAAATTGTCAAGAAAGGAGAGACTGAAAGGGCTGACTCAAGAGGGGGAGAGTAAGTGGGAGTAGGGAGTGAGATGTATGTAAACTTATATGTGACAGACTGATTGGATTTGTAAACGTTCACTTGAAGCTTAATAAAAGTTATTAAAAAAAAAAAAGAAGGTGGTTGCAGCTTCTTGATGGAATCAAAGTGACCTTGTCCTGTCATCAGAAGACTGATGAATATGGCTGTCTCTCTCAGATATCAGTCTCATTTTCAAGATGTCATACATGCTTATACACCTACACAACGGCTGGCAGGTGGACCAGGCCATCCTTTCTGAGTAGGACCATGTTGTCATCATGCGGTTTGGCCACGACTGGGATCCTCCTTGTATGAAAATGGATGAACTTTTATACAGCATAGCTGAAAAGGTACGTTTTCTTCATGTGGGGTGCAATAACCATTTTAGTAATTTCATTGTGCTTAGATTCCTTTTGCTTTGCCAAACCCGTTGCTGTGGAGTCAATTCCAACTCATAGTGACCCTACAGGACAGAGTAGAACTGACCCATGGAGTTTCCAATGAGCACCTGGTGGATTCGAACTGCCAACCTCTTGGTTAGCAACCATAACTCTTTACCACTGTGCCACCAGGTTTCCTTTGCTTTGCCAGTTGGCAGTAAAATTAAAAGTGAGGTAAAAACTGCATCCTATACTCTCTTCTGTATAAACACATTCACCAAATAAAGACAAGAAGCACTATCCACGTCCAGACCCATTCCTACCTTGTGGGTCTGAAATTGTACAGGACAGTTCAGGTCTTTTTTGGGGAGAAGTGTCTGTAGTCTTCTCCAAAGATAAAGTGGCTCATACCCTCCTCCCTAAATAAGTGAGTAATTTCTAGTGATCCCCTATGGAAACTTGGTCATGTAGTGATTAAGAATTATGGCTGCTCACCAGAAGGTTGGCAGTTCAAATCCAGGTGCTTCTTGGAAACCCTATGGGGCATTTCTACCCCGTCCTGTGGGGTCACTATGAGTCCAACTCGACAGCAATGGGTTCTTCTTTTAGTTCAGGTCTTTTTCTGAAAGAAGTTTCCATAGTCTTCTCAAAAGTTCCAGTGCTTCATGTCTTCCTCCCCAAATGAGCCAGTAATTTCTATTGACAGAGTGTGAGGAAATGTTATGCATCTAAATTGGTGTAAACATTCTACAGAGCACAGGGACAGTATTTATAAGATGCCTTTAAAATGCTCCTATCCTCTGTTCCCGAGATTCTATTTTAGGAAGTTATCCTTAGGAAAAAGAACAAAGTATGTACACAGATTTAAGAGTAAGTCTTACATTGTAGCTGAATAATTGATATTCATGAAAAAATCTGGGTTACTTATAGTCATGAAAACCCAGAAAATAACAGAAGAATAATAAATTAATTACATAGCCATTTGAAATATTATGCAGCCATCAAATTGTGTTTTTGGAAAATATGATTTATATAAGAAAATGCTCATGCTTCAAAGTAGGATTCAAAATATTGTACTATGATCACTATATTCTACTGAACATTTTGTTAAAACCATATAAACAGATTTTCTAGACAGACCCAGAAAAAAACGGGAAGACCTCAAAATACTAACAGCAGTTACCTCTGCGTGTTGTGATTGGAGATGATATCATTCCCTTTATATATTTCTGGTTTTTCCAAATCTCTGAAGAGCTTGCAGTTAATGAAAAAAAAGACAAATTATTGCATCCAATGTTATTTTGGGGTACTACCTATTAGTATTTACAAGTGTCCAAACCCAAATAATTGAGGGGATTTTTCTGAGCTCTAGAGGCATGATTTTAGAGCCGTTGCTTAATGCATACTATTAAGTATTTGTGAAATTACAAATTTGTAAACCTATGTATGGATTATTATTAAACCAAAAAACCCAGTGCCGTCGAGTCAATTCCAACTCGTAGTGACCCTACAAGACAGAGTAGAACCACCCCACAGAGTTTCCAAGGAGCGCCTGGCAGATTCGAACTGCTGACCCTTTGGTTAGCAGCCGTAGCACTTAACCACTAAGCCATCAGGGTTTCTGGATTATTATTAGATCAGAATATTATATTTGTAACTTTCTGCTTGAGTAAAGCTTAGCTGGTCCTAAACTGTTCTGAGGAATAAAAGTGAGGTGTGGAGGCCGAATGGTCAGCAGGTCCTTATGCTGCTGCGTGATTTTCCCACGTGTCACCCCTACTGGGAAAAAAAAGGTTAGAGAACTAGTTTGAAAATTGTCCTATTTGACACGAACTGTTGTTTTTTTCTTAAGTGTGCTGTTGCAGAATGAAAGCCACATCGATTTTTAATCTCCTTTTTTTTAGGTTAAAAGATTTGCAGTTATTTATGTTGTAGATATCACAGAAGTACCTGACTGCAACAAAATGTATGTTGTATGACCCTTGCACCATCATGTTTTTCTATAGGTATGTCATATTATCCTAAAGTTCTTACTTGCCTTGAAAATAGTCTGGAATTGGATGTAATCAAGATGTCTTTAGCTTTTTTTTATTTAGAAGCAATCGTATTACAATACCAACATGCAATGGGACTATATTTTAAAGTATTTCACCAAAGAAACAATTTCAGTTTTAGCATTTACTCAGTAACAAACTGTCCTTTGTAATAACTTTGCCCAGAGACCTACGTGAGGTGTAGATGAATGGAAGATACTGTTACTGACATTTAAGATGCCTTAAAATATAATCTCGTGATGAAAAGATCTGTTTTAAAATAACTATATCATATGATGTCAATGACTTTATTTTGTGTTCTTTTTGTGAAACGCAAGAGAAAAACCTGTGTTTAATTACTGTGCTTGTAAATGCAAGACTGCTTTATCAGGTCAGAAAATCTGTGGTGGAGCTGTAATTTGGAAAGAAAGCACAATTGGCCTTGTTTTTACTTGTCAGATTAGCACAAATGTACCAACTCAAATCAACACCTATATATTAGCTCCCAGCTGTGTGGGTCAGTAGTCCTGTGGGCTCAGTAGGCTTTCTGTTCTGGGTCCTTCACGGCCAAAGCCAGGGGGTCTTCTGGAGGCTCTGGGAAGAGTCCATGTTGGCTCGTCGGATTATTGCAGGACCAGCCCCTGTGGCTGGGCATGAGGTCTCCTTGCTGCTGTTAGCTGGGCCTCTCTGCTCTGAGTGACCTCCCTGCTCCTTCTCGCATGGCCCCTCCTTCTTCAGTCCAGCAACAGCCTGTCCAGTCCTCTGACTCCTCTTCTGCCGCTAGCCTGACACAACTGCTTTTAGAGTGTCTGCGGGATTAGGATGGGCTCACGCAAATAATCCAGGGTATTTTCCCTATTTTAAAGTCAATTATTAGTAGTCAGTTATTAGTAATCTTAATTACTTCTGTAAAACCCCTTTTGCAGTACTATGTAACTTAATTACAGAGACCCAGGGATTAGAGCAGGAAATCTTTGAAGGATCAGGGGTGAGCATTTTAGGATTTTGCCTACCATAGTCTGGAGCCTGGGTGGCACAAGTGGTTTGTGATGGGTTACACCTAAAGGTTGGCAGTTCAAACCCACTCATCCACTCAAGCTGAACAAAGACCTGGTTATCTGTTCCCAAAAAGATTACAGCCAAGGAAAGCCTATGGAGCAGTTCTACTCTGTAACACATGGGGTTGCCATAAGTCAATGTATTAGATGCAAAGGTTTGAGTTGGTCCTCTGGCTCCCATATGCAAAGTCCATCCCCTCCTTCAAGGTTCCCAAGGGTCTAACCTCATTATAGCATCAGCTGAAAGTCAATTAAATCTCATCAATTAAAAGTCCCAAATCTCATCACCTAGACTGACTGAATTGGGTATGAGCGAGGTTCCTTAGGATAAGCCACTGGGTACAGCTCCTGGGCTCTACCTGTGGGCCACTGAGACTGAAGAGAGCTTGGTGCAACATGGAAGGCATTTTCTTCACCGGACACTCTTTTTAAAAGATTATTATGAGAACTTATTCCTCTTTTTTTTCTCTCTGAAGGAACAAGCACATCATGATTGATCTGGGAACTGGGAACAACAACAAGATTAACTGGGCCTTGGAGAACAAACAGGAAATGATCGACATCATAGAGATCGTCTACTGAGGGGTGCGCAAGGGCCGGGAGCTGGTGGTGTCTCCAAAGGACTACTCCACCAAGTACAGATACTGAGTTCTGGCCGCTGGGTCTGCAGCTCCCACTGTTCTGTGTGTATGTGAGGCTTGTGGAATCGCTTCCAAGTGGAACGTCTTAAACTAGTTAAAGCCTTTGGGAAATTGCTGGAAAAGTACATGCACCTCCAGGAGCAGGAGTGACTTTTTGAAGTCAGGATTGCATAGCCTTCAATTTTCAGCCTGCCTGTCTGTTTTTTCTCTATATTGGCAAATATCTGTAAATACCTAACTGAAGTAAATAAAATACAAGGTTATGAACAGTTATAATTGCTTGTTTTTAAAAAACTTGATGAATGGATCCCTCATGGGTAGCCAAAATTAATTCTTACCTTTACCATTGGGGTGAAGCGATGAGGCTGATAGGCTTTATAGATCTGTCAGTGGGAGTCCAGTGTAGCCTTGAGTCCAGAAAGAACACACAATTAGGATAAAGTATCTTTTAATCTTTTCCTGATTATTAAAACAGTGTAATAAGATATTGATTCTGTGAGCCTTCCTTTCACATTTGAGAAAGAGCTATCTCTTGCTCCCTCTGAGATTATATCTAATATACTTAAACACCACTGAATTTTCTGTAGAAACCATGACCCATGGTTCAGTCCATACAGCCATGGGGTATCTTTATTACAATGTCAAGTTCCTCTTGCTAAACCCCCTTTATCCTGGCATATGGGGAATGATTGGTTGGGATCCCCCAGGGAGCATCTCACTTGTACTTTGGGTTCGGTTTATGGTTAGGGTTGTACTTTGCCTGAACACCAATGCAGGGGGGGTCGCAGCCTAGAGCCTCTGCGTTCTGATCCAGGCTCTGCTGCCCAGCTAAGTGGCCTTGGACAAGGTCCTTCCCTTCTGTGTGCTCTACCCCAGCTGTGAAAGGGGCATAACAGTGTCTGCCCATAAGCAGATGTGTTCCTTCACGTAATACATTAGGACAGGGCCTGGGAGGTGTGGAAACGGTGGGAAGTGTTTGCTGCGTCTGCTAGGTCTGGTTATTGCTAACGCATGGGGAACACTGACACAACAAAAAGTCAACTTTTAAACATGCTTAAATCTGGCTTTAAATTCAAATGCAAATCTACAATTCCATCTCTCTAGCCTTAATTTCCCCCTTTATAATCTTGAGTATAATACCATTTCACAAAGTTAGGAGGTGGTAGTGAAAAAAATCTATGTGAACTCAAGTATCTGAGTACACTCCTGCTATTTCTCCAAAGATATATGGCCAATAAGCACATGAAAAGATGCTCAGCATCATTAGTCTTTAGGGAGATATTTATCAAAATCATGAGATACCACCTCATACCAACTAGGTTGTCTGTCACCAAATAAATGGAAAATAACAAATGTTGATGAGGATGTGGAGAAACTGGAACCCTCATCTGGTTATGGGGAGAATATGAAATGGTGGAGCTGCTGGAAAAGTTTGGCATTTCCTCAAAAAATTAAACATTAAACTACCATATGACCCAGCAACCCCAATCCTAGGTATACACCCAGAAGAATTGAAAGCAAGAGTGAAAACAGAAATTTGTACACCAGTGTTCAATGCATTCACTGTAGTCAAAAGGTGGAAACAACCTAAACGTCCATCAACATATAATGAAGACAGAAAATACAGTATATTCATGCAATAGAATATTACTCAGCCATAAAGAGAGATGAAATCTTGATGCCTGCTACAACATGAATGAACCTTGAAAACATGCTGAGTAAAAGAAGTCTTCACAAAAGGACAAATATTGTATGATCCCACTTACATGAAATATCTAGACTAGGCTAATGAATAGAGACCAAAGGTTTTAGTGGTCACCAGGGGTGGAAGGAATGGGGGAGGGTGACCACTGGAAACATTCTGCCTTTGTTCACAGCCATCTTTGTTAAGTAGTTAGAAGAATGACTCACTTTCTACTGTCTGATTGCATTGCCTTTGTTCTTTTAATCTTTTATTTTACTAATAAGATTTTTAAATTATGAAAATCAGAAGTCATATTCCGTAGATTATTACTCAAAAGAACAGTTTTCATTTGATCACATTTTCATGTCGCTGGTCTGAATATATTGAAAGAGGTAAAGGTTTATTTCTATACTAATTGTTGTTGTTAGGTGCTGTCAAGGCAGTTCCAACTCATAACGACCCTATGTACAACAGAACGAAACACTGCCTGGTCCTGCGCCATCCTCATAATCATTGTTATGCTTGAGCCCATTGTTGCAGCCACCGTTTCAATCCATCTCATTGAGGGTCTTCCTCTTTTTCACTGATCCTCTGCTTTACCAAGGATGATGTCCTTCTCCAGGGACTGGTCCCTCCTGGTAACATGTTCAAAGTATATGAGAGAAGTCTCACCATCCTTGCTTCTAAGGAGCATTCTGGCTGTACTTCTTCTAAGACAGATTTATTCGTTCTTCTGGCAGTCCATGGTATATTCAATATTCTTTGCCAACACCACAATTCAAAGGCATCAATTCTTCTTCGGTCTTCCTTATTCATTGTCCAGCTTTCAAATGCACATGATGTGATTGAAAATACCACGGCTTGGGTCAGGCACACCTTAGTCTTCAAGGTGACATCTTTGCTCTTCAACACTTTAAAGAGGTCCTTTTCAGCAGATTTACCCAATGCAAGGCGCCTTTTGATTTCTTGACTGCTGGTTCCATGGCTGTTGATTGTGGATCCAAGTGAAATGAAATCCTTGACAACTTCAGTCTCTTCTCTGTTTCTCATGATGTTGCTCCTTGGTCCAGTTGTGAAGATTTTTGTTTTCTTTATGTTGAGGTGCAATCCATACTGAAGGCTGTGGTCTTTGATCTTCATTAGTAAGTGCTTCAAGTCCTCTTCACTTTCAGCAAGCAAGGTTGTGTCATCTGCGTAACGCAGGTTGTTAATGAGTCTTTCTCCAATCCTGATGCCCTGTTCTTCTTCATGTAGTCCAGCTTCTCACTTGGATTATTTGCTCAGCATACAGATTGAATAAGTATGGTGAAAGAATACAACCCTGAGGCACACCTTTCCTGACTTTAAACCAATCAGTATCCCCTTGTTCTGTCCAAACAGCTGCCTCTTGATCTATGTAAAGATTCCTCATGAGCACAATTAAGTGTTCTGGAATTCCCATTCATCGCAATGTTATCCATAATTTGTTATGATCCACACGGTCGAATGCCTTTGCATAGTCAATAAAACACAGGTAAACGTCCTTCTGGTATTCTCTGCTTTCAGCCAGGATCCATCTGACATCAGCAATAATATCCCTGGTTCCACTTCCTCTTCTGAAACCAGCCTGAATTTCTGGCAGTTTTCTGTCGATATACTGCTGCAGCCGTTTTTGAATGATCTTCAGCAAAATTTTGCTTGCGTGTGATATTAATGATACTGTTCTATAATTTCCACATTCGGTTGCATCACCTTTCTTGGGAATAGGCATAAACATGGATCTCTTCCAGTCAGTTGGCCAGGAAGCTATCTTCTATATTTCTTGGCATAGACTAGTGAGCGCCTCCAGCGCTGCATCTGTTTGTTGAAACATCTCAGTTGATACTTCATCAATTTCTGGAGCCTTGTTTTTCACCAATGCCTTCAGAGCAGCTTGGACTTCTTCCTTCTGTACCATCGGTTCCTGATCATATGATACCTCTTGAAATGGTTGAACATGGACTAATTCCTTTGGTATAATGACTCTGTGTATTCCTTCCATCTTCTTTTGATGCTTCCTGCATCATTGAATATTTTCCCCATAGAATCCTTCACTATTGCAACTCGAGGCTTGAATTTTTTCTTCCGTTCTTTCAGCTTGAGAAACACCGAGCGTGTTCTTCCCTTTTGATTTTCCATTTCCAGCTCTTTGCACATGTCATTATAATACTTTACTTTGTCTTCTCAAGAGGCCCTTTGAAATCTTCTGTTCAGTTCTTTTACTTCATCTATTCTTCCTTTTGCTTTAGCTGCTCGACACTCAAGAGCAAGTTTCAGAGTCTCCTCTGACATCCATCTTGGTCTTTTCTTTCTTTCCTGTCTTTTCAATGACCTCTTGCTTTTTTCATGGATGATGTTCTTGATGTCATTCCACAACTCATCTGGTCTTGGGTCACTAGTGTTCAACACGTCAAATCTATTCTTGAGATGGTCTCTAAATTCAGGTGGTATATACTCATGGTCATATTTTGGCTCTCATGGACTTGCTCTGATTTTCTTCAGTTTCAGCTTGAACTTGCATATGAGCAATTGATGGCCTGTTCCACAGTCGGCCCCTGGCCTTGCTCTGACTGATGATATTGAGCTTTTCCATCATCTCTTTCCACAGACGTAGTCAATTTGATTTCTGCGCATTCCATCTGGCGAGGTCCATATATATATTAAAAAAAAAAAAAAATTTTTTTTTTTTTTTTTTAGTTGCCGTTTATGTTGGTGAAAGATGGCATTTGCAATGAAGAAGTCGTTGGTCTTGCAAAATTCTATCATTTGATCTCCAGTATCGTTTCTATCACCAAGGCCATAGTTTCCAACTACTGATCCTTCTTCTTTGTTTCCAACTTTTGCATTAAAACACCACCCTGGTGGCGTAGTGGTTAAGTGCTACGGCTGCTAACCAAAGGGTCAGCAGTTGAAATCCACCAGGCGCTCTTTGGAAACTCTATGGGGCAGTTCTACTCTGTCCTACAGGGTCGCTATGAGTTGGAATAGACTCAAAGGCACTGGGTTTGGTTTTTGTTTTTGTAATTATCAATGCATCTTGATTGCATGTTTGATCAATTTCAGACTGCAGCAGCTGATAAAACTCTTCTCTTTCTTCATCTTTGGCCCTAGTGGTTAGTATGTATATTTAAGTAATAGCTGTATTATCTGGTCCTCCTTGTAAAAAAATGGATATTATCCTATCACTGACAGCGTCGTAGTTCAGGATAGTTCTTGAAATGTTCTTTTGGACAATCAATGCAACACCATTCCTCTTCAAGTTGTCATTCCCAGCATAGTAGACTATATGATTGTCCAATTCAAAATGGTCAATACCAGTCTATTTCAGTTCACTAATGCCTAGGATATCGATGTTTATGCGTTCCATTTCATTTTTTATGATTTCCAATTTTCCTAGATTCATACTTCGTACATTCCAGGTTCCGATTATTAATGGATGTTTGCAACTGTTTCTTCTCATTTTGAGTCGTGCCACAACAGCCAATGAAGGTCCCGAAAGCTTTACTCCGTCCACATCATTAAGGTCGACTCTACTTTGAGGAGGCAGCTCTTCCCCACTCATCTTCTGAGTGCCTTCCAACCTGGGGGCTCATCTTCCAGCACTATATCAGACAATGTTCTGCTGCTATTCATAAGGTTTTCACTGGCTAATTCTTTTCAGAAATAGACTGCCAGGTCCTTCTTCCTAGTCTGTCTTAGTCTAGAAGCTGAGCTGAAACCTGTCCTCCATGGGTGACCCTGCTGGTATCTGAATACCGGTGGCATAGCTTACAGCTCCACAGCAGCACTCAAGCCCCCACAGTATGACAAACTGACAGATGCGTGGAGGTCTATACCAATTAATGGACAGTAAATAAACTTAGGCCCAAATTTGCCAATAAAAGCACCTTAATTTTCTGTAGTTATTGAAATATTTTTGCTTAGGAAAAATTTAATATAGAGAAAAATATTAAGTTAAATGATTTTCATTTTAGTAGATGGGAGTCAATGCGTATTCAAAGCTCAAAGTGAATAAATAGTATGTTCTCTTCAAACAGGTATTACTACTGTGTGAATAATCCATTTCTGTGATTAACCATTAACCATGTCCAGGAAAGCATACTTTTCCAACATTATGCTGTCTCTCTGTATTTTAATTAAATGCAGAAAACATATTACAGGTGTTGCCATTTATTGAGGAGACCGATAAAATGCCAAATCAGTCCGGATAGAGAACAGTCGTTTTTAACATTTTGGAGTCACAAACTCTCCTGCCATTCACAACCCCAACCAGCACACAACTGTTTGGGAGTTCACAGAATTCTTAAAATCTAAGACATAAGCCCTTTATTAAGAATCCCTGATCTAGCACAACAGTAAGCATGAACTCATTCAGGCAGATTTAACCTGACTTAGGTCTTTCTTTTCATTAAAGAGGCATTGATACCAAAACCAAACTTGTTGCCGTCCAGTCGATTCCAATTCATAGCAACTCCATCGGACAGAGTAGACCTGCTCCGTAGGGTTTCTAAGAAGCAGCCAGTGGATTCGAACTGCCACCCTTGCATGGCTGCTGAGCTCTTAACCACTGCACCACCAGGGCTTTGTTTCTAAAAGGCATTAAACCAAAAAACCAAGCCCATTGCCATCTAGTTGATTCTGACTCACAGTGACCCTAACCGATAGAGTAGAACTGCCCTGAACAGTTTCCAAGGAGCAGCTTGGTGGATTTGAACCTTTTTTTGGTCAGCGGCTGAGCTCTTAACCACTATAGCACAAGCGAAGCTTTTAAATAAGCTCCAATTCACTGTGACTGCATTTCGTTTGAAGACTAACTTGGGGGTGGGGGTAAAAAGTGTTTTAATAAAACCTGATTTCTAAGTAAGAGTGTTTTTTCATTAAGATGTGTGATTTTTAAGGAATTATGACAAATTCTGTTTTAGTTAGTCTGTTTAGAAAATTAGCATTTATAAATATCTTTTATTATTCCTGAAAATTTTGCATGTAGTTCCAAAGCAGTAATTTCCATAACAAATATGGGATTGTATTTTTCAAGATGAAAGCGATCAAAAGACATGCAAAAGAGAAACAGATTCAGATTCATAACGATCTTACCATTTGTTCTTCAATACGACTCTTAGTTCTAGGTTGCACCATTAAGTCATTTACAATCTTCTATAATAAGTCATCGGTGTGGTTTCCCATTTCTTCCAGTACTTCCAGGGACGCTGCTTCAGCTTGGCCCCGCTCCTACTGGTCTGACAAAAAAAAATCTCCAGGGCAGAGGAGATGATGTAAACAGATGGCAGTTTTTAAAATGAGAAAACCAAAAATCATGATGTCAATGCAAATTAGTTACCACCAATGAAGTTATTATTACTTTTTTTTTTTAATGTGCATATTTAAGTTTTAAACCTGAGAGGTCAGTGTGAGAAGGTGGCTCACTTTGGTGCTGTAACACTGGACATGATGTCAGGGACATGACATTGGTATATTTTAGTCAAATTCTAATGAGCTTGTAACTATAGTGAAAATTAATTCTTTTTTACACTAGTTTTGCAATGGTTTAAATTTTGACATTTCAAAATCTTTTCCTCCTATGGGAACCCAGCTGCAACATCAAAAGTTACAAATAAATGGTCCATATGCAAATACTTTAAACACAGATTTTTTTTTTTAGTAATTAGAAGAGTTCCCCCCCCCCATTCTTATCAATGCCCTCTTTGTTGTATAACACCATTGTTTCTTGCCTCTCAGATGCACATTTTTCTCTGCATTTGCATGTTTTGAACACAGGATGCACCTCACAATTGATGTACATTTTTAGTGCCGTGGATTTGCTTGTTTTGTTTTGTGGCAAATATATAGGTGAGAAAGCATTTGTCATTTCAACAATCTTTACATGTACTGTCAGTGACATTAAATACGTTCCTCAGGTTCAACCACCACAATGAGCTGTTCCCAAATCTTTCCCATTACCCTTAGAAGTTCAGTGTCCCCTAAGTGTTGCGTCACACGGAGTTTTTAAGGAATGCATTTAGTTGTGTAAAGTGAACTCAGATTGAATGTTTAGGTTGCTCATATCTGGATTTGCTCAAACTGGAAACAAACATCCTAGCCTGATTCTGTTTGATTTCACGTTTCTAAGACAAAACAGTGAGCAACTGAAGTTAAAACAAAGGTGGGGGAGAACCATAGCTAGTATTCTGTGGTGGAGACCTTCACTATTATGTTTGCAGATTTCTGGTTGTTGTTAGAGAATAACAAACAGAATGTTACAGGGCAGATCGACCAGATTTAGGGCTTTTGGGAAAGTGCCATTTGGTGGTATTGCATGTTGTATTCCTTGCACTTTACCCTTGCCATACAAATGTCCTGCATTGTCTGCCAAAAAGGAAGTAATACTACGTCAGGATGCCACATAAAAATGCAGGGGTGAATACTGGGAAGTCCTAAGTAAACAATTGCCCACTAATAGCAGATAACAAAAATACATTCCATGATAATTTAACAGTCTAAAAGCATTGTAGTATTTGTTATTAAAAAAGGATATTTCTGAAGCTTAATGTTGCAGTCAGAGCTTGAAAGTGTTCTTGAAGCTCTTGAAATAGATTTTTTGCCTGAAAAAATGAACCACAAGGCAACCAAATATAAAATTTACTGTTAGTGTAAAACATTTAAAAGTTATGGAATGGACATATAAGTTCAATTGAATTTTGACAAAGATGCCATGGCCTTTTGATTCAAAGGGCAAAGGAGAATCACACAGTACTGGGACAATGAAATAGCTGTGTATGAATAAACAAATAAGCAAGCCTGACCCTTACCTCACACCATACACCAAACTAAAAATGATCATACATTCAGTGTAAAAGCTAAAACTATGAAACATCTGGGAGGTAACACAGGAAAAAGTCTTAGTAACATTGGGTTTCTCAAAGAATTCTTAGAACACAAAGAATCACCCACGGCCATATCCTAGGAAGTGCCTGATTCAAAATGGCCCATACCAGTCCATTTCAGCTTACTAATGCTTAGGATATCGATGTTTATGAGTACCATTTCATTTTTGAGAACGTCCAATTTTCCTAGTTCATACTTCGTACATTCCACTTTTTGATTATTAATGAATGTTTGCAGTTGTTTCTTCTCATATTGAGTTGTGCTACATCAGCAGATGAAGGTCGCAAAAGCCTGATTCTATCAACATCATCTACTTTGAGGAGGCAGCTCTTCCCCAGGCATATTCTGAGTGCCTTCGGACCTGGAGGGCTCATCTTCCAGCACTATATCAGACAATGTTCTGCTGCTATTCATAAGGGTTTCACTGGCCAGTTTTTTTTCAAAAGTAGACCACCAGATCCTTCTTTCTAGTCTGTCTTAGCCTAGAAGTGCCGCTGAAACCTGTGTCAGTTTGTGGTACTGTGGTGGCTTGTGTGTTGCTGTGATACTGCAAGCTTGCCACCGGTATTTCAAATACCAGCAGGGTCACCCTTGGTGGACAGGTTTCCGCACTATTGCTACTGACATTTCGTATTTACATACTGTTTTGTTGTTTACACATTGAAATCTCTTAAAAAAAAAACCCATAGGGTTTTTCAAGGCTGTAAATCTTTGCGGAAGCAGACTGCCACGTCTTTCTCCTGAGGAACAGCCAGCCTTTCAGTTAGCAGTCACTTTAACCACTGTGCCTCCAAGGCTCCTTATTGAAATTCCATACCATGTATATCATTCAATCCTCACAATCTTGTACCATTCCCATGTTAGGGATGAGAACACGTGGCTTAGAAGTACCAGCCTGGGGCCTGGAACAGGGTGGTTTCAGGTCACAGGAGTCTCCTGGGCCATGTTCTCCTGTGCATGTCTAGAATTTGTCTTTATAAATGAAGATGCGTGGCACTGGCTCTCTAGACGCTTCTCTTTCGTGGGGTTCTTACCTTTGTCAGGGGGATGTCAGCAAAAATGCATAAGACATCTAACAAATGCTTTTAAACCTACAGGTTAATCAGCCTTTCAAGCTCAAGGGAACTCCTGGGAGGAGCCCTGGTGGCATAGGTGCTAGGCTGCTAACTGAAAGGTGGGTGGTTGGAACCCACTAGCGGCTCCATGGGACAAAGATGTGGCAATCTGTTTTTGTAAAAATTTACCCCCTTGGAAACCCTATGGGGGCCGTTCTACTCTGTCCAATAGAGTGGCTATGAGTCGAAATTGACTGGAAGGCAATGGGTTTGCTTTGATTTGAGATTTGAGTAATTAGCTGCGGCCTTGGGCAGGAGCTTACTTTGGCTGGAGGTGGGGGTGGGGGTGGGGCAGAAGCTGGCTTTGTCTGCCAAGAAACTAGAAGGTGTGGGTGCAGAAGGGAGGCTCACACCAGGCCACTCACAGAGGGTTTCAGAGAATAGGTCAAGTGTGGGATGCAGCCTCGAGGAGCTTGCTGAGTGACCCGAAATGCACAGACTGTTCTCTTCGTGTTGTTTCCTTTGTATTCTAACATGGTCTGGTCTCCCCAGGGCAGAACGCCTCGGGGACCCCCTCGCGGTTCTCAGGGTCAGCCCTGGGTGAGGCTGGTGGGGGGGGAGCGGGCTCAGGAGAGGGTAGGACCCCTGTCCCCTTTGGGGGGTGGGACCCCACATCTGTTGCCTCTTAGGACTGAAGCCCCCTTCTGTCCCCTCCGACGGTGGGACCCTGTCCATCCCGCAACCCGCTGAGGGACGCCTCGGTGGGGTCTGAGTCTGTCCCAGAAACTGAGGAAGGGGACATGAGTGCACCCACGCCAGGTGACCCTCAGGCCAGCAGGAGCCCCCAGCCCCTCGCCCCCAGGATCGGTTCGGGTAAGCTGAGGCACCATGGGGGAAGGGTGCGAGGACTGGCATAGGGTGAAGTGTCCCCACTCACGGTGTCCCGGAGCGACCCCGCCGCAGGGTCCTGCGCCCACTTGTCCACCGCGTCTCCGAATCACCACAGGTCCCAGTGAGGCAGGCAGGGGGGACTTAGTAGAGGCGGTTGTCTCCAGAATGGAATATTCATGAGGACTCCATGCACTCACGGCAATAACGTAGGAAATGTGCCCAGCAATTAAAATTTTAAAAATGAATTGCTGGGCAGGGCCAAAGCCATCCAAGCTCACGAGACTCCCCAAGGCACTGTGAGACCCCTGGCCCAGGTCCCGGATCACCCAGGAGGGTGACAGAGTGATGAGCACCTGAGGGGGGGTACCTGAGGCACGGGGTGGGGGCAGGTGTACCTGTGGCAAACGGTGTGTGTGCGGGGAACAGGTGTATCTGCAGGGGCGGGGAGGACAGCGTAAGCATGGCACGGCGGGCGGGCGTGCCTGCGGCATGGAGGGCGGGGGGAATGTGTACTTGCAGCGATCGGTAGGGCGGAGGGTCACGTGTGATGACACCAGCCTCCTGGCATTGGCCTCCTCGGCCTCCGCGGACTTGGCCTCGAGACCCGCTGGGCTCCTGCGCGTGGACTGAGGCCGCCCTCGGAAAACCACAGCCCTTCTGGTTTGCAGCTCTTCAAAGATTCCTTGTAGCCCGGGGTGGCGCAGTGGTTAAGCGCTCAGCTGCTAACCAAAAGGTCAGCAATTCGAATCCACCAGCAGCTCCTTGGAAACACTATGGGGGCAGTTCTCTTTGCTTTGTAGGGTCGCTATGAGTCGGAATTGGCTTGACTGCAAGGGTTATGGGTTCCTTAATTATCCTGTGGAATTTCAGCTGGTTTGCTTTCTTTTTCGTTACATCAGTTACTTCAGAGATGGTGCCTGCGTCCTACACCAACAACGGTTAGTTGGGATTGGCTTCATGTAATGAAGAGATCGAAGCGTCAATCGCTGTTGTCTGCTGGCCCCAGCAATGCACACATGCCCAGGCGCGCTTCTCTTCTCGGCACACTGTAAGCACGGTGCAATCCTGGAGCCTGACCTCTTTGGAATCTCTGCCATTGGTATGGGTGTCTCCTTTAAAATTAATAGTCATATTTTGTAACCAGTTCCCAACACACCTCCAGCACTTCTTGGATTCTGATCTCCTTGGAGATCTTGCAGAGCTTCCCACTCCACCATCTCTCTTTCTGGACGGCCCTTCAGATTCCTGCTGGTTGTGGCTGATCGCTGGTGGGTGACCTTCCAGTGCTCTGCTGTGCCCCCTCGGGACTGAAAACTCCAGTGAATCTCTCCAGGCCATTCCAGGATCCCCCAGAGCCCAGCCCAGGACAACATGGAGGCTGGTTGGCTGAGTGTGTGAATGAACAAAACACCATGGAGGTGCAGGAAAAGATGCTTGTGGGGGATGGAGATTAAAACCACCAGGAGATACCACTTCACACCCACTAGGATGGCTATGATTTAAAAAAAAAAAGCAATAACAAGTGTTGTGGAGGATGCAGAGAAACTGGAACTCTCACAGGCTGTTGGTGCAGTCACTTTGGAAAACAGTCTGGGAGTTCTTTAGAAAGTTAAACATAGAATTAACATTTGACCCAGCAATTCCACTCCTAGGTACACACCCAAGAGAATTGAAAACTTATGTCCACACAAAAACTTCTACACAAATGTTCATAATAGCACTGATGAGTAGACAAACACAATGTGGTACATCCATACAATGGAATTTTAAAACCAAAAACAAACAAACAAACATGTCAAACCCATTGCCATCCATCCTTGTTACCCTATGGGACAGAATAGAACTGTCTCATTGGGTTTCCAAGGAGTGCTGGATTTGAACTGCTGACTTTTTGGTTAGCAGCCAGGCTCTTACAACAAGGAATGAAGTTCTGATAACCAGCTACAACGTGGACGAAACTTGAAAATATTATGCCACGTTAAAGAAGCCAGCATAGGCAAATCTACAAAGACACACAGCAGTTGGTTGTCTTGAGTTGCAGGGTGGGGGGGAATGGGGAGTGACTGCTAATGGGTACGGCTCTCTTTCTGGGAGGAAGAAAAGTGTCTTAAATTAGATAGTGATGGTTGCACAACCCTGTGAATATACTAAAAACCACTGAATTGCACATTTATATCAATGAATTTTCTGATATGTGAATTATATTTTAATAAAGTTGCTAATGATAATAATAAAAGCATGGCCATTTTGCCACTTTTTCTATTTTTTAGCATCTTCCTCTCTTTTTTCTTTTTCCTCCAAGAGGGGCAGAGATGAGAAGGGGACGGCCTGTGAACACCTGGGTGGTGGATCCTGGTGAGAGGGTGGGCAATCTGCGCTCTTTGGGGAAGATGAGCGCGGGTGGTTGCTCAGTCGGCTCAGCCTGGGGTCACCCAGTTCCTTTCTAAAGGATGGCTCCATGACAGGGGACTGGAGGTGGCTTCCGTTTTCTCTCTGAGAAGGCGGCAAGGTCATCTGCTGAGAAGGCTGGAATGAGGAGGGGCTTGAGGAGGTGGGGTCAGAAATGAGTGGAGCAGGAGGCCTCCTGCCCAGGCTCGTGAGATGACAGCTTGGCCTGAGGCAGGGACAAGGTCATACCAGCATGCACAGAAAGGGCCTTGAGATCCCCTATGTCCCCTGGTCCTGTGGATAGCAGAAGGGAGAGACAGGCCTCATTTTGGTGCAAAGCCATGCTGGGTGCCCCCCTCCTCTTGTCCTGTGTGGGTCACCTGTGAGGATGACCAGGATGCTCAGTCTTGGAGCTCTGAGGGAGGACCAGGTGAAACACCCAGGTGTCTGTGCGTGAGGCCTCAGAAATCTGGGTGAGGTGGGGGCTGGGTGATGTGCCCAAGGCCACGAGTTCAAGAGAGAGGAATGGTTTGTCTTACAAAATGGGACTTGAGTTTCTTTGGCACAAAAGTATATTTTCCCAGCCTCAGACTCCATGGACCTAGGACAGCCCCAAGTCTCTTCCCCTTCCCTTTGTATTTTTCAATATATGTTTTATCTTTCTCAACTGAAATCTCTCTGGTCCAATGGAAACTACTCAGAAACTCCCTAACCTTTAGCACCGAATCCCCACTGGAGAGCTGGGACCTGATGCTCTGTCACTGCAGGGGCTGCAGGGGGGGCTTTACCTGCATTGAGTCAGGGACCAGGTTCTTGTCCTGCCTGCCCAGGAGACAAACGCTACTGTGGAGGTGAGAGTCACCCAGCAAAAACCAGCTGCGTTAAACATATCAAATCTCAGGAACTAGCTTCAGGGAATAAAAATCATTTCCTGCAGCTGAGTTCATTTTTTGAAAGGCAATCCTTATTTTCATTGCATAGGACACAAGTTAAATTAAAAACTAAAGTAAGAGGCGGGGCCAAGATGGCAGACTAGGTAGACACTACCTCGGATCCCTCTTGCAACAAAGACTCGGAAAAACAAGTGAATCGATCACGTACATAACAATCTACGAACCCTGAACAACAAACACAGATTTAGAGACGGAAAACGAACAAATACGGGGAAGCAGCGATTGTTTTTAGAGCCTGGAGCCAGCGTCCCAGTCAGCGGATTTTCTGGAAAAACTAGTTTCCCAGTGATGGCTCGGAGACACCAGTCCATATCAAACCACATAAAGAAGCAGACCATGACAGCTTCTACAATCCCCCAAACAAAAGAATCAAAATCTTTCCCAAATGAAGATACAATCCTGGAATTATCAGATACAGAATATAAAAAACTAATTTACAGAATGCTTCAAGACATCAGAAACAAAATAAGGCAAACTGCAGAAAAAACCAAGGAACACACTGATAAAACTGTTGAAGAACTCAAAAAGATTATTCAAGAACATACTGGAAAAATTAACAAGTTGCAAGAATCCATAGAGAGACAACATGTAGAAATCCAAAAGATCAACAATAAAATTACAGAATTAGACAACGCAATAGGAAGTCAGAGGAGCAGACTCGAGCAATTAGAATGCAGACTGGGACATCTGGAGGACCAGGGAATCAACACCAACATAGCTGAAAAAAAATCAGATAAAAGAATTAAAAAAAAGGAAGAAACCCTAAGAATCATGTGGGACTCTATCAAGAAGGATAACTTGTGTGTGATTGGAGTCCCAGAACAGGGAGGGAGGACAGAAAACACAGAGAAAATAGTTGAAGAACTCCTGACAGAAAACTTCCCTGACATCATGAAAGACGAAAGGATAGCTATCCAAGATGCTCATCGAACCCCATTTAAGATTGATCCAAAAAGAAAAACACCAAGACATATTATCATCAAACACGCCAAAACCAAAGATAAAGAGAAAATTTTAAAAGCAGCCAGGGAGAAAAGAAAGGTTTCCTTCAAGAGAGAATCAATAAGAATAAGTTCAGACTACGCAGTAGAAACCATGCAGGCAAGAAGGGAATGGGACGACATATACAGAACACTGAAGGAGAAGAACTGCCAGCCAAGGATCATATATCCAGCAAAACTCTCTCTGAAATATGAAGGCGAAATTAAGATATTTACAGATAAACAAGTTTAGAGAATTTGCAAAAACCAAACCAAAGCTACAAGAAATGCTAAAGGATATTGTTTGGTCAGAAAACCAATAATATCAGATATCAGCACAACACAAGGTCACAAAACAGAACATCCTGATATCAACTCAAATAGGGAAAACACAAAAACAAATTAAGATTAATTAAAAAAAAATACTCATAATAGGGAATCACGGAAGTCAATATGTAAAAGATCACAATAATCAAAAAGAGGGACTAAATACAGGTGGCATAGAACTGCCATATGGAGAGTGATACAAGGCGATATAGAAAAATACAAGTTAGGTTTTTACTTAGAAAAATAGGGGTAAATATTAAGGTAACCACAAAGAGGTATAACAACTCCATAACTCAAGATAAAAGCCAAGAAAAACGTAATGACTCAACAAACATAAAGTCAAACACTACGAAAATAAGGATCTCACAAATTACTAAGAAAAACGTCTCAGCACAAAAAAGTAAGTGGAAAAATGAAATTGTCAACAACACACATAAAAAGGCATCAAAATGACAACACTAAACACTTATTTATCTATAATTACACTGAATGTAAATGGACTAAATGCACCAATAAAGAGACAGAGAGTCACGGATAGGATAAAGAAACACTATCCATCTATATGCTGCCTACAAGAGACACACCTTAGACTTAGAGACACAAACAAACTAAAACTCAAAGGATGGAAAAAGATATATCAAGCAAACAATAAGCAAAAAAGGAGTAGCAATATTAATTTCTGACAAAATAGACTTTAGACTTAAATCCACCACAAAGGATAAAGAAGGACACTACATAATGATAAAAGGGACAATTGATCAGGAAGACATAACCATATTAAATATTTATGCACCCAATGACAGGGCTACAAGATACATAAATCAAATTTTAACAGAACTGAAAAGTGAGATAGACACCTCCACAATTATAGTAGGAGACTTCAATACACCACTTTCGGAGAAGGACAGGACATCCAGTAAGAAGCTCAATAGAGACACGGAAGACCTAATGACAACAATCAACCAACTTGACCTCATTGACTTATACAGAACTCTCCACCCAACTGCTGCAAAGTATACTTTTTTTTGTAGCACACATGGAACATTCTCTAGAATAGACCACATATTAGGTCATAAAACAAACCTTTGCGGAGTCCAAAACATCGAAATATTACAAAGCATCTTCTCAGAACACAAGGCAATAAAACTAGAAATCAATAACAGAAAAACTAGGGAAAAGAAATCAAATACTTGGAAACTGAACAATACCCTCCTGAAAAAAGACTGGGTTATAGAAGACATCAAGGAGGGAATAAGGAAATTCATAGAACGCAACGAGAATGAAAATACTTCCTATCAAAACCTCTGGGACACAGCAAAAGCAGTGCTCAGAGGCCAATTTATATCAATAAATGCACACATACAAAAAGAAGGAAGAGCCAAAATCAGAGAACTGTCCCTACAACTTGAACAAATAGAAACTGAGCAACAAAAGAATCCATCAGGCACCAGAAGAAAACAAATAATAAAAATTAGAGCTGAACTAAATGAATTAGAGAACAGAAAAACAATTGAAAGAATTAACAAAGCCAAGAGCTGGTTCTTTGAAAAAATTAACAAAATTGATAAACCATTGGCTAGACTGACTAAAGAAATACACGAAAGGAAACAAATAACCCGAATAAGAAACGAGAAGGGCCACATCACAACAGACCCAACTGAAATTAAAAGAATCATATCAGATTATTACGAAAAATTGTACTCTAACAAATTTGCAAACCTAGAAGAAATGGATGAATTCCTGGAAAAACACTACCTACCTAAACTAACACATTCAGAAGGAGAACAACTAAATAGACCCATAACAAAAAAAGAGATTGAAACAGTAATCAAAAAACTCCCAACAAAAAAAAGCCCTGGCCCGGACGGCTTCACTGCAGAGTTCTACCAAACTTTCAGAGAAGAGTTAACACCACTACTACTAAAGGTATTTCAAAGCAAAGAAAATGACGGAATACTACCCAGCTCATTCTATGAAGCCACCATCTCCCTGATACCAAAACCAGGTAAAGACATTACAAAAAAAGAAAATTACAGACCTATATCCCTCATGAACATAGATGCAAAAATCCTCAACAAAATTCTAGCCAATAGAATTCAACAACATATCAAAAAAATAATTCACCACGATCAAGTGGGATTTATACCAGGTATGCAAGGCTGGTTTAATATCAGAAAAACCATTAATGTAATCCATCACATAAATAAAACAAAAGACAAAAACCACATGATCTTATCAATTGATGCAGAAAAGGCATTTGACAAAGTCCAACACCCTTTTATGATAAAAACTCTCACCAAAATAGGAATTGAAGGAAAATTCCTCAACATAATAAAGGGTATTTATGCAAAGCCAACAACCAACATCATTCTAAATGGAGAGAACCTGAAAGCATTTCCCTTGAGAACGGGAACCAGACAAGGATGCCCTTTATCACCGCTCTTAATCAACATCGTGCTAGAAGTCCCAGCTAGGGCAATTAGGCTAGACAAAGAAATAAAACGTATCCGGATTGGCAAGGAAGAAGTAAAGTTATCACTATTTGCAGATGACATGATCTGATACACAGAAAACCCTAAGGAATCCTCCAGAAAACTACTGAAACTAATAGAAGAGTTTGGCAGAGTCTCAGGTTATAAAATAAACATACAAAAATCACTTGGATTCCTCTACATCAACAAAAAGAACATCGAAGAGGAAATAACCAAATCAATACCATTCACAGTAGCCCCCAAGAAGATAAAGTACTTAGGAATAAATCTTACCAAGGATGTAAAAGACCTATATGAAGAAAACTACAAAGCTCTACTACAAGAAATTCAAAAGGTCATACTTAAGTGGAAAAACATACCTTGCTCATGGATAGGAAGACTTAACATAGTAAAAATGTCTATTCTACCAAAAGCCATCTATACATATAACGCACTTCCGATCCAAATTCCAATGTCATTTTTTAAGGTGATAGAGAAACAAATCACCAATTTCATATGGAAGGGAAAGAAGCCTCGGATAAGCAAAGCATTACTGAAAAAGAAGAAGAAAGTGGGAGGCCTCACTCCACCTGATTTCTGAAGCTATTATACAGCCACAGTAGTCAAAACAGCCTGGTATTGGTACAACAACAGGCACATAGACCAATGGAGCAGAATTGAGAACCCAGATATAAATCCATCCACGTATGAGCAGCTGATATTTGACAAAGGACCAGTGTCAGTTAATTGGGGAAAAGATAGTCTTTTTAACAAATGGTGCTGGCATAATTGGATATCCATTTGCAAAAAAATGAAACAGGACCCATACCTCACACCATGCACAAAAACTAACTCCAAGTGGATCAAAGACCTAAACATAAAGACTAAAATGATAAAGATCATGGAAGAAAAAATACGGACAACGTTAGGAGCCCTAATACAAGGCATAAACAGAATACAAAACATTACCAAAAATGACGAAGAGAAACCAGATAACTGGGAGCTTCTAAAAATCAAACACCTATGCTCATCTAAAGACTTCACCAAAAGAGTAAAAAGACCACCTACAGACTGAGAAAGAATTTTCAGCTATGACATCTCCGACCAGCGCCTGATCTCTAAAATCTACATGATTCTGTCAAAACTCAACCACAAAAAGACAAACAACCCAATCAAGAAGTGGGCAAAGGATATGAACACACACTTCACTAAAGAAGATATTCAGGCAGCTAACAGATACATGAGAAAATGCTCTCGATCATTAGCCATTAGAGAAATGCAAATTAAAACTACAATGAGATTCCATCTCACTCCAACAAGGCTGGCATTAATCCAAAAAACACAAAATAATAAATGTTGGAGAGGCTGCGTAGAGATTGGAACTCTTATACACTGCTGGTGGGAATGTAAAATGGTACAACCACTTTGGAAATCTATCTGGCGTTACCTTAAACAGTTAGAAATAGAACTACCATACAACCCAGAAATCCCACTCCTCGGAATATACCCTAGAGAAACAAGAGCCTTCATACAAACAGATATATGCGCACCCAGGATTATTGCAGCTCTGTTTACAACAGCAAAAAGCTGGAAGGAACCAAGGTGTCCATCAACGGATGAATGGGTAAATAAATTGTGGTATATTCACACAATGGAATACTACGCATCGATAAAGAACAGTGACGAACCTGTGAAACATTTCATAACATGGAGGAACCTGGAAGGCATTATGCTGAGCGAAATCAGTCAGAGGCAAAAGGACAAATATTGTATAAGACCACTATTATAAGATCTTGAGAAATAGTAAAAACTGAGAAGAACACACACTTTTGTGGTTACGAGGAGGGGAGGGAGGGAGGGAGGGAGAGGGTTTTTTATTGATTAATTAGTAGATAAGAACTGCTTTAGGTGAAGGGAAAGACAACACTCAATACATGGAAGGTCAGCCCAATTGGACTGGACCAAAAGCAAAGAAGTTTCCGGGATAAAATGAATGCTTCAAAGGTCAGCAGAGCAAGGGTAGGGGTTTGAGGACCATGGTTTAAGGGGACTTCTAAGTCAATTAGCAAAATAATTCTATTATGAAAACATTCTGCATCCCACTTTGAAATGTGGCGTCTGGGGTCTTAAATGCTAACCAGCAGCCATCTAAGATGCATCAATTGGTCTCAACCCACCTGGAGCAAAGGAGAATGAAGAACACCAAGGTCACACGACAACTAAGAGCCCAAGAGACAGAAAGGGCCACATGAACTAGAGACCTACATCATCCTGAGACCAGAAGAACTAGATGGTGCCCGGCCACAATCGATGACTGCCCTGACAGGGAGCACAACAGAGAACCCCTGAGGGAGCAGGAGATCAGTGGGATGCAGACCCCAAATTCTCATAAAAAGACCATACTTAATGGTCTGACTGAGACTAGAGAAATCCTGGCGGCCAGGGCCCCCAGACCTTCTGTTGGCACAGGACGGGAACCATCCCCGAAGACAAGTCATCAGACATGAAAGGAACTGGACGGTGGGTGGGAGAGAGATGCTGATGAAGAGTGAGCTAATTATATCAGGTGGACACTTGAGATTGTGTTGGCATCTCATGTCTGGAGTGGGGATGGGAGGATAGAGAGAGTGGGAAGCTGGCAAAATTGTCACGAAAGGAGAGACTGGAAGGGCTGACTCAATAGGGGGAGAGCAAGTGGGAGTACGGAGTAAGATGTATGTAAACTTATACGTGACAGACTGACTTGATTTGTAAACGTTCACTTGAAGCTCAACAAAAGTTAAAAAAAAAAAAAATAGCTGCAGTGCCTCCATAACATTCAACTGCTTAGGAAAATAGAAATTATTCCTAGCTTTTCACTATTATAAGTAATAGCTGCCAAAAGCAATATATTTTTTAGAGTCTACTGATGGGCACTCATCGAATATTGTAGATAAAAATCTTTAAATAAGTCTCATCAATGAACACATGTAGCAAAGTAGACCAATACAATGAGGACAAGTTTTCTTCAGGCTCAACTATATTGGTAAATTGTATTTTTCTAAGGCTTAAATCATATAATATATAGTCCTTTCAGTAGTTAAAAAAATTTAAACAAGTAGATGACTTACTACTAGGACACAAAAGCATAGTACTTTGTACTTTAAAAAAATAAAACCCAGGAAGCCAGAGGTAGAGAACACGACTTACTGAGCACCGCAGAGCTTCTGCCACGCTTCATGGTACCGGATGGGATGTTCTTGTAAGGTGCTCGGTTCCAGGTCTGTAGAATCTATGTACTGGGGGTTGTTCAGACAGGGGAGGGAGAAGCCAGCTCATGACTCCAGAGCCACGTTCTTTCATAATTTGAACACAATATTATCACTACTCCATCTTTCTTAGTTTTAAAAAAATAATTTCAAAGTTTTAATTTAATTATAACTTTGAGATAAATCTGAAAATCTTTCTTATATTTTAAAATACAAGAGTTTCCTTCAACATCACCCAGCTCCCAAGCCCAGCTCTCCATCTGCGCACACTTGAGTCTGCTTAGGATCCTGTCTCTGCTAAGTCACTGGAATAGGCTCTCAAGTGTTCTCTATCCAAGGGGCACTCTCTGCACTTCATCTTCCACCTAGACTTTAATTTTTTCCAACTTTACTGAAGTATAATTTTACATACAATAAAATGTAAGAATTTTAAGTGGACACTTCTATGACTTTTGTCAATTGTATACACACACCCTAGTCATCCACAGATGGAAGGTATTATCACTATTTCTTTTTAAAGATGAGGAAGATGAGGTACAAAGAGGCTGAAGTAACCTGCCAGGGTCACACATCTCAAGTGGTAGAGCCAGAATTTGGGCCACCTGGCTCCAGGGCCCACGCTCTGAACCTCGACCCTCTACTGCCTCATGTAGAGGCAGGCAGGGCCACTGCCCTCACATTCCACAGCTCGGCTGCTGCCTACCACTTTATAGACAGAACATAAGTACTATTAACTACTACTGACCGACTATTGCCCATGTTCTAGGCACCAGTTTATGAGATGGGTATTATTACCCCCACCTTACAGATGAGGAAAAGGGTACCAGCACAGGTTAAGAAAGGAAGTCAAAAGACTCAGTGCTTCAAAGGCATGGCCTCAGAGTCATGAGGCATCTAAAGTGGTTTCTAGCCAGTGCCTTCAACTGTACAACATGCCTCTGGCCCATTTCCACGGGCAATGTCACTTGGTCCCTGATATTCAGATCCAAGCATTCACTCTCAGTGTCTACTCTGACCACATCTCCCCTTCATTCTTTCCTGAAAACTCCCCACTGCTCTTTCAAACCCAGGAGCAAACCACAAATCTTTTCATCCCAAAGGAAAAATTCTGAGCTCCAAAAGTATGAAGCAGATATGCACGCAGCATCTGCCTCCCTGTTCACCCATCGGCTATACTCACGCCATCCCTCCTTACCTTGAGTTCCAATTTGTGGTTGATGGCCAGTGCAGAGTGCTCCAGAGCTTTAGTGACAGAGGCGTATGAGTCGAAGAGCTTGGTGTATCTGCCCACGAGGGCAATAGAGCAGGTCTCCAGTAAGTAGTCATATCCTACCAAACAGAGGTCAACAAACACTCATTTACCTAGACTGTACATAACCTCGTGAGATCACACTTGCTTTTTAAAGAGAAAAAAGACATGTTGGGAAGAATAGGAGCAGATATTAACTGAGTTCTATGCACAGACCAGTAAACAGAAGACAATTTTCAAATCAACGTGGCAGGCTTTTTAAATAAAGTAGATTTCAGAAGCTGTTATCAAGAGGCTATTTCAAAACCTCATACAAATTGGTTATAAAAAATTAAAATCTCAAAGGGTAAAAAAATTAATAGACATAATAGACAATTCACAAGAGGTCATGTGATTAGTAAACCAATATAAAGAAAATTATTTAATCCAGCTAGTAAATCAAAAGAAATCCACATTAAAAGAAAATATATCTTATAATCCTTAAACCAACCAAAAATCTCAAAAAATAATGACACCTAAATGTTGACATGTGTAGACAGAAACTGTTACCCTAACCAAAAAAACCAATAACCAAACCCACTGCCGTCAAGTCGATTCCAAATTATAGCGACCCTACAGGACAGAGTAGAACTGCAAACAGAGTTTGCAAGGAGCGCCTGGTGGATTCAAACTGTCGGCCTTTTTTTTGGTTAGCAGTCATAGTACTTAATCACTGCACCACCAGGGTTTCCGTTACACTGACCAGTTATTTTTAAAAAGAAATTGAGTACCATATATTAAGAGCCATAGGAACCAGTATGTCTTTCAGTTCAGGGATTCTACATGTATGAATTTATCCAAATGGTATGAAACAGTCCGGCGGGAAGGAAAGAATAACAACTATATAAATAAATGTTTACAGTACCAAAACATCTGACAGTAAGTCATCTCAAATTCTTTACAGAAAAAGGTACAATATGAAGAAAAATTAACAGAAAATAAAATCTGAAAAACTGTCAACAACCTAAGTGCCTATGAAAGAAGGGAATAGTTAAATAAATTATGTGGCAGTCACATAATAGAATGTTCTATACTCATTAAAAATTATAATTATACTTCTGAACGCATTCTACGAAGCCGGCATAACCCTGATACCAAAACCAGGCAAAGACACCACAAGAAAAGAAAATTTCAGACCAATATTTTTCATGAATATAGATGCAAAAATTCTCAACAAAATTCTAGCCAATAGAATTCAGCATCATATTTAAAAATTAATACACCTCAACCAAGTGGGATTTATACAAGGTACACAAGGATGGTTCAACATTAGAAAATCAATCAACATAATCTATCACATATATAAAAGGAAGAATCACATGATCATCTTAATCAATGCAAAAAAGGCATTCGACAAAGTCCAACACCCATTCCTGATAAAAATTCTCAATAAAATAGGTATAGAAGGGACACCCTTCAATATAATAAAGGGCATCTACACAAAACCAACAGCCAACATCATTCTTAATGTAGAGAGGCTGAAATCACTCTCTTTGAGAACAGGAATTGAGACAAGGATACCGTTTATCACCACTCCTATTTAACCTTGTGCTGGAAGTCCTAGCTAGAGCAATAAGGCAAGAAAAAGAAATAAAGGGCATCCAAACTGGTCCCTATTTGCAGATGATATGATACTATACCCAGAAAACCCAAAAGACTCCACGAGAAAACTACTGGCACTAATAGAAAGATTCAGCAGAGGAGCAGGATACAAGATAAACATACAGAAATCAGTTGAATTCCTATACACCAATAAAGAGAACTACAAAAAGGAAATCAGGAAATCAATACCATTTATGATAGCTCCTAAAAAAATAAAATATTTAGGAATAAATCTAAACAGGGATGTGAAAGACCTATACAAAGAAAACTACAAAACACTACTGCAAGAAACCAAAAGAGACCTACATGAATGGAAAAACATATCATGCTCAGGGATAGGCAGGCTCAATATTGTGAAAATGTCAATTCAGCCGAATGCAATCCTGGTCCAAATACCAACAGCATACTTTAAAGAGATGGAAAAACTAATCATTAACTTTATATGGAGAAGAAAAAGGCACTGGAAAAATAAAGCACTTCTGAAGAAGAAGAATAAAGAAGGAAGACTCGCACTACTTGACCTCAGAACCTACTATACAGCTACGATAGTCAAAACAGCCTGGTACCAGTATGATGACACATTGACCAAGGGAACAAACTGAGAACCCAGATGTAAATCCATCCACCTGTGGTCACCTGATCTTCGACGAAGGCCCAAAGTCTATCAAATGGAGGAAAGACAGTCTTTTTAACAAACGGTGCTGGCAAAATTGGATGTCCATCTGCAAAAAAAAAGAAATGGGACCCATACCTCACATGATACACAAAAACTAGTTCAAAGTGGATCAAAGACTTAAATATAAACCCAAAACTATAAAGGTCACAGAAGAATAGATCACTGCTAGAGGCCCTAACACATAGCATTAGCAGGATACAAACCATAACTAACAGTACACAAACAGCAGGAGACAAGCTAGGTAACTTCTAAAAATTAACTTACGCTCATCAAAAGACTTCACCAGAAAAGTAAAAAGAGAGCCTACAGACTGGGAAAAAAATTTTGGTTATGTCAAATCCAACAAAGGCCTAATCTCTAAAATCTACAGGAAAATCCAACACCTCTACAACAAAAAGACAAATAATTCCAATTAAAAAATGAGTAAAGGATATTGTTACCGCAGTTTTGCGAGTTAGAGTCGCCTGCCACAAATAGCCAATTCTTGAGACGGGGTGAGGTGGGTAGCAAGAGCTTTATTAGATATACCGGTATGCGGAGACAGAGGGGAATGATCTCCTAAAGTCGTCCACCTCACCAGACTACCGATGGGTTCGGATTTTTAAGGGAAAAGGGGCCATAAGTTTTAGGGACTTGTGGAATGTGTGCTCTCTTTCTTCTGTTTAGTTTTGGTGGTTGTATCTCAAACATGTTGATCTTGTCCTGCCATTATCCCATCAGCTCAGGGGGTAGCTGGCACCACCCTTCCTCTTATTTGACGGGCTTAGATCAATATCACTTGTTTTCCACAGTCTTAGAGGAAACATTGGTTAACACTTAACCATTTGGGGAGCTAACATCAGGATCTTACTTGGAGGCAGGGATGGGCTAGGGGAGGGAAAGGAGAGAAAGAAGAAGGAAAAAAAAATTGGCTCAGGTACTGTTCAAGATATGGCTGAGCAGCCTGTTTCAATATAAACAGATATTTCACCAAAGAAGACATTCAAACGACTAACAGATACAGGAGGAAATGCTCATGATCACTAGCCATTAGAGAAATGCAAATTACAGCCACAATGAGATACTATCTCACCCCGACATTACTGGCACACACACAAAAAAAAAAACAACAAATGTTGGAGAGGCTGCGAGAAGACTGGAACTCTTACGCACTGCTGGTGGGAATGCAAAATGGTACAATCATTTGGGAAACTGATATGGCACTTCCTTAAAAAGCTAGAAACAGAAATACCATATGATCCAGCAATCCCACCCCAGGAATATATCCTAGAGAAATAACAGCCATCACAGGAATAGACATATGCACAACTATGTTCATCGCAACATTGTTCACAATAGTGAAAAGATGGAAACAACCTAAGTGCCCATCAATAGATGAATGGATAAACATACATTGGAATACTATACAACAATGACAAATCTGCAAAGCATCTCACAGTGTGGGTGAATCTGGATGGCATTATGCTGAGTGAAATAAGTCAATCACAAAAGGACGAATATTGTATGAGACCACTACTATAGATGTTCACAAAAAGGTTCGCACACAAAAAGAAAGACTCTTTGATGGTTACGAGGCAGGGGAGGGAAGGGGTGGAGGGGTAAAACACTTTAATAGACAATAGATAAGTGGTAACTTTGCGGAAGGGTAAGAGAGTATACAATACTGGGGAAGCCAGCACTACTTGCCCAAGGCAAGGTCATGGTCATGGAAGCTCCATAGACACATTCAAACTCCCCGAGGGACCAAATTACTGGGTTGAGGGCTCTGGGGACCATGGTCTCGGTGAATATCTAGCTCAACTGGCATAACATAGTGTATAAGGAAAATGTTCTATACTCTACTTTGGTGAGTAGCAGCTAGGGTCTTAAAAGCTTGTGAGCGACTATCTAAGATACTCCACTGGTCTCACCCTGTCGGGAGCAAGGGATAAATAAAAAAAGCAAAAACACAAGGGAAAGATTAGTCCAAAGGCCTAATGGACCACAACTACCAAAGCCTCCACCAGACTAAGTCCAGCACAGCTAGACGGTGCCTGGCTACCACCACCAACTGCTCAGACGGGGCCACAATAGAGGGTCCCAGACAGAGCTGGAGAAAAATGTAGAATAAAACTCTCACTCACAAAAAAAAGACCAGACTTACCAGTCTGACAGAGACTGGGGAAACCTTGAGAGTATGGCCCCAGGACACCCTTCTAGCTTAGTACTGAAGTCACTCCTGAGGTTCACCCTTCAGCCAAAGATTAGAGAGGCCCTTAAAACAAAACGAGTCTAAATGGGCACACCAGCCCAGGGGCAAGGACAAGAAGGCAGGAAGAGACAGCAAAGCCAGTAATGGGTAACTCAAGGACGAGAAGGGGAAAGTGTTGACATGTCATGGGGTTGGCAAACAATGTCACCAAACAACTTATGTATTGTTTAATGAGAGACTAGTCTGCTCTGTAAGCCTTCATCTAAAGTACAATTTAAAAAAATCATACAGTATAAATAGTAACAGATGAAAACGGTTGAAATGTTTTATGAAGATTACAAAACTGTGCCATTTTTGTAGCTACACAAAGACACACCTGTAAATGGACAAAGACTGAACAGGAACGGTTAGAGCAATGGAAGGAGTGCTTCTTCCCCAAATGCTAAAACCAGGCACACCCACTGCTCTGAAATACCCTGTGATGGGCGTGGATGATTAGGCAATGTGAGACATCACAGAGCTTTAAGAAGAGGAAAGTGGATTGGGACAGTCCTTGAGGTAATGAGTTTTGGCAGCAATAATAAAAGAAGGGCGTCACTGGGGGTGCAAATGTTGAACACACTCGCTGCTAACTGAAAGGCAGGTGGTTCAAATCCACCCAGAAGAAAGGCCTGGCAATCAATTTCTGAACAAAATAAAAAATCACCCATGGAAAATCCTATGGAACACAGTTCTACCCTGACACACATGGAACCACCATGAGTTGGAAACGACTCAACGGTAACTATTTTTTTTTTTTTAGTAAGAGATGACTCCACCCTTGCTGATCCCTTCTGGTGTGGGTGAGCAGCATGTTCCCAAACACAGAGTGCTCCAGCCACAGTCAGCCCAGAAAACAGAGCCTAGTCTGGGGGCTTCAGGGCTGTGCGCCAGCCCACTGCACTGGGATGCCTGTTTGAATTGATTTTCTAGCTGATGAGAGACAAGTGTCACAGAAAGTAATCTGGACTTGCTGTCTGAGACCTGGGACCCGGCCTCAGCACTATCAGGACTCCCTTATCCAGGAAGCAAGTTCCTGACAGCTAAGAGGCCTTCTTAACAACCGTGACATCTCTGCCCATTAAAACCTTTTCCAACACTCGTTGACGGCAGAAACGCTAAAGTGCAGCAGCGAGAGCTGAATTCCCTGAGGCCTTACAAACAAGAGAAATGAGGCTCATCCCCCAGCTCCTCACTGAGGCATACCTGTCAGCCATCACCTTCCACTTCCTCAGCATTTTTGTTGGCTGCCTCTCAATAAGGAGATTGAGTCGTCTAAGAAAATAATCTACAACCCCTTGCTCTTCTAATAACAAGGGGATTCGGTAGGTGGATGAGACATCCTGGACACAGGTGACCTATTTAAAAAAAGAAAAAAAGGTTAGCCTCCTACTGGCTGTATGTCTTCTGCAAAACATCTGTTGTCAATTTGAAAAGAAAAAAGAGACCAATTTCTTGAAAAATGTAAATGAAATCAATTAAAAAAGGATAGAGTAGAAAATTAGTGGTTACTCTATTATGAATAAGGATTAAAAAAAAAAAAAACCTTTCTAAAAACTCACAAACCAAACCACAAAAGTAAAAAAAAAAAAAAACCATACCCAAACAGGATCCGTCCCAAGAATGCATTAACAGAGGACTAGTGGTTCTCAGACCCAGCTGCTCATTAGATCCCTTGGGGAGCTTCTAAAAATCCAGAAGCCCACCCTGTCCGCCAGGCTGCTTCACTCAGAATCCTGCGGGGAGGCAGCCCCACACCCCAGGCCACTTCACTCAGAATCCTGGGGGGAGGCAGTCCTGCACCCCAGGCCGCTTCACTCAGAATCCTGGGTGGAGACAGCCCTGCACCCCAGGCCACTTCACTCAGAATCCTGGCGGGGAGGCAGCCCTGCACTCCAGGTCCTTCACTCAGAATCCTGGGCGGGGAGGCAGCGCCACACCCCAGGCCACTTCACTCAGGATCCTGGGAGGAGGCAGCCCTGCACCCCAGGTCCTTCACTCAAAATCCTGGGGGGGAGGCAGCCCAGCACCCCAGGCCGCTTCACTCAGGATCCTGGGAGGAGGCAACACCAGCATGTGTTAAAGCTCCCCGAGTGATTCCGCTGTGCACCGAAGTTGAGACCCACCTGTTACAGAATGAACCGTGTCCCCCAAAATTACATGTGGAAAATACTCATATGCCATGCATGTAATCCCATTTGGGAATAGGGATTTCTTTACGGTAACCAGGCCGCATCAGTGCAGGGTGTATCTCAAGCCCATCCCTTTCTGAGGTACAAAAGAGCAGATCAGGCCCAGAAGCACACAAGCGCTAATGCAGAAGGACCGATGCCATGTGGAGACCACCAAGGAACCGAGGAAGAAAGGCTGAAGGAGACGAGGATTTCCCCTCAGAGCAGACAGAGCCTATACCTAGAGCCAGCACCCTGAAGTCAGACTTCTAGCCTCCTAAGTTGTGAGAGCATAAATTTCTATGCATTAAAGCCACCCATCCATGCGTTTCTGTCGTAGCAGCACTAACAAACTAACGAACGACCACATAGGACATTTAACAGTGTAATTCAAGTATCCAAAAACTTCGTCTCAAGATTCCTTGACCGTAACTTTCCTTTCACTCTCTTATTAAATCTGACTAACGCCACCATCTCAACTTATCACCCCCTAGAATTTCCATAGTACCCACCCTGCCTGGATCTATCACAGGTCCCAACATTTTGGATTTCCTGAACCACAGGTTCCCTCCATGAGCACAGCTAATGGAAAGACTAACACACGTCTGACAGCCTACAACGCCCTCCACAACTGGCACCGGGTACACAAGGTTGACGAGCGGGTCTTTGCCCTGAAGAAGCTCACAGTCTACTAGGGGAGGCACGCACAGACACACACAGACATCCGGGGGCTGTATGATAAGCTTGATCTCTGGGTGGAACAAATGGTTAAGTGTTCAGCTATTAATGAAAAAGGTGACAGTTTGAGTCCACAGAGAGGTGCCTTGGAAGAATGGCCCAGTGATCTACTCCTGAAAAATATGCCAGTGAAAACGCTGTGGAGCACAGTTCTACACTGACACGCATGGGTTGCCATGAGTTGGAATCAACTTGACTGGTACTCGTATTGGTACGACAAGCTCACTACCAGCAGGTATGAGACACACAGGTAGCCTCGAGAAGGAAGTGCTTAACTGTGCGTGATGTTTGAGGTTGAGGAGGTTTGGCGAGTAAAGCTTTGCTGAAAATACCATGTCCTATTTAGGCCCTGAAGGATGACAATGAAGAAGAAATTGTTACACCAACAGGGAGAGAGAGCACTGATTTCTCACAGAAATTAGCAAGCGCAAAAGCCCAGCACTAGAAAGAGTGTGGGGCGTTAAGGGACCCGAAAGACATTCATCATGGCGGAAGCATAAAGTACAAGCAGCAGGGAGAAAGGAGGCAGGACAGATAAAGGTAGGACTGGGGAACCAGGAGAGATGAGAAAACGATGAGTCATAGAGCCCAGGGGTATCAGTTCTTCTAGGAACTGTCTACTGACTCAAACTACAAAACAACTGGTTAGGTGACTCTAGGACAATGAGAACCAAAAAAGATTTACATGGAGATTGAATTGGTACTTACTTCTTCAGGTGCAACTCGGCAGAACATTGCTATATTGTCTTTCACTGATGTCTCAACATGATCTGAGCACCCGCACACAACCTAGCAGTAAAGAAAACAAATCAGGTTAAGTAGAAAGAAGGGGTGTCAAAGTTGAGTTTTATTCCTGAATGAAATCAAAGCAGACATCACATTGCTAGGATGGATTAAAATGTTAACAATGAGCACAATACAAGGAAGCTATGAAAATACATTAACTATTTTCAAAACTTAAATTCCTAAGCCCCAAATCCCAAGAGAATGACAGCATAAATGGCAGGACATTAAACAGACAAATTAACGAACCACACAAGCTAACTGGGGTTTTCCTCCTTCGTTGCTGTTCTTGCGTAGGAAGGAAAAGGAGAAATGAAGGAATGAGAGCAGAGAGAAGGCATGGAGAGCCCAAGGCCTCACACGGAAATCCTGTAAAGTAAGAGCCCAGTTCAGAGCACTGTGCCTATTTTCCCTGCCATCAATTAAAATCAAAAGCAGGCCAAGAAAACAAAGGTCCTATCTGTCATGGAGAAGAGATCTGAATTAGACATATAAGATCGCACGGAAACCAGGTAGTCAGGAAATCTTACCAGATCTGGGGAAAGCCCAAGCCCTCTAAGCGTCTGAACACTATCTCAAGTGGGTTTACTCTTCTCTTGAACTTGTTCACTTGTTCAACTTGGCTATTTTACGAAAGAAAAAATAAGTTAATTTCTCTACAACAAAGAGTTTTCAAGTATGACTTTCCCCTGAACACCCTTTTACTAGGGAAATAGTAGAATTTGTAGAATTTTAATTTTTGTCAAAGTGACACAGGCACATATTTTAGAGTCAAATAGTTCTACAAGGTCTTTCTTAAAGAACAGTGGTACCTAGTCCTCATCCACCCCTTCCCATTCTCCAAGCCCCACAGGCAACCACTCTGCAACTCTTCTAACTGATCCTTCTGGCACGCTTTATTGCTACGTCTTGACATTTAGTCTCAGATATTTTCTGATTTCCCTGGTTGACGACGACCCCACCCTCTCTCCTTCCCCTGTCCCCACTACACGTACACCCTTCCTGCCTGCAGCCCCATCCCAGGACTTTAGTTAGATCCCTCTGCAGGGTTCACATATTTTTGAGTATTTAAATTGCTATTCAGTTAAACCTTGTCCCATACTTTTCCTTTCTGGTCTAATTTTTTTTTAAATAATTTTTTTGTGCTTTAAGTGAAAGTTTACAAATCAACTCAGTCTCTCACACAAAAACCCATATACACCTTGCTACACACTCCCAATTACGTGGTCTAATTTTTGTTTTCCTTGACATCGATAAACTTTTTGTTTTTGTCACTGAGTTTTTTTTTTTAATTGTGTTTTCAACAAAAGTTTACAGCATAAATTTGTCATTCAAAAATTTTATATCCAAATTGTTCTGTGACATGATTGCAATCCCCACAATATGTCAGCACCCTCCCCCTTTCCCTTTCCACCCCGGGTTCTCAGTGTCCATTCATACAGTTCTCCTGTCCCTTCCTCCCTTCTCAGCTTTGCTTTTGGGCAGGTATTGCCCATGTGGTCTCAAATACTTGACTGAACCAAGGAGCACGTTCCTCATGCGTGTTACTATGTATTTTATAGGCCTGTTTAATCTTTGGCAGAAAGGGCTTTGGGAGTGGCTTCAGTTCTGAGTTAGCAGGGTGTCCAGGGGCCACAGTCTGGGTGGAACAGTTTTCCATGTACTATCTTTAGTCTCCTTTCACACTTTAATTGATAGATTTGCTGGGTATAAAATTCTAGGTTAGAAATTCTTTTCCCTTACTATTTTTAAAGAAATAGCTTCACCATCTTTTAGCTGTCAGTATTGAAAAGTCTAACGATATTCTGATTGTCTCTTTTCAGAAAACTTTACTTTTCTCTTTAGAGGCTTTTAGAATTTCTGCCCCATCATTCTCAAAGTTCATGATGACGTGCCTTGGTGTGCACGTGTGTACGTGTCACTTTTCATGAAATAAGCTGGGAATTCAGTGGGCCCTTTTACTCTAGAAGCTCATCTCTGAATTATTTTGATCAAAGGTCTGAAAACGTTTGCTATAATGGGCCAGATGGCAAATATTTTAGGCTTTGTGGCCCACAGAGTCTCTGTCACAACTGAGCTGTTGCAGTGCAAAAGCAGCCACAGACAATATGGAAATAGGTATGGCCCTATTTTGATGAAATGTTATTTTAAAAACAGGTGGCAGCCTGACTCCTAGTTCAAATTACCACTTCTCTGTTTCTCTGTTCCTATTTTCTGAACTCCTATTATCTGGATGTTAGAATCCCGGACTGGTTATCTAATTTTCTTACCTTTTCTCTTCTACTTCTGTCTCTACTTTCTGGGGTATTTCTTCAGCTTTCTTTAAGTTTTTCATTTCTGGTATCCAATTTTTAATACCCAAGAGTTATTTGTTATTCTCTGAGTTCCCCTACAGCATCCAGGTCTTGTTTAATAGACACTGTTTCTCTCCTCTGAATCCTCTGAGGACATTACTGACAGGTGTTTTTTTTCTAAGTTTCTTGCTCCCTGCAGAGCCTCAGTTTCCTCTAAGGTTCCCTTTATTTGGTTGTTTTGGTCTCTTGCATGTTAGATGCTTTCTCCAAATGCCTGGGGACCACTGGATGCCAACAGCACTAAATTGCACTTAATCCTCATAATCTGAGTTCAGTACTACTCCCCTCAACTGTACCTAGAGTGAGCCCATCCAGAAACCCTCTCTATAGAAAAACCCCACAGTCCTCTGCCAAGGTGGGAGAGGGCCTGATGCCAGGCTGCACATATTAGAGATGTGGGGGTTAATTGCATCTGAAACAGCAGTTATGAGTCCTAGCCCCACTTCTCCCCACCCACTCCACTCCCACTTACAGAAGTGCTTGGTGCTGCCAATTCCTAAGCCTTACGGGGGTTCTAGAGGGCAAACAGGGTTACTTCTCTGCTTTCCAGGATTCACCTCTCCCAGGTCTGCTAGGTCAGTTTCTACTTGCCCATCTGCTTTTCAGCTTCCTAATTTCATTACTATTGACTCCTCTCATGTTCTATATATCTTTGCAAATTTTTATCTTAAAAAAAATATCCCTCCATTTTAGTTACAATGAGGTTCCGTCATGTAGTAAAAACAAACACATACCTTCAATCCACTTTCTCTTAACTGCAACTTCTCCTTTCCAAATGTTTCCATCTGATCCTTTCAAAAAATATAATTTTTAATTCACACAAAAAGTTCTTTCTTCCCTGCTTCCTGTACCTCAAGCACTTAAAAATATCAGAAAAGCCATACTTAATGGTCTGACTGAGATCAGAGGAATCCCGGTGGTCATGGTCCCCAAACCTTCTGTTGGCCCAGGACAGGAACCATTCCCGAAGACAACTCATCAGACATTAAAGGGACTGGACAGTGGGTAGGAGAGAGATGCTGGTGAAGAGTGACCTATTTATATCAGGTGGACACTTGAGACTGTGTTGGCATCTCCTGTCTGGAGGGGGGATGGGAGGATAGAGAGAGTTGGAAGCTGGCAAAATTGTCACGAAAGGAGAGACTGGAAGGGCTGACTCATTAGGGGGAGAGCAAGTGGGAGTATGGAGTAAGGTGTATATAAATTTATATGTGACACTCTGACTTGATTTGTAAACGTTCACTTGAAGCTCAATAAAAGTTAATAAAAAAAAAATCAGAAAAGGAGTGAAAATTATCCTTTTCTCCCTCTTGTCCATTTCTACCAAAGTATGACTTTGAATACCTTACCTCAGGGACTAGGCTGATGAGAATATTACAAAAGTTCTTTCTTTTGATTTTGAATTGGAATTGACTGAAGCCTCAGTGAAAGGCATGCTTTCTATATCTCCCACTGTTCCACCAAGCTAGAAGAACAAAGTTATTTTAGAGGTTAGCACTAAACCTTCCTCCTCTGCTGGTTTCATTATCTAACAACTGTTACCTGTCATCTCAATCCAATATCAGTAACGGCAGTAACAGACTCTCTAGCCTTTTTTTTTTTTTTTTAGTTAACAGTAGTTAGACATTTCCTTGTGCTAAAAGATGGCTTTTTCAGACAGGCTAACTGTTCCCCGAGGTTATTATGGACCCTTCTATATCACGTCAAGAAAAAGGTCAGGTGAGAGAGGTACTAGGAATTTTACTTGCATGGGACTCACAAAGCAAAGAAGCCTAAATCTTATCTCCTTAGTTAACCACGATCAACTTTTGTATTAAAAAGTATCAATTATAAACAAACTGCTGGAACTTTTGAACCTCCTATCTTTGAAGGAGGAAACCCTGATGGCGTAGTGGTTAAGAGCTATTGCTCCTAACCAAAGGGCTGGCAGTTCAAATCTACCAGGCACTCTTTAGAAACCTTGTGGGGCAGTTCTACTCTGTCCTAAAGGGTCTCTATGAGTTGGAATTTACTCAACGGCAACAGATTCGGTTTTTTTGGTTTACCTTTGAAGGAAAACTGCAATACAACAGCCTAAATCAACATTGCAGGAGCACAGAAAAGCCCAAGAGCTTCAGTAGTAATTGTCTTACAGGTTGTTGATGACTGACTAAGGAAATGAGTATGTACGTTTGTTCGTATAGACAGGAACCATGGAATTTAGAAAAGATGCATACCAACCTCAATAACACACACTTGAGGTTCCAGACCATCTTCGTCTACAGGATTTAATGCCTGTCTCATTACCCACTCCTGGATTGCATCTGTGATGTGAGGGACAACTGGGAAAGAGAAATGTGTCACCTACACTTTCCCATCACCATTAATTTTAACCAGAGGGTCCAATCAGGATCCAGGCAGACACAACTCAGGTTAAACTGCTGCGCTCTTTGCCTTGACAGAGTAGCAGTGGGGTCACATTTCTTAATGGCCCCAATGAATCTGTGGTCTCATGCTCCCCCGGCTGCTTCCTTTCCAGATTTTCAAGTTGTTTTTTGGAAGCACCACAAGGGAGCAAGGCCAAGCTCGGCACCCCGAGCTACATCAGGCCATCTATTCCTCTGCATTTGTGGAGTCCACCTTCTGGCTGCACGCCAGCATGACAGGCCACGTAGCCACCCGTGTTGCTTACAGTCAAGGCTGAAGGTGGAAACATCACACCTACGTGCTTTCTCAGGCATGAAGGGCTGCTGGGACCCTGTTGCACCATGTTTCCAGTCACTAAGAGGTCGACACTCCAGTGCGGAGGGCAGTACAGGGATAGCAGTGGTTCGGGCACAGCGCCTGGCGTCAGAATGTCTGCATTCCAATCTCAGTTCCGCTACTCATTAGCTGTGATCTTTAGGAAAATCACGAAACTATTTCTAAGCTCAGTTTCCCCATCTAAGTGGAGGTAATAGCTTAACATCTGAAAAGTAAATCCAGCATTACCTTGGACGGTTTTTCCCAAGTAATCTCCTTTGCGCTCCTTGTTAACGACGTGCTCATACATCTTTCCAGTGGTCAGACTATTGCCTTTGCTGAGGCAGATGTCAAGGAATCACTCATAGTTACCCAGGTCAAGGTCTATTTCCCCACCATCATCCAGCACAAAAACCTCCCCCATAAGGAACAGTAAAATATTTAGGTAAGTCACAAGTACACATACCGTAACACAACTGGAGTTTCAAAGTGTAAACACTCAAATAGAACAAAGTCTGCCTTAATTTGATATAAGGCAAAGAAATGCATTTTCAGAAAACTAAATATGTACAAAAGAAGGAAAAATTACCAATCATTCTTCAAAAGGTAACGTCACACCCCCAGCCTGTCAACAAACTCACTCTCAGGAGTTAGGAAATAGCAAGGAGTGGAAGACATCACCCTCTAGAAGGCTGTGGCTATATCAGATTCTATGGTGGGAAGCTATTGTAGTATGGTATCTGCTGCTTATCGAAAAGGAATTTTCAAAATATTCTAATTGAGAAAACTAAAGTTCAAAATGTGATAAAAGTATGATTTGATTCGAAATTTATATAAAATATATATATTAAATTTGTGTTGATTATAAATCACCTCTGGGCTACACTTTAACCCTAAACAAAGCTGTAAAACTGAAGAAGTTTTCCCTTACTCCTTTGTCGAGCATTTGTTCCTTGAAGCTTCATTTTAGAAATTTTACACATAATGGTTCATTCTTACCATCACAATGGGTGACAAGCTTAAAACTGGGAAAAGAAAAATGTCTCATTTTCCCTTTCAAAGAAATAGCTCATCTTTTGCTCAAGAATTCTGTATTAAATATCACTCCAGTCTGTTGATCTTTTCCTGACGCTATTTGTTACGTAAGGATTTTTGCTCTATTGACACTTATCCTTCTAGATTTTTACCTCAACATTAAACAGTAGGAAACCCTGGTGGCGTAGTGGTTAAGTACCACGGCTGCGAACCAAAGGGTAGGCAGTTTGAATCCACCAGGCGCTACTTGGAAACTCAATGGGGCAGTCCTACTCTGTCCTATATGGTCGCTATGAGTCTGAATCGACTCGACGGCACTGGATTTGGTTTTTGTTCATTAAACACTAAGACAATAATACAGAATTTTAAAGCTTAGAAGTATGTTTTCACAGCACATCTACTCCCAATTTTAAGCAATCCATGTTTTGAATAGTGTTTTAGTTCTCTAGTGCTGCTGTAAGAGAAATACCACAAGTGGGTGTCTTTAACAAACAGAAATTTATTTTCTCACAGTTTAGGAGTCTAGAATCCAAATTCAGGGCGCCAGCTCTAGGGGAAGGCCTTTTCTCTCTGCTGGCTCTGGGGAAAGGTCCTTGTCTCTTTTCAGCTTCTGTTCCTCAGATCCTTGACGATCTCCATGTGGTGTGGCATCTATCTTGCCCCATCTCTGCTTGCTTCTCTCTGCCTATTCTGCTCGTTTTATTTCTCAGAGGTGACTGGCCTAAGACACACGCTACACTGATACGGCCTCAACAACACAGCAAAGAAAACCCTATTCCCAAATGCGATTACATCCACAAATATAGGGGTTAGAGTTACAACATGTATTTACAACACGAACTCCCTACAAAGTGGCCATTTAACCTCTGACTGAAGACCTCTACCAACAGGAACTCATGACTTCTTCGAGTTGGTCACCCCACTATTGAAGAGCATTTGCTAATAAAAAGCTCTTTCTTCTATTGGGCCAAAATCTATTTTCCTACAACTTCTATCCACCAATCCTATTTCTAATGATTGGGGCCACAAAGGATAAATATAATCCCTCTTCTCAAATATTTTAGGGTTATCATGTCCCCAGATTTCATTTCTCAAGAGAACTGACAACCTTTCAGTCAGCCACCAAGAGACCATTTCTCCTGCTTCCTCTGTCGAACTGAGAAAAACACAATTTTGTATGCTAAAGACCTTTTGAAAAGGCAGGAAATAGATGTTACATAATGCAATATATACATATATAATTTCCATGAGATACATGCTCTTACACTACACAATCATTATTAAAAAACAAAATGAGAAAGAAATGCATTTGGCTTACCATGCTCGTAAGGAGAGAAGGTGCCTGCATCAATGTTAATGTACGGGTCAACTTTAACTGAAGTTACACGTAAACCACATGACTTCAGAATTGTGCCCACGCTGCTGGCAATGATTCCTTTTCCAATTCCTGACATAACATCGCCAGTAACTAGAATGTACTTCATTTTAATTTTTGACCTGGGAGAAAGAAAAATTATAGGTAAAATATATCTCAACCAGTCAACTTAAAAACCAGAACCAGTTGCTGTCAGTTCCAACTCATGATGACCCCATGTGTGTCAGAGTAGAACTGTGCTCCACAGGGTTTTCAATAGCTCGTTTTTAGGAAGTAGATTTCCAGGGCTTTCTTCTGAGATGCCTCTGGGTGGACTTGAACTGTCAACCTTTTGGTTAGCAGCTGAGTACTTAACCCAGGAGAAAGAAAAATTATAGATAAAATACATCTCAACCAATCAACTTATCCAAGTTCCAATACCAGCTCTGCCACTAACGAGCTATAAGCCTTTTTGGAGCCTTGGTTTCCTTACCTGTCAAATTGACTACTGGAGGTTGTTAGGTTTAAATGGGATCATTACAAATATTTGGATCTTGGAACACTGAATAACTTTAGTCAAATATGAGTTTAAAAAAAATAAGGTTACTCAAACAATGCAGCTTTTGTTTAAAGCTCAGAATGCCTTTCCTCTCATACAGCAAGGAAGCCACCCCAACCACATCCTGCTCTTTCTATCCTGTTGCAGCACTCCCAAAAGCAGGTTCTGTGGCTCCTACAAAGTGCATATGGGATCCCCAAAAGGGGTTTTATGGATAAAGAAATCAGAGAAATGCTGGTTAAACAAAATCTACTGGCTTCTTTACTGTTTTCAAACATACACTGTGATCTCCCAAAAAGGGTATAGAGTGTGCCATTTCTTGTTTGGCCCTAAGTCCCTATTATTTGCAAGAAATACCACCCTGCCCACCACCTTACAGTTGAAACGTTCCTATTGACACATGACTATCAAACGTGGCTGCCTCATACATATGAGCTAAACTGACATAACCCTTGCTGAGACTGTACCCTGGATTCACTGGTTAAATTTTGGATGTTCCTAGAAATTCTTCAGCCACCTTTTTTATTGGCTGGGTTACTTCTACAGAAGACTAATCTCATCCATTTGCATTTGATGTGCCCCAGTTTTACTCTTTCGGGAAGATTCTTGCAGTCTCCCACAATGCCTGGCAATAAACATTCCCATATACACATGGACCAGGTGGGAGGCAGGGAGGACTCATTTGCTCACATTTATGGGCTACCTACCATGTTTGAGCTACTGTGCTAGACACTGTGAGAACCACAAAAATTAACCAGATTTGGGCCCCTATCTCAAGTTGCAGCCTTCCAGTTACAGGCATGAAACATACACAAATAAATGAGTAACCCTGTGGCAGTGAAAAGCAGATGGACAAAATGAGGTATATAAGGGGGAAGAAGAGATAGCAGCTTTCAGTGCCCAGACCAAGGGAAATACCATGGCCCATCGGCGCAGGGTGAAGGAAGTAAGTCCAGCTTGGAGGCTGCTCCTGCTTTGCAGACCTGAGACTGGCAATCACCCTTGAAGGACTAAGTAGCTTAAAAAGTGTGGGAGAGAGCAGGGAAGTAGGAAAGTAAGGGACATCTACTGAGGTCAGGGGTAGGGCCAATTTTGCTGGAGAAGAGGACGGGAATGGATTGTGGGAAATAAGTTGGAAAGGTAAGCAAGGGGCCAAATGAAGGGGAAACTTGAATGCTAGACTCTGAACTTTATTCTGAAGGTGATTGGGAGATACTGCAAGATTTTCATGAACACAATACAGATCAAGCTGCAGCAGAGGAATTTTCAACAACAATGGGGCGGGGGAGCAGAAACCGATCTAGAAACTGAGCTTTTTTTTTTTTTAATGTTGTGAGGTCAAGTTCCAGCTCCACCGCTTACGCACCAGACCTCAGTCAAGTCCTGAGTTCTCACATCTGTAAAATGGGGTGATAATCTCCACATCGCGTGTGTGACAGGACGGCTCAAGATTCAAAATTATGTGTGGACATAAGCATGCCACGAAAACCTAGACAGCTACTTTAAAATGCCAGTGCCGTCACTGTCCGCAACCTGAGGGAGGGGAACAACTGCAGGGCGGAATGGAAGGGCGGTGGCTGCCAGGAAAGCTCAAAGACACCTTCCACCAACAGGAGTGGAGGCATGCCATGTCCCCATGTGCATGGAAGGACCAAGGGGCTCGCCGCTAGATGCCGAACCATCTTCCACCACAGAGGACCTGTCTGGGACCTTGGCCTCCCACCCCAGGAAAGCTAGGCCCGTGCCTCATTAAGCCCGGAGGGTGTCATTGTTGTTGTTAGGTGCTGTCAAATCGGTTCCGACTCATAGCGACCCTATGCACAACAGAATGAAACACTGCCTGGTCGGTCCTGAGCCATCCTTAGGATCATTGTTATGCTGTACTCTGCCAAGCGTGATGTCCTTCTCCAGGGACTGATCCCTCCTGACGACATGTCCAAAGTATGTAAGAGACAGTCTCGCCATCCTTGCCTCTAAGGAGCATTCTGGCTGCACTTCTTCCAATACAGATTTGTTCATTCTTTTGGCAGTCCACGGTGTATTCAATATTCTTCGCCAACACCACAATTCAGAGGTGTCAACTCTTCTTCAGTCTTCCTTATTCATTCACTGTCCAGCTTTCACATGCATATGACGTGATTGAAAATACCATGGCTTGGGTCAGGTGCACCTTAGTCTTCAGGGTGACGTCTTTGCTCTTCAACACTTTGAAGAGGTCCTTTGCAGCAGATTTGCCCAATGCAATGCGTCTTCTGATTTCTTGACTGCTGCTTCCATGGCTGTTGATTGTGGATCCAAGTAAAATGAAATCCTTGACAACTTCAATCTTTTCTCTGTTTATCATGATGTTGCTCATTGGTCCAGTTGTGAGGATTTTTGTTTCCTTTATGTTGAGGTGTAATCCATACTGAAGGCTGTGGTTTTTGATATTCATTAGTAAGTACTTCAAGTCCTCTTCACTTTCAGCAAGCAAGGGTGTGTCATCTGCATAACGCAGGTACTTAATGAGTCTTCCTCCAATCCTAATGCCCCGTTCTTCTTCATATAGACCACCTTCTCAGATTATTTGTTCAGCATACAGATTAAATAGGTATGGTGAAAGAATACAACCCTGATGCACACCTTTCCTGACTTTAAACCAATCAGTATCCCCTTGTTCTGTCCAAACAACTGCCACTTGATCTATGTAAAGGCTCCTCTTGAGCACAATTAAGTGTTCTGGAATTCCCATTCTTCGCAGTGTTATCCATAGTTTGTTATGATCCACACAGTCAAATGCCTTTGCATAGTCAATAAAACACAGGTAAATATCCTTCTGGCATTCTCTGCTTTCAGACAGGATCCATCTGACATCAGCAATGATATCCCCGGTTCCACGTCCTTTTCTGAAACCGGCCTGAATTTCTGGCAGTTCCCTGTCGATATACTGCTGCAGCCACTTTTGAATGATCTCTGAATTTTGCTTGTGTGTGATATTAATGATATTGTTCTATAATTTCCACATTTGCTTGCATCACCTTTCTTGGGAATAGGCATAAATATGGATCTCTTCCAGTCAGTTGGCCAGGAAGCAGTCTTCCATATTTCTTGGCATAGATGAGTGAGCACCTCCAGCCCTGCATCTGTCTGTTGCAACATCTCAATTGATATTCCATCAATTCCTGGAGCCTTGTTTTTTGCCAGTGCCTTCAGAGCAGCTTGGACTTCTTCCTTCAGTACCATCGGTTCCTGATCATATGCCACCTCTTGAAATGGTTGAATATTGACTAATTCTTTTTGGTATAATGACTCTGTGTATTCCTTCCATCTTCTTTTTGTGCTTCCTGCATCACTGAATATTTTCCCCATGGAATCCTTCACTATTGCATCTTGATGCTTGAATTTTTTCTTCCATTCTTTCAGCTTGAGAAATGCCGAGCGTGTTCTTCCCTTTTGGTTTTCCATTTCCAGCTCTTTGCACGTCATTATAATACTTTACTTTGTCTTCTCGAGCCACCCTTTGAAATCGTCTGTTCAGTTCTTTTACTTCATCAATTCTTCCTTTTGCTTTAGCTGCTCAAAGCTCAAGAGCAAGTTTCAGAGTCTCCTCTGACATCCACCTTGGTCTTTTCTTTCTTTTCTGTCTTTTCAGTGACCTCTTGCTTTCCTCATGGATGATATCCTTGATGTCATTCCACAACTCGTCTGGTCTTCGGTCACCAGTGTTCAATGTGTCAAATCTATTCTTGAGATGGTCTCTAAATTCAGGTGGTATATACTCAAGGTCATATTTTGGCTCTCATGGACTTGCTCTGATTTTCTTCAGTTTCAGCTTGAACTTGCATATGAGCAATTGATGGTCTGTTCCACAGTCAGCCCCTGGCCTTATTCTGACTGATGATATTGAGCTTTTCCATGGTCTCTTTCCACAGATGTAGTCTGTTTGATTTCTGTGAGTCCCATCTGGCGAGGTCCATGTGTATAGTCGCCATTTATGTTGGTGAAAGAAGGTATTTGCAATGAAGTCGTTGGTCTTGCAAAATTCTATCATTCCATCTCCGGCATTGTTTCTATCACCAAGGCCTTATTTTCCAACTACTGATCCTTCTTTGTCTCCAACTTTAGCATTCCAATCACCAGTAATTATCAAATAGAGGTGGCCACCCAGGGTTTCTCGGAGGAGGGGGCGCCGAGAAGAGGGGGTTCCCGCGCCTCTGCAGCCCTCTCCATCTACGCGCCATCACTGGCCCAGCCGAGCCAGGCCGGTCAGAAATGAGCGCTGCGGGCCCTGAAGCCCCGGCCCCCCGGCCCCTAAGACCGCCCACGTCCACTTTGGCTTAGGTACCAGCAGCGCGCGGCCAAGCTGCCCGCGGTGTAGCCGGCACCTAGGCGTCCCCGGCGGGTCCCGTTAGGAGCGCAGCCCATTGGGCAGGAGGCCGGGGCACCTCACCCCTGATTGGTGGAGAGCACTGTCTGTCCCGCGCCGGGCTCTGCTCGCGCAGCTGATTCCCGCATGGGATCCCCGGATTCAGCCTACCCGACACCGGCTTCAAATCAGCCAAAGAAGTAAGTGGGCAGTGCACGCGGTGAGGCCCGCAGCCAGTGAGCAGGCCCGGCCGCATGCGCCAGGCAGTCTTTCACGGAGGCGGGCTCTAGGCGGTGCTCACGCAGAGGGCAGGGGGCGGGACGGGCGCGTGGGGCCGCCTCGGGGCGGGACCAGGAGTCGCTGGGCCGGAAGTGCGCGGGGGCAGCTGGGGGTTCGGGAGCTAACGCCGCTCTCTGACCCGGCGCCAGCCGGCTGCCGAGGGGATTCCTCCAGGCCCGTAGTCCCAGCTGTGAGGATTTACGGCCGTCCAGAGTGAGCAGGCTGTGGCATTTCTGCCTCGCCGCTTTTGTCACAGCTAGTAGCCCAAACTTATATGTTGAAGCGGAGGCGGCCGTTTCGGCACTCACACCTAGCCAATCCGCCGCCTGGCTCCAAACCCCTTCCCCAGCGGCCTGCTGGAGTTCTTGCCACCCGCTTCCCACGGGCTGCCAGCCAGATCCGTCTGATCGTGCACTTAAACGTCCGACCTGTGAGCACGATGTACAGGGTTGGTGGTCTCTCCCGCCGGGCCTGTGGACCAAGGGTCGCCGGCAGTGTCACCCCGGGAAGTCCAAGAAGGAAGCCTGCTGCGTGCTGACTCCCTCCTGAGTCCCTTTTACCCACATCTCCCCTGACACTGGCTGCTTTAGATGAACAAAGGGTCCAGAGACGTACGGGTCATCCAGCTAACATTCACTGAACACCCACAATGTGCCACGCACTGTCCTGGGCACCAAGGGACACAGCAGTGAACAAGACCGACACAGACCGTGTGCCCAGAGGTCTAAAGATGTAGTTAAGACACGGCTAGAACCATAGAGCCATTTTTCTTAGCCTCAGGACAGCTCCTCACGCAGCCCATTTCCTAGAGTTCTTTTTTCTTTTCCTCCTCAGAACCTTCTTAAAGAAAAACAGCCACGGGCTAGCCGGAATCAGCTGAAACAGGTCCTGCTCTCCATCCTGACGTTCCAATGACCTTTAGCTCATTAACTGCTTCATGCATGGTAAATTCTCCCTCCCTAGTTCCTCTTGTGGGGTTGAGGGGATGGGAATCCAACCCGCGTCTTAGAAAGTGCTTACTAATTCTAAAACACCGCACGCCTGCGTATGCACCATTTTCTATTTTGGAACAGATCCTACCTATATAAACCAGCTGCCAGTGAGGCAGTAGTGGATGGTATGCAGCCCCATCTGTCTCCTCGCTTGGCCGGCCAATACAGTTGCCTTTCGTCCTCCTCACGTCGGTGTCTGTCATTTTGGCCCTGATAGAGTTACGCCAAGCAGAATCTGGAGTTCCAGGCAACATAGTGAGGCAAACTGATGAGCTCATTACACTATTTATTACGATATTCATAAGTGCTTGGTTATGAAGTGCCACCTGCCAGGGGAGTCCCCATCCGGGACTGACCAAGTCTGGTGGAGACTCGGGATACAGGCAGGGAATTCTTATCTGAAATGGCGACTTTAAAGTTGAGACCTAAGTTTACTGGCAAAGAAAGGGGAGGGAGAGGTGGGAGTAAGAATGCCTTAGACAGAGGGAAAAACACTTGAAAAGGCTGAGGTGGAGGAGAGCCTAGCCCAGCTGAACTGAAAGGCCAGTGTAGCAGGTTGAAGAGAGACAGTGTGAATAAATAAAAACTGTGTTCCAGTAAAACTTTATTTACAGAAATTGGCAGTGGGCCAAGTTTGGCCCAAAGGCTGCAATTTGCTGACCCCTGAGCTAAACACATATCTTGTCTAACTTCTTTCCTGCCCTTATACTCCTTTACAGCTTTTGCCTAAGAGCATTTCCTCAGTCATTCACTTGTTCAAGACTCGTATCAAAGACTTTGTTCCTCTGAAACCCAGCCTAAGACAGCACCACTCCTACAGGCCTGATGCTCACCCTAAGGCATTTATCACAGTGTGTTGAAATTGCCTATTGACCCATCTGTCTCCTCCACACCAGACTGTAATGAGATTACTATGAGATTACTTAACCTTTCTGTGCCTCAGTTTCCTTATCAGGTACCGTGTCTATCCACCTTTGAATAACCAGGACCTAGCATATTTAGTTCTCACTACTACACAGTAATGCAAATGCCATCATTGTCACTGCATTACCCATGACAGAAGCAAAAAATGAGCACATATCCATGATATGGGAAGGTTCACTTCAAGCCCTCTATTTTGCCCCCCTCATTCTATCCATCACCAACTCTTGCTAATTGTTTCCCCATCAAGGCTTCTCTGAGTAACATTTTTCCTGTTCACATCAATATGTTGTCACTCTAGTATGGTTTTTGTTGTTGTTGTTTTAGCTACTGCTTTTCTCTGCAAATTTCCTTAAACAGGTCAGGAGATATTATTGCCCCTGCAAATTTGGCAAAACGGAGCATTATTTTCCAGGTTTTCTCTGAGTCCCAAAAAGAACTCCAGCAAGGAATGCCTTGGTATTTGGACACTGCTACATACCTGTTTTATAATATGGTTTCTCAATAAAGAATCAGTGTTAAAATTAAAATCATCAGTAGCTACTTTAAAATACTTTCCAGTTGAAGGAACTACTATATTTAAGGTCTAAAATAAGAGACTAGGTGTCTAGCCAGCAGGATGAATTAAGTTCAAAAAGAAGAAAACCAAAAGCTCGAATCTTAAGAGCTTAACATCTTTGATAAAGGAGCCTGGATTTATCCCTAACCCCACCCCCACTACTGAGACATTTGTTCGGGGTTCATACTTAAAAACACTACAAACTGAATGTACTAGAAGTAATTAGGAATTTCAGTGACCACTTTGGGAAAATGAGCTTCCATTTGTATTGTCTTTTCCTTTTTGGGGAACTATTGCTTGGTGCTTAAGTTTTGTCAAAAGGCTAATATTCCTCCATCTGAGGCTCTGGCAAGTTAAAAAGTTTGATCTAGAACATATTTTTTCTTTTGAACTGAGTTGATCTTACCAAAAATTGCTATATACACTTTAAGAAACTAGGATCTCCATATCCCTGTTTTGTATGGCATTGTCTGGTGAGCTTATGTGGTCTTTCTGTCATAATTTGTTTTGAGAGCTTGCTTCTGGTCCACAGCATAGTGTCTTAGTTTCTGTCTTGTATCACATTGGAGGCTATGGCTGAGAGTTGCTGTTTTTTTAGAACCTCCGTTCTTTCCTTGTCCCAGAAAAACTGTGCCTTGTGTCTGTTTTAGGATTTAGACTTTTAGTAGCTACTTTGAAAAACTTTATGTTCTGTATGTGAAAATCTTGCTAAGTAACTTAAGCTAAAAAAAAAAAAAGTAACTTAAGCTAGATATTATAAAATGTGTTTTATTTAAGGAAAAAGTATAATTTTATCTTAAAGTAAAGCTAGCAGTTCCAGATTATGAAAAACGAGGCACAGGACAAGCCTAGGGGGAAAGAAAAGCCTAACCAAGAATTGATGAATTCTTTACAAAAGTGCCAAAGAGCTTTGGTATTTACTGTGTAGGTAAAAGGTTGTGACAAGGAGAAAGCAAAACTGCTTACCAAGAGAGTAAGAAAAGGAAAATAAATTAGTTATCTTTTGCCCTTCAAAATGCCTAGGTCAATTTAAACATATGTAAATGAAGTAGAATGACCTAATCTTGTCTTCTACCATGAGTCAAAAAATAGGGAGGGCAGGGCAGGATCAGGCCTTCCCAGCTCCCAGTCTCCTAGGTCGTATTAGGTCCAGGGAAGCTTTTGAAAGACCCCTTCCAACTAGGCAAAGACCTTTCTGGATTGAAAAAAAAAGAAGAAGAAAAATTACTGTCTTACTATAATTATCAGAGATCGGGTGGATCCCAATCATAGAAGAATTGTAAACATGTACTTTCTATTGTAGTGGAACTTTAAGAAGCCAAAAATTAGAAATTACAATGAGACGCACCTGAAATGGCCTGGAAAAATATTTCCACCCCTAGCCAGAAGCTGAAGGTTATATCCATATCAATGAATTAGTCCACTGAGCAGAGACTTTGTGATTTTCAAAAGCTGATTGATAAAACCTTTAAAGGCTAAAATTAGATTGGGAAAAATAAGGAACATAATAAAAGTTAAATGAAAACTTAGAATGTTTAAACAAACTTTATTTCAACTACAGTTATGTTTTATGGTATATAGACTTAACATAATTTCCAAGACCTTTTAGGTAACTTACTGATATTAAATTAATAGATATTCATCATAATTTAAGTTTGAATACTTTTGCTTTTTATGCCACAAGAGAAAGGATATACATATGTATATCTGAGTCTGCAAATGAGTGTGTTCATTTTTTTTAAAGAGACGCACTATAAGAGATACAACAAAGATAATATTTAAGAGGTTTATTAAAAAGAAATTTATTTGATAATGGTCTAAAGTTCTACCTGTCTGATTAAAGGTTAATCGTTTAATTTATGAAAAATGTTTAAGAGCTTTAATGTTAAATAGCATATATAACAAAGAATTGGGCTGCTTGCTGTTAAAATGACAAAATTTCCTGTGATTTCTGAGTTGGAGGGTTAATATATTCTTTGTGAAATTTGCCTCGAAGACAAAGGTTTGGTCTCTCATTAGAAAAGATTCCCAAGTTGAAAACCAAGCCACATGGCTTTAAGAAGAAAAAAAAAAGCTAAAGTTTTTACATTTAACATCTTTGGTTACATAATTTAAGTACTGTTTCTCTGTGACCTATAATAAACTTCTGACAACCTTGAAACTTCATGGAAAGCCACAAAAAAGAATTTCATAAAGGAGAAGTGCTAAAAAGATTTACTAAATATGTTGTAAATTACATGGAACGTGTTGTCAAAATCAAGAGAATGATTCTCTTTGGGTTAAAATTTATGTTAGTATTTCCTCTTATGTTTTGCCTAGTATTAGCGAACACATAATATTATGTCATAATTTTATTATTATTTCTTTATTGCTAACTTGGTCACAACTTTATTTTTTGAATCTAACATCATCGAAGGCTTGATTGAGGAATTCAAATCATTTAACTATGAAGTTTCTTTTTTTTTTTATTACTGTTCAGGTATTTAGAGACTTGATAATCTTGGTATATTCTTGATACATCCTGAGTAAAACCAAAAAAAACCAAATCAATTGTCATTGAGTTGATTCCGACTCATAGCAACCCTGACTATAGGGTATTATGTCTCAAGATGATTATGTGTTTATATCTGAAGCTCTTTGAAAATAAGCTTAATCATTATATTTAGAAACATTTTTGTTTAAATTTTTTTAAACTGATTTTATTTGGCTTTAATTTTTGTAATTAAGAGTATTATGTTTATAAATTAATCATGGCCATATTAAGATTTGCTGTCTGCAGATAAGCTTTTATTTTGCTTATTTGCTGACAATGTTTGACCAAAATATCTCAACAAAAATATGGACTATATTAGACTTATGAGAAGGACTGTGACTAGACTGAATGAAGATTTCGAGAACTCTTATGTAGAAGCTGATGGGTTCACAGACTGTGGCTGATCCAGAATGACATGGAACAGAAATTAACTACATAAGACTGAGAAAAGGAATACTATGGGTTTTATATGAGAATAGTGCTGATGTTTTAAAGTCCTACTTTCTACATATAAGAAACCATTTCCTTTCTCCTAAATTAAGTAACTAGTGGGTTTAGATATTGTAGCTCTTGAATTAGAAGTTCTTATTGGTAAATTTAGGAAAGTTGTAAATATCATAACCAGAGAAGTATCTGAAGATCATTCAAGCTATGACTTTACAAAACAGAATAGCATTAAATTTCCTGTCCTCAGGGAACAGTTTTGTGCCTTAATAGATAAATGTTGCTGTGTTTATATTAATATACATGCTCTCTTTCATGATCCTCACCATTGACAAGAAACTTTGCACACGCAGATGTTGTGAATGGCAGCAATTTCTTTTTTTTCCTTATTTGCAAAGCATGTTTGATGTGCCAGTCTCAGAGCATGAGAAAGAACATGATATCTGCTCTCCCAGAATAAATGGCTTAAGGAGGGAAACAGGACAGCCTTCCCCACCCTGGAAGCTACAGTTCCAGTGATGGACGGGAGAAAGGACTTAATATTTGAGTGACTCTAAATTAGTGGTTTTCTACTCAGATAACCTTTGTTTGGACGGGAGAGACAGAGGAAGAACTCATCATAGACAAGGAAGTAAGTGCTAGCAGGAAGTAGAAAGGGAATAAGGACAGAATGGGAAAGGAAGGAAAGAGAAATGAAAGTATTTACATGTGGCACACAGCCTGTAAGGAACCCTGGGGGCACAATGATTAAGCGCTGGGCTGAAAAACAAAAGCTTGGTGATTTGAACCCATCCAGTGGCTCTGTAGAAGAAAGACCTCGCAATCTGCTCCCATAAAGATTAGCCGAGAAAACCTTAGAGGGCAGTTCTATTCTGGCACATGGGGTCAATCGGTTTGAGGGCACTTAACAACAAGGCGGCCTCGAAGATGGTCCTCAATGAGCCGTGCCTTCTGAAATTCACGACCTTTGTGTAATGTCTTCCCCACGAGTGTGGGCTGGGCCTAGGGACACATTTCTAATGAATAAATTAGTTGCCTTCTAGTCGATCCCAACTCATGGCAACCCCATGTGTTGCAGAGTAGAACTGCCCTTCATAGGGTTTTTAAGGCTGTGACCCTTCAGAAGTAGATCCCCAGGCCTTTCTTCCGAGGCTTTCGCATCACCCAGGAACTCCACAGGATATGGCAGAAGTGATGATCTGTCCCGTCTGAGATTAGGTTCCAAAAAGATTCCACCTTCTGTCTTGAGTGCCTTTCCCCTTCTCTGGCTTTCTTCCTTTGGGAGGAGTTAGCTGCCAAGTTGTGAGCTGTGCTGTGGAGAGGCCCGTGTGGCAAGGCACTGTGTTTGGCCTGCCAACAGCCATGGGAGTGAGCTTGGAAGCGAGTGTCCACCTAGTGGAGCATCAAGGTAACTGCAGCCCTAGCCCACATCTTGATTGCAGTCTTATGAGAAGCCCTGAGTTAGCCACTTCCAGATTCCTGACACACAGAAACTGGGAAATAATACATGTTTGTTATTTTAAGCCACTAATTTTACGGTGATACTGTTATGCAGCAACAGGTAATTAATACAGATTTTGGTACCTGGAAGTGGGCTGCTACTGTAATAAATGGAGGAGTAGCTTTGGAACCAAGCAGGGGGCAGAGGCTTGAAGGATTTTGAGGAGAGTGTTAAAGAAAGCCTAAATTGCCTTGAGCAGATGTTTAGTAGAAACCTGGACACTGAGGCCACTGCTCTCAATTATTATACTTCAATGCCTCTTAGAAAATGCAGATGCTCTGCACAGGTGAATCTTTAGCAAACGTTTATGTTCCTCTTGAGCAACTCAAGAGAAGTTTTTGCTTTTTATGTTTTTAAACACGAGCATGCTATCATTGTAATTATCCAGCAAATATCTGAGCTCCTTCTATGTGCCAGGCACCATGGCAGGCACTGGCAAGACATAAGTGAATAAAATAGTCTGCCCTCGAGGACATAATCTAGTAAAGTTTCTCTGTAATCGTTTTTATTTTGTTTTACAAATGGATACAGGTTGAGAAATCCTACCATTTTAAGGCCACACGTATGCATTTACACCAGTTGAGGTGTGATCTGATTTCAGTCGAGTGCACACAACAGCTCTTTTCTTAGGAACCACTGTCACCTTCTCAGAGCCATAACGTAATGTCAGCATGATCAGCTCCAAACAGTAAAGTGTCATATTGGAACCAAACCAAAAAATGAAACCCCTTGCCATCAAGTTGATTTTGACTCATAGTGACCATGCAGGACAGAGTAGAACTGCCCCATAGGTTTCCAAGGAGCAGCTAGTGGATTCCAGCTGCTGGTCTCTTGGTTAGCAGCCAAGCTGTTAACAACTGCACCACCAGGGCTCCCCCCTTCACATTGGCCTTTGTTATTTGGATGATCAAGTAGGATCTAATTTTTTTTTTAATTTTTTTATTGTGCTTTAAATGAAAGTTTAAAATTCAAATTAATTTCTCATACAAAAACTTACACACACATTGCAATGTGACCCCAGTTGCTCTCCCTACAATGTGACAGCACACTCCTCTCTACCCTGTATTTTCCATGTCCATTAAACCAGCTCCTGGCCCCGTCTGCCTTCTCACCTTGCCTCCAGACAGGAGCTGCCCACATACTCTCATGTGTCTACTTGAGCTAAAAAGCCCACTCCTCACCAGTATCATTTTATGTCTTGTAGTCCACTCCAATATTTGTTTGAAGAGTTGGCTTTGGAAATGGTTTCGTTTTGGGCTAACAGAGAATCCAGGGGTCCATGACTTCTGGGTTCCCTCCAGTCTCAGCTAGACCATTAAGTCTGGTCTTTATACTAGAATTTGAGGTCTGCATCCCACTTCTCTCCTGCTCCATCTGGGATTCTCTGTTATGTTCCTGTCAGGACAGTCATTGGTGGTAGCTGGGCACCATCTAGTTCTTCCGGTCTCAGGCTGATGGAGTCTCTGGTTTATGTGGCCTTTTCTTTCTCTTGGGCTCATGTGTCTTTGGTGTTCTTCATTCTCCTTTGCTTCTGGTGGGTTGAGACCCACTGATGCATCTTACACAGCTGTTTGCTAGCTTTTAAGGCCCCAGACACCACTCACCAAAGTTGGATGCAGAACATTTTCTTAATATACTTTGTTATGCCAACTGACCTAGATGTCCCCTGAAACCATGATTCCCAGACCCCTGCCTCTGCTACTCTGTTCCTCAAAGTGTTTGGTTGTATTCAGGAAACTTCCTCTTTTCAATTAGTCCAGTTGTGCTCACTTCTCCTGCATTGTGTGTTGTCCTTCCCTTCACCTAAAATAACTCTTGTCTACTATCTAATTAGTGAATATGCATCTCCCTTCCTCCCTCCCTCCCCACCCTTGTAACCATCAAAAAATATTTTCTTCTGTGTTTAAACCTTTTCTTGAGTTCTTTTAATAGTGGTCTTATATAATATTTGTCCTTTTGCGACTGACTAAGTTCACTCAGCATAATGCCTTCCAGATTCCTCCATGTTATGAGATGTTTCACGGATTCATCGATGTTCTTTATGATTGTGTAGTATTCCATTCTATGGATATCCCACAATTTGTTTACCCATTCATCCATTGATGGGCACCTCGGTTGTTTCCATCTTTTTGCTATTGTAAATAGTGCTGCAGTGAACATGGGTGTGCATATATCTATTCATGTGAAGGCTCCTATTTCTCTAGGATATAGTCCAAGGACTTGAATTGCTAAATCTTATGGTAGCTCTATTTCTAGCTTTCTAAGGAAGCACCAAGTCCATTTCCAAAGTGGTTGTACCATTTTACATTCCCACGAGAAGTGTGTAAGTGTTCCAGTCTCTCCATAACCTCTCCAATATTTATTATTATGTGTTTTTTTGGATTAATGCCAGACTTGTTGGGGTGGGAAACCCTGGTGGCATAGTGGTTAAGTGCTACGGCTGCTAACCAAAGGGTCGGCAGTTCAAATCTGCTAGGCACTCCTTGGAAACTCTATGGGGCAGTTCTACTCTGTCCTATAGGGTCGCTGTGAGTTGGAATCGACTCGACGGCACTGGGTTTGGTTTGGTTGTTGGGGTGCGATGGTACCTCATTGTAGTTTTTTTTTTTCCTCTGATTAGATATTTTTACCTTTATTCTGTATTTTTATTGTGTTTTAAGTGAAAGTTTACAAATCGTCAGTCTCTCATACAAAGATTTATATACATACACCTTGCTATATACTCCTAGTTGCTGTCCCTCTAATGAAACAGCACGCTCCTTCCCTCCACTCTCTATTTTTGTGTCCATTCAGCCAGCTTCTGACGCCCTCTGCCCAAAAATATTGAATGCTTCATGAATTCGAGCATCATCCTTGCGCAGGGGCCATGCTAATCTCCTCTGTATCGCCCCAATTTTAGTATACGTGCTGCTGAAGCAAGCACTCATTGTAGTTTTGATTTGCATTTCTCTAATGGCTAATGATTGTGAGCATTTCCTCATATATCTCTTAGCTGCCTGAACGTCTTCTTTGGTGAAGTGCCTGTTCATATCCTTTGCCCATTTTTTAATTGGGTTGTCTTTTTGTTGTTTTGAGGTTTTGCAGTATCTTGTAGATTTTAGAGATTAGACGCTGAGCGGATTTGTTGTAGACAAACATTTTTTCCCAGTCTGTAAGTACTCTTTTTACTCTTTTGGTGAAGTCTTTAGATGAGCCTAAGTGTTTGATTTTTAGGAGCTCCCTATTATCTAGTTTCTGTTTTGCATTCTGTTTATGCCATGTATTTAGTGTTGTCCCTATTTTTTGTTCCATGATCTTTATCGTTTTAGATTTTATATTTAGGTCTTTGATCCATTTTGAGTTAGTTTTTGTGCATGGCATGAGGTATGGGTCTTGTTTCATTTTTTCACAGATGGACATCCAGTTATGCCAGCACCATTTATTAAAAAGACTGTCTTTTCCCCATTTACTGGACTTTGGGCCTTTGTCACATAGCAGCTGATCATATGTGGATGAATTTATGTCTGGATTCTCAATTCTGTTCCATTAGTCTATGTATCTATTGTTATACCAGTACCAGGCTGTTTTGACTACTGTGGTGGTATAATAGGTTCTAATATCAGGTAGTGTGAGGCCTCCCACTTTGTTCTTTTTTTTTCAGTAATGTTTTACTTATCCGGGGCCTCTTCCCATTCCATATGAAGTTGGGAATTTGTTTCTCCATCTCATTAAAAAATGCCATTGGAACTTGGATTGGGATTGCATTGTATCTGTAGATTGCTTTGGGCAGAATAGACATTATCACAACTTTGAGTCTTCCCAATCCATGAGAAAGGTATGTTTTTCCACTATGTAGGTCTCTTTTGGTTTGCAGTTCTGTCTTATAGTTTTCTTTGTACAGGTCTTTTACGTCTCTGGTTAGATTTATTCCTAAGTATTTTATCTTCTTGTGGGCTATTGTAAATAGTATTAATTTGGTGATTTCTTCTTCAATCTTCTCTTTGTTGGGGTAGATGAATGCAACTGTATGTTTATCTTGTATCCTGATACTTTGCTGAAATCTCCTATTAGTTCCAGTAGTTTTCTTGTAAATTCTCTAGGGTTTTCTGTGTATAAGATCATATCATCTGCAAATATACTTTTACTTCTTCCTTACTAATTTGGATGCCCTTTATTTCTTTTTCTAGCCTAACTGCTCTGGCTAGGACCTCCAACACAATGTTGAATAAGAGTGATAATAAAGGGTATCCTTGTCTGGTTCCTGTTCTCAAGGGGAATGCTTCCAGACCCTCTCCATTTAGGATGATGTTAGCTGTTGGCTTTGTATAAATGCCCTTTATTATGTTGAGGAATTTCCCTTCTATTCCTATTTTGCTGAGAGTTTTTATCAAGAATGGGTGTCAGATTTTGTCAAATGCCTTTTCTGCATCAATTGATGGGATCATGTGGTTCTTGTCTTTTATTTATGTGATGGATTACATTGATTGTTTTTCTAATATTGAACCATCCCTGCATACCTGGTGTGAATCCCACCTGGTCACAGTGAATTATTTTTTTGATATGTTGCTGAATTCTAATGGCTAAAATTTTGTTGAGGATTTTTACATCTAAGTTCATGAGGGATATTGGTCTGTAATTTTCCTTTTTTGTGGTGTCTTTACCTGGTTTTAGTATCAGGGTTATGCTGGCTTCATAGAATAAGTTTGGGAGTATTCCATCCTTTGCTAGTTCTGAAATACCTTTAGTAGTAGTGGTGTTAACTCTTCTCTGCAAGTTTGGGAGAATTCTCCAGTGAAGCTGTCAGGGCCAGGGCTTTTTTTTTGGAAGTTTTTAAATTACTTTTTCAAATCTCTTTTTTAGTTTATTTAGTTCTACCTCTGTTTGTGTTACTTAGGTGGGTAGTGTGTTTCTAGAAATTTGTCCATTTCCTCTAGGTTTTCAAATTTGTTAGAGTACAATTTTTCATAGTATTCTGTTATGATTCTTTTAATTTCAGTTGGTTCTGTTGTGATATCACCCATCTCATTTCTTATTCAGGTTATTTGCTTCCTCTCCTGTTTTTCTTTTGTCAGTTTGGCCAATGGTTTATTGAGTTTATTGATCTTTTCAAAGAATCAGCTTTTGGTCTTAACTCTATTGTTTTTCTCTATTTCATTTAATTCTGCTGTAATTTTTATTATCTGCTTTCTTCTGGTGCCCAAGGGTTTCTTTTGCTGTTCTCTTTTTATTTGTTCGAGTTCTTGTGTTAATTCTTTGATTTTGGCCCTTTCTTCTTTTTGGATATGTGCATTTATTGCTATAAATTGATCTGTGAGCACTGCTTTTGCTGTGTTCCAAAAGTTCCGGTCAGATGTGTTTTCATTCTCATTTGATTCTATGAATTTCTTTATTCCATCCTTAATTTCTTCTATAACCCAATAGTTTTTGAGCAAGGTGTTGTTCTGTTTCCATGTGTCTGATTTTTTTTTTCCTTGCTTTTTCTGTTGTTGATTTCTCTTTATGATCAGAAAAGTAGCTTTGTAATATTTCGATGTTTTGGATTCTGTTAATGCTTGCTTTATGGCTTAATATGTGGTCTATCCTGGAGAATGTTCCAGGTGCGTTGAAAAAGAAAGTATACTTGGCTGATGTTGGGTGGAGTGTTCTGTACATGTCTATGAGGTCAGGTTGGTTGGTTGTGGCATTTAAATCTTCCATGTCTTTATTGAGCTTCTTTCTGGATGTTCTGTCCTTCACCAAAAGTAGTGTGTTGAAGTCTCCTACTATTATTGTGGAACTGTCTCTCTCTCTTTTCAAAGCTGTTAGTTTTATGTATTTTGGAGCCCTGTCATTGGGTGCATAAATATTTATTATGGTCATGCCCTCCTGGTATGCTGACCCTTTAATCATTATATAGTGTCCTTCCTTATCCTTTGTGGTGGATTTTACTTTAAAGTCTATTTTATCAGAAATTAATACTGCCACTCCTGTTCTTTTTGATTGTTGTTTGCTTGATATATTTTTTCCATCCTTTGAGTTTTAGTTTGTTTGTTTCTTTAAGTCTAAGGTGTGTCTCTTGTAGGCAGCATATAGACAGATCATGTTTTTTAATCCATTCTGCCACTCTCTTTACTGGTGCATTTACTCAATTTACATTCAGCATAATTATTGACAGGTATGAGTTTAGTGCTGTCATTTTTATGTCTTTTGCGTATTGTTGACAGTTTCGTTCCACTTAATTTTCTGTGCTAAGTCATTTTTCTTTATACATTTTCTTTCCCTCTTTTTCATTGTTGTTGCTTTTTTATTTGCTGAGTCTTTATATTTTTCTTTTGTCGTGTAGGATTGTTAGTTTCTTTTGCACTTACCTTAATAATTACCCCTATTTTTCTAAGTTTAAACCAATCTTTTATTTCTTTAATATTGTCTTGACTTCCTCTCCATATGAAAGATCTGACTTTTTTTAGTCCCTTTTTTTTGTTTTGATATTGTCGTCTTTTACATAATGACATCTCTGTTTCCCTGTTTTGAGCATTTTAGCTTTGATTTACTTTTGTGATTTCCCTATCTAGATTGATATCTGGTTGCTCTGTCCTCTCTTCTAGTTTTGGGTTGTTATCTGACATTACTGACTTTCTAACCAGAGGATTCCCTTTAGTATTTAGTATTTCCTGTAATTTTCGGTTTTTGCAAGTTCCCTAAACTTATGTTTGTCTGGAAATGTCCTCATTTTGTCATCATATTTGAGACAGTTTTGCTGGATATATAATTCTTGGCTGGCAATTTTTTTCCTTCAAGGCTTTGTATATGTCATCCCATTGCCTTCTTGCCTGCATGGTTTCTGCTGAGTAGTCTGAGCTTAGTCTTACTGACTCTCCTTTGTAGGTGACTTTTCATTTATCCCTAGCCACTCTTGAAATTCCTCTCTTTATCTTTGGTTTTGGCAAGTTTGATTGTCTTAGTGACTTTTTGGGGGGGGATCTACCTTGTGTGGGGTTCAATGAACATCTTGGATAGATATCTTCTTCCATGATTTCGGGTAAGTTTTCTGTCAACGAATCTTCAACAATTCTCTCTGTATTTTCTGTTATCTCCCTTGTTCTGGTACTCCAATCACTCATAGGTTATTCCTCTTGATAGGGTCCCATAGGGTTTCTTCATTCTTTTAAACCCTTTTATCGGATTTTTCCTCAAATATGTTGGTACCAAGTGCTTTATCTTCAGTCTCACTAATTCTGATTTCCAATGCCTCAATTCTGCTCTTATGACTTTCTATTGAATCGTCAAATTCTGAAATTTTATTGTTAATCTTCTGAATTTGTTTGCTGTCTCTCTATGGGTTCTTGCAGCCTATTAAATTTGTCATTATGCTCTTGTCTAATCTGCTTAAGTTCCTCTAATGCTTTCTCTATGCATTCCCTGGCTTGTTCTGCGTTTTGCCTGATCTCCTTCCTGAACTCTTGAAGAGTTCTGTATATTAATCTTTTGTATTCTACCTCCAGTAATTCCAGGAAGTTCTTTTCATCCAGAAGATTTTTTGATTGTTTTGGGAGCTTGCTGAAGCCATCATGGTCTGCCTCTTTATGTTATTTGATATTGACTGTTGTCTCTGAGCCATCAATAAGTTATTGTATTTATGTTTGCTTACTGTGTCCTAGCTCCTTGCTTTTTGTTTTGATATGCCCAAATTGGCTGCTCAAGTGAGCTAGTTTACTGGCACCTTTGAAGTTCTAACGTCCTATCACTAGGTGGTTAGAGCTGATATGCAAGCCCAGGAGTCCATTCACTTTTCTTATATGGATTCAGCTCAGGTGTCCAGATAGTCACCAAGTGTTTGGTGCACACTCTCACCTACAGTCCTAGATGAGCAGGGGTGATTGGTGTAGGCACAGGTATCTGGCTGCAGTAGGGGGTCATGTGCTGAGCAAGGCAGGGGAATGACAACTGCCCCGAGTGTCTGTGAGGAAAGCATGTCCCTGTTCCCTAGAGTGTGTAAGTGGGTGGGTTTTGCATCGAGACTATGGGCACCCAGTACTGTTGGCTGTAAGGACTGGGAGGCACCAATTATTCTTGGACCCCTGTAGCAGGTGGCTAGGTGTTGTGGGTGGAGCCACCGGTCCTCAGGCCCCTGATATGGGAAGGTAAGGACCCTGCTTAATATGCAGAGTGGTGTCAAATGACATGAACTTGCTTCTCCACCATGTAGATGTAATAGCTGAAGTTAGACTGCAGCTTTTTACCCTGTTCTACTGTGCTAATGAGGGCCTATGCTGTTAAAATGGGCCCACACAGGTCTATGCAGGGGTGAAAGACAACGTCTGTGGATGCCTTATGCCTGTGCCTAGGCAAAGGAGATGTTTCTGCCCTGATTTCCCAGCTTAGGTGATACGGTAGATTATTTTTTCCCATTTGCTATTTTGTTCCCTCTTCAAGGCTGGGAGAATGGTTCAGGGTGAGTGCAGGGTCCTTCTTCCAGCCCAGGGGATGCAGCCAGCTGGGACCCAGTGCAGAGCGGGAAGGGAGCAGATAAGTGGGCGAGAGGTTTTTCCCAAAGGGGTATTTTTGGATTGTGGTAGGTTAAACGCAGGTACTTATCATTTGCTGCTGATCGTGGGCCACGTCTCTGTTCTGGAGGGTTGAGCAGACTCTCCACCATTCAGCTTCCCCTGATGTGGAAAATGTGTCCTGAGCACCTCCGCTTGCCTAAGCGCACTCACAGCAGCTGTAGAATCGGCCTGTGGGGTGCTGGTTCCTGCCAGGTCAGGTCTGGCAACAACTTGCTGCTTCCGAACCATTTCTCCCCTCCCCCCCCCCCACTCAGCCCGCTTCCTCAACTTGCATTTGATGTTCAGGGGTCCTAGCTTGTCATATATAATTGACTCACTTGTTTTTCCAAGTCTTTGTTTTAAGAGGGACCACAGGAAGCATCAGACTACTCCACCATCTTGGTCCCGCCTCCCTTTGCCAATTGTGTCATTTGTCTTTTTGTTTTTGAGTGTAGGAATTCTTTATATATTCCAGATATTAAACCCTTAGCAGATACATGACTTGCAAATATTTTCTCCCATTCTGTAGGTTTTCTTTTCACATTCTTGACAATATTCTTTGATGCACAAAAGTTTTTATGTCCAATTTATCTATTGGATAATTGAAGTACAATTTATCTTTTCTTTCTTTTGTTGCTATGCTTCTGGGTTAGTATCTAAGAATCCATTGCCAAATACAAGGTCTTGAAGATTTACCCCTATGCGTTCTTCTAAGAGTTTCATGGTTTTAGTTCTTGTATTTATTTAGGTCATTGATCCATTTTTAGTTAATTTTCATGGATCTGGTGAAATAAGCGTCCAACTTCATTTTTCTGCCTGTGGAAATCTAGATATCCCAGCACCACTTGTTGAAGAAACTATTATTTCCCTATAGAATGTACTTGACACCCGTCAAAAAGCAATTGACCATCGAGGTATGGGCTTATTTATGGACTCTCAATTCTATTTCATTGATTTATGTGTCTATCCTTACACTAGGCATGCTAGTACTTATATCGCTACCAGTGTTTTGACTACTATAGTACTTTTTTAATCAAGATTTGAGTCTTCCAACTATGTTCTTTTTTTCCAAGATTGTTTTGGCTATTCAGGGTCCTTGACAATTCCTTGTGGATTTGAGGATCGGCTTCACCATGTCTGCAAAGAAGCCTGTTGGAATGTTAGTAAGCATTGTATTGAATCTGTAGATCACTTTGGGCAGTATTGTCATCTTAACAATATTAAGTCTCCCAACCCATGAACATGGCATATCTTTCCATTTATTTAATCTCCTTACTTTCAGAAATGTTTTATAGTTTTGAGGGTACAAGTCTTTCATCCTGTTAGTTAAATTTATCCCTAGGTATTTAATTCTTCTTGATGTTACTGTAAATAGAGTAATTTCCTTTTCAGATTGTTCATTGGTGGTGTATTGAAACACAACTGATTTCTGTGGGTTGATCTTGTACCCTACAACTTCGCTGAATTTTTTAGCACTAGCTTTCTTATGGAATCTTTGGGGTTTTCTATATATATAGGAACATGCCATCTGTGAATAGGGCTAGTTTTACTTCTTCCATTCCAATTTGGATGCCTTTTATTTCTTTTTTTTGCCTAATTGCTGTGGCTGGAACACCCAGCACAATGTTGAGTATCAGTAGTGAAAGTGGGCATTCTTGTCTTGTTCCTGACCTTAGAAAGCTCTTTTACCATTGAGTAACTGCAATGGATTAATTACTTTTATGTGTGGCCTTTCTAGCCATGATCTTCTAACTCCCACCCAGGTGGTTATGTGATAAGGTAATTGTGGCCTACCAAGGGGATTGGTCAGTTTTGCCTTAAAAAAGAGCCAATTCTAGAGTAGGAAGAGGAGCCCACCACCACAAAGGAAGGAGAAACCAGCAGGAAAGACCCAGCAGCAGAGACCTGGCAGTAGGAGATGGTGTGGTGGGTTTCTTGGCCCACGGAGTGAGAAAGCTGATTGCCTTTGGGCAGAGAGTGAGGGCCAGGGAAAGATGTGCCTGTGAATACAGCTGGGAAGAGGCTTTCCTGATGGAATAACTGTATCCTGAGTGTTCTTGAGCCTGTATTGTAACTCTTATTTCCCTGATAAACCCCATAACTGTGACTATGGTCTGTGAGTTGTGTGGCCATTGCAATGAATTGTCAAACCCAGTGAAGAGTGCTGTGGAAGGGACAGTTGGTGTCAGAATTAGTAAAGACGGCAGAGAGAGGAGGCTTGCCTGGCCTCCACCTCATGGGAGTCAGCTTTGCACTGTTGATCTTGATTCTCCTTTCCCCTTGTGGGGTTGGAGGTCAGACACTGCCCTCAAGCTGTTTTTACAGTAATGTTAAAACCAAACCAAACCCGTTGCCATCAAGTTGATTCCGACTGATAGTGACCCTATAGGACAAAGTAGAACTGTCCCCTAGGGTTTCCAAGGAGTGGCTGGAGGATTGAGTAAATGTTGATGGGTTTTTCCTTAAATGCCCTTTATCATCTTAGGGAATTTCACATCTATTTTTAGTTTGCTGAATGCTTTTTATCATAAAAGGTATTGGATTTCATCAAATGCCTCTTTCACATCAATTGAGATGATCATGTGCTTTTTTTTTTTTCCTTTGTTCTATTAATGTGGTGTGTTTCATTGATTGTTTTTCTTGTGGTGAACTACCCTTGCAATCCTGGGATAAATCCCACTTGGTCACGGCGTATAATCCTTTTAATGTGCTGTTGAATTGTTTGCTGTTGGACTTGGTTTGCATCTTGTTGTGAATTTTCTCATCTATATTCATAAGAACTAAAAAAGCCACTCTGTCCTGTAGAGTCGCTATGAGTCGGAATCGACTTGACAGCACTGGGTCACTGGGTGGTTTATATTCATAAGGGATATTGGTCTGTAGTTTGTTTTTTTGTGTGTGTATGTGGTGTCTTTAAATGGCTTTGATGTCAAGATGTTTTGGACTCATAGAATAAACTAGGAATGACCTCATAGAATGGTCTCCTGTTTTTTGCAAGAGTTTAAGAAAGATTAGTATTAATTCTTCTTTAAATGTTTGGTAAAATTTCCCAGTGAAGTCATCTGGTCCTAGATTTTGTTACAAAGTTTTGATTACCGATTCAATTTCTTCACTTGTTATGGATATATTGAGATTTTCTATTTCTTCCTGAGTCAATTTAGGTAGTTTTGTGTTTCTAGGAATTTCATCTTGGTTATCTAATTTGTTGCCATATATTTGTTCACAGTAGTGTCTTCATTTCGGATTTTAGTTTGTCTTTTTTTTTTTTTTAGTCTAGCTAAAGGTTTGTCAATGTCATTGATTCTTTTTTCAAAGAACCAACTTTTGGTTTCATTCTCTGTATTGCTTTCCTATTCTCTATGTCATTTATCTCCACTCTAATCTTGATTTTTTTTCCTTCCTTCTGCTAGCTTGGGGCTTAGCTTCTCTTTTTCTAATTCCTCAAGTTGTAAAGTTATTGATTTGAGATCTTCTTTTTTAATGTAGGCATTTACAGCTATAAATTTCCCTGTACATCCTTTGCTGCATCCTGTAAGTTTGGGTGTGTTGTACTTTCATTTTCATTCATCTTGAAGTATTTTCTAATTTTCCTTACGGTTCTTTGACACATTCATTATTTAAGATTGTGTTTTCACATATTGTGAAATTTCTGTTTTTCTGCTATTGGTTCTTAGCTTCATCCCATTATTATCATAAGATATACTTTGCGTGATTCCAATCATTTTAAATTTATTACAATTTTATTTTTGGCCTAACATGTAGCCTATCTTGGAGAATGATCCATGTGCACTTAAGAATGTGTATTTTGCTGTTGCTGGGTGGAGTGTTCTATGTATGTTAAGTCCAGTTGGTTTACAGTAGTGTCCAAGTCCTCTGTCTCCTTATTAATCTTGTCTGAACACTCTATCCATTTTAGAAAGTGGTGTATTAAAGTCTCTATTATTGTATAACTATTTCTCCTTTCAATTCTGTCAATATTTGCTTCATATGGGCCTGTTGTTAGGTACGTATAACTGTTATCTTTTTTGATGACTTGATCCTTTTATCAGTATACAAAGTACTTTTGTCTCTTGTAGCAACTTTTTATTTAAAGTCTATTTTGCCTGATATTAATACAGCCATCCCACATGTAAACTGAGGCTATAATATGGCTAGGACTTGAACTATTTCAAACAGTATTCAAGTTGGCCACATGGATTTCTGGCCACTTTGTTCAGAGGCAAGTGTTTTACAAATCTGATTTTACATTTAGGCACAAATGAATGAGTACCTTAGCCAAATGCCAGTTCCACAGTTCAGCAAAGGCAGTATCCTTCAGCAAACGTGTGTGGTTTTAGCATGGAAAAGCTAAGGTCTGACCCTTAACTATGCCAGCACAGGTCTTGCTTTTAGCACAGATCCACTGCCTTCCTTTGTAGAAGGCATCTGCAGATGCTGAGCAGGAGGCGATCTCAGTAAGCAGGCCCTGCTGAGGCACAGATTTGACTATAGAGAAGTCCTTCCTATATAGGCCTTTTAGATACCAAAGATAAAACAATTACATGGTCCTTTACTATGTTTTTTTTAACTAGTTCTACAGGCCAGGCTTTAAACCACAATTAAGTTCCACATACATTAAGGACACAGTGTGTAAGCTCCAGGCTGTCACTGTTAGTCCCAGTATAGAAGGCAACATGGAAAGCCATCCCAAATTCCATCTCGTTACGTAGTTCTGAGCTACACTCGAGGACAAAGGACAAAATGAGGAATTCAGGCATTTTTTCCTACATGGTTTAAGGGTCACTCTCCACTTGCAAATCTCAATTTGTCTGTCAATATAATAAACCGTGACCATGGTTTTATACTTCTGAGATTTACACTGCAATTTTCACTAAAGGTGACAGATTTTACTTATACAAAAAAGGAACAGTGTCCTTATTAAAAAATGCCATATTCTTACATTGGAATAGAGAAAACATTCAGTGAAATTATTACTACCACAAAGGTTAACAAAGTAATGAGTAAGGCCTGAGCTTGGAACAGTCTTGAGGAATCAGAAATGATTAGGAAGTCAAGGAGGAACAGCAGAGGTTTAGAAACCTACTCCGTTAGATCGTTGTTGTTGTTGTTTGCCGTCGAGTTGATTCTCACTCACAGAGACCCCACAGGACAGAGCAGAACTCCCCCACAGGATTTCCTAGGCTGTAATCTTTTATTTATTTATTTTCCTACTTCCTACTAGGCTGTAATCTTTACGAGAACAGATTATCAGGTCTTTTCTCCCATGAAGTGGCTGCTGGGTTCAAACTGCTGAATTTTCTGTTAGCAGCCAAACTTAAACATTGGCCACTAGGGCTCTTTCTCTCAGATTAGGAGCAATGAAAGAATTAAAACAAAGGAAGAGAGGGATTTTTCTTTTAAGAGAAAGTTGACACCTCGGAAGACAACTGAGAGACAAATATGGATGACCCTACCAGTTCATTTCCTCCCCATTTTCTGTAGCTTAGCAAAGAGCCAGCTCAGTGGGTCTGCAGGTCTGTGTTTAAAAGGCTTATCCTCTAGAGGCTCCTTCTCTCTAACACTCCTACTTCCCTGGCCAGGAAGCTTCCACTGGTACAGTCACACAGATGTTCTCTACCTTCCTTTCCCTAAAATATTTAGAGTATTAAAGAAGTTCCAGCCCAGTTATGCCCAGCACACCTCCCTCAGTGGTAACAAAACCTTGGAGAATCAGGTGCATCCTATCACTTTTCTGCTTATAAGATTTCCCCCAATAAACCCTAACCCACTGCTGCCTTTGAGTCGATTCTGACTCATAGTGATCCTACAGGACAGGGTAAAACGGCCCCACAGAGCTTCCAAGGAGCGTCTGGCGGATTTGAACTGCAGACCTTTTGGTTAGCAGCTGTGGCGCTTAACCACTACGCCACCAAGGTTTCCTCCAATAAACCTTAGATATCAAAAAAAAAAAAAGGAAATGCATCCAGATGGAACTACTCTTAAGGAGAGAGTCAGAAAAGAGGGTATTATCTTATTATTAAGCAGGAGGTGTCCCGGGGGTCCAAAGAAATCTAAAAGAGGAAGACATGCAAAGTCCCAAGAGACTAGAATAACTTTCCCAGAGGGGACTAGGGCTCAGGAAACTATTGGAAGATGGCTTCTTAGAGCCGCAAAGAAAGAAGCCATAAGAGCAGTTAAGGACTACCCTTCAAAATGGGGCCAGCTATACTAAGTAGTTACGGAAAACCTTGAGAAAATATTGGAAGTACTTGTTCAGTCTCAAGGTGACACAGTAATAAATGGACACAGGTTTTGCCTGTGCTGTGTTAACTCTACAAGGGAGGCATGTATCTATTACCTAGAAGACTGTCTGACCCATAGCAGGTACTCAGTATCTGTTGAATGAGTATCACTAAAGGGAATCCAAGGAGGACAATAACAGATCACAAGCTGGCTGGATAAAATGCTATGGGAGAATATCTCCTCATAAAAGCATCCAGTTCAAGAAGGTAAAGGTGAACAAGATTACTCTGAACATTTGATGCTTTTGGTAAACACAGAACTCTGAATTCATCTCTCCCATAATGGGAGACCCCCAAGTCCGGGACAAAATCTAGAAGAACGTGTTAAAAAAAAAAAAAAAAAGAGTCTGGGCCAAAAAGCAAAAGGAACAGTAATTTCTACATAAGGAAAGGGGGACCAATATAAGCAGCAGGTAATAGTGTTAGAAACTCAAGAGCCTTCTGGAAAGGAGCAGAGAACAGCAAAGAAAAAAATGCCACATGTGTCTGCAATAAATGGTACTTCTTGCCTGAAACATCCAGAAGCTGTAGACAGTATCTTCAGGAACACATAATTAAAGGTCTTGATTTTCACTGGGTCCCTGGAGGAACAAACTTCAGAAGCAACAACAGCAGCCATCAGCTCAGGAAACTGCCAAGGGTGATTCTTTACTGAGACACATGTGGGATGAACCCCACTCCTACCCTCAGGTGGCAGTTGTTCTGACCTGAGCAACTCCACAGCAGAGCACAGTGTCCACTGAGACGGGCTGCTAACAAGGGGTGGGAGAAGTTATGTGGTAAATCTACCTGTATCCTGTGAAGGTAGAAATGGATATGTGCCTTCACCGGAAGGGCCGGTGAGAAATGGACTTTGCTGAGGCAAACACCTTCTGGAAACAAGCTGTCAGCACTGCAGATCCTCCAACATTCCAGGTAGGGGTTCAATACCCGTGTATGCAAGCACTATAATCAGTTAAAAGGGTAAATAAATCTTTAAATTGATGAGTCAGTTATTTTCACTCTTTTCAATCTCAGTAATTCCAAGAAAACATTTTTACCACTCTTACTCAACCTGGCCTTCAGTTTTCTGGTTACCCCGTCACAACTGTCCCTGCTCCCTACTCACGGTTGCCAGCCTCTCCCTACATCAGACTACACACCAGGAATACCTCCAGTTTTCATCTCCTCATCCTGGACTGCTTCAGCAGTCTCCCTCGGCACCCCGCCCCCCGCCCCCGCCTTTGCTGTTCAAATTTCTCAGCAAGATGTTCAAAAGTCCTCACGACTTGCTTCCCCCAAGCCTTACAAAGCGGCTGATGTGATGTGTCTTCCGCGATGTACACCCGGGCGCCAGCCAATGATCCTCACTCACCAACCCCCATATTAGCTATGCTCCTCCGTGTCTCTGTATGGCTCCGAGCTCAAAGACTGTCAACGAATGCCTCTGCCTTTGCACAAGCTCTCTGCTCTCGCATTTCTCACCAAATACTTACTGGGCACCAATCACGTGCCAAGCAATGCCTAGGCAAAGAATGTAACAAAGCGAGTCGGGCCAAGTTCATTAGCTGGCCCACCTGGCGGGAACTGCGCCCCACCAGGCTCCGGAATCGCACATGCAGTCCTCTCAGTCCAGCCACCGGCGCAGCGCAGCGCAGCGCCTCGCCGGACCTCCGCCCTGGCCCTCCCTCCCGCCTCAGGGCTCCCAAGCCAGGCGACCCCCACTAGCTGAGCCCCGCTTCCTCCTCGCGTAGAGACCCCGGCAAGTGCTGTAAAAAGACAACCGCCACCGGTAGATCGGCCCTGCCTCTAATCGCCCCGCCTCGGGCCTCGGCCGGTGAGCCAGCCAGCTGACGAACCCGCCTTAGAACCCGGGGCGCGGCCTCGCTGCGGCCATATAGTAGTGCGAGGACCCCAAGGCTGACTGCCCGGTGGAGCGCCTGAAGGACCCCGCCTGGGCCTCGCAGGCTGACTAGCGCGGAGCCTGGCGGCCGGGCGTCCCCGCTGGAGGACCAGGTGAATCCCGACCCCGACTCAGGCTGGAGCGGGGCTTCGAATAGCCTGGGGTCTGGGTTGGGCTTGGACCCCTGGTAGGAGAGGCGAGGATGGCGCGTCTGAAGGTTTAGGGACGTGGAAGGTTCTGGGGGGCCGGTCAGGAGCTGAGGTGGTGCGCCCGAGGGTCTGGAGAGGCCCGACCGCGGGTGTGGGGCGGAGACGTCGTTGAGGGGGCTACAGGTTCGGACCGCGGGTGGGAGTACAGCCACCTGGGCCGCTGCCTCGGATGGCTGGACGCCTCAGATGTTGGGGACAAATGCCCAGGCCACTTCTAAAATTTGTAACTCTCATGGAGTGACGCTTTAAGTTGAGTAAGTTTCTCGACTTCTCAGAATTTGTTGTAAACCAAGAGCCACGACAGCCATAATTTAGCTGGGATTAGGAAAGGAACTTTGTCCTCTCTCTACAGGCAGCGTGCCCGCCCTGGGAATCCCCTAGCAGCCTGATTTGGAATGGATGGAGCAGGATCGTTCACTGATTCATTTTACCAAATACCTATTGAGGGGCAGCTGCGTGGGAGGCATTCTGCACAGGTACTGAGGATATGGTGGTGAGCAAAACAGACCTCTTCTTTCATGGAGCTGACATTCTAGTGGTGGAGACATAGAAATGAAATAACTACCTATAAAATTCCAAACTGAAGAACGTGTGCAAGGAGCAGTGAGAAGGTATAACAGGGGAAGTGAGCTAAGATCTACTGGGTGAGATGAAGGTATCCAGGGAAAGCACATTCTGGACTAGGAAAGACCCCACAGAAAGGCTGGCAGGCCAGAAAGTCTTTTGGAAACAAAAGGTGCATGAGGCTGAAGCAAAAGAAAGCTATGGAGTGTGGGGTTCCAGATGAGACTGGAGAGCTACGCAGGGCCCAGATCCCATAAAGCCTGGTAGACCATGATAAGGATCAGGGCTTTTATCCAGAGAGCAGAGTACACTTTAAAGGGTTAAGGAAAGACAGGATTAAATTTGCATTTCTCATTCACTCTGGCTGCTGTGTAGAGACTCTCGTAGAGGGTCGCAAAAGTAAAAACTGGGAAACCAGTGAGGAGGCTGCTGCAGAGTCCAAGGAGTGATGATGGTGTCTTGGACAGTGGCAATTTAGAGGGAGAGAACTGTATGGGTTTGAGAGATAATTGGGCGGGAAAATTGCCAGGACTGGCAATAGTATGGGTATGGAGGGTGAGGAAAGGATGGCCCCCTAGATATCTGGCAAAGATTACATTTGCTCTTGGGTTACTCACCATCTGGGAAATTAGGGAGAGTGGCTTGGCTGATCTTGTACTGCTTAGACTGAACTTGGCTTTGCGTTTGGAGTACAGCATCAAACTAAAAGCTATAGGAAGGACATGAGTACAAGAGACCGTGGCATAGCTTCCTCATTTGGACCAGACTCTAGCATCACCTTTAATGTGATTGCTAGGCTACCTTCAGGCTAAGAAAAATGAGAGAGTTGTCCAGACTCTGTCCTTGCATGTGTTCATGGAAACCTTCTCTATTTGTTGGAAGATTTAGGGGTTCTATCAGATAATCTTTTGAGACTTAGCCTTTACTCCACCAAAGGTGATCAACTTCTCAAATATAAATTGAACTTTGCAGTTGGAAGAGACCTCAGAGTCTTCTAGCCCAGTTTCTAAAATACTTTTTATGTTCAGTATATCATTTCCACAGTTATTTATTAGGCTTTTATACCATACTATTTTTTTTTTTTTTTTTTAGACACTAGGGATGCAGAGACAAGTTAACTTAGTCAACAAAATTGATTGAGCACCTTTGTGCCAGGCACTGTTCCAGCTACTTCAGCTACAAACTCACTTTGAAGTTGCGTGTCTATGAATCTTGCTGTTGTGGACAGCTGAGTGTATTAAAAGGTCTGACATAGAGGTGATCCTGACCAATCAAAGATAAAAGATGCTGTGTATCTCTTAGACTTTTTGGTATCCCGGCAACATCGCAATTCTTGTCCATCAGTCTTCCAATTCTAGAATTGTTGGGGAGAACACTCTGGGATAGAGGGCTTTAAGAGGGGAATCAGTTATTATACCCTTGTGACCAGCCTGTTTGGGACTGTAAATTGTAAATCCTCTATAAAACACAAAAGAAAGTTAAGAAGGGAAAAGTGCATTGGTAGAAACGGGTAGTGTTTAAACTTGAGTTTCTCCATCATAGGCTAGCATTCACACAGACCAGATTATGTACTCCACAGGGCAACTTGAATGCCCACTCCATACCCCTCCCCATAAATCCCATGACCCCAACTGAGCAATTAAATAAAATAATGTATATAACCTTGCTGTGTAACTGTCAAGTGTTTTATGAGTGTCAGAAGTGAAGAGACTGGTTGGCTTGCAAGATAACACAGCTCCAGAGTAGGGAGGGGTGGAGTACAGCTCTAGTAGGTCCCTAATCCAGCTATCTGATGGCAGGAGTGAGATGGCCTCCATCTTACGAAGCCCTCAGGCTCTCCAGCTCACTCTTGCCCTGATCAAGCCTGATGCAGTTGCTCACCCACTGATTATGGAGGTAAGAATGAATCCTCAGCCTCTACTGTACGCCCTGGACACTGCTAGCATTTCAGGTGCCTTTTGGGGTGATTGACTACAAAGTCCCATGCTAGATCCTGTGGCGACAAAGCTAGGAGCCATGGACCCTGACTCTAAGAAGACAGTCCTGGAAATAAAGGTGGGAAATCTTGAAGGGGGTGTGTGATTTTAGACTTCTGTTTACCACAGTGTGACAAGTCCTAAATAAGTAGCACCAATACGTAAGGCCACTGTGGGGCAGGGGAGGACCAGAATAACCAGGAATAGTGGCCTGGAAGTGATGGAACTCAGCTGGGCCACAAAGGAAGAGTGAGCTTCAGTTAGCGCACAGGAGGAGGATGGATTTACACACAAAGGAGATGTTGAGGCAAGAATGTGCGTGAAAAAAAGAATGTGTGTGGTGGGCTTGAGGGCCACAGGTGGGCTGGGTTGGTCACACTAGAGAATTGGAAGAGGTGAAGGTCAAGAAAAGTGTAGCCTCAAGCACTGGGCTAAAGATTGTACTTCATTCCATGAATTATAGAAATCACCTAGAATCTTCTAAGTGTGGCGTGTCAGTTATAGTGTTTTTAACCTATCATATCTGATGGTTTGGAGAGAGTGGGAGAAACTTGAGGGAGGACTACTACCAAGAGACTTTTAGGATGTTCTGAGTGGTGGCTCCTGTGGGCTTGAGCTCGGGGCTGCAGGGGTGGAAGGCAGAGATGGCACTTGCTCATGATCTGGCTGTGTGAGTGGAGGTCTTTACCTCATCCACCCTTCTTCTGTCCCACCGATGGGACAGAGCCTCAAGGCCTGGGCTCTGAGGGGTCCTCATGGTTCTTTTGGTCAGCCTAGGTCTCCTGTTCACTCAAATGGCCCCTTTACCTGATTTTTATCTTTGGGATGGTTTTTATCCAGGCTGTTCATCAGCAGATTCTGAGCAACAAGTTTCTTATAGTGCGAATGAGAGAACTACTGTGGAGAAAGGAAGATTGCCAGAGGTTTTACCAAGAGCACGAAGGTAAGACCAGGAGTCTTTTGAATGGGAGGCTTCTGTATCATGAGAGGCAATCCAGAGAGATTTTACCTGAACACACAATGGCAAACCATGTAAGATTGCAGCCAGTCTTCCAAAATCTTGGTTTATATGCAAACGTTTCATGATCATCAGTCCTTTTTTAATATTTTCTAGGACAGCTCTATCTAATAATCCAAGCCAAAATCTTAATTTCAGGTCCTGACAACGATAGCAGTAGTTAACATTTAGCGAGTGTTCATTCTTTGTCACACATTGTCCTAATGCTCATCATTTCATTTAATTCTCCAGCAGTAGGTACCATGAGGTAAAATCAAACCTGTAGCCGTCAAGTCGATTCCGACTTATAGCAACCCTGTAGTACAAAGTAGCACTGCCCCATAGGATTTTCAGGGAGTGTCTAGTGGATTTGAACTGCTGACCTTTTGGTTGCCAGGTGAGTTCTTAACCACTGTACCACCAGGGCGCCAACTATGAGGTAGGTATTGTTATATCCCAAGTACACAGATTAGAAAACTGAGTTCGGAAGGTTAATAACTTACCCGAAACTGCGTAGGTTGTAAGTGACTGAGCCTGGATTCAGACCTGGGTATGTCTCATTCCAAGATCTTTGTTCTTTTCTCTATTAAGTTTTTATTATTCCAGATAAGGAGGTAGAAATACAAAAAGTCCTCCTGGGCACCACTGTCTTGATGAAGGTACTGTTGCTTTGCAGGGCGTTTTTTCTATCAGCGTCTGGTGGAGTTCATGGCCAGGTACTTCTAATTTTGATTCCAGAATTTTTACCCTGCACCCCTCCTCCGCCCCCTGCAAATAGATGAGTTGCTTTCATTTGCTACCGTGTAAAGTTGAAGTCTGAAGAAACATGGGCCTGAGGCTCCGACTGAGCTGACACTGACCCAGTGGCCACCTGTCCCATGGTGGTTACTGGTCCAGTGGCTGTAGAAGAGTATTGTTGGATGCTGCCTAGCTGATCTTTGTGGCCTTTCTTGCGCATCAACAATGGCCCTCCATTACCTTCTATTTGAAGCAGTATTGGTACGCAGTTAGAAAGGCAAGGGAACTCTCAGGATGTACAAAGTGCCTTTATTCATGCTCTGCTTACAATGTGCCCTCCTAGACCAGATGGCCAGATTCTTGACATTTCCTCCTCTCACTCACAGTGGGCCAATTCGAGCCTACATCCTTGCCCACAAGGATGCCATCCAGCTCTGGAGAACACTGATGGGACCTACCAGAGTGTTTCAAGCACGCCACGTGGCTCCAGATTCAATTCGTGGGAGTTTCGGCCTCACTGACACCCGCAACACTACTCATGGCTCAGGTGAGTCAGCCTTGTCCACATCCATGAATGAGGAAGGGAGGTTTGGGGTTGGTGTGCAGACTGTGTGGTGGGGCTGTGAGCCAAGTTCCCCAAAGGAACCAAGCTCCCGTTTGTGTGACTGGCCTTTGTGGCCAGAGGCAGGTGTGGCCTATGGACTTTCTTCACATGCCCAAGACTGAGAGGATGGGCAAGAGAAGTAGAGGCTTATCATGGCAATGGTTTCTAAACAGAATTATGAATACCTCTTACCTCTATCCCGTACTGGTGTGAGGACACCTTCTTTTTCTTACAGACTCTGTGATTTCAGCCAGTAGAGAGATTGCAGCCTTCTTTCCTGACTTCAGCGAACAGCGCTGGTATGAGGAAGAGGAGCCCCGGTTGCGCTGTGGCCCTGTGTGCTACAATCCAGAGGGAGGCATCCACTGTGCAGCTCGAACAGGAGGCCCAGGACCAGCCTGATGCAGGCTTGTTGATATATAAAGACTGGTGGTTTTGCCCAGCCTTTGCTCTTAGATATCTGGTCAAAAGCATTATTTTACGACTAAGGAAGCCTGGGCTCCTGGTGCCATCTCTTCTGGCACCATCACCTCACTAAGGGCCTAGTTCATCCCTGCCACCTCTTCCAGAATCTAGCTCTTTATCTACCTCTTCTCTGGAATGTTCATGGTTAAGTCAGAAGAATGGTGGACAACTAAAGCTGGCCGCCTGTTTTGGTTCCTCTTTTCGTTGAGAACTGTCTGTTCTTTCCTCAAGGAGAAGGTTGCCTAATTGACTTGCCTGGTTGTAAGACCCTTGAAAAATGCAGTGACTCTGTATAAGTAGCATTTAGCATATCTTCCGCAATAAAAGTCAGTGTTCTACTGAATCCTCCAGGCTGGGAGCACTTCTCTAGTGTCAGCAGCTTTCTCTCTATCTTTAGTTAGAATAATGAGACCTGCCCTGAAACCAGGTTTCTGGTCTATGCTAAGCAAAGAGAGAATTGCGTAGGATTATCTCAGTAGGCTGACAAACAAGCATACAGCTTACGTTGTGCAGAAAGGTACCCAGCAAAGGAACTGAATGTGGGCTGTGCATCCTGGCACAGGGCTGCATCTTAGAGGAAGGGGCACCTTTTATTTGAACAAAGGTATATCTGCCCAATGGGGTATGTTCTTATTATTTGCACAAAGGCACTAAAGGTAGCCATGTCTCCCGTATAGCTGAGTTCAGCAGTTACCTGTTGCTGCATAACAAATCACCTCAAAACTTAATGGCTTAAAACAATTCATTCTTATGTTTCTGTGGGTTGGCTAGTTGCTTCTGCTAGTTGGGTGGTTCTATTTGTCTTACCTGGACTCACTTGTGTGGCTGCATTCAGCTGATGGGTCCGTGAGGTTCATCCTGAGCTTCTTCACAGCATGGTTTTTTCGGGTTTCATGAGAGCAGGCCACAATTCGCAAGCTTGTCAAGCCTCTGCTTGTGTCGTATTTGCTGATACTGGCCAAAGCAAGTCATGTGACAAGACCCAGAGTCCTTGTGAGAAGGGAATGCACAAGGGCACGGACTCAGGAGATGTGAATCATTGGGGACTGTTACTGTGACAGTCTACCACACTGGAAGCTGGAGGTTACATCAGCTAAAGATAGTGGGCTGAAATATTTACACTATTTTACTACCTCTTGGTTTAGAGTGAAATTTCTAAGATTCTTAGAGAATCTTCCTACATCAAAATCTATAAATGCATCTGCATATGTTCCCATCACCTCCCTTCCTGTTGCAACATAGGAAGGGTCCTGCTTCCTATCTGTGATGCTTAAGATTGTGTGTCAACTTGGCTGGGCCATGATTCTCAGTGTTTTTGGCAGTTGTATAATGTTGTGATCACTTCCCTGTTGAGATTTGATACGTGATCACGCCCATGTTGGGATCTCCTATGGTACCAGTGAGGACCGGACCTGTGGCAGCTCACTGCCCCCCCACCTCAGCCCTCATCGCAATACCCTCCGCCGCCTAGGTCTTTCTGCTCACCTTGCTGGGGCTTTTGTTTGTCCTGGACCCTGCAGCTGGCTCCTGTTCGTCTGACCTCCAGTTCTCAGGACTTGAGCTAACAGCTTACCTGCAGTCTTGCCTGCTGAGCTTCAGATTACTTGTTCTTCACATTTTGCAACTGCCCTGCTCTCCAGCCTACCGGTCTTGGGTTCACCAGCCTCTGCAGCCAAGTGAATCAGGAGAGTTCTCTTTCCTGCCCCACTGACTTGGGACATTACAGCCTCTAAAATCCGAGTGACGCATTTCCTTGATATAAATCTATATATATACATAAATATACACTTTACTGGTTTTGCTTCTCTAGAGAACCCAGCCCAAGACACCGCCCAAGCCAGTCCTTCCTCTTGTGCTCTGGATCCCGTCTCTTTTCTGTGGGACCGTTCTGTTTTAGTTTTCTAGTCTCTTTTGCACCTTTTACCTTTCTCCACTGAGTCCTTCCCCTTTAAATTCTAATACGTTTTGATGTCTTCCTTCTTTCAAAATCCAGTCTGGCTTGCTCATCTGCCACTCTAAAGGACTGCTCTTGCCAAGGTTATAGTGACCTCCATGCTGCCACATTTAGAGGGTATTTTTCAGGCTACATCATTCCAGCCTTCTCAGTAGCATTCAACACTGCTTTGTCCCCCAGAAGCACTCTTTTTTCTGGACTTTCCTGACCTACATACCATTGGTTTTCTTCTTGCTTCTCTGGCTCTTACTGTCCTTTGTTGGCTTGTCCAAACAATTGTTTTAGTAAACTATGTATTCAAGGCATTCTGAAAAATACAGAGATGATTAAGACATGATTTGGTCCTAAGGTTACTAATTATGAAGCCGAGTAGTCAACCAACTCTAATACATGGCAAAGATAGACAAGTGCCATAACAGAGGTATAAAGTTCTGTGGAAGAACAGAGGTAAAATGTTTTACCCTGGCTGGATGAGGAGGGGGAAGGTGATGGATGGGGTGGGAAGGCTTTATAGAAGACATACCACTGGCACTAAGCCTCAAGGTCAAATAGAGTGTTGATAGAAAGCTGTAGAGCCTTTTTATTTTCAGTTCCGTTTGGGTCAGTTTGGTCTGTCTGTAGGCCAGGAAGCCTGTGATGCTTCCTGACTGATAGAGAATGGAGATCCAGACTTTTATATCTCAGTACATGGATGTTTTCTCTTTTTGGTGGCCCTGAAACCTTGGAATCGAAAATTGCCTTCATCTTCTATTTGGACCCCTTCAATTTTCAGTAGTGGTAGACTAGAAAATTTGGGCCAACCATCACACAGAGAACAGAGAAAATATAAATAACATCTATTTGAAAGCATCAGGTGGCTAACAAGTCAGTGACGAATTTTGGGACCAAGATCCAGGACAAGAAGGGAACTCTGAAAAATTAGCCTACAGTTTGGGGCCACTTTTCCCCTAAGGGTGCCTGCTGACTCTGGAAGAGGCAGTTGAGAGGCAAGAAGCTGAGTTTTCAACATCCTCATTGGGTTAGAGAGTTTCATGGATGCTGGCAGAAGACACGAGATTCCTATGTCAGAGATTATTACTCATGACAGCAGATAGCATGTTTGCATTGGTTCCATTTACCCCTTAAGTCCCATGGGGGCTACACAGACGCAGGTGGGTACTGCACATGCAGTGAGTTTGTGGTATAGTCCATTACCTTACCACAAAGAATACAACCACGGTCTAAAAATTGGGTAAAATATCCTTTATTGTTGCCATATAAATCAACTTTACATCAATACAAAATCAGCCTCAAATGGATGCCCTATCCATCTAAGATACAACTATTGGTCTCTACTCATCCAGACCTAAAGAGAAAGAAGGAAACCAAAGACTCAAGAAACTAGTCTATAGAACCAATAGTCTACATAAACAATGACATCACCTACCTTGAGACCAGAAGTAGATGGTGCCCGGCTATCACTACCAATCGTTCCAGCTAAGAACTCAATAGATGGTCCTGGATAGAATGGGAGAAAAATGTAGAACAAAACTCAAATTCCTAAAAAAAAGACTTTAATTACAGGACTGGTAGAGACTAAATGAACCCCTGAGACTGTCATCCTGAGATACTCTTTAAACTTGGAGCTCAAACCACTCCCAGAGGTCACCTTTCAGCCAAATGACAGATCGGCCCGTAAATTAAATAATACCACCAAAAAAAAAAAATTTTTTTTTCTGTAAGTACTATGCTTCTCAAAATAATCATCTAGATGAAACCAAATGGTTAACATTTACCCTAGGCCAAAGATGAGAAGAATGGCGGTGGGGGGGGGGCAGAGGGTGTTGGGGTGAGGGCAGGGAAGCTAGATTAATGGCAAAAACAACCAAAATAGAAATAACAAGGATGCTGATACATTGTGAAAAATGTAACCAATGTCACTGAACAATGTGTATAGAAATTGTTACGTGAGAACCTAATTCCTGTGTAAACTTTCACCCAAAACACAATAAAATATTAAAAATAACAACAACAAAAAAGACCAAACAAATAAATGTGGCAGAGGATGTAAAGAACAATAATGATGCTAAGTTGAGAGTGGGAAACTAGGCATAGATACTGAAATCCTTAGATTTGTGGGAAGTTTTAGGAGAGATGTTAAATCTATAGCCTGGCAGTCCAGGCATTCAGACTGAGTGGGTGTCAGAGGAAGGACAAAATGTCTCCACAGCAATCAAGAATCCAGGATCAAGTAGCCAAGGAGTGAGAGGCAGTGGTGTGGGCTGCACTCTCTCCACAAGCTTTCCCCAACCTCCTGCTTCAGGCACATGCTGGTCTTCGTATATTCTCAGTAATCTTTTCCCCATTTTTTAAAAATCTCATACTTTCTCTTGCTCATGTATGTCTCATCTTCCAGCATCCTCTCCATTTCTCTCTGTATCCTCTCCTCCCTTTGCTCTTCCCGCTGAAGCAGAAGGCGGGCTAAGCTAGAAGTGAAGTTCAGGGTTTTGTCACAGTGGATGTTTTAAGAACCCAGTCTGTAGAGCCGGACTGCACCAGTCCAAATCCCAGCTCTGCCACTTACAAGATATGTGACATTGGACAATGTACATAACCTCTCTGTGTCTCAGTTTCTACATCTGTGATAATGGCACCTGCCTTCAGGGTTGTTGCAGTAAATGACTTAATAAATATAGCATTTAAATCAATGCCTGGCATACAGTAACTTTTGCTATTACTATGTGTTATAGTTAAACGATATAATATTTTGTATTTAAATGAGAACTCGAATTCTGATTTTAAAGATAAGTACTTTTTTGTCCTCAAAAATTAACCAATGGATAGACAAAAGATGGTATATCCATACAGTGGAATATTAGTCGTAAAAAAGAATGAAATGCTTAATACTTGCTACAAGGTGGATGTACCTTGAAAACATTATGCTAAGTAAAAGAAACCAGATACAATGATTCCATTTATATGAAATATTATTCAGAATAAGTAAATTCGTAAAGATAGAAAGCAGATTGGTAGTTGCCAGGTGCTGGGGTGAAGGAGGAAATGGGACTGATTGCCTAATGAGTTTTCTTCTAGGGTGATGAAATGTTTTGGAGCTAGAGGCACAAAATTCTGAATGTGCTAAATACCACAGAACTGTGTACTTTAAAATGGTTAGTTGGATGTTATGTGAATTTCATCTCAATTAAAGAAAAAAACAATGAGTCAAGTATCCTAGCCTAGCCAGTACAATAAGGCAAAAAAAGTAAAAGGCATACAGGTTGGAAAGGAAGAAATGAAACTGTCCCTATTTACAGATTACATGATTGTCTATGTAGAATTTACAAAATAATCTGCAAAAAAATTCACAATATTAATAAGTAGGCCCAGGAGGGTCATAAGACTTAAGATGAACATACAAAAATCATGTTTCTATATACTAGCAATGAACACATAGAAACTGGAGTTAAAAATATAATACCATTTATAATTACTCCAAAAAAAATAAAATATCTGGGAGAAATTTAACAAAACGTATACAGGATCTGTATACTGAAAATTACAAAATGCTGATGGAATAAAGAGAAGCTAACTAAATGGAGAGGCATACCATGTTTATGGATTGGAAGACTCAAGGCAGTAAAAATGTCAGTTCTCAAAATTATAGGTTTAACTCATTTCCTCTCAAAATCTCAAAAAGACTTTCTGTAGATAAGCTTATTGTAGATAAGACAAACTTATTCTAAAATTTATATGAAAGGCAAAGGAACTAGAAGAATAAAGTGGAAGTGATCATTCCATCTCATATTAAACTTACTAGTTACTATCTGGTTACTACAATAATCAAGACAGGGTAGTAGTGGTGGGAGATATACACACTGATCAATAGAAGAGAATCAAGAACACAGAGACCAACACACACAAATACTCCAAATTGGTTTTTGACAAAGATGTAAAAGCAATTCAACAAAGGAAAGATAGTCTTGTCAACAAATGTTGCTGGAACAACTGGATATCCATAGGCAGAAAAATGAACTTTGAGCTAAAACCTAACACAAAAATTCATTCAAAATGGGTCATGGATTTAAATGTAAAATGTAAAGCTATAAAACTTTTAGAAAAAAATAGAATATATTCAGGACCAAAGTGAGGCAAAGACCTTACACATGACACCAAAAGTATGGTCCATTAAAATAATAATAATAATAAATTGAACCTCATCAAAATTAAGTTTTTTGTATTGCACAAGACCACATCTCCTCAGGAAAATAAAAGCACAAGGAACAGTTCCTAACTCATTCCGTGAGGCTGCATTACCCTAACACCAAAACCAGATCAAGACATTAGAAAGGAAATTCAGTATTTAGAAATTCAATAATTAGATTAAATTGAGTAATTAGAAAGGAGATCAATATTCTCATAAACATAAACATCCTCAACAAAATATTAGCAAATCAAATTGAATAATGCATAAAAAGGATTATGCACCACAACCAAGTGGGATTTATTCCAGGTATACAAGGCTGGTTCAATATTCGAAAATCAATCAATGTAATCCATTATACCAACAGGCTAAAAGTGCAAAATCGTATGATCATATCAATTGACAGAAAAAGTGTTTGACAAAATCTGACACCCATTCAAGATTAAAACAAACAAAACTGTCAGCAAACTACAAATAGAGTAGAACTTCCTCAACTTGATAAAGAACATCTACAAAAAACCTACATCTAACATCATACTTAGTGGTAAGAGACTGGACACTTTCCCCCGAAGACCAGGAACAAGGGAAGGATGTCCTCCCTTACCACGCCTATTCAACATTGTGCTGAAGGACCTAGGTAGTGCAATAAAACAAGAGAAAGAGACAAACTGTATATAGATTGGAAAGGAAAAAATAAAACTGTCTTTATTCACAGATGACATGACTGTCTATGCAGGAAATCCCAAAGAATCTATTAAAAATAATTTCTGGAACTAGGCAAGTATAGCAAGGTGACGAGATGCAAGTGCAAATACGAATGTCAATTGCTTCCCTATATACCAGCAAAAAACAATTAAAATTTTAAAATATTTTAAAAATACCATTTACAATAGCACCAAAAAAAAAAAATTAAATAGGTATAAATCTAACAAAACATGTACAGGATCTTTATGTAGAAAACTACAAATCACTGATGAAAGAAATCAAAGATCTAAGTAAATGGCAAGATGTTCCAAGTTCTTGAATTGGAAGACTCAATATTGTTTACATGTCAACTCTTCTTATCTTGATCTGTAGATTCAATGCAATCTCAAGTGAAATTCCAACAAGCTGTTTTACAGATATCAATAAACTGACTCTAAAGTTTATAAGGAATGGCAAAAGACTTAAAATAGCCGACAATACTGAAGAAGAACAAAACTAGAGGACTCAAGGCTATCCGATTTAAAGCCTTACTCAAAAGCTACAGTAATCAAGACGGTGTAGTATTGGCAAATGAATAGATAGTAGATCAATGCAACCAAATAGAGAGCCCTGAAATCAACCAACACAAGCATAGTCAACTGATTTTTGGCAAAAGCATAACAGAACTTCCCTGGAGAAAGATAGCCTTTTCAACAAATGTTGATGTAACAACTCAACAGCTGTATGCAAAAAAAAAAAAAAAAAAAACCTAAATACAGGCCTCTCACCTTTCACAAAAATGGATCACAGACCTAAATGTGAAATACAAAACCATAAAACTTCTCAAAAGAAAAATAGGGAAAATCTATGTGACCTTGGGTTTGGTGGTAAGTGTTTAGATACAACACCAAAAACACGATCCATGAAAGAAAAGGAATGATAAATTGCTGCGAAAGACACTGCTAAGAGAATGAAAAGACAAGCCACAGACTGAGAGAAAACAGTTGTAAGACACATACCTGATAAAGGATTGTATCCAAAATGAACAACATAACTCAACAATAAAAATACAAAAAACCCAATTAAAAATGAGCAAAAAGTTTGAACAGACACCTCACCAAAGAAGGTATACTGATGGCAATAAGCATATGAAAAGATCCTCAACATCATTTGTCATTAAGGAAATACAAATTAAAACAACGAGATTCCAGTACAAACCTATTAGAATGAGTAAAATTTTAAAAACCGACATACCATTTACTAGCAATGACACAGCAAGAGGGATTCTCATTCATTGCTGATAGGTACAGCCACTTTGAAAGACATCTAGCAGTTTCTTAAACAAAGCTCAATATAGTCTTAACATATGTTCTAGCAGTTCAACTCCTAGGTATTCCCCAACTAATCTGAAAACTTACATCCACAGAAAAACCTGCATAAGAATGTTTACAGCAATTTTATTCATAATCCCCAAAAACTGGAAGCAATCAAGACATTCTTCGATAGATAAATGAATAAACTGTGCGAAGTCCGTACAATGGGATACTGTTCAGCAATAAAAAGGAATGAGGTATGAAGCCATGCGAAAACAAGGAAGAATCTTAAATACATATTGTTAAGTGAAAGAAGCCAGTTTGAAAAGGCCGTTTACTGTGATGCTATTTATATGACACTCCAAAAAAAGACAAAACTATAGAGACGGTAAACAGATTAACAGTTGCCAGGAGTTTAAGCAGCTAGGGTTTGTTGAATAGATGAAACACATGGGGGGTGTCTTAGGACAGTGAAGCTGTTCAGTATGATATACAGCACAAAGAGTGAACCTTAATGTATGTAACCTTTTTTAAAAAATCATTGAGATCAGGGGATCCCAGGATGGAATACAAAATATGAAAAAACATAAAAATTATTACAACTGTATGAACAACCTTACCGAAGGAAGTGGAGAAAAATGTGCTGACCTATTTAACTTTGGAAATGAGTGCAGTCTATTAAACTAAAGACAAAAGAAACTGTACATAACTGTCATAACTGTACATAACTCTAGTTGTAGGAGCTGTATCAGTATGAGTTCATGTTTAGCTTAACATAGATACACATGCACAGTTAAGTACTCAGCTCCTAACCAAAAGGTTGGCGGTTCAAATCTATCCAGAGGCACCTCAGAAGAAGGTCCTGGCAATCTACTTCATAAAGGTCACAGCTGTTGAAAACCCTACAGAGCACAAATGTACTCTGACACTCACGGGGTTATCATGAGTTGGAATCGACTCAATGGCAGCTGGTGTGGTGTGTCTATGCAGGTGTTAATATTTAAAATCATAAGAATAAACTTCAATCATTTTCTTAAAATTTAACTCAGATTTGCAAACCAGGGAAGCACCCTCCACTCAAAGTTGAGAATGTCCCCGAAAAGAGGGTTTTGGATAGGTTTTTATAATCAAAGTCAGTACAGATGTAAGTTTTAAATAACTAGGTACAGAACAAGAAGTTACATACCTCTCCTGGGAGAGCGATTCATGTTTGATCAAGTGAACTAGGCACAGAACAAGAAGTTACATATCTCTCTTGAGAGCAATTCATGTTTGATCAAGGTGACCCCTTTTCACATCATTAAATGATTATCTTTGTGAGAAAGAACTGTTTCTTCTATTTAAAATATTTTAATAATCAACCATGCAAGACAAGGTTCTATGTGATTTGGCCATGGAAAAATTTTTAGCAGTTTTGAGTCCTAAAGTTAAGGCAAGTCAGGATAATGATTCATGGACTCTTGTTCTCAGAGCTTCCAGCAAGTCTGAAATCTGTGAGAAATTTAATTTTTTTCTTACAATATACATTCATATATTTCCTTGCTTTGTCAACTGAAAGGACCTAAAAGGAATAACACCTCATTATAATGAGCATACCTAGTGCCCAGATCTTGGTTCCTAATACCATTCTCCAATAAATGGACCTTGGAGAAATGGCTGATTCTAGGACTGGGGCAGGAAATATACAAGATGAGCCCTGAGCAGCTAGTAGAGCCAGAAAGTAAGGAAGTAAACAAACCAATAAACCCACAATGATAGGGGTATGTTGGAGGGACACAGAAGCCAATTGAAAGAGCTCCCAAAGCCAAAGCTGAAACAATTTGAGCAACAAAATTAAGAAAATAGTAATGGATTATAACCCAATGTATAAAGCACTATTCATGAGTCCCTTCTAATACAATGATTGAATAAATAAATAAGTGGGAAGAAATAAAAGAATCTCCCATGCAGAATTCCAAATAATTTGCATAGATATTCCACCCTCTAGGAAGTGGAAAGGAATCCCTGGGTGGCAAAAGCCTGGTCGTTCGAACTTACCCAGAGGTGCCTCAGAAGACAGGCCTGGCAGTCTGCTTCCAAAAAGTCACAGTCTTGAAAACCCTGTGGAGCAGTTCTACTCTGCACACATGGGGTCTCCATAAGTCAGAATCAACTTGACGGTAACTAACAACAACATGGAGTGGAACAAAACCCACTCCTCAACCAAGTGCTGTGCATAGTGACTTCCTTCCAGAGAGTAGAGTATGGAAAGGGGGGAGGAAAGAAAATGAACAGGCAAGTCCCAGAGCGGGAGAGAATATATACAAAGCAAATATATGACAAAGGACTAGTATCCTGAGTATATAAAGAGCTTCTACAACTCGATAATATAATGACAAATGCCCAATAAAAAATGGGCCAAAAATTCAAACGGACACTTCAAAATGGAAGATATATGAACAACTAATAGGTACGTGTAAAACTGTGCAACTCATCAAATGGTACACTTGAAATTTGTTGGCATATGTAAATTTTACCTAAAAATAAATATTGAACTCCATTTAATGATATGCATGTTGAAGTACTTAGGGGTGAAACTACTGAGATCTGCAACTTACTCTGAAGTGAATCGAAACATAAGATGGATTTAAAAATGGATGTTGTTATCGTTGGCTGTTTCAGAGTCAGCCTCCCAACTCGTGGCAAACCTATGCACGAGGGGAAAAGATGGATGGATGGACGGATAAATGGATAGATATGACGTAAAGCAAATACAGTAAAAAGCTGTAGACTTCAGGTAGGGGATAGATGGGTGTTCATCTTACAATTCTTTGAACTTTTCTGTATGTTTGAAAATTTTCATAATAATATATTGGGGGGGGGTTACGGGAAAATAAAGGTAGTGGTTTTCCTGTTGGGAAGTGGATTGCTTCTACACCGCCCTCATATCCGACAACCAAGTTTGACCCTTGTGGCCCTGGGTACTGGAAGCTGCCCCTTGGGCTGTTGTAACCTTCTGAAAAGAATACTGATGATCTGCTGTTTTTCCTGTTCTGTGGCCTTTCATAAGGCTAAATAAATTTAATGCTGAATTAAAGTGCACTTTGTACCAAGAACTTTATTGTCAGTCCAACCTAAGACTACTCTTTGTGACTGCTACAAGCTAGCACTTAGTCATAGCTTTTCCTATGCTATTTAATAGTTTTAACTGTTCATTATAATTACTACCAGTGTCATTATTGTCTGTTTCTAGGCATTATTTCCTAAATAATCTTGGCTCTTCGAGAATGACGGTGTACTTACAATTCTGTTTGGCTATAACACAGTCCTGTACCTAGGAATCAAGAACTCAAACTTCTGGTTTAGAAGAGAAAATTGGGGTTGGGGAGGGAGGGAAGGAGAGCATGCAGCATCAGACCAAAGGAGTAAATTGTATGGGGTTCTTCATCCAAAAACATAAGCCCATTTCCTAGAGTTGGAAAATTTGTTCTCTTATCATTGGGTAGAATTTTCTGGAAGAACAGTCAAGAAGGCACAATAGAAAATTCATGATCTGAGAGTCAAAGAAATTTGGGTTCAAATTCTGGCTCTACCATTTAGCCAGCCATGTGTGACTGTGAGTCATGTAAGCCTTGTAAACCAGATTATCTCCTCCCTCAAATGGGGATACTACCACCCATCTCATATAGTTGTTGTTGTTGTTGTTTTTAATTTTATTAATTTTGTTGTTGTTAAAAACATACACAGCAAAACATACACCAATTCAACAGTTTCTACATGTACAATTTAGTGATGTTTATACTCTTCAAATTGTTCAAACATTCTCACCATCCTTTTCTGAGTTGTTCCTCATGAACATATATAGCTGTTTTAAAGATTTAAACATAGAACTTTAAAAATATTTAAACATAGATATTTTTGGATTAATTAGTATAATGTCTTGGGTTTGCTTCAAAATAATCCCATGAGGGTGGGAGTGAAAATGAAACAAAATTGGCCATGAGTTGGTAATTGTTGAAGCTGGATGATGGGTACAAGAGGATTCATTAAGTCTTTTTTCTATTTTTATATGTGGTTGGCAATTTCCATAACAATAAGTTTAAGTGAAGTACAATGTGCAAGATCAGACTATTAGATACTATTTAAAAATCCGTTGCTATCGTCGCGTCAATTCCAACTCATAGCGACCCTGTAGGACAGAGTAGAACTGTTCCATGGAGTTTCCAAGGAGCACCTGGTGGATTCAAACTGCTGACCTTTTGGTTAGCAGACATATCTCTTAACCACTACACCACCAGCGTTTCCTTAGATACTATTAAGTAATATAATTACAATGTTTGTGTGAATGTTGACAGAGGGAATTTTAATAATGTGTTTTAGGACTTTAATAACCCCAGGTTTTTATAAAGTCACCCTTATAGTTTATAGCATGTCCTGAATTCTTAGTATTAAGCCTGGTTATGTTTTACTGTAAACTCAAAAAAGTTTAAATACCAAGATTAAATACCATTATAAAGTGCCTAGCACAATGGCTAACAAAAGGCATGACATCTCAATGTTGATCTCTTCCTCTCTTCCCAAAAGAGATGTGCTGATTCTCTGGGAAATGGGCCAGCATTTTGGAAGAGAAGGAGGTGGCTCCAACTCACCAGGTAGCTGGGCTTCCCTTCCTCCTCTCAGGGCCAGGCAGAATCCTTAGAAAACAGAGATGGGGAAAGGAAAAGCAGCCTTGAGAACCCAGGCCTACCATGATTACTGAGAACTCTTCTGAGCCTCAGCTCTGGCCACTTGTGCCCTCTTGCCTGAACCCAGGCCCCCAGCTTCTCTCATCTCTTGCTTTATACTTGAGACAACTTCTCAGTGGTCTCCACCTCTTCCCTATTTACTTATGTTTTTAGAGAAATACTTAATTAAATACAATAGATAAATTCTAATCACCCATGATCTTTCCACCCTAAAAGTTCTATTGCAACACAACAATGCCCGTTCATTTAGACATTGTCTATGGCTGCTTTCACACAGGAGCAGAGTAGTTCCAACAAAGACTATATGGCCCACAAGGCCTGAAATATTTACCTCTGGCCTTTTATAGAAAAAGTTTGCCAGGTCCTGTTCTAGGCTACCCTTCTTCTTTGTTGTTTTTTACATCTAAAGTCATTTGCTCTGGACTCTGATCTTCTTCTCCAAGGTCTTTGCCATTATTGTAGTGATTTGACCTTTAAGGGGCATAAGTGGCAACTATGCATCTTCAGGTATTGTTTTCATATTTCTTTGATTCCAAGTTTTCGCTGCCTGCATTACATACCTTCAATTTAACGGCTGGTTGATTGTTGTTGGATTTGAGGCCCTCAGGCCCCGTTAGTTTGAAGCCCCCCTTTGGCTCACTCTAACATGGACTTCAGCTGATCCTCCAACAAGTCTCCAGGGCTGCTAGGGAAGGGCTTGTCAAGTCATATCCTGGTTTTCTCCAAGACCTGCTATATGGCCTTCCTGTAAGAAACCAGCTTATTGAAGGTGACCAGGTTAAAGTACTGGCTGAACAGACCTACAGCCACCAACTTGCCCACAGAGACCTTGGGGAATGCACCATCACCCAATCACTGGGCTGGTGCTGAAGGTGGCCATGACAGGCCACCAGGAAAAGCCATTTATCTTTTCTCAGTTGAGATTCTGTCCTGATCCCACGTTGTCCTTGAATCTCAGTCCCCTGTATTTTCCTGCAGGGACTCTAAACACTCCTATTGGATACCCTGGTTCAGGCAGGGGCACTGGGCTTTGTTGCTCTGGGGAATGCCACATTTTAGTTGGTGGAGAGGTAGGCCAGGAACTTGGTAGTTGAAGACTCATTGGGGAAGTCATACACAGAATTGTAGTCTACCAGCTTCAGGTGAAACATGGGGAGGGCTTATGCTTCTCCCAGCTGGAAGCACAGTTGATATTTCAGGTTCAATAACTGGGCTTTCAGGTGGAGTCCTGGTTCTACAAAAAAGGAGTCTTGATGTCACTGAGTGTCAGAGCCATATCCATCTCTCTCTTCAATACCCAACCACCCATCAAATCTTGAGTATAACTTAGCAGACTGGAAAGCTCTCTCTTGGACAATCATGAACTTGCTCTGAGGGATGTTGATGGTCTCCTGGACTAGGACAAGGGAACATTCTTAGCATCAGAGGACTGGCTGATGTAGGCCCTGTTGGTAGTATGAGTCTTCCCTTTGACTGGCATTCTCCCCTCCATTGAGTCGTCTGGTTCCTCTTCATTGTTTCCCTAAGTAGAGGGGTTCAAGTTCGCTCAGTTTAAAATAGTGGTAAAAGTTGACTCAATAGCATTGTGTTTGGTTTAGTTTTGGTATACCTGTGGTTATAATCCCATTTGGGAATGGGTTTTATTTGTTGTGTTAATGAGACAGTAATGGTGTTTTAAATCAATCTCTTGAGATATGAAAGAGTAGATTAAGCAAGCAAGCAAGCAAGCAGAGAGGGGAAGATATACAACACATGGTCACCAAGGAACCTAGGAGTAAAACCCATTGCCATCGAGTTGATTTCAACTCATAGAGATCTTGTAGGACAGAGTAGAACTGCCCCATAGGGTTTCCAAGGAGTGGCCTGTGGATTCAAACTGAGAACCTTTTGGTTAGTTGCTGTGCTCGTAACCACTGTCATATGTACTCAAAAATAAAGTTACACAGGCAGTGTAGCCTCACTGTGTGTGTGTTTTTGAAGTGTTCTTATGGAGAAAAGAGGAAATTTAACTTCTTACATCTTTATTTATCGAATAGTTACCGAGCAAGGCATCATGCCAAAAAGTTCTCCTCACAAAGCATATAGCCTAGTGAATTAATCTTATTTTTTCTTAAAGACGATAGAGGAAAGATTAATAAACTTTTCCACTCATCATTTATCCATTCATTAAAACATGAGAGTGACAGTAATATACAAAACACTGCACAAGGTGAAGGCATACGAAGCAGAATTTTACCACAACGAGGTTTCCAGAACTAGGACCTACCCAATGTTCTGATTTACGATTGTAGGTAGTGGGTTCCTGCCGCTGGAGGTGTTCAAGCAAAAGGTGGGAGAACAGCTCTTTGGCATGGCAAAGAATCCATCCTTATATTGAAATAGGGAAAAGAATAAAGAATCTCTGGCGTTCTATTACATGCCCAGCACTCCACATACATCATCTATCTCTGCAACCATCTTTGAAGAAGGAACTGTTACTTTTTCAGTTTATAGGTAGAAACACTGAGATCGAGAAGTTAGGAAACATTCCAAACATCAGAGAGCTAGGTGTGCATGTGGGTATTGCTTTAGATATTTTACTTTGCTTAATTCCATTCATCTGAGGCAAATTAACCACTGTATATCATAGTTGACACCCTCTCCCACTTGTTCCTCGTGGGAAAAAATCTCTCTAGGTTATGACATAGGGAGAAAACATGAGAGGCCTGAAGTAGGATAATGTTCAAAAGCTCAACCCTCAACTCCCCAACAAGATCTGATCCACCCAGGAAAGGAGTGTGATGTCCCTATTTTCCTTCTACCATCATCCTATCAGGTTAACCCATTACCAAAAATCAAACCAACTTCCACTGAGTCGATTCCAATTCATAGTTACACTATAGAACAGAGTAGAAATGCCCCATAGAGTTTCCGAGGCTGTAAATCTTTGTGGAAGCAGACTGCCACATCCTTCTCCTGTGGAGCAGCTGGTGGGTTCAAACTGCCACCATTTTGGGTAGCAGCCAACTGCTTAACCACTGTGCCACCAGGGCTCCTTTCACTGATCCATTAGGAACTCACATTGCCTTCTAAACTGACTTTGAATCACCTAAAAAATTATTCACTAATTGAAAACTGGGAAAGATACCTTATGATATAAAGATCTGGCAGCTTTTAACTCCAAGTAATAGAACTTCGCACACTAATAGTGGAATAATCTAACACTGTGTACATCCTGATGAGATGTAATATGAAGAACACGACATCACTTATAAAGATTTCTTGCCAAAAAAAGTAATAAAGACTTTATATCTAAGTTCCCATTTATAAGAAATAAAGGGGATAGAGAAAAATTTAAGCACTACCAGGACAAATCCAAAAGGTAGGACTTTCCAAAGACGACTGCCCTGGTCTCTTCAATAAGTCAGTATAATGAAAAAAAAATATATACAGAATTATGGTTCTGGGTGGAAAACAGAAAGAACCAGCAATAATAAACAAAAGAAGTGATTAGAATCTAGTTTTTCTAAGGGTAGAAAAAAGTCAAAGACATCTTAGGAAAATATGAATAGGATGTCAGGTGATACTATGGAATTATTTTTAGTGTGATAATGGAATTATGCTTATGTGGGAGATCTTATTCTTAGAGGATGCATGCTGAACTCTTTAGGAATGAAATGTTATAATGGCTGCAAATTACATTCAAACAGTTTAGCCACACACACGTCGGGCACATGCACACACAAATGCACATATAAAGGAAGACAGGAAACACCACCGGGCAGTTCTACTCTGACCTTTAGGGTCGCTATGAGTCAGAATCAACTCGACAGCAATAGGTTTGGTTTTTTTGGTTTATGGGCAAAGTATTGAATAACACAGGAAACATCAAAAGAAGATGGAAGGAATACACAGAGTCACTGCACCAAAAAGAATTGGTTGACATTCAACCATTTCAGGAAGTAGCATATGATCAAGAACCAAGGGTACTGAAGGAGGAAGTCCAAGCTGCACTGAAGACATTGGTGAAAAACAAGGCTCCAGGAATTGATGGAATACCAGTTGAGGTGTTTCAACAAACAGATGGAACACTGGAAATGCTCACTCATCTATAGCAAGAAATTTGGAAGACAGCTACCTGGCCAAGCAAATGGAAGAGATCCATATTTGTGCCCATTCCTAAGAAAGGTGATCCAACAGAATGCAGAAATTATTGAACAGCATCATTAGTATCACATGCAAGTGAAATTTTGCTGAAGATAATTCAAAAATTGTTGCAGCACTCCTATAGGGAACTGCCAGAAATTCAAGACAGATTCAGAAGAAGACGTGAAACCAAGGATTTCATTGCTGATGTCAGATGGATCTTGTCTGAAAGCAGAGAATACCAGAAAGATGTTTACCTGTGTTTTATTGACTGTGCAAAGTCATTTGACTGTGTGGATCATGGCAAATTATGGATAACATTGCAAAGAATGGGAATTCCATATCATTTAATTGTGCTCATGAGGCACCTGTACATAGACAAAGAGGCAAGTTGGAACAGATCAAGGGCATATTGCGTGGTTTAAAATCAGGAAAAGTGTGTGTCAGGTTTGTGTCCTTTCACCACACTTATTCAATCTGTATGCTGAGAAAATAATCTGAGAAGCTGAACTAAATAAAGAAGAAGGCAGCCTCAGGAGGAAGACTCCTTAACAACCTGCAATATGCAGACGACACAACCTTGCTTGCTGAAACCGAAGAAGACTTGAACAACTTGCTGATGAGGTCAGACTACACTCTTCAGTATGGATTCCATCTCAACTTAAAGAAAACAAAAATCCTCACAACTGGACCAATAAGCAGCATCATGATAAATGGAGAAAATATTGAAGTTGTCAAGAATTTCATTTTGCTTGGAACCAAAACCAACACACATGGAAGCAGCAGTCAAGAAATCAGATGACGTATTGCATTGAGCAAATCTGCTGCAAAAGACCTCTCTTAAATGTTAAGAAGCAAAGATGTCACTTTGTGGACTGAGGTGTATATGAGACTGTTGAAAATACCATGGTATTTTCAACAGTCTCATATACGTGCAAAAGCTGGACAATGAATAAGGATGACTGAAGAAGAATTGATGCATATGATTATGGTATTGGCAAGAAGTGTTGAATATACTATAGACTGCCAGAAGAACGAAGAGACCAGTCTTGGAAGAGGTGTAGCCAGAGTGCTCCTTGGAGGTGAGGATGGCAAGATTTAGTTTCCCATACCTCAGATGTGTTGTCAGGAGGGGCCGGTCCCTGGAGAAGGATGTCATGCTTGGTGAAGTGGAGGGTCAGTGAAAGAAAGGAGGGCCTTCAGAGAGATGGATTGGCACAGTGACTACGGCGATGGGCTCGAGCATAGCAGGGATTGTGGGGACAGAGTAGGACCAGGCTATGTTTCATTCTGTTGTACATGGGGTCACTGTGGGTCACGGCCAACTTGATGGCACCTAACAACGACAACAACATTACTGAAAATAAGACTAGCTTTGAGTCTAGATAAAAATTGTAGCAGATTTCTCTTCAGAAACCATGCAAGCCAGAAGACAATGGGATAACATCTTTAATCGCTGAAATTAAAAATATCAACAAAAAACTCTATACACAATGAAAATATTCATAAACGAAGTAGAAAAAAGTCAGAGCTTATTATCAGAAAACCTGTACTACAAGAAATGTTAAATGAAGCTCTTCATATAAAAAACATGGTCCCAGATTTACAAAAAGAAATGAAAATGGTATAAGTTAAATCTTCCTTAATTTTCAATTGCTCCAGAAAGATAACTACCTGAAGCAAAATAGCATCAATGTATTGTGTGTTTATAGAATATGTAAAAGTAAATATATGAAAACAAAGGATGGGAGAAAGGAATTAGAAGTCTATTGTATATTTTTATAAGTTTATTGTTGAAAGATCATTAAACCACTACACAAGTGGCAGCATGGCATCAGACCTCGTTTAACTTCACAAAGGGGAGGAGAGAGAATCAAGATCATCAGCCCAAGTCTGATTCCTATAAGGTAAGAAAGTCAGACATACGTCCTCTATCCTGCCTTTTTACCAGTTCTGATACCAGCCGTCCCTCCCACAGCACTCCCTGCTTCTCTGCTGCTTTCGATAATTCGTTGCAATGGCTACACAGAACTCACAGACCATACTCACAGTTATGGGGTTTATTAGGAAGTAACAGGCTACAATTCAAGATCAGGATCAACTTGGAAATAACAAGAACAACTCAGTTCTCCCATCAGGACTGCTTCTTCTCAGCTGCAGCCAGCAGTCCCTGCTCTTGGCCTGGGCACCCGCTCTCAACCTGGGTCCCTCAGCCGTTGCCCTGCTCAGGCAAGTGTTACAAAACTTGGCCTCAGGCCCAAAGGCGCTCAGCTCTCTCATTCCATGGGTCAGCATACCCACCGTAGCTGCCTCTCTCTGTGGGCCTGGAAGCCCATCATGCCGTCCTGCTCCTGGTTAGGCTGCCACTGTTTCTCTGCCGTTGTTTCTCATCATCTCGCACTGTTTCTGTTAGGACAGAGACCACCAGTCCAAAGGATGCCTTCCACTCTTGGCTCTTCTTCTTAATGGTAGTTAGGCTCATTTTAAGCCTAACAGGATGGCAAAACTGACCAATCCCTTTGTTAGGGCTCCATATACTTTTTGCATAGTCCCACCCATGTAAAGGCCCCATGAACCTTATCTGCGTTAGGAAAACTGTCCAATTCCCTTGGTAGGCCACAAGCACCTTATTTGCATAGTCTTACCCAAACATTTTGTGGGAGTCACAAGACCATGCCTAGAAAGGCCAGATAATAATATTTCACTACATTGCAAATACACATTGAAGTGATATAAATATTATTTAAATCCACACTATAGTTAATGAAAAATGTATACTAAAAACCACTTAAAATATTTTAAACAGGTATGAATAGTAAGCCAAAAGTAGGGGTAAAATGTAGTTATAAAACACTCAATCCAATGAAGGCAGAAAAGCAGGGGGAGGGGGAGTACAAATTGAATGAATAGAAAATAGACATGAAGATGTTAGGTGATAGGCTGGAGGGACACAGGAAACCCTAGAGGGAAAGGGCGAGTGTGCTGTCACATTATAGGGATTGGAACTGTGGTCAGGTAACAATATGTGTATAAATCTTTGTACGAGAAATTAACTTGAGCTGTAAAATTTCCCCTAAAACACTGTTTAAAAAAAAAAGATGTTAGATGATAATTCAAATATATCAATAATCACATTAAATGGTCCAAACACACCAATTAAAACCCAGAGATTCTCAGACTGGATGAAAAACCAAGAACCAGTTATAAACTAGCTATAAGAAACCCATGTTAAATTTAAAGGCATCGATAGGTAGGTTAAAAGTAAAAGGATGGAAAATGATACACCCTGAAAACCCTAATTAAAAAAAAAAAAGCTGGATTGGCTATATTAATAATATTAATATGAGATTAAGTAGATTTCATAATAAGGAATATTACCAAGAAATCTTACTGCCGTTAAGTTGATTCCGACTCATAGTGGCCCTACAGGACAGAGTGGAACTCCCCCGTCTTTACATAAGCAGACCGCCACATCTTTCTCCCACAAAGCGGCTGGTGGGTTCAAACCACCGACCTTTCAGTTAGCAGGTGAGCGCTTTGACCACTGCACCACCAGGGCTCCTTAATAAGGAATATTATCAGGGATATAGAAAGACATTATATAATGATAAAAATGTTTATTCACCAGGTAAGCATTGTCGAAAAGAAAAATTTAATCGAGTCAATTAGAGTTAATAGGGTTTACTGAGTGGAGAACCTGTTCAAGAACAGGGAACATCCAAACCTGCAATGTGCTCAAATAAGCGGCACAAATATGTTGCTGTTGTTGTTGTTAGGTACCACGGAGTCAGTTCTGACTCATAGTGACCCTATGTACAATAGAACAGAACACTGCCCAGTTCTGCTCCATCCTCACAATCATTGTTATGTTTGAGCCTGCTGTTGTTGAAACTGTGTCAATCTGTCTTATTGAAGGTCTCCCTGTTTTTTGCTGACCCCCTACTTTACCAAGCATGATGTCCTTCTGTAGGAACTGATCCCTTCTGATAACATATCCAAAGTATGTGAGACAAAGTCTCACCATCCTTGCTTCTAAGTAGTACTCTGGCTGTACTTCTAAGACAGACTTCTTCATTCTTCTGGCAGTCCATTCAGTATTCTTTGCCAGCACCATAATCCAAAGGCATCAATTTTTCTTCGGTCTTCCTTATTCATTGTCCAGCTTTCAAATGCATATGAGGCGATTGAAAATATCATGGTTTGGGTCAGGCGCACCTTAGCCCTCAAAGTGACGTCTTTGCTTTTTTAACACTTTAAAGAAGTCTTTTGCAACAGATTTGCGCAGTGCAGTACATCTTTTGATTTCTCCACTGCTGCTTGCATGGGCATTAATTGTGGATCCAAGTAAAATGAAATCCTTGGCAACCTCGATATTTTCTTTGTTTATCATGATGTTGCTTAAAGAAGATAATTTTGTTTTCTCACAAATCAAGAGACTAGAAGTCCAAATTCAGGGCACTGGCTCTAGGGCAAGGTTCCCTGTTGGTTCTGGGGAAGGCCTTGTCTCTTTCAGCATCCGTAGCCCTGGCATTCCTCAGCTCCTTGACAATTCTCACATGGCATCTATCCTTCTTCCTTTGTGCTTGTTTCTGTGTCTAATGTGCTCTTTTCATAACTGAGAAAGGATTAGGTTTAGGACACACCCTACACTGATAAGGCTCCTTTAACATAACAAAGAAAATCTTATTCCCAGAAAGGATGACATCCAAAAGATTAGGTTTCCAACACATATTTTGGGGGGACATAATTTAATACACAAGAATTGCCTGAACAAAATACCACAAGGTGGGTGTCTTTAAAGAACAGAAATATATTTTCTCACAGTTGTGGAGTGTGGAAACTCAAATTCCAGATACTGGCCATGTTGACTCTTTGAGGGCTCTGAGAGAGGAACTGTTCCATTCCTCTCTCCTAGCTTCTGGTTTCTGCCAGCAATCCCTGGTCTTCTTTTGCTGCTTGTAGATGTATCTTCACCTGGCATCTACCCTGCTGTGCCTCTTTTATTAAATGCCATTCAGAAGGGATTAGGATTAGAAGCCACTTTACTATTGTATGAACTGGTTAATTTAAATGATGACATCTGTAAAGAAAAATCCCATTGCCCCAAACAAGGTCACATTCACTGGTGCAGTAGTTAGAACTTCAGTATATATTTTTTGGAAACACAATTCAATTCATAACGTTTTCTGTTATCTATGTCTATTTTAATTATGGTCTGAGAACATACTTTGTGTGATTTCAATTCTTTTAAATTTGTTAAGGTTTGTTTTATGGCCCAGAATATGATTTACCTTCATGAATATTCCATGTGACTTTGAAAGAATCTGTATACTGCTGTTGTTGGATAAAGTGTTCTATAAATGTCAGTAAGTCAAATGGGTTGGTAGTGTTGTTCACTGTCCTTACTGATTTTTTTCTTCTTGTTCTTTTGATTACTGAGAGAGGAGTGTTGAAGTCTCCAAATGTATTTGTGGATTTGTCTATTTCTCCTTTCAGTTTTATCAGTTTTTATATTATGTATTTTGTTTTTGTTTACATTGTGTATTTTGAAGCTCTGTTTTAGTTATGTACAAATTTAGAAATGCTAGGAAACCCTGGTGGCATAGTGGTTAAGAGTTCGGTTACTAATCACAAAGTCGGCAGTTTGAATCCACCAGGCACTCCTTGGAAACGCTAAGGGGCAGTTAGTTCTACTCCATCCTATAGAGTTGCTATGAGTCGGAATTGACTCTACAGTGATGGTTTTTTTTTTTGTTTGTTTTTATGCCTACTTAGAAGATCCTTGGGTGGCACAAACAGTGTATGTTTGGCTACTAACTGAAAGGTTGGCAGTTTGAACCCACCCAGGGGCACCACAAAAGAAAGGCCTGGAGACCTACTTCCATGAAATTACAGACATCGAAAACACTATGGAGTACAATTCTACTCTGACATGCGTGGGGTCTCCAGGAGTTGGAGTCAACTAGAGAGCAATGTGTTTTGTGCTGTTAAATATAAACTAAAAATTAATGGCAGTTTGTGACAGGTACAAAAACCTTTCTGAGAACAAATAAATTAAAATGTTCAATTGTGCCAGGTGCAAAAACGTTTCCAAGGGCAAATAAATCAAAATGGCCATTGGTGCCAGGTGAAAAGATTGACAGAACAATAGAGAATTATCCAATGTGTTCCAACTGTAAAGCCTCTCTGAAAAGAACAACTTGACAGTTAAAAATGTTTGACTCACCATACAAGACTCCACCAATTCCCAACAGACAAGTATACTTATAAAACCAATGCCAGAAAGGTCCCCACTTTGTTAGATCCTTCTTTCAATTAAAGATATCTAAGATTCAATCATCATAACTTCTGTACTGGAAATCCTCTGTTGTAGTTAGGTGCCATTGAGTGAGTTCCACCTCATGGCGACCCTATGTACAATAGAACAAAACGCTGCTCGGTTCTGTGCCATCTTCACAATCATTGCTATGTTTGAGCCCATTGTTGCAGCCACTGAGTCAGTTCTTCTCATTGAGGGTCTGCCTCTTTTTCACTGATCCTCTATTTTACCAAGCATGATGTTCTTCCCCAGGGACTCGTCCCTCCTGAAGATATGTCTAAAATATTATACATAAGACAATGTCTCACCATCCTTGCTTCTAAGGAGCATTCTAGCTGTACAGATTTGTTCGTTCTTCTGGCAGTCCAAGGTAAAGTCAATATTCTTTGCCAACACCATAATTCAAATGCATCAATTCTTCTTCAGTCTTCTTTATTCTTTGTTCAGCTTTCACATATATATAAGGTGATTAAAAATACCATGGCTTGGGTCAGGCGCACCTTAGCCCTCAAAGTGACATCTTTGCTTTTTAGTGCTTTAATTCATGATTGTTGGGATATACAGTTGCCCACCCAATTTTTCTACCTCTCAGTTTCATTGGGAAGCTGCTTTCCCACTGACAGTGCATACTGCTGCAAGGCAGGGGCCTTCATGACTTTGAAACCAAAAAAACGGGCCTGTACCCCAAATCACTGTTTCTACAGAGTGTTGTACTCGGTGTGTACATTTTTGGTATGAAACAGAAATTTTGAAAATTTTTCTTGGGGACACAATGTGTCCCTCTGAACTCTACGGTGCATCCAGGAGTAGAATTAGTGTTTGTCCCTCTGGACTCAGATGGTATGATTGTTGGTGGGGTGAAAAATCCATACTACCTACCAAAAATTCAACAAAACTCAATGATTCAGCATGATTCCATTAATGAAAACACGTATCAACAAAAAACCCAAGGCAAAAAATAACTGGGTCTTGAAAGGGTTAAAGCCACCCACTTGTGGTATTTGTGTTATAGCAGCACTAGTGCAGACAGCTGCACTAGGAAACTAAGACACAAAGAGAGCTGGAATATCTACAAATATTTGGAAATTAAACAACACACTTCCAAATAGCCCATAGGTTAAAGAGAAAGTCACGAGAGAAATTAGAAAACATTTTTAAGGTTGGATGAAAATTAAAATGTAACCTATAAAAATGTGTGGTGTGCAGATAAAGCAGTGCTTACAGAAAAAGTTATAGCATTAAAATGCTTATATTAAATTGTACATGTAGCAACTTGAATTGGTGTATGTTTCGCTGTGTATATTCTCAACAACAAAAATATAATAAATTATTATTTTTTAAACGCTTACATTAGAAAAGAAGAAAGTTCTGAAATCAAGAATCTACACTCCCATCTTAAGAAATCAGACAAGGAAAAGCAATACCTATACTCTAAATAATATGAAACATTGCAGAAAGAAATTAAAGAAGACCTAAATAAATGGAAAGATATTACACGTTTATGGATTGGAAGACTCAATACTGATAGGATGTCAATTATACCCAAATTGATCTATAGATTCCTTGCAATCCCAATCAAAATATTATCAACTTTTTCCAGAAATTTACAAGCCAATACTTAAAGTTATACGAAAATGCAAATAAACTGAAATAGTCAAAATAAATTTCAAAAATCAGAAAATTGAAGGACTTGCACTTCCTAATTTCAAGTCTTATTATAAAACTACAGTAATCAAGACAGTATGATATTGGTGAAAGGATAGACAAATAGATCAATGAAACAGAATAGAGAGTCTAGAAATAGGCCATAGATACACAGCCAATCAATTTTTTAATGAAGATGTCAAAGCAATTTAATAGGGAAAGAACGGTCTTTTCAGCAAATGGTGTTGGAAAAAAGTGTATGTCCTTCTGGGAGAAAATGAAACTTGACCATTACCTCATACAATATACAAAAATTAATTCAAAGTAAATCATAGATCAAAACATATAGCTAAAAATATAAAATTTCTAGAATAAAATATAGAACATCTTTCTGACCTTAAATTATCCAAAGATTTCTTAAGACACAAAAATTATAAACCATAAAAGAAACAATTAATGAATAGGACTTCTCCAAAATTAAAATGTTTGCTCTTTAAAAGACACCCAAGAAAGTGAAAGTCAAGCCACAGCCTTGGAGAAAATATCTGCAGAACAAATATTGGAAAAAGGATTTACACCCAGAATATTTTCAAAACTCATAATTCAATAAGAATTTATTAATGGGATCTTATTAAAGGAATCAAGATTTGAGCAGACACTTCATGAAATAAGATATATGAATGGCAATGAAGAATAACACTGTTATGGGTTATATTGTGTCCCCCCAAAATATGTGTTGGAATCCTAACCATACCTGTGGATGTAATCCTGTTTGGAAAGTGAGTTTTCTTTGTTATGTTAATTACAGACTACCCGAGTAGGGTGGGTTCTAAATCTAATCACTTCTGAGTTAACAAAAAAAGCAGATTAGACACAGAGATATTCACACACAGGCAAAGACAGAGGCCTTGTGTAGATCAGCAAGAAACCAAGGAACACCCTAGGCTACCGAGAAGGAAGAAATTAATATAACCAAGACCCTAATTTGGACTTTTAGCCTCCAGAACTGTGAGAAGATAAATATTTGTTTTTTAAAGCCACCCTCTAAGGTATTTCTGTATAGCAAAGCTGGGAAACTAAAATGAACATCATGAGTCATTAGTGAAATGCAAATTACAACCACAATGAGATGTTACTATACTCCCACTAAAAGGCTAAAATTAAAGTAAACGACCATGACAAATGTTGGCAAGGATGTGGAACAATGAGAACTCTCATACATTGTTGGTGGGAATGTGAAATGGTACAGTCACTTTGAAAAGAAATTTGGCATTTTCTTATGTAATTAAGCATACACTTACCATATAACCAAGGAATAACATTCCTCCTTATTTAGCAAGAGAAATGAAAGCAAATATTCACGGAAGCACTTGCACACAAATGTTCATGGCAGCTTTATTCATAATGGCAAAAATTGGAAACAACCCCAATGTCCATCACCTGGCAAGTGTATAAACAATTTGTGGTATGTCCATATAATGGAATATTAAATACTCAGCCACGAAAAGGAGCAAACTGCAGTTATGTACAACAGTCACACAAATCTCAAATGTATTAGCTAAGGAAAAAGAAACAGACCCAAAGACTACATACTGTATGATTCCATTTATACAAAATTCTGAAAAAGACAAAACAATAATGTCAGAAAGCAGATCAATGGTTTCCCGGAGTTGGGAGGGGAGGTTGACAACAAAGAGGCCTGAGGCGACTTGTTGAGATGATAGATACATTCTCTATCTTGATTGTGATAGTTGTTACACAATTACTTACTTGACAAAACTAACTGGACACAAAAAACCGGTGAATTGTATTATATGTAAATTATAGCTCAATAAATACGTGTTTGTTTTTGGTTTTTTTAAGGGAAAAAAAAGTTGTAGGCTATCGCGAAAATAAAGTCAAGTATAATGTTAAGAATCCAGGTTATTCTAAAATACACGGGTAACTTTTTGTAAAATGCTGTTGTTAGGTGCTGTTAACTGGATTGCAAAGCACAGCCACCACAGGTGATAGAGAACTGCCTCATAGGGCTTTCTTGGTTATAATCTTTGAAGCCCATCACCAGGTCTTTCTCCCATGGAGGGCTAGGTGGGTTCAAACCACCAGCTTTTCAGTTAGCAGCTGAGCACTTAAAAATTTGGGCCACCAGGGCCTCTCTTATAAAAACCTGTTGTTCAATACAGAGGAAGTCAACACAACTGGACTAATCCAAAAGATAAGAAGTTTCCTGAATACTACCAAACATTTAGAGGCACAGAGTAGCAGGAGCAGGGGTCCGGGGACCATGGTTTCAGGGGACATCTAGATCAATTGACATAACAAAGTATATTAAGAAAATGTTCTGCATCCAACTTTGGTGAGTGGTGTCTGGGGTCTTAAAAGGTAGCAAGCTGCCATTTAAGATGCATCAATTGTTCTCAACCCACCTGGAGCAAAGGAGAATGAAGAACACCAAATGCACAAGGAAAATATGAGCCCAAAAGAAAGAAAGGGCCACATAAGCCAAAACTCCATCACCTTGAGACCAAAAGAACTAGATGGTGCCCAGCTACCACCAATGACTGCTCTGGCAGGGAACACAACTGAGAATCAGGAGATGGACCAGAATAAAAGTGGGATGCAGACCTCAAATTCTAGTAAAAAGACAAGACTTAATGGTCTGACTGAGACTGGAGGGACCCCAGAGGTCATGGCCCCCAGACTCTGTTAGCCCAAAACTAGACCCATTCCTGAAGCCAACTCTTCAGACAAAGATTAGATTGGACTATAAGACATAAAATGATACTGGTGAGGAGTGTGCTTCTTAGCTAAAGTAGACACATGAGATAATGTGGGCAGCTACTATCTGGAGGCAAGATGAGAAGGCAGAGGGCAACAGGAGCTGGTTGAATGGACACTGGAAATACAAGGTGGAGAGGAGTACACAGCCACATTGTAGGGAGAATAACTAGGATCATAACAACGTGTGTTTAAGTTTTTGTGTGAGAAACTGCCTTGAATAGTAAACTTTCACTTAAAGCACAATTTTAAAAAAATGTTTAAAAAAAAAACCTATTGTTGTGTGCCACTGAGTAGATTCCAAGTCATACTGACCCTATATGACAGAGTAGAACTGCCCCATGAAGATCAAAGACCACAGCCTTCGGTATGGATTACATCTCAACATAAAGAAAACAAAAATGCTCACAACTGGACCAATAAATATCATCATGATAAACAGAGAAAATATTGACATTGTTAAGGATTTTATTTTACTTGGATCCACAATCAAAGCCCATGGAAGCAGCAACTGAGAAATCAAATGACGTATTGCATTGGGCAAATCTGCTGCAAAAGACCTCTTTAAAGTGTTAAAAAACAAAGATGTCACTTCGAGGACTAAGGTAGGCCTGCCCCAAGCCATGATATTTTCAGTCATCTCATATGCATGTAAAAGCTGGAGAAAGAACTGATGCCTTTGAATTATGGTGTTGGCAAAGAATATTGCCATGAACTGTCAGAAGAACAAACAAATCTGTCTTGGAAGAAAGACAGCCAGAACGCTCCTTAGAAGCGAGGATGACGAGACTTCATCCCACATATTTTGGATATATTATCAGGAGGGGCCAGAACCTGGAGAAGGACATCACGGTTGGTAAGGTAGAGGGTCAGCGAAAAAAAGGAAGACCCTCAACAAGATGGATTGACGCAGTGACTAAAACAATCGACTCAAACATAGCAATGATTGTGAGGGTGGCACAGGACCAAGTAGTGTTTTGTTCTGTTGTACACAGGGTCTCTATGAGCCAGAACCAACTTGATAGCACCTAACAACAAAAACAGGAACAACAGAACTGCCCCCATAAGCTTTCCTAAGCTGAAACCTTTACAGGAATAGATCTCCAGGTTTTTTTCTCCCACAGAGCACCTGGTAGGTTCAAACCACCAACATTTCGGTTAGCAACTGAGCATTTAACCATTGTGCTACAAGGTTCCCCTTTAAAAAATCTAGGGTTGTTAAAAGTCCTGAAATACACTATTAAAGTTCCCTACATCTACACTCACAGAAATAATTATAATCTCTAATAGAATCTTTTTATTAGAAACTAAGACCTGCGATTAGAAAACCAAAAGGGAAGAACATGTTCAGCATTTCTCAAGCTGAAAGAACTGAAGAGAAAATTCATGCCTCAAGTTGCAATACTGAAGAATTCTACGAGGAAAATATTAAACAACACAGGAAGCATCAAAAGAAGATGGAAGAAATACACAGAGTCAGTATACCAAATGAATTGGTCAATGTTCAACAATTTCAGGAGGTAGCATATGATCCCCCCACATGTCTGTCAGTTTGTCATACTGTGGGGGCTTGTGTGTTGCTGTGATGCTGGAAGCTATGCCACGAGTATTCAGATGCTAGCAGGGTCACCCATGGAGGACAGGTTTCAGATGAGCTTCCAGACTAAGACAGACTAGGAAGAAGGACCCGGCAGTCTACTTCTGAAAAGCATTAGCCAGTGAAAACCTTATGAATAGCAGCAGAATATTGTCTGATATAGTGCTGGAAGATGAGCACCCCAGGTTGGAAGGCACTCGAAAGATGACTGGGGAAGAGCTGCCCCCTCAAAGTAGAGTCGACCTTGTGATGTGGATGGAGTAAAGCTTTCGGGACCTTGATTTTGCTGATGTGGCATGACTCAAAATGAGAAGAAACAGCTGCAAACATCCATTAATAATCAGAACCTGGAATGTACGAAGTATGAATCTAGGAAAATTGGAAATCATCAAAAATGAAATGGAACGCATAAACATCAATATCCTAGGCATTAGTGAGCTGAAATGGACTGGTATTGGCCATTTTGAATCGGACAATCATATAGTCTACTGTGCTGGGAATGACAACTCGGAGAGGAATGGTGTTGCATTCATCGTCAAAAAGAACGTTTCGAGATCTATCCTGAAGTACAACGCTGTCAGTGATAGAATAATATCCATACGCCTACAAGGAAGACCAGTTAGTATGACTATTATTCAAATTTACGCACCAACCACTAGGGCCAAAAATGAAGAAATAGAAGATTTTTATGAACTGCTGCAGTCTGAAATTGATCGAACATGCAATCAAGATGCATTGATAATTACTGGCAATTGGAATGTGAAAGTTGGAAACAAAGAAGAAGGACCAATAGTTGGAAAATATGGCCTTGGTGATAGAAACAATGCCAGAGATCAAATGATAGAATTTTGCAAGACGAACGACTTCTTCATTGCAAATACCTTCTTTCACCAACATAAACGGCAACTGTACACTTGGACCTCGCCAGATGGAACACACAGAAATCAAATTGACTACATCTGTGGAAAGAGACGATGGAAAAACTCAATATCATCAATCAGAACAAGGCCAGGGGCCGACTGTGGAACAGACCATCAATTGCTCATATGCAAGGTCAAGCTGAAACTGAAGAAAATCAGAGCAAGTCCACGAGAGCCAAAATATGACCTTGATTATATACCACCTGAATTTAGGGACCATCTCAAGAATAGATTTGATGCATTGAACACTAGTGACCGAAGACCAGACGAGTTGTGGAATGACATCAAGGACATCATACATGAAGAAAGCAAGAGGTCACTGAAAAGACAGGAAAGAAAGAAAAGACCAAGATGGATGTCAGAGGAGACTCTGAAACTTACTCTTGAGTGTCGAGCAGCTAAAGCAAAAGGAAGAATTGATGAAGTAAAAGAACTGAACAGGAGATTTCAAAGGGCCTCTCGAGAACACAAAGTAAAGTATTATAATGACATGTGCAAAGAGCTGGAAATGGAAAACCAAAAGGGAAGAACACTCTCGGTGTTTCTCAAGCTGAAAGAACTGAAGAAAAAATTCAAGACTCGAGTTGCAATAGTGAAGGATTCCACGGGGAGAATATTAAACGACGCAGGAAGCATCAAAAGAAGATGGAAGGAATACACAGAGTCATTATACCAAAAAGAATTAGTCAATATTCAACCATTTCAAGAGGTGGCATATGATCAGGAACCGATGGTACTGAAGGAAGAAGTTCTAGCTGCTCTGAAGGCATTGGTGAAAAACACGGCTCCAGGAATTGATAGAATACCAATTGAGATGTTTCAACAAAAGGATGCAGTGCTGAAAGTGCTTACTTGTCTATGCCAAGAAATTTGGAAGACAGCTACCTGGCCAATCCTCTGGAAGCAATCTATATTTGTGCCTATTCCAAAGAAAGGTTATTCAACAGAGTGCAGAAATTATTGAACAATATCATTAATATCACACACAAGTAAAATTTTGCTGAAGATCACTCAAAAGTGGCTGCAGCAGTATATCAACAGGGAACTGCCAGAAATTGAAGTTGGATTTAGAAGAGGACATGGAACCAGGGACATTATTGCTGATATCAGATGGATATTGGCTGAAGTCACAGAATACCAGGAAGATGTTACGTGTGTTTTATTGACTATGCAAAGGCATTCAACTGTGTGGATCATAACAAATTATAGCTAACATTGCGAAGAATGAGAATTCCAGAACACTTAATCCTACTCATAAGGAACCTATATATAGATGAAGAGGCAATCATTCGGACAGAACAAAGGAGTACTGCGCGGTTTGAAGTCAGGGGTGGTGTGCGTCAGGGTTGTATCTTTTCACCATAATTATTCAATCTGTATGCTGAGCAAATAATCCAAGAAGCTGGACTATACAAAGAAGAACAGGGCATCAGGATTGGAGGAAAGCTCGTTAACAACCTGCGTTATGCAGATGATACAATCTTGCTTGCTGAAAGTGAAGGGGACTTGAAGTGCTTATTGATGAAGATCAAAGACTACAGCTTTCAGCATGAATTACACTTCAACATGAAGAAAACAAAAATCCTCACAAGTGGACCAGTAAGTAACACCATGGTAAACAAGGAAAAGATTGAAATTGTCAAGGACTTCATTTTACTTGGATCCATAAGCAACACCCACGCAAGCAGCAGTCAAGAAATCAAATAACACATTGCATTGGGCAAATCTGCTACAAAAGAGCTCTTTAAATTGTTAAAAAGCAAAGATGTCACCTTGAAAGCTAAGGTGCACCTGACCTGAGCCTTGGTGTTTTCAATTACCTCACATGCGTGTGAAAGCTGGACGATGAGTAAGGAAGACCGAAGAAGAGTTGATGCCTTTGAAATATGGTGTCAGTGAAAATATTGAAAATACCATGGACTGCCAGAAGAACAAACTAATCTGTCTTGAGAGAAATACAGCCAGAATGTTCATTAGAAGCAAGGATGGTGTTGTGGATAGAACTATGTCCACCCATATATGTGTGTATCAACTTGGTTAGGCCATGATTCCCAGTATTGTGTGGTTGTCCTCCATTTTGTGATTGTAATTTTACATTAAGAGGATTAGGGTGGAATTGTAACACCACCCTTACCAGGTGACTTCCCTGATCCTGATGTAAAGGCAGTTTCCCTTGGGTGTGGCGTGCACCACCTTTTATCTCTCAAGAGACAAAAGGAAAGGGAAGCAAGCAGAGAGTTGTGGACCTCATACCACCAAGAAAGCAGCACCAGGAGCAGAGCGTGTCCTTTGGGCCTGGGGTCCCTAAGCCTGAGAAGCTCCTTGACCATGAGAAGATTGAGGACAAGGACCGTCCTCCAGAGCCTACAGAAAGACAGAGTCTTCTCCTGGAGTTGGCGCCCTGAATTTGGACTTGTAACCTACTAAGGCTGTGAGAAAATAAATTTTTCTTTGTTAAAGCCATCCACTTGTGGTATTTCTGTTATGGCAACCCTAGATGACTAAGACAGATGGCGAGACTTCATCTCACTTACTTTGGCCGTGTTATCAGCTGGAATCAGTTTCTTGAGAAGGGCACCATGCTTGGTAAAGTAGAGGATCATGGAAAAAGAGGAAGACCCTCAACAACATGAATTGACACAGTGGCTGCAACAATGGGCTGAAGCATAACCATGATTGGGGAGATGGTGTAGGACCAGGCAGTGTTTCCTTCTGTTGTACATAGGGTCGCTATGATTCGGAACCAACTCCACAGCACCTAACAACACAACAACAACAAGAGAATCTAGTACTATGAGCTTGATCATCAAAATTCTTTTTAACTTTTTATTTTGGAAATTTCGATCACATATAAAAATAGAAAACTGGAGTTAATGAACACTCATGTATCTATCAGCCAGCTTTAACAATTATCAGCTTATGGCCAATTGTGTTTCCTCTCCACCCCCACACTCATGGGATTGTTTTAAAGTAAATCCAAGGCATCATACCATTTAATCAATCAGTCTTGTGTTTGTATCTTTAAAACAGGGAAGGAGGTGGGAAGGGGGAATTATTGCTTATGGAATACTGAGTTTAGGTTTACAGTGTTTAACCACTACGCCACCAGGGTTTCCAATTACCTACATTAGATAGAAGTATTGCCTCAGTGTTACGTTTCTCGAATATGATAACTGAATCGTGGTAAGTACATGCTCTTGTTCTTAGCAAATTTTTTAAAATTTTTATTGTGCTTTAAGTAAAAGTTTACAAATCAAGTCAGTCTCTCACACAAAAACTTAAACACGCCTTGCTACCTACTCCCAATTGCTCTCCCCCAATGAGACAACCCACTCACTCCCTCCACTCTCTCATTCCTGTCCATTTTGCCAGCTCCTAACCCTCTCCACCCTCTCATCTCCCCTCCAGGCAGGAGATGCCAACGTAGTCTCAAGCGTCCACCTGATCCAAGAAGCTCACTCCTCACCAGCATCCCTCTCCAACTCATTGTCCAGTCCAATCCATGTCTGAAGAGTTGGTTTTGGGAATGGTTCCTGTCCTGGGCCAAAAGAAGGTCTGGGGGCCATGACCACCGGGGTCCTTTTAGTCTCCTCTCAGTCAGACCATTAAGTCTGGTCTTTTTACAAGAATTTGGGGTCTGCATCCCACTGCTCTCCTGCTTCCTCATGCGCTCTCTGTTTTGTTCCCTGTCAGGGCAGTCATCAGTTGTTGTCAGGCACCATCTAATTCTTCTGGTCTCAGGATGATGTAGTCTCTGGTTTATGTGGCCCTTTCTTTCTCTTGGGCTCATAATTACCTTGTGTCCTTGGTGTTCTTCATTCTCCTTTGACCCAAGTGGGTTGAGACCAATTGATGCATCTTAGATGGCTGCTTGCTAGCGTTTAAGACCCCAGACGCCACTCTTCAATGTGGGATTCAGAATGTTTTCTTAATAGATTTTATTATGCCAATTGACTTAGATGTCCCCTGAAACCATAGTCCCCAAACCCCCGCCCCTGCTACACTGGCCTTTGAAACATTCAGTTTATTCAGGAAACTTCTTTGCTTTTGGTTTAGTCCAGTTGTGCTGACCTCGCCTGTATTGTGTATCGTCTTTCCCATCACCTAAAGTAGTTCTTATCTACTATCTAACTAGTGAAAACGCCTCTCCCACCCTCCCTGAATACCCCTCTCCACCCTCCCTACCTCCGCCTTCTCGTATCCATCAAAGAATATTTTCTTATCTGTTTAAACTATTTCTCCAGTTCTTATAATAGTGGTCTTATACAATGCTTGTCTTTTTGCAACTCAGCACTGGTTTTTTTTAATTTCACTCAGCATAATGCCTTCCAGATTCTTCCACTTTATGAAATGCTTCACAGATTCATCACTGTTCTTTCTCGATGTGTAGTATTCCATTGTGTGAATATACCATAATTTATTTATCCATTCATCTGTTGGTGGGCACCTTGGTTGCTTCCATCTTTTTGCTATTGTAAACAGTGCTGCAATAAACATAAAAAAATTTTTTTCTGTGTGCATATATCTGTTTGTGTAAAGGCTCTTATTTCTCTAGGATATATTCCAAGGAGTGGGATTGCTGGATCCTCTGGTAGTTCTATTTCTAGCTTTTTAAGGAAGTGCCAAATCGATTTCCAAAGTGGTTATACCATTTTACATTCCCACCAGCAGTGTATAAGTGTTCCAATCTCTCCACAGCCTCTCCAACATTTATTGTTTTGTGTTTTTTTGGATTAATGCCAGCCTTGTTGGAGTGAGGTGAAATCTCATTGTAGTTTTGATTTGCATTTCTCTAATGGCTAATGCTCCTGAGCATTTCCTCATGTATCTGTTAGCTACCCGAATGTCTTCTTCAGTGAAGTGTCTGTTCATATCTTTTGTCCATTTTTTAATGGAGTTATTTGTCTTTTTGTAGTTGAGTTTTTGGAGTATCATGTAGATTTTAGAGATCAGGCGCTGATCGGAAATGTCATAGCTAAAAACTTTTCCCAGTCTGTATGTAATTTTTATTCTTTTGGTGAAGTCTTTGGATGAGGATAGGTGTTTGATTTTTAGGAGCTCCCAGTTATCTAGTTTTTCTTCTGCATTGTTAGTAATGTTTTGTATACTGTTTATGCCATGTATTAGGGCTCCTAACGTTGTCCCTATTTTTTCTTCCATGATCTTTATTGTTTTACATTTTATATTTAGATCTTTGATCCATTTTGAGCTCATTTTTGTGCATGGAGTGACGTATGGGTCTTGTTTGATATTTTTGCAGATGGATATCCAGTTATGCCAGCACCATTTGTTAAAAAGACTGTCTTTTCCATATTTAACTGTTTTGGGGCCTTTGCCAAATATCAACTGCTCATATGTGGATGGATTTATGTCTGGATTCTCAGTTCTGTTCCATTGGTTTATGTATCTGTTGTACCAGTACCAGGTTGTTTTGACTACTGTGGCGGTATAACAGTTTCTAAAATCAGGTAGAATGAGGCATCCCACTTTGTTCTTCTTTTTCAGTAATGCTTTTTTTTTTTTTTTACTTATCCGTGGCCTCTTTCCCATCCATATGAAGTTGGTGATTTGTTTCTCCGTCTCATTAAAAAACTGTCGTTGGAATTTGGATCGGAATTGCATTAAATCTATATATCACTTTTGGTAGAATAGACATTTTTATAAGTCTTCCTATCCATGAGCAAGGTATCTTTTTCCACTTATATAGATCTGTTTTGGTTTCTTGCAGACGTGTTTTGTAGTTTTCTTTGTATAAGTCTTTCACATCTCTGGTAAGATTTGTTCCTAAGTATTTTATCTTCTTGGGGGCTATTGTAAATAGTATTGATTTGGTGATTTCCTCTTCGATGTTCTTTTTGTTGGTGTAGAGGAATCCAACTGATTTTTGTATGTTTATCTTGTATCCCGATACTCTGCTGAACTCTTTTATTAGTTTCAGTACTTTTCTGGAGGATTCCTTAGGTTTTTTTGTGTATAAGATCATGTCACCTGCAAATGGAGATACTTTTACTTCTTCCTTGCCAATCTGGATGCCCTTTATTTCTTTATCTAGCCTGATTGCTCTGGTTAGGACCTCCAGCACAATGTTGAATAAGAGTGGTGATAAAGGGCATCCTTGTATGGTTCCCTATCTCAAGTGGAATTCTTTCAGACTCTCACCATTTAGGATGATGTTGGCCATTGACTTTGTATAAATGCCCTTTATTATGTTGAGGAATCTTCCTTCTATTCCTATTTTGCTGAGAGTTTTTATCGTGAATGGGTGTCAGATTTTGTCAAATGCCTTTTCTGCATCAATTGATAAAATCATGTGATTCTTATCTTTTGTTTTATTTAGATGATGGGTTACATTAATTGTTTTGCTAATGTTGAGCCATCCCGGCATACCAGCATACCCGATATGAATCCCGCTTGGTCATGGGGAGTTATTTTTTTGATATGTTGTTGAATTCTATTGGCTGAACTTTGTTGAGAATTGTTGCATCTAAGTTCATGAGGGATATAGGTCTATAATTTTCTTTTTTTGTGGTGACTTTACCTGGTTCTGGTATCAGGGATATGGTGGCTTCATAGAATGAGTTTGAGAGTATTCCGTCCTTTTCTATGCTCTGAAATACCTTTAGTAGTAGTGGTGTTAACTCTTCTCTGAAAGTCTGGTAGAGCTCTGCAGTGAAGCCGTCCGGACAAGGGCTTTTTTGAAGGGGGGAGTTTTTTGCTTACCTTTTCAATCTCTTCTTTTGATATGGGTCTATTTAATTGTTCTACCTTTGTGTTTGTGTTAGTTTAGGTAGGTAGTGTGTTTCTAAGAATTCATCCATTTCTTCTAGGTTTTCAAATTTGTTAGAGTACAATTTTTCGTAGTAATCTGATATGATTCTTTTAATTTCAGTTGGGTCTGTTGTAATATCTCCCATCTCATTTCTTATTCGGGTTATTTGCTTCCTCTCCTGTTCTTTCATCAGTTTGGACAATGGTTTATCAATTTTATTGATTTTCTCAAAGAATCAGCTTTTGGTCTTGTTAATTCTTTTGATTGTTTTTCTGTTTTCTATTTCATTTAGTTCTGCTCTCGTTTTTATGATTTGTTGTCTTCTGGTACCTAAGGGTTTCTTTTGTTGCTCTCTTTCTATTTGTTCAAGTTGTAGGGCTAATTCTTTGATTTTGGCCCTTTCTTCTTTTTGGATATATGCATTTATTGATATAAATTGACCCCTGAGCACTGCTTTCGCTGTGTCCCAAAGGTTCTGATAGGAAGTGCTTTTATTCTCATTGGATTCTATGAATTTCTTTATTCCATCCTTAATGTCTTCTATAATCCAGTCTTTTTTGAGCAGGGTATTGTTCAATTTCCAAGTGTTTGATTTCTTTTCCCTGCTTTTTCTGTCATTGATGTCTACTTTTATGGCCTTATGGTCAAAGAAGATGCTTTGTAATATTTCCATGTTTTGGATTCTGCTAAGGCTTGCTTTATGACCTAATATGTGGTCTATTCTAGAGAATGTTCCATGTGCACTAGAAAAGAAAGTATAGTTGGTTGCTGTTGGGTAGAGTGTTCTGTATATGCCTATGAGGTCAAGTTGGTTGATTGTGGCATTTATATCTTCCGTATCTTTATTGAGGTTTTTTCTGGATGTCCTGTCCTTCACGGAAAGTGGTGTGTCGAAATCTCCTACTATTATTGTGGAGCTGTCTATCTCACTTTTCAATGCTGATAGAGTTTGTTTTATGTATCTTGCAGCCCTGTCATTGGGTGCATAAATATTTCATATGGTTATATCTTCTTGATATATTGTCCCTTTGATCACTATATAGTGTCCTTCCTTATCCTTTATAATGGATTTAACTTTAATGTCTATTTTGTCAGAAATTAATATTGTCACTCCTGCTCTTTTTTGATTATTGTTTTCTTGATATTTTTTTTCCATCCTTTAAGTTTTAGTTTGTTTGTGCCTCTAAGTCTAAGGTGTGTCTCTTGTAGGCAGCATATAGACAAATCATGTTTTTTAATTCCTTCTGCCACTCTCTGTCTCTTTATTGGTGCATTTAGCCCACTTACATTCAGCATAATTATGGATAGGTATGAATTCAGTGTTATCATTTTGATGCCTTTTGTTGTGTGTTGTTGACAGTTTCTTTTTCCCACTTAATTTTATGTGCTGAAAAGATTACATATTCTCCTTTCCTCATATTCGTTGTTGTTGATTTTGTTTCTGCTGAGTCTCTATTTTTTTCTTGTATTTTATTTTGATGTGTAGGACAGTTTGTCTCCTTTGTGATTACCTTATTATTTATCACTATTTTTCTAAATTTAAGCCTAACTTTTATTTCTTTGTATTGCCTTATCTTCCTCTCTATATGGAAGATCTATGACTACATTTCTTAGTCCCTTTTTATTGTTTTAATGTTGTCTTCTTTTACATAATAATACCTAGAAGATCCCTTGATTGTTTTAAGAGATTGTTGAGGTGATCATGGTTTCTTTATGTGACTTGATATTGACTGTTGTCTCTAAGCCATCGATAAGTTATTGTATTAGTTTATTTTATGTTTGCTTACTGTGTCATAGCTTCTTGCTTTGTTTTGTTTTTACATGCCCAAATGGGTTGCTTGCGTGAGGTAGCTTATTTTTGCCTTTGGAGCTCTGACATCCTGTCCCCAGTTGGCTAGAGCTGTTATCAGGTTTATCAGCCTAGGAGTCCCTTCAATTTTCTTGTATGAATTCAGCTCGGGTGTCCAGGTAGCTGATCATCAAGTGTGTGGTACAGGCTCTGTCTTAGAGGGGCAGGGGTGATTGGTGTAGGTACTGGTATGTGGTTGCAGCAGGGAGTCACACTCTGAACAAGGCAGGGGGCTGAGAATCGTCCCCCACATGTCTCTGAGGAAAGCATGTCCCTGTTCCCTAGAGTGTACAGGTGGGTGGGTTCTGCAGAAGGGCACCCAATGTTTTTGGTTGTAAGGACTGGGAGGTACCAGTTATCCTTGGACCCCTGTCGTAGGTGGCTGGGTGACCTGAGTGGAGCTACCAGTCCTTAGGCCCCTGTTGTGGGTAGGTGAGGCCCCTGTTTAATAGGCAAAGCAATGTCAAACATCAAACACCCACTGCACATCTGAAACATTTGGAGTCTGCCAACAAGGGCCTAGTCTCCTGAAATAGGCCCACACAGGTCCGTGCAGAGGGAAAAGGTACTCAAAGTCCATGGACCGTTTATGCCTGGGCAGGAGCCACTTCTGTCCTGAGCTCCCACAGGTAGTGGAGCTGGCAAATTATCTTTTCCCCCAATTGCAAATTTATTCCTTCTCCAAGGCTGGGAAGATGGCTCTAGGCGCTCAACAGGGTCTATTTCAGGCCCGGGGAATTCAGCCACTGAAGCCGGCTTGGGGGTGGTGGGGAGTGGGGGGGAGCGGTAAAATATATGTAAGTACTTAGCTTTTGCTGAGAGCACTGTTCTTCTCTGGGTCCAAAGGTGTGAGTAGGCTGTGTGGCTGGCTACTTCTCCCTGAGGAAACTGCAGCCAAATGCTAGTACCAGCCCGCCACAGCCGCTCTGGGGAATGGTGCCTGAGGGCTCCCTGCGATTCAGGTCCAGCAACTCCTCTCTGCTTCTGAACTGTCTCTTCCTCCCCCTGCCCCTCAGTTCATTTTCTAAGCTTGCCTTTGATGCTCAGGGCTCCTAGCTTGTCATAAATATACTCGTTTCACTTGTTTTTTCAGGTCTTTGTTGTAAAGAGGGCTCGCCGGAAGCATCTCTCTATTCCACCGTCTTGGCTCTGCCTCCTGTTCTTAGCAAATTTACACTGAAATATTAAGGAATAAAGGAACATAATGCATGCAACCTACTATCAGAAAAAACGTATAGACGGATGTGTGAGAGAGAAAAAGAGAAAGAGCAGGTGGATAAAGAAGCAAATGGGACGAAACGTTAAAATAGGTGACTGTGTAAAGAGAATGAGTTTTTTTTCACTATTGCAACTTTTCTGTAAGTTTGATATTATTGCCAAATAAAAAGTTGTTGTTTTTTTTTTAAATTAAAAGATCCAACTTTCAGTATCTGGATAAGCATTACATTTCTGTTATTTGTAACTTCTTGTAGTCTTTTGGAAACCCTGGTGGCATAGCAGTTAAGTGCTACAGCTGCTAACCAAACGGTCGGCAGTTCAAATCCACCAGGCTGTCCTTGGAAACTCTATGGGGCAGTTCTACTCTGTCCTATAGGGTCACTATGAGTCAGAATTGACTCGATAGCACTGGGTTTGGTTTCTAGTCTTTTGTTCATATCAAATTCCTTCTCCTGAGATCCTCCTACAGTTGAACCCTTCCTTCTAGAATAATGTATCAATAAAAATAATATTTTTGTTTATGCTCATTAAATGTATTTTAATGCACATAATATAATTTCATAGAATAAAAGGAAATATATAAAATTTTTATTTATATAAATTACATGCAAACCCACTACCACACACACCAATACATAGCCACACTGCCATATACACCACACACGCGTGCACGCCCCTGCTCACCCACACACCCCACATTCACAAACCCCTCTACACACATACACACCCAGTCACACACCACACATACCTCAGATGCATACCCTGACATACACATACCCCAGCACACTCCATTTGCTGTGCTTAGCAACTCGAAGAGGAGATTGGAAACAGGTGTGGTCATCCTTGTGCATGATCCCTCTCTGAGTTAGGCTTAGGCCAGGCCACTGCTGCCCATCTGGTACCAGACATGGAACATGGTCAGTCAAACACCAGACAGGCTTGGTCTTTGATCTCCATGAGCTCCTTGAGCCCAGGCTGCTTCTTACTCTCTGTATTCACCAAACACAACAAAAGAAGAGTGGGGCCAAAAAAAGCACCCCTCTAGTGAACCTACCTGGGGCTCCACTTCCTGCTCTTGAGACCCCACAATCATCCCTACCCCGTTTAGCACTTATCCTGTGGAGCAAACACTCCCTCATGCTTCCAGCCCCTGCCCAAGTCTTTCCTCTTCCTGGATCGCCTTCTCTTCCTTCCTTTGCTGACTTAACTCCTACTTATCCTTCACCCAAGGGAACTTCCTCCTCAAAGTTCTCCCTGCCCTCTCTGCTACCCTGAGGGTTCCATAGGTCCTGGGCACTGGTGTGCTAGTAAATTTTTAATAACTACTGTGGAGGAGTTGATTTGTAGAATTTGCCAGTTTCCATGGTGTAAATACTCCCACTATGGCTGATTTCAAGCTACCAACAGTTTAACAACCAGCTCAAAAAAGTCCTGAAAATTTAACAATCATCTCTGGCAAGGTGGTATCCTCTGACTCTGGCACAACACAGCCCCCTGGGTGTCTTCTGTAGAACGTATCTCCACTTATGATGTAGAGTGAGAAGCATCTTAGGCTCCTTTAACCTGCCTAATACCAGCCACACCTGCTTCTCTAGAAGAAGCAAGCATATTAAATGACAAGGTAAATGCTAAATGAGATCCCGCTCTCCGTTTCTCTTAGACAAGAGTGTCTTTATCTTAGTTTAAGTTAGCCCAGAAGAAGACCTAAGACAAGGATTCCTGTGGAAGTAGTTTATATGGGATGCCATTACAGAAAGTACCAGCAGGAGTGTAAAGAAGTGAGCTAGGGCAGGAACAGAAGTCAAAAGAGGGTGTGTTAATGAACAGACTATTGCTGTGGGCAACAGGGGCTCAACCCCATTGGGGACCTCTGAGAATGCTAACACACCTCAGAGCTGGCCTACCTAAGGGGTATGGAAGAGAAGATACTTTTCCACCGACTCTCACCCATGGTTAGTGAAGCTGCACCCCGAGCAATAACTCTTCAGTACTTCTAGTCAGCACCATGGCTAAGAGCCGTGGGTGCTTAGTCAGCTACAGAACGGTGAATGGGCAGGACAGGGACAGCATCTGAAATCCTTGACGCAACACAGCTGTGACTGAGTCACTCTGTGTGTCTTTCCTAGCTGTAGCTCCTTGCCCCGCTGAGCGGGATCCTTGTTTTCAAAGGTAAACAGTTTCATACCATTTAAACCCTAAACACAAGCCCACAATGTAATCTGCTGCCCATGGAAAGAAACAGTAATGTGTCCCAGTGCCGGGGGAAAGCCAGGAGTAGTGGGCTTTCCCAGAGTTAAATTTTTCAAGGGAAAGTGGGACCTTATGGGAATTCCACCGGCAGGCTAACTTTAGAACCCAACCAGATCCCTCTATGTCTCTGGGAGTGTTCAACAGAATGCCTGGGCCATTCTCAACTGTCACCTGGTGACAGCTCCACAGCATCCCACCACTGGACAGAGTTCCCATTGCTGTCGAGTCGGTTCCGACTCATAGCAACCCTATAGGACAGAGTAGAACTGCCCCATACGGTTTCCAAGGAGCGCCTGGTGGATTCAAACTGCCAACCTTTTGGTTAACAGCTGTAGTTCTTAACCACTGTGCCACCAGGGTTTCCAAACTGTTGCCATTGTGTTGATTTCAACTCATGGAGTCCCCATAAGTGCCTGTGACCTTTTGGAAGCAGATCACCAGGACTTTCTTCCAACTTACTTCTGGTTGGGTTTGAACCACCAACCTTTTTTAGCAGTCAAGCACTTAACCATTTGTGCCACCCTTTGGATGCACACAGAGTAGGTCTCCTTAAGTCCCTGCTAGGTGTTGGATTAAGGAGAGAGGGGAGGTATATGAAGGGCATAGGGAGGATCCTTGCCACCTCCTCCCATACTCTCTTGGATGGAACAGCTGCCCCCACCCATCCCTGTCTCATACAAACACACACACACACACACGCACACACACACACACGGCCTCCCAGAGTTAAGGACTCGTTTGTGGGGAGTAAGAGGAGACAAGACAAGTGAGATGGAAGCCCGGAGGAAATTGCTTCCACAGGAGTTTATTTTTCAGAACGCGTAAGAAAAGCGAGGGCCAGGCAGATATGGTACCCGGCGTAAAACATCCCGAAAAAATCCCTTGACTCTCCGGCCAACTTTCTTGAGCTTCTCTTTACTTTTCCGGAAGAATTTACGTAAGCCGCGAATTCTCCTGACATGCCTGGGCTGTGCACCAAGAAGAAACAGGCTCATTGTGGGGGCTGGACACAGGGTCAAGCCAAGGCCCCTTCCCACCTAGACTTCCCCCTTTCGGGGCCATGCCAGGAGCAGTGGAGCCCAGTTTACCCTCCAGCTGTGACCTTTGGAACATGTGGTTGAATCTCTGCACCCAATAAACAGTTGAGAAAACTGAGACCTAGAGATGGCAAGGGACTCCCAGGGTCACACAGTCCATCCTTAGCAAAGCTGGACTGAGCACTCATTCCTCAAATTAGTGGTTCTCAAACTTTAGCAGGACTCAGAATTTCCCTGGAGGGTTTGCTAAAATACAAATTGCTGGTCCCCACCCCCAAAATCTGATTCAGTAGGTCTGAGTGGGGCCCCAGAATTTGCATTTTTAATAAGTTCCCAGGCGAGGGCTACACTTGGAGAACCATTGCTCTAAGGGAATGAAGAGCAATTGGAGAGATTGAAGGCTTCAGATTCCAGTTGGGGGAGGAGCCCGGAGTAGGAGGGGCTTTCTCTGTTCTGGGAGGGGCAGTGATTAATTGGCCACAGGATGTCCCCACACCCTGCCCCACCCCCATCAGCCCCCCGCAGCCCAGAACAGGCCACTCACCCTATCACAGTTGATGTCAAAGAAGCCAGTGGTCTGGTCCAGGGTGACGGTCCCCACACAATGCTTCACCAGCTAGGAAAAGGAGGCTTCAGGTCAGACTGAAATCCCTTCAATATACCCTCCTGGCCCCACCCCAGTGGCTAGAAGTGTTCCCTGGGGGCTCTTCGCTCAGTTCTTCTGGGAGCACCACCAAAACCCCCAGATCCCAGCCTCACCCCATTCTTCTTGAAGTCGCATTGCTCTGCAGGCAGTTTTGTCCTCCTAGGGCACACAGTCTCCTTCACTGTAAAATTCACAGGCTTTGGGGTGTTTGGGTTCTCATCCTGGGCAGGGAAGAGAAGTGAGGAAACCGGGTTCAAGCTCATTATTGCATGAACCTGGTCTCTGTCTCCCTAACTCTCCCCTTCCGCAACCAAGAGAGCAGCTTTTCAACAGCAGCTACAGTGTGCTGGGCACAGGGCTTGGTGCTGGGCACAGAGGTGAGGAGGACAGAGCCCATTCCTGCCCTCTGCAAATGTTAGGTGAGTGGGAGCAGACCATAGACCAGCTCTAATGAGAAGCGCCTCCCCCTACGGGGTGGGCTGAGAGAAATCAGGGAACCTCCCAGAAGTAAAGCCATCTGCACTAAAACCTCACGGTTGGGCAGATCCCTTCCCTATGTGGGGGATGATGGGGTACAGAGGAGATTTAAAGCAGGGTAGGTCACTCCCCTCCAGATTCAATGACCTACCCTTGTCCCTGGAGCTCCTAGAAACTCCTGTAGCCCACTGGGGGAGAGGGACCACCTCTGCACACAGCAGGAATTCTAAGGTCAGAAACTCTCATGCTGTACACAGTTCTGGGAAGGCTTCCTGGAGGAGGTGGGACCACACTTAAAATGGGAAGTGCCTTCCTGGCAGGAGGTACAGCATGAGCAAAGGCTAGGACTTGGGACCAGGAGTGACAGTGAGACCAAGCCTGGCTAGAGAGAATCCCCCACCAACTCACTCCACTGGGCTGCTGGTTCAGCTTCAGGAGACGGTAGAGATTGGCATCTGAGGACTGCTGGTTGAGGCCATCCACAGCACGGAGCACGGCCTCTTGGTAACTGAAGGCCTTGGCAGCAGCCGGAGGTACCACCAAGCCCAGCAGCAGCAACAGTGACCACCACTGCAGGGAAGTGCTGCCCCTCTGGGTCTCCATGGTCCCCAAATCTGCCTCCCACCAGCCACAGGAACCTCCTTTATGCCCAGCCTGAGCCTGATGCAAAGGCCCATCAGGGGGCCTTCCTGACCAGCCTCATCACTGGCCACCTGCCAGGGTGTGGGCCGGGGGTTGCTTCAGCCCTGACTGTTACCTAACAGGGCTTGGTGGGTAGTGGATGAGGACTCCCTGAGTACAAGGTGAAGAAATGGTTTCTCAATCTCCCTAACAAAGCCTGTCCCAAGCCCCATAAGGGAGTGTCCTAGCCTGAATTGCTTAAGAGTGTTCAGTCCCCCAGGAGAGGAAGAGAGCCAGGTGCTCATCTGACATCCTTCTACCTCTGTGGCCTCCTCAGGAATCAGGGTAATGGAGTGTGTTCACCTCTGAATCCCCAGCTTTAAGCATCGCCTTGCACACAATTAATGTTTGATGAATAAACAACCGTAGTCCCCTCCCCCCACCACCACATACACACAGCAGAGACTTTACCACCCAGCGAGTCCCAAGGGAGAATTTGCAATTTCAGTTCAAGGCCACACTACCCTGTTTTCTGGACCCAGCCCTCAGCTGGTTCTGGAGCTCGGTTCCTTTTGTTCCCCTTTCTTGGGCGGATCCTGCTACCCTGACATTCTCAGCCTAAAAATGCCTCCACCCCGCTCCAGATGCAGCCCATCGCCAGCAGAGCCTGAGGAAGGGTCATCTACACTCACTGACCCCATTTCTTTAAGTTCTCTCACACTCAAGGCCAATGCAGACTGGCCAGCCCCCTCTGGATTCAGTGGCCACTGTCAAGCCTTGTCTTTATCAACCTTACCCAGGTACTGGCAGACCTTCCCTCCTCCTGAAACTCTACCTGCACACATACACACATACCCACATCTTACCTGATGCAGCTCTCCTGGTTTCCCTTCTGCCTGTCTGGTGGCTCCTTCTCCATATCTGTTATGGATTGAATTGTTGTTATTAGGTTCGGTCGAGTCAGTTACGACTCATAGGGACCCTATGTACAACAGAACAAAACACTGCCCTGTCCTGTGCCGTCCTCACAATATTGCTATGCTTGAGCCCATCATTTCAGTCATTGTATCAATCCATCTTGTTAAGGGTCTTCCTCTCTTTCTCTAACTTTCTGCTTAACCAAGCATGATATCCTTCTCCAGGGACTGGTCCCTCCTGATAACATGTCCAAAGTACGTAAGGTGAAGTCTCACCATCCTTGCTTCTAAAGAGCATTCTGGCTGTACATCTTCCAAGATAGATTTGTTCATTTTTCTGGCAGTTCATGGCATAGTCAATATTCTTTGCTAACACCGTAATTCAAAGCATCAATTCTTCTTCGGTCTTCCTTATTCGCTGTCCAGCTTTCACATGCATATTAGACCACTGAAAATACCATGGCTTGGAGCAGGTGTACCTTAGTCCCCAAGTATGTCCCCAAAGTGACATCTTTGTTTTTGAACACTTTAAAGAGGTCTCTTGCAGCCAATTTGCCCAATGCAATAGTTATTTGATTTCTTGAATGCTCCTTCCAAGAGAGTTGACTGTGTTGGAAAAGAAAGTGTACATGGCAGCTTTTGGGCGGGGTGTTCCGTATGTGTCTATGAGATCAAGTTGGTTGATTATGGCATTTAAATCTTCTGTGTCTTTACTGAGCTTCTTGCTAGATCTTTTTCCTTCACCAAAAGTGATGTGTTGAAGTCTCAAACTACTATTGTGGAGTTGTCTATTCTTTTTTTCAATGCTGTTAAAGTTTGCTTTATGTATTTTAGAGCCCTGTCATTGAGTGGGTAAATATTTATCATGCTTATGTCCTCCTGGTGTATTGATGCGTTAATCATTATATAGTGTCCTTCCTTATCCTTTGTAGTGGATTTTGGTTTAAAGTCTAATTTGTCAGAGATTAATATTGCCATTCTTGCTCTTTTTTAATCGTTGTTTGCTTGATATACTTTTTTCCATCCTTTGAGTTTTTGCTTGTTTGTGTCTTTGAATCTAAAGTGTATCTCTTGTAGGCAGCATATAGAGAGATTGTGTTTTTTAATCCATTCTGCCAGTGTCTGTCTCTTTATTGGTGCATTTAGTCCATGTACATTCAGTGTAATTATTGATAGGTATGAATTTAATGCTGCCATTTTTATCTTTATTTTATTTATTTATTTTGTCATGTTGACAGTTTCTTTGTTCTACTTAATTTTCTGTGCTGAGTCATTTTTCTTTATGTATTCTCTTTTCATCTTTTTCATTGTTGTTGATTTTGTATTTGCTGAGTCTTTATGTCTTCTTTTTTATTTCAATGTGTAGATTTGTTAGTTTCCTTTGTGGTTACCTGAATATTTACCTCTATTTTTCTAAGTTTAAACCAACGTTTTATTTCTTGATATTGCCTTAACTTCCTCTACATTTGGAAGTTCTATGACTACACTGTTTAGCCTCATGAGCATTGATTGTAGATCTAAGTAGGATGAAATCCTTGACAATTTCAATCATTTCTCCATTTATCATGATGTTGTTTCTTGCTCCAGTTGTGAGGATTTTGGTTTTCTTTATGTTGAGGTATAATCCATATTGACGGCTATAGTCGTCAACCTTCATCAGTAAGTGCTTCGAGTCCTCTTGGCTTTCACCAAGCAATCCTCCAATCCTGATGCCCCGTTCTTCCTCGTATAGTCCAGCTTCTCAGATTATTTGCTCAGCATACAGATTGAATAAATATGGTGAAAGAACACAACCCTGACACACAACTTTCCTAATTTTAAACCATGCAATATCCCCTTGTTCTGCTCCAATGACTTCCTCTTGGTCTATGTACAGATTCCTCATGAGCACAATTAAGTGTTCTGGAATTCCCATTATTCGCAATGTTATCCATAATTTGTTATGATCTACACAGTCGAATGCCTTTGCATAGTCAATAAAACACAGGTAAACATCTTTCTTTAATCCCTGCTTTCAGCCAGGATCCATCTGACCCCAGCAATGAGACCCTGGTTCCACGTCCTCTTCTAAATCCGGCTTGAATTTCTGGCAGTTGCCTGTCGATGTACTTCTGCAGCCGATTTTGAATTGTCCTCTGGATTAAATTATGTCCCCCCAAAATGTGTGTTGTAAATCCTAACCTCTATGCCTGTGGTTATAATCCCATTTGGAAATGGGTTGTCCTTGTTATGTTAATAGGGCAGGATTAGTGAAAGGTGTATCTTGAGTCATTCTTTTTTGAGATATAAAAGAGATTAAACAAGCGAGCAGAGCAGAGATGGTATAAGATAGATGCCAAGCCACGTGAAGCTCAAAAGAGACGAGGACCTTCCCCCAGAGCTGGCACAGGGAGAAAACCTTCCCCTGGAGGTAGCATCCTGAATTAGGACTTCTAGTCTCCTAAACTGTGAGAAAATAAATTTCTGTTTGTTAAAGCCACCCATTTGTGATATTTCTGTTATAGTAGCACTAAGACACTCTCCTTCGAGGCTCCACTTCTTAATCTCCAGCATTTGCAGGGTTGCATCCTGGGCCTCTTCTCTTCTCAGTGTTCACATCTCCCTGCAGCACATCTCTTCCCAGGACACAGTTATGATGGACAGACACGACCTAGCCTGTGTCTCTGTGTTCGAGACTCCCACAAATGTCCTGGTTGGCCTCAGCCCACAGTGCCCAGCGTTCTGCTGTATACTCAAAGACTGGAAGCCTAGAAAGAACCCCACCTTCCCCTTCTCCCTCCTGGGGTACTCTCCACAGACCTCCCCAACTGTCATCACCCCAGTTTCTGCTACTGTCTTCTTTCCCCTGAACTATGGCCAAATCCTCCACACTCCACCTTCTCTAGACTCCAGGCTCTCCCCAGACTACCGTTCATCCTCCACACCATTGTTCAAGGGTACTTCAAATTGCTGATTTGGCCATTTCACTGCCCTGCCTTCAAGAGCTCACACAACCCTTGTCCTGGCATCAGGGCCTGCAGTCTTATTGTTCCCCATTCCCCTTATCCCCATCCCTGCATGCTCCAGCTGCCAGGCTGCTATGAACACTCAACCATTTAGGTTCTTCTGAGCCCCCTGCTCTTTCTGTCACTTCTGTGCCTTTCCATTTACCTGGCATGCCCTTACACTTTGTGAAGCCTTTCCTGACCTCCGATCACAATAACCTCCTCCTCTTTCCTGCCACAGCCTCCAAGAAATCTCCCCTGATTTGACCCTAAATGACTCCCTATCCAGTGCTATGCCTGAGACACCAGGCTGGGGTGGAGAGAGCACAGCTGGAAAAGGTAATTGGCCAAAGTGATAGAGGGATCCAGGGGCTACAAGGCAAATTCTGGTGCCAGCTCTCCTGTGAGACCTAGGGGGAAACTTGACCTCAGTTGTCCTGTGGGACCCTTCAGGGTTTGGACAGGGCACTTTGGAAGCTGGCAGCCTGTTCAAGTGCCGCCGGTTGCGCACTCGCCTTTGGGAGAAGGAAGAAGTGGGCTTTTATGCAACCTGGTTTCACAGTGCAGGTATTGCCCTAAAGGACTCTTGGTCAAGTAGAACTTGCACATCAGGGCTCTTTATAACAATTGGGAGCGTATCCCAGGGCATCAGTACCCCAGGGTATCCTCAGGGTTCTCCCGGCTCCCTCACCTTCCTTGCTAGCTTCAGAGTCCCCAAGAAACCAAACTGGGAGACAAACCTCAGACTAGGGCAGAGGATATGCCTGGTCCTGCATTCCTCTAAGTCAAATCTAGAGCCCCTTTCCAACTGGCCAAAGGGCACATTCCACCTCAGCCAGGACTGGACACTCCTGCTTGCCTGGAACCAGTCAGAGCCCAAGCAGCTTACACACTGCTCTGATGCAAGTCAGAAGTTTGGACTAAGGGTGACTCGCCTTCCCACTCCAGGCCACAGCACAGTCCAGGCTTCCTAGGTTCTAGCAGTGAGCCCTGTCCTGGCCTGGGTATGGGCAGATCAGCATCCACCATGTGAGCTAGGGAGGTAATTCATACCTTTTAACCCATGGCTGCCCCTGTCTCTTGGGGAAAGGAAGAGAGATACTCTGCTCAGCTTACCTTTTCCATAATGTCTCGCCCCATTGACAGGGTTATCAGAAGGTTTTAGGTAAGCCCAGAATCAAGACCTTGAGAGCTGGATAAATGTCCCTTCCTTACAACAGGGACCCTTCTCAAAGGCCTGGTCAGCTCCTGCCCCGCAGACAAACTCCATTGCTTCTGGTCTGCTTGCCCCGGGGACATCTGTCAGGATGGCCAGCTTGTGCTGAGAAGTAGAGCACTGTGCAGTTTGCTCGTCCTCTCAGGAAGCAATGAGAGGGAGGCCTGGGATGGGAATCCCAGGAACCATGTCCACCCCCAGCCTCTGTCTCTGTGGGCTGCCCCTCTGTGTACCCAGGGTCCACGGTCAGCACATCAGAAAGCCCAGGGCTCGGCAGTCAGAGTTTAGGCTCCTGAGCCTGGCTGCCTGGGTTCTGGGCTCGGTCCTGCCATGACCAACTGTGTAATCTTGGGCATCTGTGTACCTGCTCTGTGCCTCAGTCTCCTCATCTATAAAAAACCAAAACCAAACCCGTTGCTGTCAATTCCAACTCATAGCAACCCTATAGGACAGAGTAAAACTGCCCCATAGGGTTTCCAAGGCTGTAATCTTTATGGAAGCTGGCTGGCACGTCTTTCTCCCATGGAACAGCTGGTGGTTTGAACTGCTGACCTATCAGTTCGCAGTCGAGTGGCTTAACCACTGAGCACCAGGGCTCCTTCTCATCTGTTAAAACAGATGATAATTATTTATAGAATTACTGTGAAGGTCAAATGTGACATTGCGCCTGCTCAGTACATGTGAGTTGCTGTCTTTGTTGCTGTTGCCGTTGTTGTTGCTGCTAATGTGTTAATGTGACCCCTTGGATTAATACTTCAGAAGTAAACATGGCACCAGGGAGGTAGTGAAATTGAAGTTACTCAGGCCTTGAGCTGAAGTCCCTCAGGAAGTAAGAATCCTCTAAAATGACGGTTTTAGACAAGGCAATCCCCAAGGGATGTTTGTGTTTTTACAAGATCAACCCAAAATGAATGAGGCTTTAATGGTGGGGTTTCAGGTGCCAGCTTAGGTCAAATATTGTATTTCAGAATCTCAAATCTTAGTGCTACCTCCAACCACTGCAGCACTCTTCCCATCTCACCCTGGAGAAGTGGACAAGCGGGTTACACACTCCTGTGGACTCTTCCAGGAGAGAAGGGAAGCAGGCCATCTTCCTTATGAATTAGTTTCTTGTTCTTGCTGTAAAAGGGGCCCATGAGGTCTACCTGGATAGCCGTGAGGACCACAGGCAATGTGTTTGGGTGCAATACCTGATATATAGCACGTGTGCACAAACTGCCAAGCAGACAGCCCACCTCAAGGGATCCCAAGTGGGCTTTGAACTCTGCAAAGCAGCTAGGTGAAGCACAAACTGCACCAAAGCCCAAGGTGCATCGGCCTGGCACAGGTGGCTCAACCTTTGCTGCTGGCAAGTTGCCTCCCCTCCCTGAGCCTTCATTTTCTCATGCAAAAATAGGGGACAGTAATCCCAACCTTGCTTGAAGACAGTGTGTGGGAGCGAGCTGTATATTCAGGGACAGAAGTCCCTGCCCTGGCATCCAGGCATCCCAACCACCAGGCACCCTGTGGTCAACAGAAGATGCCAGCCACAGGCCTGCACAGGCCCTGAACAATTCCCACCTTCTGCCTTCCTTTCACCTGCAGGATTATTCAGTCAGGAGACCTAGAATGGGGGGAGGTCCCCAAGCCCCATCACTTACTAGCTGCATGGCTCTGAGCAAGTCACTTTGTTTCCTGAGCCTGGATATCCTCATGTATAAGATGGGAATGACATACCCTACAGCGTGGGGACAAATGTGACAGTGGAGGAAAAAACACGTGTCCACTGTCAAGTCTTGCACTTCCCGAGCATTTTTGTGAGTGAGGCCAGGGTAGGGTCTCCTTGCTCTGCGATGGCTCGAGCCCAGCTGTCCTGACACAGGCATGCACCATGCACGCACACATGCTTGGGAGCTGTGTCCCCTTTCCTTGCCAACAGCCCCACCCACTGCCCCAGACCCCTGTCAGTTTCTACTTAGCCTTTCCAGGAAATCTGCTCAGCTATCACCTCCATGGTGCCCGCCGCCCAACACCAGGCTGGGAGACATCTTCCCAACCACATCTGTAGATTCCTGCTGTGTTTATCTGTGGGGTTTCTCCTAAGAATAGGACCACCTGTTCCCAGACGAGATTCATGGAGGCCTGGGTTGCTCTGTCAGACTGGGGATCCCCAAGCTGTTCCTTCTGTTCAGACCCTCAGTGGCAAAGCGACACTCCCCCCAACAGACCAAGGGCTTTCCCAAATGTGACAACCTTGCCTTTTCCTCAGGCAGGTGCTTCCCAGGACAAAGCACTGAGTCCCCTTCAGCCCACAGGCTCCCTAGGGGGCAGGGCTCACTTCCTTTTTGCTCCCCTCTCAAGACTCGGCACCAGCTCTGCCCTGGACGGATCCAGAATAGCAAGGACAGCGCCAGCAGGTACAGAGACAAGTTCAGGGAACATTTGTCAAAAAAAACTACACAGCATAGGGCGGCAACGGGTCATGTCTGGCAAATACGCTTTGTTTCCTGGCGTGACTCCTAGAGGGGCTAGGACATGGTGTCCAGGGTGGTGGAGGCTCTGTCCAGCCATGGGAAGAGAGCTGGGTCTTGTCCAGATGGCTCCCAGAGCTACTGGCTCACAAGGATCCTCTGCCCGCCCCTGGGAGGACTACAAACCATGGTTTGTTTCCTCCTGAGAAAGGCCAAAGTAGCTGTGGGCAACCACACCCTGTCCCCTCCCAGGAATACCCACTTGGGGCCGGAGACCTATTGAATAATTCAGGTTTCCCAACCCTGGGTTTGCCCCTGACAAGGAAGGCTGGGCCTCCAGCTTATTGCCCTGTGCAACCCCTCCTGCCTGCCTGGTGTCCTTGCCTTGGCCCTGCCCTGGGAGCCTGCAGCCTCTCCCATTGTCAGTGATCCAATAACCCACGCAGCTCCAGCACTTCTGTGCCTCTGGGCAGCTGGGAACTATACACCAGGCTGCCCGCTGCTTACCTTCTGCTTGGTGACCCCCAGACCCACACCCTCGACTCTGTCTCCTTTCCTCTCACTGTCCCCGGCTCACGAAATCTTACTCATTTCTGCTGTAATGGCTCAGTGACTTACCTGTGTTGTCCAATGCTGAAGCCATGAGCCACATGTGGCAATTTCAATTTTAATTAAAATGAAGTAAAATGAAAAATCAGCTCCTCAGTCACACTAGCCACATTTTCAGTGCTCAGTAGCCATATGTGGATAGAACTTCTCCATCATCACAGACAGGTCTGTTGGACAGTGCTGAGTTAGACAAAAAGGCTAGGCTGGGAGTAGGGAGGACTGGGGGGAGAGAAGGCTTCTGTGACAACCTGGGCGGGTTGTCCCTGTGACCTGCTGGCTTTCTATGAATGTTTCAGAGGCACCTACTTGGCAACACCACAAAAGGAAAAGGTTACTGTGTGGGAGAGAGCTGTGAGGTGGAACAGCCGTGCCTAGATTAGACAAGCACATTTAGGCCTCAGCCAGCAGCTTTGTAAGGTTTATAGAAGGCCCTGCCCTGGTGGGGTTTTTGTTATAGAAGCATCACTCTGGCTGCTGTGAGGAGGGGGTGCTATCCTCCACTCCCCACACCCAAGATGACTGGGGGCACTCTCTCCACATCTGTGCAAACCCCTTCCCCTTGCCTTGTAGGTGAGGTCAGGGGAATGCAGCTGGGGACTATGAGGCGTTGAGGGCCCCGGAGGCCAGGCAGCTTTTGGCGCTAGTTTGGGGCTGGGGGTGTACAGCAGTAATTACCTCTTTTCCATCCGGAAGGCACAGAGGGCCTCAGGGGCCACCTCCTGGGTATTCCAGTCTTCTGTTTCTGGTTGGGGGTTCTGGGGCCCTGAACAGGAAGAGACCTGGGCCAAGGTCTCTGAATGAGTCCAGCCATGTACAATGCTATTCATTGCATAACCTCAGCAGCTGGACTTGCCAGGATCTCCTTGCTTTAAGAGCTGCACTTGTAAGACTGGCTTAAAGGAATTAGTTAAGGATTAGGCCAACATTAAAAAAAAAAAAAAGCACCGCCAACAAGTCAATTCCGACTTATAGCAACCCTATAACACAGAGTAGAACTGCCCCATAGTTTCCAGGGAGCGGCTGGTGGATTCGAATTGCCAATCTTTTGGTTTGCAGCCTGAGCTCTTAGTCACTGCACTACCAGGGCTCCTAGGCCAACACAGAGCAACAGAAACAAGTGCCCTGCCATGGATTAAATTATGTCCCCCAAAAAATGTGTGTCTCAATTTGGCTGGGCTATGATTCCTGGTATTGTGTGATTCTTCTATATGTTGTAAATCCTGCTTCTATCCTGTTAATGAGGGGAGATGAGCAGCAGTTGTGTTGGTGAAGCAGGACTCAATCTACAAGATTGGATTATTTCTTGAGGCAATTTCTTGATATAAAAGGAAGAAGCAAGCAGAGAGAAAGGGGGACCTCATATCCCCAAGAAAGAAGTGCCAGGAGCAGAGGGCATCCTTTGGACCTGGGGTTCCTTTGTGGTAAAGCTCCTAGTCGGGGGGAAGATTGAAGAGAAGGCTGATAGGGAGAGAAAGCCGTCCCCTGGAGCTGACACTCTGAATTTGGACTTTTATCCCACTTTACTGTGAAGAAATAAATTTCTCTTTGTTAAAGCCATCCACTTGGGGTATTTCTGTTACAGCAGCACTAGATGACTAAGACATGCCCACCCAAGAAGCTGCTGCCGAAAGGGTAAGCCGAGATCAGGACACAAGATTCCTAAGCTCCTCCGAAGGAGGGCTACAGAAGAGTGGCAGGATGGCTTCATCATAGCTCAGGGAGGAGGTGAGAGCCCCCCAGAAGGCCTGGGTAAGGCAGTCAGTGGGTATGACCCTTGAATGCAGGGCTTTGGTTTTGCCAAATGGTGCTGAATTAGGGCCCTCGAAGACAAGTTGGGAGATAAAGAGGTCTGAGGTCTGCATCAGGGTCTGCTCCCAGCAAACACACAAACTCTAGCACTGGGTTACAGAGTGAGCAAAAGAGTCTTCTGCCCCCGGCACTGCCCCCAGCTTCAGGCCTTGAGTTCTGAGACAAATCGGACAAGGAGTAGCAAGTCTGAGAGAGGCAGCCAGGGTGAGAGACAGCATGGTCAGGCCCGCCTAGGGGCAGTGCCTTTGCATTTGCTGACCCTCCTGGATGGGCTGCTGGAGAAGAGGAACCAGCCCCCTGACCAGCCTCCTGCTCCCAGCCTTCCCCTCCAGCCCACTGGGAAGCCCCCTGAGCGATGTGACTGTAGCCTGGACATCAGCTGGCATCACCACAGAGACCTCCCTTCTCTCACAGAAAGAGCTGAGTGCTCTGCAGCAGTGCACGCTCTCCTTGAGTGGTAGAGGCTTTAGGGACTAGGAAGCAGTGCCTGCTCCCAGGAGCAAATCACGGTCAACACTTTTTTTAAAAAAGAGTTTTACTTATTCACAATAGCCAAAATGTAGAAACAACCTAAATGCCCATAAATCGATGAATGGATAAACAAAATGTGGTACATACATACAATGGAATGTAATTATTCAGCCAGTAAGAGAAATGAAGTCTTGCCACAATATAATTGGAGCTTGAAGACATTATGCTGGGAGAAATAAGTCAATCACAAAAGGACAAATATTGTATGACCTCAGTTAAATAAAAAGATTAGACCAGGCAAAGGTATACACAACAAAGTTTATTAGTGGTTACCAAAGTGGGGGGGTGGGGAGAAAGGAGGGGTTATTGCTTATGGAGTGCGGAGTTTAGGTTTAGGTTTACAGTGACGGAAAAATTAAGGGTCGGGCTGCACACCCAATTTTTGTAATCGCTGTCAGTAAGTTGGAAACTCTGGTGGCATAGTGGTTAAGTGCTACAGCTGCTAACCGAAAGATCAGCAGTTCAAATCCACCAGGTGCTCCTTGGAAACTCTACGGAGCCATTCCACTCTGTCCTATAGGGTTGCTATGAGTTGGAATCGACTCGACGGCAGTGGGTTTTTTAGTTTGGGTCAATCAGTTGTAACAAGTTGAATTGGCAGAAGTTGTGTAATAGATATATTTGCAACAATGACCAGAAAAAAAAAAAAAAGGGTAGCTGCTGAGGCTACTTATGTTCAACCAAACACCTCATGGAGTTTGGTTCCTTGATTTGGAGGTTTAGAGTCATGGTTTCATGTGACATCCCAGTTAATTGGCTTAATAATGTGTTTAGTGCTTCTGTTCTACCTTCTACTTTGTTGTATATTACCTGGGGTCTTAAAATCTTGCAAGTGGCCACCTAAGGCATAATAATTGGTCTCTATTTGCCTGGAGCAACAGAGGAAGGAGAGTCCGGAATAGGTGGAGGAAATGGATATTTCACTAAATGCTTCCATAAACTGCCTCCTTCGCCATGAGACCAGAAAAACTGGATGGTGCCCAGCTACAATCACTGAATGTTTTGATCAAAGATTCTATAGAAGAATCCTGATCAAAACGGGGAAAATGCAAAATCATAATTTCCAATTCTCATGGAATCCAGATTTTCTCAAGCCATGGAGGCTGGCTGAACCCTTGAAACTATTGTCCTGATGGAATGAGATGGACTGCATTAACATGGCCTTTCTCACCATGTAATGCGAATAAAGTTCATGGCACCCATGTGGGGGTGGGCCCATGCAAATAAGGTCTATGAAACCCTTACCAAGGAATTGGTCAGTTTTGTCATCCCGTTAGGCTTAAAATGAGACAAACCAGAGGCGGGAAAGAGAGGATCTCACCACCATCAAGTAAGAAAAGCCAAGAGTAGAGTGCATCCTTTGGATCTGGGATTCCTGCAATGAGAAGTTCCTGGAACCAGGAGGCTGAGATAGAGACAGAGCTGTAACACTAAAAATGGCAATAAGCAGTAATAGAGAAACAGCAGCAGGAGAGACTGGCAGGAGATGACACGGTGGGCTTCCTGGCCCATGGAGCAAGAAAGCTGAGTGCCTTTAGTCAGGAAGCTTGCTGAAGGAGTAGGGTGTCTCTGGGCACTTGGTGGAGCTAGGTTTGCTGACCCATGGAGCTAGAGCTGAGCACCTTACAGCAAGGCCTATTGGTGGAGTGGGGTGCCTTGGGGCACTTATTGGCAGAGCTAAAAGAGCTTTGTAACACTTGCCCAAGCAGGACAGAAGCCGAGGGCCAGAGAGGTGTGCCTGCAGGCACAGCTAAGAAGAGACTGTTCTGATGGAAGAACTGCATTCTGAGTGTTCCTGAACCTAAATTGTAATAAACCCCATAATCGTGAGTATTGTCTGTGAGTTCTGTGTGGTCATTTGCAATAAATTATCGAACCCAGCAGAGAAGTAGAGAGTGCCGTGGGAGGGATGGTTGGTGTCAGAATTGGTAAAGATGGCACAGACAGGAGGCAAGTCTGACCTCTGCCTCATAGGAATCAGCCTTGCGCTGTTGATCTTGATTCTCCTTCCCCCTTGAGAAGTTAGAGGAGGTTAGACGTTGCCCCCATGCCATTCTTGTACCTGATATAATCTTTAAACCTTAAACCAAAAATATTCCCTAAGTCTTCTTAAAAACCAAACAATAGTTTAGCTTAACTAGTAAAGAATGTCTACCTTGAGCATTATGTTCTTTTAAGATCGAACTATATGGGATCAAATTGACAACGGCAACTCAAAAAATTAGATAGAAATCTTAGGGGAGCAGTGAGTTTATGTTAATGGTGGAGGAAGAGCTCAGAAAAAGGAGGGCAAGAATGGTTGCCCAACTTGAAGAATGTAATCAGTGTCACCGAATTATACATGTAGAAACTGTTGAATTGGTGTATATTTTGCTGTGTATATTCTCAACAACAACAACGAAATAAATAAAATTTTAAAAAATAGCTTTACTGAGATATAATTCACAGACCATACAATTAACCCATCTAAAGTGTACAATTCAATGGTTTTTAGTATATTCAGAGAGTTGTGTAATCATCACCACAGTCGGTTTTAGAACATTTTCATCATCCAACAAGAAACCCCCTCCCATTGGCGGTCACTCCCCATTCCTCCCAACCTCTTCCCAGCCATAGGCAGCCACCAATCTACTTTCCATCTGTATAGATTTGTCTAGTCTGGAAATTTTCTATAAATGCAATCATACAATATGAGGTCTTTTGTGACTGGTTTCTTTCACTGGACACAATATTTTCAAGGTTCATCCATATTGCAGCAGGTATCAGTGCCTCATTTTTTTTTAATTGCTGCATAATATTCCATTGTATGGATATATCACATTTTATTTATCCTTTCATCAATTAATGGACATTGGGGTTGTTTCCACTCTGGAGCTATCGCGAATAATGCTGATAGGCTCTTGAGGCTGGCAGGGTGGGTAGTAGAACCATGGATGCCATATATCCAGTCCAGGACTCCAGGGACAAAGTTTAACCCTCTAGCCAGGGATTCAAGGATGCCCATTATCTGCCAACCTCTCTACCCTGCTCATCTGCTACATAGACCTTGCCCTTTCAAACATATCACACTGGCTTCTGCCTTCAAGCCTTGCTAAAACTTCTCATCTCCTCCTCCTGGGTTCTTGGATTTCTGAACCCAGTCCATCTCTCTAGGTCCAACCCAAATCCTATCTCCTCCAAGATGCCTTCCCTAACTGCCCCCAGCCTAGAGGGAACTCTGCCAGCCAATCCCTGGGGCCCTGAAGTACACATACTGTCTCTGGCCAGTCTCACTGGTGACACCTTACCCTTTCCCTCAAGGAAAAGAAGAAGATTGTAGGAGAAAATAAACAGTACACACGGCTACCGGGTAGCTGGTAATCCTGAAACCCTCTCTGTGTTTTTCTATCTCTGTGTCTTTGCATTTGCTGAACCTCTACCTGGAGTACCGTTCTGTGTTTCGCCAGGCCCTATCTGGTTGCCCTTACTTCCTTGGATCAGTTGGAGGGCCCATTTCCTGGTGCTCAAACTGCAACTCCTGTGATGTGGGGAATGCCTTCCATTCCTCCAGCCTCTGGTGTTCCAGGTCTACTCCTTGCAGCTCATCAGAACTCCACTGCACTCCTAGAGGTCCTCTCAGGAAAGAGATCATAAGCAGCCAATCCAGCCTGCTGGGCTTTTCATCGCAGGGAACACCCTCCAGCTCTCTGGGTGGGCCAGTTGATGAGATTAAGTCACTCGAACAAGGACCCCCACCCAGAAAATGATAGAGCCAGGACTTGGACCCAATGATCCCCATCCACCCACCATGCTGGCTCTTCCACTGGGGATAATAGGGAATTCAAGCCCTTCACTCCTGCACTCTACAGCAAGCTAGGAAGGCAGACATGGGCTGCTATGAGGGGCTGAGGATTTTGGTCAGGGGTGGATGTCAGCCCCCTCTGCTAAGAGTCAGTTTCCTCTTTCCCTATTATTACTTCCTGCGAGGTAAGAAGCCAAGAGGTTAAGTAATTGCCAAAATCACTTCTGACCTACTAGGAATTCCCAGGCATGGACCTTGGTGAAAGAAGTTAGCTTGCAGAAGGGCAGCCCCACCCCACCCCAGGCAAGCATAAAACCAAGCAGAGGCTGCACCCTGCAGACTGCGGCCAGGCAAGATGGATGGCATCAGAGTGCCCGTGCTGCTGCTCCAGCTGCTCCTGGTTCTGACTTGGGTGGAGCCTACCTCCTTGACCGAGGACTTCAGCCTAAGCCAAGCCGAGGCGCTGGAATTCGCCATCAACAACTACAATAACCAGTCAGATGAGGAGTATGCTTTCTGTGTCCTGGAAACTCAGCCCCAGCCAGACTGGGTGAGAAGGAGCAGGGAGGGCCCAGGGCACAGCCCACTCCAGCCAGAACATTTTGGAGGGATAAGGCTAAGGGCCCTGCTGCCCTGATAGGCTGGGAGGCTTTGAGAAGGACCTGTTCACCTTTTTGGGCTTCAGTTTCCTCATCTATGAGATAATGGCAGCCATCCCTTCGGGCAGTGCTCTACACTTTTTCCAGCTGCCATGATAGGTATATGAGTCGGAATCGACTCAACAGCACTGGGTTTTTGGTTTTTATGATAGGCGGCATGGCTTGGTAGAAATAGTGCCAGGTATGGCAGTCATATAGACCTGGGTTCAAGTCCCTGCTTTGTCTCTCTTGGCTACACGATCTTAGCTAATTCACTCCCCTTCTCTGGACCTCAGTTTGGATCTGGTGAATGGTGGCAGGGGTCTTTCTGGGCCCTGATGTCCCCACCCGCTGATGGACAGGCTGGGTGCTCTCTGGATCTTCTCACAAATGGACATGCTCACTGTGAGGGCTGAGATCCTATCATCTCCTTGCTGACAGGACCCAACTCTGTCGGAACCACAGTCACTGTATTTTACCATCAAAGAGACGGAGTGCAAGATGGTGGAGAACCTCACCCTTGAGCAGTGTCCTTTCAAGGACAATGGGGTAAGATCCTCAGACACTAGCTCCCCATGCCCCATCCCAAAGCTATAGGGTGAGTCCCTAGCTCTGTCGTTCGGCTATGTCTGTACTCGGAGCCAGTGTTCCCTGATTCTATGCAGCAATGGGGCCCTCAAGTAGCTGGGCACGGTCTGATCTTGTTCCTTTCACCCCCAGCAAGTGAAGAACTGCTTGGCAATCATCGAGACCAGTGGGGAGGGTCTCAGTGTGGAGCTCACCTGTGAACCCCAAAACCCTGCAGAGGTGAGAAAAACTCCTGGGGATCTTGAAGAAGGAGGGGAGGGGCAGAGGGGCAGAGGGTTCAGGAACCAGAACTTCAGGCTGGGAGGTTTCAGAAAAAGGGGTAAGGGCTGGAGGGCTGGACTGTCACTTGCTGAACAGGCCTCTTGGGTGGTTTTACACCCTTCCCAGCCCTGAGAAACTGACGAGAACCTGACAACAGTGACCCAGAAAAGATGACTCCTAGCTGTGCCACTGCTCTACTTAGTGACTGGAGCAAGCCACTTCACAGCCCTGAACCTTAGTCTCCACAGCGCAGGGGGTTCCCGTCCTTAGCTACACTTTGGAATCACCTGGGAAGAATTAGTAAACTATTGAGCCAGGGCCCGCACCCCACAGAGTCTGGTTTAATTGGTCTGGAGTAGGAACAGGATTGAGAACTCCGGGGCTGGAAGCTGCAGATGGCTTTCTATGAATTAAGTGCCCAGTGGATTGTACTCTCAGCAGGTAGAGCTGTGACTTGCAGAAGATGTTGAGAGAGAGCCAGAGCCAGGAGGCCTGGGAAGGTCTTATTAAAAAAAAAAAACAAAAACAGACCTTCTGTTGGCCCAGGAGAGGAGCCATGCCCGAAGCCAAGCCTTCAGACATGGATTGGGCTGGACAGTGGGTTAGAGAGGGATGCTGGTTTGGAGTAAGCTTCTTGGATGAGGTGGACACTTGAGACTATGTTGGCATCTCCTGCCTGGAGGGGAGATGAGAGAGTGGAGGGGGTTAGAAGCTGGCGAAATGGACATGAAAAGAGAGAGTGGAGGGAGAGAGCAGACTGCCTCATTAGGGGAGGAGTAATTGGGAGTGTGAAGCAAGGTGTATATGGGTTTTTGTGTGAGAGACTGACTTGATTTGTACACTTTCGCTTAAAGCACAATAAAAATTATTTAAAAAAAAAAAAGTTGCTATTGAGTTGAATTGACTCCTGGTGGCCCCAAGTGTGTCCGAGTAGGACTGGGCCCCATAGTTTTTCAATAGCTGGTTTTTTGGAAGTAGATCACCAGGATTTCTTTCGAAGCACCTCTGGGTGGACTGGAAGTTCTAAACTTTAGGTTAGCAGCTGAACCTGTTAACCGTTTATACCACCCAGGGACTCCAGCGAAGATTCGTAAGGAAGGTGAAACTTGAGCTGGATGTGAAGCACATATGGGTACAGAGTTGCAGCTTTGCCACTGAGGGTTCTTGAGGTAGAGGAAAGAATGTTGAGGGTAGGACAGGGGTCTTGTGGGAAGGGGGTGCTTGAGAATTCCCAAACCCTGACAGTCCCTACCTCAAACCCCAGGGAAAGAGAGAGACATTCCCATGGGCTTTCAAAGCTGGAAGTCACCTTACAGGTTCTCTACAAAACACAGCCTGGACACACACACACACATATGCATGTATGCATACATGCACACACTCTCACATGCAATCACACATGGGCACATTCACATGCACATGCATGCATGTGCACACATACCCCACTTTTACAGCGGAGGAGATGTGATCTGACAGTTACCCAGTGTCTCAGTTATCTAGTACTGCTATAACAGAAATACCATAGATGAATGGCTTTAACAAAGAGAAACTTATTTCCTCACAGTAGAATAGGCTAAAAGTCCAAATTTAGGGTGTCAGCTCCAGGGGAAGGCTTTCTCTGTTGGCTCTGGGGGACAATGGTCAATGTCATCAATCTTTCTCTGAACTAGGAGCTTCTCCATAGAAGAACCCTGAGTCCAAAGGACGCACTCTGCTCCCCGCGCTGCTTTCTTGGTGGTATGAGGTCCCCCCATCTCTCTGCTTGCTTCTGTCTTTTATATCCCAAAAGAAACCAACTCAAGACACAATCCAATCCCATAGATTGAGTCTTGCCTCATCAACACAACTGCCGCCCATCCCCCCTCATTAACATCATAGCCACAGGATTTACAACACAAAGGAAAATCACATCAGATGACAAAATGGTGGATAGATACACAGTACCGGGAATCACGGCCCAGCCAAATTGATACACACAATTCAATCCATGATACCCAGTAAACTATTGTTTTAGGACAGGGGTTCTCAAAGTGTGGACCCCATAGGCCAATAGCATCAGTACTTCCTGGGAACTTGTTAGAAATGGAAATTCTCAGGCCCCACCCAGACCTACTGAATCAGAAACTCTGGGGGTGGGGGGCCCAGGAATCTGTGTTTTAATGATCCCTGCAGGTGATTTTGATGCAACATGAAGTCTAACAATAGAATCATGGATTATTAGAGCTGGCAGAGAAACCAGCTTGGAGAAGAAACCAAAGCTCAGAGAGGTTGAGTGATATGAGCAGTGTCACACAGCAATACAAACACAGGGCTAGGACAATTGGGGACCTCTCCCCACTGCCAGTTCCCTCTCGCCCCTCCACACTTGTCCCTTCCAAGTATGGATACTTGAGGACCATCCTACCCTCCTAGCCTGCAGACCCTACCCTGGCTCATGCCAACCTTCTCTACTAATCTCTCCCCACTCTTGCCCAGCTGGTGAGAGCTCACAGAGGCCTAAGAAAATTCCTCCAGAAGATGAAGAAGATGATTGGACAGCTGGTTCCAAAGAGGGGACACTGAATGCAGTGGTCCACGAGATTCTGAGATGGCTGAGTGCCTGGTATCACCTCTACTGACCACCCTCTTGCTGTACCCCATCTTGGTTCCTTCCTGAGCCTCCACTGTCGACTGCTGTGGCTCAGCCCAATAAAATCTCAGCTCAGAACCTAGTCGATGTCCTCCTTGCCCTCACCCTTTCCTGTAGCAGAACCCACAGAGGAGTCCAGGACTGGGGTGGTACCTCTCCCTGCATTCAGCCTCCACCCCAGACCAGTCTTTCCAACCTCCCCCTAAGTCTCAGACCCCCACCCTTCATCCATCCTCCTTGTCACTGCCAGGATAGGACACTGAGGGCCAGTCCCTATCACACAGGTCATGGATGGACCTGGAACTAAAACTTCACACAGTTGGCTACACAGATATGGTGCAGGTGATGGGTCAGCTGTGGTGGTAATACCACTCTAGTTCAGGTGTGACCAGTGCTGCCTCTTGGCTCACTAGAAGTCGTAGGGAAGGGCAGCAGGAGCTACAGCATCAGGGGAGCAGTGTGGGAGAAGGACAGACCTGAGATGGTGGGAGCACCAGGGCCAAGAGACAGCCTGGGCAAAGGCGTGGTGGCCAGTAGGGGCTGTTGAGGAGACAGGAGGGCTGAGAGGAGGGGTGATGCTGAAAGCAGTGATAGAGGGGAGAGGACAACGGTCTCCAAGAGACTTGATGGAGACCCAGACCGGGAAACTGGGGGCTTGTTCTGAGCCTGTCAAGTGTGAGCAGAGCATGGGGAAGTATGTGGGTCAGGAGGTTGCAAAGGCTGTGGCTCCCAAATCTAGAAGGAACCTAGGACAGAACGAAGCCCAGCTCAGACAGTACCTAGCACAAGGGGCACCAAGGACACTCCAAGAAAAAAAAACTGGGCACAAAATTGCCCAGAGCCAATAACCAAATTTCTAAACGACCCATCCACACAATTGGCCAAGTTTCCTGGTTTGCCCAGACGTGTATCATGTAACTGTGTGGCTTGCCGGAAGGAGTGGAGTCTCAGCTCCTGAGAGTGTTGGAAGAACCAGGTTCCAGGGACCCCAAACTCCCCTCCCCCAGGTGTCTCGGTCTCCTCCTCTCTGTCCCCCTCAGTCTTCTTCTTTCAGATCCCCGTTTCAGGTTTGATCCAGGTGATGTCTCATGTCTGCTCAAATTGTTTATGTTGTTGTTCTTGTTGTTATTGTGTGCCATCAAGCGGATTTCAACTCATAGCAACCCTGGATGACAGAGGGGAACTGCCCAGTAGGGTTTCCTAGGCTGAAACCTTCACAGGAGCAGATCACCTGGTTGTTTCTACTGCAAAGCAGCTGGTGGGTTCAAACAGAGTGCTTAACTACTGTGCCACCAGGCCTCCTTCAAATTGCTTATAAAAACAATAAAAGCGGACCTGCTTAAACTGCCCCTTCAAAATGTTTAAACCATCCCATATCATGTGAATTGCTGTAAATTCTATAAAACGCTCTAAGGTAGTTTTTTGGTTAATTGGTATATTTGCTGGATTCTTTCAATTGGTTATTCTGAAAAATTGTGTAGCGTTCTTAAAATACTGAAATGGAGGCACAATAGATAATGACTCAACAATGTTTAAGAGAAATTAAATAAACTAAAATTTGTATTTACATAAAGAACGAAATTTTCTGTTGTACTGCTAAGAAGTTTATGTTCGTTCTTGACATTAAAAAGACAAATTTGTAAGAAGAATATATTCCCCAAACACAGCATTCAACCTCTTTAATATACCTAAGAAATGTCGCTAACAAAAATGTATGTATAAGAAGAATGTATTAGGAATAAATTACCATGAAATTTTGGTAATTTCAGTAAATTGAGATATGGCATCCTAAGCTAGCAGACTGCTCCTGCCAAGGAACAGGGTTCAGGCAGGTCACTGGGATCTCCCTGCTCCCGGGAATTTTTTCTGGTCCTTAGGATCTCACCTTTTTCTCTGGATGGCACCCTTCTCCCCAGGATCTCTCTCAGCAATCTGCAATCTTTCTCTGTGCTCCCTGAGACATCTCTTTGTTCCCCAGGCTCTCAGCTGTAACCTCAAATCCTCAAATGCAGGACTATGACCATGTCCCTGGACATGTCCCCAAGCTGTGCCCCAGGCATCGTTCAGCATGTAGCCCCATTTGCGGGTGTTGTTGTGTGCCGTCAAGTTGGGTTTCCTAGGCTATAATCTTTACAGAAGCAGATTGCCGAGTCTTTTCCCCCTAGGTGCTGGGTGGGTTAGCAGCTGAGCATTTAACCGTTGCCCTACCAGGACTCTCCCATTTGCAGCTACAACCAAACCCCTTGCCATTGACTCAATTCTGACTCATAGTGACCCTATATCGACCCTATAGGACAGAGTAGAACTGCCCTATAGACTTTCCAAAGAGCATCTGGTGGGTTGAAACCGCTGACCTTTTGGTTAGCAGATGTAGCTCTTAACCACTACACCACCAGGGTTTCCCATTTGCAGCTAGCTACTAGATAATCTGAATAGCAGGCCATGGAGACTCCCAGGCCACTCCTTGATCCTTGTATGGTTAATCTTCTGTGTCTTCTAGCTGTGGCAGCATATGTGGAAATGCAGGCTGTCACCAAGTTAAAAAGTCCAGGTTCTCAGCTGGCTCACCGGCAACTGGAGCAGAATTTGGGGAGAGGCTCTTGAGCATTCTGTGGTAGTCTCTTCTAATCATCTCACCAAAGTGTCTTGTGAAATGATCAAAGACAGCAAACAGAGGGGGAAGTTTTAAACAATAATCTGCAAGTCAAGACTGAGGGAGAAGTAGTTTTTATTATACACATATAATTTTATCTTTTTCCTAATATGAGCTGCTAACAGTAACATGTGACTAAATTTCCAACTGAAATTGACACCAGAAAGCCAATTAAGCAAACTTTTGAGGTGATGTTGAGAACCAATTAGATCATTAACGTTAAAACTGGCTCATGTCACTGATACATGTTGCTGTTAGGTGCCGCTGAGTTGATTCCAACTCATAGTGACCCCAGAGTAGAACTGCCCCATAGGGTTTCCTAGGCTGTAATCTCTACTTGAAGAACACGGCAGCAGAATTGGAGGAATACTCATTAACAACCTGTGATATGCAGATGACACAACCTTGCTTGCTGAAAGCTAAGAGGACTTGAAGCACTTACTGATGAAGATCAAAGACTACAGCCTTCAGTATGGATTACGCCTCTACATAAAGAAAACAAAAATCCTCGCAACTGGACCAATAAGCAATATCATGATAAATGGAGAAAAGATTGAAGTTGTCAAGGATTTCATTTTGCTTGGATCCGCAATCAACACCCATGGAAGCAGCAGCCAAGAAATAAATGACACATTGCACTGGGCAAATTAGCTGCAAAAGACCTCTTCAAAATGTTAAAAAATTAAGATGTCACTTCGAGGACTAAGGTGCGCCTGACCCAAGCCATGATATTTTCAATCGCCTTATATACATTCGAAAGTTGGACAACGAAAAGGAGGAATGAAGAAGAATTGATGCATTTGAATTGTGGTACTAGCGAAGAATATTGACTATACTATGGAATTCCAGAAGAACGAACAAATCTGTCTCAGAAGAAGTACAACCAGAATGCTCCTTAGAGATAAGGATAGCGAGACTATATCTCACATACTTCGGATATGTTATCAGGAGGGAACAGTCCCTGGAGAAGGACATCATGTTCAGTGAAGTAGGTCAGTGAAAAAGAGGAAGACCCTCAACAAGATGGATTGACACAGTGGTTGCAGCAATGGACTCAAATATAGCAATGATTGTGAGGATGGCGCACGACCAGGCAGTGCTTCTTTCTGTTATGCATAGGGTCACTATGAGTCAGAACTGACTCGACAGCACCTAACAACAACAACAACAATCCGTACTTGGGCAGATTGCCTGGTCTTTCTCCCGAGGATCCCCTAGATGGGTTTGAACCACCAACCTTTTCATTAGCAGCCGAGCACTTAAGCTTTGTGTCACCAGGGCTCCTTCAGAGATGCATAAAATTACCAAATTTGAAGACAGAGTGAGAGAAATTACTGCTGTTTTAGGGCCAGACAGTACTTAGGAAAAATATTTGATTTTCAAATGTGTTTTGCTAACCTCACTCCTGGTCACCAAGTCTGTGCCACGTGCTCCCTAATTTTCATGGATGATTTTGACTCAAGAGATTTTGGTCTCAGGTGGACCAACTCAGGGCAAACTCCTCAAAGAAGGTGAGTCCACTGGTCCCCTGAACACCACAACTGACTACGGCAGGGTCCTCAGTTTGTGCCCTGGACGTCATTTTGGGAAATCACAGGGGCCGGTGGCTTCTCTGGTGGCCAAACCTGAAGTCTGATGGAAGCATGTAGGTATGCTTTGAGCCCCAGGGCAGCATCTGATATATTACTACCCAGGTTTCCCACTCTGTCCCACTCCTGTGACAATTTACCAGAGAGATATAGACAAAATGAACCTCTAAAACAGTGCAAAGTATAATCAACTGTGAAGTTTTCTAAGTTTTATGTATACTTTTTCCTGATTGTAAAAGCAATGCATCCTTAGCATAGAAACTCTAGTTACCATGAGATATAATAACAACAAAAAAAAAAAGGAATGTTTTCTCCATAAGATCAGTGTTCCGAGGACTCACAAATTTGAGGATGTCTTCTTTCTCTGGGCAGGATGGAACTTGATCCTGGTGAAATTCCAGAACACTGAGGGACAACTGACCTGACCAGTGGTCTTACTAGTAACTTTAATTAGTTTCTCTAACTAGCTTATCTCTGACTAGCTGTTCTGAGGAGCTGTTCAGCTTCTGAGGGCCTGAGGTATCCCAGGCCCTGTCCTCACCCCTCCCACCACGCTCCACGCAGCTTGCCCTACTCCAAAGGGCAATCAGCTGTCCCTGTCGATGAAACGAGGAATGGGAAGGAAAGCCCAAGGCCATGCATTGGACCATGACAGCTCCTTATGCATATCTGGAGCTCCATTAAAGGCCCAGCTCTGGGCAGTCCTCAGGATGCAGGTCTAGAGATATGGCATCTGCTAGGGCTGCCTAGGATGCTAGGGCTTGGACGGGAAGCCTTGGAGCCTGTCCCCAGCCCAGGGATGAGCTACAACAAAACCCTTGTCCTCATCTTCATCGGCCTCAACGAGGGGTCCTCTAGGAAGAACTTCTTCCAGCTCCCCTCAGTGGAGTCTGGGGTAGAGGGGTGAGCTGAGCTGGACAGGGATGGAGGCTGGGTTGGAGGATGCCCAAGATTTCTAGGGGAGCAGAACTCAGGGCCAGCCTCTGATGTGGGGCAAACTGGTAGGCATGGATACCAGTTTCTGCGGTTAGGTCTTTGCTCTGAACATGGGCATAAAGAGGGCAACTGGAAATCAGAAGGCCAGGCCTGCCCCAGGGGAGCCAGAGAGGGTCCCACTGTCCTATCCCCAGAGGAGACTCTGAACTGACGCAGGAAGTGTCTCAATTAGTGCATTCTCACCCATTTCTCTGCCGTGACAAAGACTTGTGGCCCATTTCACCCACCCAAGACCTCAGGGTCAGCTTCCAAGAGACCATGTGCTCCAAGCAGGAGATAGGCGGAACACATCTGGAGTGCAGCTTCCAGGAAGATGGGTAAATTAAGGCACTCTGTATTAGGTACCACACTCCTATGCCTTTCCCAAGGGCTGTTGTAGGCCCTCCCTGTAGCCTGGCTTGTTCTTAGTGGAGGTCAACCCATCGGCTCATGATGCCCTTAGAAGGTGAAACCACCCCATCCAAAGACCCCACCCCAGGTTCCTGCTTTTGAAAAGAGAAGGGAGAAGGAACCAACTCCCTAGAGGGAGAGGAGACTGAAGATCAGAGTACAAGTTCCACTGACTCCATTCCACCCTCCCCACCCCTCCCATGGATCCCAGTTCAGGACTCAATAGAGCCACCAGTTAAGAACCACTGTGAACCTCTGATCTCCAGCAACAACTTCCCTCCCTAGGAGTCTCTTCCCTTTCTGAAATTCAATTCTTGATTAAACCAGCAGCACAAGGGAAAAGCTCTGAGGGGCTGAGATTGCAGATTAAAGGGGGATGGAGACCAGGAGGGCTGAGAGTTGTGGGGACTGTGTATAAGGTAGAGCTGGGGCTGGTAGGACCCATGCTGTGTCAGTGTGAGACCCCAGCTGTGAATAGGAGACAAGCTGGCCTCCCTGCTGTCCCTGCAGTTAGTGAAGGACTATTTGGCAATTCTCTCCATTGGACAGGGTCACCTGTGTGTCCAAGGGCAACCCTATTGAGGTGAATTTTCTTCCAAGGAACTTGTCCATTGCAACAGCACTGGGTGGGTCCTCTGGGGTCTCTGGGGCCCATCCTGTCACCAAGACAGCAACCCAAAACCAATCCTTGAGATTGCTATGGTAACGACACCATTAGGGGAACGTGGAGCTCCTTGTGTCCTGCATTCCCTCACAGCCTCACTAAGGCCATGTTGCCTATGGTCTGGCCACCTAAGTCCAACGACGTGACTTGTGTGTGTTGTCCTTTAAGGTACGAGGGTTCTTACGCCATCTGCCTCCTCTGAGCTCAGGGCACTCCTGTGAGGAGTGCAGGGCAGGGGTCATCACCAGTCCCATTTGGTGGGGAGGAAACAGGCCCAGGGCAGGATGGGGGGTTGCCTAGGGAAGGAGGTCTTGGCCGAGCCCCAGCTGGAGGCAGGACCCAGAGCTCTGGCTCCAGTTCAGGGTTTCCATTGATCCTATCTGAGGCCACCTATCTCCCTCCGATGAGCTCCTTTTCCCACTCTGCTCTGATCCCACCAAACACCACCCTGACCAGCCCTGCATCTCCCCTGCAGCCAATCAGGTCAAGAGCCACTGGGCATTGAAGGGTTGAACTGGGGCCCCCTTTTGCCCTGCACTTCCTCCCACTCCTTTTCTTCCCTTCCCAGACTCTCTCTCTACTCTTCTGGCTGCTCAGGGTGGGTAGCAAAGACTCCAACAACATTTTGGCAAGTCTGGAAGGAAATAAGTTGCCCTCTGAATGGCCTCGAGGGTCTCCTTCATGCATTGTTGGAAGTATGGAACCACCACTAGCCAAGACCAGTTATGTAATTGGTGGGGCCTGGTGAAAAATGAAAATGTGGGCCCCTTGTTCAAAAATCACTAAGAATTTTAAGACCTCAGCAACAGAGCATTGAACCCAGCACAGGGCCCTAAGCATGGGGGTCCTGTGTGACTGACTGCACAGATCACATGCCCATGAAGCTGGCCCTGCCACTGACCCTAGAAACACAATCATAGAATGAAGGGCTTCAAAGAGTTGCTTCAGGGACTCTTCAGATAGTGGAGATTGAAATTGCCTGGGGAATACAGCATGCACTCTGACTCTTGTTTATTAGTTCAGTAAAGTTTTGTTTAAGAAATAACGAGCTCTAAAAGGACACACGCACAAATACGTAACAATATTCGCTGTTACAACTCCTCACTGTTTAGAAGAGCTAACTGAGGCCCCCAGAGAGCAAGGGAGAAAGGGGGCTTAGCAAAGGCCCACGTGTGATGGTGGCAGTGCTGGGACAGACCCTGGGCTCGGACTCCCAGTTCAGTGCTCTTTTCATCACCCCACAACTACTTGCTGCAGAACTTTGAGCATCCCCACCAGTTATCTGACCCTAGCAGACAATTTTGGAATTTTGTGATCTAGTCTTTGTCCTCTTCACAGTCACAGACTCTTTCCTTCCTTGGTGCTCCACAGACAACGAGCTGCTTTCATTGGCTGGAACACTCTCTGTCATGGATTGAATTATGTCCCCCCAAAAATGTGTGTATCAACTTGGTTAGGCCATGATTCCAGTATTCTCTGGCTGTCCTCCATTTCGCGATTGTAGTTTTATGTTAAAAAGGATTAGGGTGGGATTGTAACACCACCCTTACCCAGGTCACATCCCTGATCCTGATGTAAAGGGAGTTTCCCTGGGGCGTGGCCTGTACCACCTTTTATCTCTCAAGAGTTAAAAAGGAAAGAGAAGCAAGCAGAGAGTTGGGGATCTCATACCACCAAGAAAACAGCACCGGGAGCAGAGCGTGTCCCTTGGACACGGGGTCCCTGCACCCGAGAAACTCCTCAACCAGGGGAAGACTGAGGACAAGGACCTTCCTCCAGAACTGACAGAGAGAGAAAGCCTTCCCCTGGAGCCGATGCCCTGAGTTTGGACTTGGAACCTACTAGGCTGTGAGAAAATAAATTTCTCTTTGTCAAAACCATCCACTTGTGGTATTTCTGTTATGGAAGCACTAGATAACTAAGACACCCTTCTCCTACTGTCTCCCCTTACCCTTCTTGACCTGCCAAAGTCCTCTCTGTCCTTCAGGACATGGCTCACCTCCTCAGGAAAGCCCACCATGGCTGTCTTAAAGCTTGGTTCCCCTCCCCCAAGTCCCTGGGGGCTCCCTGCACCTAGTTCTAGTCCTGTGGTTGGCACACAGGAGAATATCTGTGGAAGTCATGAGGGATGTGAAAATGTTGTGATCTCAACAGCAAGTCCAGAATTCCTCTTAGGGAATCCTTGAAAACACTTGGTAAGTTGACACTGAAGATGTTAGTAGGAGCAGAGGGAATGAGAGGAATTTTCGAAAAGACTGTTTTGTTCCTGAGAGGGGCAGCAGAGAAGATATGAGGGAAGATCAGTGGGAAGATTTGAAGTAGGCAAAGGGGGTTTGAGATTGGGGCTAGGAGACCCCAACTGACATGAAGGGCATGTCTATTTGCTTGTTTGTCTTCCCTCAGACTGTGGGCTCTCTGAGGGCTGAGGCTTGTTCATCTATGGCCCAGTAGGCCCTGGACCACAGGGGGAACCAGAGCAAGGAAGGACATGAGAATGACATGAGCATCCCAGGCTCCAAAAGTGCCCTTCTCAGCTTTCCCACGAGCAAGACCAGTACTAGGCAATGGCCCCTTGAGGAGAAACTAGGAAAACTCAAGGAGGTGGGTCTTTTGCTCCCCCATTTGGGAGCAGTGTCAGGAGACAGATGGGAAAGGCTCTGGGAAAGTTGTTTCCAATAAAGGCCAACCTACAAAGCAGTTAAGGGCATGGACATTGGAGCCAGGGTGCCCGACTGGGTTCTGGTCCCAACTCTTCTACTTAGTTGCTGTGTAAATTTGGGCAAATTACTCAGCCTCTCTGTGCCTTTGTTTCTATTTCCTCTTTTGGAAAATTGGCCTTCAAAAGGACGGACCTCAGATGGTCTGTGGTCAATGCAGTTAAGGCAATTCGGACATGCCTGGCCCAAAATGAAAGCTCCATAAACAGCAGCTGTTGTTATTACCCACAGAGTGGGAAGCTGCCCCCAGGGCTAATTAAGACCTTGACTCTGGAGTTAGGCAGACATTGATTTGAATCATTGGTTTGCTTCTCACTAGCTGTGACTTAAGGAGCCCTGGTGGCACAATGGTTAAGTGTTTGGCTGCTAACCCAAAGGTAGGCAGTTTTAATCCACCCAGTGGCTCCTCGGAAAAAAAGACCTGGTGATCTGCTCCCATAAACATTACAGCCTAGGAAACCCTATGGGGCAGTTCTACTCTGTCATATAGTGTTGCTATGAGTCGGAATCGACTCGACAACAACAGCCGTGACTTCCTTGTCTACCTTCTCCACGGATCTGAAAGATAAAGAGAAAAATTCTGCACTGGTGAGTGTAAATCCAACTCATATTGCCTCAAACGTAACTGAGAAGCCCAGTGGGAGAGCAGGTTGCAGAACTGCTTCCCTCAGGACTCTAGTTCCATTTTCCTGCAATTCCCTTGGCCGGATTCTCCTATAGCCATAACCCTGAGACATTCAAGCTAGACCCTAGGGACTGCTCCCACGCCTACCCTCAACCCAGCAAAGAGGACAGATCACCCCAAGAGAGGGGAGCAGGTAGTTCTGCTAAGGCTGAAGCAAGTCCCTGTGTTGTCACTACCCTGTCCCCAGTATTGGAACCCCACCTTTCCCAATCCCTCCCAGCCTGGTTGAGCCAGATGCGCTTCATCATGCTCTCCACTTAAAACCCCTACAGGCAAAGCACAGCCTTACCTGTGTTTAGACACCTCCATTCCAGCCCAAAGCCCTGAACCCTGCCGAGCAAAGCAAGGAGGGTAAGAGAAAGAACAAGGGTCAGAGCTGAACAGCTGGGTTCTGGTTCTGCCCCCACCCTAACCTGCTAACCACCTGTGTGAGCTCAGACAAGCCTTTCACACACTGTGCCTCCTTCTCCTTGTCTATAAAATGGAGGATATTTTTGCACCTACATGGAAGGCCCTTCTGTCCTCCCTGGGTGGGGGTTCTTCCCTTCTGAACTTCAAGGTGAGAGGCCAGAGTCCCAGCCTCCTGAGAGCCTTCTCTGACTCCTTGGGGTGGGAAAGGGGGACAGCAGCCATCTACCCCCCACCTAACTCCACGGTATGTTCACTCAGGGAGCCCCGGACACAGCACAGGTCACTTTCAGTGAGCCCCAGAAGTTGCTCTTGTCAAGGTCCTCCCTCAAGATTGCTCACACATGTACACAAGGAGGCATGAACTAGGATGCTCCTTGAGGCTTTGTTGGGCCTGGTAGGAAACTAGAAACCACCCAGATATTTGTCAGTGGAGAATGGCTAAATAAACCAAATGGTTAAATAAACCAAAAGGTGGGCAGTTTGAATCCACCAGGCGCTCCTTGGAAACCCTATGGGGCAGATCTACTCTGTCCTATAGGGTTGCCGTGAATCGGAATCAACTCGACAACGAGTTTGGTTTGGTTTGGTTTCTTGATGCCTGTTCTATGGTCTGCAGTACAGCCATTTAAAAAGAATGTGCTGCCCCCTGAAAATATTACCCGGAGGAATAGCATAGGATGGATAGATGGGCCCCTGGCCCTGTGAGCTCTCCCATTGGGCCGCTCAGTTATGCCTGAGGCCACTAATTCAAGTATCCGAATTCACCAATTCAGGGTCCGAACTCACCGCTGAGAATGCTCCGCCAACGCGGGATTTTTCTCTCTGTCTTTCAGATGGAGAAGGTCCCCTTTAGGTCTTGAACCAAAACTCTCCCCTGAAGTCGTCTTTGAACCAAATATGTAAGAGTTTAGCCTAATTGTAAAAGAACTTTTGCATTAAGCATTAGACTCTTTTAAAGAATTATCTATATGTTATCAAATCGACAACAACTCAAAAGATAGATGAGAAGCTTAAGGAGGCAGTGAGTTTGTGTTAATAACGGGGAAATTGTTTGGAAAAGATTGTCAAGAAAGGTGGCACAACTAAAAAAAATGTAACCAATGTCGCTAAATTGTACATGTAGAAATCGCTGAAGTGGTGCATGTTTATTGTATATATTTTCACAAAAATAAATAAATAAGTTTTACAAAAAAGAATAAATATAAATAATGTGCTGGGAACTACCCCAATACCCATCAATAGTAAAAATAATAATAATAATAATTAATTTTAAAAATATATATACATATATAGTGGTATATTCATATAATGGAATAAAAACCACTGCTGATGAGTTGATTCTGACTCATAGCGACCCTATAGGACAGAGTAGGGTTTCCAAGGAGCGCCTGGGGGATTCGAACTGCCAACCTTTTGGTTAGCAGCCATAGCTCTTAACCACTACGCCACCAGGGTTTCCATAATAGAATACGACTCATAAAACTACTCAATAAAATACTACTTGTTAAAAAAATGAAAAACTATAATTCTATACAACAACATTAATGATTCTCACAAACAGGTTGCACAAAAGAATTTGTACTATATGATTCCATTTTCTATAAATTTCAAAATCTGGCAACACTAATCTATGGTGTTCCAATTGAGGGGTAGTGACTAGAAGGGACCACAAGGCGGCTTCCTGGCACTGATGACACAAATGTGTCACTTTGCAAAAACTCATCAAGCTATTTATTTATAATGGGTGTATTTTTCACATATATTTGCATATATACTATACTTCAGTAAAAATCTTTTTAAAAGTAGGAAAAAGTTCTTTCCCTGGGTGTTTCTCTGGAAAGATGCCAAATACGTCATTAAGGGGAAAAGAAAAATTGCAGAATAATACGTACAGAATGATTCCATTTACGTAATGCATCAATCGCCTAAGGCAAGATGCCATATTTCTTTATGTTTGTAAATGTATATAAATGCCCAGAAAAAGATTGGGACAGACACTCACCCGGTTGGTGAATGGAGGTTATATCTAATGTGGAGATTAGGGTGAGGCAGAAGAGGATGCAGTTTGTCAAAACGACATTAGTTGTATCTGTATTGTTTGAATTTTTATTTATGAGAATCTCTTCTTTAACAATGCTTGTAATTTTAAAAAAACTCAAGTTCACAGTGAGGAAGGGCAGAAAGCGCCTGTGGGGAGAAGGCAGGACAGCTTAGAGAGACATGATAATTCCTAAAAGGGCCAGGTGCCCTGTGTATGGAAGAGCAACGGGGCAGACACAAGGGGAGGACCCAGTCAACACAGCTGCGGTCAGAATTTGAAACAAGGAAGTAGAATGTTGTGGTCCACAGACATCGGTGACAGTCCCATCCCACTTACTAGGAGGTTCTTTCTCCCTTTCTCATTAGGAATACTCAAGAATCGCAGTGAAAAATCCAAACAATAAGAAAGCGCATGCAAAGAAAAGAGAATCTAGGCTCAGACCCTCAGGCCTATTCCCCAGAGACAGCCATGATCAAATTTCCTGTGTGCTTCCAAAATGTCTCCATGCCTTTTGACACTAGGCGCTGTGCCGTGTGTACTGGGAGGGGCACAGAGGCCATTCTGAGATGGTTTCCACCCCAGGGAGCTCACTGTCCAGCAGGGGAGATGGACAAAGACACAAGGTCTGTATTAGTCAGGGAGGGCCGCCCACAAAGCTGTGGGAGATGAGAGAATGCAGCTGCCTGGGAATGGGGGAGGGAACATACGAGCTGCTTTGTTATTTTGTGGGTAAAAACGCAACAGGTGGGGGAACAGGGTGAGCCAGGGAGTGACCAGGAGGATGGTCACAGTTCCAAGAGAAGCAAATTAATTCAATGTAAGGAGTACAGCATTTGTGTAGGCCAGAAACAACCTTGCCAACTTGGGGGCCTTGAGGCCACATGAAGACCGTAGGGGTATCGGGCGCCCTTTAGGCCTGCCTCAGTGCACAATACTGGCAGAGACGCTGCAACTCTCTGCCTGCTTCTGTGGGCAGGGCTTCTACCCCCAAAAAGGCCCCACCTCTCAATACTGCACCCACTCTTCTAAGCACACCTGCTTCCCTCCTCCCACTTCAACTAGACAGAGGCCAACTCATTAGCTCTATCTCCTAATTTTATTTATTTTCTTTTAAGTCTCTTTTATCGATTCTGACTCATAGCCACTCTATAGCACAGAATAGAACTGCCCCATAGGATTTCCACACCTGTATTTTTTTTTTTTTTAATCTTTATGGAAACAGACTGCCACATCCTTTTCCTGTGTCTTTTATGTCATAAAATTGGGTATATATAACAAAAAGCTCCCTTCCCGGTCCCCCATCTCCTTGTCCCCCATACTAGAGGCCTCATGTTCCCTTCCAAAGATAGTTTATGCTTTCACAGACATGTACACATTTTTCTTTCTTTCTTTTTTTTTCATCCACAGAAATGATGAAATAACGCATATACACCGTACTGCACCTAACTTGGGTATGTATGTCCTTGATGTATATCCTCAAGATACGTAATCACATAATGACTTTAAAAGGTTCCTCATTCTCTTTTATGATTACTATGGTATGTACTATGCAGTATTCTATTGCATAGACATGACATATTTTATTAACTGTTGTTGGTGGTGGGTGCCGTCTTGTCGAACACCACCTGGTCCTGCACCATCCTCACAATAGCTGTTATGCTTGAGCCCATTGCTGCAGCCACTGTGTCACTCTGTCTCATTGAGGATCTTCCTCTTTTTCGCTCCTTTACCAAGCATGATGTCCTTCTCTAGGGACTGTTCCCTCCTTATAACATGTCCAAAGTATGTGAGACGAAATTTCACCATCCTTTTGTGTCTAAGGAGCATTCTGTTTGTACTTCTTCCAAGACAGGTTTGTTGGTTCTTTTGGCAGTTCGTGGTATATTCAATATCCTTCGCCATTAACTAAAACCAAACCCATTGACATCAAGCTGATTCCGATTCATAGCAACCCTATAGAACAAAGTAAAACTGCCCCATAGGGTTTCCAAGGAGCAGCTGGTGGATTCAAACTGTCATCCTTTTGTTTAGCAACTGAACACCTAACCACAGCGCCACCAGGGATCCCTCACCATTAACTAGAGCCCTGTATTTTTCTACCCTCATTGTAATTTTGTTTCAGGAGCCAATTTGCCTATCTCAACCACAGGGCCTTGGCTAGGACTGCCTTAGGCTGCTTGCTCTAACAGGTTTCCATAACTTTAAAAGTTGAAAAAAAGCAGTTGGTGTGTCCGTCACCTATTCCCCAGAAGGACCCTTATGCCATTTTGATCACATATCAGTAATTGGCAGGGAGAAGATGTAAACTTCCACCTCACCCCCCAGTTATGGGAAAGTACTTGGATTCTGCTCCATAGACAATGGGAAACGACCCAAAGTCACTTTAATAGGGCACCAATAATCAGTGATGTCGGAAGAACCTCATCCCTGTGTGTAGAGGATGGATCAGTGATGTCGGAAGAACCTCATCCCTGTGTGTAGAGGATGGATTAGAGAGGGATGTCAAGGTGGAAGCAGGTGGGGGGATGCTGGGAGGTTCCAGTGGAAACCTGGAGATTTGTGAGATTATGGTCCAGGGCACTGGCTACAGGGTGGGACAGAGGAAATGGAGGAAGACATCCGTGATGAATGCTTGGTACACTGAGTCTGTCTCCAAGAACGTAGATCCTTAAGGAAATAACAGAAAATAAAAGGAGATGGGGTGATTACTATTTCAACCCCATGGCAATATGTGAATGAGGCCTCTCTCATAGCATGGTCAGGACCTCGGGTCCTGCTGCCCAGCCCTCCAGAGCTCCCTCACTGGCAATCTTCCAAGCCTGGCCCTGTAACTTCCTTCCTGTCTGTTCTTGTAAGCACCCTAGAATCTCCCAATAAAGTGTCCTTTTGCTTAAGATAGCACATGGGTCAGTCCTTTGCAACCAACAACCTGACTGATACAGAATTTGAAACAAGGAAGTAGAATGTTGTGGTCCACAGACTTTCAAGAAAATGTGAAGAATGTTCTGCTGTGTATATTCTCAACAATAACAAAAAGAAAAGAATTTGGGACTAATCACAGCAGAAAGCAAATCCCTTTAGCTTTCTGGGATGGCTGTCTGGAAATCCTATTAGATTACCACGTGGGTCACCTGGAATAAGAGACTTCTCATGGGCAAGGCTTATGGGCTCCAGACTGTCCCAGGAGGGATCACTCCTGACACCACTAGACAAGAGTAAAGCAAGAGGGATCTTCTAGATTCCAGGCACAAAGTGAAACACAAGGAGAAGTCCTGGCTGTTCAGATACATGAGCTGATACACATCCTTTTTTAGTTCAAGCCAGTTTGCACTTAATTTCTATCACTGGTTTCCTGCAAGAACCTTGACTAAAGCAAGCACGCACAAATATTTTACTTCAAACCAGAGTCCCTGCCTTTAGGCTGGAATAGCCATCTTGCAGTAATTCATCAAAACGATGAACACACAGGGAAAAAAGAGAGGCATCTATTTCTCTAGGCCTTTTAGAAAACATGGAGTTGTTCCTTTGGCCACATACATGTGAGTCTACAAGAAAGGTGATATTGTAGACATCAAGGGAATGGGCACTGTTCAAAAAGGAATGTCCCACAAGTGTTACCATGGCAAAAATGGAAGCATCTACAGTGTTACCCAGCATGCTGTTGGCATTGTTGAGGACAGACAAGTTAATGGCAAGATTCCCCCAAGAGAATTAATGTGCACGTTGAGCATATTCAGCAGTCTAAGAGCCAAGATAGCTGCCTGAAACACGTGATCAGAAATAAAAAAGTAGGAAGCCAAAGAGAAAGGTAGCTGGCTGGGTTCAACTGAAGCGCCAGCCTGCTCCACCCAGAGCAGCACACTTTGTGGGAACCAATGGAAAGGAGCCTGAGCTGGAACCTACTCCCTGTGAATTCATGGCACGAAAGGTGTAAAATAAAGATGCCTGGAATGCGAAAATGTTAGGTCTTTGATTTTAATTGTGTGGAAGTATTGTGTCCTCTCCCCTAAAGATGGAGTAAGTAGGCCCCATCCCACTTATTATTTAAAGCAAACTGTTTCCTAACTCACTGGGTAAGAAGTGTCTTTACTATTAAAATTTAGTGCTTTTCTTGCTGGGAGGGAAAAAAAAAAAAACAGAGTCCCCAAAAGTAGGAAGAGAAAGGGACACAGAGAAGTCTTGGTCGCATCATCTAACGCCGGAGGTAAACCATCCTCGCCTTTGTGGCAACCAGGTTGGTGCGCTGTTCAGTTCTCCTGTCAGGAGGGAACCTCCAAGGAGGAGTGCAGTTAGCTGCAGCACCCTCAGAATCCCCTGCACCCTGAACACCGTTGTTCATTTCAGTAATATTCACAACAGCCAGAAGGTAGAAACAACCCAAGTGTCCATCAACAGACAAGTGGAGACACCAAATGTGGCCTATACGTAAGATGGAATGTTACTCAGCCATAAAAAGAAATGAAGTTGTGAGGCATTATGCTGAGTGAAATAAGTGAGACACAAAAGAACAAATATTGCATGATTCTACTTATATGAAATATCTGGAATAGGTAAATTCATAGAGACAAAAATAGGTTGAGGGGGAGGAAGGAATGGGAAGTTACTGTTTCATGGATACAGAGTTTCTGTCTGGGGTGATGAAAAAGTTTTGGAAGCAGCTAGTGGTGAGTAATATTGTGAATGTAATTAATGCCACTGAAGAGCACAATTAAAGATAGTTACAATGGCAAGTTTTATGTTCTATCTATTCTACCGCAATAAAATTAGAAAAGAAAGATCCACTGCAGCGTGTGAGCCAAAGCCATGCTCTCCCAGGGAGCTCCCAGCCAATGACTAAGCATGGTGGGGTACTAGGGCCCAATCCAAGTTCCTCTAACAGGCTCTCTCTGGGACATACCGTCACCACGTGAGTGAAGTTCACGGTCTGGGATGAACTCAGTTCCCTGCCATGGCAGAAGAGTCAGGAGAAAGGATATTGCTCAAAGTTTGCTCCTGGCCTCCCCACCAGCCTCTGAGAGCAGAAGCGTACCTATGGATCCATGTGCCAGCCTGGGTCTCCTGAGCAAGGCCACATCCACAACCCACAAGGGACTGGGCAGTGAGGGCCATCTCCAGGAAGCCCTTCAGCTTTCTCAGGACTCAGAGGTGCTGGGGCTTCCCTGGCATTTCAGCCAGACTCCTGCCTGGTGTCCCTCACACCCGCTCTCAGGACCTGGCAGGAGAGACACTCCAGCACACCCACCCCTCACAGCTGCCCCCTTACCAACCAGCTCTATTCTCTTGACCTTTCCCCTTCCCCTAATGTACATAACCTCTCTGGCTCTGTTTTACCACTACCCCCCAGCCCAGCCCAACTCATCCACCCAGCCGAAGACTCCACTGAGAGGAGCTCCACTGAGAAGCTTCTCAGAGGACCCTTCATTGAGGCTGGTGATGGCCAAGGCAAGGGCTTCGTCATAGCTCAGGCCTGAGGTGGCCACCATTTCTCTAGGCCTGCATCCTGAGGACGGCCCATGGCAGGACCTTTAACAGAACTCCCAACATGTATAAGTAACCACCGTGGTCCAATCCACAGGCCTGGGCCTCCGTTCCCTTTCCTCGTTTCATCAACAGGAACTGTTCATTGCCCTTCGGAGGTTGGCAAGCTATGTGGAGTGTGGTGGGAGGGGAGGGGGTAGGCCCCGGGGAGCCTCAGGCCCCCAAAAGCAGAGCAACTCTGCAGAATAGCTGGTCAGAGTAAAGGGGGTAAACCTTCTGTACAGCTGTCTACCCTCTGGGACAGTGCAGGTCAAGAAAGCACTTGCACCGTTCATGGCTCATAGTGTCCAGGTTAGGCCCAGTCACCATTATTTAGCCCCACACCCAGTAAGACCTGACAGAGCCTGGCCAAGGCTCCTCTGTGCTCAGAGCAACCACTCAGAGTCATAAATAAGAACTGTCCTTCTGACCCCAGCCCTGGTAACCTAGCCAGGAAGAGCTCTGGTATAATCAGAAGAGCTTATCAAAATTGTTCATCAGAATAACTACAAGGGCAACCAGTCAGATGAACTCACTGGAGCATAACAAAACTGACCCACACTGGGCCTCTGCCCAGACTGACCCCTTAGAGCATCTGCTGAGAACACCAGTGAGAGGGAAGTTGGGAGAACCGCCTTCCTGGAGCTTGCTGGGCATGGGGCTAGAGGTTAGCCTTGGTCAAGAAGGTGCTCTTACCAGCCCCAGCTCAGTTCTAGGCCCAATCCAGTTCTCCTCACATCTCTGACACTCCCCAGGCCCTCTTGGCCTCAACAGAAGGCCCACTTTCAAATAGAGCTCCCATATATTCCCAGTAGCAAACCTGCCACTTCTAACACCTGCACCACCCAGCCTCTATCTTTTCCACCTATAAAAATGGCAGCATGGCAGCCTCTGGTCTCCTCTAACTTCATGATGGGGAGAGAGAATCACCATCAACAGACCAAGGGAGATTCCTATTAGGTGGAGGTCAAACGTATCTCCACCCTTCAACCTTTTTCCCAATTCTGACACCAGCCATCCCTCCCACAGCACTCTCTACTTCTCTACTAGGTTCGATAATTCATTGCAATGGCCACACAGAACTCACAAACCATACTTACAGTTATGGGGTTCATTAGGAAAATAACAGATTACAACTCAGCATCAGGATCAGGAAGCATGTAGGCAAAGTCTCCCTTCTTGAGTGCAGGACAGCCCTCTCAGGAGCTCTCAACCGTGCAGGCCTCTTAACCCCCTAAGGACAGGCTCCTCTCAGCCCCCTCAGAACAGGCCTTCTCTCTCAGGCCTCGGCCCTTGTACCCACTCAGGTAAGTATTACAAAGCTCTTTTAGCTCTGCCAATAAGTGCCAGAGGCACCCCACTCTGCCAGGAAAACTTCTGCCCAAAGGCACTCAGCTCCCTTGCTCGTGGATTAGCACACCCACTGTAGCCTCCTTGCTCTGTGAGCTGGGAAGCCCACTATGCCGTCTCTTGACAGTCTCCTGGTTTTGCTGCCGTCACTTCTCTGCCACTGCTTCTTGCCCTTCTGCACCATCTCTGTGTTATAGCTGTCTCTCTCTCTCTGTCTTCCGGGTCTAGGAGGTTCTCAGTGCAGGGATCCCAGGTCCAAAGGATGCGCTCCACTCTCAACTCTTCTTTCTTGATGGTAGTGAGGTCTTCCCTCTGCTCTGGAATTGGCCTAGCAGGATGACAAAACTGACCAATCCCCTCATTAGAGTTCCATACACCTATTTGCACGGTCCCACCCCCACAGGGGTTCCATGCACCTTATTTGCATTCTTAGCAGGCTGTCCAATCCCCTTGGTGGGGCACAAATACCTTATTTGCATAGTCCCACCCAATTGTTTTGTGGGAGCCACAAGACCATGCATGCCTAGAAGGGCCATATTAAGTAATTCACTGCTCTGCACACCCTATTTCCATCCACAGCCCCCCTGAGAGCTAGGGTTGGACCCCACCATTCTACCTTTTCAGGGCCTTCACCACTTCCCATTGTCCATTTCAAGGGCCATCCCCCCAACCAATGACACAGTCCCTGTCCAGCTGTGTCTGTCACGATAAGCTCTGTCCACAGGAGCCACTGGGGTCCTTTCTGTAAGACAATTGACCTCTGTAGGGCTCGCCTCTGTCTACCAAAGGTATTCCAACAATACTGACACTTCCAAAGGAAGGATTTGGGGTCTAGGTCAGGCTGTCCACTAGAGCTTCCTGCAATGATGGAAATGTTTATATCTGTGTTGTCCAACAGGGTAGTCGTTAGCACACATGGCTAATGAGTGCTTAAAATGTGGCTAGTGTAACCAAGGAACTAATTTTTTTAATTTAATTTAAATTAATTAAAATAGCCACATGTGTATTGGACAGGGCTGGAGATATGGTCTTCCTTGCAATTTTTTTTCCTCCTTTGTATTCCAAGGTGTTTATGGAGAATGGGTGTCCTTTGACAATGAAAAACACTGACCCTTGCACCCTCGCTTAGAGCCAAAGGAACCATGATTGTTGTCATGTCCACAGCTCAACTTGAGAGGCACTAGAGCTTTCAAAGGGACACTTTTCCCTCAGGACCATGTTCTGTCTTACAAGTACAACGAGGCCTCCATTCCACCCCTCACGAGCACAGGACCCTCACAATTTCCAGAGATGGCTCTTTCCCATCTTGTTTCATTCATAGAACATAGTACTATAGTACTATTTCCGTTTCACAAGTGAGTAAACGGAGGCCAGCACTTTTATATGGCCTTTCTCACCATGGTCTTGTAGCTTCCACCCAAGTGATTGAGTGAGACCACGCAAGTGAGGTAATTGTGACCTGCCAGAGGACTGGTCAGCTTTGCCATTCTGCTAGGCTTAAAATGAGCCATCCAAAGGCAGAAAGAGAGGATCTCATCACCATCAAGGTAGAAGAGCCAGGAGTAGAGTGTGTCCTTTGAAGCCAGGATCCCTGCACTGAGAAGCTCCTGGAGCCAGGATATAGAGAGAGAGAGAGAGAGAGAAAGAAAGAGAGAGAGCTGTAACACTAAAGATAGCGAGAAGTGGTAGCAGAGAAACAGAGGCAGGAGAGACTGGCAGGAAACGGTGCAATGGGCTTCCTGGCCCATGGAGCAAGAAAGCTGAATGTCTTCAGGCAGCAGGCTTACTGGTAGAGTGGGGTGCCCCTGGGCACCTATCAGCAGAGCTAAAAGAGTTTTGTAACAGTTGCCAGGCAGGGCAGAGGCCGAGGGGCCAGAGAGAGGCCTGCCTGCGGGAACAGCCGAGAAGAGGCTGTCCTGATAGGCGAACTGTATCCTGAGTGTTCCTGAACCTGAATTTTAACCTGTTACTTCCCTAATAGACCCCATAATCGTGAATATTGTCTGTGAGTTCCGCGTGGCCATTACAATGAACTACTGAACTCAGCAGAAAAGTAGAGAGTGATTGGGAGGGACGGTGGGTATGAGAATTGGTACAAAGGTTGGAAGGTGGAGGCATGTCTAACCCACCCTCATAGAAATCAGTCTTGGGCTGTTCTTGATTCTCCTTCACCTTCATGGAGTTAAAGGAGATCAGATGCCTCCACCACAATTTTTACACCAGGCCAGAGCAAAGCAACTTGTCCAAGTCACCAAGCTACTTGAAAATAGAAGTAATTTGGGGCTCAGGTCACCTCTCATAGCCTCTCTCGGCCTCAGCTCACCCCGTCACCTGAACCCTACAGACTATGTGAGAAGGGCAGCCAGGAACCATTTTGTATGGATTACCATACAACCCAGAAATTCGATTCCTAGGTGTTAACCTCGAAGAGTGAAAAGCAAAATGTCCATCAACAGGTGCAAGGATAAACAAACTGTGGTACATCCATACTATGGAATGCTATCAACCAATAAAAAGGATGGATGAACCTCATAAACATTATGCTAACTGAAAGAAGCCAGATGCCAAATAGATCACATATGGTATGATTCTATGTGTATAAAACGTCCAGAAAAGGCAAAACCATAGTGATAGAAAGTAGATCAGTGGTTGCCAGGGGCCAGGGTTAGGGGGAGGATATTACTGCAAAGGAGCATGGGAGACTGCTTTGAGGTGGTGAAAATGTTCTATATCTTGATTGTTGTGGTGGTTATATGACTGTATACATTTGTCAAAACTCATAGAATTACACTTAAGATTGTAAATTTTATGGTAGGTAATTTAAACCTCAATTTTAAAAAATTTGGGAAGGGGGAGGTAAGCCCTGGCAATGTGTGGGAACATATTTCCAGGAAAAAGCTATGTTCGTTCTACCTGACTGTCCTGGGCAAGCAGAGCCCAAGCTGACGTGAGTTGGGCCTGAAGATGAAAGTTGTGAAGGTGAGGGAGAGGGCTGGCCCTGCAGTATCCCACCTTGTCCACTAGGAGGCTCTGAGTCTCCACAGGGAAGCAGGGCAGGCTTTGCTCAGGAGACTACCAACCCGATCTCGGGCTGGGTGCAAGACTCCTTCCCTCTCTGCCTGTTTCCTCATCTGTGAAATAAACGTTGGGGCTGCACTGGATGAAGTGGGTATGTCTCAGAATGCGTCCCATGGAGCAGTGGCCATGCAAGATTCTCTATCAAAACAGTTCTTCATTCAAGTAAGTATACAAACCCCCCCTTGCTGTTTTTTTGGAGACTCACAATACACATTAGCTTATTTTCCTGCAGAAAAGGAAACTATTTCTCAAATGTGTCCCTTTTCTCACAGAACACACACAAACTTCCCAGAGGCCTGGGGCATGCTTTGGAGTCTGGATCTCAAGTTCAGAGGATTGGAATTCCTCCAGCCAGCCTCATCTCTCCCTCGGGGTGCATGCTCAGGGCTGGAAGGGGGAAGGTCCTGAAAACCAAGGCTGCCTCCCTCTGCCTCCCCGCTCTGCACCTTGCCTAATGCAGGCCTTTGTCAACCAACTAGCAGCAGGATGGTGCAAGAGGCTCTAACTCAATCGGCACTGGCACCAGAGGGAGCCCTAGGAGCGATTTCATCTCACAGAGAGGCCCAGGAATTGAGAAAGGCTGGACAGAGCAAGGACACCAAAGGTTCAGCTTGCTGGTGTCCAGCCCCACTCAGCCCCCCAGCAGTGTTTCCTCCCCGCTGAGTACATTCGTGGGGCACAGTACCCAGGTCCAAGCTGTAGGTAGATGCTACCCATGACCTCTGGCTTCCAGAGGAAGGACCCCGGGGAAGAGGAGACTCAGCCCTTTGGAATGAAGTCCTCACCCTGCTCCAGAGCCCACCGTGGCTCCCTGTTGCCCCAGTGGCCTCCATTCTGTGCCCACCGCCTCTGGCCTAACTCAGGCCTCATCACCTCTACCTGCCAGGAAATTGCCCTCCAGAATGTCCAGTGCTGGGCACTCACTCACAGTGGTGTACGTGAGTGTAGTGTTGCACCCTCTGTAGTGTTCCATTAGCATGCGGACAGGGTAAGAGACAGGCAGGGTCAGCAATCCCTTATGTTTCTCCAGTCCACTTGATTTCAAACTTCTGAAAGGTGTTTACACGATTTACTTTGTTCACTCTTGCTAATGCCTCTGTGTGGTCCACTGGCCAGAGGCCACTGCTCCCATTTTCTAGAGGAATGAAACGGAGACCAAGAATGGCCAAGAGGCTGCCACATAAGAGAAAGGAGCAGCTGAGACTAGTAACACAGGCGTGGGGCTCCTGGCCCTGAGCACGTCCCTCCCTGCAAAAGGCTCTGGCAGTAGATCCCCACAGTTAGGGTGCGTTCAGTTTCTCACTTATGTGCACTGTTCCAGGCTAAAAAAACAAGGGCTTGCCTCTCCCATCCTTGGCAACTGATTCCAAGTCTTTTTCAAAAAAGATTCTTTTGGGAAAAGAGTGCCCTCTGGTGGCCGTCCGGTGCTACACCAAAAACTCAACAACCCACTGCCAATACCCTCCAAAAACGTGATCCTGTAGAACAGAGCAGAACTGCCCCAGAGGGTTTCCAAGGCTGTATGTAATCTTTACAGAAGCAGACTGCCACATCTTTCTTCCGCCGAGCGGCTGGTCGGTTTGAACCACCAACTTTTTGGTTAGCAGCCAAGCGCTTAATCACTGCGCCACCAGGGTTCTTTTTCAATGCCCTCCAGGGTAGAAAAAAACAAAAAACAAACCTGTTGCCGTTGATTCCGACTCCTAGTACCACATATGTCAATCTTCACAGAATGGCCCCAGTCTTTACAGAAGGGGATCGTTAGGTCTTTCTCCCGCAGCACCACTGGGTGGATTTGAACTGCCAATGTTTATTTTAACAGCCAAGCACATATCACTTGCACTACCCAGGGACCTAGCCAGGGGAAGAGTGGGAGAAAAAGTTCTCAAACTTCTCCAAAGAGAAAGGGGACTTTACAGACCAGCCTCATTGCCTCAAGCTTGAGTCCAGTCCATTTCCACTGGGGGGTGGGCAGGGTTGGATTCTCAGAGGCCCTTTCTAAATCTGCTGCCTTCAGGATAACATCCAAATTCCGTCCACAAACATTTGTTCTCATAGACTATGAACCAAGCTCTATGCTGATGCTAGAAACCAGATGCTGCAATGCCCAGGTAGAGTCCCCGGCTTATCCAGGAGGCCTGAGGCTATTCCCTCCCTTAATGCCTGATTTCCGCCCTCTAGGGGCTCCTCCATTTTGAGATAAGAAGAAAATCTGGAGAGTGTTGTCCTGAAAGCCAAGCATGCAAATACAGTTTTCAGCTGTATCCCCTGCTACTAATGGGCTGCTGCTGCCGGAGTAAGATGAGGACTGGGAGTTGGTCAGTGGGAGTTGATCACTGGATTCAGCAAAATGAAAGTCCCTGGAGAATTGAAGGAGCCCTGGTGGTGCAGTGGTTAAGAACTCGGCTGTTAGCCAAAGGTGAGCAGTTCAAACCCACCAGCCGCTCCTTGGAAACTATGGAACAGTTTTTCTCTGTCCTATAGGGTCACTAGGAGTCAGATTTGACTCAAAGGCCACGGGTTTAGTTTTTTTGGTTTTCAGCAAAATTTTGCTATTAATGATAATAATTTCAATAATTTCTGCGTTCTGTTGGATCACCTTTCTTTGGAATGCTCATAAATATGGATCTCTTCCAGTCAGTTGGCCAGGCAGCTGTCTTCCAAATTTCTTGACATAGAAGAGTGAGCACTCCCAGCGTTGTATCCATTTGTTGAAACATCTCATTTGGTATTCCATCAATTCTTGGAGCTTTATTTTTCACCAATGCCTTCAGCGCAGCTTGGATTTCTTCTTTTAGTACCATCAATTCTTAATCATATGTTACCTCCTGAAATGGTTGACCGTTGACCAATTTTTTTTTGGTACAGTGATTCTGTGTATTCCTTCCATCTTCTTTTGATGCTTCCTGCATTGTTCAATTTTTTTGCCCACAGAATCCTTCAATATTGCAACTTGAGGCTTGAGTTTTTTCTTCAATTCTTTCAGCTTGAGAAATGCCAAGAGCGTTCTTCCCTTTTGGTTTCCTAACGCCGTTCTTTGCACATTTCACTATAATACTTTGTCTCCTCAAGGCGCCCTTTGAAATCTTCTGCTCAGGTCATTTACTTCATCATTTCTTCATGCTAATGAATTCCAAATCTCTATCCCGAGTGCTAACCCCCCCCAAAAAAAATTTTTTTTGTGGGGGGGAGCCCACAAATACAAAACTAAGTTCATTAAACTCCTCTAAGAACTGTGCCGCCTGTTGAAATAACATCAGCATCCACCCAGGTGCTTGAGTCCTTACCTGGGAATCATTCTAGATTCCCCCCTGTCTTCCGCCCAACTCAACAACTAGTTTTCAAAATCCAGTAAGATCTACCTCCTTTATGGCTCCCAAGATCACCCTCTTCCTCTTGTCTCTGAGACCACCAGACTTGGGCTTGATCCAGGATCTCATCATTTCTCACCAGGACTGCTGAGACAGCCCCCTCCTTGTTCCTTAGGCCTCCTAACTCTCCCCCATGGATCCATCCTGCAGCAAATCTGATCTTCTGGTCCCACCCTCCACACCCTCCACTATCCACAGGTTGAGACCAAATTCTTCAGCAAACTTTAAAGCCTTCAACAATGGTCCCCTTCTTCCCACTTGGGTCCCTCATGTATGTCCTAGAACCTACCAGAGCAGCTCAGGAGTAGTTCCCAAAAAGTGCCACGTCTCTTCTCACCTCCCAGCTTCTGAAGGCTCTTTCCTCTCCTTAGAAAGCACCCCACCTCACCCCAAGTCCCCCTTTTCCAGGTACCCATAGCTTCAAGCTTCAGCAGTTTTAATTTCTTTTGGGAAGTCCCCCTCTCCCTCCCTCCAGCCTTCTCCATCTCCTTTCCTCCTCTAGGTCACCATTGGCGTCTACTATCACAGAGATAAGAGTCCTGAGTGGCACAAATGGTTAGCGCACTAGACTACTAGCTGAAAAGTTGGCGGTTGGAACCCACCCAAAGGGGCCTGGGAAGACAGGCCTGGTTTCTGAAAGGTCACAACCTTAAAAACCCTATAGAGCAGTTCTATTCTGCACACATGAGGTCGCCGTGAGTTGGAATCTACTCAAAGGCAGCTAACTACAATAACGACAATCGTGGTGATGTTTCCGTTATTACAAGAATCATTCTGCAAGATTGCATTTTACATGTAGCAGATGGGCACTCCTTGAAGCATTTTTATTTCTAGCACTGAATTAGTCCCAGTAAAAAATAGATAAACATTTATTGGATGAGTGAACGAATGCTCTTACAGGGATGTTGAATCAAATATTAAGCTACACAAAACAGGAAGGAGGGAAAGAAGCTTTCAGAGATATGACGGGGGAAATATTTGAAACAGTGGACTGGGGCTGGGGGATGGGGTCACATTTCAGACCCCAGGGATTGTGACAGAGGAGAGGTCTAAATAGCCTGAAGCTTCTGGAGGGAGCAGTGTGAGCACAGGAGAAAGGAGACAAAGCCAGAGAGGCGCATCTCTGCGAAGGATCTGGTGTTCTGGACCAAAGGGTTCAGGCTTCGGCCTGTCAGCAGCGCTGCTCAAACTAGAGGTGTGTCATGACTTTAATTTTAGTGGCTTATAACCAGCTTTTTTTTTTTTTTTTTTACGTGAACTAGCATAAAATAGAAAACAGTGTATTGCGTGTAGTGTGAGTAAATGATGCATTGAGAAACTTGGTGCATGTGTGTTCTAGGTTGCGGGTCCAAATGTGTGGAAGCGCCTTCTTTATGCAATGGAAGGTCCTTGAGAAACTTTAAGCAGAGGGAAGGGAGAGGAAATCAGGTATGCATTTACAAAGGTCACCTGGGTGTCAGTGCTAGTGGAAGGCTTGGTGGGGAGAGAGAGGGGGTCATATGGGGGTGCCATTTCCTATCAAGAGGACTAGGGAGGGTAACAGGTTTGTAAGAAGAAAAAGTGAAGTCGATTTGGGGCACGTAGAATTTGAGTTGCCAGTGGGCCTTTCTAGGTGGATTCAGATAAAGGGTTGAAGTTCCGGAAGGAGATTCCAGTGGGAGATAGGGACTTGGGAGTACTACGGGATAAGGCAGGAGGGTAGGGCAGGGCTGGGGGTGGGTGAGATGGCTCAGGAAGCACCTGTGAAGGAATGATGGGGGCTTCTGCTGGAAAAGTTCACATCTCGGAGCAAAACATTTAGCTATAGGCAGCAATTAGCCTGTGCTCAGAATGCAATTCTAAAAGCTCAGTACCCAGCACAACCCAGGATAAACACAAATTCTGTATTAGAGCTGTGTAATCTCTGGGTGTCAGGGAGTTCAGTGGTTTCCAAACCTGGCTATGTTTCAGAATGATCCAGAGAGCTTTCTGAATATACAGATTCCAGGAGCGCACACCAAGACTACGAAATCAAAATATCCAAGGGAGAGAGAGGCCAGGGGTTCAATATTTTCCAAAAAGCTCTCCCAAGTGGTAACCATAATAATAAAAAAAAAAAGTCTGCTGATACGGAACCATGTCCAAGATATTTGAAGTGGAAAACAAAGCAAGGTTCAGGACTGTGTTCATATGTTATTGCGTGTGTGAAAATTTTTTTAAAAGTGTGCTTGAGAGAATATGTATTGGTTTTGTTAGCATATAACACAAACTCTTCCAAGGAGACACAAAAAATTGGCCTCAGTGGTGACCTCTGAAGAGGAATACAGGGTAGCTTGGGACAAGTGTGGCAGAGAGAATTTTTTACCCTAGGCCTTTTTAGTATCATTTAAATTCCTACCAAATGAATGGATTACCTACTCATTAAATAGCTAAATGAAAGTTAAAGCTCCCCAGAGGATTCGGATGGAGACTCAGAACCTGGAAAGCCCCAGTTCCAGGTGCTCCTCCTTGTCTCTACAATATCAAGGACAATGGTTGTCAGCCTCCTGCACCGCTCATTCCATCTTAGAAAGCCTAGTTCTGACCTTCCTTCTCAGTGCTCAGCTGAAGCCCTGTAGCCTCCAGGGAGGCCCAGGCTGTCTCCACAGCAGACAGATTGAGAGAGACATACCATTTGCCCTTGAGTCAACTCCACCTCATGGCGATCCCATCTGTGTCAAGGTAGAACTGTACTCCGTAGGGTTTTCAATGGGTGATTTTTTTGGAAGTAGACTACCAGGCCTTTCTTCAGAGGCACCTCTGGGTGGAACTGAACCGCCAACTTTTCTGTTAGCAGCCAAGCAAGTTAACTGTTTGCACCACCCGGGGACTCTGAGAGGAGAATGGGCCTGTGTAAAACATTGTACTGGAAAGGAATGTTTCCATTTCTATAGAAAATAAATCTTATAGATTGATTGGGAAAAAAGTCTAAAAAATTTCCAAACCACACATGTAATGTTTTGGGGTGTTTCTTTTTTTTTTTTTTGGTTTTGTTTTTAGCAATAGAAACTCCTTCAAACAAAATATACAAGGTACAGCAATATATAATGTAGATTTAAAAGCCAAGCTACTGTGGTAGCAGCTTGGCAACAGGAGGAGCCTAGACCCCCAATGGGGCCCTTCACTGCCTGAAAGACACAATTGTGGGCCATCACCCTCACTGTCCACAGGGAGAATCTGAGGCCTACTTTCCCCTCCACATCATCCCTGTCCAGTTCAAGCCACGACCATCTCATACTAGGCCTGTTGTTATTCCCTCCAAACTGGCCTCCCCAGCTGTACCCTAGCCCCTCTCTAATCTATCCTCTACAATGTAGCCAGGGCTATCTTTTTAAAATGTATGTGTAAGCCCTTCAGTCACTTCCCCTTACTTTTGGGATGAAGTCCAAATTCCAGAATGTGGCTCACAAACCCTGGTAAAGCCTGGTCGCTGCCCACCTCCCCAATCTCCTCTCTCTTCTTGGATCCTTCCAGCCTTAGGGTCTTTGCACAGGACTTGTTCCTCTGATCAGAACACTCTTCCTCCACCAAATAAGGACTTATCCTTCTGGTCACTTCCTCAGGAATTCCTTGATCTACAAGGCCAGATTAGATTCCCTTAAATGCTCTCAGAGCACTCATACTTTTTCTTTGTAACATGTATTCATTAACTCAACGTGTTCTGGGAGGTTCTCTTTAACTTGAGTTTGTAGAAGCAAATGTAAACATATGATAAGTGCTCTTCAGGGGTGGATGATATCCAGGGTGGGTATCAGTCAGAGTCCAAGGCTAGAACTTCCCTGGCAAGGGAAAGAAGGGTGGGTGTTAGCTAGGTGAAGGGGGAATGGGGGTAGAGATGGCACTCCTGGCAACCTCCAAGGAAACAATGACTTGTCTATTCGGGCCTAGAAAGTTGGTAGGCCCTCAGTAGAAGTCAAATGAATAACAATTGACTTGCCCCAAAGCAGAATCAGTCCTCCAGATTGACAGTGCAGAGCTCTTTCCTTCTAACACCACCCTGCGGGACTTCAGAAAGCATGCCTAAATTAATGGGGCAAAGGGGCAGTTCAATTACGCTTTTCCTTTCATAAATGAAGATAGCCCCCAAACATCATACAAATCACACTCAACTTTAGTCAACCTTTAAAAAGGAAAAAGATGGTGGCTTTGTGACATTACTGAATCCAAGCTTTTATTCCAATACTTGGACTTTCTGGGATAAATCCTTTGGAATGTTATCCCACTTGTGCCAGTCCCATTCAGGAAATGTCTGCCCAGTCAAGAAGGACCTTTCATTCCTCGATTTGATCTTGAAAAAATAGTGAACACACACAAAAAAGTTCAAAGTGTTGACAGTTGTTCCTTTAAAAGTGGTAGGAATACGGGTTTTTTTTTTCTAATTTTGTAATTATGTTGCATTGTTTGCCTAATACAAACATTTGAAAGCAGTTTTTTAAAGAACCATTTTCATACAGTGGTAGGCCCTGAGCAGGGAAGTGGTCATAATGTCCACCACGCAGTTAAAGTTGCCTGAAACAAACATGCATTCTAATAAGTAGAGTATGTTTACTCTAAAAATGCTGTTGAAAGACAAGTCCTCTTAAAGCCTGGTGGTTGTATCTATGCCCGTCTTATGAAACCATTCTAGGAGCCACCAGTGGTTGCAAGGGTTTAAAAAGAAATACAGTCACCTATTCAATTAGGATAATAATTCCCATCTCATAGAGCTGTTGAAAGGATTAAATGGATGCAGGTAAAGCAAACGGAACAGTGGCTGGCACATAATAAGCACTGTTTACGTGTTAGCTATTATTATTTTTACTACCGTTGCTATCCAGCAGCTCCCAATGGAGTAAGAAAGGGTGAAAAGGAAATATTCTAAGACAGTATATATGAAAAAAAAAAAAAGATTCCTACTCATAATGATTCTATAGTACAGAACAGAACTGCACCATAGGGTTTCCAAGGCTGTAAATCTTTACAGAAGCAGACTGCCACATCTTTCCCCACGCAGAGCCCTGACCAACTGCACCACTAGTGTTCCTAGACAGTATATAAACCCATTGCCATCAAATGGATTCAGATTTACAGCAGAATATCCCGTAGTCCTTAAGTTGATTCTGACTCACAGAGACCCTGTAGGACAGAGTAGCAGAACTGCCCCATAGGGTTTCCAAGGAGCGCCTGGTGGATTTGAACTACCATCCTTTCTGGTTAGCAGCCATAGCACTTATCCACTATGCCACCAGGGTTCCCTTCAGTATATAAAATAGTAAGGTCTAAAATGGAAGTGGAACCCTGGTGGCACAGCGCTTAACCATTAAGGCTGCTAACCAAAAGGTCAGCAGTTTGAATCCACCAGCTGCTTCTCGGAAAGCCTATGGGGCAGTTTTACTCTGTCCTATAGAGTCGCTGTGAGCCGGAATCAACAGCAATGGGTTTGGGTTTTTAAAATGCAGTTGAGCACAAAACTCTGAGGCCACATCCTAGAGTGACTGGTAACCTTCCAGATGGAGTTAATGCCTGCACCATCTTGGCAGTAAAGAGAGTTCCTAGTACCGGAGAGAGAGAATGTGGCCTGCTCTGAAGTCCCTCTATTAACTATAGTTCAGGAAGATTAGAGTGTATGCATGGTACGGGAAAGATAAGGAGCAGCAGGAATGGCAGAGGGGAGCCCCCGAGAAGGACTGAGTGCTCAGAATAGGCTGAAGAGAATCCCAAGAAGATGTCCTGGGAGAGGGAAAGGATGAGATCGATGCAGTAGAAAACATGGCTTGGAAGAGGGAGCGACTCTGGCAGCTGAGAGACCAGCTAAAAGGCTGCTGCAGTCGTACAGTAGGAAGATGATGAGGCCTACACCCGGGCAAGGGCAGCAGGCACAGGGAGAGGTAGGGGCCAGAATCTACAGGAGCACTGTGTGTGTAATAGAAATATACCTGCGAACCGCATAGATTTTAAATGTTCAAATAGCCACAGTGAAGAGAGGTGGAAGTAATTGTAACGCTGTGCTTTTAGCCCAACAAAAATGTTATCATTTCTCCCTGTGATCAATATTTTAAATTTATTGAACTATTTTACATTTTATTTTTCGTACTACGCCTCGGAATCCGAGGTGGATTTTTACACCGAAGGTGCATCTCGATTCGCGCATGAGGCATTGAGGAACTCAAGCCCCCTTTGGCCAGCGGCTGGTGGGCAGGGCAGCCCGCGGTGTCCGTGACGGGCCGCTGGCCGGGCTGGTTAGAGCTCCCTTGGGGTCAGGAGCCGGGGAGGATGCGGGCGGGCCCGCAGGCTGGCTGGGCGTCCTTCAACTTCTGTAACTTCGTCTGGGGCCGAACAGAAGAGCAGCCCATAGTGCTGCACGGCTAGAGAAAAGGCTGGGCCCTGCTGACTCGGACGAGTCCTCTCATCTCCACATTCTCTCACGCTGTGGGGCGCGGGACACGCGGGCGTGGCTCAACGCGGGTAGGAGGTCCCCCGAAGTACACGCGGAGTGGGAACTACGCTTCCCAGCATACAACGGGTCAAGAGGGGTCCTTTGGTCTCTGCCGGGCCTCGCAGGGCCTGCTGGGAGTTTTCATTGACCTCTGAGTCCCTCTCGTTTCCACCCGCCCCCGTCACCTCTGGGCCCCGCCCCCTCAAGAGCTGGTGACCTCGCAGAGTCCCGCGAGCGGCTCCCTTCTTCTCCTCTCATTGGTCCAGCCTGGCTGCCATTCGGGGGCGGGGAGGTAGCTTACGGATTGGCGGATTCCATTTGGCGCCAACTAGGAAAAGGGGGCGGGGCACCGGCGGCCCTTTAGTGAGCCACGAAAGGCCATCTCAGCCCCAACAGCCCGGGAGGGAGGTGTGGGTTTGCTTAGTGTTCTGCGTCCCCGGATTGGGCAAGGGTGAGAGAAGAACGAAGAGTGTGTGAGCCCGGGCCGTTGCCTCGCGGCCCTCTCCCGCCCTCCTTTTCTGATCCTCAGTGTTTGGATTTAATCTTCAGGTTGCCGGCTCCCGCCCGCCCGCCGGCCTCGCGGGGGGCGGGTCGGGCCCCCGTGCGTGTGGCTGGCGCCTGCCCGGCCCAGACACCCGCCCGTCCGCGCCGCTTGCCCGCGGCGGCCGCGTCCCTAAACCGCGGGGTCGTGTTTGTGTTTGACCCGCTGACACCGGCAGCTGGGCGCGCGGCCGAGGCCGGTGTCGGCGCGGCGGGGCGCGGCGGGGCGCGGCGGGGCGGGGCGGGGCGGGCGCGGCGGAGGCGGAGAAAGAAGGAGCGGGAGCCCTGGGGAGGCCGGGTGCCGCCATGGAACTGGGCCCGGAGCCCCCGCACCGCCGGCGCCTGCTCTTCGCCTGCAGCCCCCCTCCCGCGCCACCGGCCGTCGTAAAGGCGCTGTTCGGCGCGCCAGCCGCCGGGGGGCTGTCGCCTGTCACCAACCTGACGGTCACCATGGACCAGCTGCAGGGACTGGGCAGGTGAGGAGGAGGTCAGCGGTGGGGCTCCAGGCTGTCGGTCCTGGCGGTCCCCGGGGAGACTGGGCCGGGAAACCGGCTCGGGGAGAGGCGGACCTGCCCGCCTGGGTCTGCCGCTCGGGGGCGGCAGCGCCGGCCCCAGGGCCCGCCATGTGCACCCTTTTCTCGTGAGGAATGTTGGGCGGGAGAGGCCATTCGGACCCTCCAGGGCCGGACCCGGTGTGGGGTGGGGATGGCCCCTGCTCCCCACCTTCACCACCCCTTTGGGGTTACCCTGTACCCTCCTTCTGCCTCTTCCCTATCCCAGGGAGCCCTCTGGAACCTGTCCCCACGGGGAGAAAGCAGGGCCTCCTTAGCCCTTAGCTGAACCTCACAGGATCTTAATTTCCTGTGAGCTTTGTTCCTACCCAACAAAGGGACGTGGCATTTTCTTTCCTGGTGTTTGTACAAAATTATCGCAATCTCTCCTGGCCTCGTGCGCATTCCTGTTGCCCACTCGGTTCCTTTCCCAAAGCCAGGCTTTTTTACCCAACTTTCCATACCGGAAAGCTCCGGGACTTTTTCTTAGAGTAAAAAATGCATCGTACAGTGTTTCTAATGAGGCAGCTTTTCTCCCAGCCTTGGGCATCCCTTTTTCTAACTAAGCAAATGTCTTCTTCCTTTCTAAACCTCTGAAAGGCAGAAACACTGCCCTGGTCATCTTTAATCGTCTCTTCTAGCCCAGTGCCTAGAACACATGTTCCCATTTCAGGAAATATTTCAATACTGGTCATAATCATACCCTACAATGTGGCCCAGGAGTGTGCCCACTTTCTCTTTTCTCCTCTGCTTTTATCCTCAAGTGCAAACTGGGTGTTCAGGGTGGGAAAGTGGAGCCTGGTGTGGCCTAGAAGTAATGATGGTTCATGGCAGCCCAGCCCGGCCACTTGTTAAGCTTGTGGCCTGTCTCCTGCATGTAACCTTTTAATTGAGTCCTGGAAATTTCTCTTGGTTGTAGTGAGTATGAGCAGGCACTGGAGGTGAAGAACAGCAGTCTGCAGAGGATGGGCTCCTCCGAGTCAACTGATTCAGGTATTTTCTGTCTTCAGTTACGCATTGTGTGTCTGCTGTGTAGGGGACAACACTGGGAATTTACTGAAATATTCCTCTTCACTTGGGGACTTATTGGTGAGTGGTTGAGACAGGATATGGAGAATGCAAGGCATCGGGTGACAAACACCCTTAGGAACAGCAGGAAGAAACCCCTTGTAGCAGTTTATGGAGAGACAAAACAAGTTCAAGTGTCTGCAAGGAAGTGGTGTGTGCTGGGCCTTGAAGGATGAGTAACCCACTGCCCACTGCCGTCAAGTCGATTCCGACTCATAGCGACCCTGCAGGACAGAGTAGAACTGCCCCATGGAGTTTCCAAGGAGCACCTGGTGGATTTGAACTGCCAACCTCTTGGTTAGCAGCTATAGCGCTTAACCACTACACCACCAGGGTTTCCGAAGGATGAGTAGTAAAGTAAAATTCACCATACCGTTATAAGTGTAATTCAGGACGTCATCGGTTAAAATTTGGGGTCAAGTTATTGGAAGTATAATGAAAGTATTTGAGTAAGCTTGTGGAGGAAAACCGCCACTGTATTATTCTAAATCATAAATTTATGTTACTACAGGGTTTATCTTTGCACAGATAAGAGCATTTGGGCACAGATACATTAGGTGAAAGAACTGCAAGAACAAAAGTCTTAAAATACAGGCAGCTTCTTGAGAGCTAGATATAGGATTTTTATTTGTGGCAGTGTGGGAGGCCTTTCATGAGATGGGTACCTTACTTTGGTGCCATTTTGTTGAAGGCAGCAAATATTGGCCTTACATGTCACACGACTAGTAATTGAATTTTCAAAATCCCAAATTTTCCCACGTGATTTGCCAAGATAAAATATTTGAAATTGAAACTATCCCAGAAAACCCTGATACCTGTTCTTTCTGTGGTTGGAACTGACAGTTGGAAAGTTACCTGAGTTACCTCTGAACAACCAGGCAATCATGCCGTGAATCAGTTTAACCTTTTCCTCAAAATCTGTTTCAACTGATGGTAATTGGGATTCCTAGGTAATGCAAACGGCTAATGCACTAACCGAGAGGTTGGAAGTTAGAGTCTAGTGAGAGGCACCTTGGAAGAAAGGCCTGGTGACCTACTTCCAAAAAATCAGCCATTGAAAACCCTATGGAGCATAGTTCTACTTTGACGTACATGGGATCTCCATAGTTTGGGTTTTTTTGTTTTGTTTTGTTTTGGTAGTATTTGCAAGTAGGAGAGGGAATTGATAGATTATACTACAAAAATATTCAGACTTGCGCAAATAAGATGTTTTTGACAATCAGCAAACCACAGAAATCAAGTAGAGGTTTGACTTCAGTTCTGGCAAAGGTCTAAGCTATGAGTCTTTATTGGCTGACTTATACGTAAAGTTCTAATTTTATTTATTTTTAATGACAAAATGTATTTTGTTTATGATTTTCTGAGAGATTTTTAGACACTTGCAAAGCACAAAGAACTGAAAATATTTTAAATGAAAATCGACAGGCAAATGGAAATTCTGGTTGAAGGAATGAAGGCTGCTTTATAGACCAGCTGAACTACAGTGATTAATGGCGGCTAGAAACACTTTTTTTTTTTTTTTTTTCAATTTCCCACAGGCTTCTGTCTGGATTCTCCTGGGCCCTTGGACAGTAAAGAAAAGTATGTATTCACTGCTTTTAAATGTTTGTGCTTAGAAAAAGGTTTTGTTAATTCTATAATGACATTTTTCACACTCTGGCCTAGACCCCTGGCTTTAGCTGTCCCTAGTCAACAACAATCAAACTCTGACACACATGGGGTCACCATAAGTCAGAATCAACTGGATGACTGATGGTAGTCAGACTCCTTAATCCTGCCAACATTCTTGCTATCTTTTGAGAATGAGTGGTTTACATCAGCAGTTTTCAGAACCTCTCCTCCTTTATTTTAGCTATAATTTTGATGTTCTATTCAGAGCACTCAAACCCCTACTCCACCCTATAACATCATGGCCTTAAGAAAACCTGTGCTTTCAGTCATTGTGAAGGTTCTCAGGGCAAAACAGTCACTCCCTTGAGGACTCTGAGCATTAGGTGGGACCGGTGGGGAGAGTGGGGCACAGGAGCAACTGAACTTAGTTCAGCTGTGCTTCTGTGGTGTGAGTAAGCAGTCCTTGCAAGAGGCCACTGTCACTGAAGATTAGGGATGAGGGAAAACAGACTACAGCAAAAAGCATTTCTGATCACCTCCAATGTATAATAATTCAGGGTTTTTGTTTTGTTTTGCTTCATGATTTTTGCAATTTTCTCGGGGAAGGGGGGAACCTGTGCGTTTTAAGGGAAGACCTTAGTTTGTTTTTTTCACCTAGAAACTCAATATTGGGTTTGCTTCTTTGGGAGGCTGGTCTGTGTAACTGTCCCCAGACTACAGGCTAGACACTGTTCGTCTGCTAATATGAATAAATCCTTGCTTTATTCTCATTATTTACCTTCTGGTCTAATTGCAGCCTTGAAAATCCCATGAGGAGAATAAATTCCCTACCTGTAAGTTAGTGTCCTTGTTTATTCTGAGCTAATACCTTTTCTCTGCCCCCTCCCCTCCCGCTTAGCTACCAATGTAACCTTGATATGAGATCTTAAAGGGTGAAGACTGCTTATCTATAAGCACAAGACTATGGAAAAGCACTCAAGACCCTCTACATATTCATCTCTACCAGACTTTTATCAAACCTGCCAGGGTTCTTTTTACACCAGTGATATTATTTTGGAGATGATTTGGCCTTTGCTGAGAGGAATGTAGACCTTGTCAGGTTAGGTGTAAAGCCATGTAATGAGGACCTCCAACCTGTGTTCTGGCAATATGGCGCCTTGGCCACACTTATTGGATACCTACTACTATAGTGTAAGAAGAGCTAGCCCTCCCCTCTTTTTTTTCTTTCCCTTTCTTTTGAGAACTGAATTCTCATTTATGTACCCTAATTTCCTCTTTTCATTTTGATAGCAGAAGCTCCTGGGGTGTAGCCCAGCTCTGAAGAGGAGCCATTCTGATTCTCTTGACCATGATGTCTTTCACATGATTGACCAGGATGAGAACAAGGAAAATGTGAGTATGGCATCGCTATACTAACGACTAACCCCGGGCAGAAGTAAAATCAATGACTGGCTGCTTTCTGGGAGCTGAAACCTTTGCCAAAATCAAGCATGGTCTTTGGGGTCAGAGAATCCGAGGTTTGAATCCTCCTTCTTACTCGTTGTGTGACCTTGAGCAAGTTACTTCTGTTTTTAGTTTTCACTTTCCTCATTTGTAAAATAGATGTGTTTTTTTATGACCATTGCTGGAAATAAGTGAGATAATGTATATAAAACACTTAAAATGGTACCTGCCATGTAGGAGTTACTCAGATGGCAGCTCTTAGGAATATTTATGTCCATAAATAGTCAGTCTGGGAGGGTCAGCCCAGGCTTTCCTTTTCTCTTTGCTCTAACCCTGAGAGCTCAGGAAAAGGCTTCTTGGCAGCATTTGGAAGAATTGGGTCAATAGGTTCCAGGGAATCTCAGGGTAATGGAAATGGTGGCTTAGAGGAGGAATTTCTATGATCGTCCATCTAAAAAAAAGTCTCAACACTGTGGCCTGGCCTTCTCTCTTGCATCTGGCAGGGTGCCTTGCATAGGGCAGGCATCCAAACTCACTGAATGAATTAGCCCAGGCCCTCTTTCTCACTATTTCTACATCTGTTTGTTTCCCCCCTTTTTCCATTCCCTGCTGAAATACCACAATTTATAATCCTTAAAATCTTCCACACTTACTGCAAAACCTGCTGCTTCCAAGAACTCTCCTGATGGTTCATTTGGCAACTTGAGAGATGTTTTGAGGGAGGATACAGAAATGAGTTTTTGTGGGAACACCCTGCTCTCCCTGTGTTGAGCACTTGGGCACTGCTCCAGCCTCTGTGTAGTGCTTTCTGCCACACAGGCCAAGCTGTACTGATGCCTGGCCCTACCCAGGGCTTGGCTTCTCCCAGGGTTGCCTGCCTGGACCCTTGTTCTAGAGGGGAAACTGGGTAGGTGATGGTAAAAGCGTGCCCTCTCTGGTGTCATACTTCCTAGCTTTGTGACCTTGGCCACATCATGTGGCCTATAAGGCCTAGTTTCCTCATCTGTAAAATGGGGGCATCCAGGTGGTATTTGAGGGTTAGATGAATTAATGCACAGAAAGTGCTTGGGTACTGTGGTGGCACATCAACATTATGTGATACTAGTTGTTATTGCACTGAGCCCTTAATGACAAGTTCTTAAGTGGGTATTTCAGGTAGGGCAGTGTGGTTTTTCAAATTTCTCTATAATTATACTTGTTTTCTAAACTTTGTATTGAAATCTAACATAAAATAAAATATACAGATCTCAAGTATACAGCCTGATAAATTTCTACAAGTGAGCATACCTATATAAGTACCACCCAGATCAAGATGACATGACCAAACCCCAGAGGCTCCCTTTTGCTGCCTCTCTGTCAGTAACCATCTCCCACAAAAGTAACCATTAGTCTCCGTTTTGTCACCCTACATTAGTTCTGCCTGTTTTTTAACTTTTTTTTTACACGGTATATATTCTGCCACATCTGGCTCCTTTAACTCAACATTGTATTTGTGAGACTTAGCCACAAACTGGCAAGCCAGTAGTTTTTGTTTTTGTTGCTTTTAGTATGTGATAGTTATTTGAAGCGGGAAAGGCATTTTCTTATGTGTATGAAGAGGTGAAAAATAGAAGGCCCTTAAGCATATAGTATTTATCCCAGTGTAGTGGTTTTTCTGAGATTTTTTGTTTTGTAGAGTTGGCAGATATTTGTATGTTAGGAAATAAAGTATTTGTGGTGGAGGGGGAATGCTGCTTTAGAAGTTGGTCATTGAACAGGTTACACATATCCAGTGTTAGAAGTTAGATCAGAAACAGCTCCACCCTTCATTCGGAGGCTGTTGTAAAGGTGGTGACTAGTGCCCACTCCTCTTGCCTGTCTCACCCAAGCTACAGCTGAGGCCCTAGAGCTGGTTTTCATGGACAGTAGAAGATGTCTCCGCTATACTGTCTTGCAGGAAGCCTTTGAGTTTAAGAAGCCAATCAGACCTGCATCTCGTGGCTGCCTGCACTCTCATGGACTTGAGGAGAGTAAAGATCTCTTCACGCAGAGGCAGAACTCTGCCCCAGCTCGGATGGTACGTGCCCTGACTTCCGCAGGGGAGCTGCTGAGGGGAAGCAAGAGTTAAAGCACCCTCTTTAACCTGGAACTGAAGACACTGCAGTAGTTCTTACTGTCTTTATCTTGACTTTGTCCTTTGAAACTAGGCTGTGAAACATTCTCGCTGTTTGAGACAGGCAGAAGCAGAGTGAGAGCTGTTGTGTTTGAAACATTGTACTTGAGTGGGGAAAATAATCTGCAGGCATCCTGGGTCATTCTAAGTGTGTGTATGATGGGGTTATATCTTTTACTTAAAACTTGCGCTTTTACTATGCATCCTGAGTGCTAGAGGCACTCCCCAGAGAGGGGTTTTATTTGGAGACAGCACTTGGCTTCTTCAAAGGTGGCTTATTAACAACAATGGTGAATTCCAGTGAACCACTGCCTACAGGCTGCTTGGCAGCATTTAGGGTCACTTGTCCCTGGGCTATTTATTTGTTAGTCAGAAACTGTCATTACTTCTAAAGTTTCCTACTGTTAGCCTGAACTGGATCAATAAACAGCCCTATAGACTAGAGAGAGCCAACTTGAGCTGATCATAGTTGGTTTCTGAGTTTTCCTGGGAATTTGGGTCTGAAAATACAGCTTTCCAATCTGGCATGTGGTTTGAGATTCAGGTTCGGCTGATATTACTGTTCTGTCTACCACTGCACAAACCACTTTGACAACATGTTCTTATATTGAGTCATCATGATTTTGTGAAGTAGCTGGAGTTACCCCATTTTACAGATAAGGAAAGTACAGTCACAGGAGTTGAGAGATTTGCCAAAGGTCGCAGATAATAGAACACCAGGATTTAACAGAATCTCCAGAAGCCTGAGTACACGGTAACCCTTTGGGAGTTGGGTATGAAGAACTAAATATCTTTAGCGTATGCTTGGAGAGCAGAGCACCAGGGTTTCCTGTGATCACTTGGCCATCCCTAATTGTAGGTGCTGGGCATGCAAACTGAAAGGTCAATGCCAATCCCACTGGTTTGGCTAGCAGACGTGTCAGAGGATATTTCTTTGGTATTGTTTTTAGTCTCTAAGCCACAATCTGTTTCCTCATAATAGCTTCTTGGTGTAGGAACCTGGGGAAAGAATTAGTCCTATCTAGAAACAGATCTAGACTTGTCTGGCGTTTTCTATACCACATTTGTACTTGGGGATCCCAGAACCTATCTCACAAAAACCAGTTTATAACCTGGAGTGCTATCCACAATAACGTTACTCCCTCTGGGCTCCAGTGGCACAGAAACTGCCAGTTTGTCCAGGATGTATTCAGGTGTACTTGTGGAGAGTCAAAGATGTCCGGAACTTGTTTCATATCAGGGAAGCATAGCTAGCATGAGAACCGGAGTAGGCCAGCTGCAAAGGGGATTCCTAGGTGAGCGATCCACTCACTGAGCCAGAGGGCCACTTGAGGACAATTGCCCAAAGGGATTTGGGTGTTCTTAAGGATTATTTATAGGTCTTATTTTAGAGCTGCCTTGTTACTGTTAAAAAGTGTATCTCTAAACTTTTTTCCTAGCTTTAAAAGCTCCTAAAAGAGACATAATTCAGTGTTAGCAGTGTTTATCCCTAGATATCGGATTTGTGAATGATTTTCTGAATTTTTTATATTAAATCAGTGTTAGTTATACAGTGGAGGTTCCTCCCCTAAAAAAACAACACAAGATTGCCTAATGAAATACTCCTATTTTTACTCCAGGAGTGGTTCCATCTCCTCGGGAGGTAGTGGAGTACGGAGAAAACCTCGGGCTTTGGAATCAGCCAGCCTAGTTTTGTGATCTTAGTAAACTCTCTTAAGCATAAGTGTCCCGATTTGTTAAAAAGAAAAGGATTAACTACCCCTTAGTGTGTGTTGTAGGAGCTCTGGTGGCACAATGGTTAAGAGATCAACCGCTAACCAAAAGGTCTGCAGCTGGAATTCACCAGCTGCTCCTTGTAAACTTGATGGGCAGTTCTACCCTGAACTATAGGGTTGCTATGAGTCTGAATAGACTCAACGGCAATGGGTTTGGTTTTGGTTTAGTGTGTTTTAGGCTAATATGGGATTGTACATATAAAGATTATATATCATAGTGCCTTGCACATAGTAATTGATTTAAAAATTGAGCGGCTATCATTTAAATCCCGAGTGTAAAGAACTAGGATATACTTTCTAGAACCAGGCCACCCTTTATTTCCCTCTGTCAGAACTTGTTACATAGATATTCTCTAGGCTGTTGTCTGGTCTCCATAGAGACTTGCATCTTTTCATCCTTCTTTATTTCAGCAGGTTATCATAGTATCACAACTCTCATGTTGATCACCATTCACCAGTTGTGACCTGATAAAACAAACCTTGTTCTTCACAAGAGCCCATCCCCAGATCCCTCATAAAGTGATTGCTTCTGGGAAGAGTCTTTTGTAAAGACTTCTTACTTCTTAACCTGACTCTGTGAGTGTCACATCATTTATAATCTCAGGGTACATTTTTCTTTGTTTACTAGCTGCTAAAATTTTACTTCTTATAACAAATACAGTATCTTTTCCTCATGAAAGCTCATGACCTAACCAAGGAAATAAAAACTGATCAGAGCTGTCATTTGTTAACAAGTAGTGAATTGTGTCTTCTAGCTTTCCTCGAATGAAAGAGAGAGCAGCGAGCCAGGGAATTTCCTTCCTCTTTTTCTGCCCCAGTCACCTGTGACAGTGACTCTGTCTGATGAGGATGATGGCTTCGTGGACATTCTCGATGGAGAGAGTCTTAAGGTACTGTGTGTGTGTGTGGCTGATACTTTTCTTCAGTTGGTGAGAATTTATTGAGACTCTGATTCTAACCTGAATCACTCCTATGGGAGGTTCAAAAGATGACATTAATATGGTCCTTCTTACCCTGAAGGAGCTGACAATCTATTTTGTGCAAGAGACGTGAAATAAAAACAGCGTAACGGTGTAGGACTAGCTGCCACATGGTGTAAAGTTGAATTGGCTGAGGATGCCTCCTCATGTACCTTCAAGGGAGAAGAAGCTTATAGCCATGTTCAGATATCAGAACTATTAAGTGTGATTCTCTTCTGACCTTAAGGGCTGGGGGAGTGGTGGTGAGGGAGGAGGGGACATTACATGCCTTCTATCCAAACTAATGTTAGTTTCTATTGGATGTTTTTAAACCAGTTTTCCTTTTTCTTTAGAATGATGAGGAGACCTCATCATGCATGGCAAGCCTCTGGACAGCTCCCCTTGTCATGAAAAGAACTACAAACCTTGTGAGTTATTCCCACGTGTCTGGAGGAAGCCTTGAGTAACTGGGCTCTGGGACAGTATGGACCCATATTATCCTCTAAACAGAAAGCTAGTCTTTCTGCTCACACCGCCATAGGAATCAGAACTTGTTCCATTTGAGATTCTTTGGATCCATGGGCCTTGCTATTTGACTGGTCTCTAGTGTTCTCTGATGTAACTTTTTTTTTCCCCCCTCATTGATGTGTGAGGGCACCTTGGTAATTTATATGCGTGCAGTTCTTGTTTTTATAATTTCATTTCAATCACGATTAGTCAGCTAATGTCCTTTCTGGATGACCTACAACTCTGGTCTCTCTGAACTTACTAGTGTAAGCACAGCTTTGGGTGACTTCACTTCCAGCTGGCAGCATCCTAAATGTTGTCTAAGTGACCATCAAAACTCTGCCTTGTACCTTCGCAAAGCAGATTCCCACCCTGGACCTCATGGCTTCCTCTTGCTCTGATTTTGAGAAGGGGCAGGCAGTTGCTGTGGCCACCAACATTTGCTTCAGCCAGGATTTGGTGGGGCCAGTGGGTGAACTCCTGTGCTTCCATGTTGAAACTTCCCTTTTAGTCAATGTCCTTAATTAGCCATTTTTGTACCTGTGTGTCTTCTTGCCCTAAATAGGGTTTGGTGATGCAGTGATTAAGAGATCAGCTGCTAATAAAAGATTGGCAGTTTGAATCCACCAGCCACTCCCTGGAAACCCTATAGGGCAGTTCTACTCTGTCCTATATGGCCACTGTGAGTTGGAATCAACTCAGTGGCAATGGGTTTGGGGTTTTTTTTGTTTTGTTTTGGTACCTGTGTGTCTTCGTGCCCTAAATAGGGTTTGTCTCTGCTGTCATCCTCTGTAGCACCTTGGTTTAACTCAGCCCCAATATTAAAACTTCACACTTCTGGAAGTAAGACAGTAGGAAGTGAGTTGTTTTTCCCTGTCGCAATCAGGCGATAGCAGTGGAGAGAGAGCACCTGATGGTAAAGTGGACAATAGCTTATTCTGGAATGTGGCCTAGTTAAACTCATGCATACATTCGTTACTCTGCCCCACAAACTTACACTCTTAACTCCATTTTAACAACCTTTATGGCCATGTTTTATTGTATAACCTAGCTGTCTTATACCTTTTCTGGATTTAGGTGGGGTATTTAAACCCAACAAACTGTCCAAGCAGGGTACAAGTAATAAAATGGATGGGATGAGGCAAGTCAAAAACGTGTTCCTGATTGGAAGGTCACAGTTACGTCTCTTCACTCTGTGTAGACAATAAGCTTTTTAAGAGCAAGGATTGTCTTACTCAAAATTGATTTGTCTTTTTTTTTCCTAAGGGCAATCGATGCAAGCTGTTTGACTCCTCTTCCATGTGTAGCTCTACCCGGTCAGTGTTGAAGAGACCAGAACGATCTCAAGAGGAATCTCTGTTTGGGAATACAAAGCGGAGGAAAAGCATGACTGGGGCCAGTGTGGAAGAGGCAGCCACTCCAGGGAAGCCCCAGGAGGTTAGTTTTGTGGGTTCCTTTTTGTCTGAAGGGAGTGATTTTTCACTGGTTTCAAAAGTGTCCATAATTGCCTATTAAAGCATTTTTATGATGGCTGCTTCAAAATCCTCGTCAGATAATCCCAATATCTGTGTCTTTTCAATGCTGGTGTCTGTTGTCTTCCTGTTCAAATTCCCATTCAAAATTCCTAGTCAGATTTTCCTGGTTATTGGTATGAATGAATGACTTTTCTATTGTTCCTGTATATTTTGAGACTCTGGATCTATGTAAATCTGTTTTACCAGGCCTTGTTTGATACTGTGGGGAGGGGTAGGGTGCCACTTCTTTACTGCCATGTGGAGATGGAAACCCAAGTTCTCCGACACAGGTTCCATGGACACCTGGAGTGGTGGGAAGCCTCACTGCTGAGTCAGTGACGGGGAGTTCAGGCTCCTCGAGTGGCCTCCGCTGACACCACAGGGCAGGGGATCCCCATTACCACTGGGCAGAAAGGAAAGTCTCAGTTCGTTACTCAGCCTTCTCTGACACCATCCCAGTGGAGCAGGGGTTAGGACACTTCATTACAGCTGAGCAAGACTGGAAGTCTCCTCACTCAGCCCTTGCTGACAGCGGTAGCAGCCATTTCCCCTGGTGTTTGGTTGGAGTAGGGCCATTATTGCCTAAAGGTTCTCTGTCTTCCTAGGCTGACCTTTTCCTAGTCTGTTAGAGAGAGCAGGCTTTTTTGTTGGAGCTTGTGTGTGTGTGTTGGAAATAACAAAACATGCCCTGAACAATTTCTGCTTGTACAATTCAGTAGCATTGACTACAGTCTTCAAGTTGTACAGCCATTCTCACTCTTCTTTTCCAAATTATCCCACCACCATTAACATAAACTCATTGGCCCCTAAGCAAAAACTTCCTCTTCCCTGTCCCTCCCACCCCTGGTAATCACTAGTAATTTTTGGTTTCTGTATAGTTGCTTATTTCATACAAGTGAGATCAAACAGTATTTGTCCTTTTGCAATTGACAGGTTTTGCTCAGTAAAATGTTTTCAAGGTTCATCCGTGTTATGGCATGTATCAGGATTTCATTTCTTTTTATAGCTGAGTAATGTTCCGTTGTATGAATCTACCACATTTTGTTTATCCATTCATCTGTTAATGAATATTTCAGCTGTTTGTACCTTTTGGCTGTTGTGAACATTCGTGTATGTGTGTGTCTGTTTTGGTTTCAGATCTCTTGGGTATACACCTAAGAGTAGAATAACTGGGTCACGTGGTAGTTCCATGTTCAACGTTTTGAGGAACCACCAAATTGTTTTCCCACGGTGACTACTATTTTACATTCCCATCAACGATAGATGAGAGTTTCTGTTTCTCCACAACCTCACCAACACTTACTGTTTTACACTTTTTTTTTTTTATTGTCATTCTCATGGGGGAGCAATGATTTTGATTTGCATCTCCCTAAGGAAACTCTGGTGGTGTAGTGGTTAAGTGCTACGGCTGCTAACCAAAAGGTCAGCAGTTTGAATCCACCAGGCGCTCCTTGGAAGTTCTGCTTGGGGGGCAGTTCTGCTCTGTCCCATAGGGTCACTGTGAGTCGGAATCCACTTGATGACAACAAGTTTGGTTTTGGAGTGACTAATGATGTTGAGCATCTTTTCATGTGCTTGCTGGCCATTTAAATATCCTCTTTGGTGAAAGGTCCCTTCAAGGCCTTTGCCCATTTTTTGATTGGATTGTTTGTCTTTTTGTTAAGTTGTAGAAGTATTGTATATATTTTGAATAGTAGAAACTTGTCACATATGGGCTTCCCCAAAATTTTCTCGCGATCTGTAGGTTGTCTTCACTTCTTTGGTAAAATCCTTTGATGAACAAAAGTATTTCATTTTTATAAGGTCTCATTTATCTATTTTGTCTTTTGCTTTTGTTGTCATATCTGATAGCCCATTGACAAAAGCTAGGTCCCACACCTTCCCCCTATATTTTCTTCTAAGAATTTTATGGTTTTAGCATTCACATAGGTACTTGGTCCATTTTGAATTGGCTTTTGTGTATGGTGTGAGAAATGGATCCTGATTAATTCTTCTGCATATGGAAATCCAGTTTTCCCAGCACCGCTTATTGAAGAGACTGTTCCTTCCCCATTGGATGGATTTAGTACTGTTCTTGAAAATCAGTTGATCATAGATGTATGGATTTGTATGTGGACTCTCAGTTCTGTTCCATTGGTCTATATGTTCCATATGTCTATATGTCTACCAAACCCAGAACCCAGTGCTGTCAATTCGTTTCCGACTCACAGTCCAGGCTGTTTTAATTACTGTGGCTTTATAGTATGTTTTAAAATCGGGAAGTGTGAGTCCTACTTTATTCTTCAATATCGCCTTAGCTATTTGGGATCCCCTGCCCTCCCATATAAATTTGGGGATTGTATTGAATTTATAGATTGCTTTGGGTAGTATTGACATCTTAACTAAATTAAGCCTTCCAATCCATGAAAAGTAATGTCCTTCCATTTATTTAGGTCTTCTTTAAATTCTTTTAGTAATGTTTTGTAATTTTCTATGTACAAGTCTTTTACCTTCCTGATTAAATTTATTCTTAGGTACTTTATTGTTTTAGATGCTATTGTAAATGGTAGTTTCTTTAATTTTCTTTTCTCCTTGCTCACTGCTTGTATTTAAAAACTTGACTCATTTTTGTATTGACCTTGTACCCTGCCACCATGCTAAACTTACTTACAGTATTTCTTCTAATAGCTTTCTTATAGATTCTTTGGGATTTTCACATATAGCATCATGTTTTCTACAAAAACTTCCTCCTTCCCAATTTGGATACCTTTTTTCTTTTGTAGCCTAATTGTTCTGGCTAGGACTTCCAGAACAATGTTGAATAGTAGTGGTGAGAGTGGGCATCCCTGTTTTATTCCTGATCTTACTGGGAAAGCTCTCGGTATTTCTCCGTCGAGTACGGTGTTAGCTGTAGGTTTTTCATAAATGCCTTTATAAAAAAAGGCATTTTGAAGAATTTCTCTCTATTCCTGCTGAGTGTTTTTATTGTGAAAGGGTGTTGGATTTTGTCAAATATCTTTTCTGCATCTATTGAGAATCATAGTTCTTTTCCTTTGTTCTGTTAATGTGGTGTATTACGTTGATGGATTTTCTAATGTTGAACCACCCTTATATTCCTGGGATAAATCCCACTTGGTCATGGTATATAAACCTTTTGATATATTTTTGTATTCAGTTTGCTGGTATTTTGTTGAGTTTTTTTTTTTTATTATTTTTTTTTATTGTGCTTTAAGTGAAAGTTTACCCAAAAAGCCAGTTGCTCATATAAAAATTTATATACACCTTGCTATATACTCCTAGTTGCTTTCCCCCTAATGAGACAGCACACTCCTCTCCACCCTGCATTTCCATGTCCATTCAGCCAACTTCTGTCCCCCTCCGCCTTCTCATCCAAACAGGATCTGCCCACATAGTCTCATGTGTCTACTTGATCCAAGAAGCTCACTCCTTACCAGTATTATTTTCTATCCCATAGTCCAGTCCAATCCCTGTCTGAAGAGTTGGCTTTGGGAATGGTTCCAGTCTTGGGCTAACAGAAGGTCTGGGGACCATGACCTCTGGGGTCTTTCTAGTCTCAGACCATTAAGTCTAGACTTTTTATGAGAATTTGAGGTCTGTATCCCACTGCTGTCCTGCACCTTCAGGGATTCTCTGTTGTGTTCCCTGTCAAGGCAGTCATTGGTTGTAGCTGGGCATCAACTAGTTCTTCTGGTTGCAGGCTGATGTAGCTTTGTTGAGTACTTTTGCATCTATATTCATTAGGAATATTGATCCATAGTTTTCTTCTTTTGTGGTGTCTTTGTCTGGCTTTGGTATCAGGGTAATGCTCACCTCATAGAATGAGCTAGGAAGTGTTTCCTCCTCTTCTATTTTTTGGAAAAGTTTAAGTAGGATTGGAGTCACTTTTTCTATAAATGTTTGGTAGAATTCTCAGTGAAACCATTTTCTGCAGGACTTTTCTTTGTGGGAGGCTTTTTTTTTAATTGTGCTTTAAGTGAAAGTTTACAAATCAAGTCAGTTTCTCATACAAAAAACTTACACCTTGCTATGTACTGTTAGGTACTCTCCCCCTAATAAGACAGCACACTCCTCCTCTCCACCCTGTATTCCCCATGTCCATTCAACTAGCTCCTATCTCCCTCTGCCTTTTGATTACTGATCCAGTCTCTTCACTTGTTATGGGTCTGATGATCGACTATTTCTTCTTGAATCAGTGTAGGAAGTTTATGTTTCAAGGAATTTTTCCATTTCCTCTAAGTTATATACTGAATTCTCTTGCTCAACTTTTTGTGTGTGTGTGTGAGAATCATCCAGATTGTTGCTTACATCCCTAGTTTTTTTGTGTGGTGTTTTTGTTTGTTTTGAAATGCTGTGTACTGTTCATTGTGTGATTATGCATTCTACTGTTAATTGACATTTGGGTAGCGGTTCACAAGTTGTGGCTTCTATGAATAAAGCTACTGTAAATATTCTTGTGCAATTCTTTTTTTCTAGACATACTTTTTATTTCTTGTAGATAAATACTTAGGAGTGGAATTACTGGGTCAGAGGCTAGGTATATATTTAGTCTTAGTAGATATTGCCAAATAGTTTTCCAAAGTATTTGTACTCCCTACAATGTATAAGAGTTCCATTTGTTCCACACTCTTACCCAGTATTTGATAATGTTCATTGCTTTAATTTTAACCATTCTGATGGGCGTGTGGTATGTATGGTTTTAATTTGTATTTCCCTAGTGGTCATTTTTGTTGGTCATAGATTATCCTCACTATTGCTCATTCAAGTCTTTTGCCCATTTTTCTGTTGGGTTGTCTCTTATTTATTTGTGGAAGTACTTTATATATTCAGCTATGACTCTTTCACTGGATGGATGTATATTTTTCCCCCACTCTGGCTTGCCTTTTGATATTGTTCTTTTGATAAATAGAAGTTCTTGATTTTTAAATGTATCTCAATTTGTCAATCTTTCTATTTATGTGTAGTGCTTTATGTGTCACATTTGAGAAATCCTTACCTCTCTGTGATCAGTCCTCTTGACATGACCTTATAAGTCTGATCACTTCCTTGCTTCTATGACAAGGCGTTCCAGGTTCATCTCGTACATTTCTTGTCCCACGCCTGAAGTCAATCACGTCTTCAAAAAGCCCTGGTTTCTTTTAGTGGAAAATAGTATTTAGAGACCACATTATGTCCTGTACACTAGGGGTGCTCATTCACCCCTAGAGCTTTGCAGTGGATAGAGCTGAGAAACGGTTGTTTTTTGTTTTGTTTTGTTTTGTTTTTTAACATAGCCGTAATGTTAACCCCCCTCTTTAAAAAAAAAGAAAGGAAAATTTAGTTTCAGAGCAATTCTGTTAGAGACTAAAATAATAGTGGACCTAGTCCATAGCCCATGTTCATTTATTTACTCCAGATTGAATCAAATAAGAAAAATGCCTTCTTTGCTAAATATAGAAGTTAACATTCCATTCTCTTCCATGTGATATGTTCCAGATGAATGTTTTTGAGAAACCTGTTCAGAACTCCACCTTTGATTTGTTGCAGATTCTACATCAGTCTTTATCCTTGGCATCTTCCCCAAAAGGGACCATTGAGAACATTTTGGACAGTGACCCAAGGGACCTTATAGGAGACTTCTCTAAGGTAATTGCAAACAGATGCAAGCAGAGCTGTTCTGACTGAGTGGTGCACGGAGTGGGGATACCTAGAACCCCACTCAGCCTTTCTCCCTCCCTGAGGTGGCCCCTGAGGTGCCTCCAGAGGGACGCAGTTTGGAAATTTTAAAGGTAGAGAAACTTGGTGGGTTCTCATAGTCATTTTTGTGTTGGACTTTGAGATTATAGACTTTGCTGACCCAGTTTTTTTCTGCTTTGAATTTCTTGTTGATACCATTGTTTTCATCAGTGAAAGCATGCTGAATCATTGAGTATGTCTGAATTTTTGGTAGTTAGTATGGATTTTTTTTTCTTGCCCCGCCCCGCCCCTGCAAGCCTATCCTGTGTCTATTGGTACATATGTGTAACAAATAAAAATTTTCAAAATGTCTATTTTTCCTACCAACAATTCAGACATCTCATACAATACTCTGTAAAAACAGTAATTTGCAGCACATGCCTGTTTCTTTAGTTTCAAACAGCCATTAAGACCCCTGCCTTGTGGCAGCATACTCTGTCAGTGGTACAGCAGCTTCCCAATAAACCCCAGGGGCTGAAAAAGTTCATGGTCACTGTATATACTACCCATTACAAAAGGGTTAAGGTAGGAAGCTGCTGAGCTTGGCTCCAATGCAAAGATCAGGTACTCTGAGAAGTATGTTTTTGATTATAAAAAACAGTATTGCATAAAAGTATAAGGAAGCAGAAATAAACTTCCAGTATCACTAAAGTCTATATGTCAAAAGATTATCGTAGAATGCCCAGGGTTGAAGCTGAATTTCTCCACTCTCCAGAGAAGTTCAGAGAAAGATCAGCTGATGGCCTGAAGTGCTGTGAGGAAGGTTGGCTGCATTTGAGCCATGGTGAAATACCAGGGTGGGACAGGGAATGTGTCGGCAGCAGCTTGTTTGCCACATTTGACTTGCTTAATCTTTTCTTTATTAATTTAGCTAACATTTATTGAAGCACTTATTATGTATTAGGCACTGTGGGGGATTCCCAAGTAAGACCCAATTCCTTTCCTTAAAGAACTTGGTGTAGTAGGAGAGGTGAGCCGTGTTATATACCACATGTAAACGAGCCACATTCACCACACGGCAAATTGAAATAAACGTCACTGAGATGTAAGCAACAGGCTAAGAGAAACAAGGGGAGGTTTGTCTTAGCTAGAGGATTGGGGAAGGTGTGGGCCTGGGCCATTGGTATTTCAGCTGGGTGGGATTTGAAGGAACAGGAAGAGTTAAGAGGTTGAAAATGGGAGATAGTTCCAGCCTGAAGGGATGAGTAACCAAAGACCTGGGTGTGCTTTGGAGGTGTTCCTGCTTGTGAAACCTTCAGCTTGAATTGAGGCTGTTGATTATGTTTGTCACAATGGCCACTGCATGGCCACAGGGGTGGGTGCACTCTTGATCAACCAGTTACCTTAATGAGTAATTGCTGATGTGCCTGTCTTCTGCCTAACTAAGCCTGGACCAGGTCTCATTTTTTCCAACCCCAGAGCCTAGCACCGTAGCAGCTGCTCAGTAGATGAGTGAAGTGCCTTCCCTTACTGTATTTTTAAGTGCCGTTTGTAGTCTGAGATGAGAAATCCTGACAAAAGCAAGTGAAAAAAGAAACTACCAGGATGTTTCTGAATTCAGGCTGGCTTCCTAGCCGGCTAACCTTGGATAAGGTGCTTAATTTGTCTGAGTTTTTCCATCTGAAAATGAGGATGATATTCCTTGTAGGTGTGTGTGAAAATTAAACGTCAGGGTGTTAATGAAGTGCCTACGAGAGTAATTAATTAGCACATACTATCTGATTAATGTTTGCTTTTTTAAAACTGCTTACCAGGCGACCAGTATAAGTGTTGCATTTATAGGCTTTCAGATTTGCTAAGTATCTTTTTTTTTCTCTATTTTATTTTAGGGATATCTCTTTCATACAGTTGCTGGGAAGCATCAGGATTTAAAATACATCTCTCCAGAAATTGTAAGTCACCTCTTTGGAACCCATAGGGTATTTGAATCTAGTGTTCCTAGACCCAGGGTTAATTCTCCTTGGCTTTCTCTCTGCAGATGGCATCTGTTTTGAATGGCAAGTTTGCCAACCTTATTAAAGAGTTTGTTATCATTGACTGCCGATACCCATATGAATATGAGGGAGGCCACATAAAGGTATGAATTCCTGAGGGTTACTGTCGAGCCCTACTGTCTTGTCTCGGGGAGGGACCCTTAGACGGGATCTATGATTTTAAAAAAGGAGGGACAGTGGCACCTGCCCAACTTAACCTCACATGTTATTTGTGAGAATAAAAAGAGACAGAGGATGTAAAGGCATTTGACTCTTGGTGCACCAATTGAATATTCCCTGGTCTACACTGCCCTCTACCACTTTGTACAGCAGATGCTCCCTGTTCTAGCCTTCTTGTCATCACCTTCATGGGCATCTCTAGGTCATACCTGCTGATTTCTAAGCCGAGGGAGGGCAGAAGGTCTCCACAGTATTTGTTGTTCAGGTACAAATATTTGAACACCCCAGGGTTCCTGCCTGAAGAAAGCCAGTCGCTGGCAGTGGTCTCTGGCACGTTTAGCGGTCCCTCTTAGTTTGTAGTTCAGTCAAGCTGCTTAAATTAATGGGGAAGAGGCATTATTAGGACACACTTTCCCAGGAAGAAAGGAACTGTTGGTGCTATTTTAACCTTTTACCAAATGAAGTAGTGTTGAAGAAGTGCTTTACATACAGTGTTTGCTTATGGCTTTTGAAAGTCCCCAAATTCACAGATACCACTCATAACATTACCATAGCTGTGTAATGGAATTTCAGTCCCATTTCCAGTCCCCGTGTGTGTTCCTGCATAGTTAGTGTATAGAGAGCTACGAAGCTCCGTTGAGATACAGGTGCCAGGTGGTCTACTGGGCTATTGAGCCTGGAGACCAGTTCCCGTGTGCCTGTAAAACTGGTCTCGTAGACTTAAAGGTTACTGTCGCGGAGTCAGTACTGCAGGTGTGGGACACACAGATACCAAGAGTCTCTGGTACCTTCAGGGTGCGGTGAACTTGCACATGGAAGAAGAGGTTGAAGACTTCCTACTCAAGAAGCCCATTGTACCTACTGATGGCAAGCGTGTCATCGTGGTCTTCCACTGTGAATTTTCTTCTGAGCGAGGCCCCCGCATGTGAGTGCTGCACAGAACTGGGCTCTGTGGGGCATGGGCACCACTGCTTTTACGGGATGTGGTTGTGCATGGCTCACACTTGGAGCATACGTTAGCATAGCAACCATCCTAATTCACATCCCTGATCATCTCCAGGCCCTGACTTTCACACATGACATATACATACATGGTTTGTAAAAGCATGGAACAGATGTTTTCCCACATTCTTGTCCATTTAGCAGTTACTTAGTTTCATGAGTGGCCCCTTTTCAGTGTGGTTTATAGGCTTGACCTAACAGTTTCAGGAGGAAGGATTTTCAGGTTCCTCCAGTCCAGCCCTGTCTAGGATGCTAGCGTTGACTGCAGCATCCCCTGTGGATCTCTGCTTTATCACCCCCATTCCTGCGTCAGTCCTCGCCATTGTTGGATGTGGCTCGCTGTTAGTCCTAAGTTCCTCCAGATGAAAATAAGGTGGAAGCTACCGGACAGAGTGGAGGAGCAGCAGGGAGGCTGGAGTGGAGTGAAAGGGAGAGCAGCCTGGGGTGAGAGAGTGATAAGAAGTCAGGTTTTGTGGGCCATGTTAAGACTTTGATTTTTACACCAGCATGTGAGGTGGGTTCAGCTGGAAAGATCTGAGTGAGGGAGACAGTAGTCAAAGAGGGAGGAGGCTGGGGAGTATGGCTGGGTTGGGAATTCAGGGAGAAGCCAATACCATATGTGAGGCACGGGGTGGTGACAGGACGATGGTCAGGGGTCAGGTGCTGAGACTGGTTAACTTGGAGGAAGTGAAGTTAGAGAAGAAGCCATCTACCTTTAAATACAAGGCCGTGGCACTGGCCATGACACTGGTCCTAAGGCTCTCCTGTGGTCAGGAACTGTTGGTGTCCAAGAATGAATGTTGAGTTGGGGAGATGTGTGTGAGGACTGCTTAAACCCACAACCACTGCTTTTACTGTATTCTTTCCTTTTTTCTGTATCAGAAGGGCTAACCTGCCTTTGGCCTTCGTTTCCCTTTACTAGGTGCCGGTACGTGAGAGAGAGGGATCGGTTAGGTAATGAGTACCCCAAACTCCACTACCCTGAGCTGTATGTCCTAAAAGGCGGATACAAGGAGTTCTTCCTGAAGTGCCAGGTGAGGCGGGTCTCTGGAGAGCATGCCCTACCCCTCACTCACGTTGGATAAGGGGCCCTTTTGTTGCCAGGAGCCTGGGGTGTCTGCCCTGCAGAGAGCAGGCCCCTATAGAACCTGCTGTCCAGGTCTGCATTGCTGCTCCCAGCTTTGCACCCCTGGGAGGGGAGGGAGAGAACCAGATTGTAACTGTGAGGCAGGTGTGCCCTAACTCACCTCTCTTGTCTCTCAGTCTCACTGTGAACCCCCCAGCTACCGGCCCATGCACCACGAGGACTTTAAAGAAGACCTGAAGAAGTTCCGCACCAAGAGCCGGACCTGGGCAGGGGAAAAGAGCAAAAGGGAGATGTACAGCCGTCTGAAGAAGCTCTGAGGGTGGCAGCGCTGGACTGCAGCAGCCTGAGCCTCCTTGCATCCCTCCCCTTTTCCCTTCCCCTCTTTGCTGCACAGAAACTTGAGGAAAGGGGCCAGCTGTGTGGCATATGAAGAGAAGGCCTGCGGCTTTCACGCCTTAAACCTACCTCCCAGAATCCCAGGGTTGGAGCCCAGAGTATCCTGTTGGCAACACCTCTTCTGTCCCTCATAAGATGGCTTCCTTCTACATCAGGACTATCTGCCAAGACTGTCAGATGCCACAGCACAGTTCCGAGCCACTGTGTCAAGACATCCGAACTCCTCATCCCGCACAGTTGGACCAACAACCTGGTGCCTTGCTGGGCGCTGGCTTTCTGGCATGAAGTACAGGGCTTTCAAGAGGAGGGAGAAGTGGAAGCAGAAGTAACACGAAGAGAAATGCTGCTGGCCAGATACCAAAGGCAGCCTGGGAAGGAAGGGTCTTTGTGGGATAACCCGTATCGTTAATTTATTCAACTTTATCAATCACTTTATTTTATTTTTAACTCCTGGAGACTTGTACTTAACTCCTTTGTTAGGTCAAAATACTGCCATTCTAGGTAGGGTTTTATTATCCCAGGGACTACCTCTGCTTTTAATTAGAAAAAAAAAGAGGGAAGAAAAGTCAAACCTGTTGTGAGTTGTGGGACAGAGAACTAGGAGCTCTGTCACCCCCAGGAGGCACTGCAGTACTGGGGCTGCTGCTATTTAAAGCCAAGAACTGAGATACTTTGGGAGTGGGCACTGGACTCGGGCTTGACTGCAGGACATAAGCTAAACCTCCCAGACCTACCTCAAAGGCTTTTGAGATCTATTTGTGGGGGGCAGGGGAGTTCCCTGTGATACTGGCTAAACTAGGAGCCACAATCAGGAAAGCACTTCAGCCAGCTTCCACCGGGCCACCCCCAGGTCAGTGTTGGAACGTGGTAGTATAGGTATCCCAGGATAGGGGTGGGAATGGGTGGGCTCCAGAGGATGAGGGTAGGAAGTATATACTGAGTGTCTTCCTTCTATTACTCTGACACTCTTTAATAGCTTTTACATTATTATTTTTTTTAATGGTCGTTTTATGAGTTGAGAAATACCAAGTCAGTGTCAAATGGGCCACCCAAGGGAAGGGAGGGGCTGGAAGCCCTGGGCATGCAGAGAAGCTAATGGGTGCTGACAGATGACTATAGAATATTTTTCTCAGGGGGAGTCTGGTGGATTTTGAAGGTAAAACTTTCTGGATTTATCATGTTTTAATTTGAGGAATGGGGAGTGATGGTTCATCATCAGTTGCCTACTCATCTAACCCCGTGGAACTGGGGTCTCAAAGGAACACCTCCCATCAATGGAGCTGGGGCTGACTTGATTCTAGGCAGGCCTACGTGGGGCCTGCTCATCTCTACCCTCAGGCCCAGCCACTCCACTATCTCTGCACCATTGGGGTGTAGCCAAGCTTTTCTTATACACAAGAGTCAATCTCACCTCTTGCCTCGGCATTCTGTTCTGGGGATGGGGAGGGAACCAGTGACACTGGAGATGACTGGTTACTGAGTTACGGGTTGAGTTGCATTTATCTATAAAACAATCTTGTTGAAAAAAAGAATGCGGGGAGTATGGGAGAGAAGAGCTAGAAGACATCTTCCCACACACAATTGAGATATCACAGTTTGGTCCCTGATCTTGGTTGTAGGGATTCTGTTGGTTGGATGCTTGAAGAGGGAGGTGGGATGACCTTCATATTGTACCAGCTCAGCCAGCATTGCTAACCACCTGTTGCAGGCTCTGAAAATAAAAACAATCTTGGACCCATGCTCTCTGCCTGATTCTTGATGAATTTAAAGGGAATTGCTTTTCTCTTTAGGATCTTGGGAACCCACCTGACTAAAACCAGTGTCTGGGACAGCCACATTTCCTCAAGAGGCCAAAGGGCTTTTGCATACCCTGGCTTCAGGGATTCCTGGAAGGAGCCCAAAGACTCAAATGTGTGGTTCAGATTGAGTCACAAGATGAAAAGCCACAGGTTGAAGGAGGGACCACAAGTTTCAACTGTTGTGAAGAAGCCAGAGAGGATACTACAGGATGAAATAGGACAAATGTGGGTAAATCATAGCCCCTCAGGCACAACGAGGGAGACTTGGAAGTGTGATGCTGGGGAGCTGCTGGCTAACTTGTCTAACAACTGGAGCACCTGCAAAATAGAGTGGGGCTTGGGATAGAAAACAACTGTTCCTTCCAATATATATAAATGTAAAAAAGATAGTCGTTCAAGCATATATACCACTATTTATAGATTATTTTTAAGTCTTCCATAATCACATAAATATTTCATCCATGATCCCACCTCAAGTCAAGCTTCATTTAATCGTGCTCTTACTGATGGCATTTATAGGAGGCATTATTTCAACATTTTTAAAAAACGTAAAACTGGAGAAGTTCATGGTAATACTAATCTCCGGTATCACATATAAACATCACTGTTTATATATTATGTAGACTTTTGGAAGCAATAATACAACCATCTGGTACAAAATGCCAAAGACTTTACATTGAACACTAGCTCTCTGTTATCTCCTAGCACCCCATTTCCAGATTTTTTTTTTTTTAACTCTTCCAAAGAGACACTGCAGGTACGAACATTGTCCACACTCTCCTCCCCACTGTGTTTTATCCCGCTGTGTAATTTCAGGAAAGTACACGAAAACATGGTATGTATATTGAGATTACTTTCAACTGCATTAATATCTGTACATATTTAAAAGTATATATAAAGTGTTAATTTAGAAATGAGGTCATGTTATTCAACCCTTCAGCATTTATACTTCTGAAACGTACTAGTTTCCTTGAGCCTAGCTTTATTTTAATCAAATTTTTTGAGGTGGCAGCACTATTTTAGTTCATGTGTGGAAAAACTATCCCAAACCCAAGTATCCATTCTTATAATTAGGATTTTGTTTTTCATTTGTCCAGTAAATGTATGCTTATGAATTCTGCAAGCTAATTACTTTGTCTTTTTTTGTCATGGAGAACATCAAACATATAAAAGTAGAAAAATGAGCTCCTTTTGTACCCATTACACAGCTTCAACAATTATCTGCTAATAGCCAATCTTGTTTCTCCTTCTCACCTCAACTCGACTTACTTTGCTTTTTAAATTTATTTTGAGCAGGTAATACTTCCCTGGGTTATTGCAAAAGGCAGCCGATCTCCTATCCGATTCATATTTGCCACAATCAACTTGCTACAGTGGCTAATTTGGTCAACCCATTCTTGAGAATTTAATGGTTCCTTGTTGCCTATAAAATGAAACCTGAACAATTTAGCCCATCTGCTAAGATGTAACCCCAGCCTTACCTATGTTCATTTTATGCTCCAGTAACAGGGCAGAATTCTCAGTCTCGAGAATATACCTTGCCTTCTCAACCTTGCTTGCCACAGCTGGAAGCCTGCTATGCAGAAAGTTTGCATTTACTATAGAAAAACTATTATGGAGGCCCACAAGGTAGAGGGCTGGTTAACTCTGGGAACCTTCGTTGTTGTTAGGTGCCAACTCATAATGATCCTATGTACAAAAGAATGAAACACTGCCTGGTCCTGTGCCATCCTCACAATCTGTTACGCTTGAGCCCACTGTTGCAGCCACTGCGTCAATCCATCTCTTTGAGGGTCCTCCTCTCTCTCCATGACCCTCTACCAAGCATGACATTCTTCTCCAGGGACTGATCGCTCCTGATAACGTGTCCAAAGTATGTGAGACGTAGTTTCACCATCCTTGCTTCTAAGAAATTTTTTCTCCGTTTATCATGCTGTTGCTTATTGGTCCAGTTGTGAGGATTTTTGTTTTATGTTGAGGTGTAGTCCATACTCAAGGCTGTATAGTCTTTGTTCTTTAGCATTAAGTGCTTCAAGTCCTCTTCTCTTTCAGCAAGCAAGGTTGTGTCATATGCATAATGCAGGTTGTTAATAAGTCTTCCTCCAGTCTTGATGCCGTGTTCTTCATATGGTCCAGCTTCTCGGATACAGATAGTATAAGGATGGTGAAAGTATACAACTCTGAATCATACCTTTCCTGACTTTAAACCACACAGTATCCCCTTATTCTGGCCAAACGACTGCCTCTTGATCTAGGTACAGGTCTACTCTCCTGGGAATGACAACTTGAAGAGGAATGACATTGCATTCATCATCAAGAGAACATTTCAGGATCTATTCTGAAGTACAATGCTGTCAGTGATAGGATGATATCCATACGCCTCCAAGGAGGACTGGTTAACACAATTATTATTATTCAAATTTGCACCCCATCCACTAAGGCTAAAGATGAAGAAACTGAAGATTTTTACCAATTTCTGCAGTCCAAAATTGATCAAACATGCAATCAGGATGCACTGATAATTACTGGTGGCTGGAATATGGAAGTTGGAAACAAAAAAGGATTGGTAGTTGGAAAATAATGGCCTTAGTAATAGAAACAATGCTGGACATTGGGTGATAGAATTTTGCAAGACTGGGAACCTTAGGCAGGACTTAACTCATTTAAAATTTTTCAGAGAACAATGTGCAAGGCACAATGCACTCGTTCAGAAGAAAATCTTTAAAGTATGCTAAGAAAGACATATAAAAAAGAATTCAGCATGCATTCCACACAGCAGCTTAAGAACAAACAGCATAACTGAACCCCTACTTGATCATAAACTCTCTAGCTGCCCCACTTCAAAGTAATCATCTTTCACTAGCATGTTTCCTAAGCAAAAAGATATAGAATTATTTTTCATGTTCTAAAATTTTACATAAGTATTTCCATTTTGGGTGCATTCATCTGCCACTCGCTTTGATTTTTACTTCTCACCGGCTCCAGGAATGGCAAAGCAGGAATCAGGCAAGGAGGCCTGTGGCTGGAGGCACCGGGGAGGGGGGACGAGGGGTGGAGATTACTCTGATGATCCTAAGACTTCCTTCATTCACGCCATTCTGACTTCTGAGTCATGACGCTCAGGAGTCGTGCAAAACCCAGTACAGAACCTCTGCTTGCCCAGTCACAGGACAGGAAGCTCACTCTTTCCAGGAGGCAGCCCCTTCCAGTGATGGACAGAGCTGAGCAGCAATTCAGCAAAGTGGAAACAGCCTGCCTGGCACCTCCAGCCGCAGGCCTCCTTTGCCTTCTCATTTCTCCCAGCTGTCATGGGAGTGTCACCGCTGGGCATGCTGCCATGGCCGCTGTGTTCCACCAGATGGCGATGGTGCCCCAACTTAGCCTTCCCTCGCACCTCTGGCTCCCTCGCTCCTCTTCCCCAGCCCCAGCAAGTGGGAGGAGCTGCGGGTTCGGCAGGAAGCCCTCGCCCCCTCCCCCTCCTGGGTTTCCAGCCCCACAATGCTTCTATTCAAAATCCGCCCAAGAATCCACATCAACCTATTCATTAGGATTATTACTGGGGTTATGTCCAGAGGGAGGAATGATTGGGTTAAGGAAAATGGCTCCGATGTCTTTCTTTTAAGACATTTTTAAGTAGTGTTATTATACTTGATTGTGATACAGGATTTTTCAAATACAAACAAAAAAATTGACTTTCTTTGGGAACCGCAGGCCAGTTCTATCAGGGAACGGCCAGAAATTCAGGCTGGATTCAGAAGAAAACGTGGAACCAGGGATATCATTGCTGGTGTCAGATGGATCCGGGCTGAAAGCAGAGAATACCAGAAAGATGTTGACCTGCATTTTATTGACTATGCAAAGATGTTCAACTGTGTGGATCATAAAAAATTATGGGTAACATTGCAAAGAATGGGAATTCCAGAACACTTAATTGTGCTCATAAGGAACCTGTACAGAGATCAAAAGGCAGTCGTTCAAACAGAACAAGGAGATACTGCGTGGTTTGAAGTCAGGAAAACCGTGCGTCAGGATTGTGTCCTTTCACCATACCTATTCAATCTGTATGCTGAGAAAATAATCCGAGAAACTGGACTATGTGAAGAAGAAAGGGCATCAGGATTGGAGGAAGACTCATTAACAACCTGCGTTATGCAGATGACACAACCTTGCTTGCTGAAGGTGAAAAGGACTCGAAGCACTTACTGATGAAGATCAAAGACCATAGCCTTCAGTATGGATTACAACTCAACATAAAAAGAACAAAAATCCTCACAACTGGACCAATAACTAAAAAATAAATAAATAAATAACCAACATCATGATAAATGAAGAAAAGATTGAAGTTGTTAAGGACTTCATTTTGCTTGAATCCACAATCAACACCCATGGAAGCTGCAGTCAAGAGATCAAAAGACACATTGCACTGGGCAAATCTGATGCAAAAGATCTCTTTAAAGTGTTAAAAAGCAAAGCTGTCACTTTAAGGATTAAGGTGCGCCTGACCCAAGCCATGGTGTTTTTTTAATTGCCTCCTATGCATGTGAAAACTGGGCAATGAATATGGAAGACCGAAGAAGAATTGATGCCTTTTAATTATGGTGTTGGCAAAGAATATTGAATATACCATGGACTGCCAGAAGAATGAACAAATCCATCTTGGAAGAAGTACAACCAGAATGCTCCTTAGAAGCAAGGACGGTGAGACTTTCTATCATATATTTTGGATACGTTATCAGGAGGGACCATTCTCTGGAGAAGGACATTATGCTTGGTAGAAGGTCAGAGAAAAGAAGACCCTCAAGGAGATGGATTGACACAGTGGCTGCAACAATGGGCTCAAGCATACAGACCGTGAGATGGTGCAGGATCAGTGTTTCATTCTGTTTTATGTAGGGTCGTTATGAGTCGGAACCAACCTGACTGCACCTAACAACAACATATCTATCTACTACCTAAATTTTTTTTTAAGACTCTTGCCATTTCATCCAGCAATTTCACTTCTAGGAATTTATCTTATATAAGTACTTGCACAGGATATATGTACAAGAATGTTCACTGTAGCATTGCTTGTAATTATTTTTACAGGACATACATGAACATGTATAGATAAAGAGACAGAAAAAAATTTTGTATAAATGGAACTTGCACTTTCACTTAAGCAAACATCTGGGAAGTCTTACCCTGTGCCGTTTCACAGTTTTACCTCATCCTTTGTAGTAGCACAGGCCATGGTATGTATGAACCATCATTAATGTTCCCTACAGATAGGCATTGTTTAAGGGAATTTTTTAAAAATCAAGGTACCTGATAAGGTCTGAAATGGCTGGCTTAAGGTTTGGGTACAATTCCTTGGTTGCTAGTTCTGTTTTCACCCTAACAACGGCCATCTTCCATTCTGTTTCTGAGAAAGGAATGTTCGGTAATGATGACAAAACTACCCTGTGATTCCCCCCTTTCACCCACCCTGCCCCCATCACATACCCTTTTAATTACCACAGTGTAACCAGTCTAAGAAAGGACTTACTCCTATAAATCAAGACTTTTTGGCTAAAGGCTTAATAATCCTTTGCACCAGTCCTTGCAACACTACAGTTTTCCCTGTTAAGAAACCCAATAATCAGGGCTGGAGATTTGTACAAGACTTATGTGCTATTAATCATATCAAAATTCCCTGTAGTTCTTAACCCTTACCTTCTCCTCTCTTATGTTCCCCTTGAAGTGACTCACATTACAGTAGTCAATCTTTGCAGTCTTTTTTTTTTTAGCATTCCAGTCCATGTGGACAGTCAATATTTGTTTGCCTTCACTTGGGGAGACCAACAATTTACCTGGATTGCCATGCCTCAAGTTTTCACTGAGTTCCCCAACTATTTTTCTCAAAATTTACATGATGATTTACAGAGTTTACCGTTCACTCAGGGGTCTACATTATTACAATATGTGGATGATTTACTGATCTGTTCTAACATTTAGGTGTGTCTTACTGATAGTATCCTGCTGTTATGACATTTAGCCAGAGGAGATCATAAAGCCTCTAGAGAAAAATTGCAGTTAGGCCAACCACTTATTAAATACTTGAGGCGTATTATTTCAGCAGAAGGGGTCACTATAAACCCCAAAAGAAAAGCCATTTTAGCTTATCCTGTCCCTACTACTAAGAAACAGTTGAAAGGATTTTTAGGACTTTGTAGCTATTGCAAAACTTGGGTACTATGTTAGTTATCTAGTGCTGCTATAACAAATGCCACAGTGGATGACTTTAACAAACAGATTTATTCTCTCACAGTCTAAGAGGCTAGAAGTTCAAATTCAGGATGCCAACTCCAGGGGAAGGCTTTCTCTCAGTCTGTTCTGGGGGAGGGTCCTTGTTGTTAATCTTCCTCTGGTCTTGGAGCTTCTCAGTGCAGGAACCCTGGGTCTAAAGGATACTTTCTGCTCCTGGCTCTTCCTTCTTGGTGGTATGAGGTCCCTCTCCTCGCTGCTCCATTCTCTCTTTTATATCTCAAAACAGATTGACTCATTGTACACCTTAATCCTGTAGATCGAGTCTTGCCTTATTATCATAACTGCCTGTAATCCTACCTCATTAACATCATAGAGGTTAGGGTATACAACACATAGGATAATCACATCACATCACAAAATGGTGGACAACTGCACAATACTGAGAATCATGGCCTAGCCAATTTGAGGGGTACAAAATTCAATCCATAACAGATACATAATTTTTCCTTGCTGGCTCAACTTCTTTACCATTATCTAAAGCGTTCAGAGCCTGACCCCTTCTAGCTCTCCAAAGATGCCCAAAAGGCCATCATTCAATTAAAAGTAGCATTAATTAAGACTTCTGCTCTGGGGTTTCCTAATTATAATTTAGACTTTTCTCTTGCTGTCCACAAGATTTCTGGGAATGCTGTAGGAGTCCTCACTCAAAAACACGGAGGACAACAGAGATCCATTGGTTATTATAGCATCCAGACAGACCCCATCACAGGGGGCTACCCCCTTGCCTTAGAGCAGTCACTGCAACTGCTAGACTAGTGGAGACCACAACAGATATCGTCTTAGGAAATTTTCTTAATATTTATGTCCCTCACGTGATGTGAGCCATTTTAAATTCAACATTTAATCAACACCTGTCAGCCAACAGGTTGACTTCGTATGAAGTTCTCCTTTTGGCCACTTCCAATATTCAGTTACATAATATAACCTGTCTGAATCCAGCTACATTTACCTAATAATGATGACCATCCGTCTCATGATTGCTTAAATCTTATCAAACAGCTTTTGTCTCCTAGACCAGATTTATAAGACACCCCATTATCGTATCCTGATTTAGTTCTGTTTGTTGATGGGTCACATTTAAAGCCTGGACCTACCAGCTCTCATTAGCAGGGAGGATATACCATGGCTACCTCAACCAAGGTCCTCAAAAGTGGCACGCTTCCTGAAGTTACTTCAGCTCAGTAAGCTGAAATAATTGTACTCATGAAGGCTTGCAAACTGGCTTCTAGACAGTCAGTAATTATTTTCACAGACTTCAGGTATACTTTTGGAGCATGTAATGGAAACAAAGGGGGTTCTTAACTTCTTCTGGAACCCAAACTCCTCTTAGAAGCCTTTTTGCTCCCCTCCGAGATTGCTGTAATTAAAATCCAAGCCCATCAACTCAAAGGGGTTCCATGAACAGAGGAAGTTAAAGGAAATGACTCAGCTGATAGAGCAGCTGAACAAGCCACTTCCTTCCCAATCACCTTTTTAAAGATGCTGCCTTTGGTCTGACCATGATGATTCCACTTGCGATCATGATGGAAAGGAGAGAATAGATAATAATAATAGAACAGTTAGGGTGCATGTAAATACGGCACCTGTAAAATGTTTCCCACAAAAATTTGACCCAAAAGAAATATCAGAATCACTTTTTAAACATCAGGCCAGCTGTCATCAGGATATCAACCACTGGATTGTGAATCAGGCCTAAATAAAAAACACATTTTGCCAGAATGTTTACATGTTCCTATAGTTCAAAATTACTAGTATGATAATATAGGAATAATGACAGATGAACTAATCAGGGCTTTAGAAGCCCGTTAGTGGGGAGATTTTTCTGTTGCTGTAGACCATGTTTTTTCTTATAGTTTTAAAGATCATAATCTTCCTTGTTTTAATCCTGTTAATGCTCCTAACAAGCTTTTAACAATTGTGTATGGTCTCTCACATTGGGGCACTGTTTTAGATGATGAACAGCCTTTTAACATGCTTATAGAGAGTTCCTCTAGGCCTAGAGGAATTGCCTTAAAGGATTTACTTGAACATCAAAAATCAACCCCACATGATGAGATCGAGAAATGGGAAAAACATGGTTGCTCCCAATGCCCCATCTCTGGGATATGGATGGGACCCAGTGGGAACTTTGTTCTCCCGAAATCCCTACAAGCCCCTGTACTGGAGACATTGCACATGAATACCCATTTGAGATGAGATAGTTTGATAGATATTTTAAAGAAATACTGGTGGGGATATTTTTATAAAGCTGCTGAGCAAATGGCTTCCCAATGTTCAATTTGCTGTCAATTTAATTCAGGTAAACCTTATAAAGCTCCACGTGGGAGATTTCCCCTGCCATCGGGACCAATGTTTGAATGGCAGATTGTTTTATCCAACTTCCCCCCTCGAGTGGTCACAAGTTTGTATTTGTAATGATTTGTAGATTTTCTCCCTGGGTAGAAGCTTTCCCCAGTCAGTTGAGCTACTCTAACATTTGTGCGCTAAGAAACTTCTTGAGAACATTATCTCCACTTGGAGAGCCCCAAGGGTCCTTTGTAGTGGCCAAGGCACTCCTTTTACTGGGCAAATAACTAAGGAAATATGTAAAATCTTCCCCGTTTTTCAAAGACTCCATTGTTCTTATCAACTTCAATCCTCTGGTCTAGCTGGAAGAACTAATGGTATGATAAAAGCTCAACTAGCCAAACTTTCCAAATCTAATTGCCTTAGACTAAGGAGCTGCTTCTAGTCCTTTTAAATTTAAAAACTACTCCATTTGGCCCTTACAAGTTGACTCCTCATGAAATTATCACCGTACAGCCAATGGCCTTCCCCTTTTGGGCAAAAACCCCTGATTGAAATCTAGTTCAATCTGATTTGTTTCGCTACTGTAAACCTTTGATCCAATATTCTAAAGAATACACAAATCAAAGAAGTTTTTGATAATCAGAAGCAAGAAATATCTAAATTACCTAATGTTCAACCTGGAGATTATGTTTACTGGAAAAAACATCAGTTAAAAGATTCTTTTGAACCTTGATAAAAAGGACTTTATTTGATCCTTCTCACTAATCTTTGTGCCATTAAATTACAGGGCATTAAGGCTTGGATTCATTTATCTCTTCTGAAGAAAGCCCTGACCCCCAAATGGACTGTTAAGCCTCAAGAAGAATTGAAATTAAAATTCAAACGTCACCAAGAAGAGAAACAGATGACAGCTGGGTAGACGGCTTTCCCGAGATCTCCAAACCTAGTCTGAAACTGCCTATGCAGCCTGCAGTAAAAGTTGGACTGTTTGCCTTTTTCTTTTTTGTATCTTAGTATTGTTAGGTGTTATGCATGATTGAGGAATTATATTCTGGTAATTTTAGTGATTATATAATGCCAATTGTTACCTTTGAAATAAGTTGTTTAAATGAGGGCTTTAACTCTTTTTTAGTTTTTCTTAGACACCAGGATCATAAATTTATTTGGGGGTATTTTGATGGTTTTAATGATCTAATTCATCTGTCATGCCACCTTCTGATCATTATGGTCATTTTCACTTAGTTTGAATTTAATTTATAACTTGGTACTACTTTTGAAATAACTTTTTGTTTTATAAACTCAAACTTTTAGGATTGAAAAAATTTAGCTGTAGAAGTACTAGGAGTTTTTTTTCCGGTTACCCTAATCCTTTTATTGTCATTGGAGTCCAACTAGGGGGTATTACTCCTTGTTTTAATATTTTGTCCTTCCTTGAAAACCCAGGCCTCTTTTTATAAACACCACTTTTACAGAATAGTTATTCTCATGACCTGTCTGGGATTGGAATGCTTATTAGCTCTTTTGTTTTAAATTCTAATTGCATTTTTATAATTGTTACCATCATTTATATTCTATTAGCCCCTTGCTATTAGTGCCAGTCACAGATTAATTTAGTGATATGTATGAATATGAAGTAACGCTGTATGTTTTTATCATTAGCATTCTAATTATATTTGTCCTTTATTTGTTAGTAGACTTTTTGTCCTCATTTATGCCTTTCATTGCTGAAATTTATTTTGCGTTAGTATTTGTATACTAGTAGCACTTGTTTATTTCTTTTGGGCTGTGTTTCTCCACTATGAAGCCCTTCTTAATCTTTCTACCCAACCTGCTGCTCATCACAGCTTCCATTAATTCTTGGTATGAGAATGCCTTTGTTAAGCTCATGCAGCCAGCTGCATGGTCCACAAATCTGTCTGAATGCTGGATCTGTCATCCTTTACCTAAAACTATACATGAGAACTCAGATTCATTAGCTATTCCAATACTGAATTATAGCTTTGTTCCCCCTGCTACCATCATTTTTAACATCACCTCTCAGCGAGCCATATGTGTGAGAATGTGGCGTCCACCTGAGATACCAACTCAACCTAAGGTCCTGTGTTTCAATCTGACTCAGATTAGATTTAAAGAGTGTTCCAAAAATACTCTGGACCTCCCCTTCAGATTATGAAAACAAGCCCTTAATTTCATATAATGCCCTTCCCAGATATTGGAATGTGGCTTTTTCAGGAAATTTAACAGCATGTCTACAAGAAAAAAAAAAAAAGTGTCCAAATTTGGAAGTGGCTATTTAAGGTTAAGACAACTGTCTATTTGCAACAGCAACTTGACAGAGAATTGGCTTGAACAGATGAATCAAACCACCCCTCTGCCAGGTAAAGATGCCAGGACTGGCATAATATGTGCCCTATATGGATATGTATTTTTATGTGGAGGATCAAGATACCCCACTTTTGCCAATTCAAATCCAAATAATGAGTCCTATACCTCGGCTTTATCTTGTTTGGATGGTTGGAATATGACAGACCAATGTATCTTAGGCCATATGGAGATCCCTTTAGACATACATTCTTACAATGGGAGTTTACGTTGGACTGACCACCCGAAACTCTTAAAAAGGGGGAGAACCAAATGGTCAAGAGATGAACAAAGGGTAGATGGAGGAAACCCCTTAAAGGAGTTCCCCGGTTTAGGTTGTAATTTTTTGAGGATATTCTTCCCTTGGTATGGAGTAGGAGATCTAGAACACACCATCCGTAACATCGCCAAAATCATGGAATAGCAGATGATGTTGCCAATGCTATGACTGCTCAAAAAAAGTGGTTTTAGATCATTGAATTGTCCTTGATTTTCTGATAGCTCAGCAAGGAGGGCTGTGCTATAGCTAACACCTCTTGGTGTCCCTGGATTAACACCACACGAGAGGTAGAACAAGTTATTAAACTAATTCACCAGAAGGCTTCTTGGCTCCATATACCTCTACCCTCAGGCTCCCCTTTTCTAGGTATTTTCAGCTGGTTACCCTCAGGCACTGGATCATGGATTAAGTCTATACAGTCAACCAGATCAATAATACTCGTTGCCATTGTAATAATTGTAGGGACTATTAAATGTTTTATGAAATTTTGACAAATGCTGTTACCCAAAAGACTCATTCAACGCCTATGAGAAGAATAACATACATTGACAGTACTGTTATTCAGAAGGACTCGAGCCCACTCCTTGAGTAAGCCATCAGCTATCAGGTTATTCCTCTAATGTGGCCTGCCCTGCTCTAATCCTCAAATAGTAAAACCACAGAAGCAAGAGGCTAAAGCTATAGCACAGTGAAGATGTCAAATAGTGCCCAGCTACCTTTTCACAATATTCCACTACTATTTATAGCTGCTAGTCATAGTTTGGAGCCCTGGTGGTGCAGTGGTTAAGAACTTGCCTGCTAACCAAAACACTGGCAGTTTGAATCCCCCAGCCGCTCCTTGGAAACACTATGGGGCAGTGTGTTATAGGGTCAATGAGTTGGAAATGACTCAACGGCAACAGGGTTTTTTGTTTTGGTTTATTCAGTTTGGTCTCCTTTTTCTTTTTATTGTGCTTTAAATGAAGGTTTACAGAGCAAATTAGTTTCTCGTTGAACAATTAATACACATATTGTTTTGTGACATTGGTTACCAACCCCATGGTGTATCAACACTCTCCCCTTTTTGACCTTGGGTTCCCCATTGCCAGCTTTCCTGTCCCCTCCTGCCTTCTAGCCCTTACCCCTGGGTTGGTGTGCCCATTTAGTCTCACTTTGTGTTATGGAACTGGCTAATCTTTGGCTGAAAGGCGAACCTCAGGACTGACTTCAGTACTGAGTTAAAAGGGTGTCTGGGGGCCACACTCTCGGGGTTTCTCCAGTCTCTGTCAGACCAGTAAGTCTAGTCTTTTTTTGTGAGTTAGAATTTGGCTCTACATTTTTCTCCAGCTCCATCCAGGACCCTCTATTGTGATCCCTATCAGAGCAGTCAGTGGTGGTAGCCAGGTGCCATCTAGTTGTGCTGCACTCAGTCTGGTGAAGGCTGTGGTAGTTGTGGCCCATTAGTCCTTTGGACTAATCTTTCCCTTGTGTCTTTGGTTTTCTTCATTCTCCCTTGCTTCAGATGGGGTGGGACCAGTGGAGTATCTTAGATGGCTGCTCAAAAGCTTTTAAGACCCCAGCCATACTCACCAAAGTAGAATGTAAAGCATTTTCTTTATAAACTATGTTATGCCAATTGAACTAGATGTCCCCTGAGACCATGGTCCCCAGCCCTCAGCCCAGTAATTTGTTCCCTCAGGGTGATCTCCTTTCTCTTGAATCCACAGTCAACACCCTTGAAACAGCAATCAAGAAATCAAACCACGTATTGCATTTGGACAAACCTGCTGCCAAAGACCTTTTAGAAATGTTAAAAAGTAAGGATGTCATTTGAGGACTAAGGTACACTTGACCTAGACCCTGATATTTTAAACTGCCTTATAGGCGTGTGACAGTTGGACAATGAAAAGGGAAGACCGAAGAATAATTGATGCCTTTGTGTTGGGGTATCGGCATAGAATATTGAATGTGTGGTGGACTGCCAAAAGAATGAACAAATGTGTCTTGAAAGAAATACAGTCAGAATGTTCCTTAGGAGAGAGTATAGCACAGCACCAGGCTGAAGTTTGTTCTGCTGTATGTGGAGTCACTAAGGTCAGAACCGACTTGATGGTACCTAACGATAATAACAACATTTTCACATGTGTAGCATCTGAGGCCTTAAAGACTTATTAAATAATCAGTCATCCAGAATAAACATATGCTCAAAGTCCATGCAGAAGAAAGCCTTCTTTCAGAATAGTAGTGAGCTGATCAAAGAATTTCTCTCTAAATTCTTGATCAAAAGGAGGAAATGTGTAAGGGAATTTTTAAAATTGAGGTGTGTAATAAGATCTGAAATGGCTGGTTTGAGGTTTGGGTGTAATTCCTTGGTTGCTAGTTCCATTTTCACCCTGACAACAGCCATCTTTTGTGCTGTTTCTAAAAGAGAAATGTTCAATACTGATGACAAAACTACCCTGCGACCCCATGCTGTCACATACCCTTGTAATTATTACACTGCAACCAATCTAAGAAAGACATGTATATCCTTTTAAGCGAATTGCCTTATGAGCTTCTATTATAGAAAGTCCTACTTTATGAGTTCCTGCACAGGAAGTTCTGCCTTATAAGTTCCCACCACAGTAGGTCCTGTCTTACAATGATCTACTACCAATCAAGAATGTCTTTTGATGATCCAAGTTTGTAAATACCAATCAAGCAATGATTTTCAAGTTCTTTGTCCCTCCTTGTATAAAACATCACTGCTGAGTCACTATATTGGATTACTGGGTTCCACCGCATGGAATTCAGTCTATTTCCAGCTCAAGCTGTCTCTTTATTAAAACAAATCTCTCAATTTTATTTTAATCAGAGTAGGGGTGATTACTCTTAGATCTAGATTGTTTCCTGGTTTTTATTTTTAGCATTTACAGACAACACTTCAGTGAACATTCTTGCACATATGTCCAAGTGATATCCTAAAAGTGAAACTGCCAGATCAAAAGGCCTTTAACAGTTTAATACCTGTAGTCAAACTCCCCTTCAGCAAGAAAGCGTCAATATATGCATCCACCCACAGTGCGTTAAAAAAAAAAAAAAAAATTAAAGGCCCACCTAATTTCCAAGCTGCTTTCATCCTTCTCCTTAGGTGGACTAATTTGCACAAAAATGGACTATTTGCCATTTTCCGAACACCACGACCATCTAGCATTTATACAAAGTGCCCCACAGAATGTTTCTTTTAAAAAAAGAATTCTTGGGTCAAATATGTTTGAGAAACCCAGAGTTAAACAATTTTCACTTGGTTTCTTTATTTGCAGGGCTTCTCAGAGCATCTGACCTGCCAGTGTGCATCATGAATTCCAGGAGAGGATACAGCATTTTTCAAACCTATTTGCCCACGGAGCTTCTTTTTCAGGGGCCATCTCATGGGACTTGGTTCCCAAGGACTGATTTTGGGGATGCTGGTTTCTTTCCTATGTGGGCATTCTCACTTGATTCTCACAGGATGGAATTTACCCCCATTTTATGTATGAGGCAGTCCCTGAGCCATGCAAACAGTTAATGTGCTCAGCTGCTAACTGAAAGGTTGGAGGTTGAAGTTTACCCAGAGGCTCCTTGGAAGAAAGGCCTGGTGATCTACTTCTGAAAAAAAATTGGCCACTGAAAACCCTATGGGCCACAATTCTACTCTGACATACATGGGTTGCCATGAGTCGAAATCTACTGCACGGCAACTGGCATAGTGGTGGTTAGGGATGACAGCATCCAAACTCATCGAGGCAGGTGAGCAGCTACCATTTTCTCAGCTAACAGCAGAGACGGAACGGATGTTCGAGCTTCAGATTCCAAATCCAAGACTCTTTCCTGACTTTCTCATCCCACTTTCATATCATCTTCATAACAAGCATACTGTTCAGCCTGCCTCATGTAGTGTAGGCTGACGGGTGGAAAGTTGGAAGGGTGTGTTTTAGGGAGCCGTGGGTGGCGAGTTTTGGAATTAGGGACTAGAATAAAGCTCTGTGTAGGACTTGCCAGGCTTCAGCCAGTAACTCCTGCTGCCACATAAAGAGGAAAATGAGGGACCGGCCTCCAAAGCCCTCTCACCTCTGCCCGTGGCCCACCCACCTCACTGTCAAGCCCAGTATCTGGCTATAGGAAGATGGATGGCACAGGGAGGCTGGATGGTAGGTGCAGTTTCAGGAACATCAGGGTTGAGAAAGCGCCCTGGGGTCTGAGTCCCTGACTGTGCAGGAGGCAGGGAGGGGAGAGATACACTCAATTGGGGCTGGAAGAGAGAAATCCCCTGGTGCCTGACCCACCATCTTCTTTCTGCAGGACCCCTAGCCCACCCATCCAAGGAGCACAGCGTCCCCTGAATGGGTAGGAGATTATTTCCAGGGTCCTTAATAGCATTCTTTACCTATTTTTTCTTCTTTTTCTATTAAAAAGCATTTTCACATAGGACATTCCCTTCCTCCAGCACAAAGCATCATAGGACTGTGGCAAGAGCAGAGGCCTGGCGTCACTGTGGACTCACCAAGGACTGGGAGAGGCCATCTCTCTCAGGCCTTCAGTTTCAGATCTTGGGCTTCAACTTCTAGGGCTCAGAGCTGTCTCTGAATGCATCCAACATTGCTGAATTCCTAGGAGACTTAATTCTATAATTTATGGCATGAAGCCCTGCTTTTCCTCTCTTGCCCTCCCCTTTCCTGGGCTTGCAATGGATCCTGAGGGGAGAGGTTGGGGCCACTTAACCTAAGTTTTGAAGAACGGGACAAATTGTCCTTGCACATGAGCAGAGGACACATCCGGGCTACTCATGTTTCCCGGACCCCCTGTCTCCCTGGATCCAGATGGACATGCACAGACATTTGCTCCCCTGAGCCCCAGTTCTAAATGAGTTAATGCCGTGATTCAGCTGCAGTCCAGCCTCAGCAATTCTGAGCTTGGGAGACACCCTGTCTGTCCTTCACCCTTGCCTCACACCTTTCCTACACCTTGAGGATGAGGGCAGGGAGGCTGGTAGAAGCCAGGGCTCCTCCTCTTCATGGCATGTGCTGGCACCTAAATAGCTGGGTGTGCAGATGGAAGAATGACGTGCCTTGGCAGCTGCCGAGCTACCTGGCTGGGGAATGTAACCAGGTGGGGCTGAAACAGGCTGCGGTGACAGTCTGGGAGCTATAAGGCCTGCCCAAGCATCCCGCTGGCTCAGGAGGGCCAGGTAGGCTGATAAGTGTGGGCTGACCCATCATGAACCGCTCAGGCCCAAAGTATACCTACTGAGCACCTTGTGGACACAGTATTTGGTGAATGATTGAGTGGATGAGGAAATGGATGGATGAGCCAAAGGAAACCCTCTGGAAACCTCAGATTTATTATCTGCAAAGTGCAGATAATAGCAGGGTAGTTTGAGAATAAAATGACTCGATACATATAAGGTACTTAGAACAGTTCCGGTAAATACTCAAAAACTCCAGGTATTATTTATTATTATGGGACCGGCACATGGGGTAGGGTAGGTTCAATGTCTGGTTCATTTCTTATCCTCCACATAACTATAAAAACAATAGAAAAAATCAAGATAGCAACAAAAGTCATCTCACACCATATCCTCACAAAATCCTGTGAAGTAAAAAGAAGTAGATAGCATTATTGAGCCCATTTGTAAGTGCATAAACAACTGTGGAGGGACTGTGACTCACAGACAACCACCTGAGGCTGAGACATAGAAAGGAGAGACATGGAGTGACTGCCCAGCAGAGGATCCAGCCCAGGCAAACCCGGTTCCTCCCTTGGGCTTTCCTCCCTCCACCCTCTTCTGCCGCCCCCACCTGATCAGAGAAGCCTGCTGAGGCAGGTGTGAGAATCCGCATTTCACAGATGAGAAAACAAGGGAACGAGAGGTTAGAGGCAGAGGCTGGAGCTGACGTTCTTTCCTCTGAGTGTCATCCCCAGGTGGCCCCACCAGACCCTGTCCTCACTCCTGAGTCCACCTCCCACTCCCCCCTCCACTTCTCCCACCCTCCCTAGTTCCAGTCGACTAGGCCTCTCTTCCTCCAGGAAGCCACCCGACTTGGCAGTGCTCTGAGGAGGACTCTTGCCCTGAGCATCACCATGGAAGTGGACAGAGCCCCTTCCTTTTCTGCATGCCCTTGGTGAGCCAGAGACAGACCAGGAGAAACTCTCTGGAGTTGTCGGCCAAAGCCAAGAAACAGCCGAAAGAACTAGTTACAGAAAACTCCATCCAACAGCTATTTACTGAGCATCTACCAGCATGAGGGCCCTACTTCTGAAGAGCCTCAGTCTAGGGGGACTCAGGCAGATTCCTTAACAGGAGGTTTTTATAAGATGTTGGTTTTTGTGACCTTCGTTGGTGCTGTGATGGCCCAGGGAGGGGACCCAGGTTTCAAATCTTAAGACGAGAAGAGAAAACTCTTTAATAAATCCCCACTTGATTCTTTCTGTGTAAGGGCATCCTTGCCCTCAAGGAGCTGGTTTTGCTGTGCCCAGGTCCCTTTCTTCCGACTCTCTGCTCACTTGGTGCTGTTGTTTTTGGGTGCTGGTCAGTAGATCCTGACTCACAGTAACCCAGTAGGACAGAGTAGAACTGCCCCATAGGGTTTCCTAGGCTGAAATCTTTATAGGAGCAGATCGCCAGGTCTTTTCTCCTGTGGAGCGGCTAGAGGGTTGTTCAACCACCAATCTTATGGTTATCAGCTGAGTGGTTAAGCATTGAGCCACCAGGGCTCCTTCACTTGGGGCTAGTCGTAAAGAAAGAACCCAGTTCTGCCTCCCCATCTGTAAAATACACACATTGTGTGATGCAGAGAAAATGTTTGTAAAGCCAGGGGCACAAAGTCACCACTCCATACACAGCTTTATTTCCCAGTGCAAATGCTAATTTCCCTTTCAAAGGCAGAACTTCTCAAACCCCCCAGCAGTTCATTTTCTTCCGAAGGTCACAGGTTCCTTTTCGCCCTGCTGACCTTTCCTGCCTCGCTTCCTGCCTGCAGCCTTTTTCATCCTCCAGGTCTGGCCAAGCATTTCATTTTTCTCAACAGTTTGTCTATACACAGCTCTGTGCCCCTGAACTGAGAAACGGCTTTCCCTCCTCTTCTTTGCATGGTCATCTCCTACCAAGGCTTTCACCGGTTCAGTCTTCCTCCTCCAAAGCTGTCTCAGACTCCCAGGAGCATTCATCACCCCCTTCCTCTGCTTGTCCTATGATTATCTTATGGTTTATATTACTGGTCATTTCTCTTACTTTTTTCGTGTACTTAGCTCTCTCTATTCTCAATAGCATTTGTCTTAGAGAAACTGAGATTGGCATAGGGGCGTGCACTTTCTAGGGTATCAGAGTGTAAGGAATGGGATTACCTCTCTGCCGGAACCCCAGCTTGGCTGGGCCCTGTCTGTTGGAATGCTCAACAGCTGGCTGCATGACTCCTCCCAAAGCTGGTACTCAGGCAGGAGCCACATCCTGCCCCTGATTATGCAGGCTCCCACCATGCCCGGGTATGGCCAGACCTCATTGTGTCCTGAAATTGCACCTGGGCAGGGCCAGGCCAGGAGGTTGTGTGTCTCCATGCCTGTGGAAGGCAAGGCTATCTGGTCAGGGTTAGCCAAAGACCTCCTTAACCAGGAAGCCATCTGGACACCTTTGCCCGTCAGAAGTCTTGGATCCTGGCTCTGAGCTCCTGCAAAGATGTTGAGCCTCCAACGGAAGGATTCCTTCCTCCTGCCCTCAGTTAGGGATAAATGTGTGTGAGTCTTCTCACCCACATTCAGACCAGTACACAGCTTTTCTGGCGTGCTCTTTGGCCTCACTATGCTGGGCACTCCCCGACTTAGAGTCCCACTTGCCCTAGGTAGAAACCAGACCTTCTATTTCCCAGTCTCTTTGCAGCTGGGGAACTGCTTGTGACTTGGGCCCTACTCCATCATTGGCATAGGAACCTAGCTGGATATAGGCACTGTCCACGTGCCGCATCTTGTTCTGGGTAGGCTCCCAGAATACAAAGATGAATCAGAACTGTCCCAGTCTCCAGGATCCCATGAGGCAAGGAGGCAGCCGTGAAGACATGTGACTCTCATACTGCACTGAGAAAAAGGCTACAGTGAGGGGAGGTGCCCAGTGTTCTGGGAGCATCAGTTGTGGTGACTGGCAGGGCAGAGCCCCGTCTTACTCATTTATTAATTATCCCACCCTTTTCTAGCAATGAAGTGTCCTATAAAGTGAACTGGATTTAATGTCAGAAGACCTGAGTTTGAATCCCGGTCTTTTTAATTGGCACCTTGAGTGAATTACTCATCACCTTGTGGTGCCTCTGTTTTCTTATCCCTGACTTGAAGGATGTGCAGAGGTAAAACAAGGCAATGCATATAAAAGAGCTTCGGAAATATAATAATCTTTTTTTCTGGTACATTTCATAGATTCTGGCATACAGTTGGAACTTGGAAAGTTTCTGTTGAATGAATGAATAAACGAATGAACAAACCAATGGATGAAAAAATGGATAGTAGGCACTCAGGAAACACTTTATTAAATATGAAACATGAACGAGAACACCATCACTTTCGGCATGCTTACCATTAGCTAATGAGCTAACAGCTTCACACACATTGTCTCATTTATGTTTCACAGTAACTTTATGAGATTAATGTTCCTGTTTTATAGATGAGGAAACCAAAGCCCAGAGATGTTAAATAATTTGCCCAAGGTCACACAGCTAGTAAGTGGCAGGGCTGGGATTCACAATCCAGGCCTTTGTTCTTGTCTGTTTGCTCTAATCTTTTCCATACTATATGCATAGGCTTTTCCCAACAACTTTGGCCTAAGTCAACGAACCTCTCATTACTACATGAAAAACACAACTTTAATCCATTGCTTTGATGAGCCTCTTTAACTCCGAGCATGGGACCGCTGTTTGACTTGGCAAATCTGGGGAGCAAGTCAGGAGTGGCTGTTCCTGAGAGGCTGTTTCCCTGAAAGGGTCCTTGTTGTCACCCTCACTTGTGCCAAGAGTGCGGTGTTTCCCATTCTCTGAATCCGTCTACTCTGAGCAGCCTATGCAGCACCAGGCCACCAAGTGCTTATACAGCAAGTATACACCAGCAATCTCTTCCCCTTAGCTCAGCTGACCAAGGAGGCAGGCAGGATGGAAAACATGACCCCCAGTCATAGATAAAGAGCCTGAGATCAATGCTGCTGCATGTCAGCACAGACACCCAAATGCACATCCGTGGACTGTCAGGCCAGAGCCTCCTCTGCTAAAGGAGTGGCTTAAGATTTGAGCCCAGAAGCTGCCTGGACATGGGAGAAGCTTTCTGGAGCTGAAGAAAGGAATTGGACTCTGGTTTGGTGCAAAAGGTCTTGGATAGCAAGCCTTTGCTTAATCGGATTTCTTTGGTGTCCTCACGGGAGACAGTGTTTGTATACAGGATGCTGCTTTGGTGGCCCTGTCCTGTGGCAGGTGGAAAGGCTCAGAAGTGGATCAGGAAAAATACTTTCCCGTATAACAGGAAGGAGCTACCTGAGATATTGGGACAGGTCTGGGTGTTTTAGACATCAAGTCTGCCAAATCAGGGGAGCTGAACAGCAGCAAAGAATCAGAGGACTTGGTGGCAGAAGGCCAGTGTTTGGGTCCTGAGCTTGCTTTTGACCAACTATGCACATACTTGCTTTGGATCAAACAGTGCCTCCTCCATGGGGACATCCCAGGCCTAGTGATGCTCAGGGATGAGAAGCCCCAGGATTTTCAAGAGATCTGGGTCAATCCTGTTTTCCTTCTCTTTCCTGCTGGCTGCTCTGAGAAGTTTAATTTAACTAAAAGACAAAATCCTTTAATCACCAGCTCTAAATCAAGGCATGAGAGTCGGGTGGTTGAGGTGGTGGGGGATGACAAGCGGATGAGGTGAGGCAGGGCCCCGGGGATGGACCTGGGTTTGATCTCAACTGGCTAGCTCCCCACCCTCCTGCTATTAAGCCCTTTGGAATTGATCTCTTATCTCATCTCTAACAGCATTGGCCACAGACGCCTGGGAGAGTGGAGAGGGTTCAAACTGCCAGCCCTTCGGTTAGCAGCTGCTCGAACACTTAACTGCTGCACCACCAGGCTTCCTTAATGGAATACTACTCGGCAGTAAAAAGGAATGAACAACCATACATGCTATGACATGGAGGAACTTCAAAACCATATACTGAGTGAAAAGAAGCCAGATACAAAATATCACATATTGTATAATTCCATGTATACGAAATTTATAGAAAAGGCAAAACTGTAGGGACAGAAAGTGCATCAGTGGTTGCTTGGAGCGCCGAGTAGGCACTGAGAATGACTGCAAACAGGCCCAAGGGAACTTTTTAGGGCGATGGAATATTCTAAAACTGGCTTGTGGTAATGGTTTCACAACTCTGTAAATGTAATAAAGCTCATCAAACTACAATTAAAATGGGTGAATTTGGTGAGAAAAATGTGAAGCAGGACCTCAAATTCCTAAAAAACAAAACAAAGCAAAAACCAGATCTGCTGAACTGGTTGAGATTGGAGGACTCCCAGAGGCTATTGCCCTGAGATACCCTTCAAACCTTGAACCCAAACTAACTGTTGAGGTTACCTTATGGCTGGATAACAGATTGGCTCACAAAATAATGAGTGTCACTCAGTATTGTGCTCCTTTAAAAAATCACCTGTGTGAGACCAAACTGTCAACAATTACTTTCAAACAAAGGTGAGAATGTAAGGGAGCAGGAAAACAAGATTAATGGAAACAGAACAATTGGAACGGAAATAATGAGAACGTTCACACATTGTGAAGAACGTTACCAATGTCACTGAACAATCTGTGTAGAAATTGTTGAATGGGAGCCCAAACAGCTATGTAAACCTTTATCAAAAACACAATATTATTTTTAAAAAAAAGTGTGAATTTTATGCTGTTAAAATACTTGAAGCCCTTCACATTTGACAAGTCTGCCCTGGAGCTCACTGTGTGCCAGGACTGGGAGAAGAGGGCACATGGGGCAACCCTTCCACCTCCTCCACACAAAGGCAGTGAGGGCTGTGCGTACTTAGTCTAGCATAGTGTTCTTGAGTGGTGCCCCCTGGGAGCTGGTTTGAAATGCCAATCTCAGGACCTCCCTCAGACCTGCTGAACTGGACACTCTGATGATGGGGCCCAGCAATCTGTGCTCTAACAACCATCTAGGGGATTCTGAGGTGTGCTCAAGCCTGAGAAACATGGTCTGATGGAAGGCTGAGGGGAGAGTGGGGAGATCATTTATGTTAAGCACCTGATGATCACTGAGACACACATATATATCATCCTTACAGAAATCCTGGGATATTGATATTATTGGCCCCATTTTATAGATGAGAAAACTAAGGTTCAGAGAGACTGAGAGACTTGCCAGTTAATCAGAGGAACATCTGGGATCAAGCCCCCAACTTTTTGACTCGAAGTACAATCTATCTACCACACCACAGGGCCTTGTGAATGTAAGCAACATCCACAGTGCCTGGAAGCCCAGGGAAGGGCCAGAAGGATTACATTAAATGTAGCCCTAAGGTTCTATCTTGGAACAAAATGTGGGCATAAAGAAATAAACAATAAGAACAGAGCTCAACTTGGTCCAGTATTTTCTTCAAGGCTGAGGCAGCAGCTCTTGTTTAAGGTTATATTGTTTACTCCCAAGGGATGAGGGGGTGGGGAAACTCAGAGCTAGCTGCTTGGACAGAAGCCCAGGAGGGCTCAGCTCACTTCCTTGAGAGCCTGGAATGCAAAGGGTTGGGGGGGGGGGCGGGCGCGGGCCAGAGAAGCAGAACCCAGGGAGCTTGAGGGCTGCTGGGGACCCAGGAGGGCAGGTCTGTGGTTTCTAGATACACAGATGATGTAATGTCTGCTTGGCCTGCAGACACCACTCCTGCTCAGAGCAGCCCTTCCAGGCAGTGTAGCCATAGGACCTGCCCTGGCTTTGGCCTGCTACTCAGGGACTAGGCTTAGTCCTGGAGCTGCTCAGGAAACTGAGGCCACCAGCTGGGGCCTCCCCACTAAAACTCAGGACTTCCAGGAGCTTGGCTAAATGTTGAGCCTGTGGCCAGCGCATGTGAGGTCACTTCCTTTGATCAGTCAACACTGGTTGCTGCTGTCCATTCACCTTGGCCTGCTTTCCTCCCACTATTAATGACTGTCAAACTTCTGATCAAACACAAAAGCCCTTCTAGCCCAGCTGTTCAAATGGAAAATCCAATGTAGAAAGGGATAAGGGCTTACCCTAGTTAAGGGCAGGGCTGTTACCAAAATCTGGAACTTCTGGCCATGGCGCCATTTAATAATAATAATCCCTATCATTCATGTAGAGTTACATCACTTACAAAGTGCTTCCATGTGTTATTTCTCGTGACCCCACAGTAACCCTGAGAATGAGAGTTTCTGACGGCTTTGTTTATAGATGAGCAACTTGGGTTTTACAGAGTTTAACTGACTTGTTCAAGATCACCCACTAGTAAGTGACAAAGCCAGAGCACATGCCCAGCTGGTCTGGTTCCAAATTCTTGCTCAGTGCTTCATCTCTGGTGGTATGAGCAGCATCCACGTGTTGGGTGCCCAGGGAGAGCCAGAGGACTCACATGAAGCACAGGCCCCTTAGGTCCAATCCTGCAAGAAAGTGTAAGTATTTCTCTTGCCCAGTGGTTGAACAGGGTCCTCCCAATGACTTTCCAGCCTAGCTTGCGCAGGTGAGTCCCCAGCTTGAACAAATGACCTGGGCAGGAGCTGCTTCTGATCGCTGAGGACAGGATTCTCTGTGACTTGCCACCCAGGTACTTAGGCAGCCCAGAAACAGCTTTCTGCCACCTTCCCATTGCATACTTTTCTAACATTCTTTCCTGGATTTTGCACATTGTGAAAAAAAAAAAAAGTTAAACAAGTTACCACTGAGTCAATTCTGACTCATGGAGACCCCATGTTTTTAGATAGAACTGTGCTCCATAGGGTTTTCATGGCTGTGATCTTCCGGAAGTTTTTTCTTCCAAGGTGCCTCTGGGTAGATTTAAGCCTCTAGCCGAGCACTTAACCATTTGTGCCAACCAGGGACTTTGCACATTGTAGATGACAAAAATCCACAATCTATGAAACATGGTCAAGGTTGTGCATAAAGCGTTAACATTTTTATAAAAAAACGTTGAGAGCTTAATGCTTGAATCCAGACTCTATCGTCCAGAAACTTCAGAAAGGTAAGTTTTTACTTAATCAGGTAAATTTGGCAAGTAAAATGATAATAATGCTGATACTTGATTCCACTTATCAAGAACATGCTGGGTCCTTGTTACCTTTCATACATTATCCAAGACCTCACAGCTCATAAGTGAAGAAGCCAGGACTGGAACCCAGGTACGAGGTGACTCTGGAACACATAACATCATGCTTCTCTCCCATGATTTTAAGGAAAGATGCTGAACACCCCAGTGGGTCTTGTGTCTGGGACAGGCAGGTACGCGGTCCAGTTGCTACATGGTGTCTTGTGGGATCTCAGCCAAGTTCTCTGGGGGCAGGGACTTCTACACATAAACCAGTTAAACATGCTTTTGGGCAGTGTTTTTCTCACCTGAGTACCACAGAAAGCCAAAGCCAGGCTGCCATGCCCCTTTCTGCAGAATGGGTCTTAGACATGAGTGCCAATTGCCTGAGATTCTCCACTGACATCAGTGCTGATCTCTGGCTGGGTTCTGGGGTGATGTGTGCTAGGAGAGTGCCTGCTGTTGGCTGTCACTCAGCTGGCTTGGGCAGGGAGGGGAGTGGCCCCCCTTGATGCAGGAGTCAAGTATATGCTCCTATCTATGGCCTTGGATTCCTCTCACCTCCGAGTTTATCTCATCTGACCCACCCATCCCTTGTAATGGGTTTCCCAGGCCAAGAAAGAGGTATTGACCAAAGGCTGTATCTCTTTTCTGTCTAGAGAACACACTGTCCACTCTGTCCTTCTACCCAAGGGAGAGATTGAGTCAAGGCCTCTTATGGATTGAATTGTATCCTCCAAAAAGATACATTAAAGTCCTAACCCTTATCCTTGTGAATATGACTCTGTTTGGAAACAGGAGTAGGATGGGTCCTAATTCTACATGACTACCCATAGTGTCCTTATAAGAGAGAAGAAGATACACAGAGACAGGGAGACAGAGGAAGAATGCCATGTGATGCTGCATCTGTAAGCCAAGAAATGCCTGGAGCTACCAGAAGTTAGGAGGGAGGCATGCAACAGTCTCTCTCTCAGAGCCCTCAGAAGGAATCAACACAGTGAATCTCCTAGCCTTCAGAACTATGAGATAATACATTTCTGTTCTTGAAAGCCACCCACTTTGTGGTACTTAGTTACAGCAGACAAAAGCCACAGTCAAAACTATACAGAAGATTCAAGTTGGATGGGCCCTTCTACTAGAGATAGGGGACTGGGGCACTGAGGTAAGAAAAGGGATTCAGAATGCCAATGTTGAAGCATCAAAAAATAGCTCAAGTTATGCTCAAGGATGGGCAGAAAACATTAACATTTTTATCAAAAAGTGTTGACTAATCTTTCTCCTATTTCTTTGGTTTTCTCCCTTGCTCCAGATGGGGTGGGACCAGTGGAGTATCTTAGATGGCCACTCAAAAGCTTTTAAGACCCCAGAAGCTACTCATCAAAGTAGGATGTAGAACATTTTCTTTATAAGGGATGTCATGCCAACTGAGCTGGATGTCCCCTGAGAGCATGGCCCTCAGCCCTCAGCCTCAGGGAGTTTGGATGGGTCTATGAAGCTCCCATGACCTTGCCTTGGTCAAATTAAATTGTGCTGACTTCCCCAGAATTGTGTACTGTCTTACGCTCCACCAAAGTTACCATTCGTCGATTGTCTAGTGTTTTTCCCTCCCCGCTCTGCCCCTCCCTAGTAACAATCAAAGATTGTTTCTTTCTGTGTGTAAACCTTTTCATGAGTTTTTATAATAGTGGTCTCATACAGTATTTGTCCTTTTGTGATTGACTTAATACACTCAGCATAATGCCCCCCAGTTGTCTTCCATGTTGTGAGATGTTTCACAGATTCATCATTGCTCTTTATTGTTGCATAGTATTTCGTTTATCCATTCATTTGTTGATGGGCAGTTAGATTGTTCCTATCTTTTTGCTACTGTGAATAATGGTGAAATGAACATGGGTGTGCATATGTCTATTTGTCTGATGGTTCTTACCCCAGCCTCCATCAGACTGAGTCCAGCACAACTGGAGAGCGCCTGGCTACCACCACTGACTGCTCTGACAAGGATCTCAAACAGGGTCCTGGACAGAGCTGGAGAAAAATGTAGAACAAAATTCCAACTCACAAAAAAAGCCAGGCTTACCGGTCTGACAGAGACTGGAGAAACCCCAAAAGTATGGCTCCTGGACCATTTTAACTCAGTATTGAAGTCACTCCTGAGGTTCGCCTTATATCCATAGAATAGACAGGCTCATAAAACAAAACGAGACTAAATGGGCACACCAGCTCAGGGGCATGGATGAGAAGGCAGGAGGGGACAGGAAAACTGGTAACAGGGAACCCAAGGTCAAAAGGGAGAGAGAGTTGACATGTCATGGGGTTGGCGACCAATATCACAAAACAATACGTGCATTAATTGTTTAATGAGAAAATAATTTGCTCTGAAAGCCATCTGAAGAACAACAAAAAAAGAAAACAAAGTGTTGAGAGAGTAATGCTTAAATTCAGACTCTATCACAGTGAAACCTCAGGAAGGTAAACTGTTACTTAATCAGGTGAGTTTGGCAACTAAAATGCTGCTCTTGTTTGAAATCCTAGCCATTATTGAAACTTAACACTAAAACAGAATGAAGTCTCTTGTTCATGTGCTTTGATGAACTAATTTAGAGTGTGTATTGTGAGTCTCTCCAGGTTACAAGTGATTTAATTGTTTTGTTTAAGGAAAAATACACACAATAAAATGCAATATGTATCCAGCTCAGTTAATTTTACCTACATATTATATACACATTTACCCACTACCCAGACCAAGAAATAGAACTTTTTCAGCACCCCAGAAAGATCCCTTATGCTCTTCCACCAAGTCAATACCCATTACCAGAGGTAATCACTCTAAGTATTACTGAAGGCACCTTGAGAGAAAAGCCTGCGATGTACTTCTAAAAATCAGCTCTCGGGAGCATAGTTCTACTCTGACACATGTGGGGTTGCCATGAGTTAGAGTCAGCTTAATGGCAATTTTTTTTTTTTAATCATCATAGATTAGTTCTGCCTGTCTTTTGTTTTTTTTAATTGTCCTTTAATAGTTTAGAAATCAAGTCAGTCTCTAATACAAAAACTTATACACACCTTGCTATGTACTCCTAGCTGCTCTCCCCCGATGAGACAGCACGTTCCTCTCCACCTTGTATTCCCCATGTCCGTTCATCCAGCTGCTGTCCCCCTCTGCCTTCTCATCTCGCCTCCAGACAGGAGTTGCCCACATAGTCTCATGTGTGTACTTGAGCCAAGAAGCTTACTCCTCACCAGCATCACTTTCTTTCTTATCATCCAGTCCAATCCCTGTCTGAAGAGTTGGCTTCGGGAATGGTTCCAGTCTTGGACTAACAGAAGGTCTGTGGAACATGACCTTCAGGGTTCCTCTAGTCTCAGTCAGACCATTAAGTCTGGACTTTTTATGAGAATTAGGTCTGCACCCCACTGTTCTCCTGCTCCATCAGGGATTCTCTGTTGTGTTCCCTGTTAGGGTAGTCATTGGTAGTAGCCAGGCACCATCCAGTTCTCTTGGACTCAAGCTGATGTAGTCACCGGCTTATGTGGCCCTTTCTGTCTCTTGGAGTCATCTTTACCTTATGTTTTTGGTGTTCTTCACTCTCCTTTTCTGCCGTTTTTGAATGCTTTATGAATGAAATCATTTATTACATTTATGAGCTCTTACATGTTCAGCTTCTTTCATTCAACATATTTTGAGATTTATTACATGTACCCATAATATGTTCTTTTTTATTGCTGTGTAGTGTTCTATTGTGTGGATAAACTACAGATTGTTTATCCATTCCTTTATTTGTGGATTTTTAGGCTGATTTTAGTTTTTGTCTGTTATGAATAAAGATGCTCTGAACACTCTTGTACGAGTCTTTTTGTGGACATATGCACCTATTTCTCTTGGGTATATACCCAGGAGAAGAAGTGTAGGGTCATAGAGATGTTGTGTTGTTAACAGTATTAGAATCTAAAGGAGTTTAGTTCATATATCTTGCCTGCTCTTTCTCCCACGGAAATGCACTCTCCTTCCTCCCTCCAGCCTCCTTAACATTAAATTTGTTTTTCTCTTTTGGTGTTTAGTTTCTCTCTGTTATGTTATGATCAAATCATCCATATGTTTGTGTGCTTAATTAGCACTTATTTATTTATTTCACTGCTCCTCAGATGCTTTATTGCTGGGACCAAATTGGGGTCATATTTGAGAGAAAGAATAGATCCTGGGCCTGAAGAGGGTAGCACTGAGGAAAATGGTCATTCTGGGAACTGTCCCAGGATCCAACTAGAGAAATAGGGTCAGTGTGTGGTCAGAGAAGGGGGCTTCTGACTCCAGGAAGGGAGGATTGGAGAGAGTAACATCCCCAAGAAGGAATGGGGGTCCGGAGGGAGTGTTGGGGTCCCTGGGGGAAAGGGGACTTGCAGTGGTGGAGACCAAACCAAAAAAAAACCCATTGCCGTTGACTCAATTCCTACTCCTAACGATCCTATAGGATAGAGTAGAACAGCTCCATAGGGTTTCTAAGGCTGTAAATCTTCACGGAAGCAGACTGTCACATCTTTCTCCAGCTGAGCAGCTGGTGGGTTTGAACTCCTGAACTTTCGGTTACCAGCCGAGCGCTTAACCACTGTCACCAGGGCTCCTTTGGTGGTGGGATGACTCATGAATTGAACTGGTGGTGTCGTGGATCACGTGGTGAACTGGTAGAGGTTGGTGTAGATGCTGGGTTTGTTGGGCTAGTCACAGAGGAATCTCTCCAGGATGCAAGGCCCTGTACAGAGCCACTGCAGACCACGGGACCCCAGGAGTTGCTCTGGCAGGAGCCTCGCTCCACCTTGTGTCTGGCACAGAACATGGTAAGATCTCCCTGGTCTGGGTAGGCCTTCCTGCACCTGTTGTCGCTTAGCATAGTGATGTTCAAGCACTGGAAGGCCTTGTGAAAGTTAACCTGGGGGCTGCTTGTAGTCCCCCAGCCAGATACCAAGCAGGTGGTCCCAGCAGATGGACAATGAGAGGAGATGTTGACGGGCTTGACATTCTGAGTCTCATGAGTTATTTTGTTCATCTTGATAAACATGAGGTTTTGGAGTGGCCAGGGTGGGAGAAGTCAGGTTGGAGAATGTATTTGACCCCTTGGAGCTTCTGCTGCCCAGATTCACAGGTGGGTGAAAGGAAATGGTAAAGCAGAAGGACACTGAAAACAGGCTTCCTGCAACGTGCAGCCATGAGCAGCCACTTCAGAGCCACCAGCACTACCCAGCGGTAGAGTTGGTTGAGTCTCATCTCATTTCTTAATTGCTGCTTCCATGGGCATTGATTGTGGATCCAAGTAAAATGTAATCCTTGACATCTTCAATATTTTCTCCATTTATCATGATGTTGCTTATTGGCCCAGTTGTGAGGATTTTTGTTTTGTTTTACAGAAGCTACTCAGTAAAAATGTGCTGCTTTCAACAGTGATTTTGTCACTTTGGCTGGAGTGTAGGGTGCTTGGAGACAGGCAGTTAATGTCTCAGTTACCTGTTGCTGCACAACAACTTACCTCAGAACTTAGTGGCTTAAAAACAACAATAAACATGTATTACCTCTTGTAGTTTCTGTGAATCAGGAATTCAGGAATGGCTTGGTTGGGTGGTTCTGGCTTGGAGTCTCAAGAATTGAGACTGACATGTTGGCTGGGGCTGCCGTCATCTGAAGGCTTGACTAAGGCTGGGGGATCCCCTTCTAAGGTGACTCACTCATACGGTTGGCAAGTTGGTTCTGACTTTGGCGGGAGACCGCACTTCCTTCCCATTGAGCTCCTCCACGGAGCTGGTTAAATGTGCTTATGACATGGTGATTTTCTCCTGTGTAGGCAACCTGAGAGAAAGAGAGTCAGGAGGAAGCTACAACCTTTTGATGGCCTACCCTCGGAAGTCATATAGTTTCACTTCTGTCACATTCAATGGACTAGAAACAAGTCACCAAATTGGGCCCACATAAGGAGAGTTAGGCTCCACCTTTGAAAGAGAGAAGTGTCAAAAAATTTGCAGACATATTTCAAATCACCACAGATAAAGAAGGTGGGAAGATTTGTGTGCTCAGAACTCAAGGACTCTCAGGGCTGAGTGGGACTCCGAGGGATGAAGCCTTCTGTGGAGACCCACTTGTCTGTCCTGGTGTTTTCTATCCAGGCAATCATGAACCCCAGGCAGTAGGTAAGGTAATAAATGAACAGCGGATCAAAGCTGTGAAGAAATCAGAAATGGCTCAGACTAGGACAAAAGTGCTAAACACCTGGCAAGCACATAAGCATGAGGCCATGAACCCCTTGCCCCCAGGAGAATCAGGGAGTGGCATCTGAGCTGTATTCTTGTGAAGTCTTTAGTAAGTCCCTGAGTGTGGCACTGGGTGTATATAGAGAAGGTTGAATGTGCACAGTCTGGCTTGCTCAGCCAGCACTGGGAGCCATTCATGGAAGCTGAGACCTGGAGGGAATCCCACCGCCATAGCAGCAGATACTACCCACCACACATCTGCAGAGATCTTTTGAAGCCACACAGTGTTTGCATACAGCTTTTCAAGGTGTGATTTTCCCACAAGAAGACTATGAATTCATCAGGGTGGATTTTAAGCGCCCTAGCAGTTGCGTCCTTAAACTTCTTTTGCCCACCTAACCCCTATCAAAGGCCCTTCACCATTGTTGGATCTTCTCTCCCTCTTTGCTCCTACTTCCCTGAATGTGCTTGCCCTGCTTGTGGCTCGCCATGTCTCAGCTTCTTGACTCTATGTCTTTGAGAGACCCTCCTCTGCCCACCGTCTTCAGGCCTCCTTCCCTGCTCAAAATCCCTCCACCCCTTGAAGTTTCAAGATTTTCCCAGTGAATGAATGAGTCTGAGGAGTCCTTTAGTTCCCTCGGGAAGCAGCTAATGCCACTTTTGAGCCCTTTCCTCCTGCTGTCCCAGGCTAATGAAGGTAAGGAAAAATACAAATTGAAAGTAAGAGAGGTTTTAAATCTCCCTGTTGAAAGTAAGGGAAGACATTTCCCTTCTCCCTCATTCTTTCAGAATTCACTTCAGGTAACTCGTAACAAAAATCTTTGTCTTTCTGAAAAGTTTGTAAGTCAAGGATGTTTCCTCAAAGACCTGGGACCCATCTCTTTTGGATTATAAATTATCAAGGAAGATCACATACCTATCTCCAGTTTCCTGGAAGGAGATTAGCATAACTTGAGGTATTCTGCCATAAAGATACTGGAAAATTAGCAATTTTATCTTAAAGATGAATGTAATATAATGAGTTGTATCCACCTTAGCTATGTAAAGGATAAAATTTCTTTCTGTCTTTGTAATCTCTCTAGCAGATTCCCTGTTGTGCGTCACATTCTGGTTTAACGCTTATTCAGTAATGTCTTAGGCTGGGTTCTTTAGAAGTGCAAAACTAGGGAAGCATACATAAATAATTATATAGAGAGATTTATCTCAAGGAAATGGCTCATGCAGTTGTGGAGTCTGGCAAGTCCCAAATCTGTGGGTCAGGCTTCAAGGTGGAGGCTTTTCCTTATTCACGCAGTTGCAGGGCTGATGAACCCAAAACTGGCAGGTCAGGGGAGAAGGCTGCTAGTTCATGGGGTCGCAGGAACTGGTGAACCCCAAGATCTGCAGGTCAAGTCACAGGCTGCTGGCTCACATCCCATGAACCAGAGGTCAGAGGCTGACAAGTCAGATACAGGATCCAGAGAGAGCTTTGCCAGAAAGTATGTATTGTATGCAGGCCACACCCCCAAGGAAACTTACTGGCTTTCAACTGATTGGCTGTTCACATCAGATCACAGCATGGAGGATGCTTACATAATATCTGCCAAGCCACTGAGAATCATGGTCTAGCTAAGTTGACACATAGCCTTAAGCATCACAGATAATAAGACTTTCCTTTCTCTAATTATTTTTAGAGAGGTTTTCTGGGTCGAGAGTAGATTTTGTTTTTAGTAACTTTTCCCCAGTATGAACAAGACCTTCTCCCCCCTCCCTCCACCCCGCTGTCATCTTCCTATGTGTATGCTAGGACCCCTGGACAGGCTGTCGCAGGGCAGGAGTGTGTTGTACTCAGTTCTATCAGCTCCTCAGGGCCTGCATGCAAGGTCTAACTGTTGTGATTACAGTTTGTGTTTTTAAAAGTCGATGCTGAGTGTATAGAACCCCAAATAAATGTTCCTTTTGATAGCTTGGTTCAGAATTTCTTGGATCTGGCTGTGTGACCTTGCACAAGATGTACAGTCTCTCAGAGTCTTCAATTCCATATCAGCAAATGGGGAACAAATACCAACCTCATTGTGAGAATTAAAGGACATAAAGTTTGCGAAACTTTGAGCTCTTCCTAGAAAGGTTTCAGAAAATGGGACCTTTGTGTCCTGTCCTCTTTGCAGGGCTACTGTGGGGATTGGAAAGGTGTTGTGGAGGCTGGACAAAAGGGGGCCGTGACTGTTCTGGAATCCTTTTCAGGTGATTACAGTCAACTCTGAACTTTGACTGTTGTTCTTGTAGGGTGCCATTTTTCCCCTTTCTCTCTTCCTCTGCCTTTAGAATCTTATCTTTCAGGACCAGTTCCTACATTCCACCTCTATGAGACTCACTTTGACCCCCTCCCACCTCTCATCCCCACAGAAATAATTACTTTCTCTTCTGTGCTCACATTGTAAGCTGATTGTTTCTTCACTATAACATTTCCTGAAGTCTGACTTGAACTACACAACATTTTGTATAAATATCTTTTCCCCTCAAGATTTTATTATGAGGCATTTCAAGACTACCGTGAAGTTGAATTTTAGTTAGCATTCTTATCTCCAGTACCTAGTTTCTCCCATTAACATTTTGTCATACTTGTTTTATCACATATCTATCCACTTTTCATGCCTCTATCCATCCATAAATCAGTCTAAGTTTTTATACATTTCTAAATAAATTATAGGCTCAGTGCACTTCTCCCAAAATACTTCTGGGTGTACAGGGTATCATTAATCGGAGCTCAATATTTGTTTAGCTTTTTTCTACTTAGATGTGAAATTTACATACAATGAAATAGACAGATCTTAAGTGCACGTTTGCTGAATTTTGACAAGAGTATACGCCAGTGTAATGCAACCCCTATGAACATAAAGAACAATATCATCACCCAGAAAGTTCCTTCCTGCCACTCCCCAGCCAAACTTCTCCCCTGTTCCCATCCCTAGCAGCCACTCTCTTGATTTTTCTTCCTCTTTTGCCTATTCTAGAACTTCTTATAAATGGTATCATACAGTATGTAGCCTTCTGTAAGAATTCTTTTACTCGGCATTTTTGTTGTTGCTGTTAATCAACCCACTATTTTTTTTAAATAATTTTTATTGTGCTTTAGGTGAAAGTTTACAATCAAGTTAGTCTCTCACACAAAAACCCATATACACCTTGCTACAAACTCCCAATTACTCTCCCCCTAATGAGACAGCCCGCTCTCTTCCTCCTCTCTTTCTTTTCATGTCCATTTCACCAGCGTCTAACCTCCTCCACCCTCTCATCCCCCCTCCACGCAGGAGATACCAACATAGTCTCAAGTGTCCACCTGACCCAAGAAGCTCACTCCTCACCAGCATCCCTTTCCAACCCATTGTCCAGTCCAATCCATGTCTGAAGAGTTGGCTTCATCAACCCACTATTTTTAATATCATAGAAACGGTTAACATTTTTTGGTCTTTCACATCTAAAAAAATGCACTTAATTTGTTAGAGCAGTTTGAAGTTTACAGAGAAATATCACAGAAAGTGCAGAGAGTTCCCAAATGCCACCTCTCCCCCTTGTAATAGCTTGCATTAGTATGGTGCATTTGCTACCATCAATGAACCAATACTGATACATTATTATTAACTAAAGCCCATAGTTTACATTAAGGTTCACTCTTTGTGTTATACTAAAACTGAAGTCTCTGCCAAGGATTCCCCCCACCCTAGCTTGCAGCCGGCCAAGCTGAAGTTTCTAACTGTGGTTTGGCCCTGACCATGCTTTGATCTTGGCGCATGCACAGGACCTGAAAAGCTGTGTCCTCAACCTGACCCTGGACCTGAGCATCCTGGGAAAGGAAGATATTTTCCAGCACACCATGGTCCCTGAGCCCATTTGCAAAGCAAAAGGTCCCTTCCTTTGCAGCATGACTCAGTACCCGGATCTCCTAATCGGGCTTGGGAGGGCTCAGAGGTTTGGATTTTGGTTGCCAATCCCTGCCCCCTGGAGACTTGAGGAGATAAAAGCTCCCAGCTCCCCTGGGGTGGGGAGCTCCTGGTCTTTTGGCCATGAGGCCCCACATTGCTCCTTGTTTAGGCAGATAATAAATCCCCACTTTCTGTTTCCCTTGGAACTGGTGGTGTGGCATCTGTCTTATTTTTACTGGCTGATAGGACAGGACAAGAACCCACACTCAGTTACAAATTCTGGTGAATCTGCCGGGACCCATGGACTCCAAAACCTGGGTGGTGAGTATCCAGACCCCCGCAATCCCTTAGGGTATGCCCCAACCCTGTTTGGTCAGTAAGGTGTTTCAAGGGGCCACCATGATCCCTGCCCCAGGACAAAGTCCAGTGGATCCCCACTGCAGCTCGGAAACAGAAACTGGATAGGGAATGGGTCTGAGCCCCTCCCCTAAATTAAGGTAAATTGGTTAGGCTTGTGGGACCAGGTTGTTCCTGATCTGTTTCCAGTTTAGGGCTGTTAAGAATGAAGTTGCTATGAACATTCTTGAACACATCTTCAGCATACCCCATGTGTGTCAGAGTAGAACTGTGCTCCACAGGGTTTTCAATGGCTGTTTTGGGAAGTAGATCACTAGGCCTTTCTTCTGAGGTGCATCTGAGTGGACTCAAACGTTCAACCTTTCAGTTATCACCTGGCTGCCTTAGCCGTTTGCAACACCCAGGGGCTCCAGGATGTTCTTCTATGCAGCTTCGCTTCTTTGAAGGTCTCAGCTTTTTTAGCTGGAACTCTTGGAGTTACTGTTTAGTTCACCCTTTGTCTGCTCTCGAAGACTATGGAAGACAGGTTATCTCCTTTTAGCCTTCCATTGTCATTAGATGGTGAATGGCTGTTTTCTAATGGACCCCAGATCTCACCTAACTTGATATAGGTCAAAGCTGTACCCCTTGAGAAGGAAGGGATAATGCTGAGTGTCAACAGGTAAATGGAGGGAGAGTTAGAATGGAAAATAAGCACCATGTAACCGTCATAGTAAAGATTGATTTAGACAAGAATCATCCACGAATGCTAAATCTAGGGAAGTATTTTGATGAGGAGCAGGACATAAGCACACCTTAAAGTGTCTCTCTACAGATTGCTTATCAGTTGCAATAGAAAAAATAGGAGCTATACAGAGGAGAAACCAGAAAACATCATGACGTGATGAGTATAACTAACAATAGCAATGAGGGGCAGATAGATACCATGTGCCTCCTGACATGTTGGAACACCATGACTTGTACAGTATTCTGGACTGGAATGCATAACCTGAATCTCACCATGAGAAAGCATTAGAAATCCCAAATTAGGACTATTCTAATGCAAGAAGGTGGGGGGGGGGGGGGGACTGTATGTTTCAAAAACATCAGTGTCTTAAAAGACCAAAAAAAAAAAAAAAAAAGCCATAAAAATGTTCCACATTAAAGGAAACTAAAGAGACATGACAACTGAATGCAATCTTTGATCCGAGACTGGATCCTGAATCTTGTTCTGAAGGGTCAAAAAAAAAAAAAAAAAAAAAGCTATATGGAACATTACTGGGTGAATTGACAAAACTGGAACAGAGTGAAAGATTAGCTAGAACCCTTGCATCGGTGTAAATTCCCTGAGGTTGGTATCTGTACTGTGATATAAAAAAAATTCTCATTATTAGAAATACACATTTAGTATTTAGGGGTATTTAGGGAGTATAAGGAGCCCTGGTGGCACAACAGTTAAGGCTTGGCTGCTAACCAAAAGGTTGGTTGTTCAAACGCCTGGCAATCTGCTTCTGTAAGGATTACAGCCAAGAAAACCTTATGGGCCTCGGGGGGCATCTAGGTCAAACAACATAACATTGTTCATAAACATAGACATTTTATATCCTAGTTTGGTGAGTAGCATCTGGAGTGCTAAAAGCTTGTGAGCAGCCATCTAAGATACAACTATTGGTCTCTTCCTATCTGGAGCAAAGCAGAGTGAAGGAAACCAAAGATTCAATGAAGCAAGCAGTCTGTAGGACTAACAGCTCACATGAACCACAGCCTCCTCTAGCTGGACACCAGAAGAAGTAGACGGTGCCCAGCTACCACTACTGATCACTAGGACCAGGGACACAGCAGGTTAGAATGGGAGAAAAATGTAGAACAAAACTCAAATTCATAAAAAAGACCAGGCTTACTGGACTGATAAGACACTGGAGGAACCCCTGAGATTATTGCCTTGAGACACCCTTTTTAACCTAGAACTGAAGCCACTCCTGGAGGTCACCTTTCAGCCAAAGAATAGATTAGCCTATACAATAAACAATAACACCTGTGAGGAATGTGCTCCTTAGAACAATCAACTGTATGAGACCAAACAGGCAACATTTGCCCAAAAGCAAAGATGAGAAGGCAAGGAGGGGCAGGGAAACTGAAGGAATGAAAACAGGGAGGCAGGGTAGAAATGGGGAGAGTGCTGACACATTGTAGTGATAGCAACCAATATCAAGGAACAATTTGTATATGAATTGTTGAATTGGAAACTAATTTGCTGGGTAAACTTTCACCTAAAACACAATAAGATGTTCAAGACAAAACCCTATGAGACAGTTCTGTCACGTAGGGTCACTATGAGTTGGAATCAACTTGACAGTACCTAACGACAACAAAGAGCTATATGTGCTCTACACTCAAATGGCTCCAAAAATATGTGTGGCGTGTGCATGCAAATATAACAAATCAAATGGAAAAAATGTTAAAAATAGGTGAATCTTGGTGTCTTAGTTATCTAGTACTGCTGTAACACAAATACCATAAATGGGTGGCTTTAACAAACTGAAATTTATTTTCTCACAGTTTAGGAGGCTAGAAGTTCGAATTCAGGGTACTGGCTCTAGGGGAAGCATTTTTCTCTCTGTTGGCTCTGGAGGAATGTCATTATCTCTTCTGGGAGATCTTCATGTGGCTTGACATCTCTCTACCCCCCATCTCTGCTCCTTTTACTTGCTTCTTTAATCTCTTTTATATCTCATAAGAGATTGATTTAAGAGATACCCCTACACTAATCCTATCCTATTAACACAACAAAGACAACTCATTTCCATATGGGATTATACCCACAAGTATGATGTTGTTGTTACCTGCCATCCCGTTGGTTCCAACTCACAGGGACCCTACGTACAACAGATTGAAACCCTGCTTGGACCTGTGCCATCCTTAAAATCGTTACTATGTTTGAGCCCATCTTTGCTTCTTGCAAGACAGGTTTGTTCATTCTTCCGTTCAGGTATAGAGGTTAGAATTTACAACACATATTTTTGGGGACACAGTTCAATCCATAACACTTGGTTAAGGGTATATGAGGGCTCTATGTGTTGCATTTTTACGAAAATAACACCAGCCTTCTATGTTTGTTTGCTAACTACTCCCTCTCCCCCCGAGGTATTTTTGTAAGTGCTACTATGCCAATTTTTTTTTTGCATATCCCTTTAATGTTGCTTTACATGTTGGAAAACAAATGTAGAAGGCATGTGTTATTTTCATAAAAATATGGCACTATTCTTATTCTTGCAACTTTTCAGTAAGTTTGAAATTCTTTATTACCTAGTGCTGCCATAATAGAAATACCACAAACAGGTGGCTTTAAAGAACAGAAATTTATTTTCTCACATTTATGGAGATGAAAACCCCAAATCAGGGTCTTGGCCCTGTCAATTCCTTCCCTGTCTATAGCCCTGGGGATTCCTTTTCTTGTAGATAATCCTCCCATGGCATCTGTCTTCCCTCTGTGTGTCTGTGTCAATTTTGCTTTCTTTATAACTCAGAAGTGATTAGGTCTAAGATCTACACTACTCTGGTATGACTTTATGAACATAACAAAATAAAACCCCTATTTCCAAACTGGGTCACATTTGCAGATATAGGGGCTAGGGTTTCAACACACGTTTTTGGGAGACAGACTTAAATCCATAACAATTTCTAAATAAAATGTTTTAAGATGCTCCTCTGTAAAGTCCCTGAATCCTAATTCAGCCAGGATGGACTGTGCCCACAGAACATCTATGAATACATGCAGCTTTTTCCTAAAAATAAGTTAATTTGTTCCAACTTGCCAAATGTTTGATTCCAAGCTAAGCAAAGAAGTGCCAAGGTACTAAGGCAGGCATCATTTTTTTTTTTTTAAATAATATTTTATGTGTTTTCAGTGAAGGTTTGTTTACACAGCGGTTTAGGCTTCCGCTCAACAATTTCTACACAAGTTGTTCAGTGACGTTGGTTATATTCTTCACAATGCATGGACAGGACATTCTCATTATTTTCGTTTTGGTTGTTAGGCAAGCATCTGTTGAAAGAATCCCTTCAAGTGGGGTGCAGAACTCAAATTCTAGTAAAAAGATCAGACTTAATGGTCTGGCTGAGACTTGAGGAGCCCCAGAAGACATGGCCTCTGGGTTCTCTGTTAACCCAGAACTAATACCATTCCCGAAACTAACACTTCAGACAAAGAATAGACTGGACTATAAGACATAAAATGATACTTGTGAAGGGTGTGCTTCTTAGTTCAAATAGATACATGAGCCTAAATGGGCGGCTCCTGTACGGAGGTGAGATGAGAAGGCAGAAAGGGATAGAAGCTGGCTGAATGGACATGGGAAATCCAGGGTGGAAAGGAGGAATGTGCAGTCACATTATAAGGATAGCAACTAGGGTCATATAACAATGTGTGGATAAATTTTTGTATGAGAAACTAACTTGAGCTATAAACTTTCACCTAAACACAATTCAAAAAAAAAAAAAGTCTCTTCATCTTCATCTCCTCTCAGAAAACCTTTCCTAGAACAGGCTCTGGAGTCCCTGGGTGGTGCAGATGGTTAAGCACAGGACTACTAAGCAAAAAACTGGTAGTTTAAACCCACCTAGAGGCATCTTGGAAATAAGGCCTGGTGATCTGCTTCTGAAATGTCATAGCCTTGAAAACCCTATGAAGTGCAGTTCTACTCTGCACACACATGGGGTCGCCAGGAGTCAGAATCGACTTGATGGCAGCTAACAGCAACAACACAGCAGGCTCTCACCAGAGGTTGAATTGGTCAGAGTTGGTTTTTGGCTTCTGAGTGACCTCTAAACAGAGGGTCTGAGGTTTGGGTCCTTGTTGATCTGCTGTGCAACTCTGGTCTCCTTATCTGTGGGATAAGGTTGCTGGACCAGAGCAAAGGTTGTAAATTGGCAACTCAAGGGTCTCTTATCCACTTTGGCCCACACAGCGTTCAAAAAAAAATGTTTAATTAGTTGCCAACAATCAACAATCAGGATATTTCACACAAAAATTTGGCTCAGTGTTCTCTGACCACATCAGGCCCACATTTCCAGCAACTGGCAGTAATTGGCTGGAGATGGGGCATGTGTCTTTCTGCTCTCTACAGTGCCCACCTTGCTCTTTTGATTATGCCTGATGAGCTATCTCATTTACAATTCCTGCTTGGCCTCTGGGTCTCAGACGCTGAATAAGAGGTTGGAGAGAGTACAGAGTGAGGTGAAGAAGCAATAACCAAACCCAAAAAACAAAACCCACTGCCATCGAGTCAATTCCGACTCATAGCAACCCTACAGGACAGAGTAGAACTGTCTGATAGAGTTTCCAAGGAGCACCTGGCAGATTCGAACTGTCAACCCTTGGGTTAGCAGCCGTAGCACTTAACCACTACACTACCAGGGTTTGCGAAGAAGCAATAGCAGAACCAAATTGAGAGCTGTCTCAAGCACTGTGGCCTAGGCAGGGCCAGTTCTGTTTCAAGGTGCTGATGTGCCTAGTGGAGATGAGCTATTGCCATTTGGATGGGGTGCGATGCTTAGAGTCAGAGTTGGGAATGGAGGTTCAAAACGGAAGAACTGGGGGAAAGCCAGGTGTCTGCTGGGCATGCCAACTGGAACTGAGGCCACGGTGAGCAGTCTTGGGGTCATGGCTGACAGCAGTTTTCACTTGTAGCCAGGAAGTGGATCCTAGAAAGAAAACGGAAAGAGGAAATAAATAAATAAAGCAAGCAAGGTGTGGTGGAATGAGTACTAGGCAAGGAATCCAAGAATATAGTCTCTAGTTCCAGATCTACCACTTCTAGTTGTGTGATTTGGGGCACATCATTCCACAGCCCTAAATCTATTTCCTCAACTTCAAAACAGGGACAATAACATCCACCCTACCTATCTCACAGTTATAGGAAGCATAACCCGTGATACCAGAGAGCAAATACTGATTAACTGGTGAAGCACTATGACAATGAGATGAAATTCAGAAGGTGTAATTTAGCCTTACAGATCCTTGAGTGGCACAAATGGCTAAGCGCTCAACTACTAGCTGAAAGGTTGGTGGTTCGAATCCACCCAGAGATGCCTTGAAAGACAGGCCCGGTGATCTGCTCCTGGAAGGTCACAGCCTGGACAACTCTATGGAGCACAGTTCTACTCTGACACACTGCGGTCGCCATGAGTTGAAATGAGCAACAAACAATAATAACAATTTAGTCTTAGAATGTCATGGGTGGAAGGGTCTTTTGAGTGTCTGCAATCCTCAAATGATGGATCTGAGGTCCCAAGAAGAGAGGAGAAATCATACAACAAGTTTAGGGGCAGAAGTGGATACAGTACTCTGTTACCTTGAACCCTCTCCTTGTGTTTCCTCAAATGACAGGTAAATAAAATTAACCAAAGGAAGAGGGAACAAAGACTCAGCTGGGTGGTGTTTCGGGAATGCCCCAAAGGTATGTGTTTAACCAATCCACTTAAAGGGGACAGGCCCTTGTAATTATTGAGGACACTGGAACAAGGGAATATTTAGAGAACCTCAAAAAAAGTAATTTTGTCTCAAGGGAAAGGAGTCTCGTATTACACATTACACAGCTTGAATAATAAGTGAGACCACAGAAAGCGAGAGTTGGAAGAAACCATCTTGTTCCACTTCTCCTGATAAAGAGGAGGAGCCTGAGTGTCAGAGAGGGGAAATGGCTTGCTCAAGGCTCACAATTGGTTCTTGGCAGAGCTGGAACTATAACGGAGTTTCTTGACTTGTAGTCCAGGGTTTTTACTTCATGTATCAATTGGGATTGCATTTAGCTGCAAATAACAGAGACTAACCAATGGTGGCTTATACCAATAGGGGTTATTGACTCATGATGGCTTTGAAGTATAGGGGTTTACTTTTCTCATTGCTATGTAATGAATTACTTAATATGGCCCTTCTACCCATGGTCTTTGTGACTCACACACAAAGATTGAGTGGAACTATTCACATAGTTATATGGAACCTGTGATAGTTGGGGTTATGTGTCAATTTGGCTAGGATGTGATTTCCAATATTGTATGGTTGTCCTCCATTTTATGTGTTGTGGAACCTGACATCTACATGCTGATGAGACAGAATTGGTGTAGGGTATGTCTTGGGGAGCAGCCTTACCTGGGGTGTGGCCTGCATCTAGGGTATGAGTGTAGATGACTTGGTGGGACTCTCTCTGCATCTGGATCCCACATCCCGTTAGTCATCAATTGACCTTGGGTTCTTGGTACTTGTGCCACAGGCTTGCTGTCTGACCTGCTGATTCTGGGATGCGGTGGGCCAGTGGCCCATCATCTGACCTGATTTGCCATCTCTTGCTGCCTTGTGAGCCAGCAGCCTGTGGTCTGAACTGCCAGTTTGGCTTATTCAGGCCCTGCAGCCACATGGGTCGGGGAGAAACTTACACCTGACCCACGGATTTGAGACTTGCTAGCCTCCACAACCATGTAAGCCATTTCCTTGATATAGTTCATGAGTTCTGTGAAACGTTGTGGCGAATTATGGAATCCAAAGACAGAAGGGGGAGTACTGAGGGGAGAGGGAGTAGTTGATGTTAGAGATGATGAAGTGGGACAGCAGTTTGGAGAAGTTGGACATTTGGGACATCTTTAACTTCTGCCTCATAGGAACCAGCTTTGTACTGATCCTTACAACAGAAATTATTTGTTTACTCACTTTATAGAAAATCCAGAGATGGGCAGGCAAAGATCAGTGTAGCTGCTGAAGAATGGTAGCGATGCAGCTTCTCCTGTTTTTCTGCTCCTCACTTTCGGCCCTACACTTTTGTCCTTATTATCTTAAGATGGCTGCCTCACCTCTAGACATTGTGTCCACATTCCAGTCAGGTAGAGGAAATGCCAGGTGGGTCTGTCTTTTTGTAAAAGGTTACCTGAAAGCTCCATTTGGGGAGGCATATGACCACACCAGCTGCAAAGGAGTCTGGGCAGGTGAGTGTTTTGGGTGTCCAGTTTCTACAGCAGAAGGCACCAAGGGGGCTTTTCAGCAGTAAGTTCATAATGTCTGCTGCAACACTATGCTACACCATTTTAAAGATGAACAAAGGGTGAGTGCAATGAGCACTTGCCTGAGTCAAAAGGTGGACTGCAGTCTGGACTCTACCACTTTCTGTGTGTCCTCAACATGCCTCAATTACCTCACCTATAAAATGAAAGGTTTGGACTAAATGATCTCAAAAGACCCTCTGGCTCTTAAATTCTATGACTATTCTATTCAAATTTCAATCCAGGTAATTATATCTCTCTCCCCACGGAATTCTAACATAAACGTTGTAATTTAAGACAAAAATTGTTGCGTAAAAGTTGTATACTTATCTGACAAGAGTTGGGACCAAGAAATTTCAGCCCGAGATTCCCACCTTAAAAGTATCCCCCTATATATTTTCTTTTAAAGTTGTAAAATTAATTTTTTCCATAGGAGTCTTACAGCCTTGTTGTTAGGTTTATCCTTAGGTTATTGTCACTGCGTGTCACGGAACTGATTCTGACTCATAGTGACCCTATATTACAGAGTAGAACTGCCCCATATGGTTTCCTAGGCCAGAATCTTCACTGGAGCAAGTCTTTTTTCCCACATAGAGGCTGGTGGATTTGAATGGTCAACCTTTCTGTTAGCAGTTGAGCACTTAACCATTGTGCCATTCCAAAGCAAATCAAAACCACAGCCGTCGAGTCAATCCTACCTCACAGAATTGACTCTGTATGATAAAGAAGTGTCCCAAAGGGCTTCCAAGGCTGTCAATCTTTATGGAAATAGATTGCCACATCTTTCTCCCATGGAGCAGCTGGTGGGTTTGAACCACCTACCTTTTGGTTAGCAGCCAAGTGCTTAACCACTGTGCCACCAGGGCTTTTATCCTTATGTACCATATTGATTTTGTTTCTTGTTTCACTGTGGTGAAAGAGATACATATTTTTTCCTATCACATTTTCTGATCCATGATTATTGGTACATAGGAATACCATTAATTTTGCATATTACCTTTGTATCCAGCAACGTTATTAGTTCTAATATTTTGTAGCTCTTCCCAACATTTCTAGGTAGAAAATCGTTGTTGTTACTTGTTAGGTGTTGTTGAGTTGGTTCCAACTCATAGCGACCCTATGGACAACAGAATGAAACACTATTCAGTCCTGTGCCATCCTCACAATTGTTGCCATGATAGAGCCCACTGTTGCAGCCACTGTGTCAATTCATCTCTTTGAGGGTCTTCCTCTTTTTCGCTGACCCTCTACTTTACCAAGTATGCTGTCCTTCTCCAGGGACTGATCCCTCCTGATAACATGCCCAAAGTATGTGAGATGCAGTCTCGCCATCCTTGCTTCTAAGGAGCATTCTGGTTGTACTACTTCCAAGACATATTTATTTGTTCATTTGGCAGTCCATGGTATATTCAACATTCTTCACCAACACCACAATTCAAAGGCATCAATTCTTCGTTTTTCCTTATTCATTGTCCAGTTTTCGCAAGCATATGAGGCAACAGAAAACACCACGGCTTGGGTCAGGCGCACCTTAGTTCTCAAGACGACATCTTTTCTTTTCAATACTTTAAATCATATTACCCACAAATTAAGATAGGTAAAGGAAACTGTATGAGGAGGGCCCTGAGGGGGTAAAGTTCAAGAAAAAAAAAAGGCAGGGCATGCTAGGCAGAGGGAAAAATAGAGGCAAGATGATAAGGCGAGAGTGTGGCAGCATCATTATGCAAGGGCTAAGAGGCCATGCTCAGGATTTTGGTGCAATGAGAAGCCACTGAAGAGGTTTAGGTTAAAATTGGAGGAAAGTCTTTATTGGTAAGTCACTGAACTCTGCTCATGTTTGTGGCCTGGCCAATATTTTGATCAAAATTTGGATGAATAAATATAAAGCATGCTTTTCATGGATAACAAATATATTGGGTAACCCTAAAATGTTTTATTGTGAACTTCTAGAGCCTCAAAAGTACATCTTTAGACATGGGACTGCATGATTGCTAAGATCCCTTCCAACTCAGAGATGCTGGGTTTCTACATTTTCCACCCCAGCCACCCTGGCACTGGAGGGAATGTTCTTCTCCACTGTACCTCAAGATACAGTCTATTAGGGGAGGTTCACATTTACACAAATAATTACCACATGCCTGGTGAGTGCTATAATGTTGTTCTGTTGCTAGGTGTCATCAAGTCGATTCTGATTCATAGTGACCCTATGTACAACAGAAGGAAACATTGCCTGGTCCTGTGCTGTCCTTACAATCTTTGCTATGTTTGAGCCTACTGTTGTATTGTAGCCACTGTGTCAATTCATCTCATTGAGGATCTTTCTCTCTTTCACTGACTCTACTTTATCAAACATGATATCCTTCTCCCGGGACTAGTCCCTCCTGATAATGTGTCCAAAGTATGCAGACAAAGCCTTACCATCCTTGCTTCTAAGGACCATTCTGGCTGTACTTCCTCCGAGATAAACTTGTTTGTTCTTCTGGCAGTCCACGGTATATTCAATATTCTTTGCTAACACCATAATTCAAAGGCATCAATTCTTCTTTGATCTTTCTTATTCATTGTCCAGCTTTTGCATGCATATGAGGCAACTGAAAATACCATGGTAATAGAATGCTGTAATAAAGAGACAAAAGAGGCACAGGAGGGTGTGCATAAATTGGGGGTGTGTGCAGGTTGTAAGGAGCCCTAGTGGTGCAGCGATTAAAGTACTCAGCTACTAACCAAAAGGTCGGTGGTTTGAACCTACCAGCCACTCTGCAGGAGAATGATTTGACAGTCTGCTTCCATAAAGATTACAGCCTTGGAAACCCTACAGGGACAGTTCTACTCTGTCCTTTAGGGTTCTATGAGTTGGAATCCACTTGACAGCAGTGGGTTTGGTTTTTGGTGGGTGCAGGCTGTAAAACTTGAACTGAAGTGGGGAGGCTTGGGAATAGCTTTGGCAGTATATGGGAAAGAGAAAAAGGTCTGAACCCAGACAACATTAGTGATAATGAAAACAATTCCGAGAAGATGCAGAAGGAGCCTCTGGTGGGCCTGAGAAAGAGGGAAGGAAGCAATTGATAATGACTCCTGGGTCTCTAGCTTGGGATATACATAACACAGTGAATCCAATAACTTAAAGAACGAGTGTAGGATTCCAGTGCTTTTGAGTTTTCCAAGCCATGTATGTCTTTTAAGGAGCCCTAAGCCAATTCCAGAAACGCTGGTGGTGTAGTGGTTAAGAGTTCGGCTGCTAACAGAAATGTTGGTAGTTTGAATCACCAGGTGCTCCTTGGAAACCCTGTGGGGCAGTTTTACTCTGTCCTACAGGGTCGCTATGAATTAGAATCAACTCAACAGCAACGGGTTTGGTTTTTGTTTTTGAAAACCAATTCTATCTATGAAGACTAGGACAGGTCTCAGGGTTGGCTACTCCAGGCAGCAGGAAGAAAGCTCAAGGTAACTTTTTTTTAGCTCCTGCCTCTGTGTTCTCCCACAACAGTAAATTCTTGCTTAGACAAAATCTATGGACTTTGGTGTGGAGTAATGATAATTTACCAGGACAGGAAACCATTCTGATTCATTTTTGTGCAAATGCCCCTCACTACCTGACCCTTTGCAGGTGCTCAATCAGTGTCTGTTGGATGAATGAATTCAGGCTTGCAATGGTAGTGCTCTTATTTTGGAGCTTGGGTAAATATGAGAGATGGAGAAAGCTCTGGGTTAGGATCCAAGACACCTGGCTCACTAAATGACAGTGCATGATCTAGAGCAGTCACTTAAGTTCTTTAGGATTGTTGTAAAATTCATGGCTCAATACCTTTTCCACTTATCCTTTTACCCATAATCTCTTCGTATTTGCAAAGGTTCTTAACACTTCTTTATAGTGGTTAATAGTAAGCTCTCTAAGCGCTTGTTAAGTGCTAGGTACTGGTCTAAATGCTTTATATATGTTAACACATTTGATCCACATAACAACCCTAGTGAGGCAGGTACCATTATTATCACCATTTTACAGTTGAGGAAACTGAGGTACAGAGAGATTAAATATCTTTCACAAGCTCACTTAATGTTTAAGTAGCAGAGCCCAGATTTGCACTCAGGGAGTCTAGACCCAAAGTTTAACTACCTGCTATATTACCATTGACATCGAGTCGATTCTGACTCATAGCGACCCTATAGGACAGAGTAGAACTGCCCCATAGAGTTTCCAAGGAGCGCCTGGTGGATCTGAACTGCCAACCTTTAGGGTAGCAGCTGTAGCACTTAACCACTACACCACCAGTGTTTCCATATATTACCTCTATGTCATCCTAACAGTGACTCCATGAGAGGTTGGTGACTGTATTCTTTCATTTTTATAACTAACGCAACTTAACTTCGCCAAGTTACACTGCTAGAAAGTAGCAGAGCTGGGGTTCAAACCCAGGGCTTTCATCAAATCCCAGTGTTCTTTCTGCTAACCAGCATACTATAGAGATTAAGTGTGTGGCCCCAACGCTTGGCTTGGGCACATGAGGTGAATTACTCAGGTTTTATTTCCTCATCTGTAAAAGGAATGAAGACATTAGTACCAATCTTAGAGGACTGATGTGATGATTAAATGTGCTGTCACATACTTAAAAGTGTATAAACAATAGGAGTTAACTGTTTCTGTTCGTTCTGGACCAGCGCTAACCAAGAAATTTAATATGAACCACATACATAATTTTAAGTTTTCTAGTAGCCACACTTCAAATATGCCCAACATACTATCATTTCAATATTTAATCAATATAAAAATTACGAATATTTTATATATACATATTTTCACTAAGTCTTGGAAATCCAGGGTGTATTCTACACCTAAAGCACGTCTCAACTTGCATCAGCCACAGGTGCCCCGTGGCTGTGCAGCCCTGGAGAAGCTCCCTCGTCGTGTCCTCTCGTCCCCCTGCCGAGTTCCTCCCGGCGACCAGCTGGCTCGCGCCCCCGGCCCCGCCCCGGTTACGTCACAGTCCGCAGGCCCCAGTCCGCCAAGGAGACCCGGCCTGGGCCGCACGGGCCCCGACCCTGCCCGCTCCAGACAGCCAAGTTCTAAAAGGAAGCGACAACCATCACATAATCGCGGATGAGGCAGGTCTGTCCGCTGCCTGCCTTCGCATTTGCTTGCCGGAGTCCGCAGCCCCCATGCGCACCTCACCCTCAACGGCCCGTCGCTCGCGCGGCTTCTATGGCGAGGTCGTGGCGGCGGGGCCGGCGCCCATTGGTCGGCCCGGTCTTCTGCCCGCCCCCTCGCTGCGCTTACTGGCCAGAGCGGCAGCGCCCTCTGGGTAGGCGGAGGCGGCGCCCCTCCCTCGCGCCGGCCCTCAAGAGGGCGACGAGGAAGCGGCCACCTCCCTGCGCCCCGCCCCTCGGGCTCGCTCGCTGGCTCCGGGCTCTTTCCGACTGCTCCTAGCTCTTCACCATTCCTCCCGGCCCATTCCCGGCTCCCTCCGGCTCCGGCTTGGCGGCGGCGGGTGAGTGCAGCCGCAGGCGGGGCCTTATGAGAGCGGCGACCTCCCCTCTGTCGGGGGGCTGCCCGAGCCTTGCCCCACTGCCGCCCGGGACCCCACAGGGCCCACCCGAGGCGGGGAAGGGCGGTGGCCGTCGGCCTGCAGGGTGCGGGGGCGGTCGGGTCGGGGGCCTGCGGACGTGACCTTTGGAGTCCTCAGGGCGCGAACTGGGGAGGCCACGGGGCAAGGCGTGTGGAGAGGTCGGGCTTCGCGGGCTTGGGGTGGGGGGGCTGAGCGGCGTGCCTTGAGCTCCGGATGGGGCTGAGCCGGGGTGGCGGGGCAGGAGTCGGGTGCGTCGGGGATTCTGAGGGCCTGGGTGGGGCTCAGTGATGTAGAGGAGCTCCGAAGACGTTTGTTAGGCTTTAGGTGGGCCAGTTCGGAAGGGGCTACGACAAGCCTTAGAGATTGTCCAGTCAGGGCTTATGGGTGGGGCCGAGGGGTGGTCTGGGAACCGACCGGAGCCTGGGCTCTCCTCGCGTGCTTCGTTGGGCCCTGGCGCTGTTCGGGGATTAAGTGTGTGTTTGGCTGCGGGGGTGAGATGGGTTCGCTTTGAGGGTGGGGCTGGGGCACAGGGACTAGGAGGGGCAGTTGGAAACGTTATCTAGAGCGGAGTTTGCTGCCCAGAACAGAGATTGCGGTTTAGCACATGGGGCAGGTTCTTCGCTGGTGTGTTGCCTGAGCTCCATCTTAGTGGAGGGAGGGAGTCACAGTTTTGTTCCTTGGAGGAGTGTTTTGGGGCTTTGCTTCTATCCAGAAACGTCAGTAAATGCATTTGCTGTTCTGGGGCGGAGGCAGTGATTACCCTCAGGTTTGGTTTTAGAACTCAAGACTGGGTGTGAGACGCGTGCTCCTCCGGAAGGTTAGTGTTACCCAGCTTTCTCCTGGAAACCCCCTTTTCTCCTTTGCTTCCCCTGGTTCGGTGGCCGTATTACTCCCCAGTGCGTCTCGATTCTCTCTGGCTGCGGGGCCTTCCCGTGCTTCTTGCTGTGTGTGTGCCTGTCTCCCGCCCATTTCCCTGCTGCTGTGCTTTTGGCAACTGCCTCTGCTCTTTCCCAGGGATGGTTGTGGCATTGCATCAGGGGATTTTTGTGCTTGTAATTTGCTCACTCAGCCCAGGAAGAGGGAGAATAATATGCTGCAGAGATGGGAGGGGGGTGCCGTCAGCTTGGCTGGGCAGACAGCAAAATGGGTGTGGTGAGGGAATACAGCTGCTCTAGGCCTATAGGGTAACACTGCCCAGTCATCAGCTCAAAGAGATTCAAAGAGCAGCAGCAGCAGCAGCTATTTTTATAAATGAGTCCTGAATCCAAGCTGAGCGCATGGATTTAGAGTGAACAGTTGTCATGCTCTAACTATTATAGGCTGGGTGTTTGGTAGACAACACTAGAGTTGCTAAGCAAGAGACTCTTCTGCACTGTGCAGAGAGTACCTTACTTCCAACTTTTTAACTTTGCTTTTCTCAACACTCAGGAGCCCTGGTTGTGTAGTGGTTAAGGACTCAGCTGCTAACCAGTAGGTCGGCAGTTTGAATCCATCAGCCGCTCCTTGGAAACCCTATGGGGCAGTTTTCTCTGTCCTGTACGGTCACTATGAGTCCAAATTGACTCAGTGGCAATGGGTTTGATTTTGTTCGGTTTCTCAGCTCTCTAGAATGGGACATCTCCCTTTGGGGATATCTTTTAAATTCATGTGGCTTGATGGTTCATACTACTTCTTTTCCCATCAAATGTTTTTACCTCAATTATAACTCTTTCGGATTTAGTTTAAAAATAATAAGGCTATCACTTTTTGAGCAGATGAGGAAACTGAGAGGAAGAAGAGGGCATACAGATAGTTAAATGGCAAGATTTACATTCAAAGGTCTCTCTAATCCCAATACAATAGTTCAAAAACTTGAAATTTTTAGTTCATAGAAGGATGATTCATGCTCTTGAGAATTTATTCATGCAAATTATATTCACCAAAGACTGATAAACCAGATACCAGTTTATTTACGTCGAAAGTATTAAGTGCCACGGACAGGATTGAGTTTAATTATCCACTGTCCAAGACACCCCCGTTGTTTCTGGACAGCCTGATCAGTAATAAGAAGGCAGTTGATCATAGAATTGAAGTTCTGGGTGTTCTTAAGGTATGTTTTCAACAAGTTAAGGGAGCCTGCTGAGTTGCCCTTCTTTCTTTGTAGGAATACACATACTAATGTTGGACAGTGTTGGGGAATGTTTTAATATATTTTTCCACTCTCACTTGGTTTTTAAAGTCATCTATTTTTTATTAATTTGTCATTTCAGCATATTTTGCCAGTTAGTATTCCCAAATTTATAAATAAGTTTACATTGCGTATTAAGAAGTCATTTTCCATTGCTTCCTGACAGTGAGGAAACCCACTGCCATCAAGCAGATTCCGACTCATAGCGACCCTATAGGACAGGGTAGAGCTGCCCCATAGAGTTTCCAAGGAGTGCGTGGTGGATTCAAACTGCCAACCTTCTGGTTAGCAGCCATCGCACTTAACCACTACGCAACCAGAGTTTCGACAGTGAGGAAGGCACCTGAATTTTCTTGTGTCTAAGCTGTGATTGATGACAACTAACAACAACAAAGGAGATTGAGTGGTGTGGTGGCTTAGCTCTGACCTGCTAACTGAAAGGCTGGCTGCTAACTGAATGGTTAGAGGTTCAAACTCATCAGCTGCTCTGCGGGGGAAGAGATGTGATAATCTACTCCTGGGAAGATTACAGCACTGGAAACCCTATGGGCAGTTCTGCTGTGTCCTCTGGGGTTGCTATGAGTAGGAATGGACCAGGTGGCAATTAGTTGGGTTAGCAACAATAAGGTGGCTTATCTTTAGTGAGAGAGTTGGTTCTTCCTGATCTCAGTGTCTCGTTCTTATTCCTGATCTTGTTTCTGAATTTGGTGATCCATCCTTTGGCTCTGTATTCTTTTGCTGTTGACACGTCAAATTTTTGTCATGGCTTCTTTTTCTTAAACATTAAGCAGGAGTAGTTGGTGTATAGGTTTTATTTTTCTTTGAAAAACAAGAAATTGTGAGAGAAACATTTTGAGCCAGTGGAAGCCATCTTGGTGGTTCATTTGATTTGGTCAATTTGAAAAGGAACCCAAGTAAATATTACTGATTCACTTTGTCCTTCTGTGATGGATTGAATTGTGTCTCCCAAAAATATGTTTTGGAAATCCTAACCCCTCTATCTGTGGATATAATCCAATTTGGAAATAGGGTTTTATTTGTTATGTTAATGAGACTTTATCAGTGCAGGGTATGTCTTAAATCAATCACTTTTTTTCTTTCTGTTGCAAATACACACAACAGAACATACACCCATTCAAGAATTTTTACAGTGATTGACATACTTCATATTCATGTCACCATTCTATCTCTGCCCATATTGTTTTACCACAGTTAACATAGACTTTTTGCCCCTTAAAGTTATCATCTGTGTTTTAGAGTTACTGTTGTCCATTTAATCTTGTAGATAATCCTTTAAAAAAGCACAGTGCTCAAGGCGAGCATTCTTTACTAAGTGAGCTAAATTGTTGTTTAGTTTAAAGATGACTTCATGGGATAGTTTTTGTTCAAAGCTTAAATGTTGCTTCCAGGCAGTAGATTAGGAGGTCCCTCCAGTTTCAATGTTTTCAGTAAATCTGGTTTCCAGTAAGAATTGAAGTTCTGTTCCAGATTTTTCCCTCATTTTGATCAAGGTCCAACTATTGGGTTCTTGATCAAAATGTTCAGTAAAGGTAGACGGTTACCATCCATTTCTTCTGGTCTGATTAAGCCTATCGCTTTTGAGAAAAAAAAAAAAAGAAAAACTTATTGCCCTCGAGTCGGTAGCGACCCTGTAGGACAGAGAATTGCCCCATAGTTTCCAAGGAGCACTGGTAGATTTGAACTGCTCACCTTTGAATTAGCAGCTGTAGCACTTAACCATTATGCCACCAGGGTTTCCAGCTTTTGGGATATAAAAGGAGCATATTAGGCACAGAAGCAAGGAAACAGTTGGGGAAAGATAGATGCCATGCCACATGAAGATCTCCAGGGAACTGAGGAATAGAAGGTGAAAAGAGACAAGGACCCTCCCCTAAAGCTGATGGAAAGGCTTCCCCTAGAGCTGGTGCCCTGAATTTGGACTTCTGACCTCCCAAACTGTGAGGAAGTAAGTTTTCGTTCCTTAAAGCCATCCACTTGTGGTATTTCTGTTATAGCCATACTAGATAATTGAGACACCTTCTAAATGGCACTTTAAAAACCGGGTTACTATGGACTTATTGCTGGGGGTTGAGAACAGGGTCAAGAACAGGGGATAAAGCAAACTCATAGATGTGAGGGGTCATACTTGTCTACCTTCTTAGCTCTCTAGGCTGATCTCTCAACACAGACATTATGGTGAACTGTTTTTGAACATCATTAAAATTTTTGAAGCTTGAAAGTCAGCCGAGTTTACTTTTGTGATTCTTTATAGTTAAATTAATCTGCTCACCATAAAAATCAATCTTATTTGTATGTATTTTGGTTTTTTAAAAAATTTATTACACTTCTTCACTCACTTGCTAATTTTTTTTTAAAGAAAAATGCAGTTGCAATAAAACCTTTAATTTTAAAATAATTTTAAATCTACATAAGGGTTATAAAGGTAGAGCAGAGTTTCTGTGGACCCTTCTTCCATCTTCCCTTAATGTTAACATTATATAACCATGATACAGTTATCAAAATTAAGACATCAACATTAGGACAGTGCTGTTAACTAAATTATAGACTTTCTCCTGATTTCCCCGGTTGTTCCACTGGTGTCCTTTTTTTCTATTCCAGGATCCAATCCAGGACACACCACATTGCATTTAGATGTCATGTCTCCTTAGTTTCCTTCAGTCTGTAACAGTTTCTCAGTTTCTCCTTGCCCTTCTCTCCTTAACATTTTTGAAGAGTAATGGACAGGTGTTTGTAGTAATGTCCCTCAATTTGGGTTTGTCAGACCTTTTCTCATGATTAGCCTGAGGTTATGGATTTTGGGGAAGAGTACCATAGAGATGGTATGCCCTTCTTTCTGGTCATGTATTAGAGTACCTGATAACAACATGACTCATTACCAATATTAACTTTGATTAATTTGATCAAGGTGGTGTCTGCCTGTTTTCTCCACTGTAAAGTGATTATTTTTCCTTTTCCTTACTATGTTAGCTGTTAGAAAACCAGTCAGCAAGACAAGCCTACACACAAGGGCAAGGGAATTAAGCTCTACCTACTGGAGGGAAGAGTATCAAAGAATTCGTGGACATTTTTTAAGACCACCACAGTAATTAATGAATATTTTGGGGGAGATACTTTGAGGCTGTGCAAATATCCAGTTTCTCCTTAAAGCTTCATCTAATTTTAGCATTTATCAACGCATTTTGCCCTCAGGACTTATTATTCCTTCTACTTTTATAATTTAGAATTCTTCCGTAAGGAAGATTTGTTACCCCGCCTTCCCATTTATTTTTTTAATAATTTATTTATATCACTACGGACTCAGATTTTTTTTTCCTTTGCATTACAGTCCAATGCTATATTTCTTAAATTGTTTCAGCTTTAGCCATTGGGCGTTCTTTTAGGTTGGCTCTTATATCCTTTTGACATGGCTCCCACCCCCCCACCCCTTTTTTTTGAGGCCTTTCTTACTCCAGGGCATTATAAGATGGTTCAGTCTCTGTCTTCCCTGTCCGAACCCTAGAAATAGCCATCTCTTCAAGGAGCACTGGTTCCTTTTATTGGAGAAAATAATTTAGTAACCAAGACTAGGTTTCTAAATGAGCTGGGACCGAAACCCGTTGCTGTCAATTCGACTCTAACTCATAGGACCCTATAGGACAGAGTAGAACTGCCCCACAGGGTTTCCAAGGAGCAGCTGGTAGATTCAAACTGCTGACCTTGTGGTTAGCAGCTTAGCTCTTAACCACTGCACCACCAGGGCTCCTCTCAGGGGACAGAGCTGGGAAACATATGTATGTATACTGACCCATGTATATGGACATACCTGTTTATTTCTGTATCTGTCTATAAATATAAATATGAGTTCATAGTGCTATTTCTGACTTTAATCCAGCACCAAAGGTTCCATTCTAGCATTCCCTTCCTTGATTATTTGTAATATCTTTCTGACAGTGACAGACTTGGCTCTTATTATAGATTTACTTATTTGTTCAACGCTAATATATGTATAAAGTAGGAAAAGGTAATTTTAATTGTTACATCGAGCAAACTTCCAAAGCATTTTGCAGTTGTTAATTAATTTAAATTGTACTCCTCTAAGATTGGCATTTTAAATGACTATTTTTCAGCCCAAGTGGAAAGGTGAAATCATTTGCTACTGGTCAAACAGGAAGTGAGTGACTGTAGCTGGAATTGATGACCTGTTCTTACTCTCAGTGCTGTGCTCCATCTCTAGGATAGTTCTCTTTTCATTATCAGGTATCTTGACCTACAAGTTAGCCTTCTTCCCTTCTTGGTGGGATTGCTTTTTTTTTTTTAAATTGAAATGTTCCCAGTTTTTAGCTGTTTTTTACCTTCAGCAGTATTGAGAACAAGAAAAATTCCTTTTCTGGTTTCTTCCTACTTGTAGAAGCATACAGTTGGAAGAGATGTTAAACGTAATCTAGTTGAGTTTTTCAAAGATAATCTAGTCCAGTTTTTCGCAGGATACAAGTGATTCCTCCAACCCTGCTCAAGTATTCCCCAAGATAGGGATTTCACAGCTGGGCAGCTACCCATTCCGGGTTTGCAAATTTGTCCCTTTAGAAACACTTCCTTGACAGTGATCTCAGAGCTGCCTTCCTGCAGCTTCTATTAGTTGTTCTAGTTTTGTTATCTGTGGTTATCCCCTGTAGCTCCAGTCTCCACTTTATAGCTGTTCAATGACAGTTATTATGTCCCATTTAAGTCTTTTCTTTCCTAGACTAAACAGTTTCTTTCTTTGCCACCCCCCCATGAAATATGCTTTCGAAACCTTTTCCTAGCTTGGACATCGTCCCGTGGATGTGATACAGTTGGTCAGTTGGGCATCTCAAATTGAATAAACATTTCAAGATACAGTCTGATCCAGAGCCTGTATTAAAAAAAACAAACCCATTGCCGTCGAGTCAATTCTGACTCATAGTGACCCTATAGAACAGAGTAGAGCTGCCCCATAGGGTTTCCAAGGAGCGCCTGCTGGATTTGAACCGCTGACCTTTTGGTTAGCAGCTATAGCTCTTAACCACTACACCACCAGGGTTCTCTACACTGTATTATGCTCTGGAAATGAAGTGATTAAGGAATTCAACATGATCCCTGCCCTTGGCAAGCTTACTGTTTAGTTTCTATTGGTGCTGCTTTAGAATAAGGTTGTGTTTTTTTTTTTCCCTTTTAATATCCACTTCTCAATGTTAGTTTATAGTTGTAGTGAAGTCATCTCGGTCTTTTTCTCCAAAATTGCTAGTAAACCAGGTCTTCATCCTCGGTTGATTAGTTTTCTGAACCTAGCCCCTATTTTCTTTGCTAATTTCTGTTCATTGTTCCAAAGTAGACATTTGAATCCTGATTCCATTACCCTATTGTGCCTTTGTTATCCTTCCTACTTCTGTAACTTTGATGCTTGTTATGAATCTAATTGTGTCCCCCCAAAGAATAATGCATTCTAAATCCTAATCACTATGCCTGTGGTTATAATCCCATTTGGGAATGGGTTGTCTCTGAGGCAGGATTAGTGTAGTGTAGGGTGTGCTTTGAGTCAATCTCTTACAAGATATAAAAAGAGCAGATTAGGACAAGCAAGCAGAGAGGGGAAGAGAGATGCCAAGTCACATGAAGATGCCCAGGAGCAGCAAAGCTCAAAGAGACAAGGACCTTCTTCCAGGGCCAACAGAGAGAGAAAGCCTTCCCCTAGACCGAGCACCCTGAATTGGGACCTCTAGCGTCCTAAACTGTGAGAAAATAAATTTTTGTTTGCTAAGCCACCCACTTGTGGTGTTTCTCCTATAGTAACACTAGATAACTAAGATATATTCTTTCTATATTTTTTACTTCAGTGGTTTAATACTCAGGTAGGGAGTTCCAAGATTAGATCCTAGTAATATATACTTAGAGACAAAACTCCATGCTTTGGGTTTTTTGTAAATATTTTCTCCTTACTTCTGAATTGTTGTTACTTTAGGAGGTATTTCCCAAAGAGATCTTGGTTCTGATTTTCTGCTATAGTTTGAGTACAAAATTGTGATGAAAATATTTTACATCTTAAAATACTGAAGCATGAGGCATAGTTAGATTTTTTTTTTTTAATGGTTGGTTAAAGTTAGATTATATAATTTTTTTTTTTAATGATAAAGTACAGGTAGTTTCTGACTTATGAGTGGTCATTATAGTGGCTACTTTATTTATTTATAAAATGAAATCCTTGACAACTTCAGTATTTTCTCTGTTTATTATGATGTTGCTTATTGGTCCAGTTGTGAGGATTTTTGTTTTCTTTATGTTGAGGTGTAGTCCACACTGAAGGGTGTAGCCTTTGATCTTCATCACTAAGTGCTTCAAGTCCGCTTAGCTTTTAGCAAGCAAGGTTGTGTCATCTGTATACTGCAGGTTAATGAATCTTCCTCCAATCCTAATGCCGTATTCTTCATATAGTCCAGTTTCTTGGTTTATTCGCTCAGCATACATATTGAATAAGTATGGTGAAAGGATAAAACCATTACGCACACCTTTCCTGATTTTAAACTACACAGTATCCCCTTGTTCTGTTCAAATGGCTGCCTTTGGGTCTATGTACAGGTTCTGCTGAGCACAATTAAGTGTTTTGGAATTCCAGTTCTCTGCAACATTATCCATAATTTATTGTGATCCACACAGTTAAATGTCTTTGCATAGTCGATAAAACACAGGTAAACATCTTTCTGGTATCCTCTGCTTTTAGCCAAGATCCCTCTGACATCAGCAGTGGTATCCCTCGTTCCACATCCTTTTCTGAATCCGGCTTGAATTTCTGGCAGTTCTCTGTTGATGTACTGCTGCAACTGTTTTGAATTATCTTCGGCACAGTTTTACTTGTGTGTGGTATTGATATTGTTCGATAATTTCCAGGGAAAAGAATGCAGTTGCTGGGTCATATGGTAACTCTGCGTTTAACTTTTTTGAGGAACTGCCATACGGTTTTTCAAAGTGGCTGCATCATTTTATGTTCCCTTGAAGCAGTATATACCTGTTGCTGTTGAGTCGATTCAGACTCATAGCGACCTTACAGGATGGAGTAGAACCGTCCCAGAGGGTTTCCAAGGAGCATCTGTTGGATTCAAACTGCCAGCCTTTTGGTTAGCATCTGAATGCTTAACCACTGTGCCACCAGGGCTCCATAGGCAGTATATGAGGGTTCCAATTTCAGTTCTAGTCAACACTTGCTATTATCTGTCTTTTTGATTAAAATCATCCTAGTGGGTATGATGGAGTCGTGGTTGCGCAGTGGTTAAGAGCTTGGCTGCTAACCAAAAGGTCAGCAGTTTGAATCCACCAGCCGCTCCTTGGAAACCCTCCTTATGGGGCCGTTGTACTCTGTCCTCTAGGGTTACCCTGAGTCAGAATCAACTTGGCGGCAACAGGTTTTTTTTTTTAAGTTGGTATGAAGTGGTATTTTATTGTGGTTTTGATTTGCATTTCCCTGATGACTAATGTGCTTCTTGGCCATTTGTATGTATCTTCTTTGGAGAAATACCTATTCAGATCCTTTGCCCATTTTAAAATTAGGTCGTTTGTCTTTTTATTATTGAGTTGTAAGAGTATTTTATATATTATAGATACAAGTTTCTTATCCTATATGTGACTTGCAGATATTTTCTCCCATCTGTAGCTTATCTTTTCACTTTCTTGATAGTGTCCTTTGAAACAAGTCTTTACTTTTGATGACGTCCAATTTATCTACTTTTTCCTTGGTTGCTTGTGCATTAGCTGTCATTTCTAAGAAGCCATTGTCTAATCCAGTATTACGAAGATTTATGCCCAAGTTTTTTCCTAAGAGTTTTATAGTTTTAGCTGTTACATTTAGGTCCTTGATCCTTTTTGAGTTAAGTTTTGTATATGGTGTGAAGTAGGAGTCCACATTAATTTTTTTTTGCATGTGGGTATCCAGTTGTCCCAGCACCATTTATCGAAGACACTATTTTTCTCTTGACTCGTCTTGGCACCCGTGTTGGAAATCCGTTGTCTTAATTAGCTAGTGCTGCTGTAAAACAAATACCACAAATGGGTGGCTTTAAAGAAGGTAAATTTATTTTTTCACAATTCTGGGGGCTAAAAGTCCAAATCAGAGTCTTGGCTGTGTTGATTCCTTCTTTGTTGGTAACCCTGGCATTCCCTGGTTCTTGGTGATCCTCACATGGCATCTGTGTTCCCATTGTGTACCTGCCTCTATGTCTAATCTGCCTGTTTTCTAATTCAGAAGTGATTAGGTTTAGGACACATTCTACTTGGTTATGGCCTCATCAACATAGCAAATAACCTGATTCCCAAACAGGATTACATCCACAGTAATAGGGGGTTAGGATTCCAATACATATTTTGGGGGGGACACAATTCAGTCTATAACATCAGTTGACCATAGATGTATGGGTTTGTTTCTGGGCTTTCTATTCCACTGATCTACATGTCTGTCCTCATGCCAGCACCACACTGTTTTGATTACTGTAGCTCTATAGTGAGTTTTGAAATGGGAAATTGTGAGTTCTTCAACTTCATTCTTTTTAATTGTTTTGACTATCTAGGTCCTATATGTCCATATGAATTTTTTGGATGAGATTGTCAATTTTTGCAGAAAAAGTAGTTGGAATTTTGGTAGGAATTGCATTGAATCTGTAGATCAATTTGAGGAATATTGGCATCTTAACAATACTGTCTCCCAATCCAAGCATTACAACGATTGTGAGGATGGCACAGGACTGGGTGGTGTTTCATTCTGTCGTACATAGGGTCACTATGAGTCGGAACTGACTTGATGGCACCTAACAACAACCACAAATCCGTGAAGATGGGATGTAGGTCTTTAATATTTTCCAACAGTGTTTTGTAGTTTTTAGTGTACAAGTCATACACTTCTTTGGTTAAATTTATTTCCAAGCATTTTATTCTTTCTGCTACTATTGTAGATGAAATTGTTTTCTTAATTTTCATGTTTTGATTGCTAGTGTATAGAAATACAACTGCTTTTTATATATTGATCTGGTACCCTACAACCTTTTAAACACTTGCTTATTAGCTGTAATAATTTTTTTGTGAATTTCATAGGATTTTCACTTTTTTTTTAATTACTGATTTATACATGTTTTTCCACTGTATTGAGGCCCTGTTGAAGTGAGGACTGAATTTTGTAGTTCGTTTTTCTTTCCTTACTGCCAAATAAACGTACGCTCAATTAATACTGGGTTAAAGGTGCCATTGTAGTGGAGTTTAGTGTAGCATAATGCCACTAATGTCTTGGAAAATGGCACAGAAGGGAAATGCAGAAGTATTTTAAGTATAAAATGTTTACTGGATCCAGGAAAGGCAATTATTCTCACTCCTGTCCCTGCCTCTCTGTATCCCTTACCCCTAATAATCCTATGTATCTGCAACTCAGAATACTAATCATAAAACGTCTGTGTGTTAGAACAGGAACCTTAAGCTGATTTTGTATTTTATTTTTCTAAGGAAATGTGTTCTGTTTATGTTCACAAAATAGTTCTTTCATGAACCTAGGAGTACTTGTGGTATTGTGATTGGCTAATTTTGTTAATTCTGTACTCAAATTTTTTCTTGGGTAGATTGCAAGCTGCGCTCATTTTCTTTTTCCTCTTAGCTACTAAATCATGGAGAGGTGAGAGTAACATTTGCTTTCGAAGGGCAGGATCTGACCTGTTCTTTTGTCATTTTCTGCCTGCCTGTAATTACCATATATGAAAAATACTTTTTGAAAGCATCCAGTTCTTTAAAGAGGAGAAGACGAGAGAAGTCACAGTTTCCTTTTAATCAGGGATTTGAAATGATTTCATAACATCCAGTTCTTTAAAGAGGAGAAGACTAGAGAATTCACAGTTTCCTTTTAATCAGGGATTTGAAATGATTTCATAAAGAATAGATTCTCTGTAATAGTTTGGCCATTCTAAAGGAGGTGGTGAATAATACAGGTAAAGTGTGAGAATCTCTGAAAAATGCTACGTATTTTTTTCCTACCTCCCCATGGTACTGTGTGTACATCTTGTTCATTCCAACTGCTGCGCAGTGTCCTGGGGGTGCCGCCACCCCATTTTACTTAGCTTCACACTGATAGTGGACACCTAGATGAGGCAACAATTTTGTAACTCTGTTAACTATTTTTTTCTGGCATTTAGTTCCATATTCCTAAACAATATGTTTATTCTGCTGCTGTTTCTTATTTTCTTCAATTGTAGATATTATCTGTTGGCTTCCAACAATGGAAGTAAGGATTTAGCTTTTTAAATTTTTTTATTGTGCTTCAAGCAAAAGTTTCCAGTTCAAGTTAGCTTCTCATACAAAAACTTACACACACATTATTATGTGACCCTAGTTGCTCTCCCTATAATGGGACAGCAAACTCCTCCTTTCTATCCTGTATTTCCCGTGTCCATTCAACCAGCTCCCGTCCCCTTGTGCCTTCTCATTTTACCTCTGGACAGGAGCTGCCCATGAAAAATACTACGTATTATAAAGAATTCAGTTCCATCAGCAGTCCAGGCAACTATGGTGGCTAGGTCAAAGTAGAAACTTCTGGAAGTAGCTACAGGCTGCATGGCTATGTGGTTGAGCAAATCAAAGATAATTGAGTCTTCTCTAATCCATTTCTCAGCACCAGTAGATAAATATAAGGTATGAGATAGACCTGTATTATTCAGTCTATCCTATTTAATTAAACCGAAAGATATAATCAGGTAGTTCCCATACCTAACTTTGCCTGCTCATAGGGAAACACCGCAGGTCATTATTTGAAGTCCAAATTTCTCAAACTTCTGTAGTTGCGTTGGCCTATCATTGTGAATTTGATTTCATAGTATTAATTCTTATGTCCCTTGTTCTTCTGTTTTAGAAAATTTGAAATGCATTACAGAAGTTGAGAGATTAATATTAAGCAGTGCCTTCCCAAGTTCCCAACACTTCTCTTCAATCATTATTAATCCATGGCCAATTTTCATTCATCTGTGTTTCTACCTACTTCCTTACCTACCTTTCTTGACTTTATTATTTTGAAACAAATCCAAGATACCAGTTCATTGGTTAATATTTCAGGATGTATCACTGAAAGATAGGATTTATCTTTTAAATATAATCACAGTACTAGTGAAGAACCTCAAAATTTGACAAATTCTCTGTTAATGTTCAAATTTTCCTCATCTCATAAACGTTTTTTACAACTGGTCCATAAAGGGGATCCTAACAAGGTCTTCATTTGGTTGATATGTTTCTTAAGTCTCTTTTAACAGAATCTCCTGCTCTCTTTTTTTCCTTGCAATTCACGTATTGAAAAAACTGGGTCATTTGTCCTGTAAAGCTTTTCATATGCTGGATTTTGCTGCTTGCCTCTCAGTGATGGTATGTAACATGTTTCTTGCTCCCCATATATTTTTTGTAAACCGGTAGAGCTAGAAATTTAATTTTTTTTTTTTTTTGCAGGATGTCTCCCTGGTGGCGCAGTGGTTAAGAGCTCAACTGCTAACCAAAAAGTTGGCAGTTCGAATCCACCAGCTGCTCCTTGGAAACCCCGTGGGGCAGTTCTGCTCTATCCTATAGGGCTGCTAGTTCCTTGGAAGCCCGATGGGGCAGTTTTCTTTACAGGGTCGCTATGAGTTGGAATTGACTCGACAGCAACGGGTTTAATGGCTAATGTGGAGCCCTGGTGGCACAGTGGTTCGGAGTTTGGTTGGCAACCAAAGGGTGACAGTTCGAATCCTTCAGCCGCTCCTTGGAAACTCTATGGGGCAGTTTTACTCTGTCCTGTAGAGTTGCTATGAGTTGGAATCGACTTGATGGCGTTGGCTTTGGTTTGGTTTTCTTCCTAATTATTACTTTCCATTCTTAGGAAATCATTAAATGTCCTGGAGTTCATAAGAGAATGTTCATTTAAGCATGTGAATAATGAGATAGGCAGCTCTTTTACAGTATTAATATCAATCTGTTACAGCATTTTGGGTCTGATGAAGACTGATTTCTACCAATTTCAGACTTTTTGGCAACGTAGACTTGAAGAACGTTGCTGTGCTCTCTTATGTTTCAGTTGTGATACCCAGACTGAGGGAAGAAAAAAACAAAACAGATGAAGCAGTCCAGCTTCATCTGGAATCCTTTCAGACAGAGGGTGCTGATCTGTACAGTAGCAATCTCCAGACGTACTAACAGGTTGGTGTTGAATCGATGCCGACTCATGGCAATCCCATGTGTGTTAGAGTACAACTGTGCTCCCTAAGATTTTCTTTCAGTGGCTGATTTTTTGGAAGTAGATCGCCAGGCCTTTCTTTTGAGCTGCCACTGGGTGGACTCAAACTGTCAACCTTTTTCTTAGAAGCCGAGTGCATTAACCATTTATACCCAGGGACTGTAAAAAGTGATAGCGAACGTGAGATTAGAAATGCTACATGTGTTTTCCTTAAAGATCACATGTGCGTCTTTTCTAAATTATCTTTTATTGTAAAAGAAATACTTGTCTATTGAAGAAAATGGAAAATGTAGGAAAGTATCAAGACAAAAATACTTGAGAACTTACATCCAAGAGATAACCATGTTCATAATTTGGCATTATTTCCTTTTAGTCTTTTTCGTCTGTTCTGTTTGTGTACATTTTTACTTAGATGTTCATGCTAATAATTTTCTGTATTGCTTTTTAAAAATTTAAGACAGCATAATTTCACATGTTGTTGAAAGCTATTTGTAAAGATAATCTTTAATGGCTCCATAACATTGCATTAAATAGGTTTTGATTTACTTAGTCTTTCCCTGTTTTATGAAAAAGGTTGTTTTTCATTTTTGGCTATTTATACGTTAGACTTTATATTTCAGATTTTCATTATGATAGATTCTTTTTTTGAATAATAGGTTTATTGAGATATAATTTACATACCATAAAATTCACTCCTTTTTAGCATTTTCACAAAATTGTGCAACCATCACCACTATCTAATTTTTGAACATTTTCATTACTCCAAAAGACACTCTGTATCCATTAATAGTCATTCCTGTCCCCCTGGACCCTGGCAACCGCTAAATCTCTTTCTCTATGAATTTGCCTATTCTGGACATTTTGTATAAATAGAATTATATAATATTTGGCTTTTTGTGTCTCATTTCTTTCACTTAGCATAATGTTTTCAAGGGTCGTCCATGTCGTACCATTTATCAATACTGCATTTGTTTTTATGGCTGAATATAATCTAGTATATGGATAGATCACATTGTGTTTGTATATTCATCAGTTGATGGGCATTTTGGTTGTTACTACTTTCTATTATGAATAATGCTGCTGTAAACATTCATGTACAAGTTTTTATGTGGTTATAAGTTGTCATTTCCCTTGGGTATATATACTTAGGAGTGGAATTATTGGGCCCTTGTGGTAACTCTCAAGTCCCTAGATGGCTTAAATGGTTTGCGTTTGACTGCTAACCTAAAGGTTGGCAGTTTGAACCCACCCAGTGGTACTGTGAAAGATAGTCTTGTTGATCTGCTTCCGTTAACACTGTAGCTAAGAAAACCCTACACAACAGTTCTGCTCTGTAACATATGAGCTCCCCACGAGATGGTATATACTTAACGGACACAACAGTAGCAACATGGTCGCTCTCCTTTTGAGGAAATGCCAGACTATTTTCCAAAGTGACTGCACCATGTGTGATGGTACCAGTTTCTCCACATTATGATGTTGCTGTTGTTAGTTGCAGTTGGGTTGGTTCTGACTTACTATGATAAAAGAAAAAGATTTAAAAAAATATAATTACTGGATGAGAAGATGTATAAATTTAAGGTTTTTGATACGTTTTTTTAAAAAAAAAGTTGCTTTCTGGAAGGTTGTATATTCCCACCAGAGCCCAGCTCAACACACCCTTGTTAGCAGTGAGAATTATTTAAAAAAAAAAAAAAATTGATAATTTAATAGGTGAAATTGGAATAATCTCACTGTTTTAATCACATTTGATTTTCTTAAATAGTGACTTCAGTATTGCATAGTCACATACCTAATAAAAAGTAGGACTGAATCAAGAATGAAGTTCTCTGATGATAGCCGGTTGCCTGGTACTGAGCCAGTATTCATTGTAGCGTGGTTCTCTTGGGGTGGGTATATGTTGAGAGTGAATGTCAACAGGCTACCCAGGCAGTTGTTCTTTAGCAAGCTGAAATGGGTTAACGTTAATAATAGGGGCAAAGAAATGTTTGAAGGATAGTCTGAACAACTTTATTTGCTCAGTGTAGCTGAGACTTGTTGAGACACCTTAGAGGCAAACCAGCTGGCTTAGCTCAGCAGTCAGGGGCAGGGATGCTTTTCAGCAATGAAGTTGGTCTGAGAGTCTGAGATAGATGTGCCCAAATTAACAGACTTTGCAATTAGCGGTGGTAGACAAGTACAGTATGGCAGTAATAGCACTAGACTGGTGTCAGAAGACCAGTGTACAGGTCCCAGTTCTACCACAAAATAGCTGTGAAATCTGAAGCAAATCTGAATCTGTTTCCTTATTTATAAAATGAGAGTGCTGGTAATGCCTACTTTACCGGGTTGTTGTGAAAGTTAAGAGATACGAAACTGGGATAAAAAAAACCGAAACCAAACCTGATGCTGTCAAGTCGACTCTGACTCATAGTGACCCTATAGGACAAAGTAGAACTGCCTCATAGAGTTTCCAAGGAGCACCTGGTGGATTCAAACTGCCGACCTTTTGGTTAGCAGCCGTAGCGCTTAGCCACTATACCACCAGGGTTTCCGAAATTGGGATAGGTACCCTTTAAAATGTAATAAGATATTGCCTATTGATCCAAATCGAAGAATAATTTTTGTGTATATGGAATTGGTGGTGTATTAGTGTTTTCAAAGGAAATTGCATTCCCTGTTTCATTAGAATACATACACACTTTCCCCTTTTTTTCCCCTAAATTTATTTTGCTATTCTTGAGAATATATACAGCGAAACATACACCAATTCAATATTTCCTACATGTGCACTGATTACATTCTTCAAGTTGTGCAACCATTCTCACCTTTTCTAAGTTTTTCCTCCTTTATTAATATAAATTCACTTCCCCCTAAGGTTCCTATCCTGTCTTTCAAGTTGCTGTTGTCAGTTTGACCCCATATAGATCTTAAAAGAGCATAATGCTCAGGGCAAACATTTTTTACTCGTTAAGCTCAACTGTTTGATTTTAAAATGACTTCATGGGATATTTTTGGTTTAAGGTTTAAAGATTATCTCAGGGCAATACTTTCAGGGGTTCATCTACCTTCCATGGCTCCAGAAAATCTGGAATCTATGAGAACTCGAAATTCTGTCCTGTGTATTCCATCTTTTGATCAGAATTCGTCTATGAAATCTTTGCTCAAAATGTTCAGTAGTGGTAGCCAGGCACATCCACTTCTTCTGGTCTCATGGCAAAGGAGGCAGTTGCTCATGGAGGCAATTAGCCACACATTCCGTATCCTTCTCGTATTCCTGACTCTTCTTTTTCCTCTGTTGCTCCAGATGAATAGAGACCAATTGTTGTTAGTTTGTTCTTGAAGATTAGATTTTTTAGAGGTCAGGTTTATTTTACTAACAGATGATTGAGTGAATCGGATCCTGGTACATTGGTTATGAAACAAATTCATGGACTCAGGGAACCATTTTGAGGGCTAGAATAATTCTGTCTTCTCTGAGATCACATCCCAAGTTTATACCTGAGTCAGGGTTTGAACTTTAATCTCTAGCATTCTTTTCTACTATGTTCAATTTAATACAGGTAGTGGCACAAGTGGTTAAGCGCTTGGCTACTAGCTGAAAGGTTGGCAGTTCGAACTCACCCAGAGGTACCTCCAGAGACAGGCCTGGCAGTCTGCTTCCTAAAGTTCCCAGCCTTGAAATCTCTATAGAGCAGTTTTACTCTGCATACCTGGGGTCAACATGAGTTAGAATCGACTCGATAGCAACTAACAACAACAGGTTTTATATCTTCAAGGTGCATTGTAGTGTATAAGTGCTGCAGGTGATTTTTCAGAAGTAAGTTGTAATACTGAAGAAATGACACAGATTCTTTTAATAAGTGTCATGATACAGACTATATAAATGCTATACAAATTGTGCAGAGATCTGAAGGACTCAGTGGGTTTAAATGAATGCCTTAAGAAGCTTAGGGTGCTTTGTTGAATTGACTCACAAGAACCAAGGATTCAGTTCTTTTTAATTGATTTTTAATTAGTATAAAACCAAACCAAACCCATTGCCGTCGAGTCAGTTCCAACTCATAGTAACCCTGTATATTTATCATTTAAATATTCTTTTTACATAATACTTCCAAATGCTTCTCTGTTAATCTTGAGACAGTAATGAGGAGATGGCATTTTTCAGACAGTCTGAAGCCTAAAAATTATAAATTCTTAGGATTAAAAATACAAGGGCCCTGAGACGGGAGCATAATACACCATACTTTGTTAAGTATTATGTTCATTTCTAGGAGCCACGTTTTTAGAGACATGGATAATCTAAAGCCTATCCAGAAGAAAACAGCCTGGCTGGTAATGGGAATGGAAATCAAATGATTTGAGGCGTGATTTAAAGAATTACAGATCTTTCGTATGGAGAAGAAATAGTGGAGGACAACCTTTTCAGATATATCAAAGTCTGGCAAGTGGAAGAGAAATTAGACAGTTTTTTGTTGGTTGGTAGAACAAGAACCATCAAGCAGAAGCTAAAGAAAAAATGGATGAAACCTCCTTATAAGATAGCGACTTTCTTGTGACTGCTCATGCTGAAGCAGAGCCTGCCTGGTGTTCTAGAGAAACTGAGGTTGGTAGAGTGAATGACTTTCAAGATCTTTGTAAATAAGTGGTTTCTGAACTTTATTTGGTTACAAATCTCTTTGAGAATCTAACCAACAGCAAAGACCTTGTCCCCAGCAAAAGCTTATATGTGAGCATATGTATATTTTGCTCTCATTCTTAAAAGAAATTTTTTTATGTAAAGAGCTTCATATCTGCTTTTATTTTCTTTCAGCATATTGAATTTATTGTTCCATTGTTTTCTGGCTCACATTGTTGCTATTGAGAAGTCAGCCTTGGTGTTTGTTTTTGCCAATTATTCTAGGGCACCTCAAACCAAGTTCACCACTTGGGGGTCCATGGCTGATTCAGGTTATGAGAACTTAGGGTGCCAGCCTACACACGGGTTATTCTGCGGCCGTAATTTCTCAGGAACTGTTTGTTCTTTTGGTTTGCTCTACACCAAGGCAGACTTCTTCATTAGTCCCCGGGGGTTGTGAGAAAGTTGGGGCATGGGTTACTGGTACACTTTGAGAGGTATGGTAGGGTGTCTCCTTACGAGACTTAACGTTGGGAGTGTGCTTGACCTTGATTTCTGTTGGGCTTTCCCTGTGTGACTCTTGACTCTCTTCCAGCTTTAGTGTTACATATAAAACATGAAATCTTTTTTCCCCCCAAAACATGGGCTATTGCTGTGATGCAGATTCTGATTCAGAAGATTTAGGGTGGGGCTCAAGATTTGCATTTCTGAGAAACTGCAACAGGATTCCAGTCTTGCTGGTCTATAGGCCATACTTTAAGTAGCAAGGAATTAGACTGCATTGTATGTTTGAGGTGTTAATGATATTAGTAGGAACCCTGGTGGCGCAGTGGTTAAGCGCTATGGCTGCTAACCAAAAGGTTGGCAGCTCAAATCCACCAGGCACTCCTTGGAAACTCTATGGGGCAGTTCTACTCTGTCCCATAGGGTCGCTATGAGTCGGAATCAACTCGATGGCAGAGGGTATGGTATAGTATGGTAGTGGTAGTAGTGAGATGATATGGTAGTGTATAAAGAATGAAGATTGTTCCAGTGTGTAGAGTTTCTTTTATTCTTCCATAATTTCGATGGGTTCTCTAGGACTTTATCCTGTAGCAGTTCTGTATCATTCACGGGCATAAATGATAAAACTTTTTAGTAGGCTAGAAAAGTTAACATAATGAGCTGCCTTGAGTTATATCATAGTCCAGAAGAAATTGATGAGTAACGACTGAGTGACTGAGTTTGTACTAGTTGAGATCTGAACCAGGTATTTTTTTGATAATTTCATTGTTTTGTTGCAGAGTTCTGCTGCAGATTGACAATTGCTGAACCTCATGTATATTAAAAGCCATATGATTGAGATTATAAAGGCCAGAAGTTTAAGGGGGAGATGTTAAAGAGTAGTTGCATTCTGAAATAAGACTTCATGTATCCAGATTAGACCATAAAGGATCAAAGTAAGCATGGCTTGTCATTTTTCTACTGTTGATATCCTGAGGTTGGTTTTATCATTGTCAACTTGGTTCGTGTAGTTTTGACTGTTAACTCAGTACTTTTAATTGCATTATTTAATCATGAAGGCTGTTTAAGGTAATACTGTACCTAGATTTTCAGATCAGGTATCCATGCAGGGAAACTTGAGTCAGAAGAGACAGTTAAGTTTTATTGGTTTTAAATAAAGTGACAACCGAAGTCCCTATATACAATTTTTTCTTTAATGAATCCCTTGGGTCTTTTTGGTAAATTGAGAGACTGCCTTGTTATTGAAGTAATGACACTTTTGTCAAATAAAAGGGACTGTGTTCCTAGATGGTAGATATGGTCACCGATTGTAGCAGTTAACCTTAAAGACATCCTGTTTAAGACTTAACACCATTCAGCCAGAATTAGTTAAAATCAGACATACTGATGAAATGAACCAGTAGAAAAAGATCGTTGATACAAAAAGAAGTGGAAGTGGATGGGTATACATAGTATTTGTGTGTGCTTCCTCGTTTCTAAAGAATCTCTGCTGTATGCTAATTTTCGAATTACATACACAGTGCTTTTAAGCCCTGCAGACTTTTATTCTTTCTCTTTTTTAACAAGCCAGCACTAAATCAGCTAAAGTGAACTTTGCAGTACATTATAGTCTAGCAGTGAGTTACTGTTCTCTTTGTGGAAAAAAAAAAAAAATCCAGGATACTTAATTTTCTTGAAGAGAACTTTTTTGCCGTTGAATTTTTGTGTTATTTTGTTTAAAGCCAATAAAACTAAACTGTTAGATTTGTAAGCATCTTACTTTTAAAGTACTGATTATATAATTTAATAAATATTGTCTAATATGTTCTAGGTTTTTACCTAGGTGCTAAGGATATGTAACTCATCGTACTGCCTTAATGGTGTTGTGATTAGAGAAGATGCTTTGTGTTATCTCAGTGTTTTGGATTTTGTTGAGGGTTGCTCTGTGGCCTAAGACGTGGTCTCTTCTGGAGAACATTCCATGTGTGTTGGAAAAGAATGTGTACTTTGCTGCTGTTCCTCCCATATACTTTAAATCATTTCTAGATTACTTATAATACCTACTATAATGTAAATACTGTATAAATAGTTGTTTCATCAAACTGAAGACTTGGTCTTCTCTGAGTTCTTTGAGTTCTTCTGGGAATGCTGATGCTGCTTTGGCTTCATGCAGTGCTGATGTGCCCGTGATCTTGAAGTTCCTGAGGCTGTAGCCCTTTACATAGCTAGCCAGCCGTCCCTTAATAGCCTTAGATTCTTTCCTCTCACTCTCCTCAACCCCCTCACACTTAGCCTTTGAGGGATTGCTTTGACCACTTCATGGCTTTTTAGGAGCCATTTTTCCCAGAAACAGGGCGCATTCAACACAAGTAGTGAAGGAACAAGTTGTGGGTTGAGCAATGCTCAAACAGCGAGTGCTGAGGAGAGACTGAGGATCTGTGAGATGGTGGGAGGCTACGGCAGGGTATGCCTATACACCGCGTCATTTGCATGGATTCAGCGTAGTGCCCAGTGTGCGGCAAGTTCAGGTTTTGCTTTTTGAAACTACCCCCCCCCAATATTTTCATACCACAGTTGGTTGAATTTGTGGATATGGAACCTGCAGATGTGGAGGGCCGACTGCTAAAACAAGAACTCTATATACTTTTCACTTAATATATTGTAAGCATTGTTCATTGTCAGTAAATACGTATGTATAACCCTATTTTTTTGTGGTGTCAATTAAATTATAATGTGAAAGTTCAGGAGGTCCATCAATATGTATTAAGTACCTGGAAGAGAGTTCATATACAGTATAAAAGAATGCTATTTCACATGAATTTCAGAGTTTAGACATTGCAGTTTTACTGAAGGGAGTTAAAATGAACCAGATTTAGCCACTAATTTCAGAAACACTGAGCTGGGTGTTTAGGTAGTGTCTTAGGCTGGGTTCTCTGGAGAAGCAAAACCAGTGAAGTGTGTGTGTATATATATGTATCAAGAGTGAGAGAAAGAAAGAGAGAGATTTATCTCAAGGAAATGGCTCATGTGGTTGTAGAGGCTGGCAAGTCCCAAGTCCATGGGTCAGGTGTAAGGCTGGAGGCTTCTCCTGACTATGTAGCTGCAGGGCTGACCCAGATCAGCAGATTGGATGGCAGAGTGCTGGCTCATGGGCTACAGAGGCTGATGAATCCAAGAATGGCAGGTAAGATGGCAGGCTGCTGGCTCCAAGGCAGTGGAGGCTGACGAATCCCAAGATTGGCAGGTAATATGGCAGGCTGCTGGCTCAAGTCCTGAAAACCAAAGATCAGATGATGACAAGCTAGATGCAGGATCCAGAGTAAGCAAGCAAGCTTTGCCAGAATGTGTGTGTGTATAATATATGATACAGGGCACTCCCCCAACCCCCCTTGAAAACTCCCTTTACAACTGATTGGCTGATCACATCAGATCACATCATGGAGGATGACTACATCATCATGTAACTGCCAAACTACATCATTTCGTAACTGGCAAACCTCTGAGAATCATGGCCCAGCCAGGTCGACACACAACCTTAACCATCACGGTTAGTTTTTTAGATTTTAAAGTTAAAAAGTAAGTGTCCATGTAGCTTTACAAAATGCTATTTTGATTAAAATTCTTGTTCATATTTTCCATAATATTGGAATAAAAAAATTGTAATAGGGGTTATTGTACTTCTCAGAAGAAAATTTCAGATAGTAATGGCTTTCTTATACGCTCTTTGAGGAAATAAGAGATGTGTGTAGTGTTTGTTTCAGTGAACCCTAGCATTAGTTTTCTGCTGCAATTTGTAAAACATAAGCCAGAATGACTTAAAATCTTTTCCATAGTACAATTTTTTCTACTTACTGTGCAGTGTATTTCCAGATATTCAAATTTAGAGGGAAATTGAGATGTCATAGCTTGGGATTTTTACTATTAGCTGTCCAGATTCATGTAGCCAACCTAATGAAAATTTTTACTCAATATCATTTTTTGCCACTTTGCATAATACATTTTTTTTTAAGTATAATGTGGATAGCTGCAGTATAACTCAAATAAAAGTCAGTTATAATAAAATCAGATTTTACAAATGAGTGTAGATGTGTTGTTGTCGTTGTTAGGTGCCATTGAGTTGGTTCCAACTCACAGTGACCCTGTATAATATCAAAGTTGTTTTAGGTTCTATTTCTTGAAAGATGAAGGTACATATGTCATAATTTGTTTAAGAAGCTATTCTTTCAGCTTAACATCAAGTCATTAATTAGACATGAAATTGAGATGTGTTACTGATCCTATTTTAAAAACTTAATTACACTTTTTTGCCTTTTCCTTTGTAAAAGTCTTAAGTAATAGTATAAAAAAATTTTTTTAATCCGGAACAAGGAAAAGGTTATTAATTTGTTAATTTTCATATTCTTTTACAAGAAGTTACCATTGAGAAATTCTTAGCAAGCTCTGTCTCCCCTTGATCAGTTTGTGCAGCATGTGGTGTGTATCTCATCTGGCAGTGAACCCTTAAATGTCCCAGATCAGCTTCATTGGAATTACCTAAAGGGTTGTTTAAAAATAGTTTTGACCTTCTGCCTTAGGTTTCGATTCATTAGATCTGGGGTAGGGGTCCAGAATCTGAATTTTTCTTTTAACTTTATTGAGATATAATTCACATACCATACAGTTCACCTAATTAATGCGTACAACTCAATGGGTTTTGGTATAGAGAATTGTGCATCCATCACCACACCAATTTTTACCAACCATCAGTTGCCCTCAAATCGATTCCGACTCATGGCGACCCCATGTGTGTTAGAGTAGAACTGATAGGGTTTTCAGTGGCAGATTTTTCAGAAGTATATTGCCAAGCCTTTCTTTTGAGGCACTCTAGGTGGAAGCCTCCAACCTTTTGGTTAATAGCTGAGCGCATTACTGTTTACACTGCCCAGTCAATTTTAGAACATTTCAGTTACCCCCAGAAGAAACCCTGCTCCCCTTAGCTGTAACCCCATAATCCCTTCGTGCCTTCCTAGTCCTAGACAGCCATTAATCTACTTTCTGTCTCTATGGATTTACCTGTTATGAACATTTCATATAAATGGAATCTTAAAATATGTGGTTTTTTGTTACTGGCTTCTTTGAGTCAGGATAATGTTTTCAGGGTTCATGCATGTTATAGTATGTATCAGTACTTCATTTCTTTTTATGATCACATACTGTTTTATTGTATGCATATACAATATTGTATGGATATACCAAATGCTGATGGACATTTGCATTGTTTCTACTTTTTGGCTATTACGAATAATGCTACCGTTAACACTTTTATGTGAAAGTATGTTTTCAGTTCTCTGAAATATGTACTCAGGAGGAGAATTGCTGGGTAATATGATGTGATTTTGATGTTCTCCAGTAGTGGTTTTCATTGGGGGTGAGAGTATAGTGTGATTTTGCCCCTCAAGGGACATTTGACAGTGTCTGGAGACATTTTTGGTTGTTAAAACTGGAACGGTATTGACATTGAGTGGGTGGAGGCCAAGAATGCTGCTGCCTTGCAATGCACTGGACAGCCCTGCAAAACAAAGAATTATCTGGTCTAAGATGTCGGTAGTATGGAGGTTGAGTAACCATGGTCTGGAGGAGAATTAGAATAAATAATTACAGGATCACATTTTTAGCTCTTAGGTTGGCAGATGGATATTACATTAACCTTACGTGCTAGATTTATAATTTATATCAAATCATTGACTATATTAGGGATGCAGAGATGAACAGAACAAGAAACCTTAGAGACCTAAAGGACTCCATCTAGTCCAGTGCAATATATGTAATATGATGTGCAGTCCCTGAGAGCAGTGAACCCCAGCCCAGAGCCTGATTTGGTACATTGTTTGTTGAATGGACAAGATATGTTGTGGTATATTGAACTAAAATGCTTCTTGGTGATTTCATAATTGATAATTATCTGACGTGGTAGACTCCATACAGCTGTATTGACTGTGTTCCCTCTCCTCATCCCTCTACCCTGCCCAAATCAAAGGTCACATCAAAGAACGTGCCTAGGAGTTTAATTTTATAGTTTATTTTAAAGTAAGTATTTTAATAGAAATTATTTTTAAAAGTCTCAGTAGCGCTGTAAAGAAATTGAAGTTTGGCTGGGAGTGTGTGTCTCACTTGCAGAGAATGTGTGTGTGGGTTTCAAAGTGGGGTGCTTTTCAGAGTTGAAAAATGAGGTTCCAAGATCTGTTTATCTTCTCCCTCTCATGCTTCCATTCTTCTGTCTGTCAGTTTTTATACTGTATTATGTTTGGAGATATATGAGGGATTAAAGAAAGATGAAAGTCTTTTAAATTTATAATATTATTGAGAAAATGAGACATGTCATACGTGGATACTGTAACAACTTTTTGCTTGTGGGAAAATATAGTGATTTATTGAAGTGAATTTTCCAGTTAAACCCACTTTTAAAAAACCTTCACCAATGTTGATAGGCAGTTTCTAAACACATGCTTTAGTGTTTTTTTTTTTTTTTTAAGTTTATGATAGCATAAGGCAACTTTAAGAAACATATAAGAGTATTAAATGAAAACTGAATCTTTTTACCTAAGTAAAAGCTAGTATTTCATTGTTTAATTTGTATTTCTTTTAAAACAAGAAATGCTAACTACCTTATATCTTTATTAGTTATTTGAATTTCTGTGAAGAGTTTGTGTCCTGGACTCATTTTTACTATTGACTTCGTTGATATTTTTCTTGTTTGTGAGAGCTCTGAGTATGTTAAAAATTAGCCCTTTGTGTATCATATGTAATGCAAATATTTTCCCCTAGCTTGTTTTGTGTTTTGGCTTATGATATTTTCTTTTGAATATGTAAGATTTTCATTTTTACACAGTCAAATTTATCTATCTTTTACTTTGACTTCTGGTCCTTTTAACTTTTGTGAAGTATTTCTACTAACACAAGGGTAATATGTTCCAGAGATCCTCTTTGATAGGAGAGTTTGCAATTGAGGAGCTTAGTAAGACTTTCATAATTATCCCCTTTTTACAGATGAGGACACTGAGGTACAGAGGGATCACCAAACAGTAAGTGGTAGGCAACCCATGCTTAACCACTGTATTGTAATGCTTCTCAGTGGAACCTAAATGTGAATTCTGAAAAAAGTGAATCCATAAAAGCCTTTAGTTTATTTTTTAACTATTTTGAAATAATTATGGACTCATTAGAAGTTGAAAATTGTATGTATAAAGAATCCTGTATACTCTTCACGCAGCTTACCCCTATGATGACATCTTACATAAACTGTAGTATAATATCAAATCCAGGAAATTGACATTGATATATTACTGTTAACTAGTAGTTAACTGTAGTCTTACAGACCTTATTCAGTTTTTACCATGTTTTTAATGTTGCATTCATATTGTGTGTATGTTGTTGTTGTGTGCCATCGAGTCCATTTTGACTCATAGTGACCCTGTAGGACAGGATAGAATTACCCAGGCAGAAATCTACGAGAACAGATTGCCAGGTCTTTTCCCCCATGGAGCTGCTGGTGGTGGGTTCAAACCACCGGCCTTTCTGTTAGTGCCACCAGAGCTGCTTAGTGTGTGTATAGTTCTGGGCAGTTTTATCCCAAGTATAGATTTCTGTAACCACCATCACCACAGCAAGATACAGAACTATTCTGTTACCTCTTTGTATTCACACCTTTCCTGCACCTAACTGTCCCTGTCCCCTGGCAGCCACTAATCTGTTCTCCATCTTTATAGTTCTGTCATTCTGAGAATGTCATATAAAGGGAACCATACAGTATGTGACCTATTTTTTTTTTTTTTGGGTGGTAAATACATATGCAACAAATTCTTCATGTGTAAAATTCACTGGCATTAGTTATGCTTATCGTGTTGTTCAACCATTACCATCCTCCATTTCCAAATTTTCCCATCGCCCTTAACAGAAACTCAGTGTCCCCTAAGCAGTGAGTACCCTTTTCTCCTCCCTCCTATCTGCCCTGATAACCACTAATAAACTTTGGAGTACAGGCAATCCCTGGGTTATGAACGTCCAACTTGATATACAACCTGTAGTTAACGAACCAACCACTGTACAGCCTATTATATTAAAAATGTGAGGTATATACAGTGGTTCATAACAACAGATGGACACTACTTTGTGACACCGAAACATTATTATTACTGTATTAAAAATGTTTTAGTGTATCTGGGAATATTTTTTTTAAATGATTTTTATGCACAGAAAGGTACAGTATATACAGTATACTAAGACAGACATTTGACTAACTGACGTTGGATATTAACCGGAGTTTTGTGCCACACTTTTGGCTGCTCTGAGGCAGTCTTGTACTGGGTTTTTATACATTGTTTCATTCAATGCGCATAATAATCTCTCTATGTAGGTATTTTCCTTATCTATAAAATTGGAGATGATGAGGCTCAGAGAAGATAAGGGCTCAAGGTTGCACAAAATCTAGATCTGTCTGACAGTAAAGTGTGTGTTTTTTTCATGGTGCCACGCAAACTTGCCTGGTAGTTCCTTTCCGGCTTTTACTAGGTTCTTAAATTCTAGATGTTGGCAATTATGTGATGTTACTTGAATTAGGTGTGGTTAGAAGGCAGAACATCAAAGCAAGTACAGGAGATTGTAATACAAGCAAGGTGATGGCTTGGTCCATTATCTCTGACTTTCTTGTGCTGGTGTGATGGGAGACTATCAGTGAGCATCATGATTGGATTACAGCTTCAAGAGCAGCTATACAACCTATCTTAGTTTCAGAGCTGATATTGTCTGCCTTTTCTTTGTCCTCTTTCCTTTTCTTTTTTCTTTTCTACTTTGCGTTCTCTCTCTTTTTGTTTATAAGAGCCAGAGAAACTGGGAATGCATTATTGAAGAACTGGTGTTTTTTCAAATACCTAAAATTTTTGTAGCTGATGATTAAGCTTCACCAAGAATTTCTTTTTTGTCAGCAAGTTCAAGAGAGACCACCATTACAATTTTTGAAAGTGAATGTGGTGAAAATCAGCACTAAGAAAGTAACAATATGAATAAATATCAAAACACTGACCTTTTTCTAAGGAATTAGGGTTACTCATCAAATAAAAATCTGTGTGTTGTATGCTATTGCATTTACTTACTTTAAGCTCAGTTCCTTTTTTAAAGTTAAGCCTGATTTTCCACTCTTAGACTATTATTTATATTTCCTCAGTTTGTCAAATTCATCAGATCTTTTAAATGATAGCTGCCCTTAGACTCCTTTATACTGGGTGAATGCCCTCCTCACCTTGCTCAGGCTCTAACACTTGCTCTCATTGCCCCCCCCCCAACTCTGTCTGGCCTTTGACACCGTACTCTGGGCCATCAGGACTCACTCCGTGCCCCAAAATGAGAACTCTGACTTTGCTCTGTCCCACCTAGTACTTCAGGCTGAATTGTTTTGGAGGGGAAAACAAAACAGAAAAACGAAACCATTGCTGTTGAATAGGTTCTGACTCATAACAACCCTATAGGACAGAGTAGAACTGCCCCATAGAGCTTCCAGGGAGCAGCTGGTGGGTTCGAACTGCTGACCTTTTGGTTAGGAGCTGAGCTCTTAACTGCTGGCCACCAGGGCTCCTTGGAAGGGAAAGGGATTTTTAGGGAGATAATTCTGGTAGATAGCTCATATGGAAAATCGAATAAAAGACTGTGTCAGAGAACTCAGTTCAGAGTCTGATAAGGGAGAAGGCTTGAACCAAAGCACATGGAGATAAAGAAGGCCAAGCACTGTACAGATGATGCTTAATTATTACAAGTTATTTACTGAACACCTGTTACGTGCTAGAAGGTATATTAAGTACTCTGCATGGGTTGTCTGATTTAACTCTCATAACTTCATGATTGTAGATCTTATTTTTATTTTACAGATGAGTAAACTGAATCATGGAGAGGTTACATAAATTGCCCAGCTTTACCCAGCTCTTCAGAGGAAGAGCCAGGATTGGAAGTCAGGAAATCTGATTGTAGAACTTACACTCTTGACCATTATGCCAGTTTGGGGGCTTATTTTTCTAACCATCAGGGCTATTGTGAATAATGAGCACTAGTTGAAGTAAGTCAGACAGGCAGTAGATTATCGCCAATTATCTATCTCAAGGATCCATAGAAAGGATTTTCCTACAATCTCTGGTTAGATTAGATGACCTTGAAGGACCCTTCTAAATGCCAAGATTCTGTGATTTGCTATACAGGGAGTCCTTGCTTTGTACAGTTGATTTGCATGAATTTCAGTTACCATGGTTTAGGTAAATAACACCAATCCTCCAGGCTCCCAGCAACAAATTTCACACAACATATTAACTATGAATAATTGCACAAAGTACAAACTTCACTGCTGGCACTTCAGTCTACAAACCACTATGTAAATAACAGATGTGAGTTGTGTTAAGTGACCAATCACGTCACTTCTTTCAAACTATGTCAGTTACTGATCATTGTTTATACACAGACAGCAAAACATGTAGTTGTGTTTCTTCCTTGCCTCCCAATAATAAACCCATCTGGCCTTTTTTTTTTTTTTTTTTACCAAAATGGATAATTGAGAGGAAATTGGCCAAAAAAGATAAAAGTGTAGCAAAGAACCAAAAATTAATAACACAGAAAGTGAGTTTCAAATTCAATGTAAAGGGAATTATAGAAGAAATAGCTGAGTGTTCAAGACTTCAGATACATAGCCAGAGGAACATGGTGAAAGTGAGCTTATTGATGTAGATGAGGAAAGTGGTTGTGGCAAAAAAGATGAAGATGTCCCAGTAGAAGTGAAGCCAGCAAGAAAGTACACATTAAAGGAACTCTCAGATATTTCATGATATTGAAAGTGCAAAGGATAAAATGTTGATCCTAACTTAGAAGTATGACAGCTTGCCAAGGCATAGAACAGATGCCCACTCCGTATTGTAAGTTATAAAATGAGAAGGCGGCAAGTTCCATTCAAACTACTCTTAAAAAGTTTTTTACAAAGGAATAATAGACACTATAATTCTCAGTGTTTCTGTTTTCAATAATAAACCCACTAAATAAATATAGTTTTACTCTTTTTCAAAATTTCTCTTTACATATGTAACTGACAGTAAGAGAGTTTTTAATGTTTTGATAAACATTTTTATAGGTCACAGAATAATCTTATTTTTCTCACTGATGGCTTTTGCCTGGTTTCAGCTTGCACCATCATTTTTATGGTCTCATACTATTCTGCAAAACAAGGACTGCCTGTACTTAACTGTTCACTTATTTTTTTCTCCTGAGTTGCTAGTTAAAAAACCAAAACCAAACCCGTTGCCAACAGTGTATGAGGTTTCCAGTTTCTCCACATTCTCACCAACACTTTATTAGATGACGTTTTTATTCTGGCCATCCTAATGAGTATGAAGTAGTATCTCTGTGATTTTGATTTGATTTGAATGATTGTCAGGCATCTTTTTATGTGTGTATTGGCCATTTGTACATCTTTATGTTCTTTTTTTATATAATTTTTATTGTGCTTTAAGTGAAAGTTTACAAATCAAGTCAGTCTCTCACACAAAAACCCACATACACTTTGCTACACACTCCCAATTATCTTCCCCCTAAAGAGACAGCCCGCTCTCTCCCTCCGCTCTCTCTTTTCGTGTCCATTTCGCCAGCTTGTAACTCCCTCCACCCTCTCACCTCCCCTCCAGGCAGGAGATGCCAACACAGTCTCAAGTGTCTACCTGATCCAAGAACCTCACTCCTCACCAGCATCCCTCTCCAACCCATTGCCCAGTCCAATCCATGTCTGAAGAGTTGTCTTCGGGAATGGTTCCTGTCCTGGGCTAACAGAAGGTCTGGGGTCCATGACCACCAGGGTCCTTCCAGTCTCAGACCATTAAGTCTGGTCTTATGAGAATTTGGGGTCTGCATCCCACCCACCACTGTCCTGCTCCCCCAGGGGCTCTCTGCCATGTTCCTCGTCAGGGCAGTCATCGGTTGTAGCTGGGCACCATCTAGTTCTTCTGGTCTCAGGATGATGTAGTCTCTGGTTCATGTGGCCCTTTCTGTCTCTTGGGCTTGTAATCGCCTTGTGTCCTTGGTGTTCTTCATTCTCCTTTGCTCCAGGTGGGTGGAGACCAATTGATGCATCTTAGATGGCTGCTTGCTAGCGTTTAAGACTCCAGACGCCACTCTTCAAAGTGGGTTGCAGAATGTTTTCTTAATAGATTTTATTATGCCAATTGACTTAGATGTCCCCTGAAACCATAGTCCCCAAACCCCTGCCCGTGCTACATTGGCCTTTGAAGCAGTTTATTCAGGAAACTTCTTTGCTTTTGGTTTAGTCCAATTGTGCTGACCTCCCCTGTATTGTGTGCTGTCTTTCCCTTCACCCAAAGTAGTTCTTATCTACTATCTAATTAGTGAATGCCCCTCTCCCACCCTCCCTCCCTGCCCCCTCTCGTAACCACAAAAGAATGTTTTCTTCTCGGTTTAAACTATTTCTCGAGTTCTTCTAGTAGTGGTCTTATACAGTATTTGTCCTTTTGCAACTGACTAATTTCACTCAGCATAATGCCTTCCAGGTTCCTCCATGTTATGAAATGTTTCACAGATTCCTCACTGTTCTTTATCGATGCGTAGTATTCCACTGTGTGAATATACCATAATTTATTTATCCATTCATCCATTGATGGGCACCTTGGTTGCTTCCATGTTTTTGCTATTGTAAACAGTGCTGGAGTAAACATGGGTGTGCATATGTTTGTTTGTGTAAAGGCTCTTATTTCCCTAGGATATATTCCAAGGAGTGGGATTGCTGGATCGTATGGTAGTTGTATTTCTATTTCTAGCTTTTTAAGGAAGCGCCAAATATTTGTCTATTTTTTAATTGGGTTGTTTGTCTCATTATTATTGAGCTGTAAGATTTTTCATATATTCTAGCTTCAAATCCCTTATCAGATATACGATTTACAAATACTTCCATCTGTGGGTTGTCTTTTCATTTTCTTCATGGTGTCCTTTGGAGCGCAAAAGTCTTTCCTTTTGAAGTCCAGTTTATTTTTTCTTTCCTTGCTTGTGCTTTTGGTGCCATATTTAAGAAACCATTGCCAAACATTACCTCTATGTTTTCTTCCAAGAGTTTTATATTTTTAGCTGTTACATTTATTTAATTTATTTTTGGGTCACAAATACCTTTTTTTTTTTATTATTGTACTTTAGATGGAGATTTACGGAACAACTATCTTCTCATTAAACAATTAGTACACATAGTTTTGTGACATTGGTCACCAACACCATGACTTGTCAACACTCTCTCTCCCCTTCTCAGTCTTGGGTTCTCTGTTACCAGCTTTCCTGTCCCCTCCTGCCTTCTTGTCCTTGCCTCTGGGCTGGTGTGCCCCTTTAGTCTCATTTTGTTTTATGGGCCTGTCTAATTTTTGGCTGAAGGGTGAACCTCAGGAGTGACTTCAGTACTGAGTTGAAAGGGTGTCTGGGGGCCATACTCTCGAGAGTTTCTCCAGTCTGGTAGGTCAGTAGATCTGGTCTTCTTCTGTGAGTTACAGTTTTGTTCTACGTTTTTCTCCGGCGTTGCCCAGGACCCTCTGTTGTGGTCCCTGTCAGAGCAGTCAGTGATGGTAGCTGGGCACCATCTAGTTGTGCTGGACTCAGTCTGGTGGAGGCTGTGGTAGTTTTAGTCCATTAGTCCTTTGGACTGATATTTCCCTTGTGTCTTTGATGTCTTTCATCCTCCCTTTCTCCAGGTGGGGTGAGACCAGTGGAGTATTAGATGCCACTCACAATTAGCTGTTGCATTTAGACCTTTGATCCCTTTTGAGTTAATTTTTGTATATGGTATGAGTAGAGTCCAACTTCATTCTTTTGGATATGGATATCAAATTATGCCAGCATCATTTGTTGAAAAGACTGTTCTTTCCCTGTTAATCATATTGGCTCCTTTATTGAAAATCAATTAGCTGTAAATGTGAAGAGTTTGGACTTAAGGTTCTCTTCCATTGATCTGTAGATGTCTTTCATTTTACCGGTACCACATTGTCTTGATTGCTGTAGCTTTGTGGTATGTTTTTTTTTATCTTCTTTTTTTAATAATTTTTATTGAGCTTTAAATGAACGTTTACAAATCAAGTCAGTCTGTCACATATAAGCTTATATACACCTTACTCATACTCCCACTTAATCTCCCCCTAATGAGTCAGCCCTTCCAGTCTCTCCTTTCGTGACAATTTTGCCAGTTTCTAACCCTCTCTACCCTCCTATCTCCCCTCCAGACAGGAGATGCCAACACAGTCTCAAGTGTCCACCTGATACAAGTAGGTCACTCTTCATCAGCATCTCTCTCCAACCCATTGTCCAGTCCCTTCCATGTCTGATGAGTTGTCTTCGGGAATGGTTCCTGTCCTGGGCCAACAGAAGGTTTGGGGACCTTGACTGCCAAGATTCCTCTAGTCTCAGTCAGATCATTAAGTCTGGTCTTTTTATGAGAATTTGGGGTCTGCATCCCACTGATCTCCTGCTCCCTCAGGGGTTCTCTGTTGTGCTCCCTGTCAGGGCAGTCATCGGTTATGTCCGGGCACCATCTAGTTCTTCTGGTCTCAGGATGATGTAAGTCTCTGGTTCATGTGGCCCTTTCTGTCTCTTGGGCTCATAGTTATCGTGTGACCTTGGTGTTCTTCATTCTCCTTTGATCCAGGTGGGTTGAGACCAATTGATGCATCTTAGATGGCCGTTTATTAGCATTTAAGACCCCAGATGCCTCATTTCAAAGTGGGATGCAGAATGTTTTCATAATAGAATTATTTTGCCAATTGGATTTGTGGTATGTTTTGAATTTGGGAAATGTGAGTCCTCCAACTTTTTTCTTCTTTTCAGGATTGTTTTGGCTATTTTGGGTTTCTTGAATTTCCATATTAATTTTAGAATTAGCTCGTCAATTTTTGCAGAGAAGCTAGCTGGGATTTTGATAGGGATTGCATTGAGTCTGTAGACCTATTTGGGAGAGGTTGCCATCTTAACAATATTAAGTCTTCTGATCCATGAACTTGTGAATCTTTCCATTTATCTAGGTCTTCTTTAATTTTGTTCAAAAATGTTTTATAGTTTCAGAGTATACATTTTGTGCTTCTGTTAAATTTATTCCTAAATATCTGTTAAATTTATTCCTAAATATTTTATTGGTTTGATGCTATTGCAAATGGAATTGTTTCCTTGATTTCATTTTTGAATTGTTCATTGTGTGTGTCTGGTGTTCTTTTAATAATGACTTTGAGTTTGAATCTTAAGGAAGCAAAAGTTTTATTACTGGTTCATAAGAAGAAATAGAGGCTTGTGTTGTTGGGTGCTCTTGTGAGAACTTTATTTCTGTGATGGCTTCTAAGGAATTTAAGGTCCGACTTTGAGCTGTTAGAAATAACTTTTGAGCTATTGTCCACTTGTTCTTAGGAGTTCCAAAATGATGATTACATATGCCAGTTGTATGGTCTTTGTGACTGGTTTCAAAAGCCCTTTCAGTTATGAAGAAAATGACATAGTGACAAAAATGGTTTTCTTTCATATCGTTCTCCTGCTGTGTTCGTGCTAAGGGCTGAAGTTAATAGGAACAGTTTAGATTGTACTAGTTTACCCAGTTGCATTAGAGGAAGCCTACAAAGGGATTGTTTAGCCATACAGCTTTCAGATTAAAAGCAAATTTATTAGGAAGGCTGAATACTTACAGATAATTATATTAGCCTTTAGCTTATTGTGGAAACCCTGGTGGCATAGTGGTTAAGAGCTACAGCTGCTAACCAAAAGGTTGGCAGTTTGAATCTATGAGGTGCTCCTTGGAAACGAATATGGGACAGTTCTACTCTGTCCTGTAGGGTTGCTATCACTTGGAACTGCTTGACAGCAGTGGGGGTTTTTCTGGTTAGCTTAGTGTGAGAAGAGTTAAAGCTATGATTTTTGAGATTAAATCTTAAATTATTTAGGCATGTTTCTGGTAAGTATAGTTCTGTCATGTACATCAGAACCATTTCATATACTTTGAAATGCAGGCTCCTGGGCTCCTACCCGTACAGACTAAATCAGACCTTGGACTCTGGAATCTATTTTAAACCACCTTCCCAAGTAATGTCTGCATTAAAGTTTGAAAACTACTTTTAATTATGTATTCCTTCTCTTAAGAGATTGTTTTTACCAGAACTGACATTTTCAAATAGTAGGCCATAGCCAGCTCTTAAAAAAGCAAACAAAACAAACAGAAGAGAATGGAACAGGAGATATCAGTGCATTTTGCATCGATTAGTATTGATTCACAAAATTTCCGTTTTACTTACGTGTGTGTATATAAGTGTGTATGTATGTGTCATGATGGTAAATGTATTTTTTTTGCTATGGGTTGTGATCAAAACAAAAAAAAGATTTCAGGATTAGAAAAATTTGCGACATATTTTTCTTTCCTTCATCTGTTCATAGATTTTGTCGCATCTGCCGTGCTCCTGGAAGTGGGGTGGGTACTGGTGAGCATCCAAAGATCACAATGAGCTCTTGAGCTCACAGTTTATAGAGAGGGTAACAGGCACATAAATAATAAAGTGTGGTCAGTGGTATACTAGAAGCACGTATCATACAGAGTGCTCTGGAAGTCGTTGTGGGAGCTTTCACAGAGGCACAGGCAGTTGAGGCAGACCTTGAAAATGTGGAGAAGAAAGAAGACTAGCATTTTAGATATTAAGTATGAGAGGATTATTTTAGAATTGAGGAGGGAGAATTGATATAAATTATTTCTGATTTAGTATGTTATTGTTGCTGTTCATTGCCACCATTCGGCTCCACTCATGGTAACCTTATGTGTAACAGAACAAACAACAATGTCCAGTCCTGCACCATCCTTACAGTCCTTTGTATATTTGAGCCCTTTGTTGTAGCCACCATGTCAACCCATTTCATGAAGGTTTTCCTTCATTTTCACCGACTCTCCACTTTTCCAAACGTGATGTCCTTTTTTAGCGATTGGTCTTTCCTGATGACGTGTCCAAAGTAAGCAAGACAGGTCTCGCCAACTTAGGTTCTAAGGAGCATTTTGGCTGTACTTCCTCCAGGACTGATTTGTTTGTTCTTCTGGCAGTCCACAGGGTATTCAGTATTCATCACCAACACCAGAATTCAAATTTGTTAATTCTCCTCCCGATCTTGCTTTTTTCATTGCCTAGCTTTCTCATAACATATGGGGCGATTGAAAACACCATGGCTTGGTTCAGGTGTACCTCAGTCATCAAAGTGACATCTTAGCTTTTTAGCACTTTAAAGAGGCCTTTTGCAGATTTTCCCAATACAGTATGGCATTTGATTTCTTGACTGCTGTTCCCGTGGGCAATGATTGTTGATCCAGGTAGAATGAAATCCTTGACAACTTCGGTTTCTTCACCATTTATCATGATGATGTTTATTGGTCCAGTTGTGAGGACTTTGGGTTTTTTTATGTTCAGGTATAATCCATATTGAAGTCTGTAGTCTTTGACCTTCATCAGTAAGTGCCTCAAATCATCTTCATTTTCGTCAAGCAGGGTTGTGTCATCTGCATATCACAGGTTGTTAATGAGTCTTCCTCCAATTCTGATGATTCATTGTTCTTCATATAGTCCAGCTTCTCACATTATTTGTTCAGCATACAGATTGAGTAAATAAAGTGAAAGGATACAGCCCTGTGGCATAACTTTTCTGATTTTCAACCCTGCAGTATCCTAGTGTTCTTGTCCATTGTCATTCATATGCTACCTGCACCTGATGGGTCACTTAGCTCCTGAGTGCCTATGGATCACTGTGGTGTGTGAGGAGGTAAAGGGAACTTCTGCAGCTCTTGTAACAGTTTTTTCTATTGTTCTGTGCCACCTTTCCTTTCCTCAGGATTTTGTTTATTAGAATTACTTGCCCCTCCCCTCCTCCCTCAGGTTTTATTTCTTGTTGGTACCAGTATTACTGTTCATATTGAATATGTTCGGACCCACTAAGAGCCCTAGACAGAGTAGGAGGTCTGGTTGAGTCTGAGGAAAGCCTTAGGCATTTCAGAGGGCAAACTTTATACCTGCTTCTGTCTTCAGAATACTTTCAGCCTCTAGGCCAGTAATCTGATTTTAGTCATTGTATCTCAGTAGACTTTATAAGCACCTTTTTATTTTATCTTACTGTAGGCTAACATTCGCCTTTAGAATGTCAGGCAGTTGGACTGTGCACCCAAAGAGATTATATTAGTTTTTGTTGCTTATTGCAGCCTGCTACAAATGGCTCCTTTCTTTACATTAGCCACCTTCAGTCATTCTCTTCTCACATGCATGCTGATACATACAAACTTAGGAATATGTGCTGTAAACAGTGCCCTCGATCTATTTTGTGTTGAGTGTTTTGGAGCAGAGACGGTACTGTGACTACACAGACAGAGGAAAAAAGCCTGGGCAAGGGTCTGGAGAGGCACACCCTATGTCACAGCATCTGGCCATAGCTCCATATGTGACAGTACCAAGGAGGTGCCCCATTGGAGCCAAGAAGAGAGAAGACATATCCGTAGGTACTCAGAAATAGGGTAAATGATGAATAATAACTTTTTTTTTTTTTTAAGAATTAAAAAAAAAGGAGGAATAAAATTCATAGGAGATGAACCTTAACGCACGACAGTCTCACTTTTCCACTAGATTTTGAGAGAGGTTAAATTTGAGGGTCAGGTCAGTGGTTGTGTTGGTGGGGGAAGCTAGTTGATTAGCAGCCTTTAGGATCTAGATTACAGCCCTTCACCCTAGATACTGAATGTTCACATGAGACTGATTTTCAGGTGATCAGAGTGCCACTTTTTCCACTCAGTTTCATAAACCACCTCCCCTCTTGGATTATTCTGAATAGGAAGGATACTGTGTGAGCATGGATTCAGAACAAGGGAATGTAGTTTGGGGCTCACTCCCCTGGCAGAGAACAGTTTTTGAATGACCAGATTGCTTATGCTCACCAGATGCTTGGAAAATAATGCAGCAATAGTAAGATTTTGCTTTTCCAAACATCCCCTACATCATTTTTGTTACCCATTCTCCATCTGGAACATCTAATGTCGTAGGGCAAGACAAGTCCTTATATTTGCTTTGTCTACCTAGCCTGCCCATTTCCCATTCACACCACCTCAACCCATAGATGATGGAGGCGTCTTTTTGTTCTTTACCTGCGGAGGGGGGAGGTGTTGTTTATATAGCCTCTGACCCTTCAGTATATTTAGTGATCTTTTAGCTCTGCTTAGAGCCTGCTGTAAAAATTACTGTGAGAGACAATATTTGGTAGTAATTAAGAGTCAGGGTCCACCACTTTACTAGCTAAATAACCTCAGGTAAGGTATTTAGCCTCTAAGTGCCTTGATGTCCTTATTTAAAATAGGCATAGTAGTATCTCCCAGAGTAGTTTAGTTTATTAAATGAATTAATACATGTAAAGTGATAAAAATGTCTGGAAGATAAACACTCAATAAATGTTGTTCTTATTTTCATATGGGCCTGAGTTTATTCATTGAGGTGATGCTGGAGAGGAATCCTTATTTTTTCATACTGTTTTAAAAAGAGCAAACCATTCTTAAGATAGGTTCAATATTTGAACTAGAACATAAAGTTTGCTTTTTATTTGTCGCAATAATGATTTTTTTCTAGCATTAGATAATTCTGAAAGTTTTTTGTTTGGTTCACCTGTAGCTAGATACCAAAGAAAGGGGAAAAACTGTAGAATAAGTGATTTTAAAAAATGGTCAGTGTGTGAGCTGTTTTTTCCGATGACTTTTTCTTTTCCCTGCCAGAATAGTAAAAATAGATCTGGTTTCCTGGGTTATCACGGCTTGTAACAAAAAGCTTTTTGATAAAGTTGGCTGTTGGATCAGTGGGATGAGATCATTCTTTTCTAAGCAGTGTGCAATGGCCAAAGCATTTGTTGAAACAAAAGCGTGCTGGATAGGCTAACCACACAATAAACCTGATTTTGTGATCATGTTCAGGGCAGGCGTATGGGTTTTCTGAGTGATAGAATGCTACTGATATGTAGAAGAAGGTAAAAGGTACTTGGCACAATACCTAGGCATTCTGGTTGGCCACGTGTAGAAAGAGATTGGAATGATAAAGGGGCTTAGGAGACTTTTTTTTTTTTTTTAATATTTTATTGTGTTTTAGATGAAAGTTTACATAGCAAATTAGGTTCCCATGTAACAATTTTTATACAGTGTGTTCTATCACATTGGTTACATTTTTTACAATGTAGCAACATTCTCATTATTTCCATGCTTTTTGTTCAGGATACAGTTGGAATTTGGGCTTAAGCCATACTTGAGATGTGATGAATTAATTGAAAATTGAGTAGCCCTTCTACATTTTGATAGTGCAGCTCAAATTAAAAATTATTAAGGACTTGTGGGAGGAAAACTAATGTACTCACTTTTCTTTTTGTACCAAATTAATTTGTATACTTAGGAGCTTTATCCCTAGGCTTCAACTTTCATATCATGTATATTGACTATAGCCATACAATGTGAGAGCTGATAGTAAAATAGGAGACAAAAATCTATATGAGGTGGGCATGCTAGCTGAAAAAGGGTAGCTGTTTGGTGCTGTGGAAACCCTGGTGGCGTAGTGGTTAAGTGCTACAGCTGCTAACCAAAGGGTTGGCAGTTTGAATCCTCCAGGCAGTCCTTGGACACTCTATGGGGCAGTTCTATTCTGTCCTATAGGGTTGCTATGAGTCGGAATCAACTTAACGGCACTGGGTTTTTTTCGGGTATTTGGTGCTATTGCCAATAGGTAGATATAGCTGGGCTTGTCTCGTTGACCCCTGAGAAAACCAAAGCATTATCAGTATAGGAGTTGATGGTAGAATTATAATACCTTCTTTTTTCCAACCTCCTGCTCTGAAATATAAGACAGGGAATTTTCTAGTACAGGCTCAAGTATGACCTTGAACAGGTATCTTTGTTAATCACTCTGGCCCTTTCCTCATTTACAGAATAAGGTTGGATTCAAATGTCCTTTCTAAAGTTTTGTGATCTGGTTGGAAATATTAGACACAAATTGCTAAATTGTTTTGTTTCTGTGAATGTGAATAAGCACCTAATAGAGTTTGGTCACTGTTGTCTGTCTGTGAATCAACAAAGTTAAGTTGGCTTCTGAGAGTGCCAGTGACGGAACTTCGGAGCTGAAGCTTCAAACAGAAAACCAGCGAGTTTGCAGTGATTAAGGGCCTGGAAGTTATTGGTAAACAGACTTTTCTCAGTACTTCTTAAGTCTCTCCAGAGGAATTGTAGCTAGTGTGAGAGTGTAGTTTTAGGTCATGGATGAGATTTAAGTTGGAAGCAAATACTGGTTGTTATTAGAATGTTAAAGGGAGATAACATAAACTCGAGATAACAAACTTTTCTCTAGACCTTTCTGAATATCTGTCCTGGGTGGTTTTGTTTTGTTTGTAGTAATTTCTAATTCTCTGACATTACAAGATACTCCAGACTCATCTTTGATATATCCTGCCCCAGTCCTAGAATCAGCCATTTTTCCAAGGAACCCTTGTTCTTTTTGTCAGAGAGCTGTTAGAACTCAAGATCTGGGTGCTAGGTATGCTCATTGCTTACTGGGATTTCCCCTAAAGACTTTAATTCAACTTTATGTTTGAAAGGAATGGCAATGCCTTGTTTAAGGGAAAAATGTTTAGACTTATTACTGATTTAACCTTCTCCCCTTTTTTTTTGCCCATCTCGTTTTTACTGTAGTTTTAATTTAGTGCTAGATCTTAAAATAGCTTGTAAAATCTTTGCCTATAAAAAAAAAATTTTTTTTTTTTTTTTTAATTACAGCAGTGGTCTGTGCTATGACATACAGGACTTCAGACCATTCAGAATACTACCTTAGGAAATGTGATTGTGCTTTCTTGTGTTTCCCTTAAAGCAGAGGTGTCAGGATAGAGCTTTTCATGTCATTGACTAAAACTCCAAAAGAGAAGTTAGTGGCTACCGTCTCCTAGGGAAGTAAGGCCTTTTGAGTGTGTGAATCGAATTCTGACTGTGCTCTAAAAGAATAACTTACTTGTTTTAGAATATACATTTTTTTTTCCTTTTCTCTCCCTCTCCCATCTTTTTTGACTAGTGAATTTGTGATTTAGCTAAACCAAGCCACAAAAACACAGCTAAGATTCTACTATTACTAGGAAACATTTAGAGTTCCTGATGATTTAAGTAGTCCTAGCGCAGGGGTCTTTTACTTAAACTCCTGCAGCATCCTGGCAGGTAAAGTGGGTAAGTGAAGCTGGCCAGGAACAAGAGAACGTGCTGCATACGTTGTGCGAGTGGGTATTTACAGGAGGTTGGCACTTTTCAGCTCCTGTACATTATCGCTGGGTAGTAATGTGTGCTTGTTGTTTGATCTTTTAGTTTTTTAAAACAAGCTGTAAATCTGTATTTCCATGCAAAAATCCCTGACTTTGGAAATGGTGGCACAATTTTTCAAAATACTCTGCAGGCCACTGCACCGAGAACCCTTTCTTGTAGATTCAGCGAGGACGCGCCCTGAGGAATGAACATTGGGCTAGGTGGGAGTTGGGAGACCTTGGTTCTGACTGTAGCTTTGCCGCTACTCAGCTGAATGCCTTTGGGCAAGGGGAAAACTTTCCTGAGTTTAAAATATGAGAGAAACTAGATAATTTGTTTCTCCTTACTCTTTTTTACGTAATATTTTATAGTGTTTTTGGTGAAAATTTATATAGCAGGTTAGATTTCCCCATTGTATTTTTTATACATGTGTTTCATTTGAGCTATGAAACAAAGACCGTTTATGACCCGAGGACATAAGGAAAGTATTGGTTCTCTTATGTCTAAGTGATTTAGCAACAGAGGAGACCGTTAAGTTTTCCCCAGATGTAGCTTCTAGGCTGTGGAAAATTCTCCCTTGCTTTCCTGAACTCTTGGGATACTTGCCGTCTCCAGTTGGTATGTGGTAAATGTGCAGATATTAATGGGTGATACCTTTTTATTTATTTTTACGTTTCTGTTTCTTCAAGTAAATGATGAATTGATTTTAACGTGATGAAAGCTGTGGTTGTATCGATAAGTGGCTTTTTCTTTCAGAGTAGTGGCGGTGATAGGGTAAACGGTAAACTTGACAGTGGACAGTTTTTCTTAGCTAGGAAGAACATGTTCTTTACAGTTTGATTGGTTTCATTGTTCTTAACTTGAGCTAATCAGTTGGTGGCAGTTTATGGGAGTAATGGTGCTTTGGTTTTTGTTGCTTAAAATGATTGTTGCCAACTGCATCAAATCACAGGGTGACTTATGCTAATTAACAATAAAACTGAAATTTGAAAAACTATGTTTTGGAATTCAGCCTACTTTTTATCAAGAAGGTGGTTTTACAGAAAGACTAAGATTCTTCTAAAAAAAAATCTCAAAGACAAGGGAGATATAATTTTCATATACATTAAGAATATAAGTTAGCGATTCATTTGACATACTCAGATCAGCTGTAGAACTTTTATAAAAATATATTCATTTGGTTCTTGACATTGTCTTTGGAATAAAATGTCTTGATTTAAGGTGATTTGGTAAGAAGCATATACGTATCCTTAGGGATAGGAATAAATTCCTGTTTTGTATAGATCGCCAAAGTTTTTAGAGAAACTATTATATTTGATTGGGTTTTTGAAAACTGTTGTATTTGATTAGGATGTAATATGAGCATTCACAATGTAACCTCTCATGAGAATGTCTATTTACAAGTAATTTAAGCCTCTCTGAGCTTGACAAGGCAAACGTAATCCTAAATCTTTAATTAAGTGGAAATCTAAACTTGATGGAATAACAGACAAGCAGGATTTATGTTTACATAGTGACTGCAGCAATTTTGGCTAAAATATTTGACCAAGTGGTCACTAGTTCTTACCCCAAATTTTCATTAACTGAAATTGTGTAGTTTGTTTGTATATAACATATAGCTGTAAATACTCGAGAGTATGTGAAAGGTTTCTCTCTTCAGATGTATAAACTTTGTGCTTCTTAGCTTTAATAAACAACAGCTCAGAAGCATACTGTTTTTTCTTCTAAGAAAGTGTGTGTGTGTGTAATCTGTTGCTGTGGAGTTGATTCCAATTCATAGTGACCCTATAGGACAGAGTAGAACTGCCCCATAGGATTTTCAAGGAGTGGCTGGTGGATTTGAATTGCTGACCTTTTGGTTAGCAGCCAGATGCTTAACCACTGCGCTACCATGGCTCTTGTGTGTGTGCGTGTGCGCATGTGCGCACACCTAAAAATGTTAGTAGTTTTTTGAGCTTAATGCTTGGCATGTGGTAGTAGGTAAACCATATGAAATTGTAGTTTTTGTGGGTCAAAAATGGTCAAATATCAACAATTTCATATGGTTTCAAAAAACCAAATCCACTGCTGTCAAGGCGATTCCGATTCATAATGACCCTATAGGACAGAGGAGTACTGCTCCATAGGGTTTCCAAGGATGTAATCTCTGCAGAAACAGACTGCTACGTCTTTGTTCTGCAGAGCAGCTGGTGGGCTCGAACCACTGACCTTTTGGTTAGCAGCCAAGCACTTAGCCATGGCACCACCAGGGCTCCTCATATGGTTATAAATACTCAATAAATTTTGTTAACTTAAATGGAGTTAAATCATAGAATGATAGACTGAAAAAGGACTTTGAAGATAATTCTTCTCTTTTTACAAACACTTGCCCAAGGTCTTATGGTAGAGCTAGAAAGAGAACCCAGATGATCTGCCAACAGTAGAGGATTTTAAATCTGACTGACTTCAGTTATTGTTAAAAACTTTTTTTTTTTCCTTCTCCTGTAGAAATAAAGGTATAATCAGAAACTATGTATTTGACCACAGGCCTAATGGCCATAGTGTTCTTTATAGAGATCATCACAAGCCCTGTCTTCATGTAATGCACTTGCATAGTATGCTTTTAAAATGCTCTGTAGAAAGGGAGGGTAATAGAGTAATGAATTACGTAAAGTCTGTAATTAGTCTGTCATAGTTTACGGAGTTTTTTTTTTTAAACGATTCCAGCTGTATTTTACTGATGGAGATCAGAATGTGAAAGCCAGTATCACGCTATTTGGGATAGATGCCTCAGAGATTTTCATAAGCATCTTTGGAGAAATTTAAGGTCCCTTGTGTTTATGTGAGAAACTGATCTAGCATCATCTATCCTGTTGTCTTTTTGTGGTCTTGTAACAAATGTCTGGATGGTAACTTTTACTTCTAAATATAGCATGGAAATCTTCTTTGTGTAAAAGTCCCTGAATAGTAAAGTGGGAGACCAGGTTCTCCCACCAACTAGTTGTATGAGTTTTGGAAAATCTGTTCATCAGCCTCTTTATTTGTAAAATAAGCATGTTAGATGATGATTGAGGAAATCGATTGGATGGCAGTGGTTGGTTTTGGTATATGGTATCTCAGTCTGGATCGTTTGTATTTCGTTGGTTGAGAGCAAAGAGTGTCAGCAAGGAGGATCGCATAAAATGTTTTGAGATGAAGCATATCACTGCAGCTCACTTTCCACTGACTAGAAGCCAGACACATGGTCTCAACATCTAACTGCAGGCAAGGCAGGAAATGTTGTCTTTCTGAGCGCTTCGGAAGAGGAAACAATATTGGTGAGCATCAAGCCTGTCTCAGCTATAGTCCTTTTTAGTTCATATATTCTTTGATTCTGTATTTACCAACAAAATCTTTCTCCTATTGAATGTTGCTTTTTGTATCCTTGATTACTTAGAATTTACGTCTTAGTTTCTTGGAAGAATTGTAGTTTGTAAATTATGGCAGTACTTTGGTGCTTGCTGTATATGTAGGAGTATCTCTCCCCTAGATGACTATCATGTTATTTTCATTTGTGGTTTAAACTTCTCTTTTATCTCATTTTGCCTTATTTATTTTTGAATGATTAAAAATGTATCTGTTGTAGAAATCTCCCAGTGGTTGTACAAGAAAAACAGTAGAATATTGAAAACACCCAACATCAGGGCCACAAAGTGATTATCCGCCCATGTTCAGCCTATCAGCCCACTAGCAGAAGGGAGAACAGACAAACCGTGTACTGTCCTTTAAAGGTCAGCACTTGTAGACTTTCAGACCAGTAGAGACGCACATTCCAGTGAGGAGGCAGTGTTCTTTTTGCTGCATACCCACTTAAGATTAAACTTGGAGAGTCAGCAAAAGCCTTTCATTTGATTTCAGCTGCTGTCTGAGAGCCATCTCTATCCTCCTTACTCTCTCCTCCTCCCCTCTTTTTTCTTTTCCTGTGATACATTTTGTAGACTCTTTTGAATGTAAGCAGAAGAACATCCTACTAATGTGGGTCCATCCAGTGTCAGGACATCTAATGCAAATGTTCTAAACGTCAGGAGTAAATGTATTCTTTTCTTAAAATGTGTAATTAGCTCAAAATGATGCCAAAGGTCATTTTGCGTATTACTAGGATCAAGACTTTCTTGTGTAATTCTCCCTCCGGTACCCACCCCTCCTCCATTTTTAATTGCCTTTTTGTTGTTGTTGGTAGGAAAAACATGCCAGCTTTTTAATTATACTATTTGTTGAAAGATTAGTTTTTTAAAATATAATTTTATTGTGCTTTGGGTGAAAGTTTACAGCAAGTTAGTTTCTCTTTCAAAAACTTATCCACTAATTGTTTTGTGTCATTGGTTGCAATCCCTGCAATTTGACAACACTCTCCCCCTTTCTACCCCAGTTTCCTGTGTCCAGTTGTCCAGTTGTCCTGTCCCTTCCTAACTTCTTGTCTTGCTTTTGAGCAGGTGTTGCCAATTTGGTCTTGTATATTTAATTGAACTAAGAAGCACATTCCTCATGTGTGTTATTGTTTTGTAAACCTGTCTAATCTTTGTCTGAAAATGGGCTTAGGGAGTGGCTTCAGTTTTGAGTTAGCAGGGTGTTGGTGGCCATAGTTTTGGGGGTTCCTCCAGTCTCTGTCAGGCCAGTAAGTTTGGTCTTTTTTTGTGAATTTGAATTTTTTTCTACATTTTTCTCGCGCTCTGTCCGAGACTGTTGTGATCCCTGTCAGAGTGGTGGCTGTTGTAGCCACACACCATCCAGTTCTACTAGGTTCAGACTGGTGGAGGCTGTGATTCATGTGGTCCTTTAGAGTAATACTTTCCTTATGTCTTTGATTTTCTTTATTCTCCTTTGCTTCAGATGGAATGGGACCAACAGGTGTATCTTAGATGGCTGCTTGCAAGCCTTTAAGACTCTGGATGCTACTCACCAAAATAGGATGTAGAACTTTATTTATGAACTTTGTTATGCCAGTGGACGTAGATGTCCCCTGAGACTATGGACAAGCCAGCTCTCGGCTCCAGGGACTCAGTCCCTCAGGGTGTTTGGATGTGTCTAGGAAGCTTCTTTGCCTTTGTCAAGTTGTGCGGACTTTCCCTATATTGTGTGTTGTCTTTCCCTTCACCAAAGTTGACACTTGTCTGTTATTGAGTTAGTGATTTTGCCTCCCTATCCCTCCCCTCTCTCATAATCATCAAAGATTGTTTTTTCTGTGTGTAAATCTTGAGTTTTTATAATAGCGGTCTCATACTATATTTGTCCTTTTGTGATTGACTTATTTCACTCAGCATAATGTCCTCCAGATTCATCCATGTTTCAGATGTTTTGCAGAGTCATCATTGTTCTTTATCTTTACATAGTATCCCATTGTGTGTATGTACCATAATTTATCCATTCATCTGTTGATGGGCACTTAGGTTGTTTCTGTCTTTTTGCAGTTGTGCATAGTGCTGCAGTGAATATGAGTGTGCATATATCTGTTCATGTGATGACTCTTATTTCTCTAGGATATATTCCTAGGAGTGGGATCGCTGGATCGTATGGTATTTCTAACTTCATAAGGAGGCATCATATTGTTTTCCATAGTGGTTGTACCATTTTACGTTCCCACCAGCAGTACATAAGAGTTCCAGTCTCCCTGCAACCTCTCAAACATTTGTTATTTTCTGTTTTTTTTTTTTTTTAAATATGTGCCAGTATTGTTGGAGTGCGATGGTATCTTTTTGTAGTTTTCATTTGCATTTCTCTATGCCTAATGGGGAAACCCTGGTGGCATAGTGCTTAAGTGCTATAGCTGCTAACCAAGAGGTCGGCAATTCAAATCCGCCAGGCACTCCTTGGAAACTCTACGGGGCAGTTCTACTCTGCCTTATAGGGTCGCTATGAGTCGGAATTGACTTGATGGCAGTGGGTTTGGTTTTTTGGATGCCTAATGGTTGTGGGCATTTCTTCATGTGTCTGCTAGCTGCCTGAATGTTTCCTTTGCTGAAGTGTCTGTTCATACCCTGTGCCTGTTGTTTAATTGAATTATTTGTCTTTTTGTTGTTGAGGTGTCTTAAGTATTTTGCACATTTAAGAGATAAGACCCTTGTCAGATATGTCCTAGTCAAAAATTTTTTCCCAGTCTGTAGGTTTTCTTTTTACTCTGTTGGTGAGGTCTTTTGATGCGCATAAGTGTTTAATTTTTAGAAGCTCCCAGTTACCAAATTTATTTTCTGGTTTTGTGTATCATTAGTTATGGTTTGTAGTATATTTATACCATATATTAGGGCCTGTAGCATTGTCCCTATTTTTTCATCCATGATCTTTATTGTTTTAGGTTTTATATTTAGGTCTTTGACCCATTTTGAGTTAGTTTTTGTGTATGGTGTGAGGTATAGAACCTGTTTCATGGACATCCAGTTATACCAGCGCCATTTGTTAAAGAGACTGTCTTTTCCCCAGTTAACGGATTTTGGCTCTTTGTCAAATGCCAGCTGCCCATAGATGGATGGATTTATGTCTGGGTTCTCAATTCTGTTCCATTAGTCTATATTTCTGTTGTTCTATCAGTACCAGGCTGTTTTGACTGCTGTGGTTGTGTAGTATGTTCTAAGATCATGTAATGTGAGACCTCTCTTTGTTCTTCAGTAATGCTTTACTTATCTGAGTCCTCTTCCCTTTTCCATATAAAGTTAGTGATTAGTTTCGCCATCTTATAAAGAATGCTGTTGGAATTTGGATTGAGATTCCATTGTTTCTGTAGTTTGCTTTGGGTAGTATTGACAGTTTCACAATGTTGAGTCTTCCTGTCCGTGAGCATGGTACGTTTTTCCTTTTATGTAAGTCTCTCTTAGTTTCTTGCATTAGTGTTTTGTAGTTTTCTTTGTACAGGTCTTTTACATCCCTTGTTAGATTTATTCCTACATATTTTGTCTTTTGGGGGACTATAGTAAATGGTATTGGTTTCCTGATTTCCTTTTTGAAGTTACCTCTGTTGTTGTAGAGGCATTCCACTGATTCTTGTATGTTAATCTTGTACCCTGATACTTTGCTGAAACCTTCTATTAGTTCCAGTATCTTTCTTGTGGATTCTTTGAGATTTTCTATGTATAGCATCATGTCATTGTGAATAGGGATAGTTTTACCTCTTCCTTACCAATTTGGATGCCCTTTATTTCTTTTTCTTGCCTTATTGTTCTTGCTAGGACTTCCAGCATGATGTTGAATAAGAGAGGTGATAATGGGCATCCTTGCCTTGTTCCCATTCTTAAGGGGAATGTTTTCAGCCTCTCTCCATTGAGAATGATGTTGGCTGTTGGTTTTGTATAAATGCCCTTTATTATGTCAAGGAATTTCCCTTCTATTCCTCTTTTGCTGAGAATTTTTATCAGGAATGGGTGTTGGACTTCTTCAGATGCCGTTTCTGTGTTGATCAAGTTGATCATGTGATTCTTTTGTTTTATTTACGTGGTGGGTTATGTTGATTCATTTTCTAGTGTTGAACCATCTTTGCATACCTGGTATGAATGCTGCTTGGTCATGGTGTAAAATTTTTTTGGTATGCTTTTGAATTCTGTTGGCTAGAATTTTGCTGAGAATTTTTGCATCTATATTCATGATGGATATTGGTCTGTAGTGTTCTTTTTTTTTTGTGGTGTCTTTGCCTGGCTTTGGTATCAGGGTTATGCTGACTTAATAGAAGGAAAACCGAAAAATCCAAACCCAGTGCCGTCGAGCTGATTCCGATTCATAGCGACCCTACAGGACAGAGTAGAACTGCCCCATAGAGTTTCCAAGGAGCACCTGGTGGATTCAAACTGCCCACCCTTTGGTTAGCAGCTATATCACTTAACCACTATGCCACCAGGATTTCTCAAACGTATTCCTTCCTTTTCTATGCTCTGAAATAATTTGAGTGAAAGGTTAATTTTGCACAGAGAAATTTCTAAATCTAAACCCAAAAAAACCAAACCCATTGCTGTCGAGTTGATTGTGACTCATAGTGGCCCTAAATCTAGTACACAGTTATCCTGGAATTTGTTTTCATTTCCCTTGTAGGTTAATTGCACTATTTCATGATAAAAAAAAAAAAAAAGATACTGTGGCTTTTATAGGATGTTGTTCATTTGTCATTTTCCTAGAGTCCATATTGAAATTCATTTTCAATAAGAGTGCCCAGAAAATAAACTTTTGGATTTATTTTTTGTTTGAATTCCTCACTTCAGTTCCTCACTTGGTAAATGGGTTGGGTATGAAAATCTAGGTTCAAAACATCTCTCGGTTTGAGAGGCATTGCTTCATTGTTTTCTAGCAGCCCAGTGTTGCTATTGAGAAGTCAGAAGCCAATCTTTTTCTCATAACTTGGTAGGTACTGCTTGGGGGAATTTTCTTTTTGTTTTTCTCTTCATTGCTTCTATTCCTGTCTTCCTCCTCTCCTACCCTCTCCCTCCATCCCTGTTTCCTCTCTCCCTATTTTTTTTCTCCCCTTTTGGGCTGTACTACATTATATATGCTCCTTTTTGTATGTAAAATATATGTGCAAAATTTAAAGAATAACAAGAAGTTAAATACAAGTCTACTACCCAGCTTATAAAGTTGGACCTTCCTAAGCCCCTTATTTGTCCCTTCTCCATTTCCTTTCTTCCCCCAGAGGTTATCACTGTCCTGAATTTCATGCCTTTCTTTGTGTTTATTTTAATAGTTTGGTAACCTTTAACACTATGGGTCTTTGTTTCTTAGTGCCACTGTAATAGAAATATCATAAGTGGATGGCTTCAAGAGCAAAAATTTATTTTCTCATAGTTTAGAATATTAGAAGTCTGAATGCAGGGTGCCAGCTCTTAGAGGAAGGCTCTCTGCCTGCTCTGGAGGAAAATTCTTGTCTCTTTCAACGTTTCTTCCTTAGTGATCTCCACATGGCATCAGTCATTCCTTATTTGTGCTTTCTTGTTTCTGTGCCTAATCTGCTCCTTTTATATCTCAAAAGTAATTGATTTAGGACACACCCTGCTTTGATGTGGCCTCATTAACCTAACGAAGAAATCCTATTTCCAAATGGGATTACATCTGTAGGTATATATAAAAACCCAAACCCATTGTTCTTGATGATTCCAGCTCATAGTGACCCTATAGGATAGAGTAGAACTGCCCTATAGGGTTTCCAAGGAGTGGCTGGTGGATTTGAACTGCTCATCTTTTGGTTGGCAGCCAAGCTCTTAGGCACTGCATCACCAGCGGTCTGTCTATCGGTATTGGGGTTAGGATTTACATCACATGTTTTGGGGGGGTCACAAGTTGGTCCTTAACCCTCTGTTACTGAAGTTAATCCTTTTTGGTGTGTATAAAATCCAAAACTAAACCCTTTGCTGTTGAGTTGATTCTGACTCAAGGTGGTGCCAGTATATTACAGAGTGGAACTTCAGTGGGTTTTCTTGGTGGTAATCTTTATGGAAGCAGATTGCCAGGCCTTCCTTCTGCAGTGCCACCGGGTGGGTTTGAATCACCAACCTTTTGGTTAGCAGTTGCGTGCAAACTATTTGTGCCACCGGGGATTTAACCTATTCCCTATTTATTTCTTTGTGTTTTATTTATGTTCACGATTTTACTTCTTTCCTTTGATTTTTCTTCTATTTTTTTCTCTTAAGATAGATGCCAGCACATTACTTTTCATTCTTTTCTAACATAAGCATTTAAGGCTGGAGACATTCCTCTGAGTTCCCTCTTTAGCTGTATCCCACAAGCTTTGGTATATAGTATTTTTGTTATTATTTAATTCTAAGTGTTTTTACATTTCCATTATGATTTTAACTCATGGGTTATTTGTAGTGTGTTTTTTAAATGTTCTTTCAGGTTTGTTTTTGTTGTGGAAATTTATTTGTTAATCATATGGAGCAATTGGCAGGTTGAGTCTGCTCTGGTTGGAGGCAAGTTGATAATTAATTGTACTGTACAAATACTTCACTGTAAAAAGTAGATGATGCCTTAGATAAAGACATTGACCTGGATACAGGACTAAATGTTTACACCTTTTCCTATTCTTTTAAAATTTATTTTACTTTTTGTTGTTGAGAATATATACAGCAGAACATACACTAATTCAGTGATTTCTACATGTACAGTTCAGTGACATTGATTACATTCTTTGAATTGTGCAACCATTCTCATTCTTTTCCGAATTCTTCCTCCCCCATTAACATAAACTCACTGTCCCCTAACCTTTCTATATAACCTTTTGAGTTACTTTTGTCAAATAGTTAGTTATTAAAAGAGCACAGTGCTCAAGGTGGACATTCCTTACTAGTTAAGCTGAATTATTGTCTGGTTTTAAGAAGATTTAAGGGAATTTTTTTGGGTTAAGGTTTTAGGTTTAAAGATTATCTCAGGGCAGTAGTTTCAGGGGTTCATCCAACCATCGTGGCTCCAGGAAGTCTGGTTTCCATGAAAATTTGAAATTTTGGTTTGTATTTCCCTCCTTTTGATCTGAATTCTTCTGTAGAATCTTTGATTAAAATGTTCAGTGATGGTAGGTAGCAGGTTCTTCTGGTCTCCTGGTAAAGGAGGCAGTTGTTCATGGAGGCAGTTAGCCACACATTCCATTTCCTCCTCCTATTCCTGACTCTCCTTCTTTCTCTGTTGCTCCAGGCAAATAGAGAACCAATTGTACTTTGGATGGCTGCTTGTAAGCTTTTAAGACCCCAGGTACTATGCTACAAACTGGGAGGAAGAAGAGAAGCCTAAATATGGTATTAGGTCAATTAACTGGGATGTCCCATGAAACCATGACCCTAAACCTCCAAACCAAGGAACCAAATCCCATGAGGTGTTTGGTTGTACATATGCAGCCCCAGCAGCTGCTCTTTTGTTGTTGTTGTAAATATATCTATCATGAAGAGAACAATTCCATTTACAATAGCATCTAAGAGAATAAAATATCTAGGAATAAATTTAAACAGTGATGTGAAGGGCTTCAGTACAATGGAAATAATAAAACCCTGCTGAAAGAGATTAAAGAAGACTTACATGGAAAAATGGTCTGTATTCATGAATTAGAAGACTAAATATTGTTTTAAGATGTCATTACTACCCAAAGTGATTTATTGATAAAATGCAGTCGCAGTCAGACTGCTAACAGCCTTCTTTATAGAAATGGAAAATCCTTTTAAACGTAATGGCAAGAGGACCTGAATAGCTAAAGCAATGTTGAAGGAGAAGAACAAAGTAGGAGGACTCACACTTCCTGACTTTAAAACATATTATAGCGCTGTGGTAATTAAAACAGCCTGATACTGGTATAATAGACACATAGACCAGTGGAATAGAATTGAGAGAGTCTAGGAATAAACCCACACATCTGTGGTCAGTTGATTTTTGACCAGGGTGCTAAGTCCATTTGATGGGGGAACTAAGAGTCTCTTCAATAAAAGGTGTTGGGAAAATTTGATTTTTACATGCAGAAAAATGTAACAGGATTCATGCCTCACATGATATACAAAAACAAATGCAAAATGGATTAAGGACATAAATATGAAAACTAAAACAACTGAAATTCTTTCAGGCTTTTATTTTTTACTTATGATGGCTCAAGAATGTGGATTGTATAATATTTTTTTTTGAAACTTGCTTTATAACCTAGTATAAATTCACTTTTAAAATAAACATTCTGTGTGTCTTCTCCAATATATTAGGTAGTCCATTAGCTGAAGCTTAATCCCCAGGTGGTACAACTGGTTAGTGAGCTTGGCTGCTAACTGAAAGGTTGGTGGTTCAAGTTCACCTAGAGATGCCTTGGAAGATAGACCTAACAGTTTACTTCCGAAAAATCAGCCATTGAAAACCCTGTGGAGCCATTGAAACCCCTGTACAGTTCTACTTTGACACATGTGGGTTCATCATGAGTCAGATTTGACTCGAAGGCAACTGGTTTAGCTGAAAATTGTATATTGAGTTGTTCAAACCTTGAATATTCTCACTGTTTTTTGCCTGCTTGATTTTTTTTTTCGATGTTTCAGTTATTGAGGTATATTATATCTCCCTATGGTGGTGGACTCACATATTTTTTTTTTTTTATGGTGGTGGACTCACATATTTCACTCAGTTTTATGTATTTTTAAATAGCTATGTTGTTAGGTATGTATACATTTGAATATTTAATATTGATAAATCTTGGCGAAATGAACTTACTTTATTTCTGTGAGTTTTGTGTGTGTGTGTCCTTGCTGGTACAAAGGGTTAACACACTTGGCTGCTAACCAAAAGGTTGGAGGTTCTTGTCTACCTAGAGTCACCTCGGTAGAAAGGCAAGACACTCTACTTCCAAAAAATCAGCTGTTGAAAACCCTGTGGAGCATAGTTCTACTCTGACACACCTGGGTCTCCATGAGTTGGAATTGACTTGACAACAGCTGGCTTTTGTTTAATGGTGTTTTGCATAGAGTCATTTTGTTTGATACTTATATACCTACACCAGTCTAATATGGCTATTACATAGTTTAACTTCCTGTAGTAGATGATGCTGGTGCCCTGTCTAGATCCCCTTTACCAGCCATTGCACCCACCCCCAACTGCTGTTCCAAGGTCTGCAGCATATAGGAACTGCTTACCCCAGAGAGGCCTAAGAGGTGATATCCCTCTGTCTCACATAGCCCTCAGCCAATGACTTCCTGATAAAAGTACAACACCTAATGCTCTCGATCATTAGCCATTAGAGAAATGCAAATTAAAACTACGATGAGATTCCATCTCACACCAGCAAGGCTGGCATTAATCCAAAAAACACAAAATAATAAATGTTGGAGAGGCTGCGGAGAGATTGGAACTCTCATACACTGCTGGTGGGAATGTAAAATGGTACAACCACTTTGGAAATCTATCTGGCGTTATCTTAAACAGTTAGAAATAGAACTACCATACAACCCAGAAATCCCACTCCTCGGAATACACCCTAGAGAAACAAGAGCCTTCACACAAACAGATATATGCACACCCATGTTTATTGCAGCTCTGTTTACAATAGCAAAAAGTTGGAAGCAACCAAGGTGTCCATCAACGGATGAATGGGTAAATAAATTGTGGTATATTCACACAATGGAATACTACGCATCGATAAAGAACAGTGACGAATCTCTGAAACATTTCATAACATGGAGGAACCTGGAAGGCATTATGCTGAGCGAAATGAGTCAGAGGCAAAAGGACAAATATTGTATAAGACCACTATTATAAGATCTTGAGAAATAGTAAACCTGAGAAGAACACATACTTTTGTGGTTACGAGGGGGGGAGGGAGGGAGGGTGGGAGAGGGTTTTTTTATTGATTAATCAGTAGATAAGAACTGCTTTAGGTGAAGGGAAAGACAACACCCAATACATGGAAGGTCAGCTCAATTGGACTGGACCAAAAGCAAAGAAGTTTCCGGGATAAAATGAATGCTTCAAAGCTCAGCGGAGCAAGCGCGGGGGTCTGGGGAACATGGTTTGCGGGGACTTCTAAGTCAATTGGCAAAATAATTCTATTATGAAATCATTCTGCATCCCACTTTGAAATGTGGCGTCTGGGGTCTTAAATGCTAACAAGCAGCCATCTAAGATGCAGCAATTGGTCTCAACCCACCTGGAGCAAAGGAAAATGAAGAACACCAAGCCCACATGACAACTAAGAGCCCAAGAGACAGAAAGGGCCACATGAACCAGAGACCTACATCATCCTGAGACCAGAAGAACTAGTTGGTGCCCGGCCACAATCGATGACTGCCCTGACAGGGAGCTCAGCAGAGGACCCCTGAGGGAGCAGGAGAGCAGTGGGATGCAGACCCCAAATTCTCATAAGAAGACCAAACTTAATGGTCTGACTGAGACTGGAGGAATCCCGGCGGTCATGCTCTCCAGACCTTCTGTTGACACAGGACAGGAACCATCCCTGAAGACAACTCATCAGACATGAAAGGGACTGGTCAGCGGGTGGGAGAGAGACGCTGATGAAGAGTGAGCTAATTATATCAGGTGTACACTTGAGATTGTGTTGGCAACTCTTGTCTGGAGGGGGGATGGGAGGATAGAGAGAGAGGGAAGCCGGCAAAATTGTCAAGAAAGGAGAGACTGAAAGGGCTGACTCAAGACGGGGAGAGTAAGTGGGAGTAGGGAGTGAGATGTATGTAAACTTATATGTGACAGACTGATTGGATTTGTAAATGTTCACTTGAAGCTTAATAAAAGTTATTATAAAAAAAAAAAAAAAAAAAAAGTACAACACCTGCCCCTATTACTTCATGGTGGGACTGACTTTGTGGTGCAGTGGTGCTTCAGAGTTTACCGTGGAATCTGATGAAGAGGTTTTACTTAAGTAAAATAGTTCTCAGAAGCTAAAAGCAAATCTATATCAGGTGAATATTCTTCCCTTCTTTGACCCACCACAGCACTAAGATATCTTCAGGTTACATAACCCCACTGCCGTCAAGTCGATTCCAACTCATAGCGACCCCATAGGACAGAGTAGAACTGCCCCATAGAGTTTCCAAGGAGCACCTGGCAGACTTGAACTGCTGACTGTTTGGTTAGCAGCCGTAGCACTTAACTACTACACTACCAGTGTTTCCCAGGTTACATAATACATTTGTTATTCCTTGTCAGTGTCAGTGACAAGTGAGCTCATACTATAAAGATTTAACACTTGTAATAATTTAAAAACTTTTAATATTTATATGAGGTGATTAACATGGTAATAGTAGGTGATCTCTTGAACTAATAATAATAACTATTTGTTTTCGTCATGTTACATCATGTTGATGTGCTTTTCTAAAAGCAGAGAGTTATTTTTATTGCCCTGACTAATAATGATAAAATGACCAGCATGGAGAACTGCTCTGTATAGTTACTCCCTGTTAGCTTTCTTTTCATAATAACAGGCAACAAGCTATATTTGGAAATTAGAAGAAATGAGGTGAATATTTTTAATTAGTGATGACCCTTCAACCTTGAATCTGTTTAATATCTAGATAGGTGTATAGATAGACAGACAGATAGACTGGCAAGTCCAAAATCCATAGGTCAGGAGACAGGCTGGAAATTCTGGCAGTCTTGTGTCCCAAAATTGCTAGGTCAGGCGGTGGCGGGGAGGAATTCTTGTAGGATGTCTTTTTATAGTTTTGAGGCAAAATTCCCTTAGGGAAACCTCAGTTTTTTTCTTTTAAGGCTTTTAGCCTTTTGGATGTGGCCCACCCACATAATGGAGAATAATCTGCTTTACCCAAGGTCAACTGATTTAAATGCAACCCCCCCCCAAAAAAAAAAAAAACAACAGTTGTCATTGAGTCTGACTCATGGTGACCCCATGTGTGTTAGAATAGAATTGTGCTCTACAGGGCTTTCTTTCTTTTCTTTTTTTTTTTTTAAACTATGGGGTTTTCAATGGCTGATTTTTCAGAAGTAGATTGCCAGGCCTTTCTTCCAAGGTGTCTCTGGGTGGAGTCATGTGCCATACCCCTTGCATCACCCAGGGATTCATGATTTAAATACTAATTACATGCAAATATCTTCATAACAACATCTAGACTGGTGTTTGACCAAATGGGCACCATAGCTTAGGCAAATAGACACATAAAATTAACCATCACAGGGTGTAAGCAAACTCTGAATATTTTCTTGTCCTAATTAGGGGGAGAAAGGATAAATAGGATGAATAGTAAGTTTAAAAAAAAATACTTTGTCTTCAAAATTTTTTAGGGTGGTCGGTATTGTTTAGAATCTTCTGTAGATTCACTTTTAAAAATGTATATTGAGATATAATTCAAGATTCACTCCTAAGAATGGTTATATCAGAAGTTTAAATGCTCTGTCATTGTCATCTCTTTTTTTTGGCCCACATAAGGAGTTCTGTTAGGACCAGACATCGTGCTGTCCGTATCACATGGCTAACAGTGGGAGGTTTCTAGTATAGTTTTTTCTTCCTGTAGAAATAGATTTAAATTCATCTGGGCAGGCAGGCAGGCAGGCAGGCAGGCAGGTGCCTGTCTACAGATCCAAGATGCATTCAGTCAGGACTGAACACAGGCTGCCTGGGTAGTTCCTGTAGGTAAGCTAGGCTTTCAGCCTTGTTTGGCAGGTTTTATGTATGTAAATATTAGTGTGCACATGTGTCTGCAGTGTTTTTGTGTTTGGAGCACAGTGCTCATTAAAATAGCAGTGGGAAAAGGAACCCATTGTTTTGGGGACTATTCAGAAGTAAAATGTAACTTTTAACTTTTATCAGTGTGCTCTTTCATGTAAGAATGTAGCTAGGTGACTATGTCAGCTAGTCTAGTAATCAAAGGCTCTCTCCTGTGCTAGTCCTGTGATGAACAGGAAGAATGGTGGTTATGAACAGAATCCTGCCAGCCCGGAAATTCCATCGGTTCGTAATAGTACAGCTGTTGTCCTTGAAGTCTGTAGGGAGGCACCTGGGGGTGGAACGTTAATACATTACAGAGGTACAGAGTTTATTGCTCAGGGTAGTCAAGATCTTGCTGAGTTGTTGTTGCCATTTGACAGTCTGGTTCTAGGGAGGATCAGAGAAAATTCAGATTTGCCTCTAGAATCATATGAGCCTGTGAACTGTATAAGATGTTAGCTGATTTCCCCAGAGGTCCTTAATAAAGATTTGGTTTTATTTTCAGATGAAATATCATTTTGATTGAAAGCATAAATCAAGGTTTCCTGGGTCACTATGAGTCAGAATCAACTCAAAGGCAACGGGTTCAGTTTTGGTTTTGGTTAAATAAATTAAAAAAAGAACACTGCCACCAGACAGATAAGGTTAACTTGACTCTACTAGGCCTCTGATTCATTAAAAACAAATCTGAAGAATTAAGTCACCACTTAGTAACCAAAAGCTTGCTAGGCAAACTCTAAAAATCTGACGTTGAATATGAAATCTTTGTGATGCAGGCTACACTTCCAACCATGTCAGATTATAAATGGCCTCTCAGACTGGCTAGGGCACTGGGTTTCTTCAAGCCTGAGGAATAAGCATTGCATTTTGGCCACAGCACTCTCACTAATATCCCAGGATTGCAGCTTAGTGTTGGCTTCAGAGTTCTGTGTAATTAAAATCAGCCATGCACAAAAAAATGAGCACAGAAGAAAATATCAGCCCAGATATCTTTACAGTTCTGTGTCTTGCCTTTAACTAACCCTCCCTCCCCCAAAAAAAAAAACACATACACACACACACACAAGGACAGAATACCAATCATAGAGAAAATTTAAATAAGCATTATAAGCAATGTCCTACCTTAAGAATTATTGTTAAAAGTTTATTTATTAAATATGTTGTTTGACGCTTCGAATGCATTTCCTTCAGAAAAACAAGGTTATAATTTATTTTGTTTCAAGACTAGTCCAGGCCACTGGGCAGGCAACTTTTTTTTTTTTTTTTTTTAATTGTGCTTTAGGTGAAATTTTACAGCTCAAGTTTCTCGTACAAAAATTTATACACGCATTGTTATGTGACCTTAGCTGCTATCCCTATAATGTGACAGCACACTCCGTCTTTCCACTTCAGATTTCCTGTTTCCATTCATCCAGCTCCTGTCCCTTTCTGCCTTCTCATCTCACCTCCTGACAGGAGTTACCCATTTATTCCTGTGTATCTACTTGAATTAAGAAGCACACACTTTAAAAAAAAAAAAAAAAAGAAGCACACTCTTCACAAGTATCATTTTGTGACTTATAGTCCAGTCCAATCTTTGTCTGAACAGTTGGCTTCAGGAATGGTTTTAGTTCTGGGTTAACAGAGTCCGGGAGCCATGTCGTCTAGGGTTCTGAGCAGGCAGCATTTTGAAAGGTGTCAAGTTTGTCTTTGCCTTGTATTACCTTCCTTTTCTCTATCTCCTGTCTACTTTGTTCTCTGAAATGTCGCATGTTGCAAAATTACTTTTCTCCCTTCTTATGCCAAAACCAAAAACTCAAACACTTTTAATGAAACCTATCTCTGGGATTAAGGGGAAAGCTGTTGATAAGAACTAAATTCACAGTAAGCATTCCCTGGGTGGTGCAGATGGTTACCACTTGGCTACTAGCTAAAAGGTTGGCGTTTCAAATCCATTCAGAGGTGTCTTGGAAACCTGGTGATCTACTTCCATAAAATCACAGCCGTTGAAAACCCTCTGGAGCTCACTTTACTCTGACACACATGAGGTTGCCATGAGTCAGAATCCTCTTGATGGCAACTAGTTTGGTTTTGGGTAAATTCACACTAAGATGTGAATGATGGTCCTTCCAGGAATTTATGCCCCCTTCCCCCCTTTTTGAACTGTAAGATAGAATTCTATACATTTTAAAAGAGAATGCTTATTACCACAAATGAATCTTGGTAGAAGTTTGGATAATGTGATGGAGTGAAATGAAAGTATTACAGCAGTTAGGAAAGGTGAATATGGTGATTAGAGTAAGGCTCTGTGCTTGCTTTTCATGAGTTTTCTTCTGCTACTTTAGCTCCAAAGCAGCGCCTTTCAGGTGGTAGATTGGGGAGGGCAGAGGTGGCAGCAGGCTGTTTGTGAACTAGATCTCCAGTTCCTTAGTGAGCACAGACCCCAGGTGAGTGGCTATTGATAAGACTGACCTAAAATTTCAGAGGGACTCCCTGCAGCTTAAAACATTGCCACAGACTTCTGTGTATTTAAATTAGATGTAAACACTATTTAATCTATAAATCCATTGCCATCATGTTGATTCTGACTCGTAGTGACCCTTTAGGACAGAGTAGTACTGCCCCATAGGGCTTCCAAGGACCGGCTCATGAATTTGAACTGGCTGATGAATTTGAACTGTCGACCTTTTGGTTAACAGCTGTTCTTAACTACTGTGTCACCAGGTTCCACTTAATCTGTATAGACCTGGAAAATATTTTTTAGTTCAGTAATTATTTCCAGAGTTTACAAATTATCTAAAGTAAACCACACAACACGAGGTGCTATGACCTCATCATGTATTTTTACTTACTATTTATGAACACAAAGCTATTAATACTAAGAGGGTAACCAGGAGACCAAGATTCTGTTCTGTATCATCATCATGTCATTTCCTCTTGCCTTAATTTACCTATTTTCAAAACCCTCTCACTGGATAGTTCCACTTTAGGCATGTGGTCAGAATGAGAGATCATGTGTCCAAAGTGCTGTACTTAAACTGTGTGTTCTCCTGGTGCCTGCTTAGATAATATGGGGCTTATTTTCTGGCCGAGTGGTGTCAAATCTCCTTTGATGTTAGCCACCGGAACAGGATGGAGTTTCTTACGCTCCAGTCAGATTTGCTCAAGCAGGGTAGTATGCACTGGTGAGTTTGTTTTCAGTCTCTCCCTTTGCCAAAAAGATTTGCCTTTTATTCAGCCTCAATCCAGTTATAATTGAGAGCTCTTGATATATAACAATCATACATATTCACATTGATTGCCTGTATAAAGTTTATTTGTTGATAACTGAAGTGATGAAACGGAATTATAAATAGCTTATAGGGTAATCAATCTGAGGAATCATTAAACATACACAACTCTTGTTTTATAGATTAGGAAACTCATCTATGGGAGGTGACTCACTCAAGGGCACAGTGACAATCAGATCAAACCAGTGCTTCAGTGACACATGGAAACTTATGTACCCAGCTGTTTTCTCTTGTCTCCAATACCTCCTAGGAAGGAATATACTTAAAGTTGATTTTCTTTATTGCCTGTATAGATAGAAGAGGAACAATGTAAGCAGTCAATGAGAGACAATTAAAAAAAAAAGTAGATAGTTCTCACTCACAAGGATACTTTTTCTGATCTTTCGGAATGTCCATTTTTGAGAATACCACTGTAATATATCCTTTTGTCTATAAAATACATAAACATTTTAAGGAATAGTTGAATGTTAAATGATCTTAAATGATTCTGTAAGCATGGGATGAAATTCACATGTGAATTTGTTAAAACCAATTCTGGAACACTTGCAGAACCAGTTTAACAAATTATTCTGAGGAACACTTAGGGAGTTTATTATACTTGTACGTGTTTTAGAATAGAATAACTGTAAAATTGGATAACCCTTATTTTATTGAAAATTGGGGCTTTCTGGCGTTCACTTCCAACACAATAGTAACATTTCCTTGATAGGGTGATTTTCCACAAGTGGAGTTTGTGAGAGAGAGAGAGACAGTGTGTGTGTGTGTGTTTTAATCATACTTCTGTTTATGTGTGGTAACAAATAAAGAATCGCCAAACTGTGTTGAGATGCAGATGCTGGGTGTTGGCTAGAGGTACCCGTAGCCAAGTGACTTCCCACTTTCCAGCATGGTAACGTTTGCAAACTATCTGTGCCTCTTCAAAATGTTCACAGTACATAATGTAATTTGTTCTTTGGAATCACTAGTTATGGTCAAAACTGTGAATTCTAAATCTGTGAGTAATGTTTTGGTTTACATCTTGTACAATTTTCTGTATGTTTTATCTCTTAGGTTGAAGTATACAGTCTATTCATGAACAGTAATACCATTCATATTCATGAACTACATGTAAGCCTAGGAAATGGTTTATGAGAGTGTGGGTGCAGGGGAAAGACTGTAATGGATAAAAAGCTATCCTTTGAGAATCTGCACTCAGATAAATGAGGCTTGAAATGTTTTGTTGGTTTTGTCTCCATTTTTCTTAAATTAGGAAGAAGTTTGAGTAGAATTGTATTAAATAAATGTCATAATAGCATATTTCTGGGAGAAAGTAAACCTACCCACCCACTGCCCTCAAGTCAATTCTGACTTGTAGCAACCCTATAGGACAGAGTAGAACTGCCCGATAGAGTTTCCAAGGAACGCCTGGCAGATTCGAACTGCCGACCTCTTGGTTAGCAGCTGTAGCACTTAACCACTATGCCACCAGGGTTTCTGAAGTAAACCTACTGAGGCCTTATTGTATGTTGTTAAGAAGAGCACAGATGTCCTTTCGATCATGAAACTGTTTAATTAGAGACATACTTTATTGTTATTGGAGCCCTGGTGGCGCACTGGTTAAGAGCTCGGCTGCTAACCAGCAGGTCAGCAGTTCGAATCCACGAGCCACTCCTTGGAAACCCTATGGGGCTGTTTTACATGTGAGTCAGAATCGACTGAGTGGCAATGGGTTTTGTTTTTTGTTCATAACTTCTCTCAAAGGCTATCTGGTAATAATAGTTATCACAGAGAAGGTGGGAAAAGGGCAAATGCTTTTCACGGTACCCTTGATATTAGAATTTGTCAGGCTTAAAAAAAAAGTTCTTTAATGAGTTGTGTTTTGAGAATTTTCCTTGGTGAGGTTTGTAGTGACAGTAATACTTTAAACGAAAAGGCAGAGCATAGAACAGGGCTTCCCATCCACATTCATGTATTGTGAATGGGTTACAGGTGTGTCGTTAAGTACTAATGGTTTATATAGGAATTGATTTAAAACCACTTTTTAAGAACTGTTTAAATATTTATAACAGTTGTAACCTAGCACTTGGATTTGTCTAACTTCAAGAGGAAGGATGAGAATCAAGATCAGCATAAAGCTGTCCAGTTTTTTCACCATTTCTGATACCAGCTGTCCTCCCTACAGCACTCTCTACTTCTCTGCTGGGTTCAATAATTTATTGCAGTGGCCACACAGGACTCATGGACCATCTTACGGTTATGGGGTTTATCAGGGAAGTAACAGGCTACAACTTCTGATCAGGATCAACTTGGAAGTAACAGGATACAGCTCAGGATACAGGATACAGTTTAGCAGGACATCAGCCAACCAAGACAGCTTTCAGCTTCTTCTAGGCTGTGCCTGCAGGCAGGCCTTTCTCTTGGCCATGCCAGCCGGACCCCTCTTGACTTCTGCCCTGTTCGGGCAAGCGTTACAGACCTTTAGCTCTGCCAGCAAGTGTGGAGGCACCTCGCTCTGCTGGCAAGCCTCCTGCCTGAAGGCGCTCAGTTCTCTTCTGCTCCATGGGCTAGCAAGTCCACCACAGCTGTCTGCCAGTCCCATAGTTCTTGCTACTTTTCTTTGCCGCTTTGCTGTGGTACCTACTGTTTCTTGCCATCTCATGCTCTCTCCAGTGTTAGGACTCACTCTCCTGTGTTCCCAGCACAGTGACCCTGGGCCCAAAGGACACACTCTACTTCAAGCTCTTCTTGATGGTAGTGATATCCTGTCAACCTCTGTGGGATTGGCCCTTAAATTCAATTTCAAGGCTTGGCCCTCCCAGCCAGACCATGAACTGACCGATCCCCTCAATAGACCACAGTCACTTAATTTGCATAGCAATCCCACCAATTCCCACAAGGTCACCTAATCCTATTGGATGGTTTTACATACCCTATTTGCATAGTAGACTAACCAATACCTTGCAAGATTGTGGTCCAGCCAATCAATTTTTGCAGAATTATAAACTCAAGGCCAGAAAGAGAAACCCATTGCACTGCACAGTTAAAATTACATTGGCAGTGATATTTAGCTCCTCTTTTTTTTTTACTCCTTTAGGAGTCAAATTTTATTAAAATTAGTAGTGCAGCATCTGTACTTGAAGCAAAAACTTCATTATATTTAAGTACCCACTATTAAAAAGTTTGATAGGATTTAGGAACCCATCAGCATCATCGCAGGAAATTTAAACTCATATTTGTTTTAAGAAAAGGAATGAGAGGAAGAGCTCTTTCTGCCACCCTTTTTTATTATGCACATGATTTCTTGTCAGTGGAGATCATCTAGAATTTGAAAAGATTAATATTAAAAAGTCTTGTTTAGGAATTATGGTAGCCATTTCAAATAGGAAAACTGATGTAAAAAAATGTTAGGCTCATGGAAGCAGGCTCAAGTTTATCATTAAAATTTTTTAAAAAAGATTTTATTTGGAAATCATAAAAATTCAGTACTTAATATCTTTCCAAATCTTGGTGTTTTATTTTTTTCCTGCAATAATATAGTATAAAGAATATGCAAACTTTTTCACCAAGCCTCATATAGATACTGAAAACCCCCTACAGTAGTCCATGTACCAGACAAATATTTTTTTCTTACTAGGCACTTGGAAGAAGTAGGACTTGCTCTTGAGCTTAGTTTTCCACTCTGGACTTTGTCTTATATAAACTGAGTTTACAGTCTATGCTAGCCTGGTTTATTATCTTAACTCTTATGCCCTGTACTACCATTCTCATATTTTTTTACAACACTGGAAAAACCTTTTAGGTGTTGTATTTGGAATTGGCGGTGGGATAATTTCTGATTTTTCAGTGTCACCTGTAGCTTTGCCTGTAATAGATGTATTTGTTAACTTCAGATTATGTTAAAAATTAAGAGCCTGGTGTTCTGTAAAGATGATGAAGCATGTGACCACAGAGAGAGACCATTTCCCTTAGCTGATTGGGGGAACATGTCTGTATTTTTTTTTCACGCCTGTAGGACTAGGTGTTGTTCGCAGGGCTATACAGAAGTGATTCATGAAGAAGCAGTGCTTACCCCAACAAGAAAAGGCCCATACTGACAGTCTTTGGTCAAAGAAAAGTGACATCATTTGCCTGATAGTAATGCAGCTTTGTTAATGGCAATATAATCTGATCTGACCTCTTTTTCTATATTCTGGGATATGATTTGGAAAGGAATATATGTGGAATAATTGAAAGAGTATAGGAATTGACATCAAAAGACCTAATTTGACCCTCACTGGCTGTAATCTTGGATAAGTGGATTATTTCTTTTTATACTTCATTTTTCTTATTAATGAAAAGTACAAAATGACACTCGCTCTGCCTGATTCCCAGAGATGTTGTGTCCTTTCTGGGCCTTAATTTTCTAATTTGTAAAAGAAGAGAACCTCTTCTAGGTTTAAAATTTTAGATTTCAATTCTTCTTTTGTTTAAAACAGCCAACGAGAGTTTCTAGGAATGTTTTTCTTTTTGCAGTGCTCATCATGAGATGTTTTTTCCTCTTTAAACAGGCAATTACAGCAGTGCAGAATGGCTGACCTCAGTCTTGCAGATGCATTAACTGAACCATCTCCAGAAATTGAGGAAGAGATAAAGCGAGACTTTATTGCCACGTTGGAGGCAGAGGCCTTTGAGGATGTTGTGGGAGAAACTGTTGGAAAAACAGATTATATTCCTCTCCTGGATGTTGATGAAAAAACTGGGAACTCAGAGTCAAAGAAGAAACCATGCTCAGATGCTAGCCAGGTTGAAGGTAAGTATTTTAAGCCACACTGCCAGCCCTCGGGTTACGAATGTCTGACTTACGTACAATGCATAGTTATGAACTAACCGCTGTAAAGCCTACTATATTAAAAATTCAAGGTACATGCAATAGTTCGTAATAACAAAAGGTGCTACTTCGTAACATGCATCAAAACATTATCATTACTGTATTATTATATTAAAGATGTTTCGGTGTATCTGGAAGTGTTTCTTTAATGTTTTTTATGCATAGAAAGATACACTATATGCTGTATATTAAGTCAGACATTTGACTAACTGACATTAGGTATGAACCGTACCTAATTGTTCAGGTTTACATACAAATTAGATTTAAAGATAGATTTCAGAACAGAACTCGATCGTAACCCAGGGACTGCCTGTATATGGTACTAGCCTTGCTCTGTTCAGAGAGTAGAATAGGGATTGTGCTTTGAGTTGTAGTCTTACAACCCTTGAGGAAACTGGGCTGAGTTTTTTAATATGTCAACATTCACTAAATTTCTTTGTTAGAGACCAAGTAGGCTCATCACCCTTTAGTTAAGTATGTGATTGTGAAGCTGTATAACCCTAAAGTTTTCTATCGCCCTAAAATTTCTCCTGTAATGTTTCAACTACACTGTAATCTGCTTCTTAACTCCTTAATTTAGCTGTCTGCTATGCCTCTTCTTTGAAAGTAACTTTGTAAAGTTAGACATATAAAAATCTGTGCTTACATCCGGACTTAGTTTAGACTGGAATCAGGTGCCACTTATTGTCCTTGGGGTAATCTCAGTCGTGATTAAAACATGGATTAACCCCTTTAAAAGAGGTTTGCTATTTTTACATATTGTGGGATCAGATTTACTAATATCTAGTTGAGAATTTTTGCATCTGTGTTCATAAGGGATATATATAGATTTTTTTTCCTTGTAATGTCTTTGGTTTTAGAATTGAGGTCATGTTGACCTCATAAAATGAGTTAGAAGGTGTTCCTTTTATTTTCTAGAACAATTTGCATAGAATTGATATTATTTCTTCCTTAAACGTTTGATAGAATTTGTCAGTGAAGCCATCTACCTAGTGCCTAGTGCCGTCGAGTCGATTCCGACTCATAGTGACTGTATAGGACAGAGTAGAACTGCCCCATACAGTTTCCGAGGAGCGCCTGGCGGATTCGAACTGCCGACCCTTTAGGCCTGGAATTTTTCTGTGATAGTAATTCAGTTTAACAGCTGATAGTACAATTCAGGTTATCTGTTTCTTCTCACGTGAGCTCTGGTAGTTTGGGTTTTTAGAGGAATTGGTCTGTGTTTCTAAATTGTTGAACTAATTGTGATAAGATTGTAATATTACTTTCTTATCTTTTTAACATATATAGGATCTGTAGTCATGTTTGTTCTTTCTCTCCTTGTTTTGGTAATTTATGTGCCCCCCCCATCAGTTTGAATAGAGATTTATCAGTTGTATTGATCTTTTTAAAGATCCAGCTTTTGGTTTCATTTTTTTTTCTGTTTCCGATTTTGTTTGTATTTTTATTATTTCCTTCTACTTATTTTGAGTTCGTTTGCTCTTCTTCTAGTTTCTTAAAGATGGCATTTTAGATCATTGATTTGAGACCTTTCTTATTTTCTAACATAAGCATTTAATGCTATTAAAAAAAAAAAAAAGCCCAAACCTGTTGCCATTGAGCAGATTCTGACTCATAGCGACCCAATAGGACAGAGTAGAACTGCCCCATAGAATTTCCAAGGCTATAATCTTATAGAAGGAAATTGCCATATCTCTCTTTGAAGGAGCCAGGTGATGGGTTCAAACCACTGATCTTTCAGTGAGCAGCTGAGTGCTAACCATGGTGCCACCAGAGTTCCTTGATGCTGTAAATTTCCCCCAATAATTGCTTCTTTAGCAGTATTCCATAAATTTTTTTTACTGTAATTTTTTACCTTTTTATTAGCAAAAATTCATAAACCCCACCCTCTTCCGCATCTCTGAATTATTTTGAAGTAAACCCAAGACATCATATTATTTCATCCATTCAATGCATATCTTTAAAAAAGACTTTTTCCTAAAAAACATAACACAGTACCATTATAATAATATATTTCAAGCAGAAATCCAACTTTTAAATTTAGACTGTGTATTTTAATTGCCAGGGCCTTCCTGGTGTAGGGTTAAGAGCATGGCTGCTAACCAAAAGTTTGGCAGTTCAAATCCAGCAGCTGCTCCTTGGAAACCCTATGGGACAGTTATACTCTGTCCTGTAGGGTCGCTATGAGTGGAAATAGACTTGATAGCAGCGGGTTTTGTTTTTTGGCATTTTAGTTGCCATCCAGTTTTTACTATAGACGAGGAGGTATATATACTCAAGTAGAATTCAGAATAGCCCAGCGCTTATGAACAAAGTAACTATACTTGCACCCTAAGCATTGCTGTTGTCAAAGAGGGCAGAACAATCGAAGTCTTATCTGCAGGGCTGACATTCTCAACATCATTCCCTTCAATACTCCAGCTGGTTCCAACTGGCCAACTCTGGATGTCAGTTACATCCTCAGCATTGCCCTCTGCATTCGGAGTCTTCCCTGCTTAATTATCTCTTGCTGATGGAAGGAGACTGATTTTAACTTTTGCCAGGAGCACGTCACCCCTGGCAAGCTGATCTGAGTTCTGAGCTCTCACAAAGAGTTTAGAGTTCTAAGATCTCATAAAACGTTAGAGCGGGAAGAAACTTCATAGTTCAGCCACCTAATACTAGATGTGACCACTTAGGGGCAGAGGCAGAAGTGTTAGGTGGTTGGTCCTTCCTCATGTTTACTTAAAAATCTCTCAAAATAAAGTCAAGCCATTACGTTCTATGGTGATAAAATTTCATCTCTTATTTTACAACATTTGTTCATTCTAACTTTTTTTTTTAATTGTGTTTTAGGTGAAAGTTTACAGAGCAAATTAGTTTCTCATTCAACAGATTATACACAGTGTTTCATGACATTGGCTGCAATCCCCACACAGTCCCTTTGCACCCTGGGTTCCCTGTTTCCTTTCGTCTGGTTTTCCTACCCCTTACTGCCTTCTCATCGTTATTTTTGGGCAAATGTTTTCCTTTTGGTTTTGTTTAATTGTTTGTTCTACAAAGCACATTCTTTTTGGGTGCTATTGTTTATTTTATAGGCCTGTCTGTTACTTGGCTAAGAGGTGGTTTCCGAGAATGGCTGCAGTTCCAAGTCAAAGGGGTGTCTTACGGACATAGTCTTTCGGGGTTCCTCTAGTCTGTATCAGACCAGTAAGTTTGGTCTTTTTTTATGAATTTGATTTTGCTACATTTTTCTACTGCTCAGTCCGGGACCCTCTATTGGGTAGTGGTAGCTGGGCACCATCTAGTTCTTCTGGTCTTGAGGTCATGTAGGCTGTGGTGCATGTGGTCCGTTAGTTGTTTGGACTATTGCTCCCTTGTGCCTGTTTTTTTCACTCTCCTTTACTCTGGCCAGAAAGAGACCACTAGCTGTATCTTAGACGGCCTCTCGCAAGCTTTTAAGATCTGAGATGCTACTCGCCAACCATAGATTTGTATATGTTATTTTTTTATATGCATTTAATTAAAATATTTTAAAATTCTGTGACTTTCTCTTTGACCAGATGGGTTGTTTAGAAGCATGTTATTTAATTTTCCAGCATTTGGAAATTTTCCCAATGTCTTTCTGCAGTTGATTTTTAGTTTTAATTCCATTGTGGTCAGAAGACACCCTTTGAAATTTCAGTTCATTTGAATTTGTTGAGGTTTGTTTTATGGACTGAAATATGGTTCTTCTTGGTGAATGTTCCGTGAACACTTGAAGTAATATGTATTACGCTGTTACGGGGTGAAGTGTTCTATAAATGTCAGTTAGGTGTGACTGGTTGTTAATGTTGTTCAGCTTTTCCGTATCCTTACTGATTTTTATATCTACTTGCTCTAATTTTTGAGAGAGGAGTGTTGGAATTTCCATGTGTATTTGTGAGTTTCCTTTTCTCTCTGTTTAGTTCTATCAGTTTTTGTTTCATGTGTTGTGAAGCTCTGTTGTTAGGTTCATATATATTTAGGAGTGTTATATCTTTTTAATCAATTGACCCTTTGATATTATGTAATATCCCTCTTTATCCTTAGTAATATTTCTTATCCTGAAGTCTAATTTGTATGATATAAATATATCCACCCCAGCTTCCTTTTGATTAGTGTTTGCATGGTGTGTATTTTTCCATTCTTTTACTTTTAACCTATTTCTTTCTATTTAAAGTGGGTTTCTTATAGCAAGCGTATAGATGGGTCTTGTTTTTTTTATCCAATCTGAAGATCTGTCTTTTAATTGGCATGTTTAGCCTATTTATATTTAATGCAATTATTGATATGGTTGGATTTAAATCTGTCATATCGCTAGCTGCTTTCTTGCTAGTTGCTGCATCTCTTTATTATGTTTTTCTTTTCCTGCTTATTTTTTATGATTCCATTTTATCTCCAATACTGTCTTACTATGTATATTCTTTCTTAAAGGTGTTTTATAGTTAACCTAGGGTTTACAGTGTACATCTTTAATTTTGCCTTCCAATAACATTGCACCACTTCATGTATAGTGTAAAATCGGTGCAAAATAGTAAACTTCCAATTCTTCTTTCATCTTTTGTGCTATAGTTGTTATACACTTAATTTTACATATATTATTAACTGACAATACATTATTAATGTTTTTGTTTTAGTCAATTATGTTTGTGATGAAAAATAAGAAAAAATTCTTTTATATTTACTCTAATTTTTACCGTTTCCAGTATTCTTCATTAGTTTGTGTAGATCCCTATTTCTGTCTAGTACCACTTTCCTTCTGCCTGAAGAACTTCCTTTAACATTTCTTATAGCACAGATCTGCTGGCAGTGCATTATCTCAGATTATGTTTGTTTGAAAAAATCTTTACTTTGCCTTCAGTTTTGAAAGATATTTTCTCTAGGTAAAGTATTCTGGGTTGACGCTTTTTTCTTTTGGTTCTTTAAAACTGTCACTCCATTTACGTCTTACTAGAATAGTTTCTGAAAAGAAGTCTGTTGTGATTTTTGTCTTTGTTCCTTATTTTTCCCTATGGTCTCCTTCAAGATTTTATCTTAAACTGAATTTTTTTTTTTTTTTTTTTTTTTTGTATTTATCTTGTTTGGAGTTCTTTGAGTTTCTTGATCTATGCTTTGATGTGATTAAGTTCGGAAAATTTTTGGCTGTTGTCTTTACAAATATTTCTTCTGCCCCATTCTTTCTGTCTTCTTCTGAGATTCCAGTTACATTTTTGTTAGATTGTTGGATATTGCCTCAGAACTCGTGGATACCCCTTGGTCCCCCCTCATCTTTTTTTCTTTGTTTCATTTTGGGTAGTTTTTATGGACTATGATTTTTTTTTATCTTCAAGTACCCTGATTCTTTTCTTGGGTGTGTTGAGTCTATTATGAGCCCTCAATGACGTTCTTTATTCTTTTTTTTTTAATATATAGCATTTTTATTTAACTTTTACAATTTCTGTTTTTCTGATGAGAGATGATACCACCTTTTCCACTATAGGATTTAAGATATTAATAATAGTTTGGGACATCTGGGTCATCTCTCAGTCTGATTACTTTGTCTCTTGACCTTTTTTTTCCCTTGATTTTTTTTTGTGTGTGTGTGTGTCTTAATTTTTTTATTGAAAGAGACTGAGGTAAAAAGTATTTATGCCTGGAAATGGACATATGTCTTTGGTTAGTCAGTTAGAATGGGGGTGGGGGTGAGTCAGCTTAGGAAGTGTTAATCTGGGTTTGAGTTTTGTTGTTACTGTGGTTATCTTGGAGTCCTGATGGCACAGTGGCTAAGAACTTGGCTGCTAATCAAAAGGTTAGCAGTTCAGATCCACCACCTGCTCCTTGGAAACCTTATGGGGCAGTTCTACTCTGTCCTATAGGGTTGCTATGAGCTGGAATCAATTCGATGGCAGTGGGTTTGGGTTTGGGATGGTTACCTTTAGTGCTTCAAACTTCTCAATCTTTTTTTTGTGTTTAGAGCAGTGACTGAACTGGTAGAATATTTTTCTCAATGTTCCACCCTCAGCTTTTTCCTTCCCTGTGCACCTGTACCTCAAAAGGGTCTTTTTACATGCTCTTGCCACCTTTCTCCCAAACCTTATCAGAGGACTGTTGTTGCTGGATACTTGGGGGACTTGCTAGCTTGGTGGTAGGCAGGGGATTATTTTTTTCTGGGATTAGGCTCAGCTTTGTGTGCTTGTGTCTCATGGTTAGGTCTTTTTTAGTGATCTTGTCACTTCCACAGTGTTAGGGGACTTCTAATGGTATTGGTGTAGGCTTTCTGGGTCTAGGAATTTTTTCTGTTTCTCTCCCAGGAGTAGAGGGTTTTTTCTCTGTTATTCTTTCCCCAGCTGCATTGGGTCTTCACCAGTGCCCTGGGACTGAGTTTGGTGCCCTTCCCTCAGTGGCTTAAGGCTTTTGTTTTTCCATGGTGTAGGGGTAGGGCTTTGTGCCTTTTCTAAGGTCCTTCTCCAGATCTGTATCATGAGGTCTGCACCATTGAGTGACACCCTCTTTGGTCTCCCTCCCACCCTCTAGCCTTTCTTATGAGCATCTGGTGGACATCCATGAGGACAAACCTACAACTGGGTGTGAACTCTCTTTGTATCTGTGGATTCCAAAGGTCCTATACTCTGGTTTATTGGTAAACCAGTTGCAGTCGAGTCAGTTTCAACTCATAGTGACCCCCATGTGTGTCACAGCAGAACTGTGCTCCATAGGGGCTTCAGTGGCTGACTTTTGAGAACTAGCTCTCTAGGCCTTTCTTTTGAGGCACTTCTGGGTAGATTTGAACTGCCATCCTTTTAGTTAGCAGCCAAGTGTGTTAACTGTTTGCATCACCCAGGGACTCGAGCCTTTAACAAATCATTAAAATCTCTAGTTGCATTCTTCTTACCTGCTTGTATAGTACCTAGCATCTCTTCTTCCCATATTCAGACAGAGCGAATGCTCACCTCTTGTATCTCCTTGAAGGGCTTGTCGTTCTTTGGATTTCGTACTACTTCATGGCCTTAATACCTCAGCTCTCTTTTGAGTTTAAGAACGGTTATGATTTTGTTGTTGATCTGGCCTTTTCTCGTTTTTAGGTTAGCTTCTGGCTTTTTGCAACTTAAGTGTGCCTTTTTTTTGGAGAGGGGTGTGCAAATTATCAGCAAAAGTACTACAAGTTAAAGTCAAATTATATCCATGTAAATATTTACTCCAAGAAAAAATTAGATTCCTTAATGGATAATGTCTATTTTTTTTTTTAACCCACAGTGATCAGTGGAGTTATTTGTCCTTTGATTAACCTAAAAATAAGGGAACTTAGTAGGAAGAAAGACAATAGTAAGGAGTAAATATTATTATACCTTTAGGCATGGCGAAGATCCTCTTCTTACCATCCCTCACCAGTTATAGGTGGAAGAAGCTTGCTTGTTTTCATTTTCTATTTTTCTTTAGCTGCGTATTGCTTCTACTACATGGGACCGAGCCTAGTTTGGTGAAGACAATCAGGTGGTAGCCATAGACCTCCTTGTGTGTCATCTCGGATGACTTGATCCATGTACCATTAACTTGTCCTGAGAGGAGAAATTTTTTAAAGAAATTATTTTCCTTATAAAAAGTTATTAAATCCCCCTGCTAATATTTTCAATGTGTAAGTAACCTATAGTTAAAAGTTCAATAACTCAGGAATGCTACTTCAGAAATTGGTAATAGGGTTACACTAGGAAGGGGAACTGGCCGACTGGGTATAAGGATTTGAGAGAGACTTATTTTTACTGTATATCTTTTTAAAGCAATTGAAATTTTGTATATTTGCACTTATTATCCTATTCCACATGAACAATATGAAGTTTATGATCACATTAAATCTAAATTGTGAGTTGCTAATTACTTTCCATATCAGCTTCCTAAAGGTTATTTTTAGAAGGCTTGGCTGAGGATAAAGGGAGAAGGAGAGCTGGCTGTTCAGAGACATGGAAGGTATACGGAAGGGAACGTCTCATTTGATCTTGTAGAAAACTGGTACAATAAAGTTGAGTTCTCTCTGAATGGGGATGTCTCTGCCATGGGTCTGATATAGATGATCAGACTGATGGTTTTTGGTAAAATGACGAGTTTCATATTTGTGTGATGGAAAGTCCTTAGACTCCATTCTTTTTATGTTTTATGATATATCCAGCTCTAAATTTAATTTTGTTCTCGCATGAGATTCAGTAAGCTATCGTTGGTGCTATTTATGTAATTTTATTACAAGTTCCCTTAGGCCCCCCAGTGGGTGTTTACCACTTTCCTGCATCTGTACATAAAAGCATGAGTGGATTGTACATAATAGAGCTATTTGGCCAGTGGGGTTTTTATTTCTTTTAATTCTTCTATGCGCAGCCTCATCGCCTTCAATTTAAAAATGAGGGGCAACATAGCAGGGCTGCCTTTATGGTACTTTCTACAAAGTAGAAAAGGGTGCTTTTTCCTCCAGATGAAGTAAGCCCCATGCCAGGGTCTACAGCTTGGCAAGTGGAGTGTGGACTGGATTTTAGATCCCACTTACTCCCTTGGTTGGGTGCTCTTGTGCAAGACACAGGTACATAGAAATATGCAGTGGCCCTGCAAAGAAAGAATTCCTATGAAGATGACCGTGCAGAAACTCATCAAATGAAAACAGAAGGGTATAAAATACCATTCTTTGTTCAAATCTAAGGCGGGTTGTAAGAGCTGAAAAATGTGCTGTGTAACAGTGGTTTGCACACTCTGTTTTACAGAGCCTTAGGGATCCATAGAGGTATATTGGGGTGATGAAAAGTAGTAGAAGGATTGGCAGGGTTGAGAGACCGTGCCTATGGCAGCTCTTAGCCTTTCTTATACTCCTTAATCTACAACCTGGAGTGTCTTTTATATATTCTTATTATTGGCTTCTGGGTAAGATGTCATTTGACGAAAAGATTCCATTCCTTTAAAAAAAAAAAAAAAAGAAAGGAAGGAGGGAGGGAAGTGGGGAAGTGAGTTTGAAAACATCTGCAGACCTATTCATGTTGCAGATGCCTTTCAGGATTAAGAAGGCCTGTACATGACAGCTTGTCACTGAGGTTGACTACCTGCTTACCAAATGTCTCTAGAGAAGCAAAACTAGTGAAGTGCATATATGTGTGCGTGCGTCTGTGTGTGTATAGATATATACATATATGTGTATATGTACACATATATACACACACAAACACTTATAAATTTATCTCAAGGAAATGGTTCACGCCGTTGTGGAGGTTGGCAAGTCCCAAAGTCCGTGGGTCAGGCGTCTATTGGAAGCTTCTCTTGACTCATGTGGTTGCAGGGGCTGATGAACCCCGAAACTGCAGGTCAGACGGTAGGCTGGTGGCTCACAGGGCTGCGGAAGCCAGCAAATCCCAAAGTCAGCAGATCAGATTACAGGCTGCTGGCTCAGAGTGCTGTGGAGCTAGCAAATCCCAAATTCTGTCATCAAAGCCTATTTGTTGTTGCAGATCTAGAGGGCTGCAAAGTTGAGCACCATGGCTAATCCTGCTTGGGCTCACAGCTGCCTGCTAGATTCTGGGAAAATGGCCTTGTAAAATAGAGTAGGAATGCTTTGTTCATTTCAGTTTTATTCTAAATCCTGAAAAGTTATTCTAATAAAGAGAATAAAATAATACAAAAATCACATAGGAATATGTCTCATTACGTATTGACTGTTCACAGGTTGATAAAGGTCTATTTATCTTTCTAGACCTTTTATTTACAACCATGTGCAAATTGCAACTTTCTTTAAATGATGCAATTCTGTACATATTGTGCCATTTATTCTTTTCAGTTAATAATGTGTCTCGGAGAGCTAAGTAAACACAGCAGCATCATTCTCCTGAACTGCTTTGTACTATTGCATAGTATGGATGCTGTAAAAAAAAAAAAAAAAAAAAAAAAAAAAAAAATTTTTTTTTCTTTTTTTATAACATGGTGGTTAAGAGTAACTTTACTTTCTTTTAAGTGACCAGTCTTTTAATTTGCATTTCTCTACTAAGGTTGAACTTCTTTTCATATTTTATTGGCCCATTGCTTTTCTTCTATGAATTGTTCCCTTTTGTTCTTTGTCCGTTTTTCTGTTGGCTTGTCTGTCCCTTCTTATTAATGTTTATTATAGATTTATGTTGTTTTTTTTTTTTTTGGTCTGTACTTTCTTATTAATGTTTATTATAGATTTATGTTGTTTTTGTTGGTAGGTGCCTTCAAGTCAGTTCAGACTTATAGAGACCCTATGTACAATGGAACAAAACACTGCCTGGTCTTGTACCGTCCTCATAATCCTTGCTATGCTTGAGCTCATCATTGCAGCCACTGTCAGTCCATCTTGTTGAAGATCTTCCTTTCTTTTGCTGACCCTCTGCTTTGTTGTTGTTGTTGTTAGGAGCTGTTGAGTCGATTCCAACACATAATGACCATGTGTACAACGGAATGAAATACTGCATGGTTCTGTGCCATCCCGTGCTAAGCATGATGTCCTTCGCCATGGACTGGTCTCTCCTAATAACATGTCCAAAGTACATGAGATGAAGTCTCGGATCCTCACTTCTAAGGAGCATTCTGGCTGTATTTCTTTCAAGACAGATTTGTTCATTCTTCTGCCAGTCCATGGTATATTCAATAGTCTTCACCATCATTATACTTCAAAGGCATTGATTCTTCTTCTGTCTTCCTTATTCATTGTCCAACTTTTGCATGCATATGAGGCGATTGAAAATACCATGGCTTGGGTCAGGCATACCTTGGTCCTCCAAAGTGATTGACATCTTTGCTTTTCTACAGTTTAAAGAGGTCTTTTACAGCAGTTGCCCAGTGCAGTATGTTGTTTGATTTCTTGACTGCTGCTTCCATGGGTGTTGATTGTAAATCCAAGTAAGACGAAATCCTTGACAACTTCAATCTTTTCTCCATTTATCATGATGTTGCTTATTAGTCCAGTTGTGAAGACTTGTTTTCCTTATGTTGAGATGTAATCTGTACTGAAGGCTATGGTCTTTGATCTTCATCAGTAAGCGCTTCGAGTCCTCTTCACTTGAAGCAAGCACGGTTGTATTATCTGCATAATGTAGGTTGTTAATGAGTCTTCCTCCAATCCTAATTCTTCTTCATATAGCCCAGCTTCTTGGATTATTTGCTCAGCACACAGATTAAGTATGGTGAAAGAATACAGTCTTGACACACGCCTTTCTTGACTTCAAACCATGCAGTATCCCCCTTATTCTCTTCAAACAACTGCCTCTTGGTCTGTGTGCAAGTTCCTCATGAGCACAATTGAGTGTGCATTTTTTGCAATGTTATCCATAAGTTGTTATGAACCACATAGTTGAATGCCTTTGCATAGTCAGTAAAACATCAGTAAACATACTTCTGGTATTCTTTGCTTTCAGCCAAGATGCTTCTGACATCAGCAATGATATCCCTGGTTCCACGTCCTCTTCTGAATCTGGCTTGAATTTCTGGCAGTTCCCTGTTGATGTACTGCTGCAACTGCTTTTGAATAATCCTCAGCAAAATTTTACTTGTGTGTGATATTAATTATATTGTTGGAAATTTTCCACAGTCTCTTGGATCACCTTTCTTTGGAATGGTCAGAAATATAAATCTCTTCCAGTCGGTTGACCAGGTAGCTATCTTCCATATTTCTTGGCATAGATGAGTGAGCACTTCCAGTGCTGCTTCCATTTGTTGAAATATCTCAGTTGGTGTTCTGTCAGTTCCTGGAGCCTTGTTTTCACCAATGCCTTCAGTACAGCTTGGACTTCTTCCTTAAGTACCATCAGCTCTTGATCATATGCTACCTCCTGTAATGGTTGAATGCTGACCAATTCCTTTCGGTACAGTGATTTAGTATATTCCTTCCATCTTCTTTTGATGCATCCAGCATTTTTCAATATTTTCCCCGTAGAATCCTTCAGTATTGCAACTCAAAGCTTGAATTTTTTTATTCAATTCTTTCAGCTTGAGAAATGCCAAGCGTGTTCTTCCATTTTGTTTTTCTAACTCCAGGTCTTTGCACATGTCATTTAATACTTTACTTTGTCTTTTTGAGCCGCCCTTTGAAATCTGTTCAGCTTTTACGTCATCATTTCTCCCGTTGGCTGTAGCATCTCTACGTTTAAAAGCAAATTTTAGAGTTTCTTTGGACATTCATTTTGGTCTTTTCTTTCTTTTTAATGACCTTTTGTGTGTGACATCCTTGATATCATCCCACAACTTGTCTGGTCTTGGGTCATTAATGTTGAATGTGTTTAATCCATTCTTGAGATGGTTTCTAAATTCAGGTGGGATATACTCAAGGTTGTATTTTGGATCTTGTGGACATGTTTTAATTTTCTTCAGCTTTAACTTGAACTTGTCCATGAGCAATTGACGATTTGTTCTGCAGTCAGCCCCTGATCTTGTTCTTAATGATGATATTGAGCTTCTCCATCGTCTCTCTACAGATGCAGTTGATTTGATTCCTATGTCTTCCATCTGTTGAGTCCACATGTATAGCCACTGTTTATGTTGTTGAAAAAAGATATTTGCAGTGAAGAGGTTGTTAGTCTTGCAAAATTCTATCATGTGGTCTCCGTCATTTCTGTCACCAGAGCCATGTTCTCCAACTTTAGATTCTTCTCTGTTTCCAACTTTTTCATTTCAATCACCAGTAATTATTAATGCATCTTGATTGGATGTTTGATCAGCTTCAGACTGCAAAAGCTGGTAAAAATCTTTAACTTCTTCATCTTTGGCATTAGTGGTTGGTGCATAAATTTGAATAATAGTTGTATTAACTGGTCTTCCTTGTTGGCTTATGGATATTATCCTATCACTGACAGTGTTGTACTTCGGGATAGATCTTGAAATGTTCTTTTTGACCATGAATGCAATGCCATTCCTCTTCAATTTTTCATTCCTGTTAGAGTAGATTATATGATTGTCCAATTGAAAATGAGCAATACCGGTCCATTTCAGCTCACTAATTCCTAGGATGCGGATCATTATGTGTTCTATTTCATATTTGATGACTTCTAATTTTCCTGAATTCATACTTTGTACATTCCATGTTCTGATTATTAATGGATGTTTGCAGCTGTTTCTTCTGATTTTAAGTCGTGTCACATCAGCAGAGGAAAGTCCCGAAAGATTTACTCCATCCACATCATGAAGGTTGACTACTTTGAGGAGGCAGCGCTTCCCCAGTTTTGTTTTGAGTGCCTTCCAACCTGAGAGGCATATCTTCTGGCACTATTAGACAGTGTTCTGCTGACACTCATAAGGTTTTCACTGGCTAATTCTTTTCAGAAGTAGACCTCCAGGTCCTTCTTCCTAGTCTGTCTTAGTCTGAAAGTTTTGCTGAAACCTGTCAACTGTGGGTGACCCTGCTGGTGGCATAGCTTTCGCCATCGTAGCAACAGTCAAGCCACCACAGTATAACATACTGAAAGACAAGTTGTGGATAGATTTATAGGAGTTATTATATTCTGAATATTAATTTTTGTTTTTTTTTTCAATACAGGGTGCAGATATTTTCTCCTAGTCTGTCACTTTCCTTTTTTATGATGTATTTTGTGATGTCTTTTGTTACACTGAAGCTTTTTACTCTTCTTTAGTTCTGGAGCATCTAAGTGATGTACCCAGATGCTCTAAGCCATTGTGGCAAACTCAGACAGGTACTGGGGAATATTTTACATTTTCTCTAGAAATACCGAACATCTGTAGGACACTGTGTGAACCGTTAGCTTTGTATTCACAGTTTTTAACATTAGATCATGCAGCATTCCTTTAGATGACTTCGTGTCTTTGGAAAGCTGAGTTTTGCACAGATGCTTTAATACAAAGCAAGTGCCACATGAAAGTCAAGATGGAGCAGGACCTCTAAACTGATTCCAAGGTTTGAGAGGTGCATTGCTCACCAGGTGCACAGAGCCTGTTAGTAAGCACTTGCAGTTATTTAAGAAAGAAATAAAAACATTTTTTTCAAACTAGTACAGAAAGGTTTTTACGTAAATACTTAATGGACTCAACTATTTAATAAATGGAGTTGTTTGATTTTTTTTTTTTTTTTGTTCTGGGGTTGCCATGTAAAATTCAGGGAGACACTAAAGGCATTATGAACTGAGAAAGTTTAGTCAAATCTGTTGATTTTATTCTTTATGGCTACTGAGTTTTAGTCTTGCTTAAGAAAGCCTTTTCTACCCTGAAGATGATCATTGTTGTTGTTGTTAGGTGCCGTCGAGTCAGTTCCGACTCATAGCAACCCTGTGCACAACAGAACGAAACACTGCCCAGTCCTGTGCCATCCTTACAGTCATTGTTACGCTTGAGCTCATTGTTGCAGCCACTGTGTCAACCCACCTTGTTGAGGGTCTTCCTCTTTTCCGCTGACCCAGTACTCTGCCAAACATGATGTCCTTCTCCAGGGACTGATCCCTCCTGACAGCATGTCCAAAGTATGAAAGACGCAGTTTCACCGTCCTTGCCTGTAAGGAGCATTCTGGCCACACTTCTTCCAAGACAGGTTTGTTCGTTCTTTTGGCAGTCCGTGGTATATTCAGTATTCTTTGCCAGCACCACAATTCAAAAGCGTCAACTCTTCTTTGGTCTTCCTTATTCATTGTCCAGCTTTCACATGCATATGATGTGATTGAAAATACCATGGCTTGGGTCAGGCGCACCTTAGTCTTCAGGGTGACATCTTTGCTCTTCAACACTTTGAGGAGGTCCTTTGCAGCAGATTTGCCCAATGCAATGCGTCTTTTGATTTCTTGACTGCTGCTTCCATGGCCGTTGATTGTGGATCCAAGTAAAATGAAATCCTTGACAACTTCAGTCTTTTCTCCGTTTATCATGATGTTGCTCATTGGTCCAGGTTCTTTATGTTGAGGTGTAATCCATACTGAAGGCTGTGGTCTTTGATCTTCATTAGTAAGTGCTTCAGGTCCTCTTCACTTTCAGCAAGCGAGGTTGTGTCATCTGCATAATGCAGGTTGTTAATGAGTCTTCCTCCAATCCTGATGCCCCATTCTTCTTCATATAGTCCAGCTTCTCGTATTATTTGTTCAGCATACAGATTAAATAGGCATGGTGAAAGAATACAACCCTGACCCACACCTTTCCTGACTTTAAACCAATCAGTATCCCCTTGTTCTGTCCACACAGCTGCCTCTTGATCTATGTAAAGGTTCCTCATGAGCACAATTAAGTGTTCTGGAATTCCCATTCTTCTCAGTGTTATCCATAGTTTGTTATGACCCACACAGTTGAATGCCTTTGATAGTCAATAAAACACAGGTAAACATCCTTCTGGCATTCTCTGCTTTCAGCCAGTATCCATCTGACATCAGCAATGATATCCCCGGTTCCACGTCCTTTTCTGAAACCAGCCTGAATTTCTGGCAGTTCCCTGTCGATATACTGCTGCAGCCGCTTTTGAATAATCTTCAGCAAAATTTTGCTTGCGTGTGATGTTAATGATACTGTTCTATAATTTCCACATTCGGTTGGATCACCTTTCTTGGGAATAGGCATAAATATGGATCTCTTCCAGTCAGTTGGCCAGGAAGCTGTCTTCCATATTTCTTGGCATAGGTGAGTGAGCACCTCAAGCGCTGCATCCATTTGTTGAAACATCTCAATTGATATTCCATCAATTCCTGGAGCCTTGTTTTTCGCCAATGCCTTCAGAGCAGCTTGGGCTTCTACCTTCAGTACCATCGGTTCCTGATCATATGCCACCTCTTGAAATGGTTGAACATCGACTAATTCTTTTTGGTATAATGACTCTGTGTATTCTTTCCATCTTCTTTAGATGCTTTTTGTGTCGTTTAATATTTTCCCCATGGAATCCTTCACTATTGCAACTCGAGGCTTGAATTTTTTCTTCAGTTCTTTCAGCTTGAGAAACGCTGAGCATGTTCTTCCCTTTTGGTTTTCTATCTCCAGCTCTTTGCACATGTCATTGTAATACTTTGTCTTCTTGAGAGGCCCTTTGAAATCGTCTGTTCAGTTCTTTTACTTCATCAATTCTTCCTTTTGCTTTAGCTGCTTGATGCTCAAGAGCAAGTTTCAGAGTCTCCTCTGACATCCATCTTGGTCTTTTCTTTCTTTCCTATCTTTTCAGTGACCTTTTGCTTTCTTCATGGATGATGTCCTTGATGTCATTCCACAGCTCGTCTGGTCTTTGGTCAGTAGCGTTCAATGCATCAAATCTGTTCTTCAGATGGTGTCTAAATTCAGGTGGGATATACTCAAGGTCATATTTTGGCTCTCGTGGACTTGCTCTGATTTTCTTCAGTTTCAGCTTGAACGTGCATATGAGCAATTGATGGTCGGTTCCACAGTCGGCCCCTGGCCTTGTTCTGACTGATGATATTGAGCTTTTCCATCACCTCTTTCCAGAGATGTAGTCAATTTGATTTCTGTGTGTTCCATCTGGCGAGGTCCATGTGTATAGTCGCCGTTTATGTTGGTGAAAGAAGGTATTTGCAATGAAGAAGTCGTTGGTCTTGCAGAATTCTATCATTCGATCTCTGGCATTATTTGTATCACCAAGGCCATATTTTCCAACTACTGATCCTTCTTTGTTTCCAACGTTCGCATTCCAATTGCCAGTAATTATCAATGCATCTTGATTGCATGTTCAATCAATTTCAGACTGTAGCAGCTGATAAAAATCTTCTATTTATCTTTGGCCCTAGTGGTTGATGTATAAATTTGAATAATAGTCATATTAACTGGTCTTCCTTGTAGGCGTATGGATATTATCCTGTCACTGACAGCGTTGTATTTCAGGATAGATCTTGAAACGTTCTTTTTGACGATGAATGCAACACCATTCCTCTTTGTGTTGTCATTCCCAGCATAGTATACTGTATGATTGTCCGATTCATAGTGGCCAATACCAGTCCATTTCAGCTCACTAATGCCTAGGATATCGAGGTTTATGTGTTCCATTTCATTTCTGACGATTTCCAATTTTCCTAGATTCATACCTCATACATCCAGGTTCCGATTATTAATGGATTTTTGCAGCTGTTTTTTCTGATTTTGAGTCGTGCCACATCAGCAAATGAAGGTTCTGAAAGTTTTACTACATCCATGTCATTAGCTCCACTTTGAGGGGGCAGCTCTTCCCCAGTCATCTTTTGAGTGCCTTCCAACCTGGGGGGCTCATCTTCCAGCACTATATCAGACAATGTTCCGCTGCTATTCATAAGGTTTTCACTGGCTAATGCTTTTCAGAAGTAGACTGCCGGATCCTTCTTCCTAGTCTGTCTTAGTCTGGAAGCTCAGCTGTAACCTGTCCTCCGTGGGTGACCCTGCTGGTATCTGAATACCGGTGGCATAGCTTACAGCTTCACAGCAACACACAAGCCCCCACAGTATGACAAACTGACATACTTGGGGGCTGAAGATGATAAATATCTCTAATTTTCTATTCGTTTTTCTTTTTTTAACTTACGGGGTTTATTGTTCCAGGAGGTATATAGGAAAGCTAACATTTTTTTCTCAAATGTATAGCAGATCACCCCACGTGACTTGTTGAGTGGCCTGTCCTTTTGCTACTGATGTGAAATACCACTTTTATTGTAAATTAACTTCTGGAGGTAGATTTTAAACACATGGTTGTTTCATGTTTTGCCTGTGCATATCTGATGCTGTCATTGAGTAGTTCCATAAAGCTTGTTTGAAATGCAGTTCTCAGGCCCACCGGAGACTTATAGAATCATTAACTCTGGGGGTGGAGCCCAGAAATCTGTGTTTTAACAAGCCCTCCCAGATGACTCAGATTTATGTCAAAGATTGAGTACCACTGACCCAGGACAAAGGGAGATTAGATACTGCAGATTTGGGCCCTTCTGTCGCAGAGCATCGCGACTAACCTAATTGGCCACCAGAGGGCGATGTTGGCACAGGTCTGACTTAGATGTGCCAAGGGCGCCCTTGCTGAGATGGTGCTGAATCCTCCTGGCTTTTCCCAAAGCAGGCTCACTATGGCTGTCTCTTCCCTCAGCACACATGCCCACTCAGCTTCTTGCCCCATCCCTTTTCTGCCAAGTTGATTTGCCAGCTGTGGGGCTGTACAGTGTTCTGAAGGGCTTGGAGAGGAAGAAGGGTGGCTTCTATTTTCTGAAATGTAGGTCTTCTGGGGAACTCAATCAGTGAGAGAAGGCAGTATAACAGCTTTTGAATTAGAGCTTATCCAGTAATAGCCAGCATTCCGATGATCAGGGTTCAACAAGTCTTATCGTATGCAAACTTTTTTTCTACTCTAATATGTAATTGTTTTTAAATTGTAATTTTTTATTCCTCTCTCCTGGGCTTCGATTTTTAGATTGATAGGTGTTATGTGCATGGTAGAATCTCAGCCTCTCTTTTATTCCCTTCTTTCTTTTCTTGCTTTTGTTTTATTCTGAAAAGTTGTTTACTTCTGTCTGAGCTCTCGCAGGTATGCCTGGAGTAACAGGTATGATAATATCATTAAGCATGTTTATAAAAGACAAAAGTAAACTAATTTCATTGTTCCCTTAAGGTTATTTTGCAGTTTGTTCTTTGTCAATCTACAGTCAATAACAATAAGAATAATAACGGTTGTTAGCATTTATTTTTCACTGCACAGTTGACAAAGTACTGCCACCTTTATTATTGCATTTAGTTCTCATGATAGCTCTGGGTGGTAGATGTTATCCCATCTTTCAGGTGAGGCTTAGAAAGCAGGAGGGATTTGTAGACGGGACCATACTTTGAATCTAGATCTTCTGACTGTAAACCCTGTGTTCTTTCTGTGAAACTGTACCATCTTTATGAACTCATACTTCCTGTTTGATTTAATATCCATAGATACTGTTTTTAATTAATTAAATTACTTATTTAATTAAAACGGCAGAATTATTAGACGTATTTGTTGTGTTCAGGAAATGTTAACGAGAATCTTCTTTCATTTGGGTAAGGAGTATGAACTTGAAAGACATTGCTACTAATTCATGTGAGTTTGTAAGCTTCATTTTCCTATACAAGTATTTCATACCTTTTTCTGTTTCTTCAAATCTCCAGCACTTGCTCTCTTGTTCATATTCTCAGCTGATAACCTTTACCAAAGAGAATTAATAGACTCAGGCAGAAGCTTCTGCGTAGTCCCACCACATGTCTGTTCCTAACCTACCTTCATCTGTGCCCTTATTCAAGGGCAGCTGTAGCAGCTGTCTCTTCTTTCTCCTGTATCATCAGTTCTTCTCTTTCTATTGCATCATTCTTCAGCATCATTTTTTCCATTATTAAAAAAAAAAAACCTGTCTCAATGCCACTTACATCTCATCTGCTTCTTACTCTGCTCTCCCTTTGAAATAGATGTGTGTAGTAGCTGTTTCCAATTCCTTTCCTCCTATTCTCTCTTGAACCCACCCCCATTAGACTTTAACCCATGTCATGCCACCAAAACTGCTGTTATCAAGGTATAAGACCTTTATATTGCTAAATGCAATTAGTGCTCAATTGTCATCTTACTCTGTTAGCAAAATTTAACATAGCTGATTAGTCCTCCTTGAAACACTCACTTCATTTGGTTTCCAATTCTGCTGGCTCTTACCTCTTTGGCTCCTTTTCAGTTTTCTGGAGGTCTGGAGTTCAATGCTTGGAGCTCTTCTGTATGGATACTCACTCCCTTGGGTTTTACATGCATTAGATAAGCCAAATCAGTGTTTGAAGAGATGAAACCAGCCCTTCCTGGCATTAAACTACTCATGGTAGTCTTCTCCTTGTTGTTCCTTCAGGTTTTCAGAAAGGCTGCATGTTTTCATTTGAACTGTCAGTAAACTCATAGGAATCATCTTCTGAATTTGGTCTTCTATCCAGATCATGAACATGTCCATCTCATGGTTTGGCCCTTGCCTCTTTGTTAAAATTGTCAGTTTTACGCCAGTCGATCCTTTAACTGCCTCCAAAATATTATTCTTATCCTTAATGATCATCGAAATGGTCAAATGAGAGTCCTTCCTCACGTGCTATTTTGTCAGCTTTCTTTCCAGTATCATAGGCCTTAATTATATCCATATCTAGAGGTTTCTTCACCTTCTTTTTTGGGTTAGAACTTTCAGTGGTATAATTTCTTTTGCTAGACGTATTGTCGGAGGTATATGGATTGCAGGAGTTACAGTTGGAGAAACTTAAACAACTCGCCTTCAAATTAATAGCTGATGCAGGCCTGGTCTGCAGTGAAACCAGTGTCAGTGTTGTAACAATCAAGGTGGAATCCGCGTGGCTGTCAGGCAAGTGTGTAATTTGGTTTTCATATGTCATTAGAGTTGAACATTGCCCAATTTTGTATCTCTTACTATGACTGACACTGACTTCATTGCATACTAGGCTATAGCCTGCAATCTACAGTGTTTTAAAGCAGTAAATCATAAAATTGAATATCTGTGAGTAAACATCTGAGAATGGTAACATCAGCAAACTATGTGTGCTGCAACATTGTATGTAGTACATATTACTAACAATGAGATGTAAAGAAAACAAAACAAAAAAAAACCAATCAGATCGTCTGAAGTATGGTTCATTGTAACTCTAATGTGTCATAATTTGGGGACTACCTGTGTGCGGGGCAAGAGCATTCTAGGCAGATGGAGCAGCCAGTGCAAAAAGGTCCAAGGGTGGGGAGGATGCCTGGGGTATTTGGGAAATAAAACTAGGTCAGTGAGGTTAGAGGGCTTAATCAAGGGGGGAAAATAGTAGGAAAGGAAGTTGGAGAGGTAATGGAGGCCAAGTCATTTTGGGCCTTAAAGGCCGTTGCAGTAATCCACATGAGACACCAGGGTGGTGGCAGTGGAAATGGGATGTGGTCAGATTCCGGACGTATTTTGAAAGTAGAGCCAGCAGGATTTGCTAATGATTGGATATAGAGTGAGAGGAATCTAGGGTAACTTGAAGGGTTTGGGCCTGATTTACAGAAAGGAAGGAATTGCTATCATCTGTTGGAGAAGGCTGTGTAGGAGGAGCAGGTTCCAGGGAGAAAGTAAGAATGTCAGCTTGGGATATGTTGAGTGTGAATCAACTATTAGTCATCTAAGTGGAGATGAGTCAGTAGCTAGATGAGTTCAGAGGAGAGTTCTGGGCTTCAGATACAAACTTAGAAGTCGATGGCATATAGCCTGTATAACCCATTGTTGTCGATTCTGACTCAATATCGACCCTATAGGACGGAGTCGAACTGCCTCATAGGGTTTCCAAGGAGTGTCTGATGGAGTCCAACTGCCAACCTTTTGGTTAGCAACCAAACTCTTAACCACTACGCCACTGGGATGTACAAGCTTTAGCTAAAGGTGGTGTTCTGTGCTGTCTTTTTCACAAATGATGTGTCCACATAAATAATGTAGCCACACATAAAGCACGGCATACCTGCCTACAAAAATAGTGAGGGGGCCTGCAGGTTCGGCAAAAACATGTAACATGCACGTTATTTCTATGACAATATGGTAATCCTTTAAGATTAGGTTTAGATGTAACCTTAGCAGAACATTTCCTGACTTCTGTCCTCCTTCTTTCCTGCACTGCCCCCTCCCCCTAGCCCTTATTTTTTCATCCTCCCCTTAGTAAGTTCCTTTTTTCCCTGAGTCCTCTGACTTCACAAGGGGGAAGGAGAACCAAGATCAGCAGCCCAAGGCTGATTCTTATGAGGTGGAGGTCAGACAGGCCTCCTCTCTCCACCATTTCTACTAATTCTGACACCAACTATCTCTCCTACAGCCCTCTCTACTGGGTTCAGGCTCAAGAACACTCAGGGTACAGTTCTTCCATCAGGATAGCCTCTTCCCAGCTGTGCTTGCAGGCACTCCTCTCCCTGGCCCTCAGTCTCTGCCCAAAGGCACTCAGCTTTTTCTCTCCGTGGGCCGGGAAGCCCACTGTGCAGCCTCCTGCTACCAGGTCTCTCCTTCCTTGGTGGTGGTGGTCTCCTCCTCTCTGCTCTGGAATTGGTTCTTTTAAGGCAAAACTGACCAAACCACTTGGTAGCCCACAGTTACCCTATCACACAGTCACCTTGGTGGGAGTTACAAGACCATGGCTAGAAAGACCACACACAAAAATAATTAATGGCACCGCATCCCTGAACCTTTCTTTCTCACGGCACTTGTAAGGTAAAGGTATTTGGTTGCCTCTCACACTTAAGCTGCTCTGTTGTAGGTATAATATTTTGTTTATTTTTATATCCCATGCAGAACAATACCTTTAGCAAAAATAGAGGGCCAAGGATAGCCTAAAGTGTACCAGCAACCTCAAGTTTCTCACTGTTAAGAAACCAAAGGTTAAAATGACAAGTGAGAGAAGTGATAGGAGAGAGCTATGGAGAAGCAGACAGAGTGAGCACGTGCATTCTCACAGTGTATGCGAAACTCTTTTAAGGAGGCCTGGAAACATGGTTACATCTGACTAATAGAGAGATCACTGCACTTGCCATGTTGTAGATGTGCAATCATTGCTTGTTAAGCTGAACCAAAATAATTTTGTGCAGGCTTGGGACGTGTTAATATGCAGACTAACAAGCAATTACTGTATTTTTACGCAAATAGTAAATAATGTGTACCTTCTGCAGTTGTTTGCCTGCCTGCCAAGCCCTCCCCCCCAGAGGCACCGTCACAGCCCCACCACGCCAATCCTCTTCCACTTGTTGCTGTAAAAAAAATTAGCATGCTTATGAAAATACCTCATGGGGGAGGATGTGGTGGGCAAACAATCGTAGGTGTGTGGTATTTGCATAAAAGTGCAGTATATATACAAACCAAAGTGGTAGGCGCATAAAAAAAAGGCATAAATATTTAATCCTAGATTTTCTTAATAATCTGATCATATTTGAGGAAGTTATCATGTGTGTGCATAAAAATTTGTGTGACATTGCAAAAATAGTTGTTTTCTTACTTTGATTTAAAAATACATCTTACCACTTTTGGGCCCTAGTGATACAGTGGTTAAGAGCTATGGCTGCTAACCAAAAGGTCGGCAGTTCAAATCCACCAGCCATTCCATGGAAACCCCACGGGGCAGTTCTACTCTGTCCCGTAGGGGAATACGCTGGATGGCAATGAGTTTAACGCTTTAATAGTTTCTTTTTGGGAAAGAAATAAAAAGTAGAGCTAATGATTGTAGTTCATAGTAATTGTTGTTGCATGTTGCTGTCCAGTCGGCCCGGAGCCGTGGTGGCCCCGTGCACAATGACAGGAAGCTCTGTCCTGCACCCCACCATGATTATTACAGACCAGACCATCGTGATCCACAGAGTTTTCATTGACTGACCTTTGGAAGTAGATCACCAGGCCTTTCTTCTTAGTCTGTCTCTGTCTTGAAAGCTCTGCTAAAACCTGTTCAGTATCATAGCAACACACAGTCTACCTCTCAAAAACTGGTGGTGGCCCAGAATGGAACTCAGGGCTCCTGCATGGAAGGCAAGAACTCTGCCATGGGACCACCACTGCCCGCATGTGCCAAGCTCGTTCTCCAGCAATCAGGCAGCTGCCCATTAAGCATTCTTACCTGACACTGGGTCCTGCTGTTGGTGATCTCTGCTCCCAGTAAGAGCCTGTATTAGTCTGTCTCTCCAGCGATTTGCTTTCTGATCTCAATTCTCTGAAGAATCTAAGAAGAGTGGTTGATTTTCAGGTTTTTTCATGGAGGACGAGAGGGATGACTTCTAAGCTCTTTAAGCATGCCAGACCAGAAACTGGAAGTTTTGGTGGTGGTAACTTGGATCATTAGGTTAGGTTAGTGTCTGCTAGGTTTGTTGGCTGTAAAATAACGGTTTTTCTCTTTAATGAATAAGTAAGTTTGGAGGAGATGCTTTGAGACTGTGAGTATATCCTGTCCTTAATCCAGCTTTCACCCACTAGTTTTAGCATCCAAGCAAATGACTTTTTAATAATCTTTTGGTTCCCTAGCCAGATGGACTGTATTCTCCTGCGTCTTAGGTAATTGAAAGTCACATTTTATGAACCCAAATAGGATCGTTCCATTGTATCACCTGAGACTAAATTCCCTTCTGAACAGTTTATATCACAAATGACAGGGAAAGAACAGGCAGGTATCTGCAGATTAGACTTAAAAATAAAACAAAAAGAACTTCAGCTGCACAAATTATTAATTAATAAATACTGCTAAAAAACAAACTTAAGCTCAGAAAAATCCAGACACAGAAGTCAACTGAACAAGCTCCCAGTGGCCGAAACTGGAACAATTAGAACAAGGTAAATGAGGTAGTATTGGACTATAAACCGAGGTACAAAATCAGTTACCCACTGCCATCAGGTTGATTCTGACTGAGTGACCCTACAGAACAGAGTAGAACTGCCCCATAGGATTTCCAAGGCTGAAAATCTTCACGCAAACAGACTGCTGCATCTTTCGCCTGCAAAACCGCCAACCTTTTTTTTTTTTTTGGTTAGCAGCTGAACGCTTTAACCACTGTGCCACAAGGGCTCCTGTAAAATGAATGGCCATACAGTTGTAAGTGACTAAATTAATAAATAAATGGGGTAAATAGACAAATCTCCCATGCAGAAAAGTCCAAATACTTTATGTAGTTACTTTGTCCTCTTCAACGAGATGGTATATAACTCTCAACTCCTTAAGTGTGGGCTGTGCATAGTCACTTCCAAAGAAATTATTATGAAAAGCATGAAAAAAGAATAACTTTTTACAGTGGAGAAAACTGCGTCAGCCAGGTGGTCAGGGTTAACATTGACAGTTGTAAGTCGTGTTAAGAGTATACACCCTTGATATAATGTGATGAGAATTGCATTTCCCCTCTAAAATCTTCCTCCCCAAAACCCATAATTCCAGGTCTAATCATGAGAAAGACGTGAGACCAGTCCTAGTTGAGAGGTATTCTATAAAATACCAAGTATTCATCAAAACGGTCAAGGCATAAAAAACAAAGGCTGAGAAACTATTACAGCCAGAAGAGCCTAAAAAGATATGACAGCTACCTGTATAGTATCCTTGATGAGGTTCTGGAACAGAAAAAGGGCATTAGGAAAAAGGAAAAAACTAAAGAAATCTTAGTGAAGCATGGATTTTGGTTAATAAAAATTTACCAATATTGATTCGTTAACTGTGACAAATATACTATATTAATGTAAGATGTTTAATGATCAAGGAACTGGGTGTGGGGTATATGGGAACTCTCTTAACTGTCTTCACAATTTTTCTATCCATCCAAAGTTGTTCCAAAGTAAAAATTTTCTTTAATAAAAAAAATTAAAATTCAAATAAGTGAAAATTTCCCTTGACTTCCACTTAATTTATTTCTCCAGAGGAGTAGATCCTTGAAGGCTATGTTCTATTTGCTTACAAACATATACAATCAGAAATTTAGTGCTTTGTGTGGTGGCTTTAGTTGTACATATATGGGATCAAACCATATGCACTGGTCTTTATAACTTCTTTTTGTTTTTACCTCTTGGAAACTTTTCTGTCGTTGCATATGAACCATTCCTTACAATTGCTGCACTGGTCTAAAGCAGCTATCTTGAACATTTTGCTCATATGCCCATATGAGAACTCTAAAATATTTTGTACTCTTCTCACATTTTTAAGTTGACATGTAGCAAAAGTTTTAAGTATTTGCAAAGCATGTAATTTTCAGAATATTTTACTTTTGATGCATAAAAATAAGTTCCATTACTCTTTTAAATGTATCTAAATGTTTCTAAATACGTAGCATTGATACTCATAATCATCTTCCTTAAAAATACATAAACAAGTTGTTCTTTGTCATTGGAAATTTTAAGTCCTTTTTGATTCCTTGTTCCGTGCAATTCCATGTCTCATGCTATACGACCAGACAGTGTTATCATTCTGTTATATGTAAGGTTGCCATGAGTCAGAGCCTACTTGATGGCAACTAAGAACAACAACAATAATATATTTTTATGCTTGAATTTTTTTTTCTTGATTAGGTTATCATGTTTCTACAACTGAAAATGTGCGTAAACTGAATTTTTATTTAAAAAGTTCCTGTGACAGTAAGGCTCTTGGTATTAACTTGGTCCAGAAGAAGTTTATCATCACAGTGACCAAATGATCATCACAATTCTGATTGATCAAGACACTGTAAATGCATTATAATTTTTGATAAGTAATTATAAACATAAAACTCGAATTTGATTGGAAATGTTTTTCTTAATGAGATGATGTGGTCTATTATTTTTTTTTTTAGATCATGAATATGAAGAAACATTATTTCTTGCTAGAATGAGACAGGATTTAGCGATTTTATTCCTATTGTCTTTGTAGACATGCAGCCAAGAAGACTTTTTTACGTAGCGCAGTATGTGTGAATGGGAGTTTATTATGGCAATGTCCAGTGTCCTCAGTTCTTTGAGTTGTATGCTAAGAATACTGTAATGCAATATTATCAGAAATTATTAATGACCTATCAGATAACAACTCCATTATGACCTCTTTCAATTTTGATAAAAGCAAAGCATTGGAAACCATCTAACAAAAGGATTTGTTACTCAGTCGTTAAGTAATTCACTTTGTTTAATGCTTGCTTTTGTTTCGTGGATTGATAATATTTTCTCCTATCCTTCTGAAGGGAACAATGTATTTAAAAAAAACCTTCAGTTTGCTCTATCAGCATTGTTTCCCTGGGTGATATTCTCTTTGAATGTGATAACCTTTCTTTTGTGGTAGCAGTTTTCTTCAAATATTTGTCAATACTGTCTATTTGAGATTCCCAGTGATGCATGACTTTTCTACTGCCTGCCAAGTAGTATATACCAGTAGCTAACCCTGTGCTTTTGAGGGTTCTCCACTCTTCCAGGTATCACCTGTCCCCTGGGGAGTTTGCTCCTCTTACGCCAAAGCATCCAGTCTCTCACTGTTCCCATTTAGGGGCTGGCACAAGGCTGAAGGTTGTGGGGGTGGGAGGAAGGAGGGAGGTAGGACCCACTTGGCAGCTTCTGGTAGAGTCCCGATCACCCCTGCTACCACAAAGACTGGAGCACCCTGGAGTTCTGCGTTCCCGTGCCAGCTTTGGCCTATGGTTTCTCCTTCAGTGTAATCTCATTTGCTGTCATTTTCCTGGTTATTTCTTGTAATTTCTGGTCCCCTGGAGGTTACCCTTCTTGATTTCTGGGGTTTGTGTGTGTGTATGTGTGTTTTAGGTGAAAGTTTACAGCACAAATTTAATTTCTCATTCAAAAATTTATGCACAACTTGTTTTGTGACATTGGCTGCAGTCCTTGCGATGTGTCAGCACTCTCCCCTTTCCCTTTCCACCCTGGATTCTCTGTGTCCACTTGTCCAGTTTCCCTGTCCTTTCCTGCCTTCTCATCTCTGCTTTTGGGTAAGTGTTGCTCATTTGGTCTCATATACTTGATTGAACTAAGAAGCACCTTCCTCACATGTGTTAGTGTTTGTTTTAAAGGCTTGCCTAATCTTTGGCTGAAAGATGGACTTTGGAAGTGGCTTCAGTTCTGAGTTAGCAGGGTGTCCAGGGACCATAGTCTAGGGGGTTCCTCCAGCCTCTGTCAGACCGGTAAGTCTGGTCCTTTTGTGTGTGTGTGAATTTAGTTCTACATTTTTCTCCCGCTCTGTCTGGGATCCTCTATTGTGATCTTCATCAGAGTGGTTGGTGTCTAGGTATGTTTTTACTCCATTCTTTTGGAGCAAAATCTTTTTTGCTGTTTTTAAGGACTTATATAGGATGTTGAGGCTGACAGGTGTGCCTCAGTTTGCTCTCTTTATCCATGCTTCCTTTATCTAATGTACACGGTTGAAACACAAATTTGTGTTTGTGTGGAAGTCTTCATTTTCATTGCCATCTCCAGCCCCCCAAATTCCATTCCTTAGCAGTTACCAGTGAAGTTTGGTGTATATTCTTTCATATTTTTTTCTGTATATTTATGTGTGTATTGCTTTTTCCATAAATGCTATTAGTGTACTGTGTTAGCTTTTATTTATCTTTTTCTTAGTATGTCCTGAGATCTTCTTGCATTTGTATATGAAGAGCTACTTTATTCTTTTTTGGCTGCATACTGTTTCACAGTATAGTGAATTTATTGGTAGATATTATTTTTAGACACTGCCATAATAAACATCTTGTTTACATTCAGTTTTTATACTTTTACATCTTTTTGTGAACTAAATACCTAAAAGTGCATTCCGTGGGATTTAAAAAATTGTCTTATTAAAAGGTTGCTCCAATTGAGAGTCCCTCTAAAAGCATATGAAATTACTTATTTTCTTTCACCCTTACCAACCCTGGCTCTGTTCAGATTTTAAGAAGATTTTATCAATCTCATGGCCAAAAAATGGTTTCGTTTTTATGATTTTCATTTTCATGTAATCTGTATTTTTACGTGAGGCAGATTTTCTTTAAAAATATGCATTCTTTCTTGAGCTAAGAGGAACAGATCTTAAATTTCATTGTGTGAGGGTGAAAGGGAATTTTTTAAATTTATGTGATGGAACATATTTGGCATCGGTGGATAAGTATAACATGGTATGTGAGACCTAGCGTGATGCCTTGTACGTAAACCAGAAAAACCCCACTGCCATCGAGTCTGTTCCGACTCAAGAGCACCCCTATAGGACAGAGTAGAACTGCCCCATAGAGTTTCCAAGGAGGGCCTGGCGGATTTGAACTGCTGACCTCTTGGTTAGCAGCTTTAGCACTTAACCGTAGTGGTTACACCACCAGGGTTTCAGTGCATAGTGTGTATTTAATAAAAGTCTTTTATCTTTCATTCCTTTATTTCTCTCTCCTTCTTCCAGTTAATTGGTTCTGTTTTTGAACGGCCTTGTTTCTTTTAGGTTGTTCCCTTAGGTTGTTCCTCTGAGATAACAGAATGAATGATCTATTTCAATGAGAAGCTTATGGGAAAGATTTCTTCCTTGAATTTGTGGGGACCAGAAAGTTGAACAGCATAGTTTGTTGTGATTCAAAGTAAAATGCTTAAAAAAAAAAGCCAACAAAGTAAAATCTTAAATTTTATATTTTAGTAACATGTTGTAGATTTTCACTTTTTGTCTTATGAAAAATGTCTCTGTGAGGTTCTTGAGAGCAATTCATAGAAAACTCTTGGGTTGGCAGGCTGACTGCAGTTGCTAAAATGTTGGATATATATAGTCAGAGACTTTCAGAAATGGTTGTACATTCTCAAATTGAGCTATGTATCCAATGCAGTCACAATTAAGCTTTCATCAGGATTTTTTGTATAATTCCACAACTGATGCTAAAATTTGTATGGAAATGTAAAGGTACTAGAATAGCCAAAACAGTTTTGAAAAAGACCCGAGTTAGAGAATTCACATTACCACCTGACTTCAAGACTTACTATACAAATGCAGTAAGCAAGACAGTGTAGTATTGGTGAAAGGGATAGACTTATAGATCAGTGGAACAGAATAAAGAGTCCAGAAATATATGGTCAATTGATTTTCGACAAAGGTGCGAAAACAATTTAATGGAATGTGAACAGTTTTTTCCACAAATGGTGCTGAAACAACTAGATGTTTCAGCAAAATATGAACCTAGACTCATACCGTATATAAGATTTAACTCCAAATGTGTCATAGACCTCAGTATGAAAACTATGAAACTAGTGGAAACATAGGAGAATATCCTGTGACTTCAGGTTAGGGAAAAATTTCTTAGCTACCGAACCAAAAGTGTAATCTGTGGTGGAAAAAGTAATAAATTAGACTTCATCAAAATTTAAAACTTCTGCTCTTGAAAGGGCTCAGTTAAGAAAATGAAAAGATAAGTAACAGCCTGGGAGAAAATATTTACAAAATTCATCGGATAAAGGGCTGGTATGCAAACTATGCAAAATATGTAAAGAGCTCTCAAAACTCAAGAAAACAAACAACCCAATTAAAAAACAGTAAAAAAAAATTTTTTTTTTTACCATTAAGTTCACCAGAGAAGATACAGGGATGGCAAAGAAGCACATGAAAAGATGCTCAACATCTTTAGTCGTTACGGAATGAGACATGACTGTACCCTGTTGGAATGGCTGAAATTAAACAGCCCCCCGAAAAAAACCCAAACCCATTGCCGTCGAGTCAATTCCAACTCATAGCGACCCTATAGGACAGAACAGAACTGCCCCATAAGGTTTCCAAGGAGTGCCTGGTGGATTTGAAATGCCAACCTTTTGGTTAGCAGTCGAACTCTTAACCACTGTGCCACCAGGTGTTCCTAAAATTAAAAAGAAGAAGAAAAAGAAGTAGCCCTCTGCTTCCAGAGGCGCTGCTGCTGACCCCTGTGTAATCAATCCTCTGTCCAGGAGCAGTGTTGGTGCCCTGGACTTCCTGTGTGAGAGTTGTTCTAAAAGGCCCTGTGTCTTTGGGTCATTTGATTTGAATCATAGATCCTAAACCTCAGGTGTTTCATGGTGGTTTTATTGAATTTAATGGTGATATTTAACAATGTACAGAACAGAAAAGACAGATTGGTTTATTAGGAAGGACTTTGCTTATAGGGGTAGTACTTGACAAAGCTTGGGCTCTGTGGGACTTACTGTCTCAGTTCTGTGCTTCCAGATTTTAAATTTTGGACAATTTTTTATCTGTTCTAAGTAAATGCTATGACGAGTGACAAAAATTCCACTAGTTAGATGGTAGTTGGATCTGTTTTTCATTTTTCTATCGGCCACAAATGGTAATTATTCTCCATGGTTGTTGCAGGGACTTCATCTTCTAAATCAGCAGTGCTAGCCAATGGCGATCATGAAGTAGAAGGGAATGACACTACAGGTAAGTCCAAGATTCACAAGTGTGTGGGTGAAACGGTCTCAGTAGGCTCCTTTGAAGATGATTCCTAGTGGAAGCATATGAATTATTTGAGGGTTTTGTTCTTTTTTTTCCTTGTTGGATGCGTTTAAACCAAGGGCTTTTTCCACATAAAATCTCTAACTAAAGAAGGAGAATAATGAGTTTTCTTTGGTATTGCTTGAATAATTTTTGCATTTATGCCATTCAACAGCTAGGGCAATTTTCAGTGCTCTTACAGATGCAGAATAATCATCACTGAGATACGTTATATTGGAGGCCTTTGCCCACTAGAACTTTTTAGACAGTCTTCCCTGAGTGAACACTGTCCTTAGTTTGCTTTATTGGGCTCAGGGGTAGGAAACCTGTGAGTTACAAATTATAAGTTCTTTCCTTTCTCTTTTGCCCAGTGTCAGATCTTCCTTTATCTTTCCCATATCTGTTGCTTTTGAAATTTGTCTCTAACTTTAATTCCTAGCTCATTACTTAAAAAAAGTTTGTTGCCATAGAGTCAACTCTGACTCATGGCCACCCCATGAAGTGTCAGAGGACAACTATGCTCCATAGGGTTTTCAGTGGCTGATTTTTCTAAAGTAGATCACCAGGCCTTTCTTCCAAGGCTCTTCTGGTTAGACTCGAACCTCCAGCCTTTCAGTGAACAGCTGAAGGTGCACCACCCAGGGTGCTGAGGTTCCTGTGTGTTCCTATCTCATAACAAACACCACCGCCTCGCCCCAGCATCCTTTTAGTAAGCACATGTCTTGAAGCAATAGCAAGAATCCTACTGCATGTACTGTGGAAATTTTTTCCTAGGTAGCTGATATGAGTCATTTGCTGTCAACATCAGTGTGATGTTATATTTTTATAAATAACTGCACTTAATTTGCAGTTGTGATCAGGCTGACACTGTTGACTCAAATGAGTTGTCTTCTAATGCTCAACCATATCGTTCTCTGCGGAGTGTGGTCTTAACTGGAATGTAACATTTGATTCACATTACAGCAGTGCAAGCATGAGACACGTCCTGTTTCTGTGGTTCTCTTCTTGTACACGTATCCTAGCCTTAAGCCACCACAGGATTTCTCAGTTTGTAAGGCTTCCACAAAGCTTTCTGTTAGCAGTAGCAGTTATTCCAGGATTTATTCTTTATTTTGTGACCTTAGGAAATGCTGTATCTCTTTATACCTCAGATTTATTGACCATGGGTCCTGTTTGTTGTGAATGTTAGTTTTACCCAGTGACATGAACATCCTGATTAGCAGCTCGTGAATTAAGAACTCTTTACTTTAAAAGCTAAAAGCTGCAAGATGTGTCACCTTCTCTTCCAATTTCGTGAACTGAAATTTTGGTATTTCTTTGATAATAGTATTCTTATGTAATATTCTCTGTTTCCGTGCCTGCTTTGAAAGTAATTGTCTATGTAGTTTTGTTTTAAGAAAACATTTTTACAAATATCCCCCTCATTAAAGGAAAAGAAACTTGAAAGTTAACTTTATTTTAATGAGTAGTTTAAGCTTTCTTTAACCAAGAGCCAGTGCCAGGAGAAGGAAAGGCTGGAGGGGATTGATTTGATTAAGCAGTTGTAAAAGTGGATGCCATTTTTATCCAGGAAGGAAAGAGCTATCAAAGCTAGAGTAGGTTTTCCTTCTCTAGCAGGGTATCAAGTCTGATCAGAAGAGTGATGAGACTCAAACTCTACGCAGCAGTTACTCCCCACTACCAAATCTTTATAGTGCAGGAAACAAACAAACAACACAACAACAACAAAACCAGGAAAAACATGCAGCCGGGCCCTTACTGTTTCAAAACTTTAGTTCCCTAGAGACTAGAAAGAACCCAGGTGTTTATGAACTGCCAAGTGACGTTTTGAGAGCAGGTCTTCCTGCTTGTGGACACCTCTCTACCCTTGGGTAGCATATGGCTTACACAACTGGGTGGTATTTGAGTTCTGAATTTGACCTCCTAACTATATTGCTTTACTGAAAATATGCATGTTTCTTTGCGGGGAGGAGGGAGCAGGGAGTGAAGGGTGCATGTTCTTGGAGCATATTGTGACCTTATTCTAATTTGGCCATTACTAACAAGCAACCAGCTCAATGCTGTTTTGGAAATTCGCTTTTCTGTTTCCTTCAGAACTTTATCTGTAGTCCTAAGAGCAGGCCAGTTCCACTGGTGGCATATAAAGGGTTTTTGAGCACCTTGCTATGTTGAACTTGCTGTTTACTAATGATCTGTGCTTTTCCGCCCTTTCCTTCCCCTCCCTACTTCTTCCTCCCTTTCTATTTTTCTCCTCCTAGAAGCCTAGCGTGTCTCTCAACACTGGGGCTGCTGCAACACCAGACCAGTGATCTTTCCTAAGCATCGTTATCCTTCTAAAACCTTCAGCATTTTGCAAAGCTTTGCTTTTCCTTCCTGGACACGATTTAGAAGAAGCTGAGGGTAGTTCTCCGGGGCCTATTTCTCCTGATGCCTGAGCAAACCACCTGCTTCCTTTTGTGCTGTGCAGGGCTTGTTGGAACCTCCTTTTCCCTTTGTGAGCACAAAGTGCAAGATGAATTCTTTTTAATTTTAGTATTTTTATATAAAATCATCTAATATCTGTTATTTCTTGTTCTTTTTTAAAAAACTCATTTTATGATTTAATTCAACCTTGCATTTTTGTTTCTTTAAACATTTTTAGTTGGCCTTTTTCTTTGGTTTTCACATCCTCGCTGTTCATCAGGATCCGTAACACCGATGCTTTCATAAAGGGGTTGAGCCCGCCAAAACTGCAGTGAATCTCCCTTTTCCTCTCCCTCCCCTTTCCTTCTGTGAGCTTGCTTTCAGGGGTGATTCATCTTTCAAGTTAAAGCATTCTGCTACTGACCAGAAAGGTTGGTGGTTTGAGTCCACCAGCCGCTCCATGGGAGAAAGATGCGGCAGTCTGCTTCCATAAAGATTTATAGCCTTGGAAACCGCATGGGACAGTTCTACTCTGTCCTGTGGGGTCAGTATGAGTCATAATTGACTCCACAGCAATGGGTTTGGTTTTTTTTTTTGAAATCTTCACTCTACCAAAATTTCTCCCCACCTTACTAAAATCTGAATAACAATAGCTATTTTAATTTAAAGCTTTCTAATTTAGGGTGGCTCTGATTAAACTTTAAAAAATATTTCCCCAAATTTTAAATCATCTCTTGTCATTTGCAGTTCAGCCAAAATTGTTTTTATTATGAAATTATCATCTATTTATCTAGGCTTATTTAACAGCCTTATTCTCGTGTATGAGATTTTATAACCAAAGTTACTTTTTAACATGATAATGGACTATCAAAATAAGAATTGAGAAGTTAAATAAAATGGAACTGAGTTATAATATGCTTGAATCCTGTATTAGAATTGTGAGATGTTGATACAGATAGAAAATAACTTTTTCTTAACAACACCAGAATGAAGCCAAGTTGTAACACATTTAAGAACCACAACCAATTTGTCAGGTTTCTAATGAAATGATTACGTGATTGGATACAAACTATGTGTAGGATTAGTATCTCTTTGAACTCTGGAGGTGTCTTTACACAGCATGCAGGTAGGATTCATGGATCACACATGAACATGTGTTTAAAATCCTTAACTGTGAACATTAGCATTTACATTCACACATTCTGATATTCCCCACGCTCTAAGTATTGTTGCAATGAGACTTTATTTTTGTTCCTCATTTTTCCAAGCCGATAGCTAAAAAATCTAGAACCATTTGGGTAAGTACTGTGGAACTTTTACAATAAAAAGCTTTGATCAGAGTTTTGGACATAGCATATGAAACATGAACCATGTTATGAAATCCTAGAAGAATTTTGGTTTAGGATCTGGAATGTGAAATACTCATTTTAATTTTCTGTCATCTTACTGATTATGCAGGTTTTTATAACCCCCAAGCTATAGATTATTTCAGATTAAAAGAAATACAGTGGCACCATCTTCTGAGGAAGATTTGTACGTTGTTTTAGACCCTTTGATGCAAAAGCACTTCTGGATAGTAGAATCAGAATACCATGAAAGTTTTAACTGAGTCTCTGAAGTGGCTTCTGGAATTTGGAAAGCAATTCCCTCTTATATAAGAATCTTAGGGGATGGTTTCTCTGCCAAGAATTCCTATTTTGATTTCTGGATGGGGGACACAGTTGATAAAACTATGAAAAGTCTTACAGTAGGAGAGCACACCTTAAAATAAAACACAACTCTTTCCCTTTGGTGTGCAGTTGTTTAACAAGTTGTTGTTGTTTTTTGTCCGGGGAACTTTACAAAACTAGTAGCGCTGGCTTCTTAAAATCATGTTTGAAACAATTCTCTCAATTCTGACCAGTCTCTGTAGCTGGTCTAAATGACAGGCGGGTGGAGGAACCCGAGTACAGCTCTCCTGATGCAGTGGTCAGAGGGACACAATCACACTTCATCACTGCCATTGATTTATTCCACTTTTATTACCTTTCCATTGTTTATTTTTGTTTGAAATTTGTTTTTTTTTCCAAATAAGTTTTCTGTTTGAATTTATGGAATTGTTCAAATTTGCTGCAGCCAACTGAAATTTGGTGTATTTTGTTAGCTCCATTTATTGTACTTGACTGTTTTATTTTGAAAGAAATGAATTCAATGTTTCACATACGGTTTCATATGAGGTTGCGAGTCCCGTAATGTAATGCAGTACTGCCATGATGGCCACACTGGAGTGGCCCAGTCTCTCACTGGTGAGGCAGCCAGACCGGTCAATGTTGCTCTGTTGAAATGTGATGTTTCTCACAGACACTCTCTTTTTTTTTCTTTTTTGGCCCAGTGTTGAAGATGTAGAACTTTGTTTTTCAGTAATGTTTTTATAGCTTTGTTCATATAGCTAAGTTTGTATTCTTTGTGACTTTAGATTCCAATGGTTTGTATATTGGGACATTTTAATGTGATCATTGTGCTAAATAAATTGCACTAATAAACATCTTACATTAACACCTCACAGACTGGATTTGGTTGGGGTCTTAATTATTGAAATATAATGTGACTATGACATGAGTTTGGTAAATAAAGACTCTTGAGGCATGAGTTCTCAGTCTAACAAAGCTTCTAATCCCATCCGTAATAATTCCATAAATGTCAGGACTTTTGACTTTTTCTAAGCACTTTCACTTATGTTATTGTTTTTGACTCTGAGAGTAAACTCTCTTTCATCTAGAATATAAGAGTCAAGAAACTCAAATGACTATTTGATATTTAATAGCGTCTGGTGAGAAAGACCGTTGGTAGAGTGGCAGTAAGAAGTTATCTCATAGCATGTCAATTACTGTTAGATCACTTCTCCTATTTCATGTATGTGTAGTGCAGTCCAGTTAAAATTCGTGTTCCTCGCCTTCCTAAAGTGCCTTCTGAATCATCAAATAAGACTTGTTATATCTAATAACATTTTAATTTTGTAATTTTATTATTCGATAATCCAGGGTACTGTATCTGGGAAGAATTTAACAGAATGCCTGATTCCCTAGCCATTCTGGGTGTTTCTTTACAGTAGATAGGTTTGCAAATAAGTTGTGTTGACTGAGTTAAGATTTTGAGATGATTCTATGCCTAAAGTAATTTACATGGCATAAAGAGCCTTTTCAGTTTGGTAGACATTTCTTTTTATGAAGAAAGCTCAATTTAATGTCCTTATGTTTCCTTTCATTAAGAGAGCTTAATAATTTATTCTTAGTTTGAAACACAGAATTTAAATACTACAAAGAATAATTCACAATCTTTACTACATTTCTAATACCTATTGCCATGGAGTCGATTCCAACTCATACTGACCCTATAGGACAGAGTAGAGCTGCCCGCATAGGGTTTCCAAGGTTGTAAATCTTTACGGAAGCGAACTGCCACATCTTTCTCCCGCAGAGCTGCAGGTGGGTTTGAACCGCTGACCTTTCTTTTAGCAACCGAGCGTTTAACCACTGCTGCACCAGGGCTTCTGCCTTTCTCATAGATGTTTAGAATTGAAGTTTTCGGTGATTGAGGCAATTCCGGGATTTTATTAGCATTTCATTCTTGATAAGAGACCTGAAACCTGACTGACGACATTTAGGTCCTTCCTCCTTGTTGACCTGAGAATATCGTGGGCCTGGGAGGCTAGATAGTGTTCTGGGCAAAGACATAGGACTGGTGGGGCAGGCACAGCGTATTGGTTTCATTCTTAAGTCAGACGTAAAACTGGATTATCCTCAATTTTTTTTATTTGTGCTGTTTCCATTAGAGTGAAGGCTTAACAAGACTTTACCACAAATTATTTGTGGAATAAACCTCTGTGGAGGTAAATTGCTGTTATTTACAGCCTCTGGGGCTAGATGCAACGTAGTATGTGCTCTACAAACGGCCCTGTTACTGGCTGTTTTCACTGTTATCGGAGTAGGTAGATGGTTTATTGGTAGATGTGATAACTGCTTTGAATGTGATAATATGATGTCAGTCCAATCCATCAGGTCATACCGGCACTGAAAGAGTACAACTACTTTGTTAGAAGGCCATGACACAGAAAGTATCCTAGCCTCACCATTGTCTCTTGTATCATCAGATAGGATGCGAAGGATTTAGCATTAGAAAAATTCTAGAACACCAAAAATGTGAAGTCTTAACAAAAAAATAAATCAGTTGTAGGTACGAGGTTCCGAACAGCTATTTCAGCCTGTCAATAAATGGGTATTATAAATGAAATCTGAACAAAGCTACACATTGTGTTCTTAGATTTAGACATGGTGAAATGTCCTTTATTTTTCCCCCTCCCCAAACAAACCCTGGAAACAAAGCTTTAGTTCTGTTCTTTCATTTTGCAGATAAAACTTGCATATTGGAGACCCATCAGTAAAATACCAACACCTAATGGTTCTTAAAGCTTTCTTGGTTCATGAATTTCTGATAAAAATATAGAACCTCTTCCCAGAAAAATCTATATATACCCATTAATACAATATATTACACTTTCTCTAGGCTGTATAGGACTCCCTTGAAACCAGCTCATGGACTGAGGTTAAGAACCCTTCATCTAAGTAAAGCCATTTGATTTCAATTTCTATTGTGATTTTGTACTGAGTAAATAGCTTCTTCCTGTGCTTTGAGTGAGTCCATAATTCTGATATATTTTTTAGCCATAACTTTGTTTGTATGATTTGCTTCTCATTGTGGAATGAGCCAAAAGTCATGTATAGATATAGAATTTTTTCTTTAATTTATTTGTAATTCTGTAAGTAATAAATCATACATTCTCCTTATGAAAAACTAAAGCATTCTAGATAGAACCACACTGTATCAGAGACCAGAAGATTTTTATTCACAGAACGGCTAAACATTTACAGATACTGTAAATTGATCTTGTGTTTTTAGTGATTCTAGACTTGAACTGATTTTTCTATCTGATATAGCTCATTAATGATAAGGATAACTGTAATTTATGTAACACATTAGAGTGTGTAAAGCTCTTTTGTATATATAACACTGTGTCCATTTTGCCTTTGAATAGGTCGAGGTCAGATTAATGATAGATCTGGAAATTGAACCTAGTCTGGGGAGAAGCCCCATGCTCTTTTTTGCCACAATACATCATATTGCAGTAGATCTTAAGTGATAACCAGACATCAGAAAGGCAGTTGGAAGAAATGGACCCTTAAAGGTCTGTTTTAAGGTCGGTTGTAGGCTCTACATTTTAGAGGAAAATCCAAGCTGAAGGCAAGAGCTTTGCATGTAGATGGTTTTTGAGAAGTGATCCCAGGGAATAGGAGACTGGGAAAAGTGAAACTGGAAAGAGAAAATGCTGATACAATGAAGTATTATTAACCTTGTTACTGCTGTGGGTAACAGGGGCTTAATCCTGTTGGGACCTTTTGAGGAACCGTGTCTCAGAATTACCCACCTGTGTTACAGAATTGTTTTTGTTAGTTCCCATCACATCGATTATGTTGGCCAATTGGGTAGCATGAATTCACCATTTGCCATCTCTCATTGGTTAACTCTTGTACTTCCTAGTTTGCATTGCAGTGCCAGGCTGCTGGCAGATATCTTACCTCTGACATCAGAGAAGATACGGGGCAGAAAACTCTGGTTTAGCAGACTTGTTGTTGTGTGCCATCAAGTTGATTCTGACTCATAGCTACCCTACAGGGCAAAGTAGAACTGCTCCATAGGGTTTCCTAGGCTATAATCGTTACAGGAGCAAATTGCCAGGTCTTTTCTCTCATGGAGCTGCTGGTGGGTTCAAACCACCAACCTTTCTGGTTAGCGGCTGAATGCTTTAGCCATTGTGCCACCAGGGCTCCTTTTAGCAAAATTTAAAAAATTAAAAAAAATTTTTTTTTTTTTTTTTTTTACTGTTAAATCACGCCTGCCTGCAGCTGGATACTGCAGTCATAAAAAAAAAAAAAAAAAATTTTTTTTTTTTTTTTTAAGTAAAAGATGAACTAAAGGGATGTGAGGTGGAGGCACAAGAGGTATCCAGTATGAAGTTAATTCAGACTGAGATCTGTTAACTTAGATTTATCTGCATTATGCCTTACCAGAGAGGATGAGATACATAGACTTTATAAAGGGAAATTTGAAGAAACTCCATCTATCATGGAACTAATTCCTAAGTCTAATTGCTAGAAACTGTAGAACTAGCCACAGGAATTTGTTTTGGAATTTCCTATCCTAATGTTTTCTTCTTGAGTCAGTTTTGTTTGTTTCTATCTTTCTAGGAACTTGTACATTTTATCTAGATGGTGTAATTTGTAGGCATACAATTGTTCATAGTATTCCCTTGTAGTCCTTTTTATTTTTGTAAGGTTGGTAGTAATGGTCACCTCTTTCACTCCTGATTTTATTAATTTGAGTCTTCTGTCCCTTTTTCTTGATCAGTCTAGCTAAAGATTTGCCTATTTTGTTGATCTTTTCAAAGAACTTTTTCTTTCATTGAGTTTTCTCTTCCCTGTTTTATTTATTTTCACTCTTAATCTTTATTATTTTTTTGTTCTGCTTGCTTTGGGTTGTGTTCATTTTTGTTTTTGTTTTTGTTCTTTTTCTAGTTTCTGCAGGCAGAAGGTTATATTATACCATTATAAATTTGCTTCTAAGCATTGCTTTAGCTTTATCACAGTTCTGGTATGTCGTATTTTCATTTACCTCAGAGTATTTTCTGATTTCCTTATGATTTCTGCTTCTACCCATTGGTTATTTAGGAATGAGTTTCCTGAATTTCCTTCTGTTATTGATTTCTAATTTCATTCCATTATGGTTGGAGAACATGGTTTGTACAATTTTAATCCTTTTAAATTTGCTGAGATTTGTTTTGTAGTGTAACATATGGTCTGTCCTGGAGAATGTTTCATGTGTACTTGAGAAAAATGTGTATTCTGTTGTTGGTTGGAATATTCTATTGACGTCTGTTAGGTCTCAATGGTGTTGTTCAGGTCTTCTGTTTCCTTATTGGTATTCTGTTCATTATTGAAAGTGGGGATATTGAAGTCTCTAACTGTTATTGTTGAATTGTCTATTTCTCCCTTTGTCTCTGTTAGTTTTTGCTTTGTGTATTTTGGGGCTTACATCTTGCTGCTTTAAAGGGGAATCTGAATAATGTAATTTTTACATGCCTTTTACATTGTTCAAGGATTACCATAATTCCGTGTGAAAACCTGGGGTGTGAATGAGAAGGATGCATACAAATGATTACTATAACTATGAACTTTCAGAAGCTTCTAAAACAGCAATGAAATGTTAGTCACTAACCATTGTGTACACTACATTGTGTACACTACAGACCTCTTCAGAATTAAAGTAATGCTTTATGTGTTAGCTGCCTTTTGGGTTTGTCATAGTTTGTCCAGATGCAGAGAAAAATGCACAGATACGTGAACACTGTAATATAAGGCTTGATTATTTAAATGCTAAGCAGTGTTACAAAGAACATTTTGTAAGAACAAATGTAATATTGGTTAAATTCCATGCGGAGGTGGGATGAGAACTAAGGAAATTTGAAATTGTAATAATTGAATGCCAAATGATGCCTTTTAAATAGTAAGAGAACGCTAAATTTCTAGATTGGAGAGATTCGTGTGGGTCTTACGGTTTTCAGTGTATTAAGTGAAGGGGAGTGGTGGACTAGATTAGTGTTTATTTGTTGAGAAATTTAGTGGTAAATTAAGAGCTACCTGGGCACCTTATTTAGAAATATATATTCTGGGACTTTACCTTAGTCCTACAGAAACAATTTCTGGGGCCCAGGAGTTTATATATTTTTTAAAGCTCCCCAAGTGATTTTGATCATGAGCCGGATTTGGGAACTTTTTGGACTAGGTGGTCAAGCTCTTTTCATGCATTCAAATGTTTACTGAGCCCCTGCCCCTTTTACAGGTGCTGGAGATACATCAGTGAACCAGATAGGCAGGAATAAATCAATAGGGTATCTTTATCTAACTCTGTTACCCAAGGTTATAACAAGTTAACTCTTATGGTCCTGAGCTACTTGATATCTTTGGGTTCACCTAAACTCAGATGGAGATTATCCACAAAGGTTAATGAATTTGGGGTGTACAGAAAAGAAGTGACCCTGGAAACTTGTACTACTGTACCTTCATTTGTTCAGGAAAGATTTATTGGACAACTGCCTTGTGCTGTGTGACCACACAGACAGACATATTATTATTCTAAAGGAGCTTTTCTCCTACCTTTTAGGCCTCTCCTGGTTTCTTTGGCTGCCTCCTTTTTCTTTTCTTGACCTCTACTCATTGGAGGCCCAAGGCAAAGCCTTGCCCTCCTTTTCTTATCTACATTCTCCCCCTTAGTGATCTCATCCAGCCTTATGGCTTTAGATATATTCATATTAATATGCTAATTGCCCAAACTGATATTTCTAGTTTAGACCTGCCTCCCAAACTCCATCTGACTACTGGAAATCCCCATTTGGATGTAGGGTTGACATCTCAAATTTGAGATGTCCTAAACAGAACTCCTAAGGGTCCCTGATGGTGCAGTGGTTAAGTACTTGGCTGCTAACTGAAAAGCTGGCGTTTTGAACCCACCCAGCGACTGGTCAGTAAAGATTACAGCCAAGAAAACCCTATGGGGCAATTCTACACTTGTCACAAGGGGTCAAAATTGACTTAATGGCTCCCGGCAACAAACCCAACTCTGATCGCTCCAGCTGCAAACATTCCAAACAAACAAACAGAAAGAAGAAAAGAACTCTTTGTTTCTCCATTTTATTAAATGGAAACTCTGTCCTAGTTGCTTAGGGTAAAATACTTGGCTTCCCCTTTATTCCTCTCTTTCTCTCAGACCTCACATCTAATTTTTCAGAAAAATAGATCTAGAACCCAATCACTTCTTATCACTTTCATTGTTCTCTCCCTTATTGGTGACCCTACTCCAAATTAGTCTGCCTGCGTCCACTTGTGTTGCTCTCTGTAGTGTATACGCAACAGCATCCAGAGAGATCTTGTACATAGATCATATTCTTTTGCTCAAAACCCTCCACTGGCTTTCCACGTCAAAATAAAAGCCAAAGTCCTTTGACCAAAGACCACAGGACCTTTGATACCCCTGTGGCCTCTCTGACCATATATCCTCCTAGTTCTCCCCTTTGCTTGCTTTGCTTCACTGGCCTCCTTGCTGCTATACCTCAGACAACCAGGTGGGCCCCTGCCTTGGGCTGTGAGCAGGAGCTGCTTTCTCTGCCTGGAATGCTCTTTCCTCAGGTATGCATGTGGTCTGCTCTCCACCTTCTCAGTGAGTCCTCTGACCATCTTACTAAAACTGTACCCCTTTGTTTTCGTATCCCACTTCTCTGCTTTAATTTCCTCCATGGCATTGTCACTTTCTAGTAATTTGTACAGTTTAATTATTTATCTTGTTTGTTGTTCGATTTTCCCCATTAGAAGATAAATATCATGAGAGACAGAGATTTTGTTTTAGTATCTGCTGTGGCCCAGCACCTGAAATAGTGCTGGGCATATTGTAGGTTCTCGGTAGCTATCTATTGAAATGAACAACTTTGTTAAATGTCTAATGAAAAACTGAGTTAAATGTTTTGAAGGAAGGAGATGTGGTTCTAAGAAAGGAGTCTGTCCTAGATTGGCAGTGATATTTCTGCTAAGATGGAAAGGGTGGAAGGAAGTATGTGAAGGGGGGCAGAGGAGGATGCACTCATTGAGGCACTGATAGAAGCAGAGAGAACAGCTCTGTTAGTGGAGGGGGATTTCTGCCATCACATATTGCCTGTTCCTTTCTAAAACGTATCAGGACTTTTGCCCATAGAACCCTTGCTATGTTTCTGTAGCATGTAAGAGACATGATAGGGAATCTTTTAATTTATCCATGGTACAGACATTCCTCTCCTCTCTTCCTTGGATAAGACAGAGGCAAAGCCTGAGTATGTGCCTTTTAGCTCGTTTGCACATAGCCCTGACAGTTCTCTTTACTTTTAAGTTTACGATGACTTTTTATTTCCTGCTTTACCTAACACGTTTTCATGGCTAAAGCATTACCACTGTGGTGTTTTGTTTTATTACTATTATTTTTTAATTTAAACCTTGTTCTATGATCTTTTTATGCTACTGAAAAAAACTATTAAACTTTCATTTAGACCAAATGACTGTTATATTTAGTGTTGAAAAGAGCAAGAGGACACCATGCTATTTTGCTTGCACACAGAAAGAAATTTTTATATATTAAGAGGTTGCATAAGCAGCTTGATTACGCTGCTTTCCTTTCTCCTCACCAGTATTTTTCTCTGAGTAGATGGGCCTTCTGGTTTGCTTCAGTCCTCATAGGGGAAAAGAAAGTTAAGAGCTAGACCAGCTGTATTTGCAGTAATTTTTGCCGGCTTATTGCTAGACATCTCTGGGAATAATTCCTTGAGTGATTTGTTTCAATTTGAGAAAGCTGAGGAAAGAACAGGCCTAGCTCTACAACCTGTTTATTAGCTTTGGTCTCTTAGGCAAGTTATTTGCCATTTTTGAGCCCGAGGTTCCTCTATAAAAGGAGAACTAGTAAGAAAATAATTGCTTAGATTGAGGGACCGAAGATATTTTCACTGCTCTGTGACCTAGTTGAAGGGTTTAACAAATGTAGGATGATATTAGGATGATGATTAATGTCCGCAAAGAAAGTCCTTACAGGTTCAGCTGAATATATGCGTCTGCCCATAAATCATCCACTGTTTGGCTGTCAGCTCCTTTTCCTACTTAAATGGTTGTATAACAGCATTTTAACTGGGTGTAACTTGAGCATGTCTTGTCCATTGTGTCTTTGGAGATGCTCTATTTCTAGAGAACGAAACTGAAGGTGAACTTCAAGGGTGAACTGCCAGGCCTACTGGAAGAAGAGCCTTTGTTTTGTTGTGTGAAAATTAACTTTGGGTTTTGTCACTGCTGGCAAGTCCGGTCCTTCAATGGATTTTCAGCAACTTAAAATGAGATGAGAAAACACAAAGCTGTGTAAATTGTCGATTTAACTATTGATGTTAGACTCTTCACAGGCCCTCTTCAAAGGCTTCTGCTTTCTGGTTAATGAAAGTTAATATTTCTGGTCTTCAGTATTTATGTGTAAAATAAAGATGTATCCTGCTGCTGCTACTGTTGTTATTGTTGCTGAGCAACAAAGATCCAGTATTTTCTCTCTTACATGTGGTAGCTTTTTGAATTAGAGATTAAAATGTGCCTTTTGATTTATTTTCTTTGGGCTAAACAGCTCTGGTTTCCCTATTTTTTTTCCTGCTGTGTGGCTTTAAGCTATCTCATTGTTTTGAATGTCCTCTCAGTTAGGTTTTTAATTTGTCTGTATCTATATTAGTCAGAGTCTAGTCAGGAGACAGAAATCACACAGTAATTTGAACAAAAAAAGCATGACATAAAGAGCTATTAACTTGTAAGAGGAAGCTAACTACTGAGGGGTAAATGGAAAATCTAGAGAATACAGGAATGACAGATATAGGGAGAAGTCACCACCCCTAGGGCTGAGGCAGGGTATACAAGCAAAGAACAAATTTGGGAGAGCACCCTCCTCCCCTAAAGCTGGTTTTATATTTTAAAGGAAGTCTTTACTAGATGGTGAAGAAGTTTGCTGAGGTCCTACAGGCCAAGGTTGGCAAATGGGAAACTGTCCATGAGAGTGCTGCTGAATCACTGGGAAGTCCGATTGGTTGGGGCACTTGTGGAACTTGCCTGGGAAGATGCCCACGGGAGTACTCACAAAACACATTGTGAGCACCATTGGGTATCCTGCACACCAGCAGAGTACCATAAGAATTGTTCTGTGCTGTCCAGTTGGTTCAGACTCATAGTGACCCTATAGGACAGAGTAGAAACTGCCCCATAGGGTTTCCCAGGAGGGGCTGGTAGATTTGGTTAGCTGGCTTAGCTCTTAACCACTTTGCCACCAGGGCTCCACCGTAAGAGTTAGAAGATAGAAAACCACATGAACCAGGAAGAGAAGCTCCTTCCTCCAGTGACTTCTACTAATCTTAACATTTTGCCAGCTGGCAAAGGAGAAATGTTTACAGGGTCCAGCTCCATTATCACCAGCAGGGCACCGAAGGGTAGATTTGGAGCTGAGAGGCAATACATTGATAACTGGCACAGTCTGTAGCTGCTTAACTTCCATATGGACTTTTCTACACACACTTGAACTCCTATATACTAACAAAACAACTTTTATGTTTTCATTTAACAAGCTACAGCTATCTTTCATATGAATGAGATTCTCACTCTTTCTCCAAAACGAGGAGACACTTAATCCCTATGGCCATTGTATCCGTCGCGAGCTACATTAATCACATCTCAAATCCAGTCCCACTGAAGATTCTGCTACCAAAAGGCTTAATTGTAAAGTTAACCTCCAACAACTTATAATAATGGGAAAAAGAAAAGAAAATAGTTAGCATATACAAATAACACACAAACCATTACAAAGAGAAAATATGCAAAGCTATCATAGTTCTCATTTCTGTAGTTGGTCACAAGGACATAGTTGGTATTTATAGCTTCTTTGTTCAACCGCCTATTCCATATTTCCCTTGCCTTCAGCCAGAATCTCAAGATGGTTGAGGCTCTTTACCTGGTGGAATGACCCAAATTTTCAAACGTTTATTTCTTCTGTAGTCTCGCCCTTTTTTTGGTCGCTGTAGTTTTCAGTTAACCTTTATTATTAGACATGGAAGTATTAACAGGTGTTTCAGCAAATCTCCTGGGTTCTAGTCATAATCCTCCCTGTTCTCATTGTGTAACAGCAACCTAATATCCCCTTTATAATCTGGCCCACTCATTCTAGCAAGTAGAGTAACCTCCTTTTCTGCTTGTTGGTTCAGTGGCATTAACCCCCCCCTCCAAATAAAAACCCAGTGCCGTCGAGCCGATTTCGGCTCATAGCGACCCTATGGGACAGAGTAGAACTATCAGTGGCATTTGGTGTCCCAAATGACCAGGTGGAAGCTTAATAAAGACGCGGAAGATCTAAATGCCACAGTCAACCGACTTGACCTCATAGACGTATACAGAACACTTCACCCAACAGCAGCCAAGTATACTTTCTTTTCTAGTGCACATGGAACATTCTCTAGAATAGACCACATATTTGGTCATAAAGCAAGCCTTACCAGAATCCAAAACATTGAAATATTACAAAGCATCTTCGCAGACCATAAGGCCATAAAAGTGGAAATCAATAACAGAAAAAGCAGGGAAAAGAAATCAAACACTTGGAAACTGAACAATACTCTGCCTAAAAGGGACTGGGTGGTGGGCGGAGCCACGATGGCGTAATAGACAAGACGCTTCCGAGCCCTCTTTACAACAAAGACCCGATAAAACAAGTGAAAGGAGTATATTTGTGACAAGCTGGGAGCCCTGAGCATCAAAGGCAAGCTTAGACAACGAACTGAGGGGCAGGGGAAGGAAGAGGCCGTTCAGAAGCGGAGAGGAGTTACCAGACCTGAATCGCGGGGAGCCCTCAGGCACCATTCCCAGAGTGCCTGCAGTGGCGGCGGGCTGGTCCTAGCGTTTGGCCACAGTTTCCTCAGGGAGAAGCAGTCAGCCACACAGCCCACTCACACCTCTGGAACCTGAGGAGAACGGCCCGCTCTCGGCAAAAGCTAAGTGCTTGCGTGTATTTTACCACGCGCCCCTGCCCCCAAGCCGGCTTCAGCGGCTGAATCCCTGGGCCTGAGATAGACCCTGGTGAGCGCCTAGAGCCATCCTCCTGTCCTTGGGGAAGGAAAAAATTTGCAACTGGGGGGAAAGATAATTTGCTAGCTCCATTAACTGGGGGCGCTCAGGACAGAAGCAGCTCCTGTCCAGGCAAAAACTGCCCATTGACCTTGAGCACCTTTCCCTTCTACATGGACCTGTGTGGGCCTATTTTGGGAGAATAGGCCCTTGTTGGCAAACTCCAGCCATTTCAGCGGTGTGGTGGAGAGGTGGGTGTTTGACGTTTGACATTGCTTTGCCTATTAAACAAGGTCCTCACCTACCCACAACAGGGACCTAAGGACTGGTGGCTCCATTTGGGTCACTCAGCCACCTGCGACAGGGGTCCAGGGATAACTGGTAACTCCCAGTCCTTACACCAAAAACTTTGGGTGCCCATGGTCCCTCTGCAGAGCCCACCCACCGGAATGCTGTAGGGAACAGAGATGCGTTTTCCTCAGAGACACTTGGGGGTTGGTTCTCAGCCCCCTGTCTTGTTCAGAGTGTGACCCCTTCTGCAATCAGATGCGGGTATATACACCAACCACCCCTGCCCCTCTAAGACTGTAGGACAGAGCCTGTACCACACACTTTATCAGCTACCTGGAAACCTGAGCTGAATTCATATGAGAAAACTGAATGGACTTCTAGACTGATATACCTGATAACAGCTCTAGCCAGCTGGGGACAGGACACCAGAGCTCCAAAGGTGAAAATAATCACGCTGGCTCATTCAAGCAACCCATAGGGGGGGTATACCAAAACAAAACAAAGCAAGCAGCTATGAGACGGTAAGCAAGCATAAACTAATACAATAACTTATAGATGACTCGGAGACAACAGTCCGTATCAAGTCACATAAAGAAACAGGCCATAATCACCTCAACAGGCTCTCAAAACAAAGAATCCAGGGACCTTTTAGATGAAAGTGCATTCCTGGAATTACCAGATGCAGAATACAAAAGTTTAATATGCAGAACCCTTCAAGACATCAGGAAGGAAATGAGGCAACATGCAGAACAAGCCAAGGAACACACAGATAAAGCAACTGAAGAAATCAGAAAGATTGTTCAGGAACATAATGAAAAGTTTAATAAGCTGGAAAAATCCATAGACAGACAGCAATCAGAAATTCGGAAGATTAACAATAAAATTACAGAATTAGATAACTCAATAGAAAGTCAGAGGAGCAGAATTGAGCGAGTAGAAGCTAGAATTTCTGAACTCGAAATCACTTGGCACTAATATATTTGAGGAAAAATCAGATAAAAGAATTAAAAAAAATGAAGAAACCTTAAGAATCATGTGGGACTGTAACAAGAGAAATATCCTACGAGTGATTGGTGTACCAGAACAGGGAGGGATAACAGAAAATACGGAGAAAGTTGTTCAGGATTTTTTGGCAGAAAACCCCTGATATTGGGAAAGATGAGAAGATGTCTATCCAAGATGCTCATCGAACAGCACATAAGGCAGATCTTAAAAGAAAGTTACCAAGACATATTATAATCAAGCTTGCCAAAACCAAAGATAAAGAGACAATTATAAGAGCAGCGAGGGATAAAAGAAAAGTCACCTACAAGGGAGAGCCAATAAGAAGAATAAGCTCGGACTACTCAGCAGAAACCATGCAGGCAAGAAAGCAATGGGATGACATATTTAAAAAATTGAAGGGAAAAAATTGCCTGCCAAGAATCATATATCCATCAAAACTGTCTTTTAAGTAAGTCTCTTAAATATGAAGTTGAAATTAAGACATTTCCAGATAAACACAAGTTGAGGGAATTCATAAAAACCAAACCAAAACTACAAGAAATACTAAAGGAAGTTCTTTGGTTAGAAAATCAATAATATCAGGTATTTACCCAAGACTAGAACACTGGGCAGGGCAAACAGAAGTGAACCCAGACAGGGAAATCAAAAAAAAAAAAAAAAAAAAAGCCCAACACAGGATAACAGCGATGTCATTATATAAAAGAAGACAACATTAAAATAATAAAGAGAGACTAAGAAATGTAATCAAACACCTTCCATATGGACAGGAAGATACAGCGATACAAAGAAATAAAAGTTAGTTATAAATTTAGAAAAATAGGGGTAAATAACAAGGTAAACACAAAGGAGACAAACTATCCTACTCATCAAAATAAAATACAAGGGAAAAATACAGACTCAGCAGAAACAAAATCAAAAACAAATATGAGGAAAGGACAATATATAAAGAAAATCTACTCAGCACATAAAATCAAGTGGGAAAAAGAAGTTGTCAACACACAAAAAAAGACATCCAAATGATAGCACTAAATTCATACCTATCCGTAATTACCCGGAATGTACATGGACTAAGTGCACCAATAAAGAGACAGAGAGTAGCGGAATGGGTTAAAAAACAAGATCCGTCTATATGCTGCCTACAAGAGACACACCTTAGACTTAGAGACACAAACAAACTAAAACTCAAAGGATGGAAAAAAATATATCAAGCAAACAATCAAAAAAGAGCAGGAGTGGCAATATGATTTTCTGACAAAACGGACTTTAAACTTAAATCCGTCAGAAAGGATAAGGAAGGACACTATATAATTAAAGGGACAGTACACCAAGAAGATATAACCATATGAAATATTTATGCACCCAGTGACAGGGCTACAAGATACATAAAACAAACTATCAGCATTGAAAAGTGAGATAGACAGCTTCACAATAATAGTAGGAGACTTCAGCACACCACTTTTGGTGAAGGACGGGACATCCAGAAAGAAACTCAATAAAGAAACAAGATCTAAATGCCACAATCAACCAACTTGACCTCGTAGACATATACAGAACACTTCACCCAACAGCAACCAACTATGCTTTCTTTTCTAGTGCACATGGAACATTCTCTAGAATAGACCACATATTAGGTCATAAAGCAAGCCTTAGCAGAATCCAAAACATTGAAATATTACAAAACATCTTCTCTGACCATAATGCCATAAAAGTGGAAATCAATAACGGGAAAAGAAATCAAACACTTGGAAACTGAACAATACCCTGCTCAAAAACACTGGGTTATAGAAGACATTAAGGATGGAATAAAGAAATTCATAGAATCCAAAGAGAATGAAAACACTTACTATCAGAGCCTTTGGGACAAAGCAAAAGCGGTGCTCAGAAGTCAGTTTATATCAATAAATGCACACATCCAAAAAAAAGAAAGGGCCCAAATCAAAGAACTATCCCTACAACTTGAACAAATAGAGAGCAACAAAAACCCACAGGCACCAGAAGAAAACAAATAATAAAAATTAGAGCTGAACTGAATGAAACAGAAAACAGAAAAACAATTGAAAGAATTAACAAGACCCAAAACCGGTTTTTTTGAAAAAACTCAACAAAATTGATAAACCATTGGCCAAACTGACAAAAGAAAAACAGGAGAGGAAGCAAATAACCCAAATAAGAAATGAGATGGGCGATATTACAACAGACCCAACTGAAGTTAAAAGAATCATATCAGATTACTATGAAAAACTGTACTGAAACAAATTTGCAAACCTAGAAGAAATGGATGAATTCCTAGAAACATACTACCTACCTAAACTAACACAAACAGAGGTAGAACAACTAAATAGACCCATAACAAAAGAAGAGATTGAGAAGATAATCAAAAAACTCCCAACAAAAAAAAGCCCTGGTCCAGACGGCTTCACTGCAGAGTTCTACCAAACTTTCAGAGAAGAGTTAACACCACTACTACTAAAGGTATTTCAGAGCATAGAAAAGGACGGAATACTACCAAACTCATTCTATGAAGCCATCATATCCCTGATACCAAAACCAGGTAAAGACACCGCAAGAAAAGAAAATTATAGACCTGTATCCCTCATGAATGTAGATGCAAAAATCCTCAACAAAATTCTAGCCAATAGAATTCAACAACATATCAAAAATATAATTCACCATGACCAAGTGGGATTCATACCAGATATGCAGGGATGGTTCACCATTAGAAAAACAAGGTAATACACCATATAAATAAAACAAAAGACAAGAATCACATGATTTTATCAATTGATGCCGAAAACGCATTTGACAAAGTTCGACACTCATTCATGATAAAAACTCTCAGCAAAATAGGAATAGAAGGAAAATTTCTCAACATAATAAAGGGCATTTATCAAAGCCAACAGCCAGAATCACCCTAAATGGACAGAGCCTGAAAACATTCCCACTGAGTTCGGGAACCAGGCAAGGATGCCCTTTATCACCACTCTTATTCAACATTGTGCTGGAAGTCCTAGCCAGAGCAATTAGGCTAGATAAAGAAATAAAGGGCATCCAGATTGGCAAGGAAGAAGTCAAAGTATCTCTATTTGCAGATGACATGATCTTATACACAGAAAACCCTAAGGAATCCTCCAGAAAACTACTGAAACAAATAGAAGAGTTCAGCAGAGTATCGGGATACAAAAATCAGTTGGATTCCTCTACACCAACAAAAAGAACATCGAAGAGGAAATCACCAAATCAATGCCATTTACAGTAGCCCCTAAGAAGATAAAATACTTAAGAATAAATCTTACCAGAGATGTGAAAGACTTATGCAAAGAAAACTACAGTACACTTCTGCAAGAAACCAAAAGAGACTTACATAAGTGAAAGAACATACCTTGCTCATGGATGAGAAAAATTAACATTATAAAAATGCCTATTCTACCAAAAGGGATCTATACATTTAAGGCAATTCCGATCCAAATCCCAACGACATTCTTTAATGAAATGGAGGAGCAAATCACCAATTTCATATGGGAGGGAAAGAGGCCACGGATAAATAAGGCATTACTAAAAAAGAACAAAGTGGGAGGCCTTAGTTTACCTGACTTTAGAACCTACCACAGTAGTCATAACAGCCTGGTACTGGTACAACAACAGAAACATGGACCAGTGGAACAGAATTGAGAATCCAGACATAAATCCATCCACATATGAGCAGTTGATATTTGCAAAGGCCTCAAAACAGTTAAATGGGGAAAAGACAGTCTTTTTAACAAATGGTGCTGGCATAACTGGATATCATTCTGCAAAAAAAGAAATGAAACAAGACCCATACCTCACTCCATGCACAAAAACTAACTCAAAATGGATCAAAGATCTAAATATAAAATCTAAAACAATAAAGATCATGGAAGAAAAAATAGGTACAATGTTAGGAGCCGTAATACATGGCATAAACAATATACAAAACAGTATAAAGAATGTAGAAGAAAAACTAGGTAACTGGGAGTTCCTAAAAATCAAACTCCTGTGCTCATCCAAAGACTTCACCAAAAGAGTACAAAGACTGCTTATAGACTGGGAAAAAGTTTTTAGCTATGAAATTTCACATCAGTGGCTGATCTCTAAAATCTACTTGATACTGCAAAAACTCAACTGCAAAAAGACAACCCAATTAAAAAATGGGCTAAGGATATGAATAGACACTTCACAAAAGACATTCAGGTAGCTAACAGATATGTGAGGAATGTTCATGAGCATTAGCCATTAGAGAAATGCCGATCAAAACTACAAAGAGATTTCATCTCACTCCAACAAGGCTGGCATTAATCCAAAAAACACAAAATAATAAATGTTGGAGAGGCTGTGGAGAGATTGGAACAGTTATACACTGCTGGCAGGAACGTCAAATGGTACAGTCACTTTGGAAATCGATTTGGCGCTTCCTTAAAAAGTTAGAAATAGAACTACCATATGATCCAGGAATCCTACTCCTTGGAATATATCCTAGAGAAATAAGAGCCTTTACATGAACAGATATGTGCACACCCATGTTTATTGCAGCCCTGTTAACAGTAGCAAAAACATGGAAGCAACCAAGGTGCCCATCAACAGATGAATGGATAAATAAATTCTGGTATATTCTCACAATGGAATAGTACGCATCGATAAAGAACAGCGGGGAACCTGTGAAACATTTCATAACATGGAGGAACCTGGAAGGCATTATGCTGAGTAAAATTAGTCAGTTGCAAAAGGACAAATATTGTATAAGACCACTACTATAAGAACTCGAGAAATAGTTTAAACTGAGAAGAAAACATTCTTTTGTGGTTACGAGAGGGGGGAGGGAAGAAGGGTGGGAGAGGGGTACTTACTAATTAGATCTCAGATAAGAACTACTTTGGGTGAAGGGAAGGACAGCACACAATACGGGGAGGACAGCACAATTGGACTAAACCAAAAGCAAAGAAGTTTCCTGAATAAACTGAATGCTCTGAAGGCCAGCGTAGCAGGGGCAGAGGTCTGGGGACCATGGTTTCAGGGGACATCTAAGTCAATTGTCATAATAAAATCTATTAAGAAAACATTCTGCATCCCACTTTGAAGAGTGGCGTCTGGGGTCTTAAACGCTAGCAAGCAGCTATCTAAGGTACATCAATTGGTCTCCACCCACCTGGATCAAAGGAGAATGAAGAACACCAAAGATACAAGGTGATTACGAGCCCAAGAGACAGAAAGGGCCACATGAACCAGCGACTACATCATCCTGAGACCAGAAGAACTAGATGGTGCCCAGCTACAACTGATGACTGCCCTGATGGAACACAACAGAGAACCCTTGAGGGAGCAGGAGAGCAGTGGGATGCAGACCCCAAATTCTCATAAAAAGACCAGACTTAATGGTCTGACTGAGACTGGAAGGACCCCAGTGGTCATGGCCCCCAGACCTTCTGTTGGCCCAGGATAGGAACCATTCCCGAAGCCAACTCTTCTGACATGGATTGGAGAGGGCTGCTGGTAAGGAGTGAGCTCCTTGGATCAGGTGGACACTTGAGACTATGTTGGCATCTCCTGCCTGGAGAGAAGGTGAGAGGGTGGAGGGGGTTAGAAGCTGGTGAAAAGGACATGAAAAGAGAGTGGAGGGAGAGAGCAGGCTGTCTCATCAGGGGGAGAGTAATTGGGAGTGTGTAGCAAGGTGTATATGGGTTTTTGTGTGAGAGACTGACTTGATTTGTAAACTTTCACTTAAAGCACAATAAAAATTACTTACAGAAAAAAGCAACTGGGTTATAGAAGACATTAAGGATGAAATGAAGAAATTCATTGAATCAAATGAGAATGAAAACACTTTCTATCAGAACCTTTGGGACACAGCTAAAGCAGTGCTCAGAAGTTAATTTATATCAATAAATGCACACATGCAAAAAGAAGAAAGGGCCAAAATCAAAGAATTACCCCATACGACTTGAACAAATAGAAAGAGAGCATCAAAAGAAATCCTCAGGCACCAGAAGAAAGCAAATAATAAAAATTAGAGCACATTTAAATGAGATAGAGAACAGAAAAACAATTGAAGAATTAACAAGACCACATGCTGGTTCTTTGAAAAAATTAAGTGCTAAATCATTGGCCAAACTGACGAAAAACAGGAGTGGAAGCAAATAACCCAAATAAGAAATGAGATGGGTGATATTACAACAGACCCAACTGAAGTTAAAAGAATCACATTACTACGAAAAATTGTACTATAACAAATATGAAAGCCTAGGAGAAATGGATGAATTTCTAGAAACATACTACTTACCTGAACTAACAGAAACAGAGGTAAACAAACAGAAGTAGAACAACTAAATAAAACCCATAACAAAAGAAGAGATTGAAAAGGTAATCAAAAAACTCCCAATAAAAAAATGCCCTTGTCCGGACGGCTTCACTGCAGAGTTCTTCCAAACTTTCAGAGAAGAGTTAACACCACTACTGCTAAAGGTTTTTCAGAGCATAGAAAAGGACAGCATACTCGTAGACTCATTCTGTGAAGTCACCATATCGCTGATACCAAAACCAGGTAAAGAAACCAGAAAAAAAGAAAATTACAAACCTATATCCCTCATGAACTTAGATGCAAAAATTCTCAGCATAATTCTAGCCAGTAGAATTCAACAACATATCAAAAAAAATAATTCACCATGGCAAAGTGGGATTCATGCCAGGTATGCAGGGATGGCTCAACATTAGAAAAACAATGTAATCCATCATATAAATAAAACAAAAGACAAGAACCACATGATCTTATCGATTTTTTCAGAAAAGGCATTTGACAGAGTTCCACACCCATTCATGATAAAAACTCTCAGCAAAATAGGAATGGAAGGAAAATTCCTCAGTATAACAGTAAGGGCCATTTATACAAAGCCAACAGCCAACATCATCCTAAATGGAGAGAGTCTGAAAGCATCCCCCTTGAGATCGGGAACCAGACAAGGATGCCCTTTATCACCACTCTTATTCAGCATTGTGCTGGAGGTCCTAGCCAGAGCAGTTAGGCTAGATAAAGAAATAAAGGGCAACCAGATTGGTAAGGAAGCAGTAAACGTACCTCTGTTTGCAGATGACATGATCTTATACACAGAAAAGTAATGGGAAAATATGGCCTTGGTGATAGAAATAATGCCTGAGATCAATTATAGAATTTTGCAAGACCAGTAACTTCTTCATTGCAAATACCTTCTTTCACCAACATAAACGGCAGCTATACACATGGACCTCTCCAGATGGTACACACAGAAATCAAATTGACTACGTCTGTGGAAAGAGACAATGGAAAAGCTGAATATCATCAAGGCCAGGGGCCGACTGTGGAACCGACCATCAATTGCTCATATGCACGTTCAAGCTGAAACTGAAGAAAATCAGAGCAAGTCCTCGAGAGCCAAAATATGACCTTAGTATATCCCACCTGAATTTAAAGACCATCTGAAGAACAGATTTGACACATTGAACACTAATGACCGAAGAGAAGAGTTGTAGAATGACATCAAGGACATCATCCATGAAGAAAGCAAGAGGTCATTTGAAAAGACAGGAAAGAAAGAAAAGACCAAGATGCATGTCAGAGGAGACTCTGAAAATTGCTTTCGAATGGCGAGCAGCTAAAGCAAAAGGAGGAATTGATGAAGTGAAAGAACTGAACAGAAGATTTCAAAGGGCGGCTTGAGAAGAGAAAGTAAAGCATTATAATTATATGTGTAAAGAGCTGGAGATGGAAAACCAAAAGGGAAGAACACGCTCGGCGTTTTTCAAGCTGAAAGAACGGAAGAAAAAATTCAAGCCTCGAGTTGCAATAGTGAAGGATTCTATGGGGGAAGATATTAAACGACACAGGAAGATTCGAAAGAAGATGGAAGGAATACACAGCCATTATATCAAAAAGAATTAGTAGATGTTCAACCATTTCAAGAGGTGGCATATGATCAGGAACCGATGGTACTGAAGGTAGAAGCCCAAGCTGCTCTGAAGGCATTGGCGAAAAACAAGGCTCCAGGAATTGATGGAATATCAATTGAGGTGTTTCAACAAATGGATGCAGCGCTGTAGGTGCTCACTCGTCTATGCCAAGAAATACGGAAGACAGCTTCCTGGCCAGCTGACTGTAAGAGATCCATATTTATGCCTATTCCCAAGAAAGGTCATGCAACCGGAAGTGGAAATTACAGAGCAATATCATTAACATCACACACAAGCAAAATTTTGCTGAGGATCATTGAAAAACGGCTGCAGCAGTACATCGACAGGGAACTGCCAGAAATTCAGGCCAGTTTCAGAAGAGGACGTGGAACCAGGGATATCATTCCTGATGTCAGATGGATCCTGGCTGAAAGCAGAGAATACCAGAAGGATGTTTACCTGTGTTTTATTGACTATGCAAAGGCACTGGACTATGTGGACCATAACAAATTATGGATAACATTGCTAAGAACGGGAATTCCAGAACACTTCATTGTGCTCATGAGGAACCTTTACATAGACCAAGAGGCAGTTGTTTGGACAGAACAAGGGGATACTGATTTGATTTAAATTCAGGAGAGGTGTGTGTCAGGGTTGTATTATTTTGCCATACCTGTTCAATCTCTATGCTGAGCAAATGATCCGAGAAGCTGGACTATATGAAGAAGAATGGGGCATCAGGATTTGGAGGAAGACCCATTAACAACCCGTGTTATGCAGAGGACACTACCTTGCTTGCTGAAAGTGGAGAGGACTTGAAGCACTTACTAATGAAGATCAAAGACCACAGCTTTCAGTATGGATTGGACCTCAACATAAAGAAAACAAAAATCCTCATTACTGGAGCAGTGAGTAACATCGTGATAAACGGACAAAAGATTGAAGTTGTCAAGGATTTCATTTTACTTGGATCCATAATCAACAGCCACAGAAGCATCAGTCAAGAAATCAAAAGATGCATTGCATTGGATAAATGTGCTGCAAAGAACCTCTTTAAAGTGTTGAAGAGCAAAGGTGTCACCTTGAAGACTAAGGTGAGCCTGACCCAAGCCATGGTATTTTCAATCGCATTATATGCACGTGAAAGCTGGACAATGAATAAGGAAGACCGGAGAAGAATTGACGCCTTTTAATTGTGGTATTGGCGAAGAATGTTGAATATACCATGGACTGCCAAAAGAACGAACAAATCTGTCTTAGAAGAAGTACAACTAAGATGCTTCTTAGAAGCAAGGATGAGGACACTGCATCTTACATAATTTGAACATGTTGTCAGGAGGAATCAGTTCCTGGAGAAGGACATCATGCTTGGCAAAGTACAGGGTCGGCAGAAAAGAGGAAGACCCTCAACGAGGTGAATTGACACAGTGGTGGCAACAGTAAGTTCAAGCATAACAATTATTGTAAGGATGACACAGGACCGGGCAATGTTTCGTTCTGTTGTGCATAGGGTCGCTATGGGTTGCAACCGACTCGACAGCACCCAGCAACAACAGTAGGTGAACCCATATAAATAAATTAGGTCCACATAAAGAAACAAAAAAACTAAACCCTTAGCTGTTCAGTCAATTCCAACTCATAGTGACCCTACAGGACAGGGTAGAACTGGCCCGTAGGGTTTCCAAGGCTGTGATCTTTACAGTTGCAGACTGCCACATCGTTCTCCTGTGGAGTGCTGGTGCATTTGAACCACCAACCTTTCAGTTAGCAGCTGAGTGCTTAACCATTGTGCCACCAGGACTCCTTAAATTAGGCCCAGTGTAGTAGTATTACAGTATTTTACCTCCTTGGTCTAACATCCTTAGAATCCACACCCACACAGGTTCCCTAGGTTTTTGCCAATGTGTTATTACCAGAGTTTTGCACTTTTTTTTTTTTTTTTTTTAACTGTGCAAGCTATTTCCTTCTGGGTCATAGTGTGTACCTGTCCCCCTAGACCTGGTTTGGCAGACTTTATCTGGAAAGGGCTAGCTAGTAATTATTTTTGGCCTGTAGAGCTTGTGGTCTGTTTTAGTTTCTTAGTGCTGCTGTAACAGAAATAGCACAAGTGGGTGGCCTTATAGAACTGAATGTTATTTTCTCACAGTTTAGAAAGCTAAAAGCTTGAATTCAGGACACTGGCTCTAGGGACACGCTCTATCAGCTTGGGGGACTGTCTTTGTCTCTTTTTACCTTTTGTTCCTCGGTTCCTTGGCAATCTTTATGTGGGGTGGCATCTGTATTCCCCCCCATCTGTGCTTTTACTTCTCTGTGCCTAATCTGCTCTTTTATATCACAAAAGTGATTGGTTTAAGACACACTCTGCACTGATATGGACTCATTAATTTAACAAGGAAAATGGAATTACATCCGCAAGTATGGTTTGGGGGACTCAATTCAATCCATAATAGCATCTGCCACAGGTGAGCTTCCCACAGGGTTTTTAGTCAGAGGAAACCTAGTAGCCTCAGGCACAAAGGGAAAACTTCTACTATTAAGGCTTGGTGCTTCAAGAATGTCGGCTTCATCTGGGTCTCACCAAATGTTCCCATTCCAAGTTTCATGAGCCCATTCTTTCCCGGTCAGTGTTCTAACTTCACCTTAGAAACTTGGCGAGACTGTGAGTTCAACAGATTCTGTAATGAAATTTTTTGTTTGATTTCTAGCAATATTGGCCCTGTGGCTATAGGAAATAAGAGACTTTTTTAGGGCTGTCATGTAAGCTTTCTGGTTCTCAGCTGTAGCTCTCAGAGTTTGAGAGTTATAGACCTCGGTTTGTCTTTTCTTTTTTTCTGTAAGCACTCCGGTACATTCAGTAGAATCTATTCACACTACAGTCCTTGTAGTCATCCTTTTGCCATAGTGTTCAAGCACAGCAGCTACTCGAACTTCTAAGGCACTTACTTTAGTCTGCACTTCAACACAGTGACGGATGACAGCCTGATTAATTGTGTTGTCTCCACATGCCGTTTCCCAGCGGCAAGTCTCCTAGCACTGTACTTAAATCCAATGGCATGACCAAACCCAAGGGCAGTCTCCAAATCTCAGGTTTGCAGGTCTGTCCTCTGGGATCACTCCACTTCTGGTAACAGTTCTGTATCAGTCAGGGTCCAGTCAGGAAACAGAAACAGAGAAATTTGAACAGGGAAATTAGTATAAAGAATTGTTAACTAGTAATACTAAGGGGTAAAGAGAACTCTAAAAGAATATAGGAATAGCAGATGTAGGGAGCAGCTACTATCTCTATGGTTGAGGCAGAGTATGCAAGGAAGGGACAAACTTGGAAGAGAGCCCACCCAAGGTTGAGATTTAGACCTTGAAGAAGGTAAAACTGTACCGGTAGTCCCTGGCTTATTTATGACCAGATTCTGCTCCGACAACTCCGTCGCCTGTCAGTTCTGACATAAGTCCAATACCTCATTATTAGTATTATTATTTAGTTTTCATTATTATTGCCTTTTATTATCAGTGTCTTTATAAATCATAACATTGAACATCTGTCAGTAAACATCTGAGAATGATAACAGCAAATTACCTGCTGCAACACTGTATGTAGTATATATTACCAACAACAAGATGTACACACAAAAAAAGAACAGATGGTCTTAAGTGTGGTTCATTGTAACTTGAATGTGTCATAAGTCAGAGACTACCTGTAGTCTACAGGAGTATGGAGAAGTTTGCTAAAATGCCACAGATGAGACTGGCAAGCAGGAGTACCACTTGCTGAGGTACCAATGAAACTCACCAGGAAGTCCTTCAGAGTCATGCTGAGAAAACTCACTGGGAAGCTGATGACAGCTGAACTCTCCTGAAGCCGCCTGTGGGAGTGCCACTAAAGCTTGTTGGGGACAAGCTCCACTGAGTGTCCTGCATAGCAGCAAAACGCTGCAGGATTGAGAAGAAAACACAGTGGAACTGGGAAGAAATTCTTTCCCTACTATAGTGTCCTTCCGTGGCTCTATGCTGACATTGCTTACTATTGTGCCAACTTGCAAAAGAAAAATACTTACAGGGTGCACTACAATTACCACAAACAGGGCAGTGAAGGGTAGATTTGGAACTGAAATTGGTAACTGATACAGTGTCCCTCTTAAATTGTCTAAAGTGGAAAACAACCTCCAGCTTGTAGTTTAACCCAAGTAAGTAGAGTGGGCTACCTTCTTTCTCATTCCTCATGCTCTGTTGTCAATGTTGCTTGCTTTTTTTCTTTTTTTAAATAACATTTTATTGTGTTTAACTTGAAAGTTTACACAGCAAATTAGGTTAGAGAGTAAACTCTTTGAGGGTGAGGATTTTTGTCCATTGTCTTCACTGCTTTAACCCTAGAGCACAATGGAATCTGTTACAAAGTATAGGTACTCAAATGGTTGTTGAGTGAATGAGTACAGCTCAAGGTAGCATTATGTTACTGGTAACTTTGTTATGTTTGATTAAAGAATCCTGCATTTTGAAGTGGTTAGCCAGCTGAAATGGATAAATGTAAAATTTTGAATGGCTGAGTTAAAACATCCCTTACTTCATTTAGTTTAAACCTGCTAGGGGCTTAAACTCATAGCAACCTATAGGTTCACTATGAGTCGGTATCGACTCAACGGCAATGGTTTGGTTTTGGTTTAGGGGCTTAAAAAGGGCACTGATTGACCCTTCTTCTGAAGACTTGGTGCTTACATGCACCATTAACACACCTCTCTAAAGATTGAGTCATGGTTATGACCATGGGGTGCAAATGATAAAATGATACAGTACATGTTTTTGTTTTTAAATAATATGATACTCTTTAGAGCAGTTTTGGGTTTAAAAAGAAAAATTTGTATATGAACTGCAGAGAGCTCCCATGTACTCTCTTTCCCCCTGCACATTTTCTTGTATCTTGCATTAAAACCAAAATCAAACCTATTGCTGTCGAGTTGATTCTAACTCATAGCGACCCTATAGGACAGAGTAGAACTGCCGCAAAGTGTTTCCAAGGAGCACCTGGTAGATTCGAACTGCTGACCTTTTTGGTTAGCAGCCATAGCACTTAACCACTAGGCCACCAGGGCTCTGTCTTGCATTAGTGTGGTGCCTTTGTTATAATTGATGAAGCAGTATTGATACACTGTTATTATTAGGGTTCACTCGTTACATTGTATAGCTCTGTGTCAAGTAGCCACCATTACAGTATCATGCAGAATAGTTTAACTGTCCTAAATATTTTGGGCTTGACCTATTTATTCCTCCACCTCCCCCTACAACCACTGTACTTACGGTTTTATTGCATTTTTTCCCCACAGAACAGAGTAAACTGCTACATCAATTGCTTCCAGTGATAACTTTATTAGGGGTTAGTAATGCAAAGTAGCAGAGGTTGTCAGATCTCAGGGGATTGTTGTAGATTGTTTGGTCTTGCCTCACTTGTTGGACAGTAGCAGGATGTGAGGCGTGAGGCACAGGGTAGGAAAGAAATGTGCCTCAGATTGTGCGTTGAGTGAGATTTAGATCAGGGATTGAAACCTAAACCCTCACCTGACTGCATGCCTGTCTGTGGTGAAGGGTCGCACATCGTGTCCGGCCGTATGCCAGGAGGAAGAAGGGGTACAAAAGGAGTGGAAAACCAAACCCCTCGCCCTGCTGACACATTTGTTATCCGAATGTGAAGAAATCTTTCCGAATCTGAAGGAGCCATAAACAGGAAGATAAACTGTTTGGATATTAATTTCCTTCTTGATTCTTACGTGTTTGTGTTCCAATAATAATCTATAATGAGAACATTAAATATCCGTGAATAATTTGCCCTGCTTGGGAAGAATGGTTTTTCTTCTTCAGTTTGAAATGTCCCATAGTTGTCTAGAATAAATTGACACAATGAATAGAAACCACTGAAATGTGGGCTGTGTACATGAAGCAGTTTAATGTGAACATGTGATTTCTACCATAGTTGAATTTCGACTAAGGCTACTTACAATATTTCTGCTTTAAATAAAAAATCTGTTAACTTAGGCCATAATTTAAACATTTCATATATACAACTTGTTTAACAGAAAGTGAAAATACAAATTGGGTTTATTATGAGCTATTGACATTTAAAAAATATTGTATTTAAGTGGAAGTGTACAGCCCAAAACAGGTTCCCATTCAACAATTTCTAAATATTTTGTTCAGAGACATTGGTTACATTCTTCACGTTGTATCAACATGCTCATTATTTCTGTTCTAGTTATTCCATACTCATTAACCTAGTCTCACTGGCCCCCAGCCTTCTCATCTATGCTTTAGAGTATTTGTTGACCAGTTGATCTCATGGTTTTTTAAAAGCGTGCAGTATTCAAGGGCGATAATCATTGCTTTATGGGCTAACCTGCTGTTTAGCTAAAAGGTGACTTGAGGGAATAGATTTCGGTTCAAGGTTTAAAGAACATCTCAGGACAATAGTCTCAGGGATTCCTCCTGTCTCAGTGGGTTCAGTAAGATACCATATTCTAGTCTGAGGGTAGAGGAGGCTGTGGTTGGCATAGACAGCTAGTCCTGTAGACTAGTTCCTTCTCTGAGTCTCAGGTTTCCTTCTTTTTCTTTTGCTCCGGATGAGTAGAGACCAATAGTTGTATCTTAGACATTATTCACCAGACTAGGATGTAGAACATAAACTTTATTAACTGTATTATGCCAGTTGACCACAGGACCATGACCTTAAGTCTTCAAACCAAAGAAAACTAATCCTGTGAGGTAATTGGTTATGTCTAAGAAGTATCATAAGGTATACCTGACCCAAGCCATGATATGCATGCGAAAGCTGGACAATGTATAAGAAAGACCGAAGAAGTATTGATGCCTTGAATTATGGTGTTAACGAAGAATATTGAATACACCATGGACTTCCAGAAGAATGAACAGATAGATCTGTCTTGGAAGAAGTGCAGCCAGAATGCTCCTTAGAAGGGAGGATGGCGAGACTTTGTCTTACCTACTTTGGACATGTTATTAGGAGGGACTAGTCTCTGGAAAAGGGCACCATGCCTGGTAAAGTACAGGGTCAGCGAAAAACAGGAAGATCATCAACAAGATGGATTGACACAGTGTTGCAACAGTGGGCTCCAACATAGCAGTGATTGTGAGTGTCTTAGTCATCTAGTGTTGCTTTAACAGAAATACCACAAGTGGATGGCTTTAACAAAGAGAGGTTTATTTTATCTTGGTCTAGTAGGTTACAAGTCCAAATTCAGGGTGCCGACTCCAGGGGATGGCTTTCTCTCTATGTTGGCTCTGGAGGAAGATTCCTTTTCATCAGTCTTCCCTTGTTCTGGGAGTGTCTCAGCACAGGAACCTCAGGTCCAAAGGACAGACCGACGGGCTTTGTCCCCAATGCTGCTTCCTTGGTGATATGAAGTTCCCTTCCCAACTCTCTGCTTGCTTCCCTTCCCTTCCCTTTTTATCTCTGGAGAGATAAAAGGTGGTGTAGGCCACACCCCAGGGAAACTGCCTTTACATTGGATCAGGGATATGACCTGGTAAGGGTGTTATATCCCACCCTAATCCTTTTTAACCATAGGCAGATACTATGATTTATAACCCATAGGGAAATCACAAAATGGAGGACAACCACACATGGCCTAACCAAGTTGACACATTTTTGGGGGACACAGATTATAGTGAGGATGGTACAGGACTGGGCACTGTTTCGTTCTCCTGCACGTAGGGTCACTATGAGTCAGAACTGACTTGATGGCACCTAAAAACAACAACAAGAAATACCAGTTTCTGTGAGCCTTATTTGTTATATATAGGTAGTCGCTGGGGTTATGAACGTCTAACTTATGTACAACTTACAGTTATGAACCAAGCCCCATAAAGCCTATTATATTAAAAATTTGAGGTACATACAGTGGTTTGTAATAACAAATGGGAGCTACTTTGCGATGCACATGAAGACATTACTGTTATTATGTTAAGATGTTTTAGTGTATCTGGAAGTGTTTCTTTAATGTTTTTTAATGCATAGAATGGGGCGCTATATGCTAAGACAAACATTTGACTAACTGACGTTAGATATGAACCATACCTAACTGTTCTGACGTATAGACTTAAAGACAGACTTAGGAACTGAACTTGTTTGTAATCCAGGGACTCCTGAATGTATGTATGTGTGAGTGTGTGTATATAATACACACATGCATAAGTACATACGTATTTTGGTTGTTGTAGTAAAATTATATATAACATAGTATTTATAGCTGTGTGTGTACAATCTAGGGACATCAGTTACCTTCGTTAAGGCTATGCACACCTCTCCCACATTCACTGCTACCTTTCCCATTACTATAAATAAATAGTGACTACTAAATGAATCCTCTTTTCCCCTCCTCCCCATCCCTGGTAACCACCAATGAACATTGGTCTCTGTATATATAGCTGTTCTTGTCATTTTATGAAAGTGAGATCATATAATATTTGTCCTTTTATGGTTGACGTATTTTGCTCAGCATAATGTCCTCTGGGTTCATCCATGTTCCAAGATGTTTCAGAAACTTTTCTTTCTTTATGAGTGCATAGTATTCCTTTGTATGTATATACCACATTTTGTTTATCCAGTCATCCGTTGATGGGCACTTAGGTTGTTTCCATCTTTTGGTTATTGTGAATAGTGCTGCAGTGAAAATAGGTGTGCATATGTCTATTCGTGTCACTTTTATTAGATGTCTAGGGTATATACCAAGGATCGGGATTGCTGAATCTCTAATTTTTGAGAAATCACCATACTGTTTTCCAGAGCAGTTGCATCATTTTACGTTTTGAGCTATTGACATTTTAAGGGGATATTTTAATTCTCATTTTGTCTGAAGAAAGAGCCTAGTTTATATATCACCACAATTAGGGTACCTATATATCATATCATAGGTATATGACAATCCTAATTTTTAATAGTCTCTCCTTTTACTCTTGGCATGCTGTGACCAAGACAAATTCAAATCTTTAAATGGGCTGATTTAGTTTAATGCAAGTGTATATTGTTTAAATTTAGAAAAAGTAAATGACACGCTGATTGAATTTTTAAAATACTCAGCAAAAAATATGTGGATAAAATTCAGTAGAACAAAGCTGTTATAAAAAGTAGAATCTTTTTTTATTCGCAGTAGAATTTCAACACTTCCATTTTTTTGTACTTTAGATGAAGGTTTGCAGAGCAAATTAGTTTCACATTAAACAATTAATAATGCACATATTGTTTTGTGAAATTGGTTGCCAACAAAAAGTAGACTCTGCATTCGTAGATTGTATCTTCAAGAAAAGCCCACCTGAGCACCACATACTCTAGGTGAATTTTTTTTCCCCTCCAAATTATCACCATTTGTTTATTCAACAACCATTTATTGGTTACCAGCTAGGTGTCAGACACTGTTTGCAGTGCTGGTAATACTGAACAGAAAGGCACAGTCCTTGTTCTCAAGTAGATGAGCCAAATCTTTTCCATGTTTATGTGTAGGCACAGGTTACCATGAGTACACTGAGGGAAGAGTTCCTGCATTTGAGAGGGGCGGTACATGCAAATATTTCCTAGAGGAGTTGACCTTGAAATTCAAACCTAGTCTTAAAGGATGAGTAAGCCTTAGGCAGACAAATAGTGTGGGAGGAGGTTCGTTATTTTAGGCAAAGAGAGCAGCCTATATAAAATAATAATACAGTGTAAGGAATGGTTTGGTTAGCTGAATAGTGGGGTAGAGATGGACTGCTGAACAATGATGTTGAAATATTATTTGAAACTAGTTTGCAAAGGACCTTGTGAGATTTAAATTTGCCCTGTGATCTATAGGTTATAAGGAAATGTTGAAGAGTTTTAAGTGGGAGAATAATATGAACATGTTTTATGTTTAGAGACAGAGACTCTAGTAGATTGCTTGACTACTGTCTGGATAATCTTACTTTACCCCACCTGGGTGTTTTTTTTGAAGCAAACTCCAGACATCATATTTTATCTTTATTTCAGTGTATATCTCTAAAAAATTATTTCTAAACACATAATTACAAAACTGTTATGCACACACAGAAAAAGCAATTCCTCAGTATCAAATATTCAGTAGTATTTAATTCTCAATATTTTCCCCAGTTAGCTCTTTAAAAAAAAAAAAAAAAACTGTCTAAATTTGAATTTAAGTTTTTTTTTTTTTTTAACCCATAGATTCTTCTATAGGGGATTTTTTTTTTCTTTAATATGATTTGGATTTTGTTTATGTTTTAAAGGCGCTAGAGATTTAATTGTGCTTTTAATTAGAGGGCGAGAAGTCAGGAGAGAAGGAATAAAAAGCAAGTCCAGAATGTGGGAGGACTGGGTGGCAAAGGAGGCAGTTGAGGGCGTAGTTGTGGAAGTGCTGTCCTTGGGAAGGAGAATAATGTGTATTTCACATATTATCTCTAATTTTCCCTAGTTTAGCAGTTTTTTCCCAAATTAAAAAATAATAAAGGGAGCAGATTATACCTCCCTCATAAATAGGAAGGAAAGAAGTAATGATGGGTTCAGATGTAGTTAAGTTTGGAGCAGAGACAAGGATAGCCAAAGGATATTTCTTCTGTAAAGTAAGAGATTATGCATTGAGATGAAGGGAGGACAGGAGGGGAGAGTGAGTATAGGTAATAGCTTGTGTGGAGAATGAAGAAGGAAGCTGTGTGGAGAGAGACGCGTGTTTTTATAGGAACCATGTACAGTCAGTATGATAATGAATCGAGTATGGCAGGAGGTAAAAGGGACTACTAAAAATCATGTAGTGTTTACTTCACAGCTAAACCACTGTCAGTTGAACCTGTATTATAGCTTCAAGGTCGTGTCCTTCACCTATTACCACTCTGGGAAGCATCCTGCAAAGTTTCTGGTTGGAGCAAAACAACCAGACTGTGGTCTTTTAGAACATTTCAGAGATGAACATGCTGGTTTGTTTTACTATGAACCAAAAAGAAACCGACATTAACCTAAAGTCATTATCTTTTTGTCTGCTGGAGACCTCCTTCAATGCTTTAGTTAATTTCAAGTCAGGAAAGTTTGGTGACTTTTTTGCCTGTTTAGTACTGTGAGAAGGACAACATAATGTTAGTTGGATCTGAACACTTTAATCTGTTTTATTATAAAATTAGAGTTGGCTGAAAATTTGAGAAAGTAGTTAGGTTTCTCCTGTCACTTTTTAACTTTTTATTTTGAAATAATTTCATCTTTAAAGAAAAGGTGCAAGAATAGAATCAAGAACTTCTATATATTCTTCCAGATTCACTAATGAATAACATTTTGTCATACTTATTTTGTCATTCTGTGCGTGTACAAATATACATGTTACTTCCCTCGTCACTTGTTTTATCTTTGTGATAATCTAAGACATTCTCACATGTATTATTTACAGTGCCAACAGTAATCGAAAATACCATGTTCAGATATTTTCACCTACTTTTTTCTTAATTGAAGAAGCCCCCTTCTTAACATTTTCTTATTTCCGTATCCTTTAAACATTTGTGTGATACAGTTTAGTCCTTAGTGAAATATAAAATATGTATTTCCTCATTTCTCATATGGCTGAATTTCTATCAAAAAACAAAACATAGTGAAGCTTGAACATTGTCTTGGACTTCTTGACTCTCTGTGGGAACCTAAAAGAGTGATAGTTACATGGTAAGTCTGTAGTATAGTACATAGGCATGTGTGTAAATTAATACATACCTTTGGAGCTAGATGAGAGTTTAGAGACCAGATACTAGTATAACCCTTTCATTGTACAGATGAAAATATTAAGGTCTAAAGAGATTAAATGAGTTAAACCAGGACTCTCCATAGATATTGGACTAGAACCTGAGTCTTCTGCCTCCATCTGTGTTTCTTTTTCATCTTTTTACTTGACTCTCCAGATAAATCACAGTACGCTCTAGAGAGAGGGAGCCCTGGTGCTGCAGTAGTTCAGAGCTCAGCTGCCAGTTAGAAGGTCAGCGGTTGGATCTGCCAGCTGCTCCTTGGCAACCCTGTGGGCAGCTCTGCTGTGTCCTGTAGGGTCGCTGTGAGTCAGAGTCAACTCAACAGCAGCTGATTTGGTTTTGGTTTTCTAGAGGGAGAAATGTTTCTAAATACTCTGAAGTCAGCAGTTCTCAGCTTTTTGGCGTTGGAATAACTTTGCATGCTTAAAAACTGGGAAACGTTTGAGGGTAATGAGTATGTTTACTGTCTTCTGGTGATGTTATACAAATGTCAAAATTTGTCAAATTGTACAGCTTTAAATCTGTGTAGTTTATTGTATGTCAATTGCACTTCAATAAAGCTGTTTAAAAAATTATCGAGGACCTCAGAGAACTTTTGTTTATATAGGTTATATCTATCAATATTATTAAATTAGAAATTAAAACTGAGAAACTTAAAATTATGTATTGTAAAAGTAATAATAATAAACCTGTTATACATTAACATAAATACCCTTTTTAATGAGAAATGTATTTTCAAAAACAGAATTTAGTAAGAAAGGTAGTATCATTTTATATTTTTGTAAATCTCTTTAATGTCTTGTTTAATAGAAGACGCTGAATTTTCATATCTGCCTCTGCATTCAATCTCTCACATGTTGTTTGGGTTGAAATATATAAAGAAAATTAGTTTTCAGATATAGATATGGTTTAAAAAGGAAAGAGGAGTAGAAAAGGAAAGCATTTTGATAGGTTTTTTTCCAGATAACTGGATATTCTTCTTTGATATGACATCAAAACTTGACAGGAGGTAGTTTCTTAAAGGTTTCTTTAATGTAGAAATCTAAAACCATATCAATAAGCTTTTTGTAGTGTGTTATAATAAAATCCATGAATCTTTCTTGAACTTGGGATGGATCTTATCAGATAGAATTAGCCTGGCTTTAATCTATAGATATACTACTTGATTAACTGGTACTTTTAATATTTAGCAGCTTCCCTTTTCTGTTAAATACCTTCAATGTCACAGGAGTAGAAACTGGCCTTTGTCTTTTCCCATCCACTGTTTTAGAAGAAACAACATACCTAGGAATGACTGATGGTAGGGTAAGGGTTGTTTCTATCTCATTATGTAAATTGCTTCTTGTTTTGAAGTATGTTTTTCATTGTTTTACTGAAATGGACTGTCTGAGTAGATTATAATTATGTAGAAAACATTTATTCTGAAGGCTCTTGTTCCTGCAAGGGAGTTTGCCCGCTTTTGCTGTGGAGTTTTAAGAGCTACGAAATCTAGGTCATTGAATGAATATGTGGGAGTGAGCATCTGTCAAGCAGGTTCATTAATAACACTGATGCCTGTTGCTGGCTGTGCTGAATGTTACTCTTGAGAGAAACTGCTGTAGGCTGGGCTGCAGAACCAGTATGCAAATAGATAACCACTACCTTCTGCACCCTAAAACTAGAGTTGCATGTTCCTTCTCCAACTGTGCCACTTCACTGATTAAATATTGTAGTGCTGAATAATAAGAAACAAACAATGCAATTAAAAAATGAGAAAGGGACTTGAATAGACATTTCTCCAAAGAAGATACACATAGCCAATAAACACATGAAAATGTGCTCAACATCAGTAGTCATTAGGGAAATGGGAATTAAAACCACCAGATACCACTTACCAACCACTAGGATGGCTATTGTCAGAAAAACAGAAACTAACAAGTGTTGGCAGAGATGTGGAAAAACTGAAACCCTGGTCCGTTGCTGGTGGGAATGTAAAATAGTTGTAGCCATTGTGAAAAACTGTTTGGCGATTCCTCAAAAATTTGAACATAGAATTACCTTGTGACCTAACAGTTCCACTTCTAGGTATAGACCCAAAAGAACTCAAAGCAGGGACTCAGACAAATATTTGTACACCAGTGTTCACAGCAGTATTATTCACTTATGAAAGGTAGAAACAACCCAAGTGTCCATCAATATATAAATGGATAAATATAATGGGATACATACATACAAAGGAATATTATTCAGCTATAAAGAGAAATGAAGTTCTAATAATGTTACAACGTAGATAAACCTTGAAAACATTATGCTACGTGAAATATTGCATGATCCCACTTACGTGAAATATCTAGGATAGGCAAATGCATAGAAACCAGGGTTTATTAGTGGTTACCAGGGGCTGGGGAGGGATAGGAATGAGGGAGTTAGTGTTTAATGGGTACTGAGTTTCTGTTTGGGGTGATGAAAAAGTTATGGAAAGATGAAAGGGCTGTCTCAAGTTTACACGGTTAGCCTGTGGCAGAGCAGGGTCAAAAACTCAAATATCTCTTCTGGTGCCCAGTCCCATGCCTTACTGGATCTATCTTTCCATCTTTCTGTCCCTTCTTTCTTCCCTCCTTCCCTCCCTTCTGCCTTCTTTCCTGTTGTTATTTAAACTTTATTATGATTATATTAGTTGTTTAATAATAATAGTAAAAGGGAAATAAAAGAAAAACTATTTCTGAAGGTAGCTGAAGTCCAAATTTTGGGACCGTTGCCTGCAGTACTGTTGTTCCATTTACAGATTGATTCCTACTTTCAACCTCAGAGCAGCAGGAAAATCTGTTTTCTTCTATCAGTTTTGATTAATTCCTCTTCAAGAATCCAGAATGGGAGTGGGTTATTATATTTGTGTTTTTATGATTCAAGTTCTGAGACAAATCAATTAATCCTATAAAAAATCTTACTGGATTTGTATTTTTATTTATTTAAAAAAGTGTTTATCCAAGTTTTTACTACCTTTTCTTCTCTCCTGTTCTACCTGCCACTTGTGAACCTTCCCAAGGACACGGTGGTTTGTTCTTTGATTAGTTGTTATTTTTATAGCTTAAGCCAGTGACCAAGTACTTCCATTTATCCATAACTCTTGAGTACCTATGTGTAAGTGTGACCCTAATACCTCGCAACATGTTTTCTCCTTTTTAAAATGAGTGATTGAGAGCTTGATATAACTAATGCCATAATGATGCTCTGAGTAACCTGTAAGTGTTTTTTTTATTGCACCAGCTGCACTGGTCTTTTTCCAAAAGGATGTGGGGCCTTCTTGACTCTTGCAGCCTTGGCCTCCTTCGTCTTCTTTGTTCTGTTGGGAGATGGCTTTCAGCCTGCAAAATGGCAGCTAGGAAGGCTGCTTCACACTTCAGGTCTGCAACTTTCTTTCTTGCTCCTTATCTCAGTCAGAGTGGACTTGGCAGGCTAGTTCCACTAACCAAGAGATTTTTATGCAAGTTTTTTTTTTTTTTTTTTTTTGCCTGTTACAAACATACAGAGTCCACATGTCCAGCATGCATGTCTTTAGTTTAATTGTTTCTTGTAGTTGTTTTGTGATGTATACAACCATCTGTGGGCTACATGCTTAAAAACATTAGGTAATCCTGGCTAAAATGATGTGTGAGCTCTGATGTAAAAATTGCTGTTCGGGACTCCATAAAGACAGCCTGCATTGCTGCCAGACCCCTCGTTGGTGTCACCTCCTAATAAACTTTCTCTTTCTGACTTGGAGTATGTTTCATTGGCTCAGCTGCTCCAGGGCATGGACCCTAAGCAGGTAAAACATAAGGTATATTTGACCAAGTTTTTGAGGGATATAAAGATGAATGGATAAACCAAAGCTCTCACTTAATTTTAGTAATAAAATGGATTTTAAAATTAAGTAACACAACCCTTCATTCTTTCCTGTGTGGCTCTAAAAGTCTCCAGGTCACACCCAAAATTAAGTGACAGGCCTGGGGTTAGAACCTAGATGTCTCGATTTGTAGCCCAGTTTTCTTTCTTTGACATGTTATTTCTTTCTGGTTTCAGACAGCTCTAGGCAAAATGTCTATTTCTTTGTGTTTAGAGACGTCCCCAATTTGCCAACCATTATAAAGATGAGGCACTGTACATTTATGTATTTTGTTGACTGTCTACAGCTAGATATCTTTCAACATGTAAAGCTTTTAGAATAATGCCTAGCACATAAGTCTCTCCTCTCTTGCCCTCTCTCCTCCCCCTTTTCTCTTCCTTCCTCTCTTCACTGTCTTTTCTCTTCCTTTTTCCTCTTTGCTTCTTTTTCTGTCAGCTTTTCTCCCTTTCTCCTACTCTTCCTTTTCTCTGTTTACACCCACCACCACTCTCCTCCCCTGGACATGGGCTTCATTCTCAAGCAGACTCTCTCAAGGTGGGAAAGGTAGCCACTGGCACCCTCAGTTTATATCCTTATGGTTCAAGATCCAAAACATCTATATATCAAATTTCTCCAAAGGGATTTTGGGCCTGCATGGGTCATAGTGTACTCCTTTGGTCAGGAAACCAAAATGCCATGATCAACAGGACCACTTGGAGGGGTATGGGGTAGCTCCCCTTTAGAAGAAATGCAGGCACACAGATCTTGGAGTCCACTCTATTTGGCCTTTGACCCTCTAGCTTCTCTGTAATTGCCATCTATGAAGAACTACTGTCCTCCATAAGTGTGTTCCAGCCAAGTTGCTGTGCTCCTTATTTTCCCATTCTTGCTATGGCCTTAATTCTTATTTTGCTTTGTTGAAAGCCCTCCCCACTTGTCTCTTAGTCTCCCAGCTCCTCTTAATTATGCCCTTCTATCTTTCAAGACCTAATTTAATTTTAATCTGCTACAAGAAGTATTCCTAGATCATCCCACATCTGTGTTATCTGACCTTTAACTCCTATAGCAGCACTTAGTACTTGTGTTGATGTAGACATTTATCCTACATAATCCATAGTAGTAGTTGTAGGATAAGCAGTAATTTGGTATGCTTCTCATAGTTTTCTAAACACTTTCACATATCCTCTATCAACCTTATGAAGTAGGTAAGGCAGTTATTAGATATGTAAAAATGAGGCTTTCAGAAATTTGCATCATTGGGCATGTCTTAAAAACCTTTAACTAAACTGACCCGTTGTTTTCTTAGTGCCCAAGCACAATGTAACGGTGATGTTGGTGATGATGTAAGTGCTTTGAGCCCAGGGCCTTTTACCATTTTATTTGCTGTTGTGTCACTGATTCCTGGGAGAGGGACGGGCTCATTAGTGGGGGCTTAAATATAAAAATGAATCATCTGGAATAATATGGTATGGTTTAAACTTTAGAAGTTTGAACTAACTTTCTAAGGTTTCCATAGGTGAGGTGGGGAAGAGGGGGAGAGCCAAGGGTATGAAGTAGAAGGGGTTGCTGGTTTTTTGTTTTTGGGTTTTTTTTTTTTTTTTTTTTTTAGTAATGTGCAAATTACAAACAGCACTAATATTGCTTATAAGAAAGCAGCCTGTCAATTAATAATTTATAATAATATAAAGTAACTCCTCTTGATGTTTTTCTATCCCTATTCTTGGACTCCCTGTGAATAACCCAAATCTTGTATACCAGCAGTATATAGCAGATACGAAAAACATTGAAAAGGTGGAGGTTTGGCTGGGCAAAACTGGAATGAAGAACCCCAACCCCATTTTTATTATTTTATAGTTCATGGCACTTAATTCAGAGCTGCCTAACCACCAGTGGGTTATTTCTTGCTATCTTTCTTGTCTCTCTCCTGAGAATCTACCCAGTACCTGTCTATGTTATTTCAGTTAGCCTTGAGATTTTTTTGTCCAGCACTGTGCCTACAAACAAGTATGCAACCCATATAAAATTAGCTCTGCATGTCTGCTGAAACACTGATAAATATATCTAAGGTTTTTACAGAAAATTAAACCCCCGAACCCAGTTCAGCCACAGTCAGCTCTGAGGAACTTTAGAGTAAGCCATTCAAAGTTGGTTGGCAGGGCCAAAAAGAGAGAGAGGAAAAAAAAAAAAAGGAGAGAAAAGAAAAGGAGCAGGGGATACTTTGAGGGGATGCAGGTGATGTGTTTAAACCTCTGGAGGTCCTTAGGTATCAGTTTACGTGAACAAATTGTAGGATGTTTAAGTCCCTTCTGCACCATCAGGTGATGAACTTCATATCTGAACTGTATTGCTTGTTTCTCTTCTCTGGCTCCAAGTTGTGCCATAACAGAAGGCTTCTTTGCTATTGTACTTTTGTCATGTATTGAGAGTTGACAGAGGTGCTAGCCATATGTAGAGCATCTCTATATCCATCGTTAGACTAGTGTTGATGAAAGACAATTACAGTGATCAGTTTCCATCATAGAAAAGACTCTTGTGACAAATACTGGAAAAAAATTTATCTCTTCTGAAGAGGAGAGATATGCTTCCTTTTTTAACAACTTAAAACAGAAGAAGCAAAAGAAAAAAAAAAACCCACACATACACACAACCAGAAGAAGCCTCTCAGTTATATAGTTGTATGCAAGACAGTGCCTATGACCCCAGGAGGAAACTCTTTTTGCTAAAGGCTCTGGTTGACAACAGGACTTGAGAGGCTTTGTTGGTTACAGTGTTAACTCTCCTTCAGCAAGTGGGTTTCTTAGAGAGCAGGTGTTTCACTTATGTAAGAGCAGTTTTGGTTATAAAACGATAATTCAAATGTCAAATACATTTCCCCCCTTCCATTCTTGCAGGCATGGACAGTAACTTTAAAATCCACAGATTTATTACGCTTAGGTAAAAACATTTCTAGAAAAAAAAAAAAAATCCTCAGACCTATTCTAAGATCATCTCAGTTGATTGTTCCAGAAGCAGCATTCCAGGGAATGCAAAATCTAGGATAAATTATTTTGTTTCACTCCTCTTCTTTCCTCTGTCCCTAAACTACTTCATGTAGGTGAAGTCAGATTTAAATGATTCTATGAAACATGAGCGTAGAAGGCAACCTTGAAGGGGAAAATTTGCACCTAGAGGCAGCCTGATGAGTTAGCTAGTAATAAGGAGGGACAGTCCTACAACTTACCTTTGCAATTTGCCTTGAGATTACTGGTAGTTGCATTAGCTGTGTATTTATTTATTTTAAATAAGTACCCAGCAACTGAACCTTCTTCCAGGCATGTCTTCTTACATCCTAGGCTGTTTCTCCAGCAGCAAGGCAAAAGGGAATTTCAGACTTCAGTACTGTGGCTATTCAGCCTTTCAAAACTTTTCTTTAGAACTTCTTTCCTACCTCACTTCTACATTCTTCTCATCCTCCCTTCTTGCCAAAAGTTCATAGTCCTAATAAGGAAGTATCTGAAAGCAGCTTTGGGGTCCTAGACATTTTTTTAAAACAACTTTATTTAAGTGTTATTTAGATACCATCAAATTCACCCATTCTAAGTATACAAGTCAATGATTTTTAGTAAATTTGTAGAGCTGTGCCAACCATCTCCATCATTCAGTTTTAGAACATTTTTATCACTCTGAAAGTTCCTTGTACATTTACAGCCAGTCCCCATTCCCACCCATAATCTTAGTCAACCACTGATCTGCTTCCTGCCCCTATTATACTTTTGTCTTTTCTAGAAATTTCATATAAACAGAATTATATACTATATAGTTTTTTTCTGTCTTCTTTCTTTCACTTAGCATAATGCTTTTGAGATTCATCCCGGTTGTAGCATGTGTCAGTAATTCATTCCCATTTACCACTGAATAATATTCCACTGTATGTATGTATATACCACATTTTGTCTATCTGTTCTCTGGTTGATATACATTGGGTTGTTTCCAGTTTTTAGCTATTATGAATAATGAATAATACATCCATGAACATTCATGTATTAAATCTTTGGACATGTGTTTTCATTTCTCTTGGGTAGATAGCCGATAGTGAAATTGTTGGGCCATATGGTAAATCAATGTTTAACACTCTAAAAAAAAAAAAAAAAAAGATTTTTTTTTTTTTAAACACTCTAAGAAACTGTCAAAATTCAGAAATAAATCTTTATATTATGGTGAACTGATTTTTGACAAGGATGCCAAGGCTATTCAATGGAAAGAGAATAGTCTTCTCAACAGTTGGTGCTGGGATGCCCGGGTATCTGTATGTAGAAGAATAACATTGGACCTCCACCTAACATCGTATAAAAAAAAATGGATCATACACCTATACATGAGAGCTAAAACTATAAAATTCTTTGAAGAAAACATAGACGTAAATCTTTGTGACCTTGGATTAGGGAATGATGGTTTCTTAGATATGATACCAAAAGTAGATAAATTGGATTTCATCAAGATTTAAAACTTTTATGCTCCAGAGGTATCATCAAGATTGTGAATCTTAAAATTCAACAGTAAAAAGACAAATGACTCAGTTAAAAACTGGGTGAAGAATTTGAATAGACATTTCTCCAAAGAAGACCTACAAATGACCAATAAGCACATGAAAAGATGCTCAACATCATAAACCGTTAAGGGAAATGCTAGTCAAAACCACCATGAGATACCACTTCATGCCCACATCTAGGATGGTTAAAATAAAGCAAGACAGTTATTAATAGGTGTTGGTGAAGATGTGGACAAATTGGAACCCTCATACATTACTGGTGGGAATATAAAAAGTGCAGCCACTTTCAGAAACAATTTGGCAGTTCCTCAAGATGTTAAACATAGTTACCATATGACCCAGCAGTTTCATTCCTATACATAATACCTGAGACAATGAAAACATACGACCACACTAAACCCTGTATAAGAATATTCATAGTAGCATTATTCATAATAGCCAAAAAGCGGGAACAACCCAAATGTCCATCAACTGTCCGTTGGTCTATATGTCTATCCTTATACTGGTACAACTCTGTTTGGAATACTGTACCTTTATAGTATGTTTTACAGTTGGGAAGTGTGAGTCCGCCTACTTTGTACTTTTTCAAGATTGTTTTGACTATTCAGAGTCCCTTGCAGTTCATATGAGTTTGAAGATTTAAATAGATGTTTTAAACCCTAATAACAACCTTATGCTTTGATATTTCCTTCTATCTTAAACAAAAAAAAGTTTGTTTCAAAGGCACTAGCTAGATATGATTATGTTATATTGTACTAGCTGTAATACTCTGTACAGACTCAACTGTAATGAGGAAAAAACAGTGAGTGGTACCTTGTAATTTTTGTTTCATATTTCCATTTTAAGGGTCCCCTACTGAATTCCTTGAAGAGAAAATGGCCTACCAGGACTATATGAACAGTCAAAACTGGCCAGAAGATGTAAACTTTTGCTACCAACCAGAACAAGTGGTAAATCCTATCCAGACTGGTAAGTGCAGTCGTGCCTGTGACTCCTGAATTTGAATATGACTTAAGCATGAAAAAGTCCCAACAGCAACTCAGATAAAACTTTTTAACCTAAATACAGCTCGTAAAGCACAACCAAGTATAATTATTTCTCCTGAACATTTAGATGACCCTTTCTTTTTTCCATTTATCCCTTCATCTCAGGTGATTAATGCCCTCTACTTCTTTCTCCTTCAAAAGTTGTTTTGAATAAATTATCTGAAATTCATATGCATTGAGGATTAAGTGATTAATAGTACCTTAGAATCTTAATTCTTCCAGAAGGAATAGTTATAGGAATAATAACACCATGGGCTGAGTGTCTGTTTTGTGCCAGGTACAGTGTTAGAGCCTTTATAGATATGTTATCTGTGTTTCTTTCCTATTTCTACCAAATATGTACTGTTACCCTCATTGGATGGAAAAGAAAACCAAGACTCATATCCAAGGCTATTTAGAGTTTATATATACCAGAACAAGAGTTTGGATTTAGGTATTATCATGGATTGAATTATGTCCCCCCCAAAATGTGTGTATCAATTTGGCTGGGCCATGATTCCTGTTATTCTGTGATTTTCCTGTAAGTTGTAAATCCTACCTCTATGCTGTTGATGAGGGAGGATGAGCAGCAGTTGTGTTAGTAAGACAGGACTCAATCTACAAGATTGGATTGTCTTGAGGCAATTTCTTGGTATAAAAGAAAGAAGCAAGCAGAGAGATAGGGGGACCTCATATCACCTAGAAAGCAGTCCCAGGAGTAGAGCATGTCCTTTGGACCAGGGTCCCTGCATGGAGAAGCTCCTAGGCAGGGGAAAGATTGGTGAGAAGGCCGATAGAGAAAGCCTTCCTCTGGAGCTGACACCCTGAATTTGGACTTCTAGCTTACTTTACTGTGAAGAAATAAATTTCTCTTTGTTAAAGCCATCCACTTGTGTTATTTCTGTTATAGCAGCACTAGATAGCTAAGACAAGTATTTTTTAATTCCAAATCCTGTTTTTTTTCCTGCTACCTATCAAGGAATGAAATATACTGGAATTTTCAGCAATTGATAACCAAGTAGAGATCCTGGTAGGCATATAAGGAGCAGGAAGACTCAAGTACATCGTCATAAGAAAGAGGCAAAGTTCCTTATGAAACATAACCCTACCATATGACCCAGCTATTCCACTCCTAGGTATTTCCTAAGAGAAATATAAACATATATCTACACAAAGATTTGTTCTTGAGTGGAATAACAAAAAACTGGAACAAAACAAATGTTCATCAACTGGTGACTGGATAAGGGAAGAGTGGTATAACCCTACAGTGGAATACTATTAAGTAAAAAACAGGAGTGAACTACTGATAAATGCAACGATATGGATAAATCTCAAAATCATGTTGAGTGAAAGCAGCCAGACACAAAAAAGTACATACTCTTAGGTTTCCATTACTATAAAATCCAAACTATGCAATATGTAGAGACAAAAAGAATATACTTGTAGTTGCCTGGGGCTGGAGGCAGTAGGAGGAATGAATTGAATGAGTGACTTGTTAGAGATGATGGAAATTTTCTGTATTCTTGCTTGTGGTTTCATGTATGTATGCAACTGTCAGAATTCATCAAATGGTACGCTTAAAATAGATGCAGTTTATTGCATGTTAATTAATGCTACTGTAAGTTGATAAGGGGGAAAAAGAGCCAAGGTGCGCTTCACTTGTAGCCAGCTCTTTGTAGGGTGTAGTTTTTTGTGGAAGGGGTCTGAGAAATGCCTCAAAGCAGTAGCATCACTACGTCCATGTCAGAGTTAGCCAGGTTGAGAGCAGAAGTTGTTTCCACTTACACAGTCACATGTTGCTCAACATTTACTATATGCTCTTTAAAACAGGACGTTATGTGATTTGGATGTTGCTCGAATTCCATATTGTATACAGTCCCTGGATTGCATACTTCTGACTAAAGTATAACCCATAGTTACCAACCAACCCCCATAAAGCTTTTTATATTAAAACCTTATGGGATGCTGCTTGTGGTTGACTTCATCGCCACTGGGCGTCCTTGGTTTAATTGATTTACACCTGATCACTCCAGGAAGGATTTAAGAGGGAGTGGGGCTCTAGCATCTTCCACCTCCCGGATGCCAAGAGCTCTGGAGCGTACATGTTAAGGCACAGCCCGTTGTCTCCTGGGGAGGGATTTGGCAGGTGTGGACTATAGGATATGACCTCCAAGGCCTGGTTTGGGGCTGGTTGGAGGCTATGGAGCAACAGCTGCCTTCCCAAGCCAGGTGAGGCAACTGTGTCCGCACAGACTGAGCTGGGGCTCAGGGATTTGCCTCTCATAGACAGAGGTTAGGGGCTGTGCCATTAGTGTGCTCCCCCAGGAGGTCACGAACCCCTGCCAGTGTCCTGGTGGGCCTAGAAGGGATTGACCAGAGCTAATCATGCAGTGACTGGGACTGGAGCAGCAGCCGTCCTCCACTTGCACTGTCTGCTTGCTCAGCTTGGGGGTTGGGCCAGAGCAGAGCCCCTCTGGGAATTGGGGCCCAAGGGGGTAAGTCCAGACAGGTAGGGAGGGTGGCCAGGCTGAGGAGAGAAGCTGGGGGTGTAATGTCATTCAAGACTGCTAAGCCCAGAGTCCTGGCCCGGAGATTCTAAGGCTCAGTTGAGCCACCCGCTTGGCCCCTCTGGGCCCCATCCTGGTGCAGAGGGGTGTGGGCCATCAGAAAACACCTGCTTATGTCCCTGCTGTTCCAGCCTCTGCCCTGCCCTATTCTACCCTCCCTGTCTGAATGTCAGTGGGCTCCACTTCCAAAGAGTGGTGGCCAGAGCCAGGCCTCTGTGAGTCGCCACTGGGGGGAGTGAGCGGCCAGCTTACTTCCCCTGGGAGGCAGAATCTTCTTTGCCTTTAGGGATGAACTTCAGCCAGCTGCTAAATATTCAGAAGTGGGATTGCCCTGGCTTGAGGAAGCAGAGCTAGAGGAAGCAAGAAGGAGGGAGCAGAGCTGCCCAGCCCTGCCCAGTCTGCAGCCCCCTGCTGCCCACCTGCCTGTATCCCACCCATAGTCCAGTGCTGCAGTAGTCTGGGTTTGGAGTCTTTAAAACCATTAGGGGGAAATAATAAACAAAAGGAGAGCTGCTTTTCCTTTAAAAAAAAAAAAACCTTATGGGACCAGGGAAGTATACCTGGTCCCACATTGCCCCAGTGGGAGTTATGCAGCACATGACTATATATGACTTTTTTTTTTATTGCTGTCTGAATTTATGAAATGCTTATATAGTTGGTTCTGCATGACCTAGCATATGATGCTATATACCATTTTCCAGTTATTGCCTTTTCTAGATATATTGGAAACCCTGGTGGTTTAGTGGTTAGGAGCTACGGCCGCTAACCAAAAAGGTCAGCAGTTTGAATCCACCAGGCACTCCTTGGAAATTCTCTGGGGCAGTTCTACTCTGTCCTGTAGGGGCGCTGTGAGTCAGAATCAACTCAACGGCAACAGGTTTTTTGATTAGATATATGGTAATTGATTAAAAAACAGCTTTATCGACATAGAACTCACATATCCATTACCAAACCAAATGTGAGATTGAGTCGATTCCAACTCAAAGCAATGCTATGGGACAGAGTAGAACTGTCCCATAGGGTTTCCAGGGAGCAGCTGGTGGATTCAGACTGCTGACCTTTTGGTCAGAAGCCATAGCTCTTAACCACGGAGCCACCTGGGCTCCATAATTCACATACCATACATAATTCATCTATTTTAACTGTAGAATTCAGTGGGTGTTTAGTATATTCACAGAATTGTCCAGTCATCACCATGGTCAATTTTAGAACATTTTTATCTCCTCAAAAAGAAACCTGTACCCATTAGTTATCACTCCCCCATTTCCCCCAGCCTTAAACAACCACCAATCTACCTTATATCTCTATAGTGCTCCTAGTCTGAGCATTTCATATAAATGGAACTTGTGGTCTTTCTTGACTGGCTTTTTTCATTTAGTGCAGTATTTTTCAAAGTTCATCAAGTTGTGGGATGTGTTAGTACTTCATTCATTTTTATAGGTGAATAATAGCCCATTGTACAGATACACCACATTTTGCTTACCCGTTTGTCGGTTGATGGACATTTGGTTATTTTCATTTTTGTCTGTTGTGAGTAATGCTACTCTAAACATTTGTGTACAGGTTTTTGAGTGGACACAGGTTTTCATTTCTCTTGGGTATATATATCTTGGAGTGGAATTGCTGGGTCATATGCTAAGTCTATGTTTAATCATTTGAAGAACTGCAAAATTGTTTTCCAGAGTGGATGCACCATTCTGCATTCCCACCAGCAGTGTATATAAGGGTTTCAGTGTCTCCACATCCTTCCTAACACTTGTTAGCATATGACTGACTCTTTGATTCTAGCCTTCCTAGTGGGTGCGAATTAGTATCTCTGTGCTTTTGATCTAGCTGATGCCTAATGATGGTAAGCATCTTTTCATGTGCATATGGGGCATTTGTATATTATCTTGGAAAAAAAATCTATTCAGATTTTTTGCCAATTTTTAATTGTGTTATTCGTTTTATTATTAAGTTGTAGAAGTTCTTTATATATTCTAGATATTATCAGATACGTGATTTGCAAATATTATCTCCCATTCTGTGCATCATCTTTTCCTTTTCTCGATAGTGTCCTTTGAAGCACCAAAAGTTTTTAATTTTTATGAGGTCCAGTTTATGTGTTTTTTCTTTTGTTGCTTGTGCTTTTGGTGTCATATCTAACAATCCATTAACAAATCTGAGTTCATGAGGATTTATCTCTGTTTTCTTCTAAAAGCTTTATGGTTTTAGCTCTCACATTTAGGTCTTTGATCCATTTTGAGTTGATTTTTTTATATGGTGTGAGGCATAGGGGTCCACATTCATTCTTTTGCATGTGGGTATCTAGTTGTCCCAGCCCCATTTATTGAAAGACTATTCTTTCTCCATTGAATGGTCTTGGCACCCTTATTGGAAACTGATTGACCTTAGACACATGGTTTTATTTCTTGACTTTAATTTCTGTTCCCTTGATCTAAATATTTATCCTTATACCATATCACACTGTCTTGATTACTATTGCTTTGTGGTAAGTTTTGAAATTGAGAAATGTGAATTCTACTTTGTTTTTCTTTTTCAAGATATTTTGGCTATTCTGATTCCCTTGAATTTCAATATGGATTTTAGAATCAGTTTCTCAGTTTCAACAAAGAAGTCAGCTGGGATTGCGTAGGGATTGCATTGAACTTGTAGAAGAATTTGGGGAGTATTGTCACCTTGACAATATTAAGTCTACTGATCCATGAACATGAGATGTTTTTGCATTTATCTAGATTTCTTTCAACAACGTTTTTTATATTTCAAGGTGTATTTTACCCTTATTTAAATTTATTCCTTAAACATTTGGTTTTTTATGCTATTGTAAATGCAGTTTTTTTAATTTTATTTTTTGATTATTCCTTGCAAGTGTAAAATAGAATTGATGTTTGTATATCAATCTTATATCCTGCGATCTTGTTGAACTTGTTTATTAGTTCTAATAGTTTTCTAGTGGATTCTTCACATTTTCTATAAGGTCATGTCATCTGATAGTAGAGATAGTTTTATTTTTTCCTTCCTAATTTGAATGCCTTTTATTCCTTTTCTTGCCTATTTATCCTGGCTAAAACCTCCAGAACAATGTTGAATAAAAGATGCAGAATCGGGCATCCTTGTTTTCTTCCTGACCTTAGGGGGAAAGCATCCAGTCTTACACCATTAAGTATGATGTTAGCTGTGTGTTTTTTGTAGATGCCCATTATCAGGTTGAGGACGTTCCCTTCTGTTCCCAACTTGTTGAATGTCTTTATCATGAAAGACTATATGAGGAGTAGGTTTGAGAAACATGTTACACTTGGGTTTTTTTTTTTTTTTAATACGTTAAGATTTGGCAATTTGATAGAAATCAGGGGATCGATCTAGAGGGCTAGAGATATAAAGTTGGGTTTTACCAACCCATAGATGAAATTTTAAGCTGTGAGATTGAATGGGATCACCAAGGGAGGGAATCTAGCTAGAGAAGAGGTTTGCCCCCTTACCCCTAACCACCCAGTTCTTCAGTTCTCAGCTTAAGTATTTGTAAAGGAATGATCTTCCTTAACGTGGACTAAGATACACCCTTCTGTTAGATGTTCCCGAACTTGACCTTGGACATCTGAGTTTTTAGAGCTCACGCGATGAGCCACATGGTAGGCACCCAGTAAAAAAATCAATGAATAAATGACAAGGCTTTGTAGAAATCACGCAGTTTTAAATGTGACTTAGTTAGCAGTCTCACATCCTGGCGTGCAAACCATACAGCACTTATTCTTTTGGATACTTTAAGTATCCTGTTTTCCTCCAGGAGAAGTATAAGAGACAGAGCAAGCAACCAGCTATCCCAAACCATGTAGAACTAGGGAGAATTAACGTTTATATTCTCTCGTATATTCCAGCTCCCCGATGTTCTGAAGAAGAGTTATTTGAGCCTCCTCCATCCCCAACAGTTTCCCAGTTTTGCCTTCTGCTTATTTATACTCCTCAATGTGGCAGCCTCCCCTAACCCTGAAAACTCTTAATACTCAAAAGAGGGTGGTATAGCTTTCTTGGAGCTTTTGTGACTCAGTGGTTAAGAGCTCGGCTGCTAACCAAAAGGTCAGCCGTTCGAATCTACCAGCCGCTCCTTGGAAACTCTCTGGAGCAGTTCTACTCTGTCCTATAGGTTCACTATAAGTCAGTAACGGCTCCGCAACAACAGGTTTGGTTTTAGTTTCCTCAGTGCCACAGGAATGAATTTTCTCTCAAGGCCTGGGTTTTTTTTTAATACACCCACGCCTGACAGTTGAAGTACCTTAAGGAAGTGGGTCTTAAACCAGCAGCATAGCATCACTGAGGAACTAGTTAGAAATGTAGATTCTCAGGGCCCAGCAATCTGGATTTTAACAAACTTTGAGGGTAATTCAAAATATGCTAAATTTTGAGAATGCCTCTTTAGAGAATTCTCCCTTGGCTTGAGGAGCCTAGCTTTTTTTCGTGTAAAACAGACAGCACAGAGGGTTTATCTGATGTTTTGAATGCATTTACTCCTTCCAGCTCCCCGAGTTTAGAGTTTGTTCCTCCATTTAGGGTGCCAACTGTTCGCCTTGTCTCAGTCAGGGAGCTTTTAAAAGGCAGTTTTCTTCATGATGCCCACATGAGGTGAAAAATTCCTTTTTTTTTTCCCTCTTCTGACTCTAGCTGTTACTTTTTTTTTTTTAATTAAATAACCATAACGAATGCCTACTATGTAAATATATATTGAAAGTTTAGTTATAGCTGTTCATTCACCTCTTAGTATGTCATAGAGTTGAATACTAGTTGTCCTTTTAGGTTTATGTGTTTGCTGGCTGTCTGATTTAAATAACCAAATATTAGTGAACAAAGGACTATATATTATTAACTCATAACAAATGAATTAGTGAATATTTATTGATTCCCTGCCACGTGCACTCACATATTATCGATATTCATCATGGAATAATAAGAAATGTTAATCTTCTTAGTCGTATTTACTGATAATGAGTTTTGGATTATTTCTTTATTCCAGATTCCTTTAAGATGCACCAAGATGATGACCAGGCAGATTTTCTCTTTATCCCCAGTGGGACAACCAATGCCTCAACAGTTACAGGGCAAAGTGATCCTTTGAATGACATTTATGGTATGGTTTCTCCAACTGAATTTATTCCTTAACTCCAGATGATCAATATGGCCCCTCACCTACCGTCTTTGAAGTTAACCACTTAGGCAAAATCATGTGCAGGGGTTCTGGCTGTGACAGACTTTCTCTAGTCAAAGAAGAGAATTTACAGTTGGGCAGCTCAGGGGTTACTCACTTCTTCCTCAAAGGACTTCTTTTTGTTCCTACTTATAGCAACCCTATGTACCACAGAACAAAACACTGCTCCATTCTATGCTATCCTCACAGTCATTGCTATGTTTGAGCCCATTGTAGCAGCCACTATATCAATCTATCTTGTTGAGGGTCTTCTTCTTTTTCACTGGCCCTACACTTTACCAAACATGATGTCCTTCTCTTGATAACATGTCGAAACTATATGAGATGAAGTCTCGCCATCCTCACTTCTAAAGAACGTTCTGGCTGTACTTCTTCTAAGACAGATTTGTTTGTTCTTCTGGCAGTCTGTGATATATTCAATATTCTTTGCCAATACCGTAATTCAAAGGCATCAATTCTTCTTCAGTCCTCCTTATTCATTCTAAGTCAAGAGTCCTATAATCTAGGGCCATATTGTATCTTCACATTTTACTATCTCATGGCCTTGGACAAAGTATTAACTTCCCAAAACTTTGGTTTCTTTATCTATAAAGTGAGGCCAGCACTAGTTTCTACCTGAAAGATTGTGGCAATGATTAAATAAAATTATGCAAAAGCACTTAGCGTAGTGTCTAACACAGTGTATACATTAAACAGATCTTAGTTATCAATACTAGTTTCCTCACTCCAGGCTTTATGTTAACTTTTATCATTGAAAGTGGTCAGGGTATCCATCATCAAGTCCCACGTCAAACATGTTTATAATTTATATTATCTAATTTATATAATTAATTATAATATAATTATTAGATCCTGACTAATGATGTTGCTTTTATGCTTTTCTTTGGACTGAAGATCTCTTGGGAAAGGATGTTAAATAGGTGGACTATTGCTGTCCGCCTGGTCTCCTGATATGTGGTTTTAGCTTGACTCCTTTCAGCTCACTAAGAAGAATCTTGTGCTTTTAAATCCCCTATTCCCCCTGGCCTAGGACATCATAAAGATAATACCTTTATACTTGTCAAGTTCTTAATAATATATGAAGGATTTTCATAAAATTGTCTTCTAATGTTGAAAAGGTAAGTATTAATGTCATTTTACAGAAGAAGAAATTAAGGCCCACAGTTTCTTGCTATACAGTATATTATGTAGGTTGTGATATTGGAGCTAGAGGTCAATCTTTGGTATTTTAAATCTTTGTAATGCACTATAGGAAAAAAAAAAATTTTTTTCCCCCTAGGCAGCCATTAAATGTTGCCGATAAATGTTGATTAATGGCGCTACAGGGTTATAGCGATATTATATTTCCCCATAACAATTAGCCAAAACCTGAAGAATTTCAGCAGTTTTATTTTTTAAAACTTTCTTGGATTGTTTTTCCTTGGTTCTTAAGCCTGTGTTTTCGTGGATTTATATACTGATTCTTAGTATCACGTGCCCTTTTTCCTCAGTGTTGACCAGGTTTCAAAAATGTCTTTGTTTATGTTTCAATATTAGGCATGCCTCACTATGATGCATTTGCTTCAGCAACTGGTGATGTACATCAGGGGTGGTCTGTGGAAGCCCCCAACTCTCCACACTCGGCATCTCTCGTTTCCCCAGAGTCTATTAAACAACCTCTGCAGCCCACGGAAGGTAAATGGTTAGAATCCTCCTTTATCTTTTAACGATTGCAATATCAATGATCTGTGTAAATCACCAGACGTATTGTCTTTAGCTTAGCAGCTTACACCACATAAAGATAAAAATTTTAGAATCATCACAAATATTTTTAAGGTTATGACTGATACCAGGTCCCTAGATGGCGCAAACAGTTTGCGCTCTACTGTGAACCTAAAGGGTGGCAGTTGGAACACACCCAGTGGTGCTGCAGAAAAAGGCCTGGTGAACTGCTTTTATTAAGAGTACAGCCAAGAAACCCCTATGGAGAAGTTCTACTCTGTAACACATGGGGTAGCCATGAGTTGGAATTGACTCAACAGCAACTAACAACAACCTTACTGATATCATAGCTGGAAAAATTATAGTTAAATTAACACCACTTGGGGTCAGTGGGCAAAATAAATCCCTTCTTAATTCAATGCAGAGTTAAAACTTTGTGTTATTTATTTATTTTTTTAATAAGGATTACTGACCAGCTGCCTCACAAGGTTCCCGTTCTAATACTAATCATGTACTTATTTTTTTTTTTAAACCCATATTTTCCTTCTCCTTTGCTTTTCTTCCCTGCAGTATCCTATTTTTCTGAGTATTGGGATATCAAACAGTTGGCAGAAATTCATTAATTGGACAGCTTCTTAGTTATGTTTAGGGTGTTATGGTTACAAAAGCAAGATACTCCTGTGCTTAAGAAAGTAAGCTTTGAATGCAGAGTTTGCAGTAGATAATCATGGGTCCTAAATTCTAACTTATTTTCCTTAGAGCCAGCCAAGGAGGTAGAAATGGCATCAGCAAGAGAGAGGATACCCACAGAAGTACTGGAAATACTGCCATCTAGAGAAACAGAGATGGCATTCACTGAAGACATGGAACCATCCACCAGATCAGATGTGGCACTGGCCAAGGACACAGAACCTTTCATTGAATCAGATTTGGCTCTAGTCAAGGACATGGTACTACCCAAAGAAACAGAGGTGGTCCTAGCCAAGGATGTTGTGTTGCTCACAGAAGCAAATGCATCTTTGGACAAGGACACTGTACTATCCACAGAAACAGAGGTAACCCTGGGCAAGGATTTGACACTGTTAAAAGAAACAGAGGTGGCACCACCTATTAAAATGGATTTGGCCTCAGCTGAGGGAATGGTATCACTCTCAGAAATAGAGGTGTCAGTGGCTAAGGACAATGTAACATCCACAGAAATATCCCTGGCCAAGGAGTTGTCCCTGTCTCCAGGGACAGAGGTGGCTCTTGCCAGGGATGTGGCACTGCCCCCAGAAACCAAGGTAGTCCTAACCAAGGATGAGACTTCACCCGCAGAAGCAGAGGTGACCTTGGTCAAGGATATGGCTCTGCCGCCAAAAGCAGAGGAGGCCCCAGTCAAGGTTGTGACTCCATCCCCAGAAACAGAGGTAGCTCTCGACAAAGGTGTGGCTGTATTCCCAGAAACAGAGATGACCTTGGCCAAGGGTATGGCTCTGCCTCCAGAAACAGAGGTGGCCCTAGTCAAGGATGTGGCCCCATCCCCAGAAACAGAGGTGAAGTCAGTCAAGGATGTGGCTCCATCCTCAGAAACAGAGGTGGCTCCAGTCAAGGATGTGGCTCCATCCTCAGAAACAGAGGTGGCCCCAGTCAAGGATGTTGCTCTGCTCCTAGAAGAGGAAGCTGTGGTCAAGGATGTGCCTCTGCCTCCAAAAACAGAGGTAGCCCTGCCTACGGATGTGGCTCTGCCCTCTGGAACAGATGTGACCCAGGCCAGCAACTTGACTCCAACCAAGGATGTTGCACCACCCTCAAAAGCAGAGGTGACACCAGCTCCAGTTCAGGACATGGAAATTGCATGGACACAGGAAGGAATAAGTGAGGATTCCCAGTTAGAATCTCTCCAGAATGAGGGGCAGTCAGTTGCACCTGCTTCCAGGATTTCACCAGGTAAGGGTTTATGCTTGCTCTCCATGTTTCTATCTACAGGTAGTCTCCAAAAGAATAATGGATAGTCATCGTTCCAGGTAAATAAAGGCAGTCACGCACTGTACCTTGAAAGTCTATTCACATTCCCATTCTCTTAGACAACTTTTTCTCACCTTTGTCTCCAGCCTCTAAAACTTTGTCCATCTTTTTCTCTGCTGATCTTATTTCTCTTACAGATAATTGAAGCAATAGAAGAAAACATCCACAAACTCTCACTACCTCATCTACCCAATTACTTGTATCTGTACCCACAAACTCTGCCTTCTCTTGTGTTACTATAAGTGAATTGTCCCTGCTCCTAATTAAGGGCGTTTTATACACGTGCCCATCTCCTCTTGCCTACTCAAATATATTGCCTTAACTGTTCCCTTTCTGGCCTCTTACCAGTTTTTCCTTGTCATTGAATCATTCCCACCAACATATAAGCATCTGTTGTTTTTCCCATCTTTAAAGCAAAGCAAAAAGCACTCCCTAGTCTGCTTCCCAGCTACCACCCCATTTCTCTGCTGCCTATTACAGCAGAATTCTTCAAACACTATTACTGTCTCCAGTTTCTGGCAGGCAGCGAAGTAGTTTCAGAAATAGTTTGTTTCTGAAACTTGTGTGGTTTTTTACTGTTACTTTTAGAACCTGTCACACCCTTGGGCCAAAAGTACCGTGTGCCAACAGATGAGGATTCTGCGTTAGAGAAACTAGAGCAAAAGAAACAAATCAATAGTCAGCCTAATGAACTTTCTTCAGAGACCTCAGGTAAGTTAGGAAAACAAAATGGACTTAAAAACAACTTAAACTGGGAGCAGTGGGTGGTGGCAGTAGACATTGTCTCTGATTATGTGGTGGTAATCGGCAGTATTGTTATGAAGTCCCTTAGATAAGTCCACTTATTGCATATTTAAAAATTACCACTAGATCAACTTAGGACACCTATATTTTTATCCAGCTTAGCTGTTTTCTATTCTGTCCTGTGTGGTATTGGTTCACTCACTTATAAGATGAATTAATTGGTCAAAATGTTCTCTGAATTCTTGCTAGTTATAGTGTATTCCATGGCCCGACAACACCTGCATATTCCTGGGAACTTGTTAGAAATGCCTCAGACTTTCTGAATCGTAAACTGCATCTTAACAAGATCCCCAGATAATTCTTACATATATTAAAGCTTGAGAAGCATTGTGCTAAGGTACTTTCTGACCTAAAGTTCTGTTATTCTATGAACTTTAAGATTACATTTTTTTAATGGTAAGCCAGAAGCATGTGCATATGATTGTCAACATTATGATTCTTTATTTACTTTTCTGTGTCTGATTAGAATGTCAACTCCTTGAGGGCAGGGGCCATGACTTACTTCACTTAGAATTCCTAGTGCATCACACATTATCTACCATCTAATAAAAAAAAAAAAAAGGAGCTAAATAAACGTTTTGTTTTGTTTTTAGTGTTGTTTTAACCAAATAGTGACCCTCAATATATTAATATAAATTTATTGAGTGTTTATTGTGTGCACAATGCACCACACTAAGGCACATAGATATTTAAGCCCTGGTCCTTGCCCTTGGGTTGTTATAGTCTGTGTGAAAAGAGAAGCATGAAGCATGAACTCTGAAATCAAAGATTTCCATAATAGTTGAATAAAATAGTATAGGAGATGGCACCAGGTTGCTGCTGATTGATGGCCAAATAACTGTTATAAATGCAGTGGGTTGCTGTGGCCTAGCAGGTGTTTGAGAGAAACAATGATTGACCTGAGATAGAGGCAAGAACTTTGGAGGGGTAAGGACGACAACAAAAGGTACTATTTAAATATTTTAAGGTTCTTTGAAATCAGTTCCCTGGGTCAGAGTTGACAGGAACTGTCATAGGGTTGCACTTAGTGAGATACTTTCTGGGATCTTGGATCCACACTGCATGGACTTGCCTGGCGGGAGGAGGTGGGACCAGGTGGCTTCCTAAAATCTTTTCCAGGGGAGTTCATCCTAACTGTTGTAATTCGTTAGCTAGCCTGTGTGACCTTAAGTATATTTCTTTTTCTTTTTTGGAACGTGCATCTAGGCTAGGAACAGAACTTGAAATGTAAAGCATTTGTCTTTCAAAGTAGGATGCTCTGGATCTGGGATGATGAGAATTTTTTATTGGCCAGAATACTAATTCAGAGTGTGTGTGTGTGTCTGTCTGTCTGTCTGTGTCTGTGTGTGTTTTGTGTGTGTGCGTAGTAGAATAAGTCTGGTCTTCTGGTCTGCTTCCCAGAATTGATCTTGTTAGTTGACAAGTATCTAAAATAATGTTGGTGACAGACTCTCAGAATTGTAAATCCTGTCCAAAATCATGTATATTTTATTCAGTCAGTTAATAAATGTCATCAAAAAGAGACAAGGCATGTTGCTTTATTTTAAACGCTGAGGTCTACTGGAATATAAAGACTTGGAAGATAGCCTCTAGAGGCTTACCATGTTGTTACAGAATTGAGACTATGTACCTATTAAAAATGATGACAAATATAAAAGTTGAGTTTTTAGGCAGTAAGTACTTACATATACAGATGAGAAGACGTCAGTTTGAATTTCGTTCCTTAAGTTGTAAACATATTTGAGAAAAAGCTTTATCTGAGGTGACGATCTATATTATTTAGTAATCCCAGTTAAGTGTGAGAAATGTTTAGTTGAGGGAGGGAAACTTTTTTTAAACAAATTAGTATGTGGAGTGGTAAAAATGGGCTATTTAAATGAGTCACTAAATTTGATTTTTTTTTTTTTTAAAGCAACAATAACGAGGAGTTTTTTGTTTGGAATTTTAGCCAACTTCATGTATTGCAGGTACCCCTACCACACAAGCCAAACAAGTTTGCAGAACCAGTGACCGCAAGTCAGTCCGGCCCAAGCCTGCCAGGGTCCCTCCTGAGCTGCTGGGAGGCCGTCCTCCACAGAAGACTCTTGATCCCAGGCTGGGCCCCTGCTCTTTGTCTGAGTTGGGTTGGGTCTCTGGTTCGTCTCCCTGTGGCGAGCCTGGGAACCAGAGAAAAACTATTCATGTTGACTTCTTTGAACCACAGAGGGACGTTGGCAGGGAGACCTGGAATGTAGAAAGCACACCAATGATGATGAAGAAAAAAAAGAAGAAACCAAAGCAAAAGAGATATTCTCAACCTCGGGCAGGGGGTCTTTGGGATGAGGACAATGCAGATGAGCCTAAAAGACATTCTTTTGCAACTGTCCCACAAAAATCAGGTGTTCTTCCCAGCCAGTCTGCTACCGTAGGCACAGAATATGGACCTGTATCCAGAGAAAATTTGGAAAAGGAATGTGTAGTTGACTCCAGAGCAGCCAAGCTGGTAGCTGAGAACTTTGTCTCAGAGAGTCTCCAAGTTCCTTTGTATTCTTCAGAAGAACCCTTGAAAACTGAAGTAAATTCTCAGCCCAGGCTGAGAGCGGAATCAGAAGTCAAAGGTAACAAGTCAGTACCACTGAGCCAAGACAAGAAATCGCTGCAGCAAAGTGAATACAGACTACAGCCTATACCCCAGCTGAAGATTCCTGTACCTAAAAGCCAGGAAATAGACTCTCTCAATCTGAAAGGACCCCTTTCAGAAATTTCTGCACACCATGTAGAAGATCCTTTGGAGATCAGACCCAAAGAGGGTTGCTTTCCTGTTTTGAACCAAGAGGTTAAGGGTAGTGTTTCAAGACCCACTACAGCAAAAGACCTGCCTAATTTAATACCTACTTTAACAGCAAGTAATCCATTAGGAAGTATTCTCAAAGAAGGGGATGATGAAAGTAAAGTGCCTGAACTGCAGAATATCACACAGAAAGAGTTTTCTGAGGGAGCTGACGAGGTTAAAGAACGAAAAAAGGAGGCTTTTTCCAAGCAAAAGCAAGAGATCAGTGTCTTTGTTTCTGAGCAGCTGCAGGGCAAGGTCTTAGGTCAGGTCCCTGAGCTGGGGAGTGAACCATTTAAGGGAATGGTAGGTGATGGCAAGAACAGAAAGGGAAGGGGAAGTTCTGGGAAGATGAGAGCAAATTCTGGGAAAGTGAGAGCAAGACCTGAACTGTCAGTTCCTCTAGACAGCCAGAAGGACAGCATGGCTGATCTTGTGCTAAGTGAGCCAGCCCTAAAAGCAGAAAGAATGACTACTGCGGCTAAGAATGAGGAGCTAGGGCTAGATTCTTCAGAGCAACCAGGGACCATGACTGATCTCACTGAGGCAGTGGTGATGGGAGAGCCTAAGGAGAATATTAACCCTATGGTGTCATTGATTCCTTTGGGAAATCAGTCAGGCGTGACTCAAATTTCTGGTTATAGCACAGAAAGAGGAGCCGTAGCCATAGATAAGAGTGTCAGTAACCAGAGCAAGGAAGGAAAGTGTCCTTGGATGGATTCTGAGGCAGCTCCCTGGATTTCTGAAAAGCCTAAAAAGAGAGGCAATGACGGCAAAAACAAAAAGTTTAAAAATAGTTATTCCACACAGCCTGCTAGAATGGAGAACAAGGCAGAAATCTTCAGTCCACCTTTTGTAGGTAGTTATGAGGCTGCTGGTAGCAGTCCCCGTAAAAATGAGGAGTTAGGACTTGGTTTCCCCAAAATACATGATCCTTTGTTCTCAGATATATCCAGTACACCCACAGTGGAATTAGTTGACAGAAAGGGTAGAAATGCTGAGGGTAGTTCTTTTGAGCTTGGGGCTTTGTCAGAGAACAAAACAAGCACAGTCAAGGATTGTGCTGTTACTCAGCCAGCAGCCACAGTGACAGATGTGGGCTGCCAAGACCAAATCCAGGGGGTAGAATTTGTTCCTTTAGTACTGCCTGAGGAGAGTAAGACAGATGCAGCTCCGGGACACACTGCAGTGGCTGACAAACCAAATAAAAAGAGTGATGATGGAAAAAGTCAAAAGGTTAAAAACAATTTCCCCAAGAAGCACATTCTGGAGAATAAGATAGATGTAACAAAAATACATGTTCCCATGGAAACCACAGGGGACCACAGAATTGAAGGACTAGGCTATGTGGATGAAAATAGAAATATTACATTTACCTGCCCCAGAACACCACCAGAGTTGATGAGTAAGTCAGCCCCTCTGGAGGCTATGGAATCAGCAACCTGTGAAAAACTGCCCATTTCTCCTCCTCAAGTAGTAAAAGAAGGTGATTCCTTTCCAGATACTTTGGCAGAAAGTGAGCAAGCAGCAGCCTCAGCCCAGATTTCCAAATTATTAGTAGTAGACAACTGCAGCAAAGATGGAGTCTCAGGTCAAGAAGGACCCAAGGCTCCCACTGCTGTTATGCCTTGTACAAACACAGGAGTTGCTCTGATTTTCCCAGCAGCCATAGAAACAGTTGACAGCCATGGAGATAACTATTGTAAGAGTAAAGGTGAGCTTGCTCATCCTATGAAAAATGAAGAAGAAATAAATGGAGGGCATGTAGTAGGAAAACCTGAGTCAGTGCACAGTGATGCATCTGAGGATTTAACAGAGAAAACCACAGTGCCAGCAAAAGGGCACTTCCTTCCTAGAGCACCAGAAGACCACAGCCTACCAGGAGAAGTCAGAGTCCTAGAAGCATATGCAGATAGGGGTAATTTTCCAGCATACCCAGTGAAAAAAGAAAAAGAGACCGAGGAAGGGTCTGTTCCAGCTCAGATTCCTGATTTACTGGGAGACAAAACACAAAAGCCCAGTTTCTGTGAGGACCAAAATGCTGAATGTAGAGATTCCAGGGACTCAGATAGTTTGAATAAGGGGGTGGATATAACTCTTCTGCCTGCAAAAAGTAAAAAGGATAAATTGAAAGAAATGAGTCTGGCTTGTGATATCACAGAGTTGGAATATGCTTCCTCGGCAACACCAGACCTCCAGTCAGATTTCTTACATGGCAAAGTTGAAGATACTCCTTCTGGAATGGTAGATGAGTTGGTAGTGACTGCTCCCAAGGGTCTTGAACTTCCAAAACCCAAAGATAAGATCTTGGAGGCACCTCTGAAAAGAGCAGAAATATCTGAACCTGTGGCATTGGGAGAAGGGAAGAAGGAAAATAAAAGCAGGATGACAGAACCAATGAAAGGCTACATGAGACCTACAAAGTCCCGGGGACTTACTCCACTTCTTCCGAAGTCTACAATCCAGGAACGTGAGCGATCCAAGCAACAGAAGTCCATTGGTACGAACCAGCCATTGCTGGGGAAATGCGTGTGCTTGTGGCTTTTGAGTCAGCATCAAAAAGGCTGAAAGCTTGTGCCTTGGTTCCATTCATACTCTAATCATCCTTGTTAATCATTGGTTTGTTGGCATGGAAATCTGTAACTACTAATTATGTGTTCTCCGTAACCAAGGCATGCCTCGTGTCCAGCTTGAGGAGGCTGGTGACTTGGTTGCATGCCTTTATTACCCAGCACTGAACCTTGAGTTTCGAGAGAAGTTAAATTTCCAACAATAAATTGTTTAGCAGAAGACCTGTCACAGTCCAACTATTCTTTATTTAAAAAATTTTTTGTGCCTCCTAGGTGCAAAGTTTACAGTCAGATTTTGATCATTTGGGTATAAGGATTCACAAGAGGAAAGAAAACATTTCACATCCAGCCATGTTCATGGGATTTTTTTGGGGGGGGGTCAGTGTATATGTAGACTGTGCTGGTGGGAATAAATGACCAAATTGCTTTTGGAGTAAATGAAAATGGTCTGCCCCCTTATGAGGAAATGGTAACCTCAGATCAGCATTGGTAGGCACAGACTTTGTGTTTCTCTCAGTGGTGAAGCCGCATCCTTTGACTAAAAACCAAACCCAGTGCCGTCGAGTCGATTCTGACTCATAGCAACCCTATAGGACAAAGTAGAACGGCCCCATAGAGTTTCCAAGGAGCACCTGGCGGATTCAAACTGCCGACCCTTGGGTTAGCAGCCGTAGCACTTAACCACTACGCCACCAGGGTTTCCATCCTTTGACCAGTGGGTTGCTTATAGCCATTGGCCCACAGTTGCTTGTGGGTTAGAGCTTCGGGTATAGCCTGTTGTCCATGAAACATAGTAAAACTTGCCAGTATCAGAGTTGTCATAATTTTACCCTTTTTGGCTCTAAGCAATCAAGTAATTGGGATGAGATTAAGAAGATTGCTTTAAGATTTTGAAACGTTAGCCTTTTTTCCCCCTGAAAAGCATACATTTAATCAGGGCTTCCCTGAGTCTAGCCTTCAAAGAATCTGCTTCCTGGCCTTTGAGGTTTTTCACAGCCTACAAACGATGCTGTTTCTTAATCACTGTTTCCCAGCTTGCATGATGCAGCTACTAACTCTAGAAATAATAAAAACACCACTTGGTAGCCAGTCAGGATTTTGGTGAGAGTTCATCTTGGGATTGTCCTGCATGGTGTGGACTTGTTCCTTTTGGGTAAAGCTTGCACTGCGCATGAACTTGTATCCAGTAACGAATACTTGCAGTGTGAGTGGAGAATACTAAAAGTTGTTATTTGCAGAAGACATTCTCATCTTTTCTGTTTTCACCTTCTATTAGCTACGCTACCAAGGCAAAAAATGAAGTAGTATGTAAAGGACTTTCCAACATCTGTTAAAAATCTCTATCCAGTTGTTCAGTTTTAGTTTCTAGACCAGTTGTTTAGTTTCATCTGTGATTCAAAGGCAATGTGTAAATTTTGTGAAAACCTAGCCATCTTTTTTTGATCAGTATTTCTGAAGAAATACATAAAGAAGATGTGTTCTTACTCATGAGGAAGCAAGGCAGGTGCTGAAGAGCTTTTGGGGGCCTTTCTTGGCCAGGCTCGGAGACTACATTTTAGGAGTGACCCTGCAAAGTAGCTGAGGGGAGGGTGATAGATTTTGAAGAAAATTGATTGCTTCTTCTCTACATTCTACCATAGCACCTTTTTTCTAAGGACAGTCTATACCTTTTTTTTTAATAGTTAATTTTTTTTTACGTTTATTTTTAAATAGGTAATACACATACATGGGACAAAGGGGTATACAGTAAAATGTAAGTCATTCTCCCTCCATTAACCCCCTCCGAGTTTCTCTGTCCAGGAGCAACTAATGCAACTGGTATTTTATATATCTTCTAGGCAGTTTATGCATAAACAAGCAATGACATGTATTTCCTGATTTTTTTTTTTTTTTTTAAACAAAACAGATATGTGTACTGCTCTGTGCCTTGCTTTTTAAACTCAACCATATACCTTAGAGATCTTTCCAAATCAATACAAAGGGCCTCCTTCTCAGGTAACAGCTATATAGTATTTCATTGTGTGGATATACCCTAATGTATTTTACCACTTCTTTATTGATGAACATTTAGGTGTTTTCCAGTTCTTTTCTTTTACAAACAAGGTGCATTGGCTGTTCTTGTATGTACAGAATATCATACTTGTGTAATAAAAAAGTGCCCTGGGGTGGAATCTCTAGTTGAAGAATATATACATTTGTAATTTTAATAGGTGTTGCCAAATTGCTCCCCGTAGAGCTACAAAACTGTACCAAATTTACACTCCCACTAACTACATAGATGGATATTTTCCTGTGTTTTCTCCACTAGTGTGATCTCTTTTTTTTGTCATTATTATATGTGTTCATCTAATAGGTGAGAAATTCTCAGCATAGATTTTTGTTTTATTTCTTTAATGACTTCTTTGTGTATTATCAAGTTTATGAAAGCCACCCCACTGAGTTTATTGAAATTTTTAATTTTTCACATTTTAAATCTTTGATCAGTCTAGAAGTTGCTGTCTTGTATGTTTTGTTTATAAGATGTGAGGTAAGGTTACTTGGTCATCCCACTATCATTTTTTGAATCATCCATCTTCCACTGAAGTCCTTTTCATAGAAAAAAAATCCTATTTGTATTTGGCATGTTTGTGAACTTTCTTTTCTGATCTAGTGGTCTTTCCATTCAGGCTTCAGTAACACAATGTGGCGTAATAATACATTTTAATATCTAATCCCCCCTGAAAAAACAAACCCATTGTTGTCGAGTCAATTCCAACTCATAGCAACCCTATAGGACAGAGTAAAATTGTCTCATGGGGTTTCCAAGGAGTGGCTGGTGGATTTGAACTGCTGACCTTTTGGTTAGTAGCAGAATGCTTAATCACTGCGCCATCAGGGCTCCTTAGTATCTAATAGGGCTAATGGTAATATTTGATAATATATTTTAATATCTAGTAACCCCATTGCTTTTCCTTTTTAGAGTTTTTCTGGCTACTCTTGCTTGTTTGTTGTCACCTGTAAACTTGAGATTGGCTTATATAGTTAAAAAAGAAAAATCCAGTCAATGTTTTTCTTGTGATCACATTAAATTTATAGATTATCCTAGGAAGAATTAATGGCCTGTATGTTGAATTTTTCTATCCAACAACATAATATGTCCTAGTTCCTCACTGATATGTTGATTTTTTTTTTATATCAACTTTATAAATTTATGATACAGGTTATTCAGAGGTATCTAGGAGGCAGGTGGGTGCAAATGCAGAGCAAATCTTCAAGCAAGCATGGGGCTCAGAAGCAGGAGACTGGGAGCAATGAGTAGTATGAGGATTTTGTGACAGGGAACTAGGCAGGGTGGACCCTTACGCTCATTCGCTGTTGGTTCATGTGCAGTCTGATGGTCATGCATGACTGTTGTGAGACCTGTCCTTACTAAATTCTATCTTTGTTTCTCACTTTGACTCATTCATGTTACTGCCATGTGCCCAGATTGCCACTGATTCTCACATATCTTGGCCTCATTTGTCCTGTGGTTAGATGATGTTATCCATGCTTTCAATATTTGGGCAGTAAAGATATTATTAGTGGTGTTGATAAAAAATAGTAGCAATACCATCTGTGGCACAAATATTCTGTACCGAATTATCTATCAGTTGATTCATAGATACAGACTGTATCTCGATATAACCTATATACTAGCTGTTTTCATTATCTAGTGCCACTATAAAAGAAATACCACAAGTGAATGGCTTTAACAAACAGAAATTTATTCTCTCATAGTTTAAGTTTAGGAGGCTAGAAGTCCGAGTTCAGCGCTCCAGCTCCAGGGGAAGGCTATCTCTCTCTGTTGGCCCTGGCGGAAGGTCCTTGTCATCAATCTTCCCCTTGTCTAGGAACTTTTCAGTGCAGGGATCCCAGGACCAAAGGACACGCTCTGCTCCCGGCTCTTCTTTCTTGGTGATATGAGGTCCCCATCTCTCTGCTTGCTTCTCTCCTTTCACCTGTTGTTAAATAAAAGGTGATGCAGGCCACACCCCAGGGATCAGGGCTGTGACCTGAGTAAGGGTGTTGTATCCTGCCCTAATCCTCTTTAACATAACCTAATCTTGCCTCATTAACCACAGGCAGAGATTAGAATATACAACACGCAGGAAAATTACATCTGATCACAAAATGGAAGACAACCACATAATACTGGGAATCACAGCCTAGCCAAGTTGACACATATTTTTGGGGGACACTATTCAGTCACACAGTGGCTAAAACAATGGGCTTAAGCATAACAATGATTGCGAGGATGGCGCAGTACCGGGCAGTGTTTCCTTCTGTTGTCTACAGGGCACTATGAGTTGGAACTGACTCAGCAGCACCTAACAACAAGAACAACAACAACAATTCAGTCTATGACACTAGCCCGCCTACAGTATTATGAAAGATTCTCTCCATTTCACAGGTGAGAAAATAGAGACTCTCAAGGTTAAGGTCATGCAGATAGTGACGTGGTAGAGCTAGGAAAGGAACCCAGATCTTTCTGTCCGTAAGGCCCATGTCTTTTTCATTTTTGCCACAGAAGAACCTTCCAGAAATCTTAGATTCTTAAAAAGATGGTGCTTGACAAATAGTAATTTTATATATATATATATATTTTTTTTTAATTTTCGTATTTAAGCACTACCAAGGAGCACTGGTGGTTCAGACGGTTAAGTGCTTGGCAACTAACCAAAAGGTTGGCGGTTGGAACCGACTCAGTGGCTGTATGAGAGAAAGACCTGGTGATCTGCTTCAGTAAAGATTACAGCAGAGAAAACCCTATGGGGAAGTGCTGCTCTGTCACATGGGGTTGCTATAAATTGGAATTGATTCGAAGGCACCAAACAACAACATAATCTAGAAATCAGATTAGTACAAAGTATAAATAAAATGTAAATCATGACAATAATAAGTATCTAAGCACTATTTAAACACTTTCTAAAGGAGAAATGGAGACACATCCTGAGGATGTGAATTGTGGGTCAGAGATTAAATTAGGACTAGAATTCTCCAGCCAGAGGCTGGGGTTGGTTTATTCATGTTTTTTCCCCAATACTCAGCATAGTGCTTTATATTTATATGGTGCCTAATGACACTTTTTAAATTATAAATTACATTTTGCTGGTCTTATCCTATTTTGAAATAGAGAAAGAGACTATATTGCTAAAGTCTCTTACAACTTAATGTTTCCTCTCCTGTTATTTTTTCATGCCATTTTCAAGTTTAATGAAACTTTAGCAGAAGATTTCTTCACATATTATGCTTGTTGTTCTAGCAGGGAGGATTAGTGAGATACTTCAGGAAGGCTGAGCTTAACTTATCAGAAAAGATTGTTATGCCAGTAGCAGTTCTTGTGGAACTGCATGTTATGTGAAGGGAAGAGCAAGTCTGAAATGGTGATCTGTGTTGTACATAGTTTCTGCTATTGCTGCACATTTGTGTGCTCCCCTGAAAGCCAAAAGGAAGTATGGCAACTAGAACTGTGAGTGACAGTGAACTTGAGATGTCATTACTGTGAGCGGGACAGCAGTCTTGCTGTTGTGTGCCATCAGGTCAGTTCCAACTCATAGCAGCCCTCTGTGACGGAGGAGAACTGCCCCACAGGATTTTCTTGGCTGTAATCTTTACAGGAACAGATCACCAGGTCTTTTCTCCCTCGTAACGGCTGGTGGGTTCTAACCACCGACCTTTTGGTTAGCAGCCAAGTGCTTAACCATTGTGTCACCAGGGCTCCTTACAGTTATCTTGGATCCCTGTTAATAAGCCCTTTCTTTGCTGTGGTAAGAGCCTGATCTCCTTTTTATCTGGCTTCATTTCTTTTCTTCAGTTTGCTTGGGCCCATCAACTGTCTTCAGTTTATGGGGGAAGTTTGGGTGTGAAACTTGAAGTAGTTTATAAACTCAAAATTCTAACAGTTTCAAGGCCCTTGTACATAAATAAAATATGTTCAGCAGAGGAAAAAAAACACTTGTAATTTTAAAACTTGCTACTATTTTACAACTGGAGAGAGGTAGGCATTTGGTAGTGTCTTTTCCTAACTGTAATGCCATTTGTGAAGTTCCTTTCCTCCTTGCTTTCTCCCCACTCACCCACCCATTATTTTCCTGGCTGCTTTTCTTCCTATCAGCTATATATTGATGAAATTTTTGGGAACGTTTTATATGTCACAGGGCTAAAAATATCTACCATTTATTGAAACTTCAACACTGCCTTAAACTCTTGCGTTTCTCACAGGATCCTGTGCAGTCACTGCTACTGTTCACCGCCTTTGAGCCTGAACGTCTAAATATTCTTTGAATGAGTCAAACAATATGGTTACCCTGCTTTAAAAGGAGGTTCACGTGTCCTCAGCCTCCACTTTTCCCCTCTAGATGACAGTGGCATTGGGCATTCAGAAAACAACCAGTGAAATACCTTTCACTCTTAGCTTTTGATTTTCGGTGTTGAATATATATTTACTTCTTTAAAATATCAAAGGGACAGCAAAGTGGACTTCAGTCTTTTTACCTGTGACGCCTCCATTAAAGCGGGCCATACCAGCTGTGATCAGATTGAAATTGTTTATCTTTAAACTGTTTAACAGTGGTAGCAATTTGTGTAAATTCAGATAAAGATCTAATTGTCATATAAACATTGCCTAGTTTGGTGCTCTGCATAGTGGATACTCAGCAACATGATTTGGGTGTTTTAGTGTTTACGTCATTCATTCATTCAGCAGACACCAAGTGATATTACTCCTGTATTCTAGGAGTAGATTAATAAGACACACTCTCGACTCCTCAAGGATTCCAAAGTGGAGTGATAAACATGTAAACAAAATTTTGCTCTAGTGAGAGAAGTTCTGTAATAGAAGTGTGAGCTATGTGCTATGGGAATACAAAGCAAAAAGTGACCGCGTTCTCTTAGAGCGTGAACAGGCTTCATGCATTAGGTAGCATTTGAGTGGGTAATGAAGTACATATGGCGAGGAGTTTGCTGAACACGGTACCTTTCCAGGGGGTAGCCTGTGTACAGGCACAGTGAAGTGCAGGTGCATGAAGCATTTGAAGACCAGCCAGCATTTCGCTGTGGCTGGCATACACAGCCAGTTTCGGAAGCAGGGAGGTCTGCGAAATATTTTGAGGTGGAATTGGGGAAAAGGGCAAACTGTCAAAAGGTCCTGCAGGTCCTCCATGCCTCCATAAGCAGAGGGTCTTAGGCATTATATTGGAGACAATGGGGGGAGGAGGTTGTGTTTTTACCTAATGTAGTGGATAATTCTCTTTCTTTTATGGGAGGGTGAATTCTGTGCTTGAAAAAACAAAGGCCTAGAATTTCCACGTTGCTCTTCCTGAGGGATTTTTCATCCATAAGCATTTGAAGCTTTAGAGTCACATAAATCAGATTACATGTTTCAATTTTTTATTCTGTTTGCTTCCCAACTTTGAATGTTAATCGGGGAGAATCATGGTTTTCTTGAGTTAAATATAGACTAAGAACTGTTTCTAAAATTTAGTAGATATGGTTTTGAAATATTTTTGTATCTATGTATGTATGTATAAAAGGAGTCCTGGCGGTGCAGTGGTTATGCACTTGGCTGCTAACTGAAAGGTTGGCAGTTCAAACCCACCCAGCTGGCCCAAGGGAGAAAGACCTGGCCATCTGCTCCTGTAAAGATTGCAACCTAGAAAACCCTATGGAACAGTTCTACTCTGTCACATGGTGTTGCTGTGAGTTGAAATTGACTCAACGGCACAGAACAACAATAACAATATGTATATATAAACACATGCATCATTTACTTCCAGGAAAGAAAACAGTAACTTCACAACTTTCAGCTTTTATTAGTAAAGACTGTCATTAATCATTATAGTCAATAGAGTTACTGATTTTTATTGATTGTTAATTTTGTTAGAAATTATTTCCTGGAGACAGTAACAGGGACTAGTTGGTCAATCTGGAAAGTAGCATTACCTTGGTAATTCGTAGGAAAGAATACAGAGAACCAGTTGTCGTGCATACCAAAACCAATGCCCTGAGCAGGCACAAGGCAAAAACAGAAACATCTGCTGAGACCAGAGACCTGCGATCTGTGCCAAAGCCCACAGAGGCTTGACATGTAGTTAAACGGTCTGATAAAGAGCCTTAGAAATCACCTTCTGATCAGACTCAAAGGAATCCATGCACTTCCCTCAGACTCTGACAGAATGGAACCTAGAAATCTTTAGCCAAAGGACATTCCAAAAAAATGTCACTTCTCTAGATGAATTGAAGAGAGCTTTAATGATAGGAAGGACCTGGTCAGATGATATAGAGACAGTGTACAAGGTCTCCCACTGAACAGACCTTTTTTGAGAACTTGCTTACTGTGTGTTAAGCACTGGGCTGGGTACTGACATGGTAGAGATAGATCACTTTCCTGTCCTCTAGAAGCTCCCAGCACAGGTCACTTTCCTACCCTCTAGAAGCTAAAGGCAAATAAATAAAAGATGGCAGTGTAGCTTCCCGATCCTAAGAAGTATATAATGTTGTGAAAACATGGAGGAGCCTGCTTGGGGTGGGGTTCTGGGTAACTTCACAGAGGTGACATTTAAGTGAGTCCTGAATGAGAAGGAGTGGAGCCTAGTAGCAGCTGAGTCTAGAATTTAAGTCTTCTCATTCTTAAGTACATGTCTTTTTACCTGGCCAGGTTCAGCTTTTTAAGACTTTGTGTAAGTTCCTCAGCCACCAACTTGGTATAATATCACAGTGGCTGGGGAAGCTTGTGCTTCTGGCAGCAGCTGTCTTCTGTGAGAGAATGTGTGTTCCTGAGTGAGATTGTGTCTGTAACTCTGAGGTGGACTAGAGCACTCAATGACAGGGCCATTCGAGGACTTTAGTAGTTATTCCGAACTGGTTCCCCCCCCCCCATTGCATCCAGTTATCATTCACCTCATTTGGACAGGAACAAACCCATTAATTCTTGTTCCATGGGATCTCTTACTTGGTATATGTTGCAGAAACAATAGTGTAATTAAACCACGAGCCACACTGTCCTCTCCCCTGTGTAAAAGCCTCAGAATCTTTCCTTTTTCTTAGTGATGCGTGACCTGCCTCTTGGCCTGCCTGCTGACAAGCAGCACGAAGGGAAGCCCGTGCAGGACTATAGAAAGACATTAAAATTAGCCTTAGTTCTCTTGAGAATGGAAAATAGTAACAAGATTGCTAAAGGATAAGTCATTTATACTTAACTCATTCTTTGCATACTGAAACAAGACCATGCACTGAAAAATACATTGCTTTTTTTTTTTTTAGATTTCCTTTTGCCCCCCAAACACGCATACTGTGTATTAATTTGGGAGTTTTGAATTGATCACAAAAAGATAAATTACATTTGCACATTAAACCTTGAAGTACTCTTCTCTGCTGAGCAAAAAAGAAACCTTAAAAAAGGAGAGGCATCCAGTGACTAAGATGAATTCTTGCCCAGTGGTGTGGGAACGCTGGCAGTTGGAGACCAGGAATCTTGTATCTGGTTTTTCCATTAACTCACCATTTAATCTTGGGCAAACCACTTCACTTTTTTTCCTCAGGACCCTATTTTGTTCCTCTGTAAAATGAGGAGATTGGGTTAGAGGAGCTTCAGCCTTCTCTCTTCACATAACACATACTTAGAGGTCCTTGAATTACCTACCGTTTCTATGGAATGACCCTTGTCCTAAAAGGGATTTGGGGAAAGGGATATTATTCTCTTTAGGCAGTTCCTCAGATTATTAGAGGTAGCTTTACTTTTTCTCTTGTCTGTTAATTAGCAATCGTTGTAGGTGGTGGTGGTTTCTTTTTGTTGTCTACCTTCTTTATCAGAACGTTCCCATCCAGTAGTTCTCCAGTCCAGGAACTTCTGCCTTATTATTTCACATTAAATCCCTAATTAGGAATGATAAAATCTACTTCACGGGTAATACATTTTCTTAGTTTTCTCCCCGCCCCCTTAAAAAGCTAACATCAGTAGGTACATTCTGTGTGTTACCTTGCTAAATGCTCTTTATATCTATTTCCTCCATTGTCACACCTACACAAGAGGTGGATTCTGTGCTCAGCCCCGTAATTCCTTAGGTTCTCCTGTTGTGTTCCTACCCCTGGGTGAGTATTAAGCTTGTCTTTATACCTGAACATCTGGCTAACATGGGATGGTGGGCACTCACCTCTAGTCTAGGTTTCCTGTCTAGGGTTATTCTTCTTGGCCACTAACCCCCCCAGATTGGCTCCCGTAACTCTGACTCTGGAATCTTGTAACTGGGAGTTCTCTCCCTGGCCTAGTAGTTGGGGGTGGTGACCTCATCATTATCTTCCCTCATGTTGACCACATTTCTGATCTGTAGTTTAAACTGTGATCTAGAATACAGGCTCCATTGTGACTAGCTTGCTTCATTCTCCTGGTCTTTTGGCTGACTTACCTTTTGTAGTCTGCTGCTTATGGATAAAGGAACCCTGGTGGTGCAATGGTTAAGCGCTTAGCTGCTAACCAAAAGGTTGGTGATTCAAACCCACCACTGCTTTGCAGGACAAAGTTGAGGCAGTCTGCTCATGTAAAGATTACAGCCTTGGAAACCATGTGGTGGGGCAGTTTTACTCTGTTCCATAGCGTCGCTATGAGTTGGAATCAACTCTATGGCAGTGGGGTTTTTTTTTTTAGTTTTTTGGACTTACGGCAGGATACGTGGGGCTTAGAGATAGCAGGAGTTTATACTTCTAGTTATTGCCTTAAGCTTTTTTGGAGGAGGCGGTAATGATAGAGATAGTGTGGATTGGCTAATTAGAATTAAAAATCATTTGACTTTGAGGAGCAAGTCTCCGTATTTACTCTTTGCTTAGGATCGTTCATGTCCCTTCAGAATATGAGAGCCAACTCAAACTGCCAGTTTCTTCAGACTTGCTACATCCCCAGTCATGCCTTTGCCAGTAGGTACCACTGTCTGGTGAGGCAGGAGGGGTTACTGAGCATACTGGTCACTGAAGCCCCAAGTTAAAACCACATTGCGAGTTGGACATTGCAGCAGGCCCGCGATTCCTTGCATACATGTTTCAACCTCTTTTTGAGATGTAAGAGTGTTAAAACTTTAAAACTGAGAGGTACCTTAGAAATTCTCCTGATTTTATGCTTGAAGACACTGAAGCTAGGAGCAGTTAAATGAATTGCTCAAAATTGCAACTATTAATTAATTAATAATTATTAGAGAGATCTTAAAATCTGGTTTTCTGACTCTGAGTCAAATTTTATTTTCCCCCCACAGACCAAAGATAGAAAAGGTATCAGTAAATTGAGAGGGGTGTGTGTGTGATTAGGGGATGTGGCTAGTTTTTTAGTGGATGGCTTTGCTGAGGTTTACCTGATTCCTAAAGTATTTTCCAAAATTTTGCTCTAACATGGTTGAACTGCATTTCAACAATGCCCCCTTCCCCCAACTTCCATAACTTCTGTCACATATTGTAATACTGAATTATCTTATTTGGTTAAAATACATGTATAAAAAAGTAAGAAAGCCAAAATTGGACTGTATTTCAAGACTCTCCTCAATCTTATTATTTCCAAGGAGCACCTGGAGAATTTGAACTGCCAACCCTTTGGTTAGCAGCTGTCGCACTTAACCACTGCGCCACCAGGGTTTCCTGGCATAACACAGTTCATGAAAAATATGTTCTGTATCCTACCTTGGTGACTGGCATCTGGGGTCTTAAAAACCTGTGAGCAGTCGTCTAAGATGCATCTATTGGTCCTGTCCCATCCGTAGCAAAGGAGAATGAAGAAAATCAGACACAAGGAAAATATTAGTCCAAAGGACTAAGGGACCACATGAGCCACAACCTCCACCTGCCTGAGCCCAAAAGAACAGGATGGTGCTTGGCTACCACTACCAACGGCTCTAACAGGGATCACAGTAGAGGGTCCCAGACAAAGGAGGAAAAAATGTAGAACAAAATTCAGATTCTCACACACACAAAAACAATTACCGGTATGATGGAGACTGAAGGAACCCCAGAGACTATGGCCCCCGTACACCCTAACTCAGAACTGAAGCTACTCTGACGTTTACCTTTCAGCCAAAGATTAAACAGCCTATAAAACAAACAGTAACACACATAAGGAATGTACTTCTTAGTTCATTCAAGTATATGAGACCAAATGCACAATACCTGCCCAAAAGCAAAAACCAGAAGGCAGGAAGGAACAGGAAAACTGAACGAGTAGACATGGGAGATCTGGTGTGTAAAGGGAAAGGGGGAGAATGCTGACACATTGTAGGGATTGCAACCAACGTCACAAAACAGTTTATGTATAAGTTTTTGAATGAGAAACTAATTTGTGCTATCAACTTTCTCCTAAAGCACAATAAAATTTAAAAAGTAGAAGAAACTGCAGCCAGATAGTTGCACTTGTTTTTCCCCAAGATTTTTTTTTTTTTTTTTTTTATGGGTCCCTGAGCCCTGAATGTAGTTTGTAAGATCAAAGCCCAGAGCAGCTAAGGACCATGCTGAGTTAAATGGGGCATTGGGCTCTGGTGGGTGGGTAAAACCCCAAGCCACCCATTGCCAGAGCTCATAAGTTCTAGAGGAGAGAGGAAGATGACCTGCTCCTGGTGGTATTTATGTGGCAACTAAGAGATCAGTAATCTGGAGAGAGCAGGGCTGGTGGAGGAGGGAGTGACCTGGATTTGCCCAAAGAACCTAGGGGGAGCAAGTACAGGAGTAAAAGTGGGAGGGATGTGTTGTCAAACAAGTGTCTTGTCACTGAAATACGTGGCCCCAGAGCCCCCATCACCAGAGTCTTTAAATAAACCCTTTATTAAACCTTTCCACAGTGCAGAGTTTAATAAATATAGATGGAGCTCTCAGTGGGCTTTTGGGGCCCCACCCAAGTCACTTTTCCAGTGAATTTGATAAGTTGCTGTGACAGCAAACCCACGCTTCCTCTGAGAAAGGAGTGCCTCCAATTTTGACATTATATTGAGGTAGTTTTTTCCTTACGTGAAATTTGAGCAATTTTCTGGAATCATTATTCTTTAGGGGTTATAGCTGGGTGTTGGCAAATGAGTCCTGTTATTTTTAAAACAGTTTCTGAGTGGGTGAGTATGGAACAGTGGGCATAGTATCAAATAAGTGAATGTGTGGGTATACATGTATCAGTGAAAGCCAGAGTAATTACTATTCTCAGTGCATGAATTGGCACCGTACCGTGCCCTAAATTGCAGATCTAAGCAGAGTGCTAGTTAACAGGAAATTACATTTTCACTTTAACAGTGGCATTTCGTTGTGCAGAAAGGAGTAGGTTCCTTCCTTTCTCTTGCATTCTGCATCTCTTTCACACTTATAAATACATTTAGCGCTCAACTGCCTGAGGAGAGAGCTCTTGGGGAAAGATGAGTGTTGTCATCAATACTGGGGACTTGGTGTGATGTCACCGCGAGCTCCGTGTGAGCTCCGTGTGATCGTAGGTGGTGTTGGCGCTGCAGAAGTGAGGGGGGGAGCGCAGCTAAAGAGATGATGTCGCTCCCAGACAAGCAGCCAGCCTCTCTCACTGCTGCTTACAGCCAGCTGTATAAGGACAAGCCTGCCGAGTGCCGAATGGACTCCCCAAAAGAATTCAGTCAATCTGGATTTGAGTGGCAGAGGACAGAGGGCAAACTGAATGAGATCGGGCTAAATGTGAGCATGGACAGGCAGCTGAAAGATGGGATTGTAAAAAATGCCAGCTTCCTGGAGCAGAATAAGCGGTGCTTCTTTGAGGGGAAGCTAAACAAAGAGCTCAGCATTGAAGTGCGGGACAAGGAGTATCAAACAACCTCAGGTCACCTTGAGAGCAGGTATGTGATTTCAGATACCTGCCCTCCCTCAGGGGGGAATACGGCACACCAGAAGACAGCTGAGTTCCATCTGGGACCCACAGAGGGGTCAGACACAAACAAAGCCACAGTTCAGGGGAAGGTGACAGGGAAGAATGGGTTAGAAACCAAGAGCCAGCCAAACCTGGATTTCTCTGGGGCTTCCGACATCCACATCTGGTATGTTAAAGAGCAGGAAACCAGTGTTTGGAACCCCAACTTTCATTCAGTCCCTCAATGGGAAGCAGCTCCAGGAAAGAAGGAGGACGGCATTACCCTTGGCTGCCCGGTGACTGGAGTCATGAATGAGAACTTTGGGCAACTGGAATGTGAGTCCCCACTATCGGTGGCTGCAGCCCACCCAGCCCCCACTATCGAGCATTCACCTACTGCCGTTCCACCAATCACTATGGTGGAGTTTGCCCAGGAATGTTTGAATGCAAGCTCTCACATCAGAGACTATGATAAGGAATTGAATACATTGAGTTCTACTGAGGAGGGGGCTTGGACTGACCAAGCCCCCCAGCAGAAAAAGTCAATGCGCAGGGCCCTGTCTGAATGTTCTCACCTCTCAGTTCCCCCAGCTGTCAACCTTGCAGATAAGTACCCTGAGCTCCCTGCCAGAGAAGAGCTTTCTTCTGGCCTGCTGCCTCCTACCAGTAGCGCAAAACCTAATCCTATGCCCAGGAAATTGGGGGTTCCTGCCATGAGGCGCTCCATGACGGTGGCTGAGGAACAGGCACCCAACTACAGATTGGACCCTGGGGAGCTGCCCATGCCGTCTATTAAAGAGATACCCCCTTTCATCTGTGAGGAACCAGTGGCCAAGAAGAGAGAAGAGTTGACCTACTTCAGCAACAGCAGCTCTGGGAAGAAGGAACTGGGCACTGCTGGCTTATATGTCCATAGTAAGCTGGAACAGATTCCTGAAGTAAGCAGCACGGAAAAAGCAGAAGAAGATATTAGTGCAGCGAAAACTGATTTGTGCTCACAGGCCTGCCAGGGGGATGAGAAGCAGCCAGGACGAACAGCTCCAGCAAGGAAGAAAGAAATTGAGGTCAGTGCAACCCAGAGCACTCCATCGTTCCTGTGTGAAGAGGCCCCACGTGATGGTATGTTTCTAAATTTTGCCTCCATGGGGAACAAGCACACAGCAAGGAAGGAACCAAAGTGACAGATTACAGGCAGAAGCTCTCGGCAGCTTGTTACTGCTGGGGTCTGTCAGCGCCTGGGGAAAGCTTAATTTCCTCGCATTGGAAGGTTGCTGGGAGTGAGGCGTGAACAAGAACAATGTGAGCCTAGCTAGGTCAGACTGAATGTCTGGCAGTATAGACTGAGGATGTGTGCTGATTGGGTTGAGGGTGGGATGGGGTCATAGGGTGATGGGCATAAAAAATGGTGCTGCCCTGCCTCACCCATCCCCATCGTTCCACCCATCAGCTCCCTGTTGATTTGAACCAAATGATTCCTGAGCTCTAAATCATCCAATCACAACTGGTTGATTTCCTTGCTGGAAAATCTGTCACTTTGTATAGAGTCACAATGGGTTTATCAGCACTCACCTCTTCTCACTAAATAGCAGTCTGGGTGTAAGCTCTGTTTTCCGTTTTGCTTTTGAGAACATTTTGTTTTTGTTTGAGCTGAAAGAGAGCCTTTTGGAGCTGGGCTGTTTAATATTCTTTTCCTGTTCTTCATGTTTGACCCAATCTTGATTCCAGTTTTCTTTTTATGTGTGCTTGCTTGTTGGGAGGATTTGTGTGGAGAAGGGAAAGAGGAGAGAGGAGGGGAGACGGGCAACTGAATAACAGCTAAATGCTATGGTTTTTGTGGCTGCCTTCTGTTCTTTCTTCCTGGCCCTTTCTTCTTTCCCCATCCCCCATATCCCAGATCTTATTGTTGGTGGTCGAAAAAAGCTTGTTTTTCTTTGAGTCCAATTTGAGCACAAATGGCCGTGATTCACAAGCTTGTTAACTGGGATTTAAAAATGTGTGTTCTGCTTGTAAAAAAAAAAAAAATTAGCACCTTCTCCTGGGACCTGTTTCCTCTTTTATTTATCTTAGTACATTTTCATGAATTTTTAAAAATTCTTTTCCCTTAAGATATGAAATTGTATTTTCTAGAAGTGGGGTAAGTGAAACGGGTGATGAAAGACTCTTGAAGACTGACTTTTTTTAATGACAGAAAAGCTTCGTGGTTACTCTGTGATTATGAGTCGGAATTGACTCAGTGGCAATGGGTTTGCATTTAGTTTATGCTGTTGCTTACTTTTAGCTGTGGTAGAACTGTAAACTCGTGGACAGGATTGCATCACTTTTTGTTGATCACCAGATGCCTAGCTCAGGCCACATACTTGCTAGGTGGTAATGAGTGAATGTTTTTGTTGGTTTATTTCAGGACAAGATTCTGTTTTCATGCTAATTGGAAAAACTTTCAAATGATTCTGATTAACCCACTGATCCATTCACCACATAAAAGTTTCAGTGCAGACTCTGCTAAATGCTATGTAGATAGAAAGATATAAAGAGTCATTCATTCAGTGTGTCATTTTTAAGTACATATGATAATAAGCCAGTCACTTGTCTTAGCACTGGAAATTGTCTTTGTTCTGAAGCAGGTTATGATCTAGTTGGGGTGATTTGTAAGTACGTATAAGATCGTTATAGAGACCTGAGAGAGTTAGATAAATAGTTATGGTGCTTTGGGAATAAGGATTGTCAATCATGGAAATTTTTTTGAGGAGGTGGCGTTTGATCTGGGCCTTGGAAACCCAGGACACCTAACAATGAGTTGGGTTTCTCAGAGGGGAAGCCTTTCAGCAAAGGGACTCATGTAAGCAAAGGTATGAAGCCTAGATAGCTCATGTTACATAAAAAAAAACAATAACTGGTGTTTATGGGGTACTCTCTTAAGAATCAATTAATTGCAGAGGAAAAAAACACATGCAGAAGAACTCAAATTCATGAAAACGTATTTATTGACGGGAGATAGAAGAATCTAAGGGAATTTAATTGCAGTAAGGGTAGCCAGGCTGCAGCGATTGTGTATGTCTCTCTTGGACCCACTGCTTCTCCTTGCACATGTGGTCTATTCTCTTTGTCTTCTGGAAACTGTTTTCCTCTGCCATCCCTTACTTTTTGCTTCCTTTGTGACTGGCCTGCACAGATTGTTGGGTTGCCATTGTTTGGGCTCTGTGCCCAGATTTATGCTACCTTAGATCTCAGGGATCCAAGGTTGCTTGACTGCAGTTTCCCTGTATTAGTTCAAATTAGAGAGAGAGCAAGTAAATAGATCTTATTGGCTCAGCTTGGTTGTCTTGGTCCAGACAACCTTGTACGAGGTACCACAGCCTTCTTAACCACTCTTAGCAGCTTAGACCTGCCCCCTTCATTCATCTGGAGATGCCTATAGGGCAGAGCATAGGAGTTGAGCGAATGTGCCAAAGGCACCCATATATATATGTGGCAAGAAATAATGGAAGGAAAGCCTAGAAAGTTGTTTAGAACCAAATTTTGCTGAACTTCAAATGACTCACTAAGAATTTTAAACTTTACTCCCATGTTCAAAAAATTGTGCTGACTACCTATGACAAAAAAAAAAAAAAAATGACAAGCCTACCAAATAAAGTGGCCTGAGATCTGTTTTGGGAAGACTCACCTGCTTTTACTAGTAAGATGAACTAGAAAAGACAGACTCTGATTGAAGTCATAAAATCCTTTTATGACAGTTTGATTCAGGTGGTGGCAGAGGAATCAAGGGCATGATAGGGGAAATATGACAGAGGTGAAATCAGTTGGACTTGAAAACTGATTGGATGTGGAAGGTGTGAGACACAGAAAGAGAGGGTTTTAGAATATGATGCTGTGATTTTGGGCCTGGTTTTCCCAGCTGGTGGTAGTACAAATAATGGAAAGATCCAACAGAAAAGAAGAATTTTGCAGAGGAGTTAGAGTTCTGTTTCAGACATTCTTTTGTAAAACTGTGGGAACATTTATGGAGCCCTGGTGGCCCAGTGGTTAAGAGCATGACTGTTAACCAAAAGGTCAGCAGTTCGAACCCACTAGCCGCTCCTTGGAAACTTTATGGAGCGGCTCTACTCTGTCCTGTAGGGGTGGTTTTATTTCTCCATTGCCTGGTATATACTCCTGAGTCAAAGAGGGAGGGTCATGATGAGAGGTACCATCTGGAAGGAAGTAACAATTTGTGTTTATGGGTAAGTGAGGTGTGTTTCATTGGGTGACATTTATTTCTACAGATTGGGATATCACAGGCAATGAGACTTTAAAGCATTCATATTGTTCACTGAGAAATCCTGTGCCTATAGAAAAATATTCATTGTGGTTTGAGGCCATTGGCTCCAAATCACACTTAATAAGATCTTCTTTCAGCTTGCTGTATAACAAAGGCATTACCAACTTTCATGGATTGAATTGTGTCCCCCAAAAATATATGTCAATTTGGCTAGGCCATGAGTCCCAGTGTTGTGTGATTGTCCACCATTTTGTCATCTGATGTGATTTTCCTGTGTATTATAAATCCTATCTCTGTGATATTAATGAAGTGGGATTAGTGGCAGTTATGTTAATGAGGCAGGACTCAAGTATAAGATTAGGTTGTGTCTTAAGCCAATCTCTTTTGAGATATAAAAGAGAGAAGTGAGCAGAGAGATATCGGGACCTCATACTACCACGAAAGCAGTGCTGGGAGCAGAGCACGTCCTTTGGATCCAGGGTTCTTCTGCGGAGAAGCTCCTAGACCAAGGGAAGATTGATGACAAGGACCTTCCTCCAGAGCCAACAGACAGAGAAAGCCTTTTCTTGGAACTGCTGCCCTGAATTCAGACCTTTAGCCTACTAGACTGTGAGAGAATAAACTCTCTGTGTTAAAGCCATCTACTTGTGATATTTCTGTTATAGCAGCACAAGATAACTAAGGCACCAACTGCATGTGTTTTTACCACATCTTTAACACCAAAAATTTAATTCAATTTTTTACTAAAAATACATATGATGTAAACATCAAAAAGTACAAAAAGCCATACAATAGAAAGCCTCCTACAAAATAAGATGACATTCACTAGTTTTTCCCTGTTCCTCTCTTCTAAATGTAACTAAATTCTCTGGAAATAATTCAACAGACAATCATAAAAGGACTCTAAAAGGTGGCTAGGGACCTCAGGACTTAAGGAACAACAGTGTGGTGAATTTCCTGGGTTTTCTTTTTTATCTCCCATGTATGCCAGACGGGGCACTAGGGAGTTTGCAATTCAGAATTGCCAACAAGCATAGACAAAAGTAAAAGAATGAAATAAAAGCCTGCTCTCTGACCAAAGGACCAGGAAAGGGGAAGCTCAGTACAGACCTAGTGGGGAACCCTGTTCTCCAACCCATACGCAGCAGCAGTGGTGGGTCCATCCCATTGTTCACGCCACGCTTGGCAGCAGTAACAGGGACAGTATGCCTACTCTGGCATCAGTCCCAGGGAGACCTATCCCCTGCCCCCTACCAGGCAACAGACAGCAGCAGTTCACACTAAACCCATTGCCATCAAGTCGACTCTGACTCATAGTGACCCTACAGGACAGAGTAGAACTGCCCCATAGGGTTTCTAAGACTGTAAATCTTTATAGAAGTAGACTGCCACATCTGTCACTCATGGAGCAGCTGGTGGGTTCAAACTGCCGACCTTTCAGTTAACAGCTAACCACCTTAACCACTGCACCACCAGGGCTCCTCATTTCACACTAGTGGCTCCTAAAGGCCTGGTGTATCCTGGCCCTCTACTCAAATGGCAGAAGGAGACCCAGACTTGGCATTTCCTGGCACCCCTCATGCCCAGTGGCAGGAGCTTGCCCAGGTATATGCTTGCTTCTTATGGTCACACTAGCAGAAATGGAGCAGTAAGTCCACCAGTACCAGGTAGTCAGAGAACAAGCCAAGAGAAATGCTCTCCATCTCATGTGCCCAGCATTGCTCAGCAACCACCTAACGACCCTGGGTGGCTCAGGGAAGTGCCTTTAGCCCCTGCAGGCAGCACCAGCAAGGATTGGAGCCAGAAGAACACAGAAGACCAGAATTTGATTGCAGGAGCTCTGAAAACTAAGTTATCATTGGAACTACAGCCCCTAAGCCACAACCTACACACTGAAACAGGATGACTACCTACTAAAGTACGAAATTTAAGTAGGATCAGGATTCTCCTAAGATAATATTCAAAATGTATGGAATACAGTCAGAAATCACTTGCCATACCCAAAACCAGGAAAACTACAACTTGAATAAGACAAGACAACTGACGCCAATTTTGAGAGGAATTATATATTGGAATTATGTGACAGGGATTTTTAAAGCAGCCATCATAAAATTGCTTCAACAAGCAATTATGAATTCTTTTGAAACAAATGAAAAAATAGAAAATCTCAGCAAAGAAAAAGCAGTTTATAAAAAAAAAACCAAATGAAAATTACAAATATGAAAAATACAATAATCAAAATAAACTATTGAATGGGCTCAGTAGCAGACAGGAGATGATAGAGGATAGAATGAATCAGTTAACAGAACAGAATGAAAATAAACAAAAACAGAACATCTGACATTTTATCATCGGAATCTCAGAAGAAAAGGAGGTGTGAGGCTGAACAACTATTTGAAGAAATAATGACCAAAAATGTTTCAAATTTGATGAAAGCCATAAACTTACAGATTCAAGAAACGGAGCAAACACCAAATAGAATAAACTCAAAGAAATCCCCACCAAGATACATCATAATTAAATTTCTGGAAATTGAGGACAAAGAGAAAATCTTAAAAACAATCAGAAATGATGCATTGCTTATAAAAAAAATATTTTTTTTTTTTTTTCATAAGGGAACAGCAATTCAATGGTAGTGGGTTTCACATCAGAAACCAGGAAGGGTAAAAGGAAGTGGCACAACATTTTTCAAGTGCTAAAAGAAAAGAACCGTCAACTGCAAATTCTGTATTTGGTGAAACTTATCTTCAGAAATGAAGGGGAAATAAAGACATCCTCAGACAAGGAAAGAGTTTATTGCCAGCAGTTGTGGTAGTGGTTGTTATTAGTTGCTGTTGAGTTGATTCCAACTTATGGCAACCACATGTGCGATGAGTAGGACTGCTCCATGGGATTTTCAAGGTTCTTGTGACCTTTCTTAAGCAGATTGCCAAGACTGTCTTTCCAGACGCCTCTGGGTGGCTTTGAACCACCAGCCTTTTGGCTAGTAATCAAATGCTTCAACATTTGCACTTCAGGTTTCTAGGAGGCCTACCCTTAAAGAATAGCTAAAGGAAGCCCTCCAAATAGATAAGATAGGCTAGAGAAGGGGACTTGAAATTTCAGAAATGAAAGAACAAGAATAAAATGGGTAAAGATAGGGGTGAATATTATAGAGTATCCTTCTCATGAGTGTCTCAAATCATATTTGATGATTGAAGCAAAAGTTATAGCACCACCTGACATGGTGAGCACATGTACGAAGAGGAAATATTGGGGACATTATATTTAAAAAGTGTAGAGGATAAGCAGTCTTAACTGGAAGTTAGGTTTTAGTACTTCACTTGAAGTGATAAAAATGTTGATACCAATAGGCTGTAATAAGTTATGTGTATGTATTTTAATACCTAGAGTAACCACTAAGAAAACTCTACAAATCTGTGTACTCAAAAACAGATTAAAAAATAAAAATGGAATTCTAAAATATGTTCAAGTATAACCCACAGGAAGACAGACACAGAGGAATGAAAAACAGGGAACAAACAAAACAAATAATAAAATGGCAGACTTAGCCCCTAACATGCCAATGATTATTTTCAGTGTAAATGGTCTAAATACTACAATTAAAAGATAGAGATTGGAAGAGTAGATTTAAAAACATTACCGAAGTATATGTTAGCTACAAGAAAGTCATGACAAACATAAGGACATAAGTAAGTTGAAAGTAAAAGGATGAAAAAAGGTGTATATTAACATTAATTAAAAAAAAGCAGGAGTGGGCTGTATTAATATCAGACAAAGTAGTCTGATACCAGAGCAAAGGATAAAGGGTTACTCCACCAAGACTTCTTACTAATCTAAATGTATGCCAAACAGTAGAGCTTCAAAGTACATAAAACAAAAACTGACAGAGCTGAAAGGAAAAATAGACAAATCCGCTATTATAATTGGTGACTTCTACACCCCCCTCTAAACAGGTGATAGAACTACTAGACTGAATATTAGCACTGGGTGGGGATAAGGATTTAACAACACCATCAAGCAAAAGGATCTAATTGACATTTTTAGAATGCTTCACCCAATACCAGCAGAATATATATCAAGTGTACATGGAATATTTACCAAGATGGATCTTGGGCCATAAAACAAACCCCAATAAATTTAAAAGAATTGGGATGATACAGAATATATTTTCTGACCATAATGGAATCAAGTTAGAAACCAATAACAGAAATACTACAGGAAAATCTTCAGACACTTGGAAATTACGCAGTACAGATGTAAATAATCCATATTTGTTTATTTCAGAACAAGATTATCTACCCATTCATCCACTCATGCTGATAGAGGACGTGTACTAGAGTTATGTAAGGTGTCAGCACTTGAGGGAGTCTAGCTGGGGGACACATGGGAGCTCCCTGTAGATTTCCTTGCAGCTTCCTATGACTCTATAATTACTTCAAAATACAAAGTTTTTCTTTTTAAAAAAAGAAAAGCTCCTACCTTCCCCCAGTTTTGTGCCCCACCCCCCCCCCAAAATTTAGGTTACCATTGTTTCATTTCTTCATGATCCCTCCAAACATTTTTTTTAAATGCATGTAAAAGTGTATTTGCAATAGAAATCTATTTTCTTTCCTCCACCTCTTTTTTAATTAAGTGGTTTCATATTATATGTGCTGTTTTGCTCTTACGTTTTCTTTTCACTTCATACTTTGAGATTGTTCCATCATCAGTCATAAAGAATTTCTTCATGCGTTCTTTTCCCACTGAGTCAGAGATTACAGTGATAGATCTGCCATAATGTTTTTAACCAGCATTCTATTACTAGGTTTCTGGATCCCTTCAGTCCTTTGTGTTTAGAAACAATGCTGTGGTGAAAAACCTTGTACATTTGCAATTTTGCAGGTGTGCGAATATACCCCTTTAAGATAAATTTCTAGAACCTGGATTTCTGGATGGAAACTTTATCTACACTTGTCATTTTCTTCATCACCTGACTGCCCTGCATATGGGTGACACCAGTTGACAGACCTACCAGCAGTGTATTCCCCATATTGTCTTGGCAGTTATTTTCAAACTTTAGGACTTTTGGCAATATGTTAGGTTAAAAATGCCATCTCAGTATGGTTTTCATTTTCATTTCTCTTATTATACTCAAGATTGGGGATCTTTTCATATTTTCAAAAGCTATTTGCATTTTTTTTCTGTAAATTGTGCTGATTCTTTTGACCATTTTTCTAGTGCGTTGTTGGCATTTGTATTCATTGTTTTGTAGCATTTATTTATATATTTTAATATGAATTGCTGTAATAAGCTCTTTGTCTTTATATGAGTTTCAAATATTTTTTCGTCATTTGCTCTTTCACTTTTCTTAGTGTTTTTTAGGGGAGTTTTGGTTTTGGGGTTTTGTTTTTGTTTTTTGCTACACTGAACTTTTTTATTTTTCTGTCGTCAAATTTTGTGGCTTCTGGATTTCGTGGCATAGTTAGATCTTTCCCACACCAACGTGGAATTTTAATGCTTTCAGGTGTAGCCCTATTGAAATCTAAAGTACCCTCCCCACAGTGGTGTTGCTAGGCACAGCCTTAGGCAGCAGGCTTTATTTCTGGCCCTGGGTAACTGCTCTGTTACATGGATCTCCTCAGCCTTGTTGGGAATCTGGGTCACTGCTAGAACTTGATCAGATTAGTCTCACATCCTTCATATAATGATGCTTTACAGGGAAAGGAAGTAAAGGTAGGACATTAGATGATCTTCTGGCTCTTAGCCCATCTTTCAGCAACCTTTATTCCAAGGAGTAGACTTTGCTCGAAGAGGTCTTTGTCCCCTGTATGTCCCAGCTAGTGATTGGGTGACAGAACCCCTTTGCTGGTCTCCAGGGAAGGGAAACCAAAGTTTAAGGGCCATCTTCTCCCATTGATCATTTGTGTAAATTCCACTTAGGTTGCTTCTCCACAGGGACAGGCTCTCTGATCTCTGGAATCTAAAACTGTCCTCCTTTACAATGAGGAGTATCTGGGAGTCTTAACCACATTTCAGCAGCAGGAGTCCTGTGGGGTTTTTTTCAGAGTGAAATGCTAGTTAGTGGTGTGTCTCTGCTGTGCTTGCATTTTTGAAACGGGTGCGAAAAGCATTTGCTGAGCATAATTCCTCCCCTTCCACCTCTTTGGAACAGCCAAGCCAGAAGAAGGACGGCCTACTGTGAGTGTGACTGGAAATGACATCACTGCCCCTCCAAATAAGGAGCTCCCACCAAGCCCAGAGAAGAAAACAAAGGTAGGTGCCAGAATGGTAGGGCATTTCTACTGCTGTAATTTTTTAAAACATAGTTTCTTCTGCTATTGCTTGAATCGTGAATGAAATTTCTTTTTTCTGAGCTGTTATGAGTCCTTTCTCAAATTTGGACATGTTTAGAAAATATTTTATACTCCCACTTTACCATAACGTCCTAACAAAAACCTTAAAATCTATGCCTTTGACCCTTTTGTCTTGAAATATCTGTAGAAATGTTCTGTAAAGGTTGTTTTTGCTTCCCTTACTTAACAAGAAGAAGAAAAAGGATGATTGAAGAACTATCCTGAAATAGATTCTAAAATCCACATTTATGAAAAGGAGAGACAGATTTTTAAGATGGAGTCATAGCTTGGGCACTTATTTGTACTTATTGCAAAGTTCAAATGCCCCACTTCAGTGTGGTCCTAAAACAGGATGCAAGTGTTACCCCATTGAAGTGCAGGTAATAATAGCCTAACCATTTGCTGATAAAACCCAGAACCTAACCATTTGCTGATAAAACTATCTGCTGAGAGGTACTATTTTTGGTTTTACATTTATCGCAGCTGCCAAAAGTTTAAACTTTCAAAGTTTAGAATTGTCTAAAGCTGTTATCGAATTGAAATCTTCAGGTTCCAAACTCCATGGACAGTGTTTTTAGCACAATTTCTAAATATCTCATCTCTATCCTGATTTAATTCCACCATTTACTGAACTCAGAAGAAAGAAATGCTAATTTTCAGTTGCACCTGTTCTCATTGCTTATAATTTTACTTTCAATTGTGCAATTTATGCTTTTTTTTTTAATTTGTTTTTATTCTTGTCTGTGTGTTTGATGTTTTGGCCCTTTAAAAATAAAATAAACAACAAAAAAAAACCCAACAAATCAACCTAAAGCCTTTGGCCACCACGCAACCTGCAAAGACTTCAACATCGAAAGCCAAACCACAGTCTGCTTCTAGCCCTAAGCAGCCCGCTCCCACCACCCTTGGTGGGCTGAATAAAAAACCCATGAGCCTTGCTTCAGGCGTAGTACCAGCTACCCCACCCAAACGCCCTGCTGCCGCTACTGCCAGGCCTTCCATCTTACCTTCAAGAGACGGGAAGCCAAAGGTAAGTAATCAGTCATCTAAGTACTGTTTTAGGGAAGTTTTCCCCCTTGAATATCAGATGGACAGGCTCTTGTTGCTGGTGGAATCAGGAAAAGGCAAGGAAAAGATGATTTGAAATTAATGTGGGGGCCCACTGATGCAGCCGTCACATATTCTATCTACCTAAGTTTATCCTCCTTTTTTCCAGCTTTCTTAACTCTTCAACTATTTTTAAGCACGTGTTAACCAGTTTCCCTTACTCCACATACTGCTGAGTTATTCATTTGTGGTATAATTTCCATATCGAATTCAGTTCTTTGTTTTCTTTTCATTCATTCTCCACAAGTGGATTTTGCTCACTGCTTTTGCTGTTCTAGCCTATACTTAGCAGGTTCCAGCATCGCATGATGTGATTTACTTTGTTTTTGTATTAGGCAGCCCCTCACTGGGCTCCTTCTGAAGTTTTCCAGGTCATCTACACTCTTTGTAGCCTGGAAACTGGTCCCTTTTGGAGCAGCATTAGCTTTACAGGATTGTCCCAGGAGGAGAGGGTGGGTGAGGCTGTGGCTGCCTTCCTCAGTGGCTGTCCCAGCCCGATCATCTTGTTTTATTTGAGAAGGGCCTTTAGGTTAGCCTAATGTTGCTCCTTAAATTTATGGTGGGAACTAGTTTCCCATGCTAAATGTCAGTGTTTTAATTTAGTCTTGTACAGAAAACTTATGGAACCTAGGAATTCTAGTCTGGGCTGAAACCCTGGCCAAGAAACAGAGAGATTCTATCATAGAATAGGAATGATACATCTCATAAAGCTTTCTCTGTGATTCTAATTTACCTAGCTTGCTTCTTTTCTTGATCTTTAGAAAACAGTTTATTTGAATAAGAAGGGAAAGGCCAAACACCAGCTTGTGAGGAAGGCAGAAAGGAGGTGGCTGGTGCTCCTCCCTGACTGCTTATTCAGCACCAGGTCCTGGGGGATGTAGGAGGACATGGAAGAGGGGGCATCTAGTGACTGTTTCACTTTGTAATAATAAAAATGAAGTGTACTGTAGTAGTTTCTTTACACACTTTTATTCTGTCTGTCAGCAGCCCATGATGTAGATACTAGCATCCTCATTTCCTAGTTGAGGAAGCTTAAGCTCAGTTAAGTAACCTTCTTAAGGTCCTGTGCTGGTGAATGACAGAGCCAGTATTTGAACCTAAGTTTACTCCAACCCTGATGCTCCAGGCCTTTTTCAGCACTTCTATGATTTTTTGCCATGCAGCATTTAGACAGCATTTTGAGATACAGCTGGCCTAGAGAGGTGTTCTGCCTGATAATTAGCACCATTTGTTTGCCTTTTAGATAAGAAACAGATCGGGACTTTTTAAGAGATTGATAAAAACTAAGGTCTAATCAAATTTATGTCTATTTTTTTTATTGTTATGAAAATTTCTAAAAGTAAACAAAGCAAAAAAAGAACTATTTAAAAGAATAGAGCTGTGATTCTGGCAGAGGGGAAAATACAAGTTGAGGAACAGGCGGGTAACTCTAGTTATACAAGCAGGCTGGTTCTGCAGCTTGCTGAGGCCGCCAGCCTGCCGTCTAAAGCGTGTTACAACCATTATTTCCATCTCAAGTAAATTTTTTCTAACATTTTATCATTATTACTGTTACTAGTGAACTAATAAGACCACAGTAGATTATTCTGAGTCATCGTCAGAGTATTGAAAATTTGAAGGAGTCTCCAGAGAGCACCTGGTTTAGTCCTCAGATTTTAAAGCAGCCCCAGAGAAGTAACCCCTCTGCAGAAAATCCTATGATGTATTCCCAACAGAACTGGGAGCAGAACCAACCACCCCGCCCCAGTTCCAATTTGTGGTTCTTCATATACATACTCAGAGCCTCCATTCACGGCAATAGTCATCATCCTACATTTGCAGAGTTAGACTTTATTTAATTGGAAGCCAGCGCCTCCTTAGCTAATTCTCCATTTAATCCATATGCTGGGTTGTCTCCACCAATCAACTGCCCTTAATGTGGCAGTTCCTCTTGGAGTGAGAAGCTTGATCCCCTGGTCTGTGGTTTGGCTTGCTATTAACTCTCTCGAGTAACATGGTATGTGTGTTTATCAAAGTAGTGTTTTCATCCCCTGATCCCATTGAAACCAGGCTAAGTTTATTCCTTCCCTTCCTCACTCCTGATAACATTCCCTGCTTTCATGGGAGAGGAACTAGCGAGAGCCACATGCCGTTCCTCCAGCCTTAGCTCTCACTTTTCCCCTTTGTTTTCCATTCCTAGCTGTGATAGCAGTGCCCCTGATGCTCACAGTTGGTCAGGCTTGCTCCATCTGCCTGCTGCTTCTCTTTCTCTGTGCTGTCGGAGACTTCACATCCTCTTTTCCCTAACATCGCTCATTGTCAAAGCTGGTCCTCAGAGCTGCTCTGTCTCGACCTCCTTTTTCCACACTAAGGAAATAAAGCTCAGAGAGGCTCACTGATTTGCCCGAGAACACTGTGAGGAGGGGCGGGGCTGGGCCTGGAGCACAGGCTTCGGACTCCAGCCTGTGTCCTCTCCGCCTGCAGAGCCATCCTGTTTAGCAGTTACTGGGGACATGTGGACCCTGAAATCACTGAAATTGACTTAAATTAATTTTTAATTTTTGTTATAGTTTTTGTGCTTATTTATTTAATGTGTCGACTCCATAGCAATGGGTTTGATTTGGCTTTTCTTTTTTGGTATGGGGCGGAGCTTTATTAGATGCAGGCGTCTCTGTCTGGTCAACTATTCAGTACATTAGATTTTATTACATTATATACACTAGTATTTAGTATTATAGATCCTGAGGTTGTGGTATAGTACATCTTTCGGGGCTGTTCATTCTCACTGGTTCAGATACTTTGACTCCCTGTTTCCTGATGCCTGTACAGCAGGTGATATGGCCAGTTTGTCCTTTTGTCTGGAGAACTTTGACCCTAGAGCCTTATATATTTTCCTGTCAGTAACTGCCAAGCCCACAGTACCCCCTATTCTCTATACATGCTTATACAGAAGCATCCCTATGGCATGACTTCCTATGGCATGGCTGACCCAGAGCTCTTACTTCCATTTTTCTGTTACCAGCTTGTTACAGAGGCAAAGATTCCTGAGAAGCGAGCCTCACTTCCCAAGCCATCCTCTGCCCCAGCTGCCAGACCCGGCTCCAAGAGCGCTCAGACTGTTCCGAAAGCCCCACCAGCTGCCACTCCTGCCGCAGCTGTGTCAAGCAGTAGGACCTCCCCCATGGCTCTACCCAAGAGGCCCACTGGTGAGTATTGTCTAACCTTCCCTTCCATGGGAAGTCAAGGGGAGGAACATAGCACTTTGGCTTTGCCCCAGCCATAGCTCCAGCCAGCATCACAGGCAGCTGTGCAGGTCAGCCTGTAAACCAACCCTTAGTGCTGTACACTGAAAAGTGGCAACCCGGTGGGTTTAGTCACTTGACAATCCTGGAGCTCCATGTAAGGTTGACAATTCTGTATGTTCACAATAACCTTGAGTGAAGAAGACTGTCATCAGCTCCCAGGTAGAATTGACCATTCCTTTCTTTCTGAGCCCACAATGTGGCCGTGGGCTTGCATGATGATAAGAAATAGGCAGTTCAGTTCCACAAGCCTGTACTGATAACCTACTTCTAAGGCTGTGTGGAAGGCATTACAAGGACCGTAGAGAAGAGTAGACGCAGTACCTGGGCTTGCATGCTCTATAAGCTCAAGGTCTATACACGACTGTCCAGTTGACGCCTCTATTCCAGAACAGTTCCTTGCTCAAAGGGGGTACTCGGTAGTATTGAATGAATGAATGCTCAGTATTGGATGAGACAGCCAATAGGTCAGTTTGTTAAAAGTGGATATTTGTTTGTGCAGCCATCAAGTCTGAGGGAAAACTTGCAGATGTCAAGAAGGTGGCTGCAAAGTCTGCACCAGGTAATAACCCCATCCTCTGCTTTGTAGAACCCTAACTTGATTTCCCCCCTTTTCTGTGGCTACAAGGTTTCCTTTTGCTCTGATCCCCTGAACTCTTTGCTACCTCTTACTTCTACCTTTACAGCTGACTTGAGTCGCTCAAAGAGCACCTCCACCACTTCTGTGAAGAAAAGCACCACTTCAACTGGGGCAGCCCCCCTGGCAGGAGTGGCTTCCAACCGAGTCAAGCCCACACCCGTGTCTCCTCGGCCCTCTGTGACGCCTTCCAAGGACAAGAAGGCCACGCCAGCCAAGCCCAACTCCTCCACCCTCAGTCTGAGCCGCACGGGAACCAATGCTTCTACCCCTGATTTGAAGAATGTCCGCTCCAAGGTTGGCTCCACAGAAAACATCAAGCATCAGCCTGGAGGAGGCAAGGTAGATCGCAGGATCTTGGGGTCCTTGGCATGCTGGCCCCTGCTTCTTCCTCTGCCACATCCAGCCCTTTCTGCAGGCTTGCCTTGGCTCTCACACCAAAGCAAAGGGCCCACGAAAGAAATGGGGATGTCAGGACATCTGATTCAGAGTCTATTGAATTTCAGCCTGGGCTCCATAGCAGGCTTCGGTTCCCAGCGGCAGGGAAAAGAATGGGCTGAGCTCTGCGTTTTCTCTTCCCATTGCAGTCAGAGGGGCTTATGTTTTAGTTTGGAGGCAAAAAGGTTCTTAATACTTTTCAGAACAATCAGAAGAGGCCTCTGAGACTCAGCAGGGGTGAGGGACACTGGTCGTAAACCCTGGAACCCAGTGTTCACTGTTTTTCCCTGCACTGTGAATGTCAGATAGGCAGAAGGTGGAGGCCTCTGTGCACCACAGTCCTGAGTTGGGCGGCGGAGCCTCTGAAAGAGGACTAGGGCATCCTTTTGTGGCTAGGACGAGTTGCTGCAAGCCTCTGACTTTGCTAAACAAGAGGGCTGTGTAGAGTGTAGTGATGGAGAAAGGTACAACAGGCCACAGTGCCCACTTCAAGGATTTGCTGGTTGCATGCACCCCAGAATTGTTAACTTTTAGCAACCACGGGACTCAGTGTATGAAAAAGGTGGTGGCGAAAGTCCATCTGAGAATGTTCAAGTTCGGAAGCAGTGACCTTCTCATTTCTGACATTCTCTAAAACAAACCACCCCTCTTCTCCACCCCCATGCACACCCAGAGTAAGATACTTAAATTGGCTTAATCCGGAGCTGGTAAAAAATCAAGGAGGGACAGAAATGAGGCAGAACCATGTGACTGTTGGAAAACACTATGGCCAACTGGAATGGGGCTGGAATAAGGGCCTGAGAGTTGCCTTTGTTAAGAGACTGGCTCTGGCATACATAGCCAGGCCCCTGGGACCGTGGTACTGATGAACTGTCTCCCCCTTTCTTTGCCCTTCTTATGCTTTCATGTTGCAAAAGTTACAGGTGGTTTTGGCAGGAAGTTGAATGGCTTGGTTTACCAGCATACCTGAGGGGTGCAACATTTTCCTTTACTAACAAACAGTGGCTCCCTGTGACCATGACAGCATCCTTGGGGCATTTCAGAATGTTTGCATAGGCTGGCAGTGTGATTTGAAAATGATAACTTCCCCCTACACACACCCAGATTAGAATCACTACCTTGGTCATCTCAGCCCTCTCTGTATTTTTTCTCCATAAATGGTATCTTAATCTCTGCCTTACATCTCAGGACTTTGGCCTGTGGCTCCTCTCCCCATGGTCCTTGCTTCGAGGCTCTCTGGCTTGGTCTACCCTGGGAAATGTGCATTCTCCCCAGCAGCAAGGGTTGGCCTACAGCTGCCTGCTGTCCTGACCTGGACTCCTATCTTCCTTTCTTGGCATTTGGGCTCTTATCCTCTTTGTTTGAATTTGCCCCCCTTTATCTCCATCCAGGCCAAAATAGAGAAAAAAACAGAGGCAGCTGCTACAGCTCGAAAGCCTGAACCTAATGCAGTCACTAAAACAGCCGGCCCTATTGCGAGTGCACAGAAACCACCTGCTGGGAAAGTGAGTTGTGTCTAGACTTTTACCTCTTGAAGGTAAAAAATGGTAAAATATTCTTCCAGTCTGAGCCACTTTCCCTTCTCACACTTTGTTCCTATCCTGAACTAGCTTCTTCTTCTCCCCAGTGTTCCCTCCTCTGTGTTTGATGACTCAGCCATCAGAATATATTTTTTATTAACCCTGAAGATTAATAGAGTCAGCCCTTGGGGAATACTTATTCAGCTGGATAAAATGGCTCCAGAAACTTTGTCACTTCCCTCATACTGACTTGCATCTGAAGTCCACCCCTTATACGCACACACGTAGGCACAGAGAGCACCCAGGTTCTTCCTCGGTGACACTGGGCAATGACATTCTTCTGGAACCTGGAGCCCCTGTGCTTCAGCTTGAGCTGGGAAGTTCCTCTCATAATGCCACTGGGTATGGAGATAGCCTCATTTGTCCTGGTTTCCCAAGTTACCTCTTAGGTGAAAGTTAAGACGGTCATGCCTAACGGAGACCCCCTTAGCATAGGGGTCGTGTCATCATAGGTGTCCTAGTGCCAACTTGAAGACGGAGGTAAGCTGGAACTCTAAGCTTCACACCCTGGAGCCAAGGCACCTCCTGCTTGCTGTGGGACACCTTCCTCCCTTAGCTGTAGTACGTGGGTGGGTGGGCCTCTCTGGGGTGGGATGGCATTTGCACAGTTGGGGAGGTGAGGAAGGTTGTCTCGTGTGGCCTCTGGGTGACTGCTAGAGGTACTGTGGGTCTCTGGTTCAGACCAGTGCTCACTGGGAAGTGGTTTGCTAGCCAGTTATTCATCACTGACATTGTAAAGAAGGTAGGAAAGGAGGTGTATGGGCTGGAATTTCTGAGGGTGGGTTTCTCTACTCTGTGGAAAACCTCAGCCTGGAGGCTGCATCATTTGCAAAGGGCCTTCAGTCTGAAGAAAAGGAAGGTGGTAACATTCCTTCTTGAGAAGGCCCAACAAGAATTCTTTGTTGCAGATCCTTACAGCCGTAGCCTTTGTTTTGCTCGATTCCAGAGGGCACCATTGCTCACAGTACAGTGTGACTTTTACCCCTGGATTGTACATCAGAGCAGCCCTGCCTGGAGCTTGCTGCTGTCTTGTGTACATGAAGCTCAGAGGGCATAGGATTTGGACTGGAGAAGTTGTTTTAACCTTAGAATCAGTAAAGAAGTCTAGACCAAAACCTCTGGGCTCCATGTGGCAGTGTGGCAGCTGCCTAGGCTGTAGCTTGTGCTCCAGCTGGTATCCAGGGTTTGATTTGGGCTTGAGATTCTACGTGGAAGGCCCAGTAGCCTCTTTGAGTCATTTTCATTTATATCTGAGTAATGTCCCTTTCTTCCTGTTGGTATCATTTGTGCCTCATTAACCAGCTGCCCAGTGGCTCTCAGAGCACTCTCGTTTCCAAGAGTGGGTGGCCGCAACAGTTTCAGGCCCCGAATGTTAAGCCAGATGCCCTCCTTGGGCAGGGACCTGTCCAAATCAGCAGGGCCCCTGCATAGAGGAACCAGAGGACGCTGTGTCCCCACTTTTGGGGTCCTGCTGCTGTCTGGGCCTTGAGAACGATAGCCCAAGAAATAGTGATGTCATGGTGATCATGTAGCATTTGTGCACCATCTGCCTCTGTCGTCGTGTTGTTTGTTCATGTTTTCACTCCCTTTCTTGCTCCTTCAGATTTCTTCTCCTGTGCTTTTCCACACCTGCTCTGCTGAAGGTGGGGGTGGAGTTTTAACAATACCATTTGTTGGTCATTGTGGTCATGTGTGAAGTCACTGCCTGCCCTGTGTCAGTTCTAACCAGCCCTCCCCCCTTGTGTTGTTTTCTTCTGTTCTCTAACACTCCAGGTCCAGATAGTCTCCAAAAAAATGAACTACAGCCATATTCAGTCCAAGTGTGGTTCCAAGGACAATATTAAGCATGTCCCTGGAGGTGGTAATGTAAGTATGAGCCCTGGACGGCTAGTGTCTGAGGCACAGCCCACTGCAGAGTATGCTGGGGAGAGGGCCACTGCCCATGCAGATGGGACCGTAGAGGCCTGGGCCAGGGCGCACAAAGCAATCTAGGGAATTGAGGGAAGACATTAACACTCAAAAGTGTTTACAGTAGGTGTTTCTGGTGATCCCCTAAACAACAACGACCTGTTGCTGCCCACTTGGTATCTTCTAACCCTGTGGGTGGGAGTCTCTTGGTTCTCTAGCTACATCAGAGACCTGGTCTGAGGGCAGCGGTCAGCAACAGGCCTGTTACTTGTCTTGAGTCCACTCATAGGGATCAAGGTGGGGCTACTGCCAAGGCTACAGCTGCAGAACAGGTGCCTGGAAGGGTTCCTCCAGGCTTCGCAGCTCCTGGCAGGGTACTTACACACTTCCCATGTGGCATCGGTGGTGGTTCCTACTCTGAGACAGAAGTCTAAATTTGTCCAAAGACCACCTTTGAATCCCTGTTACTACAGTATCAGAGAATTAATCAACATTTTCCTCTTCTGCCCTTTCTCTGCTTTTTTTTCTTACTTGCCTTCTCTCTTTTTTTTCCTCTTTCTACTTTCTCCTTTCCTCTTTACCTTGTCCCGTTTTCCATTCTGCTCTTGTTCCCCCCATATTTTCCAGTTTTTTCTCTCTTTTATTTCCTTTTCTCTCTGTCCCCTTCCCTCTTCCATCTAACTGTCCTTCCTTTTATCATGCTGCTATTCTGTGCTGGCCCTAAAATCTGTGTTGAGGACACAGAGATGACTCCAGCTCACAGAGGTTCTGGTCTAGGGAGAGACAGGGCAAAGTGTCATTTTCATTAGAATGTCTTGTGCATTTTCTACTTGCCCCGCCCCTATGACAGTGCTCAGGCAGAGTGGGGCTCTGCAGTGTGGAGCCAGTGTCATCTGTGAAGCTGTCCACTTGAAGCCTCTGCCCTTCCCTGCTTCTCCACATGTGGGTTTCCAACCCCAAGACTGAGAGCTCCATCCTATCTGAGCCACTCAGTTCCTTTTCCTCGCTAAGGAACTAAGTCCGTGCCTTGGTGGCCATGCCAGTCTGCCCAAGACCTATAAACACATTCCCACCCCCAACAGTTATGACCACTCCTTTCTTGCCCCACTCAAATCTCTCTTACTGCACCCCCTCCTAACCACCGTCCTCCTGGTGTGAGCTGACGCTGCTCCCCCTTTGCACTGAGGTACTCCATGAACAGCGGGAGTGTGCTTGGACAGCTTGGTAGTTGGCCAAGCATTAGCCAGCCTGACATAGGATCAGCTGAGGTGGGTGAAGCTTTTAAAAGCAATCAGTGTCTGAGGTGATTCAAGATTCAGCCTAGGAAGGGCCCAGGTAGGCATTGGCCCTAGCTTTTCCTTTCAGGTTTTTGCCCTGGGTGAAAACAAAAGGTGAACAGGAATTCAGAGGCAGTTTGGTGCAGTTGTGTGGGTTTGACATAGGAATGCATTTATCTATGTTGTGTGGTGTACCAAAGAGCTCCAGAAATAGTCATCATTATCAATCACCCACTATGGTCTTTCCATACTGCCTACGCGTGACTTCAGACAAGATTTGTTAGAAGTGGGGGGCTATACTTTTTAAAAAGCATTTTCTATCAGTTCATTAGACACACAACATTAGGAAACCACTTGAGAGCAGTGTTTCCAGGTGGGAAGAGGAGAGTGAACAGTGGCAGCCAGAGGTTAGGCTGAGGTACTTTAGTTCCTTCCATGACCTCCATGAGCCCCGTCATAACACCACGGTAACTAAACATGCAATTTAGGAACAGTGGGCCTGCCGTGCAAACAGAACAGCATTACGCTTCTAAGGCCTATCCTAACCACCCCCCCCCCGCCCCCATACACACATTTACCCCTTGATGACAGGGAGAAGGACATCAGGAGAAGGAAGAGAGTGACGCATTGATCAGGTCAGTGTAGTGGCTCCTTCAATGGCTGGGCCCAGTTTAAACTTTTGTGGCAGTTTTGGTTCCATTTCACCTTGTGAGGAGAATATGTATGCATAGTGGGTTCAGGACCCTTCTGCAGTGTCATTTCAACAAGCATATATTGATATATCTGCAGTAAGCCTGAAGGTCATCACAGGTCAGTGGGGATACTTGGATAAACCTAAGGCTAGAACAAGATGACATCAAGGACATCATACATGAAGAAAGCAAAAAGTCATTAAAAGAAAAGACAAAGTAGATGTCAGAAGAGACTCCGAAACTTGCTCTAGAATGTAGAATGGAAGAAATGACGAAGTAAATGAGCTGAACAGGAAATTTCAAAGGGCGGCTGGAGAAGAGAGTAAGGTATTATAATTAAATATGCAAAGAGCTGGAGTTAGAAAACTAAAAGGGAAGCACATGCTCAGCATTTCTCAAGTGGAAAGAACTGAAGAAAAAATACAAGCCTCGTGTTGCAGTATTGAAGGATTCTATTATATTGAATGGTGCAATAAGCCTCAAAGGAAGGTGGAAGGGATACACAGAGTCACTGTACTAAAAATTGGTTGACATTCAACCACTTCAGGAGGTAGCATATGAGCAGGAACCAATGGTGTTGAAGGAAGAAGTCCAACCTGCTCTAAAGGCGTTGGTGAAAAACAAGGCACCAGGAATTGATGGAATACCGGTTGAGGTATTTTTAACAAACATAAAATACTAGAATCACTCACTCATCTGTGCCAAGAAATTTGGAAGACAGCTGCCTAGCCAGCTAACCGGAAGAGATCCATGTTTGTGCCCGTTCCATAGAAAGGTGATCCAACAGAATGTGGAAATTACTGAACAATATTAGTAATGTCACACTCAAGTAAAATTTTGTGGAAAATCTTTCAAAAACGGTTGCAGCAGTACCTCAACAGGGAACTACCAGAAATTCAAGCCCGATTTGGAAGAAGACGTGGAATGAGGGATATTATTGCTGATGTCAGATGGATCTTAGCTAAAATTAGAGGATGTCAGAAAGATGTTTACCTGTATTTTATTGACTATGCAAAGGCATTTGACTGTGTGGATTATACCAAGCTATGGATAACATTGCGAAGAATGGGAATTCCAGAACTCTTAATTGTGCTCATGTGGAATTTGTGCACAGACCAAGAGGCAGTAGTTCAAACAGGGGGATACTGTGTGTTTTAAAATCAGGAAAGATGTGTATCAGGATTGTATCCTTTTACCATACTTACTAAATCTGTATGCTGAGCAAAGAATCCGAGAAGCTGGACCATATGAAGAAGAGCACAGCATCAGGATTGGTGGAAGACTTGTTAACAACCTGCGGATATACAGATGACACAACCTTGCTTGCTGAAAGTGAAGAGGATTTGAAGCACTTAACTGAAGAAGACCGAAGACTACAGCCCTCAGTATGGATTGCACCTAAACATAAAGAAAACGGAAATTCTCACAACTGGACCAAAAAACAACATCATGATAAACAGAAGATACTGAAGTTGTTTAAAGTGTTGAAAAGCAAAGATACCACTTTGAGGACTAAGGTGCATTTGTCTCATATGCATGTGAAAGCTGAACAATGAATAAGGAAGAAAGACCAAAGAAGAATCGATGCCTTTGAATTATGGTGTTGACGAAGAATATTGAATATGCCATGGACTGCCAGAAAAATGAACAGATCTGTCTTGGAAGCAGTACAGCCAGAATGTTTCTTAGAAGTGAGGATGGCAAGATGTCACCTCATGTACTTTGGACATGTTCCCAGGAGGGACCAGTCCCTGGAGAAGGACATCAGTCATGCTTCTTAAAGTAGAGGGTCAGTGAAAAAGAGAAAAGACCCTCAATGAGATGAATTGACGCAGTGGCTGCAACAGTGGGCTTAAACATAGCAACGATTGTAAGAATGGCACAGGACCAGGTAGTATTTCATTCTGTTGTATATGGGGTCTCTATGAGTCAGAACTGACTCGACAGCACTTAACAACAACAGAGCAGGATACAGTGGGTGCAGTGGTTGGTTGTGTACCAAGAAGAGACTCACGGGGAGAGGGCATTGGCTTCCGCAGGCCATGAGGCCTCACGGGAGGGGACCTTTGTGCTAGTCCTTGAAGGACAAGAGTCGCACATCCTTGGCTAGAGAAGCAGCACGTGACTCCCTGAGGCTGGAGCATAGAGCAGTGGGGAGTAGAGAGAAAGACGCATGGGGAAGATGTTTGCCAGCCACGTACAGAGTCGTCTGCAGGCCAGCCCAAAGAGGTAGAGCTTTATCTTAGAGGCAATGGGCACTGTTAAGCAAATGGGACACAACTAAGCTTTTTTAAACTTTTAGTTACGGAAATTTTCAAACATATGCAAAAGTAGGAAAAATAGTAAAATGAACTTGATATACCATATAAAAAAACCCAGCTTCAATTATTACCTAATGGCCAATATTTTTTTTAATTATATATGCCCACTCTGAGTATTTTAGAGCCAGTCTCACATAAATCGTTTCATCTGCAAATATTTCACCATATAGCTTGAAAAGAGAAAGACTCTTTAAAAAAAAAAAAACTAACATAACCCCACTAACACTTTGCGGACCTTATTTGGACCCTGATTGGAATGAGCAAACAATGGTCTGTAAATTGTGATTGGTTGATTTGTGTCTTAGGTCTCTTTGATTCTTAAATTCCTTTTACTCTATAAGTTCCCTCTCCTTCCCCCGACCCCCAGCAATTTTTTCATGAGTAAACTGGGTGGCTTGTTCTAGAATCTGGATTTTTCTGATTATCCATGGTTTCATTTAACATATTCCTTTGTCCCTCAATTTTCTGTAAGTTGATTCAGGTTTGAGTTTTTTTTTTCCTCCATACTAGCAAGACTTTCATAGAAAAGGTGTTTTTCCGTCAGGAGGCACTTCATGTCTCATTCTTCCGGTTACCTCTTTGTTGGTCACTTCTGTGCGGGCAGCTGTTGTTGCTCAGTACCTAGGTCCATGAGTTCCATAAGAACTTACAGTGGAGAAACTCTCCTTCTGTCACTCGTATGTCTACAGAGTGCAACCTCCCCTCAGCGACTAGGCTTTGAGCCATGACTATGCAAGAGGTAGAGAAGTGGAGACTTGGAGAACATGCTGTCAAGAATATGGGGGGCATTCCCAGGCCTTCTAGGGTGACTTCTGTTAAGGCCTCACACGTGATCCCAGGGCTGCCCTTTCAGTTCAGGGATCGTGCAAGCTGAGCATGTCACTGTTGCTACTAGCACATGGTAGGCAGATTGGCTTGGTTTAAGCAGTTGCTAGATCTTTTGCTGGGAAAAGTACACTTTCTCTCCGCTACCTTTGTGAGGAACAAGAGCAGGGAGATGTGTGGGTGAGGCCATCGTGGCCTCCTCTTCTTAATTTGGCCATTTTTTCCCCTGACGGATAAAACATGATGCCTCATTCTAACCTCAGATACTGTATTTACAGTGGTTTGAACACCAATTCTGTAGCTGGGGTTGCCTGCAATGTGTCATAAACTCCTTCTATTTTAGGGATACCTTTATAAATATCTGAGGAATGAACTATAGATGGAGGAGAAAAAGAAGACATTGATCTTGTATAGGGAAAATTGCACCCTTGTTGGAAAGATGAGACAGAGCGGACACCGCATTGTGACTACTAGCGGAGTATTCAGCATACATTGGGTACCCTGTAAATGATTATTGAACACACGAGGCAATTACTGTACTGTTCTTGATGACGTGAGGAAGAGATGGACTGAAGCTAGAGCCAGGAAAGTCTTTGGAGAAGGTGGCCTTTGAGCTGGGCCTTGAAGGGTGGGAGGAGGACGTAATGGTCTTGCTAGGTAGGGGAACAGCATGAGCAGAAACCTCCAGGCAAGACTGAGAATAACTCAGCAAGCTGACAGTCATGGGTGGATACCCTGTGCCAGACCTTGTGCTAGGGGCAGAAATAAAAAAATACAGTAGACACCACATCTGCCCTCTGGAGACCCTATTTCCTGACACTGGAGAAAGGACAAGGGTCCCTGTTATAGAATAAGTTGTATTCTCAAAAAAAAAAAAAAAAATGTTGAATTCCTGGCCCTTATACCTGTGGATGTGATCCTGTTTGGAAATAGGTTTGTTGTTGTTGTTGTTGTTACATATTAATGAGAGGTCATACCCGTATGGGGTGGGTCTTAAACCTAATCACTTCTGAGGTATAAAAACACCAGAATAGACACTGACACACACAGGGTGAAGAGGAAGACAGAGACAGACAGATGCATCTCCAAGCCCAGGAATGCCAAGAATTACTGGCAGATACTAGAAGCTGAAGTAGACAAAGAAGCATCTCCTGCTATAGCCACACCCTGAATTCAGACTTTTGGCCTCCAGAACTGTGAGAAAATAAATTTCTGTTCTTTAAAGCAACCCACTTGTGGTATTTGTGTTACGGCAGCACTAGATAACTAAGACAGCCCTAGAAGATAACCATTTAACAACATTGTGGTGAAACCCCACTAGAATGGTGTGTGACTGACCCACTGGCAGGACTTTACAGGCCACCACATAACAGGGTTGATTGTGGTGGAAAGCCAGGTTTTTACAGTACCAGGGAGCAGGCAGGCCACTCACAGGAACCCTAGAGTCCCCGTCGTAGGATCCCAGAGGGAACTCACATCTGTGGATGTTGTTTTCCTGATTTAAAGAAGTTCTGTCAGTCCTGGTACAGATATTTTCCAATGCTCCTGTAGGGCACACATTGATGAAAGTCTCTTGGCTGTCTTAAAAGCAGGACCAAGTATAGAGGACCCCCAAAGGGATTTCTGTACCGTCATTCATTTTTAATAATCTTACAAGGCAGTTCGTCCTTTTGATTATTCACCAAACATGGGCAGCATGCCAGCTTAGCGAATAGCCTTGTGAGGGGAGGCCTGTAGGGAGCAGAAGGGCAGGCCATGCAGAGTCTCTGCAGATACAGTGCTGCAGGCTGCTGGGGAGGCCCAGTGAACACATTGACTGTACGCAGCAGAGCTTTTCTACTACCTGGTGGGAGAGTGAGGTGGCCTTTCTTGCAAATGGTTGCTAAACATTTGAAAAAAGTTAAGCTTAGTAATAACCAAAGCTACTAAAACAAACCATATTTCACTGTAAATTAGCAAGGTTTTTTCTTTCTTTAACACGAATATCCAATGCTGGGAGGATATGGTGAGACAAACACATAAGCTCTGCTAGTGGAGGTGTCAGTTGTAGCATTTCTGGAAAGTACCTGGGGAGTAGTTTTCCAGAACCTTAAAACAGTCTAACTCTTTGACTGGGTAGCTGCACTTCCTAGGCATGTCACCTAAGGGAGTCATCAGAGTTGCGAAGACCTATTTCTAAAAATAGTCATTGCTGCCATGTTTATAATAGTGAAAAACTGGAGGTGAACTCAATATTCAAGATTAGAAATAGGGTTAGGTTCATAGAGAATATTAATAGGATAAATTATTATGTGGCTGTTTTCTTTGCAGAAATATCTGGGACAATGCTTACAATGAGGCTTCAGTGGGAATACAAAATCTTACACATACACATGGCTGTACTCAGCCATGAGGGGGAAATGCTTTTAAAATACTGGTAGAAAATATGCCAAAATGTTATTCCAGATTATCTCTGGGCAAGGGGTTTATGGGTAAGTTTTTGAAGTAAAACAAAACCAACATTTTAGGAGAACCTTGAGGTTTGGTCCCAGAAAAGTGGGAGAACTGCCTGTGAAGAGGGTGCACCAGGAGGGTCAAGAAGGAAAGGCCTGTGTGTGTGGGCAACAGATTGGACTGGTCTGGCTGGAGCAGGGGGTCAGAAGCAAAGAGCAGGGCCAGGATGATTCGAGGGCTATTTCAGGCATTTGGGAAGGTGACCCTGACCTTGAGCAGACTGAGACAGGGGTGACAGAGGGAGAAAATAAACTTGAACATGGAGAAGATTATAAAGGTAGCGTAGATTTGGTCTTGACAGTCTCTCTCTCTGAGGTAACGATTTCTTTCGTGTTCTTTTCATCAGGTTCAGATTCAGAACAAGAAAGTGGACATATCTAAAGTCTCCTCCAAATGTGGATCCAAGGCCAACATCAAGCACAAGCCTGGTGAGTGGTGCCTCTCGCCCACCGGAACTCCCAGGGGCGAGTAGGCCTGCCATGGGCCAGTTGGGCAGCCCCGTGACTGGAGAGGGTCTCATTCCTGCATCTTACCATTCCACGAAGATTCAGGGATCTACCTCCCAGCAGGCAGGACACAGTGGTGGAAACACAGCCTGCAGGCCTGTCAAGGAGGGAGGAGCAGAACGCTAAGATCCTAGCTGGAGGAGGACCAGTTTGTAAAGGCCACCCTTTGCATGGGTATTCTCTTGAACACCTGCTGTGTGCATGGTGTGTGGACCTAGACCTAGAAGATCTAGGCTGGGAGCCTGGGTCCACTCCCGCAGGAGCTCTGGAGAGAGTGGTGTTTGGGACTTGCCTGTCAGATTCAGAAGCAAAGGAGGCTCCTAAGTGAAGCATCACCTAGCAGCCCTGGCAGGAGCTAGAGAGCCACAGAGTAATTCTCAGCAAAGAATGTAATCCATTTTAGAACATATTCTATTTAAAGGATCAAAACAATTTGGCCCTTGGCTAACCTTCATTTTTTTCCCTTTCATTTTATTACAAACCAACTGAACTATTGCCATGAGATGTTTGGATGTACCTAAATAATATCAGCAACTTTAGCCTCTTTTTTTCTTAGAGCCAGGAAAGTCTCTTGTAAAATTATATGTAACACAATATTTGCCATTTCACGCTTTATCTGGTATACAACTTAGTGATACCAGCTACCGTTGTCAAGTTGTGCAACCATTACCCTTAATTGAAGCCATTTTTCTTTAATCTGGAAAACCCACTCCTGAGAGGTACCCCTTCCCTAGTGACATTAAGTTCGGCTGAAACTAGAACTCCGGTGTGTTGGACACCTGGAGGCAGGAACTTGGGTGTCGGGGTTTGCCATGTGAACTGAGAAAGGGAATAGAAGGGGAGAGAGAAGGGGTCATAAGGGGAGCCAAGCTGCTGAGCCTCAGAAGGGCTGGGCACCCAGCTGAGGGAATCTGGCCACGAGCTCCCTCTCCCCACTTCGACCTCTGGTCAGTAAGCTCTGAGCCTTCCCTCCCCACCCTGGCTGGCGGGCACTAGGGACCTGTCGGGCTGGGGCTGGGCTGGGCTGGTTCGAGTCTGCCCTTTTTCCAACTCACAGTCCCCAGGCCACTCACCTCTTTCTACCTTTCCTTCTTATCACTGTCGTGGGATTCATTTAACAGGCTCAGACATGCTAGCCACATCCTGCACCTGTCAACCACTAGCTTGGTGACTTTGGGCAAGTGATTTTTTCCAGCCTCAGTTTTAGCAGCTTTAAAACAATGATCACAACCCTGACAGACAGGGCATTCCTGAAAATTGAGGAGGCTGTGTTCAAGAGAGCTACACTGCCTGGTTAGCCTCCCTCCCTCCCTACCTCTCCCCACACGAAGGAGCCATCACACTGCCATGAGGGGATTCTCCCTAGGCTGCCCTCTGCATGCAGTCTGCTGAGCCGGTTAGCAGTTGCACACTGGAGGCTGGGAGGGCTAGGAGGGTGCGGTGCTGGCACGGGGCTTTTCTTTGCTATGGCGGTGTTCCCACTGCTGGACGGAAAGACTGTCTCAGCCTGACTGGGGTCAGAGCAGCCCTGTCTTAATGTCTGTACACACGGAGTGCCTCCTCGTTTTTCCTCAGAAGCACTGGGGAGCAGGTCACATTTCTCCCTTTCTAGATTGGGCGCACAGCTAGCATTCGGCCAAGCTTGAACTCCTGCTCCAGCCTCTTGGCTCTACCTGCGGGGCTATTTCTCTGCCATCCTTAGTGACCAGTTGATTCTTCTCTGGTTCCAGGCGGAGGAGATGTCAAGATTGAAAGTCAGAAGTTGAACTTCAAGGAGAAGGCCCAGGCGAAGGTGGGATCCCTCGATAATGTGGGCCACCTGCCTGCCGGAGGTGCCGTGAAGGTAGCCAGTGGGTCACAAGGGGGATACAGCTGGGCAGGGGTGGGAGTTGTGCAGCGAGGGTCAGGGTCCCAGCAGGTGGGCACCTGTCACCGCCCCACAGTCTCTTCAGGAGTCATGTCTTCACCCACCATTGCTGTGTTCCCATCGTCCATTATCAGTCCTGAGTGACGCAGGAGAGATATGAAGCCCCCACCTACCTACATCTTGTCTGCCCTTGCTCCTGAGCTCAGCATGTGCCCTGAGGAGCCATGGCCTCCCTTACCTATTGAGGCTCTGAGCCCGTCCCAGCCATTCGAAGAGGGACTGTGGGCTGGGTTGTAGACCGCCACAAGGTGGGGTCTGTACCTTACACAGTCTTGCCATCTGCCTCAGGAGAGGAACGTGCATGCTTGCTCCATGGCAGGCTCTGTTCCTGGCCTGGGAGCAGGATGGCACGTTTTGGAATGCCAGGGGGAGCAGGCTTGGCAGCCACCTGGCTCTGGAGGGCCTGCCCATGGCCACCCCAGCTCAGCGCTGGGGGAGAACTGCCCATCCTCAGGACTGGCTGGCCTTATCCTCCGTCGTTTTCATCCCACCCCACTTCCACAGTCCTGTGAGACCCTCTGTGTGCCAAGACATTGTCTGTCTTTTGTTCCGTGGTGTTGTGGGTAGGGAGCCCGTGGGGCAGCACCTGGCGGGCTTCCAAGCATGAGACAGCTTCAGCTGCTGGGGGAAGGGTGAGCAGGGAGCGCTGGGGCAGCTGTTCAGGGCCTCCTTCCCGCATCCAGTTGCCCAACCTCGTGGCCCCCAGCCCATCCTGTCATCCTGTCCTCTGTCAGGGCACCGATCCAAGACCTGCCCAGCTTCGCTGAGCATTTCTGGGGTCCTTGGGTTCTCGGTTCACACCAACACCCCATGAGGATGCTGTTCTTGAGCCTGCTGTGACCTGACTCTTGTCTCAGGAGAGCGTTTACTCGGGTTTAGGCACTTGTCAGTGGCCAGCAGCAAGTGACCGCAGCCCAGGACTCAAGCCTGGGTGTTTCCACCCCCAGATCCACGGCTTTTTTCTTTATTCACATTATCTCCCTTTCCTTATTATTTCTGTAATTATTTTTCCAGTACAGAGGCTTGTTCCTTTCTTGATTCTGATTAAAACCCACTGCAGAGTCCCTGTTGTCTCCTTTTGGGATGAAGGTTGAACCGTAAGGGGTTCAGACATCCTGGGGCCCAGGTCTTCCAGTCCCCAGTAGCCTCCCACCATTATTCCCTCTCTCTGCTTTGCTCACTCTGTGTGTTCACGGTCCCCAAGTGTCCTTGTCCTCCCCTAAAGCCTACAGGCCCCAGACGTCTCCCTGCTCACATCTCCTTGGCACTTCCTTTGCTCATCATATCTTGTCTGCTTCCCCAGGGCCACCTTCTTCCTCTGTCCCCTGTGTCCAGGCCCCAGAACGGTGCCCCACACAGAAGCAGCATCAGATAGATGACCGGGCAGGGCCCAGGTGTTGCTCAGGAAGCACCTGAGAGCACACTGTGTGCAGGAGGTGCTCTGGGCTTCTTCCGGTCAGAGGTGTCAGGCCAAGTCCAGCCCCACAGCCTTGAGATTGTCCTTCAGTTTTTCCTAATATTTGTTGTCAATGCTCCTTTTTTACTTGGTACCAGCCTTGTGCAGAGGCCTAGCACCTCTCACTCAGCACCTTGGGGAGTGTGTCACCGTCAGGGCCGCCCAGCTGGGACCAGAACCGCGCTCACCTCCCAGAGCCCCAGGCTCCTGTTCTGCACGCTGGCTGGTGTCAGGCGGGGCTGCCAGGGCAAGATCCTCCCTCCGATTGGGCCTTAATCCAGGGGCGCAGGGGGCAGGGGTGGGGGCTGTGTGCATCCACTGTCTCTCCATCCCACTCCCCCCCAACTGACCCTGCACTGTCTCCCCCACTGTTTCATTGTAGACTGAGGGCGGTGGCGAGGCCCCTCCGTGTCCGGGCCCCCTTGCTGGGGAGGAGCCTGCCATCCCTGAGGCGGCGCCCGAAGCTGGCACCCCCACTTTGGCCAGTGGCCTCAGTGGCCACACCACCCTGTCAGGGGGTGGTGACCAAAGGGAGGCCCAGGCCTTGGACAGCCAGATCCAGGAGACAAGTAAGTGGCTGGGCTCAGCCTGGGGGCCAGCCAGGGGCCCCGCCACTGGCCGCAAATTGAAACTCCTTTGTTGACTAGAGTGTGGCCTCAATTTTAACGAAGCAACCTTTTATTTTCCAGGCATCTAATGATGACATTCTGGTCTCGTCTTCCGTCCCCTGTGTGCCCCTCTTGTCTCCCTGTTGCCCTTTCCCTTTCCCCCTTCCGTGTCACTGCAGATTGAGACCTACAGGCTGACGTTCCGGGCAAACGCCAGGGCCCGCACCGACCATGGGGCTGACATTGTCTCCCGGCCCCCCCACTTCCCTGGCGGCCCCAACTCGGGTACCCGGGCCCCTGGTTCCTTCTCCCAGGCTGCCCACTAGACATGTGACCACGTGGGCACTGGGCAGCCCACTAGGCCCCTCCCCTTCTGCCTCACTCGCCAGGGCAGCAGCAATCCCACCACCACACCTCCTCCCACTGCCTCCCCTGGGCCTGGCTCCCTGCTTTGCTTCTGTCCCCACCCTGTGCCACTGTGTCCCGGAAGAGGCTGGGGGGCGGTGAGATGGGTGAGGCTAAGTTGGGATCTTGTGGGGTCTAGGAGAGGGGGAACTGGATTCCAACCTTCTCTTTGTTTGGTGTTTTGGACTGAACCCCAGAGAAACTGCCATGCCCTCCCTGTCCCTGCGACCACCTGGAGGAAGAGCAGAGGTGGATCTGGGTGATGGGTGCACTGCCTGCCTCCCCTGGAGCCCACTAAGCCGCTGCCTCTCCCATGCACCCCACAGGGACACCCGTCATGCGGGTGGGGTCAGCCCCCTACTCGCTGTCTTGCCCCAGGTTAGTTAGGGGTCCGTGCTCAACCTGGCCCTGCTGCTTTCTGTACCTGGCCCTGCTGCTGTCAGAATTTTCTTTTATTCATTTATCTTTTATTTTGTTTGTTTCTAATAACCTAAAAACTGGTGGAGTAGTTTTGCAGGTTGAGGCCATGCCTAAATGAAAGTCCTCAGTAGGTGTTGAAGGAAAGAGGGATGGGAGATCTTTATGCCTACACCCAGGAGGATGTCCAGCCTTGGGGGCTGGAGCTGCCCGCCCTGTAGGGCCAGTCCTACTTGGCCAGCCTGGGCCCTGGAGATGGGCGGGCAGGGAAGGGCCCGTGGTGGGGCAGCGGCCCAGTGAACAGGCCGAAGCACTAGGTGCTGGTCAGTGTGGAATGGTGGTTGGCATTGTGTGTGTATGCTGCTTCTCTCTTCTAACCAAGAGGCTGGTTTTGGCATCTCTGTCTCGTTCCCTGCGATCTGGTGGGAGATACAAGCCCAGGGTTGGGGGAACAAGGAAAGGCTAAGGACCTCAAGATCCTCCGGTCTGAACTTATGGGCCTAGGACACTCAGGCCCTCCCTGGGGGAGCTAGAGGTGTCCAGAACTCATGTGGATAGTGCGGAATCAGGTCTGGAAATTTAAAATAAGGGCATGAGACTGAGGCTAGCCTGCAGAAGGGTGTCCCAGCTGGGCCCGGTCTTGGGGGGCTGTAGTGTTGGGAAATCCTGGGAATTGTATTGACATGAAGAGTCTTATTGCACTTGTATTTTTTGTATTAAAGTTTGCATGGTTTCTAATAAAGAATTAAAATGTAACAGTTTGTGGTGAAATGGCCTGGGAGTGCCCCGGGCTTCTCCTGGAAGAGCATTTCCTGCTGTGCAGATTTGCCCCTGAGGAGGCCCTCCTCTCAGCTTCAACCCCTCTGCTCCTGGCGTCCCTCGGAGCTGGAGAAGGCAAGGGTCTTTGCATAGGTTCAGACGTGATCTCTGTGTATAGGGAGAACATCCTTGGGCCTGGCGGTGTCTTCTCATTTCTTAGAATTACCCCTGGGGAGGCCTGACACTGCATCCGCAGCTCCCCAGCACATCACGAGAAGCTGGAGGTGGCGGCATCTTGTGGAAAAGTGCTCTCGGAGCCAGGGAAAGGCTTTCCTCCCCAGAGACTGCAGAGTGCTTCAACTAACTGTGCCAGTGACATGAGGGCACCGGGGCTTTGACAGCAGGAGGAAGCAGTTGAGGGAAGGGGGCAGTCAGGAGACACAACAGGGACAGCAGTGCAGGCCATACAGGTCCTGGGTCTGCAGGGTGATTGGACAGTGGAATCCTCTCACCCAGAGCTAGGGTGGAAGCAGTGACCCGAGGGGAGCGCTCTCTGTGTCTGCTCACAGCGCCGCTTAAACGTCCTATGAGCCAGAGAAACTGAGAAGGCTGTCCTGCCAGGTGAGGGCACCTGTGTGATGTGTGCCATGCTGCAGCCCCTTGGGCGGCTATTTCTGTATTTCCCCATTTGCTTATGGCCATTACCCTCATCAATCTGTGATCCTGTTGTAAACATTTAAAGACTAAATAAAGCCGTGTGATGTCCCACCACCAGGGCCCTGCGCTTCCTTCCTCCATGTCCTAATTGGTCTCTGCTTCCCAGCTAGTCCTCTTGCAGAGGAGCTGGTGCGCTGTCCTGATGACCTCAGCCCCCAGCTGTGAATCCCAGGTGTGACCAGGGGAACATACCAGCTGTACTTGTGGCAAAAGCTGCTGGATAAACCCTTGAAGGCTAAGGTCCAAGAGGCCTTGGTTGTCTGGGGACCTCTCCCCACAATCTGCCTGGGCCTAGGGGGTGACAACCAACGAGAACACACAGAGGACCACTGCACAGGGAGCCATGGGTAGACCCTAGACCCAAGCAGATTTGGAGGACAACCCCAGAGGAGCAGCGATCCCGGAAGATTGGGGTTGGCACAAGAAGTTCCAGTCGGTGATAGGCACTGCTGACACTCTCAGTGGGGTGGCTCCTCAGCCTCTTCTTCCCTGAGACCATGGGCCTTGTCCCCCAGCAGTAAGCATCTGTCCTATCCCTTCTATGCCTGCCTTCTCCCTCAGTTTGGGAAAGGGTGGCCCATAGCCCAGTGTGCTGAGGCCCTGAGAGAGGACCCCAGAGAAAGCAATGCTCACAAGGGATAAATAGAACTTTATTTTAAATAAACATATGCACTCTGTACACAGCCCCAGTGGAAGCGGGGCTCAGTCATCAGCTGCCTTGCGCACGTCAAAGCTGCCACAGGGTCCCCGCAGCAGTTCTGCCAGGAGGGCGAGCAGCTGCCCATGTTCCTGCTGCACGCTGGGTGGCAGTGCAGCCAGCTCGCTGCGTAGGCTCTGCTCCACCATGCGTCCCAGGGCTCGGCGCAGCTCCCTCAGCAGCCGCACGGTGCGCGAGTCGCCCTCCAGCCTCAGCAGGTCATTGTCACTCAGTGAGATGGTGGCCCGGCGCCCATCATCTGGGGGAAGAAGAGATGGGGGATGCCAAAGTGAGGCCAGGCCCGAGACAATGGAGCTGCCTGAGGAGCTGGGGGGAGGGTCTGCAGGTACCCACCACGGATGTGGACATCCCCATCGGTCAGTAGCAGCACAGCTAGTGGGTGCACCTGTGAGGAGTCCCGGACGAAGACACTGCCGTTGGACTTGACGGCCATGAAGTACGTCAGCCACCGGCTCCGTAGCCGCGTGGCCTCCCTAGGGAACACAGGACTGGGTGAGGGCACCATTCTGGCCTTTCCCAGCTACCCTGCCCCGCCCTGCCTGCCCCCCAACCTGTTAATGGTCGACTTGTGCAGCAGAATGTTGCCTGATTTGGTCCTGTATGTGACACTGTTGGGCTTGAACTTCCCCTGCCGGGTCACCTTGCCCTGCCTCACCTGCAGGGATAGAGGGAAAGATGGATGGGGCTGAACTAGGAGGTGGGGGTGGAGGAGGCTAGGGCTGGTCAAGTCCCCTGCAAAGGCCAGCACCTGGATGAGGTTGGGGTAGAGGCCCGCCATCAGCACACCCTTCACCAGCTCCTCCTCCTCACTGTACTCATTGCACTGGGCAGAGGCCAGGGTGCAGTCCGAGGGCTTCCCCACCAGGAAGGCCTCGTAAATGTTCTCAGAGAACTGCTTGATGAGGCCTGGGGAGGCGAAATGCAGGGTAAATCGAGGCCCCCAACATGGGCCAGGTGGGGGAGGGGAGGGGCACACGGGCCCCAGAGACCAGGCGTGGGCCAGCTGACCGTGGATGAAGCGCAGGCTGGGCGCGTACAGCAGGTTCTCCTCCAGGTAGTTCTCCCGGGAGCTGCGGTCCTGCCAGCGCAGCACTTCCTCCCAGCCAGCCACAGCCCGCACAAAGGCCAGATGGTCACTGCCACTGTCATGGCTCAACAGTGCCTTCACCTGGAGGGGCAGAGAGGGGTCAGCGTCACAGGGTCAGGACCACAGCCGGTGGAAGGTAGGGACGGGGAGCCAGAGGGCTCTGGGAAGGGGCTGGGTCTGACCTTGTCCACCTCCGCCCGATTCTGCAGGCTGCTGCTGAAGGGGTCCCGGGTGAGGCAGGAAACAACCACCAGCAGCGGGTGCAGGCAACGGAAGATGGCAGCCAGCACTATGGCCTTGGCCAGCCGGGGGTCAGTGGAGATGTGGGCTAGGCGCTGCCCCAGGGTGGTCAGGTACTCTCGCTGGTCCAGCACCCCTGCAATAGCTCAGCCATCAGCCCCTGCTCCTCAACGGCCACTCCGTTGCCCAGCCTAGCCCCGACTCACCTATCTCCTGTAGCAAGATCACGGCCTCGTCTACTGCCTTGATGTCTGGACTGTCCACAGCCTTGGAGAGGAACTCCACTGCCTACAAGAAGGACAAGCCAGAGCCCACCATGAGCCTGCTCCCACCTGCCGTTCCAAGGCCAGCCTGCACCCAGCCCTGCCCCACGCACTGTCTTCTCTGGCATGTGGATCTTGGCTTGCAGCACCAGGTTCTCAAGGGGTGTGCGCAGGATCTCTGGCACTTGGAAAGGGGCCATTTTCTCCAGCCGGCTGCGTGGGAACAGGTGGTAGGCAAAGCCCGACTGACAACGGCCTGCCCGGCCCCGGCGCTGGATCACGTTGGCTCGGGACACCCACACGGTCTCCAGGCAGGACACCTGGGGAGGGGGACAAGTTAGCAGCGGCACAGTCACAGTGGGCCTTCCCCAGTGCTGCCCCACTCCTGGCCTCCACCTCACTTAACCTCTAGCAGAGGCACTGAGACTGCCAAAAGTGTGGCCTTTTCACACACACAGCAAGTACACCACAGGACTTAGGGCCCACCCCCAGGGCTGGCTGTGCCTGGCTGGGGTCCCAGAGACGGTGCCACCTTGGTCTTCAGGTCGTAGCGCTCCTCCTTGTGGAGACCGCTGTCCACCACGTGCACAATATCATTAATCGTGATGGAGGTCTCAGCAATGTTGGTGGCCAAGACAATCTTGCGCACCCCGAGTGGAGGTTGCTGGAATATGGCCTTCTGGTCCATCATGGGGATGTTGGAGTGCACTGGGGGCAACAAGACACTGAATTACGGTCCCTGCTCCAGCCAAAACCCCCGCCCTGGGAGAAGGGCAGGGCAAGGGTTTTCACCCCATTTTGATGAAACAGGCCCAGAGAGGGACACCCAGTTGAAGGTCACAAAGCCGGCAAATAGACGCAACGTGGGGAGAAACCCCAGTCCCCTGAAATCTCAAATAGATCCTCGGTCCCCAGGGCAGAGGGCAAGACTCCTATCTGGGGTCATGGTCCCCGCCACAGGCTCACCTGGCAGGATGAGGTACTTGCTCTCGTGCACGCCCAGGGCCTCCTGGAGGCGCTGCTGCACTCCTTTGATCTCCTGCCAGCCTGGCAGGAAGCACAGGATCCCACCTGGAAAGGGGCCCTGCAGGCATGAGCCAGGTGCTCCTGGCTGATGGGGCCGGGTGGGTGGAGGGCATGAGGGGAACACACTCACCTGGCTCCCCGTGGGCATCGATGTGCAGCACCAGGTCAGTGACAAGGTCCAAATCGAGGGCGCACTCGTCCTCAGACTGCGGTGGGGGAGAGAGGCCACGGTCACAGCCCCAGGGTGAGGAGGCATGCACGGATGCCACCTCCAACCCTCACAACATCCTTGCCACGTAGGTGTGATTAGTCCCCAGTTTCTATCAAGGAAACTAAAGCTTGGGCAGGGTAGGTAACTTGCTGTAGGCCACCAAGCCACAGGGACAGGGAGGAGGGGAATCCAAAGAGGGAAGGTCAGGAACCTGGGATGAGGCGGGTGGGGGCGTCCCCTCACCTCGTGGTGCCGGTGCCGGTGTGGGTATTGGTGCTTGCCCAGCTTGGCCAGGATGTCCTCCAAGTAGTGCTCCCTGACAGGATACATGAAGCCGGGCACCTTGATGACGGGGCAGCCACCAAAGTAGCGGGAAAAGCGCTCATTATCACCTGTGGCGCTCATGAGCACCAGCCGCAGGGCCGGGTTGAGTCGCTGCAGGCCCTTGAGCAGAATAAGCAGGAAGTCCGTGTTCACGTCTCGCTCGTGCACCTCGTCCACGATGACATGGCTCACGCCCTCCAGGCTGGGGTTGCTCTGCAGCTTCCGCAGCAGGATGCCCACAGTGCAGAAGAGCAAAGCCCCGCCTCGGGCCGGGGGCTTGCTTTCCAAGCGCACCTGGAAGCCCACGTTCCGGCGCAGAGAAGGGCCCAGTTCATGGCCGACCCGCTGTGCCACAGACACAGCTGAGATGCGGCGTGGCTGGGTAATGATCACATTGCAGTGTGCGCCACGGCCCTCAGTCACAAAGCGCTCCAGCAGCAGCTGGGGGATGCGCGTGGTCTTCCCGCAGCCCGTGTCCCCGGAGATGACCACCACCGGGTGCAACTCAATGGCATTGAGGATGGTGTCCCTATGTGGGTCCACAGGTAGCTGAGGGGCCTCTTGCCAGACCGGACCTCGCCGCCGCCACAGCTCAAGCAGGCTCTGGCTCAGACGCACCTCCTCTGCTTCTGACAGGGGCATGTAGGGCTTGCCCGTGATAGGGTCACTCAGGGGCCCTGAGTCCTTGCCCAAGGACAAGATATCATCGCTCTGCAGTTGGGGCTCTGGGGAGATCCATGAACTGTCCGTGGGGTACTGGAGGCAAGGAGGAAAGCAAAGTGTTGAAAGAGAAATCCTTTCTTCCTCGTTCACTCGCAACCAGCACCTCCACAGGATTCACCTGGGTTAGGTATTGTACCCCAACCTACAAGGCAGAGGACTCAGTCCACTAACTGTCCTGGGACCCTGTGGGCAAAGCTGGGCTACTCGGGGCAGGGGCGCTCCAGGCTGCATCCTCAGTGGAGGCCAAGGGATGCCAGGGGGTCAGGGAGCTGTGGGAGGGGCCCTCTTACATGATTCAGGAAGGTCTCAATCTTGCGGAGGACGGGCTCGGGCACCTGGATGGTACATGGCCGGCGCTGGGTCTCACCCAGCTCGCGCAAGGAGGCCAGGTTGTACATAGCGTGGGTAAGCGGCTCGTTGTTCCTGTCCACTAGGCCCAGGCTCTGCAGAGGGGACAGGTACGGCTCAGTCTATGCTCCGGCCTCCCCGAGAGCTGGCCAAGACAGGCTCAGGAGCTCCAAGAAGTTGTGAAGAACCTCATTTCTAAAAGATTTTGATACTCGGCTTATACGACAGAAGAGAGAAAAATTATGAGCCAGGAAAATGTGAATCTCCAAACAAGTGACTTAATTTAAAAAATTAATTTGAGAAAAGCTAGACCTGATGTATCAGACAAAACATCCCTACGCATGTGCAAAGGTGATGCCCTGAGGAAAAACCTCTCCCTAGGCAGCCGAAGCCCCCACAGTAGCCCAATCTCACCTCCACAAATTCCCAACAGGCACCTCTAAGACCCACACTCCTCTGCCCACCCCATTCTTTCAGGTCTACCTGCTACTCTTGGTCCCCAGCACAGCACCGGTCCCATCTGTAACCCTATCGTATACAAATATATACGGGGTTTTCAGCAAATGTCTATTTATGCAACTTGGTAAACTAAGCCAATTGAAGGTAAGCACTGCACCTTATTTCCCTACATGCCCAGAGCCAGCCCACTAGAGAGAAAACAAGGCATTCTGACACCTCATGCAGGTGTGTCATCCTCCCCTGTCTTGTGTTCCCCTACCACTTGTGATGTCAACTCTGCTAACCCTTCAAAGCCCAGATCAAACACGCCTCCTTAGAGAAGTCTCCCCCGACCCCCTCCTAACTACTCTGGGAAGTCCCTTCCTCTGGGCTTCCAGGCAAAGCAGCTGTAGCACCTCAAAGACAGGGTTCTGCTTCCTGGGCCACAGAAGGTGCCAGCACAGGCTCTCTGCTACAAGAGCGCTTCCATCCTGTTCCCAGGTCTGTATGCATTTTACCCTACAGCTCCTGGCCAGCCAGCTTCTTCTAGAACTGCTGCCAACTGCAAGCCTGCTCCTTCCTAACATGAGTCTCTACCATGCTGGGATGCTTCCAATCATCCGTTTGTGTACATCAAGCTAGAATTAAGACTTCCTCCAAGTTCCATCAAGGAGTCCTCCTTCTGCCCTCTTGAGCCATAGATAAGACATTCCCTCTTCTCTCTCCTACTTACCTGTCCCCCTTCCTCTTCTATCCTCCAGGTTCTCCTAACCTCACCATCAGCTGTATCTAAAATGTGGCTTGCAGAGCCGAACACACCACCTCAGGTCTCTGACAATTCAGAGTAAAGCAGGGCCTGCTTCCCCTCTCGTTCTGCAGGCTAAATCTCTACTGATGTGGTCCAGACCACTCGCTTCTCCGGCCCACTACTAACTCACACCACCGTGGCATCAGCTGAAGTCCCGAACTGGAACTGCCAGCTGTTAAGCCACACTGCCTTCACCTTGATCATTCCTTCAATCTTCCTCCCGTTTAAGTATCATATTGCTCGTTTTGGCCACAAAGCCCAGCTTATCAAGATCTTCCTGAACAATCAACACAGGCATTGCTCCTCCCAGCTTCACGGCACTCAGAAAACTGATAGGCCTATCTCCTCCCAGTTTTACCCAGTTTCTGGGATTCTGGGGAAGTCCCAGAAACAGCAACCACACAGCCTGACGTGCAAAGGCTTGGGTGCCCGATAATTCTGTGCCTTGGTCGAAGGACCGGGTGGTGGGTTTCATTTCCTAGAAAAGTGGCCCCATCTACCCAGAGCAGAGAGCAGCTCCAGGACACCTCCATGTGCCACACCAGGAACCCTCCTGGACTCACCTTCAGCTTCTTACAGGCCAAGGCTGCTGCCTTGTTCTCAGCCTCTGCTTTTCGGCGCCCTTTGGCGACAAAGGTCATGGGACATGGCCAGAGCAGAGTAAGGGTGGACAGCTTGGTCTTGGTGCCCACAGTATGGAACTGCATCAGGTTCTACATGGAGACCAAGAGAGACAGGTACAAAAGGCATGGAATGAAAATGGATTTGTGGCACTCCTAAAATGCCACTAACCCAGAAACAATTACCCCCCATCCAGCAGGCACCACTATCAGCCACACGAGATCTGCTGCTGTATACCCAGAAGCCAGGCCCCACAGGGCTTGGGCCCCGGTCCTGGGCGTGCTTCTGCTGTACTGCGATTTCCACGGCAGAAACCAGTGTCTGGGCAATGCCACTCACCACCTGCCCTCCTAGCCCACTGTCCTCAGCACCTGGAGGTGGCAAGTGTGGTGGCGGCTGTGGCTGAAGCTTTCAGCATGAGCTACGATCCAGGCACATCCTGGGGGAGCAGAGGCTCTGCGTACCAACGCCCCTCAGTGTGGCCACAGAGATGGAGCTCACCTCTCAGCAGGACAGCTAATCACGTCCCCGCCCCAGGCCCCACCGCACCACTGAGCAGTGGTCTTCCGTTCCCACAGCCTGAGCCCACCCCAGTGCTCCTGTGCTCTGGCCTCTGTTCTGTCCCTGCTGCATCACCTGCAGGGTCCTGAGCTCCCCAGGCCAGCCATGGAGTGGGCTGGGGAACAGGTACCTCCTACCATGCCTGTCTACGAGGAAAACCAGACCTAACAAGGCCAACCCCCCACTCATATGTACCTCTAGGAGACCCTACTCACCTTAGCAGTGGAGGACGAGGTGGCAATCTGAATCACCTTGGCCAGTAGGTTCTTGGGAAGTGGAAACTGGGTCAGAGCCCTGATGGCACTGTCGTCATCTGTCATCTCAAAGGAGCACCCCCTGGGGGGACCAAAAGCATAGGTGAAAAAGCTCTGCCTCTGCCTGGGGAGATGTCACCGCGGGCTCTGAGGTCCAGGGGACCAGGACACTGCATTGTCGTGGCAGGAAGCCAGGAGGCAGGAAAACGATGGATGCTGGGCACCTCTGCTTTGCCTGTGACCCTCCCACAGCATGTCTAATGCTCTCTGTCCCCCAGATACAGTTGAGCGCAGAGGGAAGGCAAGGTGGTTGCTGGGCCTTGTAGGACCTGAGCATGAGCCGGAAAGAGGGTCCATGTTGCTGTTTTGCAAAAGCCCAGCCACACAGGACAAGGCCGCGGTTTGCTCTCCCCCAAGAGTGGGCACACACCAATGAGTAACAGGACACGCAGGCTGGAAAGCAGGCAGGGCCTCCCATCTCAGAGAAGGCCCCCAGGGAGTACCCCACCCGCACACGGAGGTGCAGCCAGCTTCCCCTACACCCCCACCTTCTTCCGTACCTCGAGTCCCTGAGTGGGGTGTGGGAGTCCTGCTGGGTCATGGACAGGAAGTCAGTAACATCGATGGTCCCCTCTTCTAGCTCCTCTTCCTCATCCTCCTCCTCCTCCCGGCCCAAGGATCGAGAAAGACCCCCAGGCCCCCCAGGCCGGATGCTGTCGGGATTCAGCTGCCGCCAGGAAGTGGGTGGCATGGTGGGCTCTTGGCGCCACCAGCTGTCAGCCGGGGAGCCAAAGCGATCAGCTAGCACACGGTATTTGGCTGCATCAAACAGCTCATTCCGGGGACCCAGTAGACCCCAGCCCTGGGGGAGAGATGGGGCATTGTGAGGGTCCAGCCATCCCACGCTGCAGTCAGCCTGGACCAAGCCCGCTCCACCCCAAGTCCTCATATGGCGGCCATGCTTTTTCGCCTGTCTACCTCCTCAGTCTCTAGTTCAGGACCGTGCAAAGAGAACACTTCAAATGTCTTTAAGAGATGAAAACAACAGGTCAATTTTCAACCTATGAAACACAAAGAACAAAACAAAACAAAAAAAACCTCCCAGGGCTACGGAGAACCAGATACATTCACATAGTGATCAAGGCAATATCAGTGAACAGAGCAAAGAGGAAATGCGTAGCCCCACCAGTAAACAGGCAGACCTTAAACACAAGAAGAAAATGAATTCTACAGAAACAACTCAAAAAAAACTTAAACCATTTACACAAAAACTTATCATAAAAAAGGTGTTTAGCTCCATTTTCTAGAGAAAATGTCCACTGAAACATAGTCTGAGTCTTTAGGTTGTACAAAGCAACATGCTGGCCACCCTGAGCATCCTCAGGGGGCACAAAACCAGGTGACCCTGCCCTTGAGAGGTTCAGAACCTAAGAGGCAGAACAGAAATGCAGACAACCAGGGTCTATGGAACAGAGAAGTAAGTGAGAAACTAGAAGAACAATGAGTCTGAGCAAAGCACAGTTTTAAGAAGTCCTCGACTTTTAGGTGGGGAGGATTTCACTGTGGGAGCAGATGGGAGTGGCAGAGGCAGCCGACAGTCCTGCACTGGACAGCAGGAGCTGGAGCCCAGGAACACCCACCTGACTCAGGACAATGTGAGCGGTGACTACACACACTTTTCTCCCTTAGAACTCTCCCCTCAGGTGTCCAATACAATTAAACGTGATTTAAAGTAATTTTTTAAAAACCCTATTCACAACAATAAAAACCTTAACTCACCTAAGATAAACTTAAAAGTACAAAGACTAGTATTTAAAAATAATTAAAAAAAAAAAACAGGGAGAGACATATGCTCCCAAAAGATAACACTTTCTGTGTGAGGAGACAAAAGCTCCCTAAATTTCCCCATGAATTTAACATTCCAGTCAACACCTGGATGGGCTTTCTGGACACCTGACAAACTGATTTTAAAGTTCACATGGTAGAACAGGTGGCTGCAGACAGAACGGGTGGGGAGGGCAGGGGCACATGGCACAGACATCCCACCACAACTCGGCCCCACCGCACCGGCTCAGCTTCCATGCTTCTGCCTGGCTGCGTCACCTTTTACAAGGACTTACGTGATACAGGAAACAAATCAAAGTATCCCTCCGGCTTGGGTTTCTGCAGCAGGAGAGCACTGTGTTCCTACTCCTTTTACAAGCACTCTTCTGCTTTCCCGCACTGGCCTCACCCCAACTGGCCTACTGTTCTCTCCACAGAACCCACCACCCCAACCCGCTTCTCCTCCAGAGCTGCCCAGGGAGCGTGCGGCTCACATGTCAGCATTAACCCACTCTTCCATCTGGGGACGCCTGCATCCTTCCTTCCCCCTATATCTGACTACTGTCCTGTCAGCCTCTAACACCTTCTGAAGCAGCCCCCATGCCGAGGCCACCTGTGCTCCCTCCTGCCCAGCCTCCCTCTCTGCTCTCACCCATCCCTGCTGTGATGGTTCCTGAAGGCAAACTTGGGCATGCCATTCCATCAGTCACCACCAGGATCAAATCAAAATTCCTACCCACTACTTTTATGGCTTTGGTGCACTGGCTTCTGCCTCCCTGTCCACACCACCACCAGCCACTCAGCACCCACGTCCTCACAGTTCCTCAAACACACCCTGTCCATACCTGTGCCCATGTCGGGGGTCCCTGCTGTCACTGTTCCCTGGCAAACTTCTACTCATTTTCGACAACACGCCTGCCCTATTGAGGCGGCTGAGGTGAAAGTAATTCCCCCGTGGCACCTCCCCACTGGGCCACAGCCTTTGTGTTGCTGTCACTTCACACCAAGCATGAAGGAGAGCACACATGGGAGCTACACGGGTACGGATCCCTAAGCCTCAGTAACTGACTCCTCAAGGGGGCAGGGGGAAGGGAAGAGCTGAAGTACTCTGAGTACAGATATCAAGGCTATGAACACAGATGGGACAGACGTGGGAATAGGAAGGACTGTGATAATGAGTCGTTTCAGACAGACTGAGTTTAACATGTCTTCAAACCTCCAGGTAGGGCAGGGTTTCTGAACCTTGGCACTGTTGGCATGTGGGCAGGGTAATTATTTCATTATAGGCCATTCAGCAGCATCTCTGGCCTCTACCCCCTAGATGCCAGTAGCAATGCCCCCAACTATGGCAACCAAAAAGGACTCCAGTCATTGTCAAATGTTGCTGGCGGAGGGGTGGAGGCAAAATCACCCCAAGTTGAGAACACTGAGGTAGAACTATCCTATAGGATACGGATTTTTGAGTCATAAAGTACAGAGGTAAGGGAGGTAAGATTTCCCCGGGAAGGAGTACAGGAAGCAGAGACGTTATAGAGGAGCAAACAGGAGGAGTCAGAGTCACCCAGAAAGGAGAAGCCCGTGTAATCCAGGGGCTGAGAAGAGATGCCAGCAGTCCCAAAGCCATAGAAGGCTCGACCAGAGTGAGGACTGAGAAAAGGTATTGCAGTAGTCACTGAACAATTACTGGCGAGCGCTGCTATGTGCCAGGAACAATGAGGATGCAAAGGTAACCAGAGACCAGGGAGATGGCAATGTCACTGGAGTGCAGAAAACAAACCACAAGCAGAGAGAGTGTCTGCAGTGGAAGCAGGGCTGAAGGAAGGTTATCAGAACACTGACGTATTTCTGAGGGCCACAGAAAAGAACCAGAAGAGGAAAACTCTGATAATTAAATAAAAGGGAGTGGAAAAGAAACAGAGAAAGAGGGGAGAATAAAAGAGAAGGGTGATGGGTGGCCCAGGACAGGAAGAGGGACCCTTTCTCCTCAGATACAGGAAGGAGGCAGGACCAGTGAAGGCCTAGAGGCCATGAGTGGAGAGCAGCTAAGGGAATACACCTGCCATGGCTTTGTCCTTGTCAGGGCAGAGGTGAAGAACTGACAAAGATTCGAGGCTGGCATAGCCACAAAGGGAGTCCGTTCGGGATAGATAGAAAGGCTAATAAGCAAAGCTGAAAACTCAGCAAATGCTGGATAACCAAAAACGAAAAACTTGAAAGCAACCCAAGTCCATTCACTAGGAAGTGGGAGAAGCGAGTATCACGCTTTCTTTCCAAATGAGAGAGGACTATGGAGCCCTGGTGGCGCAGTGGTTAAGAGCTCGACTGCTAACCAAAAAGTGAGCAGTTCAAATCCACTAGCCGCTCCTTGGCAACCCTATGGGACAGTTCTACTCTGTCCTATAGGGTCACTATGAGTCGGAATCGACTCGACGGCAATGGGTTTGGTTTTTGTTTGTTTTTACGTTGCTACAGGGAAAAACCCACAGAGTGATGGGGAAAGAAACATAGAAACCAAAATGGAATGTGTCTACTGTGCTATACACAGGGAGTGTTTTTTTATAAAGGTTTTCTTCTCTATGGTTTTTGAAACCACAGAAAGTAGATAATTATAGTCGCAAAAAACAAAAAACTTTCCCTCATTGGCTGAACAGCAAGAAAGGACCCACAGGTGGGAAGGGCTCAGGACAGATGAGTAGCTAAAGTGCCTGTCAACTTCCACCAAGATGCACCTGGCACCTGAGAGTCTGTTGGAGCAAAGGGCAGACAGAGTTCCCCAGGAGAAAAGTCTGCATGGCTTCACCAGGGGAGGGTCACCTTGAATAGCTGGCAGGCTGCGGCGGCAGCTTGCCGCTCAGCGTCAATCTTCTTGCTGCCATAGCCTTCCACCTCCACGCTCTTGGGCCACTTTATATGCAGGGTGACTTTCTGGAGAAGAGAAGAGAAGACTCAAGACCTTTGTCTCTCCAGCCTACAACGTTGCTGCAAATCACGTGGAGAAGATGGCAGCAAAGCTGTGGATCTCACAGCAGCCACATGTAGGCTCAGAGCTGAGAGCAAAGGACAGAGCCTCAGCCCCATCACTCACCCCCTGGAAAGCTCTAACTCCCTCACCCTCAATACATTCCTCCCACCTCAAGTTGCTTTGCTTCTTTAAGTGCCATGTTCCAGCCAGAGGGCAAGCTGGCATCCATCTTTTGTCTTTTAAGATCTTCATCAGAATGGTCTGCCTGCATGCTTCTGTGGGTCCCAAGCCCACAAGACGCCAGGAGCAGGAGTTCTCACCGTCAACTCCAGGCCTCTGCAGCCCCCGTTAGTCAGTGGGGAACCAAATCAGCACACAGGCCGGTCTTAGACACAGTGAGAATTCCTTGCCCCTCCTGTCCTGTTTCCCTAAACTAGGTGCATGTACTTTCTGTCTCTTCTTCAAACCTAGCTTTGCTCAGAGATTCTCTGTGGAACTGTTTTCAATTCAGAAGACCCATTCTACTTCCTCCTTGACAAAAAACCTTGTGCGGTGTGGGGCGGCGGGGGGGGGGGGGGGGGGGGGGGCGGGAGAAGCAGCCAGTCTCCTGCCTGGGAGTCAAACTAACGCTCCTCCTGGACACCACTGGAGTTACCTTTTTCTTCGGTCCATTTGTGTGCACGTAGACCAGTTTGTCTTTTGCATGTGAGATGCCGAGGGCTCTTCCTATCACACTGTTGAGAAGGTTTTTGGGCTGTGGGAACTCTTTTAATAGGTCCCTAGAAGCTAGGAAAATAAAAAGAAATGCGTTATAGTTCTTCTTTTAAAAGCTAACTCCACAGGGTCTGTGTCAGGGCAACCCTGGGCTGGATTCTGAGGATGTAGGCTCATGACCCCAGACCGCCCAGAACATCTTGGAAAAGGAAAAGAAATAGCTTCAGGGGCTACAGGGGACAGTGGGGCCTGATCCACTTGCATGACCATCTCCTGAAGAAGGGCCAATAATGACCCACACATAACAGAAAGGAACCAGCCAGCATCTTCTTCCCCACCCAAGGTTCTGATTCAACCCACAACTACAGAAGCCTGGGTGGTCAACAACCCACCTCCTCCCCACCCCTCTCTGGCCCCTAGTCTAATGTCTGAAAGAAGGCACTAAGCAAAAAAGAAAAACGCCACACACACAAACTGGAGGTTAAGGCAATGCAAGGTCCCTCCTAAAGTTAAAGACACACAAAAAAGGAGGATCAGCTCCTTGTAGATCAATGATGAGATCTGGAGTCTGAAAACCAAGCCCTGATTCTTAACTGTACCTCAACACCCTGCAAAAGGCCCCCTAGAACCAGTGTGTGTACAGACATTGATTAGAGACCTCCACAGCTGAGACATGGGTATGAGCGACTCCTCCGCATTCCACGGAGGCTTCTTTCATAAGAGGTACCTCACTTCTTTCATCTGTTCTTTGGATCAATGCCAAAGCACAAATGGGCAACATGTGCACCTGGGGGCAGCTGTGCCACAAATAAGCCTGCTGGGAACAGTTAAGAAGAGGGAAAGGCCAGTCTCCCAAATCACCAGAGTGGATGCTCACTGATACAGAGTCAGGGATGAGAGGAGATGTGAGCCTTTTTCATTTTTACCCACAGTCTCTGGTATTATATTCAACTTTAAATCAACTCCAAAATGTAACTTCGAGGTGTGTGTGCATGCACGTGTGCAAGCACGTATGCACCTACATGCATCAGAATCACCTGAGGAGCTTTTTCACAGCACTGGACACCCTGATCCCCATAGGGCACCTGAGAATGGCAGTGATATTGGGGAAGACTCTGTATTTTGAAAAAGTTCCTCTTGGAATTCTGATGTAACCCTGGCTGCCTGGGTTGGGAATTCCTACATAGAAGGACCAGAGAGGGTGTTAGAGTATCATGAATGACCGACCAGAGAATGTGTTTCACTGGGGCAGACTCCTGTGTCAAATGACCAGGTAAGAAGGTCCTGCCTGGTTCTGCCTCCCTCTAAGTAACCTGTAAAGCAACCAAGAGTCAAGAAGATAAAAAAAATTATCTTAATAGACTCAAGAGGGTTGGATTCTACAAAGGGACCCAACTTTAGCCCACGAGACCCAAAGGTATAACACTTGGCCCCGTGCACTGGGACATGGTCCAGCTATAGAGGACAGGCAGAGGCCGTCTCTCTCCATCCATCCTTGATGACCAGGGATGCCCTCACCAATTTCATTCCCTGCACTATTCAGGAGACACAAAGCTGGGATCCATCAGAGCACCCTGTCTTTACTTTAATTCCTGAAATCCTAGGTGTACTACCGGTTGTTTTCAACATTCATGATACTCTTTACTCTTGGCCACTCATCCTGGCGGGAGTTCGACGTTTACCTGTTTTCCCGCACCCTCGAGGTTGGCACCTCTCACCTATTCCGGCCAGGTGCGGGCGCTCCCATCCCAGGACCTACGAGCTTAGAGGATCCATCTGGGCCTCTATCACAGGGAGCTACAGCAGCAACGCTGCTTCCCACTATCGGGGAAGGGGCCTCGGCCCGCCAGATCCGGCCCCTCACTGCCATTACCGGGCGCCAAGGGCGTCGCGGTCCGCCCGCCCCCGCTACCGCCCTCACCGTTCACCATGCTCCCGTCGCCGGTCCCGGGCCCTTCGGGGGCCGCCTCCGCCTGGGCCTCGGCGGCATCCCCGGTGTGGTCGGGGCGGGCGCAGCCTGATGAGAAGCCGCGCGAGCGTCCCTGTCGCTCGGCGGTGCGGAAGCCGGGCGGCGGCAGGCGCGGAGAGACGCCGGCAACCAGCGCCATGAACCTCCTGGCGACCGCCATCGCGCTCCCGCCGGCCTCAGCGACCCGAGAGCGAGGAGGGCGCGAGCGGAAGGCTGAGCGCGCGCCCCCTGCCGACCCGGCGGACCCGCGGGCGGGCCCCGGCCACCATCGGACAGGAAGGGTGAGACACCCGCCGCCTTGGGCTTGGACCCTGCTGATCACTCTCCCGTTAAATCCAAACTCCCAGATTCGTCATCTGGATCTGTGGCAAGATGAAGGAATGGATTTTTCTGGAAATAGTGCTGAGCCTTAACTCAATGTCCATCCAAGGAAACCAACTTGAGGGCCCTCTCTTGGTCCTGCCCATGGCTTGTAAATACCTCTCGCATGCCTCTGGCAAATGCCGGACTTGGGGACCAAGATAACTGCATTCCGTACCAAGGAGTATAAGATAACTGCTAATCTGGGGCAGTCCACCTCATTTAATGGCTTACCAAGAAAGCCTGGTGAAGAATGGGGAGCTAGGTCAGGGAACGCCTCTTGAACATAAGCAGAGCACATTTAATCCCCACCCGGGGCTGGAGTCAAAGGTGAAAAATGTCCAACCTCCGCAGACCTCAGGAACTTAGCTGGTGAAGCTGTGAGCATCTGAAGCCGCTGTTCTTGATTTGTATGAAAACCAGATGGGATTTCCTTTCCAACTGCCTATGCCTGGATCCTAGCTGGGATCACTCCTCTTAGTGCCTCAGGTGCAGAGCCTGGGGTCAGCTGGAATCAGACTGAATATGTATGTTGGGAGTAGGGACAGTGCAGAGCAAGGGACCTCAAAATCTCAGTTCCTTTGAAGGCGGCCTTGGTCAGAGGTTGGCAGTGCAGCTGGGGTTAAGTTGGAAGAGAGGTGTTTTGTCTTCGTTTGTTCCAATTCTAGATCTGAGTCCAAGGATCCCCTGGAAAGCTTGTTAAAACACTGCTGGGCACCACCCCCAAAGTTTTTTATTCATTAGGTCTGGAGTGGAGGCTGAGAGCCTGCATTCCTGACAAGTTCCCAGGTGATGCTGAGGCTGCTAGTCTGGACGACCACACTCTGAGATCCACTGGCCTATGGAAGGAATACGGGATTTGAATCCTAATACTTGGGCTTAGTCCCAGCTCTACCACTTGCCAGCTGTGAACCTTGAGCAATTTCATTAATTGGGAAAATTAGCACAAACTTGCTTTACCCATTTTGTATGGCTGTAGTTAGGATCAAATAGGAATGTCTGGAAGGCTTTGCAGAGTGCTTTGTGGATGTTGGCTGTTAGAGAAGTCCCAGCCCTAAGGTCTGAAACAGCAGGGGATAGGTCCCTTAGAGAAAAACCCAGAGCAGGGTGGTACGGTCTCAGCTCCAGCTGCCTCCATGCCCTCCTTGGAGGGCTTTTACCAGATAAGGGACAACAGGGAAAGTGACCTTGGCAGAAATTATCCAACGTCATAAAAGAACACCACCATCTACATCAAACACCTCTACCCAGATCTCAATATCAGGATGGCAATACCCTTGGGTCAGAACATGTTTCTCCAAGGGCTTTGTGTTTAGGCAGGTAAGGCATCAGTTTGCCAAATGCCTAGGCAGCTACTCAACTTCAGGAGTTGTTTTCAAGGATTTAGCAGCCCAAATTCCCTTAAAAGAATCCAGAAACTTACTGAGCCTGGTAGTGGCAGCAGGAGCTAAGGCCAAGTTTTGAAAACTGTGGTATCTGAAAACTAAAGGCGCTCAACAGCCTAGACAGAAGGAGCCCACCTGGAAACCAGGACGTGAGCACTTCATGGTGCGCTTTGTGAGGCCCTCAGTGTAGCACTCTGCTCTAACAGCCACTTAGACAGCATCAGGTTAAAATGATATGACTTCTTCGATTTGCTTCCAAAGGGGCCAAAGTAGAGGGGTATATGCAAAACAAGACTGGCTGTGAGTTGTTAATTGTTCAAGCTGAGTGATAGATACATTGTATTATCTTCTCTACTTTTGTAAACAGAAAACGTATTTCAAACATATGTTTGAAATTTTATGTAAAAAAAAGAAAAAAGCATCACGTGATGCCAACCAAATAGTTGGTCCTCGGGGAGCTCTTGGCTCCTCTTCCTATTTCATTTACTTCCTCCCAGCCCTAACAGTTAATGTCACCCTGAGCAAATAGTTTACCTCCACAAACCTCACTGTGTCCTGTAAACTTAGGGCAACTCCTTAGAACAGCTCTGGGAACTCTCTGGCTCTGTGTTCCTCTCCCCATTGGTCTAGACCAGGGGTTGGCAAACTACAGCTTGCAGACCGAATCCAGCCCACCAGCTATTTTTATAAATAAAGTTTTATTGGAACATAGCCATTCTTGTTTGTTTATGTATTATCTATGGTTGCTTTCATGCTACAGTGGCAGAGTTGAATACCTGCAAGAGATCTGGCCCTTTTCAGAAAATTTTGCTGACCCCTGCTCTAGAGGACCCTGAAGAAAACTAGAGGAGCTCAGGCATGCCCCCCTTACCTCAGGACCCTCTGCCAGGCACCCTTCCTTTCCACCAACATTAAGCCTTCTCCACATTCTCTGGGGAGAGAAAGTTGACTCTTTTGCCTGTGAAAAGGAGGGAAGTTCTGAAAAAAAAAAAGGGTTTACTGGCTCAGTGATCTCTCCATCCACTTCCAGATCAGGCATGACATCTAGTACTAGACGTGCTAAACAATCATATTTAGCATCATGGAGTTACGGTGTAAGGGATCTGCTGAATATGAAGGAGGATGTTGCAGGACCCTAAACTGTGGAAGCCCCAGGAAAAGGCAACAGGAGGAAGCCCAAGACAGTTCAGGCTTTGGGGCCAACCAGAGAGCTTCTGGAGGGAAGGCAAGAGGAACCACATACGTCTGAAAAAACCAGAGGTCTCCGTCAATATTATGGCAACTCGCTGAGCCATAGTTATTTTATAGGTGGTCAAATGCCAGGAAATGGTCCACTTCTTTGGCAAAGAGAAGGGTAAAGGGAGCTACAGAGGCTGGAAAGAACACCATGACCACACCACCCCCCCAGGTCACCTGACCTGACAGCTTTCCCTTCCACGTATGTGAAGCCACAAGGTCCCGTGAAGTAAGCCACCGCATTAGGAATGGATACACCTGTATGAGGGAGTGGGCAGGAAAGACCAGTCCTGTGGTCCCCAGGATCCTGCCAGAGGGAGTATTATCCCATGTTTCTTTTTAGTGCTCTATGTCTCAGATCCAGGGGGGTGGGTAAGATTCACAGGGGGCACTTAGAGATGAATTTCTTGATTTATGCACCCTTTACCTTGGAAGGAGGCCTTGGTAATACATTGGCAGTGGAGTAGAAAGGCAGATAAATAGCCTTTTTCCAATTCCAAATCTGATTCTGATGGGCACTGTGACCTACACAAATGGCCACCATTTTCTGTGCACTGTTTTCCTCATTTGAACACCAGACAGACTGTTTCTGCCATACACCTCCTTCTTGAGCGCAGAGGCACCAGTGACGACTCTAGGGAATGAGAAAGCCTGACAGAAGGGCCCAATAGTAACAGGTGGGCTAAGAGGTCTGTTGTTTCTGTGATGAAGAGACGGAGGCAAGAACCCTTTCTAGCTAAGAGAGAGAGAGAAAAAAGGCAAAGGTCCACACACCCATGGATATCTTCTGGAGGCCCAGCCGTGAGGACAATCAGGCTCCGGGGTCTGTGCTGCTCCCAGGAAAAGAGAGCATGACACCTGTTGAGCCGCCCCACCGGGGGCAGATGCTCACCCCAAGTGCCATGGCATTCTCCTCTGCCCATGCTCAAGGAGGCACCGAGAGCCGTGCCACCTAGTGAACTCCAAATGAACATCTTGAAGCTTAGCCAAAGCACACCTGACACTCTCAAAGCCACTCACCTGCCATGTTGGAAATGTTAACGTTCGGCCTTTTCGAGTTACAGGGCATTTTAAGAAAGGAGAAAAAAAAAAGGGCAATCAACTCTTGTTTTGGCCATGCTAGGGGTGGCATTTCTTTAAAACCTAAGTCAAATGGTCAGAGGGGCTGGGAGGACTTATTTCTGTCCTGCTGTCCCCAATTGGGGCCACTGCAGCAGGAGGGCAGCACGTGCGTTAACGCGTGGGAACATGGCAGCAGCGGATGCTGCAGACTGAGGCACTCTGTGCTCCCTGCACCCTTTTGGAGCTCTTTACCTTCAAAGCACTTTACAGACAGAGCCTAAAGTGGACATGTTGTCTCAAGTTGAGGCAAAGACTCTATGACCTAAAACAGTGCTCTTTCCACTGGGCAGCTAGGGGAGGGATGTGAACAGGCAGCCTGTGAGGAAGAGAAGAGTGGCTGTCAGAACAAAGGGAAGGCCACCAGGAGCACTGGTCTTAGCACACCCAGGAAAGAGCTAAGTCTGAGGGAAGAAAGGAGACGTTCACGGGCACAGATGCTTCCCTGGGTCCTATACTGGCCCTTCCCCTGGGTACCAGTGGGACCTGAGGTGAGCTGTCACTTGTCTGAGTGCTCCCCAATCAAAAGGAAAGCCCACTTTGCTAAATGGACTGAGAAACGGATTTTAATGTCAGTAAAGTGCTTTGAGGTGCTGGGGGAAGGCAGGGAAGAGCTATGCTGGACATCCCCAAAGTTTCTAAGATGGAGGGCAGTAGGCCGAGTCAGGGCTTTCTGTTCTAGCCTTGCTACAAGCACCCTGCTCTCTCTGAGCTACCTGAGCCTGGGACAGCCTCGGGGCCAAGAGGGCTCAAGCCCTTTAGCGTCTTCATGCTAGTGCTGAACACCCAGAAGGAGCCTAGGCTCCAGATCACACTAGGAGGCCTGAGGAGACAGTGGGGGCCAAGCCATGTAGCCAAGGATCATGAAATAACCCAGACCTTTCCGAGTGATCTCTCCCTCAGGGCTCCAACAGCTCTGCTAACCCTGCTCCCGCTCACTTTCTGGAGGCCCCAGGGCCCTGGCCCCCAGGTTCCAGTTGCTACCCACACCCCCACAGGTCCTAGACCAAGCTTATGCTGGAGGCAAGGCTCCTCCCTTACCTCGAGAGATGGTCCCTCCGGGGGCAGGGTTGACACACATGGGTGGAAGGCGGGGTGGGGGAAGTTTGCACTGACGCTGCCTGTGCTGGGCCCGATCTGGGGGAAAAAGAGAGGGCATCAGGGCGACATATTCCCACACCTCACAGTTACAGACCCCTTGAGCTGACTCACCCCCAGAGCATCCATGAGGAGCTTTGGGCAAAAGGGTTGCTAGATGGTATTGGGAGCCAATCGCAGCTTCTGAGAAACAGTGCCAAAGACACCACACAGGAAGAAAGCAATTGTCTTTTATAGATGCGATACTTGACAGTTTTGTAGAGGTCCCTACCTAGCTCTCAAAAAAGCCCTTGAACTCTGCCAGTCCCTGTTCCCTTAGTCACCCTCTATGAGCTTAACACCCATTCTGTGTACTCTTCCCAAGTCTTGAATTATGAAGATGAGACAGGACAACAGTTGAAAACTAAAAGCCATGGTACACGTAGGCCCGCGAATCATCTCTCTTCCACCCATTGTAGCTGCCCCTCCATGTGCTATGAGTTCCCCTGCTAGCCACCTCAGCCACCAGATCCCAAATCATTCTTTGCCTCCAAGAACTGAGCAAGAGAGAGACCAACTACTGTGGGGGTCCTTTCCGAAAGCCAAGACCAGGTCCACACTTACCAGCCTTCTCTCTCTTTCTAAAAGTTAATGACTTGCCATTCAAAATATGTCCATTCGTTGGGAGACTAAATGCTGTTTATCAGTGACCTACAAAGTACATTTTTAAGCAATTCTAAAAATCTGACATACTTAAACTAAAATTAAGGCACTCACTGAGTCTTTTCCACGGGAAGGTGGAAATGGATACGTAAAGAAGCCTTAAAGTCTTTTAAACCACTTAAATGGTGAAAGCATCAGAGAATCACTGGTCTGGGGAAAAGGAGCTCTTCATCCTCTTAGCCCAAAAGTTTCTGGGTAATGATTGGGAAAGGAGAGGAGGGGAAGAAACAACACACCACCACACACTTGACAGTCTGTTCTGCAACAGAGAAGCCCTTTTTATCATGAACATTAGCTCATGCAGCTGGTAGATAGGGGAATGAGAGCAGTAAAACATGTAAGAATGTTGGTTGAAGAATTTCAAATTCTCATAGAATCTGGACTTTACAAAGCCATTGAGGCTGGATGAACCCCTGAAACTACTGTCCTGAGATCATCTTTAAACCTTAAACCAAAAATATCCCCTGGAGTCTTCTTAAAACCAAACAACAGTTTAGCTGAACTAGTAAAGAATGTCTGCCTTGAGTACTGTGCTCTTGTAAGATCTATATGGGAACAAAGTGACAACAGCAACTTGAAAATTTAGATACGAAGGTCAGGGGGCAGTGAGCTTATGTTAATGAAGGAGGAACAACTCAGAAAAGGAGGCTGAGAATGGCTGCACAACTCAAAGAATATAATCAGTGTCACTGAATTCTACACATAGAAACTGTTGAATTGGTGTATGTTTATTTAAATTAAAAAAAAAGAACTTTAATTTTGTGATTTTTCTAAGTCAGGGGGAGTAGAATTAAAATCCTCAACACGAAAAAGTTCTTATAGCTGTATTTTTAAAAATTCAAAATTGGGTGTCTATAGCCGATGAATGTAATTGCTATCAATAAGTTGTACACCAGTAAAAACTTGAATTTGGCAAAGGTGATACGCTTACAACAATGAAAAAAAAAAAAAAGATAGCTGCTAAGGCTGCTTATGTACAATCAAACACCTCCTGGGATTCGGTTTCTCGGTTAGGAGGTTTAGACTCACGGTTTCAGAGGACACCCCAGTTAACTGGCCAAAAACATGTTTAGTGCTTCTGTTCTACCTTCTAGTTCCCTGTATAGTACCTGAGGTCTTAAAAGCTTGCAAGTGGCCATCCAAGGCACAACAATTGGTCTTTAATTGCCTGGAGCAACAGAGGAAGGATAGTCTGAATAGGAAGAGAATACAGAATGTGTCCCTAATTGCCTCTATGGACAACTGTCTCCTTTGTCATGAGACCAGAACTCGATGGTGTGTGGCTACCATTTTGATCAGGTTCTACAGAAGAATCCTGATCAAAAGGAGGAAAACTCAGAGCAGAATTTCACATTCTCAGAGAGTCAGATTTTCAGCATCCGTGGAGGCTGGATGAACTCCTGAAACTACTGCCCTGAGATGATTTTTTATAAATTGCTGTTGTTGAGACTAGAACAGCAAAACATATACCAAGTCAACAATTTCTGCATGTACCACTTAGGGACACTGATTACATTCTTCAAGTTGTACAACAATTCTCACTCTCCTTTTCTGAGTTGTTCCTCTGTCATTAACATAAACCAACTGCCCCCTAAGGTTCCTATCTAATCTTTCTAGTTGCTCTTGTCAATTTGATTCCATATAGATAGTTCTTAAAAGAACATAATACTCAAGGCAGACATTTTTTATTAGTAAAGCTAAACAATTGTTTGGTTTTTAAGAAGACTTCAGGGGATGTTTTTGGCTCAAAGTTTAAAGATTATCTCAGGGCAATAGTTTCAGGGGTCCATCCAACCTTCCTAGTCTGGAGTCCATGAGAATTTGAAATTCCATTCTGCTTTTTCCCCATTTTGATCAGGATTCTGCTATAGAATCTTTGATCAAAATGTTCAGTAATGATGGCTGGACACCATCTAGTTCTTCCAGTTTCCCTGAGATAATCTTTAAACCTTAAATGAAAAAATATCCCCTGAAGTCTTCTTAAAACCAAACAACAGTTTAGCTGAACTAGTAAAGAATGTCTGCCTTGAGTACTGTGCTCTTTTAAGATCTATCTATATGGGATCAAATTGACGACAGCAACTCGAAAGATTAGATAGGAGCCTTAGGGGAAGTTTTTGTTTTTTTTTTTAATTGAATTTTAGATGAAGGTTTACAGAACTAGTTTCTCATCAAACAGTACACACATTGTTGTATAACATTGGTTAACAACCCCATGACATGTCAATGCCCTCCCTTTTCAGCCCTGGGTTCCCTATTACCAGCTTTCCTGGTTCCCTCCTACTTTGCAGTCCCCACCCCAGGGCTGGTACACCTCTTTAGTCTTTTGTTCCATGGGCCTGTTCAATCTTTGGCTGAAGGATGAACCTCAAGAGTGGCCTCATTACTGTGCTGAAAGGGTGTCCAGGGGCTATACTCTCAGGGTTTCTCTAGTCTCTGTCAGGCCAGCAAGTCTGGTCTTTCTTTTAGAGTTAGAATTTTGTTTTACATTTCTTTCCAGCTCTGTCCAGGACCCTCTATTGTGATCTCTGTCAGAGCAGTCAGTGGTGGTAGTCGGGCACCATCTCATTGTACTGGACTCAGTCTGGTAGAGGCCGTGGTAGATGTGGTCCAATAGTCCTTTGGACTAATCTTTCCCTTGTGTCTTTAGTTTTCTTCATTATTCCTTGCTCCCAAAGGGGTGACACCAGTGCAATGTCCTAGAAGGCCACTCACACAATTTTAAGATCCCAGATGCTACTCACCAAAGTAGAATGCAGAACACTTTCTTTATAAACTCTGTTATGCCAGTTAAGCCAGATGTTCCCTGAGACCATGGTCCCCACAGCCCTCAGCCCAGCAATTCTGTCCCTCAGGGAGTTTGGGTGTGTCTATGGAAGTACCACGGCCCTGCATTGTACAGGCTGTGCTGGCTTCCTAGGAGGAAGTAAGTTTATGTTAATCGTGGAGGAACAACTCAGAAAAGGAAGGTGAGAATGGTTGAACAACTCGAAGAATGTAATCAATGTCACTGAAGTGCAGATGTAGACGCTGTTGCATTAGTGTATTTTCTGCTGTGTAACTTTTTTTTGAAAAGTTAGCGCCTGTAAAGAATCAAGGTAATATGTATACGGGTTTTCACTATAAAATTTTTTCAACATTTCAGGATTTTTGTAACGGAACGTTGGGCAGCCCCACTGGCTCAGAGCTCTGCTTCCACCTGCACTGCCTCAGCAACTGCCAGCTCTGTTTTCATCAGAATGCCTTCAAATGTGTCTTTTTAGCATCACACTGAGCTGCCTGCCTATGTGCTCCAAAGCATCTTCTCAGGCACCAATTACTGTTTTTTATCATACTCTGGTCAGAAAGTTGCAGTTGCATAGCCCCAACTCCATTTTTCCTATAAGGTCTCATAATATCACAGATATGTGATTTTGCAGAAAACATACACATATAGCGTTTAGCAGGAACGACTGTAAGGTCTCCTAGAAGAAACTGCTTAGGATCAAAGTTTATCTTGGAAGTAAATCCAGGTCTGCCTTGTTGCTAAGGCAGAAAATTACCAACTCAACCTCTCCGTTCCTGTTTGAGGAGGGCACTCATTCCTATTCAGGGATGCCGGACTGAATAAAAAAGAATAAATGATTCGACAATTATTTGTTATCTTATTAAGTGCTTCCAGTAATAGGGGCAGTTCTTACAATCCCACAACATCACCGAACCCCCTCTTCTGACCACGAAGCAGAAGGAAAAATGCACATTCCTCCTACTGACCCACTGTTTTTCAATGTCTACCTCTGAGTGTAAAAGACTGAGCATGCTCATAGTGGTATGATTCAGATGCCCTTACAGCTGAGAAACCAGAAACCTGCAGTAAGATGCTAGGAGGGGCATGTATCTGGCACGTGAGCATTCTAGTCAGGGAGGTGCCAACAGCTCTGTTGAATTGCATAATAGGAAAGATGACAGCCACAAGACCTAGTGGGCCACCATCCACAGCACTGCATGGAATTTCTATAGCCATTACCATCAGAACCATCAAATGGCCCATTCCATTGAAACGGTAAGCTCCTGAGTACCAGGAAGCATCTCTTAAATATAGCTGTCTCCCCTCTAGTACCTTGTACACAATAGGTACTCAATCATCCAGCCTCGCAGCCCACTGCACACTCCTGAAAATAAGGGCTAAGGAAATAGGCCCAGGTAAGTTAACACTGTGTTAGTGTGTTATAAGGGGCCAGATTCAAACCTCGGCCAGTCTGACTCTGGAGCCCCAAGCTTTATACCACATTACACTTCCCCTCAAGATTCATGATACTCTAAAAAAGAAACCAAGCCTGCTGCCATCAAGTCAATTCCAACTCATAATGATCCTACAGGACAGAGTAGAACTGCCCCAGAGTTTCCACGGCTGTTATCTTTACAGGAGCAGACCACCACATCTTTCTCCCACAGAGCAGCTGGTGGTTTCAAACCACCAACCTTCAGGTTAGCAGCCAAGTGCTTAACCACTGCACCACCAAAGCTCCTCCATGACACCCTAGGGAGCTCATAACTCATCATGAGGAAGAAACATGTAAAAAGAGAACTCCATAAGAGACAAAGAACAGTCCTATATAATAATAAAGGTATCACAAGGCCACACAAGACCAGTTGTCAAGGCCATGATGCTAACTACAAGCTCTACTGGCAGTCAGAAGCCAGGAGGGGCATCAGCCTTATAGTCACAGAAATCTGAAAAGGTTTGCCTGAAGGAAAATATTTAAGGTGGTGACCCTTTCTGATTAAGGCTTTTCCCTGACATCTGCAACCATAAAATGGTTGTTAGCAAGGAAAAAATACTTACCTGTGTGGAAAGCATGGCCCAGAATCTGATTCTTATATGTCCTGAAGCTACTTAAGGATGACACAGATTGTGTGTTTACCAGGTATCAGGCCTGCTCTAAGCTCTTTACATGTATTAAGTCATTTGATCCTTGGGACAATCCTACAAGACAGGTACTGCGATTGTGCCCACTTAAATCATGACAGCATGGAGGCAGAGAGAAGCTGTGACCTCTCCAATCTTCCCCAGCCAGTGAGAGGCAGCACTGAGGTGGGAACCTCGTGTCTGGCTCTGGAGCATCTGCTCAGTGAGGCTATGCTGCTCCCACTACACTGAGGGCTCACAATGTCAACCCACAGCCTAAAAGGTAGAATTCACACACAAATGCTGTGAAGGCATATTGCCCTGATACTCTCTCACCTGGACCATTTCCCTATCATACCACAGTGTTAAATAATATAAGAAAAAGGACAATTGCGATTTGATTGAGCTTTCTATCGCTTTACAAAATCAAGACTGTTAATTCAGAAACACCCTGCTCCATGAGAAAACTTCTTGTTCTCCTTTTACAAGTGGGTGGACCACAAAGCCCACTGATTGATTAGCAGGTAAACACAAGGCAATTAAGTGATACTTAATTTTAGCTCAAAATGTGTTGTCCACGTTAATCTCAAGCTCAATTTTCCTTTCTCAGACATAGTTAACCAACAAAACCAGGATATTAATTTTTTTACGTAATTTGAAAACAGATGGGGTGGCTGAAGAAAAACAAAGAGGTGGGAAGAGGCGGCTCTGGTACAGCTGCTATCTACCCTTCTTCTGGCCCCATTCAAGGGGTTACAATGGTACCACTTGGCCAGGGTTTCCCAGGCCTACAGGAATGTAACTTAGAGAGAAGACACAGTGGGAGGATCTCTTTAATCAGCAGTTCCAGAAGGCGTTGTGATGGTTCTCGTTTATTTCTAAAACATGTTTGGCCAGCTTCAGTACAGGCTATAGGACTTTTTCTCTTTATCCATTGAAGGAGAAAAACCATGCTCCTATTTAAGTCATACAAAGTCCTCCGGGATCTGACCCCTGAAGCCCTCACCAGCTACATTTCCTGTAAGCAGCCCTCGAAGAATCCTCCCCTATAGCCCTGCCATGGCTCCACTCTCTACCACCGCCAACGCTAACCCTGCGCTGTCTGCTGGAGAATACTGACTCCAATACTGCAGTGTCACCTTGCCACAGTTTCTACAACCACTAATGTAGCACTCACTCGATCTACTTCCATTGGCGTTTGCTGAGGTTGGCCATGTGCAAACTGCTGTGCCAGGTATGACGGATGACAGAGATGAGCATGATAGCCCCCAGCTGTAGGAGATTTCCAATCCAGTGATGTACTGATTAATTCAAAATAGACTAAGCCCAGGGAAGTACAGATATGGTGTTGTGGAAAGTCAGAGAGACTGCATTTGGTTGACAGAATCAGGGCAGGCTCAGGGAGAAGATGGTGTAAAACAATGGCTTAGAAGAATAGCTAGGCTTTCAATAAGCAGTCAATACACGGAAGAGGTCATTTTGGGGTGGGGAGCAAATGTACGCAAAGGCTTGGGCAAGGGGTGGCACAAGACTATAAACGCCATGAAAGAGGAAGGTTAGGAAAGGACTTTGGAAAGTCACCCAAGAGGCAGTTCACAGTTGCCCATCACAGGGAGGAGGGACGTGAGGTCACAAGCACAGTTATGTTCTTACCTTTTCTGAATGAGTCCAGGCTGAACATTTCTGGCCAGGAGGAAAAGCTGGAATCCTGAGAAGAAGGAGGGCCAGAGGCAATGGTTAATGTATTCCTAGTCCAGGAACACACAGAGAAGACTTCAATAACACAGAGAGCATTGTCTAGAAGACAAGATAAATGAAGCTCTTCACTAAAGAGCACCAACCGCTGTTCCCAGTCTTAAGGATGGGAGGGGCCAGCTCCACTCTAGAGTAATTACTCCATGGCTTTGTTTCTTTCTAATTGAGAGCTTCCTTCTTTTCTCTGTCCTAAAACTCTCTGAACCCTGTTAAATAGAAGGAGGTGCATTTCATCATGAGGGACATATATTTCCACCTCCTCACAATACTTGCCAATTTCCCTGGGACTTCCAGAAAGAAAAGAAATTCTTTATGGATCCCTTCTCTCAGGTGGTATCAGGGAATGGGGTTGATGACTGCCTTATGGACTAACAAGCTTACTGGGCTTTCCCAAAATCTAGTCTAAGTCCTTAGGAATGAATTTGACTGACAGTGTCAAAAAGTAACCGTACAGTGATTCCAAAGAAAAAGCTTTCAGAGCGGAGTCTTTGAGAAATGACAACAACAAATTCAAGGTCAACTGTTGGCCAAAAGTTTTGGTGCATTTGCTCACTAATATTTCCAACTGAGAGTATAAATAAATAAATAAATAACATCTCTGTATACAATTTTGTTTCAAAAAATATTCAGACTTACAGCTGTTTTAAATAAGGTAATACTCCTGGGTTAGGTGCAATAATCTTATGTGCTTTAGTCTGAAAATACGTATACAATGTTTTAGCAAATTAGGATAATGTCCAACATTACTAGGAGTCTACTGGGGCCTATAATCCTGCTCCTGACTGCTGTTTCCTCTTATTTTTAAATCTTGGGGAGGTGGGGGTTGGAGGGCTGACCTGGGGCCGAATCTTTCAGGTCCATAGCAGGTCTGCCCTGATGGCCTCCTCTCCCCCAGGGATGCCGGAAATTTCAGCCGATAGGATATGGTAGCTCAGAGAGAAAACTTCAATATAATATCAACAATGATAAATTTTACTTTAGGAAGTTACATGCTATAGCCTCCTTCTATCCAAATTAAGAGAAAAAGGGTATAATCTGAGGTTCTAGTTTAAGAATACTATAAAATCTAAAGCATCTCAAATGGTTATTATCTAACCAATATTTTCTTGCTAAGAAATTGTAAACTAGTTTGCTTGAAAATAGACTCTGGTTTTGCTTTTAAAAGGTCCCTGATGTAGGGATTGGCAAACTTTTTCTACAAAGGTCCAGGTAGTAAATGTTTTAGGCTTTGCAGGCCAGGTGGTCTGCTGTCACAACTACTCAACTCCACTGTTGTAGCATGAAAACAGTCAAAGACAACATATAAATGAATGAGTATGGCCATGCTTCAATAAAACTTTATTTATGGATACTGGAAAAAAAAAAGTTCCTGATCTTCTCTATGCCAACCAAAGCTCAAATACCACTATCTTTTCCTGTACCAGTCTAAAAAAATACAGTATGAGATTCAAGGTAGGATTTTTTGGAGATATTTTACAGAGCTCTAGGACATTTCATAAAGATTCAAAAGAAAGCTATCTTCCTTGTGATGCACTGATAAGTTAAAAAACCATTGTGGTTCAGTGTTTCTTAAATAATTTAGAGGTAAGTAAAATTTTATTATGTCAAGAACTCTTACATAATGAAATACCACTTAATTCCAGGTAGAATCACTATCAGATTATTCCAAGATGGAGAGATTCCACAATGACCAGTTAAAAAGGACAGCTCTCATCCCCCTCCCCCCGGCCAAAAAAAACCAAACCCATTGCCATCCAGTCGATTTCGACTCATAGCGACGTCACAGGACAGAGTAGAACTGTCCCATAGGTTTTCCAAGAAGTGGCTGGTGGATTTGAACTGCCAACCTTTTGGTTAGCAGCTGAGCTCTTAATTACTACGCCAACTCTTCCAAGTCAGTCGTAAATGAACTTAATACATGTCTCTTGCTTTACCAGACTTTGTATGCATGCCTACATCAACTTACCTTACAAGAGCAATGATAGTTTCAGGTTTTGCAGGCTTCTGAACTGGAGCTGAATTCTCTCCTTGCTATTCCTCATCACGAGGTTGAGCCTCCTCCTGGGAAGTACAATGCTGGTCACTAAAATGGGGATCCCCACAGGGAAAGAAAGTTGCTCCGTTCATTGGAATTCATTTATTAACTCTAACAACAAGGACAAATTTCATTAGTGGTATGAAACACACACATCAGCTACATTGGCCTCACTTCAGGACCTCCCATGACCCACTCTAGACCATCAAATTGTGGGCTGTCCTACACCAGCACCTGTAAGATACCAAGAAAGAAATGTCATGATAAAGACAGTCTTATAAGCCTGAAAAGTATTTTCTCCAAACCCAGAGCAAAACCTGCTTCAGTTTTGAGTTCTAATCCCATACACTATAACACAAGCCTATCCAAAAGCAGATAAAGAAACCTGTGAGAGCTGGAACTTGACAGGGCTGCCTTGTTTTCCCGGGTCTCACAAATTTCCCGCCTTTGACAGGGTGCAGTCACCACTTTTCTATTGCTCTCTACTAGTGGAAAATATTTGCTTCCTTCTCTGGCAGGTTTCCGCCTTGCATAGGTTCCAGCTTTCACAGGTTTTACTGTACAATGCTACTCTGGGTTGGGAAAATAACACAGCTAAAAGTTAAATAGCATTATTACAGTTTGAAAAGTACTTCCACAGGCTTCATCTTATTTAATCCATGCTACCATCCAATGAGGTATGAATTATCTTTTCCGGAGAAGGAAACTGAGGCATAGTTTAACACAACTTCCCCAAGATCCCATAGCTGGCACAGGGCAGGAGGGAAACCTGCTTTTAGGTACTCTGACTCCAAAGCTTTCCGGCTCATACTACGCCGTTTTTCTTACTTCCAAGATATCATGCTGTTGCCTGGTTCATTCCTTGAAATAATATTTTATACTGACATCTTCAAAGGGTTGAAAGGGGTGAGAAGAGTCCAACAGCTAATAAAACTTTGGACCACAACCACATAAATTAAAACACTGAGAGTGTAAATAACTTTTGGGGATATAAAGACAACCTACACAGGTAGAAAATGCAGCAAAAGATGTAGTTCCTGCACCTTGAAGAGCTACACAAATAAAGAGCATTATCGTAAATCCCAAATAATATATAAAGCGTCCTCCCTCGGGGAAACGTCAACACACTTAGAGATTTACATGTAAATTATATAAAGAGATGTAGTCAAGAACCAGAATGACAGTGGGGGCATTGTCTTCCAAGGAACTCTAGGGGTAACCAACAGACAATGTCTCATCTCGCTCTGGCCATTGAGCTGCAACCAAAAACAGGGTAAGAGACTGCAACTGGCCATCTGCAGTCCATTTGCTACGGTATATGGCAAGCCCCTGTGGATTAGTGCTGCAATGGGGGACAGACTCTGCCTTGCAAAACCGCAATTAAGGTGACCAATGTTGCTACACGAGAACTAGCTAGACAGCATGCTGATGCCATGCTCCTGGCTTGGTGGTTCTGAGGACCCCTGGGATTCCAGTTCACTACAAACAAAGGACCCAACATGCATTAGGTCTTTCCCTGCGAAATGGGGCCAGTCGCCAATAGCAAACAAAGAACACATCACCCCTTGGCCGCCCCCAGTGACACGATCGGTGCAAAAGAGGGCAACCAGGGAGGCCAGAATGCATCAGGCCTCCTTCTGGACGAAAGGTCCAGGAGGCACGGGGGTGCAGACAAAGGTCCCGGGGCACTCCAGGGGCTTACTCCAGGCCCTGCCTTGGGGAAACGGAGCATCCCCTGAGGCGAGGGCGTCGTTGCGCCAATGAAGAGGCCTCTACCGCGGCCCCCGCGGAGCCCCTGGCTGCTAGGCCCGCCCCAGCGGACCGGTCTGGCCCCCGCCCCCGTCCCGGCTCCATGGCAACGGTAGGCCCAGGCCTGGCTGCCACAGCTCGGCCCGGCCGGCTTCCCGGGCAGGCCTAGGATGCCCGGCCTGCTTCTCGGGCCCGCCCGCTTCTCCGCCCCACTCTCGTCAAGGCCAGCAGTGGGACCCGGGCCCCTGCTCGCGCCGACCACCCCCGGCCGCGGGAGGCTCTTCAAGGGGGCACGAAAGGGGAGAATAAAAAGCCCAATTCACCTGTTGTTACAGATGTGAAACAAGCCTCGGTGCACCGCGCATGAGCCGCGGCCCCCCCCCCCCCACCGCGCCCGGACTACAACTCCCACCAGCGGCGGCGCGGCCCTTCCGGGTCCCGTGGCGGAAGTCCAGCCGGCCGCCCCGGCGTTGCCGGCCCTGCGCCACTGACCCCCCTCCCGTGCCCGGCCCCGCGTCCCAGCGGGTCTCGAGCCGGTCCCCCGCCCCGGCTCGCAGCGGCCGCCCAGGGCTCACGGCGCCGGGCGGCCAACCAGCCGCGAGAGCCCGGCAGCGAGCCCAATGAGAAGCGGCGGCGGCGGGCGGAGGCGGGTCTTCCGGCAGAGGCGCGAAGTGGGCGAGAGCGCGGGCGGCGCTGGGGTCGCCGAGGGAGCGGCTGTGGCGGCTGGGGAGGTGTCACGCCGCCACCCTCTTACAGCCACCTGGCGTCCGACAGGTCGGAGCCTTCGAGTCCTGTGCGCGCCCGCCCCGCGGCTCCCGATGTGAGTGGATAAACAGGCCAGGTCCGGCTCGGGCTCGGATTCCAGCCGCCTTCCCTGCCACCGCTCTTCTCTGCATCTCCCTTTTGATCTTCTGTTTTCTTAGGGAGGTGAGAACTCTTGCCTCACACGGTTGTTGGGAGGGTGAAATCAACATAATGGCGTGTTGTAAAATGTACAACGCTAGAGGAAAGACTAGGTGGCATTTGCTCGTCGCGGGGAGACAGCTGGTTGGAGTGTTGGCCAGTCTGGAGGACACGCCCCCGGCCTCATCCTCTCTTAGGAGTGAGAAAGGGGAAATCCCAGTTAAGTGCTGCAGACCACTAGTTGAGTCTCCTGTATCGGTTCAATGGAATCCAACTTCAAAAGGAAAGAGCTCAGTGGGGTATCTCTGAGGCTGGGTTAGGATTTCAAAGCTAAGAAAACCTAGAATGTACTTTTAAGATGTGTCCTTTCAGCCGAGGGAACTATAAAGAATTAGTGTCATATCGAACCATTTTTGCACCAAAACAAATTCAGCCGTGTTTATTGTTTTCTTTCCCTATGTTGGGCAGAAGGCTGAGGGGTGGGGCATGGAACAGAAAATATCGCTAATTCATTCTCAAGAGGTCCCTGGGTGGCGCAATCCTTTCCCCTGGGCAACTAACCTATAGGTTGGGGTTGGAACCCACCCAGTAGCACCAAAGACTGGTAAAATGAGTGGCAGTGGGGAAGTTATCCTCCAAGTGTAAAAGAATTACGGCTAGGAAAGCCAGGGTGTAGCCTGCAGTGTGAATGGATCGGTTTTATATGGCCTTTCTTGCCATAGTCATGTAATTCCCACCAGATAATTGGGTGGGACTAGGCAGATAAGGTGCTTGTGGCCCACTAAGGGGATTGGACAGCTTGCTAATAATGTAGATAAAGTATGTGGTACCTTTGTGGGAGTGGGACCATGCAAATAAGGTTTATGGAACCCTAACAAGGGGATTGGGCAGTTTTGTCATCCCACTAGGCTTAAAATATGCTATCCCAGAGGCAGAACGGTGGGGGAGGGGGCCTTTCCACCACCAAGAAGAAGAGAGGGAGCAGCACGTGTCCTTCGGACGTGGGATCCCTGTACTGAGAACCTCCTAGATCCAAGAGACAAAGAGAGCTATAACACTGGAGACAGCGCAAAACAGCGAGAAGTGGTGGCAGCAGAACCAGGAGACCAGCACGAGACAGCACAGTGGGCTTCCCAGCCCATGGAGTGAGGTGGCTACAGTGGATGTGCCTGTCCATGGAGCGAGAGAGCCGTGCACCTTCAGACAGGAGGCTTCCTGGCAGATTGGGGTTCCCCTGGGCACTTACTGGCAGAGCTAAAAAGCTTTGCAGAGCAGAGCAGTCCAAGGGACCAAGAGGCTGAGGGCCAGAGGGAGGCCTGCCTGCAGGTATGACTGAGAAGCTGTCCTAACCAAAAGACTGTGTTCTGAGTCGTTTCTGACCCTGAATTGTAACCTGTTACTTCCCTAATAAACCCCCTAACTGTGAGTATGGTCTGTGAGTTTCATGTGGCCATTGCAGTGAATTGTCAAACCAAGCAGAAAAGTAGAGAGTGCTGTGGGAGGGACAGCTGGTGTCAGAATTGGTAAAAAGTGTGGAGAGAGGAGGCATGTCTGACTTGCGCCTCATAGCAATCAGCGTTGGGTTGTCGTTGCTGATGATGATTCCCTTCTCTTGTGAAGTGAGGCGAGAAGGTCTGGGGCTGCTGCCATGCTGGTTTTTACAGTCACCATGATTCAGAATCCACTCTGGGTTTGATTTTTATATATACATGTGTATACATGTGTATGTGTGTGTGTGTATATATGTAAAAAAAACCAAACCCACTGCTGCCAGGTTGATTCTGACTCATAGTGACCCTGTAGGACAGAGTAGAGCTGCCCCATAGGGTTTTCAAGGCTGTAATCTTTACGGAAGTAGAGTGCCACACCTTTCTCCTGAGGAGCAGCTGGTGGGTTCAAAATGCCAACCTTTGGATTAGCAGCCAGTGCTTAACCACTGTACCACCAGGGCTCCTACACATACATACACACACACACACAGGTTGCTCAACTGGCGTAGAGGATACAAAGACCCTGCCCTCAAGGGGCTTAGAGCCTAATAGAGAAAGTGACCTAACTGTATTGTGTGATACAAATAGGAAGCGATAAATGCTGCAGAAGAGGTATAAAGTGCTCCAAGGAATCTGAGAAGGGAGTGGTTACTCCTGGATGGTAACATCAGGGAGAAAGAACCATGTAAGCAAAAATATCCAGGTGGTACAAGGGGCAAGTCTTAATGTACAGTAGTTTCATGTAGCCAGAAAGAAGGATATGTGCGTGGGCTTTAAAAAAGATAAAGCAGAAAAAGTAGAGTTGGGAATGCCACACTAAGGGATTTTGGCTTTATAAGCAATTGTTTTTTGTAAGATATTATTTTTACAATTCCAATAGGAGAATAAAGTAAGTAGGAAGATTGTCCAAGAAGTGTGAAGGTAGAATTGGCTGGGAAAACAAGCTGGGATACTAATTAGATGTAATGATGGACTGAACTACATTCAGCAGTGAGAAAGGCAAGAAAAAACAGATACTTTTTTTTTGTTTAATTTTGGTGAAAATATACACAGCAGAGGAAACCCTAGTGTTGTAGTGGTTCAGAGCTATGGCTGCTAACCAAAAGGTCAGCAGTTCGAATCCACCAGGCACTCCTTGGAAACTCTATGGGGCAGTTCTACTCTGTCCCGTAGGGTCACTATGAGTGGGAATTGACTCAATGGCAGTGGGTTTGGGGTTTTTTTTTTTTTTTTTATCTACCCACTAACATCTACACATTCATCAATTTCTACAGGTACAATTCAATACCATGGGTTCTATTCTTCACGTGTAACCATGCCCTTTACCTCTACGCATACAGTTTCTCCACCGTTGACTTAGATTCACTGCCCCATTAATTTTTCACCTATGCCTTAGAGTTACCGTTGACAGTTTGGTTTTGTACAGGTAATTCTTTAAAAGAGTGTGATTATCTTAGGGAACATTCCTTACTAATTGACCTAAACAGTTGTTCAGTTTAAAGATGGCCTCAGGCAATAGTTTTGGTTCTTGGTTTGAAGATTTTGTCAGCGATAGATTCGGGGGTTCCCCCAGTCTCAATAGATTCAATTAGCCTGGATTCTGTAAGAATTTGTAATTCTGTCCCATATTCTTTTCCCTTTTGATCAGGATTCATCTATTGATTCCTTGATTAAAAGGTTCAGTAATGGTAGCTGGGACCATCCAGTTCTGGTCTCATGGGTAAAGAGGCTAGTAGTTCATGGAGGCAGTTAGACCTGCAGTCCAGAAGAAGGAACAGGTTGAGGGGGTGACTGTGGAGTGGTAGGCTGAGCACTGGCCACAGGTGTGTAGGGAGATGACTTTGAGATCTGTACCAGGGTGACTGGAAGGATTGTCTACGGTGAATTAAGAGACGCAGAAGTTACAGAAAATGATGGATTCAGCTTCGTACAGATTATGTTTAAAATGCTAAGTGATAGAGATGTGATCCCTGCTTTAAAGGAAGTTAAAATCTGGTAGAGAAGATGAGAAAGGCATGCACATCAAGCCATAAATCAACACCTAGAGGAAGTGATGTAGAAGACATGCAAAAAAAAAAAGTAGATAAACCTTTCAGTCACCCTGGTACAGATGTCAAAGTTACCTCCCTATATACCTGTGGCCAGTGGAAGTAGTGTGAAAGACATGCAAATACAACCCTCTAAATACTTTTCCTTGTTGCATATTTTAGGTTTTTAGTTTCTCTCTGAAGACCTTTTCCCTTAAGTCTGAACTATTTGTAATGAATGCTGGTATCTGATGAGGCTGACAAAATGATCTATTGTGTATCAAGACGTCTTGCTTTGCCAGTTAGTGTCTTTCTTTTTCTCCCTCCCTCCCATGTATTTAAGCTCTAGTTTCCTGGTCAGTTCCTTACACTGCCTTATCTTTCTGTGTCCAGTCTCTTTTGCCAACAGTTCTGTATAGAAAGTTCTCCACTTCTTCAGTTTCCTACTCATTGTTCAAGGCCCTACTCTGAGCTCCTATAGCAGTTTATTCTGCCCTGTGTGGTAGCACTTTGCTCTGTCTCCCCCGACTAGAACACGAGCCTCCTGGAGTTACCTTGTGTCCCCAGTGCCATGTGAATACACTGGGCGCTGCTTGGGCAATGGCTTCCCTCCATCAGATTCTTGTCCTGTGGACTCAGGCCACTTAGCTTATTTTTCCTCTGGAATCTTCTAGGGTTGAAATGTGGGTGGAACCAATTTTATTTTACATATTTTAGTAGAACCTATAACCAAGGCTATCAGTCCACAGAAAATAGGGCAGGAAAATATACATTTTGTGTCGTGGGATTTAAAGCCATGAGAATTAGGATCTAGGGCCTCGCCTACACCTCCAGCCTACCCTCTCCAAGGAGGAGATTATGGCTCCCTATTCTTGCTAGCCTTGCTAGCCTAGCCCAGGATATTTCACCACCCTTTCTTGGAGTCTCTTAAACCTGCCCACACTTTCTTTAAATAGCCTCGTTAGTTAACTCTCTTAAATTGCCTTGTTTGAGTGTGCCATTTTTTCTCTTATGTTAATTATCTCAGACAAAGGGAAGTTTGTAGGTATTTCAAAGTTGGTGGAGTTGAAAAATTCCTGTTTCTGCATTCTTGAAATAAAAGTAGACCACTTACAAGAGATAACATAGAGTAAGGGGATTCTTGAATCAGACCAAAGTAGAACTAGATGACTTTAAGGTCATTTCAATTCTGAAATTCCATTAATCCAGACAATTCCATTTGGAGTATTTGTGCTATTTTGTCTCTCTATATAAATGTGGAAATTTCCTTAAACTCTTTGATTTTAATTAAGGTGGGAGGATTAATTTCCTAAATATGTAAAGAGAGTTTACAGATTAATATTTTAAACCCTCAATCCAATAGGAAAATGGATTTGGGCATACAGGCGTCTAGCAGAAAATGCCTTACACATGCCATTAAACTTAAGAAAACATAAAGAAGTTGAACCTTGCTTATTTTTAAAAAGTCAAAACAAGGAGACACTCAAAATTCTTCCACCAGGTATTGGTAAGATTTGTTCTCTCTCTCCATCTGGGCCTCTGCTTGCTGAGATGTTTTCTCAGAGACAGCTTCCTAGACAACCCTATGTATTTATTTGTGTATCCTTATTTATTGCCTACTTCCAGGAGGGAATGGACTCAATCCTTTGTTCAATATTATATCCTAAGCAGGACGTGGCATTGTTCAGAAGTTGGTACTGAATAAATGTCGAACGAGCAAACCCTGTATCACATAGGAGACTGGCTCCAGTTTACAGAAACAGACACTCACAAACTATTATTGGGCTATAATAGGACCTCTAGTGGCACATTGGTTAAGATCTTGACGGCTAACCAAAAGGTCGGTTCAAATCCACCAGCTGCTCCTTGGAAACCCTATGGGGCAGTTCTACTCCGTCCTGTAGGGTTGCTAGGAGCCTAGGAGTCAGAATTGACTTCATGACAATGGTGCTTTTGTTTTTTGTTTTCAAATTAGAGAGTGGTTGTCAGATTTAAAATGTGCATACCTTTGACTCATTTCAGTGCTAGGAATTTAACCATATCAACATATGCATGAGAAAATTCACTGTAGCATCATCTGTAATAGTAAAATTAAACCCTATATATCCCTTAGTACTACTGTACCATACCGTACCATTGCTGACAAGTCAATTCTGATTCACAGTCACCCTATAGGACAGAGTAGAACTGCCCAATAGGGTTTCCAAGGAGTGGCTGGTGGATGCAAACTGCCGACCTTTTGCTTAGCAGCCGAGCTCTTAACCACTGTGCCACCAGGGCTCCATTCCTTCGCAGAGGATTATTGAATGAGATAATTAGTTTGTGGCAGTTGAAAAGAATGAGTTAGCTCTAATGTGCAAGCGCATGGGAAAATGTCCAGGGAATGTTACTAAGCATAAAAAAACAAGTTTTATACCCAATATGTTTATTATCTGAATTCTGCCTTTTTTTTTTTTGCTTACTGTATACCCACTGGAAACGCTGGTGTGCATAGTGGTTAAGTGCTAAGGCTGCTAACCAAAAGGTTGGCAGTTCAAATCCACCTCATGCTGCTTGGAAACTCTATGAGGACTGCTCCACTCTGTCCTATAGGGTTTCTATGAGTCGGAATTGACTCTATGGCAGTGGGTTTGGTTTTATATACCCATTACCTTCAAGTCAATTTCTACTCCTAGTGACCCTATAGCTATATAACATGCAGTAATTTCTTTATTGTTGTTGAAAATATACATAGCATAACATACAACAGTTAAACAATTTCTACATGTACAACTCAGTGACCTTGATTACATTCAACTTGTGTAACCATTCTCACCCTACATTTCTGAATTGTTCCTCCCCCACTAACATAAACTCACTGCCCCCAACCTTCCTGTCTGACCTTTTAAGTTGCTGTTATCAGCTTGAGCTCATATAGATAGTTCTTTAAAAGAGCACTATGCTAAGGCAAACATTTTTTACTAATTAAGCCAACCTATTGTTTGGTTGATGGAGCCCTGGTGGCACAGTACTGCACTGCTAACCAGAAAGGTCAGGGGTTCGAGCGCACCACTGCTGTGTGGGAGAAAGATGTGGCAATCTGCTTCCATAAAGATATACTGCCTTGGAAATCCTATGGGGTCAGTTCTACTCCGTCCTTGTGAGTCAGAATCATCTCAATGGCAATGGCTTTTGTTTGATTTAAAAAAAACTTAAGGGGATATTTTTGGTATAAGGTTTAAAGTTTATTTCAGGCCAACAGTTTCAGGGGTTCATCCAGCCTCAATGGATGGATTCCATGAGAATTGGGAATTCTGTTCCGTGTTTTCCCCCGTTTTTCAATGTAGATTATCGAACACAACAACGAAGCATAAGCAGCAAAAGACAAAATATATAATTGGGACCGTATGTTCTTCAAAAAACTTTATCCAGGGTCTTAAAAGCTTGTGAGTGGCCATCTAAGATACTCCTCTGGTCTCACCCTGTCGAGAGCGAGGGAGAATGAAGAAAACCAAAGACACAAGGGAAAGATTAGTCCCAAGGACTAATGGATTGTAAGTACCCCAGCCTCCACCAAACTGAGTCCAGCACAACTAGATGGTGCCTGGCTACCACCACCGACTGCTTTGACAGGCATTACAATAGAGTCCCAGAGAGAGCTGGAGAAAAATGTAAAACAAAATCCTAACTTAAAAAAAAAAAAAAAAAATAGACCAGACTTATTCGTCTGACAGAGACTGGAGAAACCCCTATAGCTCAGTGCTGAAGTCACTTCTGAGGTTCACCCTTCAGCCAAAGATTAGATGGGCCCATAAAATAAAACAAGACTAAATGGGCGTACCAGCCCAGGAGCAAGGAAGAGAAGGCAGGAGGGGTCAGGAAAGCTGGTAACGGGGAACCCAAGGCCAAGAAGAGGAGACTGTTGACGTGTCGTGGGGTTGGCAACCAATGTCACAAAACAATATGTGCATTAATTTGCTCAGTAAACCTTCATGTAAAGTACAATAAAAATAAAAACTTTATAATAAGAATGAAAACACAACCTATAGACTGGGAAAAAAATCTTTGGGAACAATATATCCAGTAAGGGTCTATCATCTAAAATGTATATAAAACTTTAACAGCTTAACAACAAAAAAACAATCAAAAATGGGCAAAGAACATGAACAGACATTTCACCAAAGAGGATATTCCGATTGCCAACAAACACACAAAAAGATGCTCAAAGTCTTTAGCCATCAGACATGCAAATCAAAACCACAGTGAGATATGATTTCACTCCCACCCCTGCTGGTGCAGTGGTTGGTTAAGAGATAGGGCTGCTGACCAAAAGGTCAGCAGTTCAAAGCCACCAGCTGCTCCTTGGAGACCCTATGGGTCAGTTCTACTCTGTCCTATAGGGTATCTATGAGTCAGAATTGACTCAACAATGGGTTTAGGATGGCTAACGTTAAAAAAAAAAAGGAAAGTAACAAATGTTGGCAAGCATGTAGGGAAATACATTGCTGATGAGAGTGTAAAATGGTGCAGCCGCTGTGGAAAACCGTTTGGTGGTTCCTCAAAGAAATAAAAACAACCACTATATGACCTAGCAATCCCACTGTTAGGAATATACCCAAGGTACTTGGAAGCAGGGACAGGAACAGACATGTACACCAGTGTTCATTGCAGCACTATTCATGATAGCCAAAAGGTGGAAACAACCTAAGTGCCCATCAACAAATGAATGGCTAAACATAAATGTAGTGCATACATACAATGGAATGCTACTTAGCTAGAAAGAGAAATGAATGCTACAACATGCATAGAGCTTAAAGACACTGTGCTAAGTGAGATAAGTCAATCACAAATGGACAAATATTGTATGGCCACTTGTATAAGAAGACAAGGACAGGCAAATGTATAAAGATCAAAGTTTATTAGTGGTTACCAGGGGCAGGAGAGAGGGGGGAAGAGGAAGGTTTTGCTTATGGGACACAGAGTTTCTGTTTATAGTGAGGGAAAATTCTAAGTGATTAAGGGCAATATTGATAAATATAATCGATGTCAGTAAGTTGTACACCTGTAAGAAGTTTAATTGGCAAATGTGGTGTGAAATATATTTTTACCAAAAAAAAAACAGCTGCCGAGTCTGCTTATGTACAACCAAACACCTCATGGGATTTGGTTTCTTGGGTTGTACATTTAGGGTCATGGTTTCATGGGTCATTCCAGGTAATTGGCCTAATACTAATGCTTTTGTTCTACCTCCTGGTTTGTTGAGCAGTGCCTGGGGCCTTAAAGGCTTGCAAGTGACCATCCAAGGTAGAACAATTGGTCTCTTTTTGTCTGGACCAGGAGAGGAAACGGAAGAGTCAGGGATACAAGGAGGAGATGGAATTATGTGTCTAATCACCTCCATGAACAAACGCCTCCTTTGCTATGAGACCATTGGGCTTTTTTAAAAGGCTGTATTTTTATACATGTAAGTACAAATATAGAACATTTCTGGCAGAGCATGTCAGAACTGTTAACTAGACAGCATCTTTTAGATTTCACTTAATACCCTTCTATATTGTTGCTTTTTTTTTTTTTTTTGGCCAAAAGTGTGGTTTTTTAATGTAATAAAAATGAAGCATTTGGAATATATGGGGCTCCTGAGAAAGTCAGAGGTTTAGTTACAATGAGAGCTATTAACACACCTATGCTAACCATGCATACATTTTCAAAGATATTGAACTCAGATGTACATTTATTTTTGAAACTTATTATCTAAAATCTATGAATGCTTTCAAAAATACAGTAAAAAAAAAAAAAAACAGTATATCTTAGGAAAGGCAGTACTCCATGAACCCAATGTTTTAACATTCTCATTAATTTCTTTCTGGATGTTTTGCTTCCAATAATCTGGTTTCCTGGTCCTCTTACCCTTTTATCTTTGGTATACAGTGATGGTTGACCATTTGGTCTCATATAGATTATTTTTTTTTTAAAGTGTGCTGTACTCACTGGTAATATTCTTTATTTTATGAGCTAATCTATTATATAGCCAAAAGGTGCCCTCAGGGATTAGATTCAGTTTAAAGTATATGGAATATCTCAGGGTGATAGTCTCTTGGAGTCCTCTAGTCTCAGCCAGTCTAGTAAGTCTGGACTTTTTAAGAATTTGAGTTCTTTGAGAAATAGTTTAAACAGAGAAGAAAATACTCTTTCATAGTTATGAAAAGGGGGACGGAGGGAGGGTAGGAGAGGGGTATTCACTAATTAGATAGTAGATAAGAACTACTTTAAGTGGCAGGAAAGACACACAATACAGGCGAGGTCAGCACAACTGGACTAAACCAAAAGGAAAGAAGTTTCCTGAATAAACTGAATGCTTCGAAGGCCAGCATAGCAGGGGCGGGGGTTTGAGGACCATGGTTTCAGGGGACATCTAAGTCAATTGGCATAATAAACTCTATTAAGAAAACATTCTGCACCCCACTTTGGAGAGTGGCGTCTGGGGTCTTAAATGCTAGCAAGTGGCCACCTAAGATGCATCAATTGGTCTCAACCCACCTGGATCAAAGGAGAATGAGGAACACCAAGGACACAAGGTAATTACGAGCCCAAGAGACAGAAAGGGCCACATGAACCAGAGACTATATCAGCCCGAGACCAGAGGAGCTAGATGGTGCCAGGCTACAACCAATGAGTGCCCTGACAGGGAACACCACAGAGAACCTCTGAGGAAGCAGGAGAGCAGTGGGATGCAGACCCCAAATTCTCATAAAAAGACCAGAGTGAATGGTGTGACTGAGACTAGAAGGACCCTGGTGTTCATGGCCCCCAGACCTTCTGGTGGCCCAGGACAGGAACCATTCCCAAAGCCAACTCTTCAGACAGGGATTGGACTGGACAATGGGTTGCAGAGGGATGGTGATGAAGAGTGAGGTTCTGGGATCAGGTGGACACTTGAGACTATGTTGGCATCTCCTGCCTGGAGGGGAGATGAGAGGGGAGAGGGGGTTAGAAGCTGGTGAAAGGGACACGAAAAAAGAGTGGAGGGAGGGAGCGGGCCGTCTCATTAGGGGGAGAGCAATTGGGAGTATGCAGCAAGATATATATAAGTTTTTGTATGAGAAACTGACTTGATTTGTAAACTTTTCACTTACAGCACAATAAAAATTCTAAAAAAAAGAATTTGAGTTCTCTTCCATGTTTTTCTCCCCTTTTACCAGGATCCATCTATTGTGACCTGATCAGAATGGTAGTGGTAGCCAGGCATGGTCTAGTTCTTCTAGCCTCAGGGTAGAAGAGGCCAAAGTTAATGTAGACTATTAGTCCTACCCAGATTATTTTTAATCAAGTCCAGGACATCATGCCATGTCATCCGTGAATCTATCAGAATGTGTCTCCATAAGACAGATTCCCTTTTTTCAGCATAACCACAAATCTTATATACCTAAAAACAAAACATGATTCTTAAATATCCTTGTCCTTCATATTGATATTTTAAGTTTGGTACCTATCATTACAACATCAAAATATGAATCTTATCCTTGTCCTTCATATTGATATTTTAAGTTTGGTACCTATCATTACAACATCAAAATATGAATATACTGCATCCTACTTTGGAGACTGGCGTCTGGGGTCTTAAACGCTAGCAAGCGGCTATCTAAGATAGATCGGTTGGTCTCAACCCACCTGGAGCAAAGGAGAAGGAAGAACACCAAAGACACAAGGTAATTATAAGCCCAAGAGACAGAAAGGGCCACATAAACCAGAGACTACATCAGAAGGACTAGATGGTGCCTGGCTATAACAGATGACTGCCCTGACAGGGAACACAACAAAGAACCCCTGAGGGATCAGGAGAGCAATGGGATGCAGGCCCCAAATTCTTGTAAAAAGACCAGACTTAATGGTCTGACTGAGACTAGAAGTACCCCAGAGGTCATGGTCCCCGGACCTTCTGTTAGCCCAAGACAGGAACTACTCCCAAAGCCAACTCTTCAGACAGGAATTGGACTGGACTATGGGATAGAAAATGATACTGGTGAAGAATGAGCATCTTGGATCAAGTAGACACTTGAGACTATGTGGGTGGCTCCTGTCTGGAGAAGAGAGGGCGGAGGGGGCAGAAGTTGGCCAAATGGACAGGAAAATAGATGGTGGAGGGAAATAGTGTGCTGTCTCATTAGGGGGAGAGCAACTAGGAGTATATAGCAAGGTGTGTATAAGTTTTTGTATGAGAGACTGACTTGATTTGTAAACTTTCACTTAAAGCACAATAAAAAAAAGAATATATTTAATTTGCATATGGACTTCTCTTAAAGCCCTAAGTTTATTTTTTTTTACCTTAAATTGCAGAGACACTCTCGATCATTAGCCATTAGAGAAATGCAAATTAAAACCACGATGAGATTCCATCTCACTCCAACAAGGCTGGCATTAATTCAAAAAACACAAAATAATAAACGTTGGAGAGGCTGCGGAGAGATTGGAACACTTCTACACTGCTGGTGGGAATGTAAAATGGTACAACCACTTTGGAAATCTGTCTGGCGTTTTCTTAAAAAGTTAGAAATAGAACTACCATACAACCTAGAAATCCCACTCCTCGGAATATACCCTAGAGAAATAAGAGCCTTTACACGAACAGATGTATGCGCATCCATGTTTATTGCAGCACTGTTTACAATAGCAAAAAGCTGGAAGCAACCAAGGTGTCCGTCAATAGATGAATGGTTAAATAAATTATGGTACATTCACACAATGGAATACTACGCATCGATAAAGAACAGTGACGAATCTGTGAAACATTTCATAACATGGAGGAACCTGGAAGGCATTATGCTGAGTGAAATTAGTCAGATGCAAAAGGACAAATACTGTATAAGACCACTATTATAAGTTCTTGAGAAATAGTATAAACTGAGAAGAACACATTCTTTTGTGGTTATGAGAAGGGGGAGGGAGGGAGGGTGGGAGAGGGTTATTTACTGATTAGATAGTAGATAAGAACTACTTTAGGTGAAGGAAAGGACAATACTCAATACAGGGAAGGGCAGCTCAACTGGACTGGACCAAAAGCAAAGAAGTTTCCGGGATAAACTGAATGCTTCGAAGGTCAGCGGAGCAAGGGTGGGGTTTGGGGACTATGGCTTAAAGGGACGTCTAAGTCAATTGGCATAATAAACTCTATTATGAAAACAAACAAACAAAAAAATTGCAGAGACAGGGTAATCTGGATAATGGAGTATCCCTTTTTGGCTTGCATTAAACATTGTGTTATAAAGTTAATCATTTCTGACAGAAGCTGTAGTTAATGTTATTGGCCAAATTATACAACTCAGTTCTCAATCTTACAAAACTATTCTTTGGTAAACCTGGAAAGAGAATGTAGACATTATAAGCCATCATGTTAACCATGGTTTTGCCAGAGGACAAACATATAGGCTGTTCTGAAAATGTGAATGAAACTGACTTCTGGCCATAGCATTGTATATACTGTGAGGCCACTCCCCTTGTTCTTTGCAGAAGTAATAAGAGATTAAAATTACTATCCATGATCGAAAACAAGATAAACATTTACGTAGACCGGAAACAAAGAGCTATAGTCTGGCTGGGCTATGGTTCCAAAAATAAGAAGAGGCAATCCAGAGTTTGTCACCTAGGAGGTTATGTGATTGGGAGGTGGCGAAAAATGCCTCCTGTAATGTGGATAACTGGGGCCAAGATTGCTGCTTGCAGTTAGGAATTTAGTCTAGTTTGGAGCTCCCTAACAAAGGCTGAAAAAAAAAAAAACCGCATGCCATCCATGCTTGCAGATACAATTTATATAATATTGTATACTTAGGGAGCATGCACAATCTTGTAGTGCAGACTTAGATCCAGCTACCCCTTGTTTGGTGACCGACTCTTCTGTCTCCCAAACTTCATGGTGGGAACAGGCCCTTGAGTCACTAACACTTGTTTCTGGTTGGGGTTTCTGGAGAATTAAGTAGAAAACCCTGTTGTCATCAAGTTGCTTCCAACTCATGGTGACCCTACAAGACAGAGCAGAACTGTGCCATAGGGTTTCCAAGGCTGTTACAGAAACAGACTGCCACATCTTTTTCCTGCAGAGTGGCTGTTGATTTCCAACCTCCAACTTTTTGGTTAGCAACTGAGTGCTTAACTACTGCAGCACTAAGTCTCCTTGAATTGAGTAGATGTTACCAGAAAATCAATAAGAAAGGAGAGATAAGGGTATGGGGGAAAATTCTCACGCCTGAGAAGCTTAAAACTAAGCTTCCAAAACATACAAGGAAATCCAAGAAGGATAATTCATCAAGAGGTGAATTTGCTCCAAATGAAATTAAAATAATGGAGCAACCTGAAAATAACCTTAAAATAAGTATGTTTTAGAATATTCAAAGAAATAAAGACTTAGAAATTATTAAGTAAAAGCAGGCAAAAATAAAATGGTAACAGATAAGTAAATGAAGAACCAATTAGGAAATCTGAAAATTAAAAATACAGTTATTTAATACTCAGTAAATGTCATGAACTCTAAATGGGCCTCAGTGGAAAGAGGTTTAGTGAATTAGAAGGTTATATCGTATTCTAAGTGAATTGCTCATTTACTTGGAAATAAATAAAGGAACAATTAAGAGACGTAGAGAATAGATTGAAGGGCTTCATTGTAAGTACATAATAGAAGTTGCAAAAGAATACAGTAGAGAGACTTGCAGAGACACAACACTGCATTTGACAAGAAAACATTGTCTCACGTAACAGGAAGCCTTCAGGTAGAGCAGACCTCATGATTGATTGATTCAGGGACTCAATAGTGTCATCAAGGATCCAGGTTCTTTTTTTTTTTAATTTATTTACTGTGCTTTAAGTGAAAGTTTACAAATCAAGTCAGTCTCGCATACAAAAAGTTATACACACCTTGCTATGTACTCCTAGCTGCTCTCCTCCTAATGAGACAGTATGTTCCTCCTCTCCACCCTGTATTCTCCGTATCATTCAACCAGCTTCTGTCCCCCTCTTCCTTCCTTCTCATCTTGCCTTCAGACAGGAGTTGCCCACATAGTCTCATGTGTCTACTTGAGCCAAGAGGCTCACTCCTCACCAGTATCATTATCTATCTTATAGTCCAGTCCAATCCCTGTCTGGAGAGTTAGCTTCGGGAATAGTTCAAATCTCAAGCTAACAAAGGGTCTGGGAACCATGACCTCCAGGGTCCTTCTAGTCTCAGTCAGACCATTAAGGTCTGCATCCCACTGTTCTCCTGCTCCATCAGGGATTCTCTGTTGTGTTCCTGTCAGGGCAATGACTGGTGGTAGCCAAGCACCATCTAGTTCTTCTGGTCTCAGGCTGATGTTGTCTCTGGTTTATGTGGCCCTTTCTGTCTCTTGGGCTCATCTTTACCATATGTCTTTGGTGTTCCTGCTCTTTTGCTTCAGGTAGGTTGAGACCAATGGAGGCATCTTAGATGGCCGCTTCCTAGCGTTTAAGACCACAGACGCCTCTCACCAAAGTGGGAAGGATCCAGGTTCTTACCATTTCTCTGCTTTCCATCCTCAGTGTAGACCTGATCCTGAGGTTTATAGCAGGAAGGCTTTAACAGTTCTCATAAAGTCTCAGTAGATTCCTCAGGTTTCAGTGGCTACAGTTAGGCCCCATTTTGTGATTTTATCCCTGGCAATGGGAATGAAATCAACCCTTAGGTAATGAGGCTTGTCTCTGACTCAGGAGGATGATTCAGGCCTTATTCAGGAGGAGGATAAAGACACTAAATAACTTAGGAATTGTTAGATTTTATTAAGAATGAATGAAAGTAAATGGGTAAAATGGCAAATGTTTTGTTATATATAAAAAGGAATGATGGTAACTACTAAAAGGATACAAATATAATTTATAGCTTCTGAGCCAGTCTCATACCAGGAAAAATCTCTGCATTGTCTATGCGGGAAATGTAATTCTTCTAGAAAGCACAAGAGGTCAGCAGCGTTCATAAGTGTATTTCCTTCACCATAGAGCTTTTCGTGCCTCTGTGAGGTCCCTGCCGTTCACACATGCTGTTTCTTCTAGAGCTGACATGATCTTTCATCTAAGGCTCATTCCTAAGTTCTTTTTAGAATTCTATTTTTTGGACCTGCCAAAATTCATTTATTCATTTTATTATTAATAAGCATTTGTACTGTTTCCAGATTTTTGCTATTTCTGACAGTGCTGCTATAAACATTTAAAACCTCTTTATTGTGAAATATGTAATAAAAAATTTAACATTTTAACTATTTTTAAGTGTACAATTGAGTGACATAAATTACACTCACCATGTTGTGCAATCCTCACCAGTATCCATTTCCAAAAGTTTTGCATTGCCCCAAATAGAATTCAGTACCCCTCCAGCAAAACCTCCCCTTCCCCCCTCCTAACCACCAGTAAACTTTTGTCTATTCATTTGCCTATTCTAGATATTTCATAAAAGTGAGAATGTACAGTATTTGTTTGCATCTGACTTATTTCACTCAGCATGATGTTTTCTGGGTTCATTCATGTCATAGTCATTCCAAAATTCTTTTAAAAACAATTTTATAACACTTATAATTTCAGGTGCCCAAAATAGTTGTCAAGGATATATTTAACCGCCAGCTAGAGCTAGGGAGGGGACTTGGAGGCTGGAATCTAGAATGGTTCCTAAGCCTTTCCTTGTCTGTCACACTTGGGCAATTTTTAAAAGCCCAGGCCAGTTACTCTGTACACTGCTGTTCAGTTTGGATTTGTCTAATGTTTCCTTGTTATTAGATTCAAGTCAAGCGTTTTTGGCAGGACCATCACAGAAATGGACTGTGTTCCTCTCAGTGCATCGTGACATGTAGATTTGTCCCTTTTCCTGACATTGTTAATTTTGATCACTCAAGGTAGTGCCTGTCAAGTTTCTTCACTATGAAGTTATTATTTTTCCCTTTGGAATTAGTATCTCATAGGAAGACATTTTTAAACCATGTTGAAGTCTCATTCCTCCACACAATTTCACAAGTTTTAGTATCTATTGATGATTCTTGCTTGAATCAATTGTTAGTATAGTGCTTGCCAAGAGTTGATTTTCTAATTCCATCATTCTTTCTACCTTTAATAAGTTGGCATTCTACTGTATGCAAGCACTTTCTCTTTCCCCACTTATCCATTAACTCATTTATTCGTATCATTATGCACCCATGGGTGTCTATCTCATTCAGTGTGTTATGATTCATTATTATCATTATTTATTCTGATGCTAAGGTTATCCAAAATTTGTCCAGTGGGATGCCCTTCAAGCTGGATTTCTGTCCTTGACACATCCTCATTATTCTCTGAGTATTTTCTTACTCTATGACATAACAAGATGTTCCAGGCTCATCCTGTACTTTTTTCTTGCCCTAGCCCTGGAATTAGGCATTATTCCAAAGAGCTCTCGTTCCTTTTTGTAGAGTATAGTGTTTAGAAACCAAGATCTGGGCACTATGTTCATTTCTAATGAGCTATCACTATATGCTTACATACATGCACACACACACAAAAACTGTATCTATTGAAAACCATGCGTTCACAACACTACCTCCAAATTGCTCTCAAATACAAGGCTCATTCTAGCTTCCTCCTTTTCACATTTGTCACTTCCATCTCCAACAGGAAACCTGGCTATCCTTATCCTCAATATATTTACTTATTTTGTCAATCCCCTTGTAAGTAGCTGTACAATGAATAAGGAAGACTGGAGAAGAATTGATGTCTTTGAATTGCAGTTTTGGAGAAGAATATTCAATATACCATGGACTGCCAGAAGAACTAACAAGTCTGTCTTGGAAGATGTACAGCCAGAATGCTCCTGAAAAGCCAGAATGGTGTGACTTCATCTCATGTACTTTGAACATGTTATCAGGAAGAACCAGTCCCTGGAGAAGAACATCATGCTTGAAAAAGTAGAGGGTCAGTGAAAAAGAGGAAGACTCTCAATGAGATGGATTGACAGAGTGGCTGCAACCAAGGGCTCAAACATAGCAATGATTGTGAGGATGGTGAAGGACCAGGCAGTGTTTCGTTCTGTTGTACACAGAGTCACTATGATTTGTAACCGACCCCACGGCACCTAACAGCAACAACAACCTGTAAGTAAGCAATTTCCCAGGACTTGACTGTGCTGTATACCTCCTCACTTGGCCCTAACCCAGCTGGCTGCCTCCAATAAATATTCTGGAAAGATAAGAGGTCATCTATGGTTTATTGATCTTTTAACAAGGTCAGTAGTTGGTGTGCTATTGAAGACATTTTTGAGTGATTGTATTGTAAAAATGCAGTTAGATTATGGGTAATTACAGATAATTTGGCCCATGAATATAAATAATTTCTTAGCTGTGATTGTTAAGGTTGTGTGTCAACTTGGCTGGGCCATGATTCTCAGTGGTTTGGCAGTTATAATGTAGTTTGGCAGTCATATAATGATGTAATCACCTCCATGATGAGAGCTGATATAATGTGGTCACCTCCGTGATGGGATCTGCTGTGAGTAGCCAATGAGTTTAAAGAGAGTTTCCTTGGGGGTATGACCTACGTCCAATATAGGTGGACTTTCTAGCAAGTCTTACGGGCTTTTGCTCACTCTGGATCCTGTAGCTGGCTCCTGTTCATCTGACCTCCAGTTCTTGGGACTTGAGCTAACAGCTTGGGATTTGTCAGCCTCCGTGATCTGGATCTGGATCTTGGGTTCGAGAACCCCTGCAGCTATGTGAGTTGGGAGAAGCCTCCAGCCTGACTCATGGACTTGGGACTTGCCAGCCTCTACAACCGCATGAACCATTTCATTGATATAAATCTCTTTATATATAGATGCTTTATTGCTTTGTTTCTCTAGAGAACTTAGCCTAAGATATTAGCTTATGGATTTCCAGATAAATATAAAGAAAAAGGAAAAAAAATTAATACAAATGAGGAAAAAGTTGAGTAATAGTAAATATTTACATTTGAATAAAAAATAATACAGCTCACATTTTTAGCTCTTACTATGGGTCTGTCGGAAACCCTAGTGGCATAGTGGTTAAGTGCTACAGCTGCTAACCAAAGGACTGGCAGTTCAAATCCAGCAGGTACTCCTTGGAAACTCTATGAGGCAGTTCTGCTTTGTCCTACAGGGTCACTATGAGTTGGAATCAACTCGACGGCAATGGGTTTGGTTTGGTTTATGGGTCTGCCGGAGCCCTGGTGGCACAGTGATTAACAGTTTGGTTGTAACCAAAAGGTCAGCAGTTGGAATCTAGCAATCGCTCCCTGGAAACCCTATGGGGCATTCTAATCTGTCCTATAGGGTCACTATGAGTTGGAATTGACTCGATAGCAACGGGTTTTTGTTCTTTTTATGGGTCTGTCGACAAGTACTTTACATTTGTCATCTCATTTATCTTCCCAATAGCGGTGGCGTAGTGGTTAAGAGCTATGACTGCTAACCAGGCGCTCCTTGGAAACTCTGTGGGGTAGGTCTACTGTGTGCTATACGGTCACTATGAGTTGAAATCGATTCGACGGCAGCAATGGGTTTGGTTTGGTTTAATAGTGTCTCTCTTTTACGAATGAGGAAATGAGATTCAGACCCTGCAGGGTTAAGTAACTTGCTGAAGGCCATGAGATTTTTAGTGATGGAGCCTTTGACTCCAGTCGATCCATTCTCACAACTTGTACTGTTTGTTAAACAATAGATGACTTACCATTCGAACTGAGTTTTTTTTGGTGTAGGTTTATTTGGAATTAAAAATAGAGTTGACTTAGACCATTTAATGAATCTTAAAATGTTGGCTGAGAAGAATATGTTCCTTCTACTTCCTTTGTAACTCCTTATTTATTTTTTTAATATAGTACTATATACACAGAGTTTAAAATTCTCATGTAAAATGAGAAAGATACTAAAATGAAGAATAAGAGATTATGCATGAGTACAAATGATTTGTTCTTGGATATAGTAATATACTCCAGTTACCTGAAGTTGTACGAATTAGTTCAAGTTCACCAATATATACACCCAAATGGAAAAAAGTACAACAGATACAGTGGAAAAAAATTGGTCCATAAATTGTGTATTTTTGGGTTTCCTATTTTTAAAGTCCTTTTTGCTACTCTTTGTTGAGGCCAGTACTCTTCATAATACAGAGGTACTGTTGGTAGTCTAAGATTTAGCTGGACAATATTAATTAACTTAGCAACTATTTACTACATATCTGTGAAATGCCAAGTACTATGTTATGTTTCAAGGATATAGGATATGTATACTATCCTCAAGGAGTATTCAGTTAGCAGGGAGAGACAGATATACTTGTTCATTCATTCCATCATTCATTAGTTTTTTCATTTATTCAACAGATATTTATTGTGACAAGCAGAATACTAGGTGCTGGAATACAATGGTAAACAAGGCAGAAAAGTCCCTGTCCTCAAGAAATTTGTATTTTAAAGAGAAGGACAGACAAATACAAATAGATATATAAATGAAATAATTTCGAGTTGTGATGTATACCATAAATGAAACAGATTAAGGGGCAGAGAGAATACAGGCTGCAGGGGTATGTGGGGCAGGGGGGACAGGACATGATGTCTTTCAGATTGGGTAGTCAGGGAGAGTGCATTACTAGAAGCTTGGAGCTGGAAGTCACAGAACCCCAACCAAAGATGACGTGAAAAGAAGTTTGGACATAGATGGTACCACGGTTGGATTGTTTAAGCAGCATGAGGAAGTCAGATTCCTGTTGCTTCTCTGAGATTCCCTTAGCTTTCTTATCTGGCTACTGAACTAACAACATACAGAAATAATAATCCCCGGGGCTTTTCCCTGCCACGCTTTTTTTTTATACATAATTTTTATTGTGCTTTAAGTGAAAATTTACAAATCAAGTCAGTCTCTCACACAAAAACCCATATACACCTTGCTACACACTCCCAATTACTCTCCCCCTAATGAGACAGCCCACTCTCTCCCTCCACTCTCTCTTTTTGTGTCCATTTCGCCAGCTTCTAACCCCCTCCACCCTCTCATCTTCCCTCCAGGCAGGAGATGCCAACATAGTCTCAAGTGCCCACCTGATCCAAGAAGCTCACTCCTCACCAGCATCCCTCTCCAACTCATTGTCCAGTCCAATCCATGTCTGAAGAGTTGGCTTCGGGGATGGTTCCTGTCCGGGGCCAACAGGAGGTCTGGGGGCCGTGACCACTGGGGTCCTTCTAGTCTCAGTCAGACCATTAAGTCTGGTCTTATGAGAATTTGGGGTCTGCATCCCACTGCTATCCTGCTTCCTCAGGGGTTCTCTGTTGTGTTCCCTGTTAGGGCAGTCATCAGTTGTAGCCGAGCACCATCTAGTTCCTCCAGTCTCAGAATGATATAGTCTCTGGTTCATGTGGCCCTTTCTGTCTCTTGGGCTCATAATTACCCTGTGTCTTTGGTGTTCTTCATTCTCTTTTGCTCCAGGTGGGTTGAGACCAATTGATGCATCTTAGATGGCTGGTTGCGTTTAAGGCCCTAGACACCACTCTTCAAAGTGGGATGCAGAATGTTTTCTTAATAAATTTTATTATGCCAATTGACTTAGATGTCCCCTGAAACCATGGTCCCCAGACCCCTGCTCCTGCTACGCTAAGCATTCAGTTTATTCAGGAAACTTCTTTGCTTTTGGTTTAGTCCAATTGTGCTGACCTCCCCTGTATTGTGTGCTGTCTTTCCCTTCACCTAAAATAGTTCTTATCTACTATCTGACTAGTGAATGCCCCTCTCCTACCCTCCCTTCCTCCCCCCTCCCGTAACCACAAAAGAATGTTTTCTTCTCAGTTTAAACTATTTCCCAAGTTCTTATAATAGTGGTCTTACACAATATTTGTCCTTTTGCAACTGACTAATTTCACTCAGCATAATGCCTTCCAGGTTCCTCCATGTTATGAAATGTTTCACAGATTCCTCACTGCTCTTTATCTATGCGTAGTATTCCCTTGTGTGGATATACCACAATTTATTTATCCATTCATCCGTTGATGGGCACCTTGGTTGCTTCCATGTTTTTGCTACTGTTAACAGTGCTGCAATAAACATGGGCGTGCACATATCTGTTCGTGTAAAGGCTCTTACTTCTCTAGGATATATTCCAAGGAGTGGGATTACTGGATCGTATGGTAGTTCTATTTCTAGCTTTTTAAGGAAGTGCCAAATCGATTTCCAAAGTGGTTGTACCATTTGACATTCCCACCAGCAGTGTAGAAGTGTTCCAATCTCCCCACAGCCTCTCCAACATTTATTATTTTGTGTTGTTTGGATTAATGCCAGCCTTGTTGGAGTGAGATGAAATCTCATTGTAGTTTTGATCTGCATTTCTCTAATGGCTAATGATCGTGAACATTTCCTCATGTATCTGTTAGCTACCTGAATGTCTTCTTTAGTGAAGTGTCTATTCATATCTTTTGCCCATTTTTTAATTGGGTTATTTGAGTTTTTGCAGTATTATGTAGATTTTAGAGATCAGGCACTGATCAGAAATGTCATAGCTAAAAACTTTTTCCCAGTCTGTAGGTAGTCTTTTTACTCTTTTGGTGAAGTCTTTGGATGAGCATAGGTATTTGATTTTTAGGAGCTCCCAGTTATCTAGTTTTTCTTCTACATTCTTTATAATGTTTTGTATACTGTTTATGCCATGTATTAGGTCGGGGCAGTCCTACTCTGTCCTATAGGGTCGCTATGAGTCAGAATCAACTCAACGGCGCTGGATTTTATTAGGTCTCCTAACGTTGTCCCTAATTTTTCTTCTATGATCTTTATCGTTTTAGATTCCTGCCACAGTTTTTAATCAGGGAGAAATTTTTTTTCCCCAGAAAGCTCAGCACACTTCTCCAACTTCTCAATGACCACACTAGGTGACTTGACCATCCCTTACCAATTCCATGGGATTATCATGACAGTCTTACAATAAAGGTTCATTCCCTGGAGCTGGGGAATAGGGAGCTCTTCCTGAGCTGTGTGCTCAACAAGATTAGGTTTCTGTTAGCTGGCAAGAAGCAAGGAATGACTGTTGGGAGGGTGAACAACAGTGTCTGACCAAGAAGACCTCCCTGAATTGGTGAGACTTGAACTGAGACCTAAAGAGGAAGGAATTAGTATGCAATGCAAAGCTGGAGTGGGGAGATACATTTAAGTCAGAGAGAAAAATAATTTGCAAAGACTCTAAGGCAGCAAAAAGCTTTGCGTATTAGAGGAACTAAAAAGAATATTTAAAAACAACCTCATGGTTAACTATTAAAGGTGTATTGATAGAAGCTTCAATAAAGTTTTGCTTTAATTTATTTATTGAAAAAGTAAGGTATGCAGATCTTTAAAATATTTAGATAGCATAGGATATAAAGTGGAAACGGTTTCTGTCTTGCCCTGATATACCCTACCACTTAGTTTCCTTATTTCCCACTCTACCCCGCCATGCTCAACCTAGAGGCAGTTCATAGTTCCAAGGTTTTTAAAATTAAGATTCATAGATCCTCAGTGGGGCCATGAATTGGCTTCTAGGATCTATGAAACTCCTGTGAAATGGTGAGTACATATACAGGAAGGTGCTCTGGGGGAATTAGTCACATTTTGTTTCTACTATACCACCAGAACTGCCCTTCTCAAGGTCACTGTGATGGTTAATTTTATGTGTCCAGTTGACTAGGCTATGGTGCCCAGTTGTTTGGTCAAACAGTAGTCTAGTTGCTATTGTTGAAGTAGTTACATGTGATTAAGTCAATTGGGCTTAAGTAAAGGAGATTACCCTCTGTCATTGATTGAATTGTGTCCCCCCGAAATATCTGCCAACTTAGGCCATGATTCCCACTATTGTATGATTGTCTACCATTTTGTCATCTGATGTGACTTCCTATGTGTTGTAAATCCTATCTCTATGATGTAATGAAATGGATTAGTGGCAGTTATATTGATGAGATCTACAAGATTAGATAATGTCTTATCTTGAGATATAAAGGAAAGAAGTTAGCAGAGAACCATGGGGACCTTATACCACCAAGAAACCAGTGCCGGGAGCAGAGCGCAGCCTTCGGACCCAGGGTTCCTGTTCGGAGAAGCCCCTAGTCCAGGGGAACATTGTTGACAAGGACTTTCCTCGAGAACCAACCGATAGAGAAAGCCTTCTCCTGGAGCTGATGCCCTGAAATGGACTTCTTAGCCTACTAAACTGTGAGAAAATAAATCTTTGTTAAAGCCATCCACTTGTGATATTTCTGTTATACCAGCACTAGATGACTAAGGTACCCTCCATGATGTGGGTGGGCCTCACCAGTTGAAGGCCTTAAGACGAAAAAAAAAGGAGTTTTTCCTAGAGTATTTTCTAGCTCCAGAATATCAAGAGACATGTTGCCAGAACTCTTCACTCTTCTCGTTGCCTGACGTACAGATTTTGGAACACAAGACTGCAGGAATCTGACCTGCAGATTTTGGACTTGCCAGTTTCCTACAATCCTGTGAGCCAATCCCTTAAAATCAGTCTGACTGCCTATCTATCTATCGATCTATCTATCTTAGGACAGTCACCAGAGACATCCATGTTGTTAAATTCGATGATTACTTCTCAGCCCTCATTTTACTTGTCCATTCATAGTGTGTTATACACATGATAGCATTTTTCCTTCGAACATTTTATCTTCCATCCAGAACATCATATTAATCTGATTTTAATTGTTTCCTGGCCGTTCCTCTTCTGTCCTTTTTTTTTTTTTTTTCAAGCTTCTTCTCATCTTTCTGACCATGAAATATTGTAGACTTAATTTTTTTTCTATCTGCACTCACTCATGTAGTCTCATGGCTTTAAATATCTTGTCAATGATGAGTATTCTTCACTGTATAAATCCCTTCAGTTCCTGATGTGAACAGATCGTAGAGAGTTCAGATAGTAAGGGGTACCACATTATCCAATATCTTTGTGGTTACTGAGTTTTAGAGAATATGTAGGAAGATTGCATGTAGAGATTTAGCTGCACATTTAAGGGAATCTTTATTCAGTTCCTGTGTTTGAGTATCGAGAGCTTGGGGTGAAGAGCTCAGATATATTAGCGAGTCTCTCACCTGTACAACTCTTCAATTCTGGACTTGCCCATCCACCTACTTGACATTTACGCTTGGATGCCTAACAGGCATCTCAAGTTTACATGGCCAAAACTGAGTTCCTGATATTCTCTTCATACCAACAACTCCTCTAATCTTCCCTCTTCCACCTGCTCAGGTCAAAAATTTTGATGTTTATACTTACCTCACCTTTTTCTTAATCTACAGCCAACTTGCCAGAAACTCTATCAACAACATTTTCAAATAGTTTCCTGCATTTGACCATTTCTCAACCAATCTTCCCACCTCATCACTGTCTTGGCCGAATCATCTATCCTAACAGGTGTCCCTGCTGCTGTCCCACCAGAGTGAGTTCTCAGCACAGTAGCCAGGCAGTTCAGCTACTCCAACCCTCTGGTGGAGTGAAAGGCCAAGTCCTTATCATGACTGTCAGTCTTTTATAAACTGAGTCTGTCACCTCTCTATTCTAATCTCCTTCCACGTTTCCCCTCATTATTGCTACTCCAACACATTGGCCTCCTTTCTGTTCCTTGAACATGCCAGATGTGTTCCCCTCTGATTGCCTTTGGACTTGCTTTGCACTCGGTGTGGAGCAGTCTTCCCCCAGAGCACTGTTTTACTTCCCTACTATTATGGATTGAATTGTGTCTCCCCAAAATGTGTGTTATAAATCTTAACCTGTATACCTGTGTTTATAATCCCATTTGGGAATGAGCTTTCTTTGTTATGTTAATGAGACAGTACTAGTGTAGGGTCTATCTTCAGTCAAACTTTATTGAGATATAAAATTAAATAAGCAAGGGAGAAGCAGAGATAGGGGAAGACAGATACCATACCACATGAAGATCACCAAGGAGCCAAGGAATAGAAGCTGAAAAGATAAGGATCTTCCCCTAAAGCTGACTGAGAGAGAAAGCTTCCTCTATAGCTGGTGCCCTGATTTCAGACTTCTAGTGAGTCGGAATTGACTGGATGGCAGTGGTTTTTGGTGGGTAGCCTCCTAAACTGTGAGAAAATTAAATTTCTGTTTGTTAAAGCCACCTACTTGCAGCATATCTGTTATAGCAGCACTGGATAACTAAGACACCTACCTTCTCCAAGATTTTCCTTAAAAGTCTTAGGTAAAATCTACCCCTCCCCCAACAGTTCATATCCCTTTTCCATGCTTTAGAGTCTCCTCCTCAGACTTGTCACTCCCTAACATACTGTGTATGAATTTTACTGATACACATTGGCTTGTTCTATAATGGCAGGGATTTTGATCTGTTTTGTTCACTACTTAATCCCCACCACCTAGAACATTGTCTGGGACATACTAAGCCCTCAATAGATTTTATACTATATTCTTATTATTGTAATTAATTATTATGTGGGAAAATAGTCTATCTTATTGTAGCTAGTCTGTAAAGCAGAGAGATGAAACTATAGTTAAGAGTGATGAGCAGCTTCAACTCAGTGTCTTCAACATTCAGGTAATCAGTGAGAATTTAATTAAATGTATGTTAGAACCTCTCACTCTATCCTTTGTGAATCTTACTGTTTATTCTGTATGTTGTTGCTCTTTTCCATCTTTTTATTTCTCCATGCTTCTTTCTGGATGTTTTTCTGATTTTTCAGTTTATCCAGTCTCTCTTCATCTGTGTCTGCTATTAACACCATCCATCACTTTTAGAAATGGGTAGTGGTGATGTCACACAACATGTGGCATGTAAATAATATCACTGAATTATACACGTAAAAATGGTCGAAATGGCAAATGTTTCATTGTATTTATTTCACTACAATTAAAAAACAAAACAAATCAAAAATCCATTGAGCTCTTAATTTCAGTTACTACATTTTTGTTTTAGAATTTCTATTTGGTTCTTTTCAAATCTGTTATGCTCTGAGGAAAAGGTTTCTAATGCTTTCTTTAAATTTTAAATCTTGCATATTACCTTCGCAAACTAGTTAGATACTTAATTTTAAAGTCTTTGATAATTTCATTATCTAAGCCCCTGTAGGTCTGTTTTAAAATCCCTCTCAGACTCTGACATCCATTCCAGGCTATTCATCTAGAGGCTTTCCTCATCCTGCTCAGGCTCTGATACAATATACCAGGCAGCTCTTTCAGGAGGAAATCCTTCTCATTCCACCTGGACTCTGACACCACATGCCAGGCACATGTCACATCCTCTGCAGGAGAGCCTGCCTCAACATGTTTGGGACCTGACACCTTGTGCTAGGTTGTCCCACACGGATGCCCTCCTAACCATTCTTGGACTTTGACAGGTAACATGGGGCTGCCCCTCCCCCACGACATGGATACTTTTTCCTCCTGCTGAGGCTGTGACATCCACTCTGTATTACCACAGTTCCCCCCCACAATCCCTGTGGATGAATCCCTCACCTAATGACTTTTGGAACAAATTGTTCATAATTGGAAAGGAAGGGAAGAAAAGGAAGAGAGATGTTTAGGTGAAATTTGTAAAAATCCAATCTGAAATCTTTATCTTTTAAGTAAAGCCTTTTGGTTATAATAAATGTAATGCAATTTCTTATACGCTTTGGGTAAAGCTGCTAAAGTGTGGTTTGTGTTTTCTATTTGTTCCTGTAACCCATTTTAATTTTTTTATTGCCTATTTTTTTAAACTCTATCATTCTCTTTTATTTTTAGTTCTACTACTATAAAAAAACCAAACCCGTTGCCGTCAAGTCAATTCCAACTCATAGCGACCCTATAGGACAGAGTAGAAGGACCCCACAGAGTTTCCAAGGAGCGCCTGGTGGATTTGAACTGCTGACCATTTGGTTAGCAGCTATAGCACTTAACCACTACGCCACCAGGGTTTCCTCTACTACTATAGGTTCCTCTACTACTATAGATTATATAAATGTTTCTACTCTTTTGGTGGCTCATTAGAAATTAAATATGTATCATGAATTTATCAAATATTAATAACATTTTTACCTTTCTTCTGTGTAATATTAGGTTCTTAGAACATTAATCTATTTTCCGTCTCATAATTTACATACTATTTTTGTTACATACTTAAATTATATACATATTTAAAACCTCACAAGAAATTTTTCTTACTGTTTTATACAGCTACCGTTAAATTAGAGTTACCCACATATTTAAATTTTCATTTTTTCTACATATTTACCATTTTCTTCGCTCTTCATTCCTTCTTACAAACCAGAATTTTCATGTGGAATCACTTTCCCTCTGTCGGACATACATCTTTCAGAATTCCTGAAGTTTTACTATATTGAGTGTAAATGAGGATTTCTTTTTATTTGCCCTGCTTGGGATTTGTTAATCTTTCTGAATCTGTGAATATGTGTTATCATTTTTTGGTAATTTTCAGTCATTGTTTCTTTAGTTATTGCCTTTCCTCTCTCTCTCTCATCCTCCGGGACTCCAACTGCACGTACACTAGAACTTTTTTTTTTTTTTAAATTTTTATTGTGGTTTAAGTGAAAGTTTTCAAGTCAGACTCTCATACAAAAATTTATAAACACCTTGCTATATACTCCTAATTGCTCTCCGCCTAATGAGGCAGCTCACTCCTTCCCTCCTCTATTTCTTTTCAAGTCCATTCGGCCAGCTTCTGACCCTCTCTACCCTCTCATTTCCCCTTTAGACAGGAGATCCCAACATAGTCTCATGTGTCTACTTGATCCAAGAAGCTCATTCTTCACCAGCATCATTTTCTATCCCATAGTCTAGCCCAATCCCTGTCTGAACAGTTAGCTTTAGGAATGGTTCCTGTCTTGGGCTAAGAGAAGGTCTAGGGACCATGACCTCTGGGGTCATTCTAGTCTCAGACCATTAAGTCTGATCTTTTTACGAGAATTTAGGGTCTGCATCCCACTGCTATCCTGCTCCCTCAGGGGTTTTCTGTTGTGTTCCCTGTCAGGGCAGTCATCGGTTGTAGCCGGGCACCATCTAGTTCCTTCAGTCTCAGGCTGATGTAGTCTCTGGTTCATGTGGCCCTTTCTGTCTCTTGGGCTCATAATTACCCTGTGTCTTTGGTGTTCTTCCTTCTCCTTTGCTCCAGGTGGGTTGAGACCAATTGATGCATCTTAGATGGCTGCCTCCTAGCGTTTAAGACCCCAGATGCCACTGTCCAAAGTGGGATGCAGAACGTTTTCTTAATAGATTTTATTATGCCAATTGACTTAGATGTCCCCTGAAACCATGGTCCCCAAACCCCTGCCCCTGTTATGCTGGCCTTCAAAGTGTTCCAGTTTATTCAGGAAACTTGTTTGCTTTTGGTTTAATCCAGTTTTGCTGACCTCTCCTGTATTGTGTGTTGTCTTTCCCTTCACCTAAAATAGTTCTTATCTATTATATAATTAGTGAAGGCCCCTCTCCCTCCCTCCCTCCCCCCTCTCATAACCAGTAAAGAATATTCTCTTTTCTGTTTAAACTATTTCTCGAGTTTTTATAATAGTGGTCTTATACAATATTTGTCCTTTTGCAGCTGACTAATTCCACTCAGCATAATGCCTTCCAGATTCCCCCATGTTATGAAATGTTTCATGGATTCATCATTGTTCTTTATCAGTGGGTAATATTTCATTGTGTGAATACACCATAATTTATTTCTCCATTCATCTGTTGATGGGCACCTTGGTTGCTCCCAACTTTTTGCTATTGTTAACAGTTCTGCAATGAACATGGGTGTGCCTTTACATCTGTTCGTGCAAAGACTCTTATTTCTCTAGGATATAGTCCAAGGAGTGGGATTGCTGGGTCGTATGGTAGTTCTATTTCTAGTTTTTTAAGGAAGCACCAAATCGACTTCCAAAGTGGTTGTACCATTTTACATTCCCACCAGCACCCACTAGGTTTTTCACTGTATCTTTTTATTTCTCTTGTCTCTATACTTTTGCCTATTCTAGATATTTCATAGAAGTGGGATCATACAATAATCATGTCTTTCACTAAATGAGGGAAACTTTTGACTAAAATTTCTTTACATACTTTTTCTGCCTCATTCTTTCTCTCCTCTCTTTCTAGAAATATAATTACCTAGAAGTTAGGCCATTTGATATTGTTCCATAGGTACATGAGTCTGGTTTTTTTTTTTTCTCAGTTGTTCAGATTGGATAATTTCTATTGATGTATCTTGAAGTTCACTTTCTTCTGCCATCTCTATTCTGCTATTTAGTCCATCCAGTGAATTTTTATATCTTTAAATTTCATACATTTTTCAGTTCTAGATTTACCACTAGGTTTTCTTTTAGTTTCTGTGTGTCTGCTGGTTTTTTCTATTTGTTCATTCATTATGAGCATATTTTTTTTACATCCTTGGGTAAATTATACTACTTGCTTTACATCCTTGTCTGCTAATTCCAACATCTGGATAATCTTAGGATTGGTCTCCACCAATTGTATTTTCTTTTGAATATGGGTCATATTTTTCTATTTCTTTTTATATTTAATATTTTTGGATAATGTCCTGATCCTTGTGAATTATATGTTGTACATACTGTGAATTCTGTTTCTCTGAAGAGTACTGATCTTTTTCTCAGTTAGCCGGTTAGCCTGGCTGAACTCTAATTCCAACCCCTATCTTTTGTGCAATGGACAGGAACTAATCTCTGTTTACTTCTTTTAGCTTAGTTGAGCTGCTTGGAATCTGTTCCATGCATACATATTTCAGAGATTTAGTAGAGTTTATACACAGAATTTAGGGCTCCCCCTTTGTGACTCTCTCCTTCTAGGATTTTTTTTTTTATTGTGGTTGCTCCAAACTCTCTCCTCCAATTCTTCAAGTTAGTAAGAATATGAGTTTACTATCCAGGTTTTAGCCATCTGCTATAGGGTTAATTTCATTTTCTTTGCCAAGGATTAAAATAACAACAAGGTCCCTGTGATAGTTAATGTTATATGTCTATTTGACTAGACTCCAATTCTCAGTGGTTTGGCAGACATTGGACTGATTACTCTTCCACAATGTAACATAATCACTTTCATGATGTGATCAGTCAATGAGTCGAAAGGGGAGTTTCCTTGTGGGTGTGTTCTGGCAAGGCTCACGTGCTCAATCTCTCTCCCTCTGTCAACCCTGCACTCTTCTGGTCGCCTGACGTCTGACTCTTGGGACATAAGCCTGCAGAAGTCTTTAGCCTGGCACTTGACCTGCAGATTTTGGATTCGTGAGTCCCTGCAACCCTGTTAGTCAGCAGAGGCTTCCAGCCTGCTGCCTGACCTGCAGATTTTGGGATCATCAGCCCCTGCAACCATGTGAGCCAGCAGAAGCCTTCAGCCTGCTGCCTGATCCACAAATTTGAGACTTGCCAGTCCCTGCAATTGTGCGAGCCATTTCCTTGAAGTAAATCTTTCTCTATATAATTATGTATGGGTTCACTGGTTTTGCTCCTCTAGAGAACTCAGACTAAGATAGTGTCCAATTGTGGTCAGTGAAACATGAGGAGTCTCCTGAAAACTTATGAGAACTGCTAAAGTTATCTTGTTAGAAACTTCAAAATTGGGCCTACATTGAGAAATGGCTGAGTCCAGGGCTGTGGAGAGTACAAGATGAACCTGGAACATCTCATTATTTCAGAAGGCAAGACAATGCCAAAAGAATAATGCGGTCCTGTAAAAAAGACACAGATGCCAGTTGAGGGGTCTCCCACTGGCTAACTCTGGCACATTTTTAACATAAAAGTCAATAATGAACATGGATGAACATCAAAAACTTATGCTCTGTGAAATCAGTCAATCACAAAAGGACAGATATTGTATGATCTCCCACCCACTGCTGTCAAGTAGGTTCCGACTCATAGCGACCCTACAGGACAGAGTAGAACTGTCCCACATGGTTTCCAAAGCTGTAATCCTATGGGGCAGTTCTACTCTGTCCTATAGGGTTGCTATGAGTTGGAATCGACTTGATGGCAATCAGTTTGGTTTTTAAATCTTTACAGAAGCAAACTGCCACATCTTTGGGTTCAAACTGCCGACTTTTTGGTTAGCAGCTGAGTGCTTTAACCACTGTGCCACCAGGGCTCCTTTGTAAGATCTCATTTAAGTGAAATAACAAGAATAGGCAAATGTGTAGAGACCAAAGTTTATTAGTGGTTACCAAGGGCGAGAAGGACGGGGGGGAAAAGGGGAACCATTGTTTAGGAAGCGAGTGTTTGTTTATGGTGATGGGAAATTTGGCAACAATTATGGGTGATAGTTACATAACATAATCAATGTAATGGATATCATCAAACTGTACACCTGAAAAACACTGAATTGGCAAATGTGTTGCATGTATTTTTATAACAACACAAAATCAGTAATGATAGTAATAGACAATATAACCCATCGAATGAAATAGGAAATCAGGAGTCTATCCTGGTATAGTAGCCCTGGTGGTGCAGTGGTGGAGCAGTTGGCTACTAACCAAAAGATGAGCAGTTCGAATCCACCAGTCTCTCCTTGGAAACCCTATGGGGCAGTTCTAGTCTGTACCATAAGGTTGCTATGAGTTGGAATCAACTTGATGGCAAGTTTTTTTTTTTTTTTAATTTTATCTTGATATAAGTGGAAAATTTGGTGAGGAATGGTTTATATACTTTTGAAACACTTTTCTAGAATCTATGAATTATAAAAGGGAAAAGAACAACTTTACAGTGAAAACTGTTAGATACTCTTTAAATCAAATCACCAAAGTAATGGGAGAAATGAAATCTTGTGCCACCTAATAATATGCAATGAAAAGAACACAGCATTATTCCTGTGACATACCTGCGAAAGATGCACATCTGTCAACAAACCAAGACTAGGCTGTCTAATAACTTATGGTTACAATAAGAAAATAAGTAAAAATAACAGGGTGTATAAGTGCTACCCAGAGTTGAAGATTTTAAGCAGCCCTGGTGGCACAATGGCTTAATTCTTGGTTGCTTAATTCTTGAATCAGCGATTCAAGCCCACCAACCGCTCAGCAAGGGAAAAGACCTAGTGATCTGTTTCCAGAAAGATTACAGCCTAGGAAACCCTATGGGGGCAGTTCTACTCTGTCCTGCAGGGTCACTATGAGTCAGAACCCACTCCACCTAACAACATGTATAAACACGTGTCATTTATTTTCAGGCAAGACAGCAGATTGTAACTTCACAACCTTTAGCTTTTATTAGTATAGTGTCATCAATCGAAGATTGTATGCTTAGGGATCTCTCTGGAACACCTCCAGGTTATAGATTTGGAAAGCTACGTAAGTGAAAATCAGAGAAGGGCAGTGGAGTTCGCAGGAACAGCTAGCTGCCGAAATGAGCTTAGGCAGGAATGTGACAGTGTGGCTGGAGCCACGCAAGGGAGGACAAATCGGCTAAGTGAAGCGGCTCCGGGGCATAAAGGACCCTGACGGACGTTTATAAAGGCAGACTCGGTCGCTTCGTCTAGAGGGTCTGAGGGCAAGCGGGGAGTTGGTGCAATTCCTACCCGCAGGTGGGTCCCTCAGCACTCTATACCGGCTTTCCCTTCGGCATTTCTCACACCGGGCCTTTCCTCTCCGGTGTGGCAGACGATGAGACAAACGCGCCATGCGGTTACGGACCGCATAGCTACCCGACGCCGGAACCAGGGAAAGAGCGAGGCGTGCCGACGCCCAACGGGGGAAGCGGAGAGCGTAAACTGCAGGAAGAGGCGGGCAGAAGCGCTCGTCCGAAGTCGCACGCCGGGTGGTAGTGTTGCGCATGCTTGTGTGCATGGGAGTGCTGCGCATGCGTGTGCGCGTGCTCGCGTCGGTTAGGGCGCCAGCCCGAGATGGGGCGGGGCCGGGCATCCGCGCCGGAAGGGGGTTGGCTGGGCGGGGCTGGGAGGCGGAGGTGGCGGCGTCGCGCGCGCGCGCGGGTGCGAAGGAGAAGCAGCGCGAGGGCCCGGGCAGGCCGGGCGGTGGGGACGACGGACGGCCACGATGGCCGCGGCGGCGGGCGGTGGAGGGCCGGGGGCGGCAGCGGGCAGCGCGGGCGCGGGTGGCACGGCGGCAGCTGCGGGCCTGGCCGTTTATCGGCGGAAGGACGGGGGCCCGGCCAGCAAGTTTTGGGAGAGCCCGGAGACGGTGTCCCAGCTGGACTCGGTGCGGGTCTGGCTGGGCAAGCACTACAAGAAGGTGGGTTCGCGCGCCCGGGGGGCGCCGGGAGGGCACGCGCCGGGGACCGGGAGCGGCTACTGGCCTCGCGGGCCTCGGGCCGCCCCTCCCCCTCCGCGCGCCACGAGGGACAACAAAGGCCGGCGCCGGGGCCGCCACGCCCCCGCTGTCCACTCTCCGCGGCGGCCGGACCTGGGCCCGCCGGGGCCGGCACGCCCTCGCGAGCCCACGCACCCCGGGCGAAAGCTGCGTTCCCTAGTGTGCGGGAGCTGGCTGAGCCCAGGGCACAGAGGGTGTGAGTCTTTCTCTTTTGTTAGTTGCGTTAGATGCGTGAACAACGATCATTAAAAACTCAGCCAGCCTTGTAAACGCAGCTCAAGTTTTGTTTAGAGACTGAGACTCCGAAGTCTAGTGAGGTAACACAGGTTTTACTACCTGTTGTTGATTTGCTTAAAAAAAAAAGGGGGGGGCTATGGAAGGTTTGGTAATCCCGGTGGCGCAGTGGTTAAGAGCTACGGCTGCTAACCAAAAGATCAGCAGTTCGAATCCACCAGGCGCTCTTCGGAAATCTGTGGGGCAGTTCTGCTCTGTCCTATAGAGTCGCTATTAGTCGGAATCGACTCGACGGCAGTGGGTTTGGGCATGGAAGGTTTTACTCGGAAGTTAACAACAGGTCAATAAAATGAAGTATAGTCTTGATGAGAACTAATTTTTAAAAATGATAGTGTTTACTTCGTTGTGCTTTTGGTTCTGAGTACAAAGGTTAATGTTTACTTGCACTCAATGTGTTCTTCAGTGTGGCCTTCTAGAGAACCCCATTTATATTAGATCACTCCACTTCCTATCGTTTTCGTACTAGTGGTTACCACTCTCTGAAATTATTTTTCGTTTACCTGATGGTCGTCTGTTTTTGGAATGTAAGTTCTGCTGAAGAAGTGGTTTTGAAAGTTGCCGCTTAACCCCTTAACAAATGTTTTTAATTCAGGAATGACTCCATTAGAAGGTGTAATGAGGCAAACAGCTAAAAACACTCTCTGTGCCCACGACAAGTTTTTGGAGCTTTCTCTCAGTTCTGTAATTTCCCTCATTGAGGACCATAGCAGGGCGGGGCAGGGACCTTGTCAGGCCTGTTTACCACCGTGTGTTCTGGAAGGCGGTTTGTGTTGGGTGCCTCACCCTTAGTAGTAGTTTAGTAAATATTTGTTGAGTGAATGAACAGATAAACTAGTCCAGGAACCTATTCGTTTGGGGCCTACAGTGCGGTGAAGCCTGCCAGCTTTTGGCAGTTGTTCGGCATGGGCAGGGGTCTTGGGTTCCTTCCCCATCACACTGTGATTCATTCAGAAATGACTTTTTTTTTTTTATCTGAAGTTGTAGGAAGTGAGAGGCAGTTATATCATTTGACTTTTCTAGTATGGGAGTCGTATTTGGGACTGTAGTTTTTCTCATCTACATGTAAGTAGACAGTATTGTACTCATTTGTGTAGTGATAAATTGGTCACTTTTTTTTGATAGGTTACAGAGCTTCTGGAAGTGGCTAAGAGAATTGGGTATATTGTGAAAATATTTCTTTTTATCAGGTTTCCTTCAGCCAATACTTTGGGTCTTAAATTTAGTGTAGCTTTAAAAAAGAAAATACTGAGGAGAATTATCCTTTTGAGTATAAGGAAGAGAATGGAAAAGGGCAAATAAATAGTCACTTCCACCTTTCCAAATTCTCAGTGTGGGTCAGCTTGGACCCAGTTTTAGGAGGGCAGCTTTAGACTTGGATAATCCTTCAGAGATTTGTTTAGGTGGGTGAGAAAATGGCTGAGAGGCTAACTAAAAGGTTCCTTGTGATGTTGAAGCCACTTGACTAAGGTTGGCTCAGTGTCTCTGAGGCCTTAAAGGTAGAGTCAAAGTTAGGCTTGACTTATCTAGGGCCTTGTGAAGCTAGAGCAGATTTCTTGGGCCTGCTCAGATTCGCAGTTGTATTCCGTGTCAGGCCTGGCAGCCAGAATCCTACCAGCCTCTGGGAGTGGTGTTGGAGTGATGGAAATACTAACTAGAAAGCTCTTGGCTTCTTTTCTACACAGTATATTTCTGCTTGGTATGCACATTGATGAGTTTTAACTAAACATTTCTGTTGCTTTCAGTGCTACATTTTCAGAGCAGCTACAACTTAAATATCAGCAGCTGAATGAATTAAGGTGACATGGCTAGTTCCATTTTTATTAATGGTTTTTTCCATGTATTCAGTTACTGAGCATTTACCATATGTCACATATCCAATATTTAAATCCTCACAGCAGTCCTGAAAGGTAAAGATTTTATTTATTTATTTACAAATAATAGAAATGTGAAGCTCTGGATTTAAGTAACTTCTTCAAGATCATGGTTAGGAGTAGCAAATTAGGGATTCAGTGACAGTCCACCTGGCTGCAAAGCCCAGAATCTTTTTGCTGCCTGCAATCTCTCGATTGAAGGAACTCACAATCTGTGGGAAGAGATACACATAGATACCTGCTTGTGAATTAAACCCAGGCAGTTTCAAATTAAGAGAGAGCTTCTTTCTCTTTGTTTTTAAATGCTCTTAGTAGGTGTTCAGTTAGTATTTGTTGAATAAATGAACAGATTAACTAGGCTTAGGAACCTATTCATTTAAGGCTTTATTGATAAATTTGGTCTAGCAACAGAGGGAGGGTGAATACTTTTTGACTGTGGTGAACTTCAAATGGGTGAAAGGAGTTGACAACCTTAGTGAAACACGGGAGGTTCACTGTTTGCCTGAGGTTGCATTTTCAGTCCAGTAGCAGTGCAGAGGCTTGCTCATGCCCTATCTAAGCTGCCTTCCAGGTATTATTGGGTACGTGTCCTTCATCCTAACTGGTAAAGATGAGAGATGTACATCTTTTCATATAAGGTTGACCACATTTTATAGGAAAGGAAATTGTAAGTAGTTTCTGAGGGATTTTCAGACGATGAAGCCTTTGCACTGCTGATCTCAAATGGATTCAATTCCAGTAACTTGGAGGTGTTAAGCTCCAAAGGGAGTGTTTTCCCAAAGTTTGACTTATTTCTGAAATAAGATTTAAGATTTCAGAATGATTTAGATTTAAGGATGATGAATAAAGTTGGACTAGATTGCCTGAGGAAGGCGTTTTGATGTGATTTATACAAATTAACAGTTAATAAGAGTTAAATGCTTTGTTCTTTGTTTGTTTGACAGGACATTTGCTGTAGTAGGATTGCCCAGGGAAAAGTTAAACTTTTGCTACTTCATTAATGCCATACGTAATATAAAACAGACTTATTGATAAAGCCTCCTACACCTGTCTAGCTAACTTGCTTAATCAAAGTACTTTAATGAAGTTAACTTTTTAAAAGTAAAACAATGGTGGTGTTGGACTTTTTTGATCAAAAGATGTGTTTATGACTGAAGGAGTCTATATATAATGCTTATTTTTTTCTTGGTTAAAATTCAGCATTTTGAAAGTTAAGGATTTTTTATGCATTAGGTGATATTTTTGGAAGCAGTTGAAGTCAGCTTTCATATCAGTACGGAATAGTGAAATAAACATTACACTAGGTTGGAAGAGTGAATTCAGTACTTCTTTGTACTACTAACTGGGGCCCTTGAGCAGATCACTTCATTTCTATATGTTTTAATTTTTTCATTTGTAAGTTGGGAGTAAGACTGACTTCCATAGGACTGTTAGAATCAAATGAGATAATCCCTAGAGGTTGGGGTTATATAAATTTGAGGTAATAGTGATATTTGTGCCACATAACTCATGGTCAGTTGGCGTTATTTTTATTGGTTAAATTAGATTTAAATTTCAGTGTTAACTAATTTGAAGTTTTTAAGTTGATTTAAAAACCCCATAGTTATATATTGCCTGCTTTTTGAATGGGTGTGAGGCGTAGCTTACACTGATATATTAATGTCAAATTTTATTTATGAATTAAATATGCCACCTCTTAAGTACATTTTCTAGTTTGGTAATTTTTTTTGGATGATTTGGAAAAAGGTATCTAACCAGAGTGAAATTTTTATAGTTTAAAAACTGGACTTTAACGGGAACTGTTCCCAAAGTCAACTCTTCAGACAGGGATTGGACTGGGCAGTGGGTTGGAGAGGGATGCTGGTGAAGAGTGAGCTTCTTGGGTCAGGTGGACACTTGAGACTATGTTGGTATCTCCTATCTGGAGGGGAAATGAGAGGGCAGAGGGGGTCAGAAGCTGGTGCAATGGACACAAAGAGAGAATGGAGGGAAGGAGTGTGCTGTCTCATTGGGGGAGAGCAATTAGTATATAGCAAGGTGTGTAAAAATTTTTGTATGAGAGACTGACTAGATTTGTAAGCTTTCACTTAAAGCACAATAAAAACAAAACAAAAACAAAAACTGGACTTTAAAATAGCTAAGGTGGCATCTTTGGCTTTCAACCTGGCTGTCTTTCTTTTGAGTGTATAGACTATTTGCATGAAACCTTTCTTATTCTGAATCTCAGAATATATGGAATGAAAACATGTATAATAGCAAAGTTGAGAACTTATGCAAGACCATTTTCCTGCAGTTACCAAAAATTACCTTTTGCCTGAAAGTTTGATTTGGGTTCAGCTGAATAGCCTTCCTCTAGAATGTTGTCTTTTTTGTTTTCAGCATTTGGCATTGTTTAGTTATCTATAATTATCTGAAACTTAAAAAACTGTAGTTATTAATTTTTTGTGTTACATTACCATATGCAAAAAAACTACATTATATTCCCCCTTTGGGAAGCCTGTACTCGTTAAAGATTATGAAGTTATCATGTGGATATGTACAGTTTATTTTGCTAGTCTGTAGAATAAACTTGAGTTTGTTCTTTATTAAAGATTGTTATAATATGTTGAGCATTACTAATTACTTTCTTACTAATTATTACCTATTAAAGATTAAGTATGTTGAGTAAATTGGGGACAAATGATGTTGAAATTTCACTTGAAAGTGTGCAGTCAAAAGAGGAGACTTGCTAGTTTCGATTGGGAATTGGCAATATTTTATAGGAAAGGGAATTGTAAATAGTTGTTAACATTCAAAAAATTGTTCAGTTGGTTTTTAACTTAAATTATCATAGAAAGTTATTCTCTAACTGAGATATATCTAGTAATAATTTGAAATGGATTAAGAAAGAAAAGGCCCAGTGGTTCAGAAACTCTGGGGGTGGGGCCGACAATCAGGTGATGTCATGCATGCTAAAATCTGAGAACCATTGTTTTAGACCGACATAATCGACATCCTATATGCTTAGTTGTGGGAGACTTGCTTCCAGTTTTTGATGTCTGTGTGGCACGTGTGTCATTTTGTGGCCATAGGAGAATGTATTTTTATAGAACATCCTTGAAGTATTATAAAAGAAAAGCTTTTATAAGGATAAAAAGAAGTCATCTAGAGCAAGGGTGAGGAGTTTTTCTCTGAAGGGCCAGATAGCATGTATTTTTAGGCTTTGTAGCTACTCAACTCAGCTGTTGCATGAAAGCAACCATAGATAATACATAAACGAATAAACATGGCTATGCTCCAATAAAACTTTATTTATGGGCAGTGAAATTTGAATATCATAGTTTTTACATGTTACGATATATTATTCATTTAATTTTTTTCAACCCTTTAAAAAATGTGAAAACCATTCTTGGCTTGTGGGCTATATATAAAAAAGGGCAGCAGGTTGGATTTTGCTGACCTGTCATCTTGAAGATTTTGTGTAAAATAAAGCAGTCTTCAAGGAGCCTTGGTGGGACAGTTGTTAAGCAGCTCAGCTGCTAACCGAAAGGTTGGTGGTTTGAACCTACCAGTAGCTCCTTGGGAGAAAAGACCTGGTGATCTGCCCCTGTAAAGATTCTTCTTGTTGTGTGCTGTAGAGTCGATTCCAACTCATAGTGACCCTATGGATTGCAGCCCAGGAAACCCTGTAGGGCAGTTCTGCTCTTTTTTTGTCGGGCCGCTAAGAGTTGAAATCTACTCAAAGACACGCTGAGTCTTCAATGAGATTAGCTGCATGCTGGCTGTTTCATTTACGTTAGAAAACTAATGTACTGGAAAAAATCAAAATTTGGGAGGAGTCTAAGCTTTAAGGATAATTGCTCTTTTAAGCTATTTATTTGGCAGTAGCACAAATTGGAAGCCATTCAGCTTAATGTATACTAATGGAGGACTGTGCAGTTGATGTGATTTTGCTGTATACAAATGACTTAATTATTATAGGAGAAACAGACCAGTTAACCTGGATATGTTGGATGATACTTAGAAGGAGGTTTGCTTCAGGAAGAAAAACTTAGTCGTTCATTGTCTTTTGTGAAGTTGAGATAGTAGAGGTGTTTTTCCTGCTCAAAATTGGAAGTTTTTAAAAAACATGGAATGGATTGGCTTCTTAAGGTAATGAAGATTTAGTACCAAATTAAACTTTACATTTGATTGAGTTTATCATATTCATGCTTTCTCTTCATGTTACCCATTATCTTTCTTTACTGTGAAGCAAGCTTTCTGTCTGTACTGCTGGTTTGGCCTTCTGACATTATCCCCATCATGCTGGATAACTTTTCACATTGTTATTGTAAGCTCCTTTATTGCAGTCCATGTCTCATCTATAAATCTGCCATAGTGCCAGGGCTTAGGTACTGGGAGGTAGGGCAGTTCTTTTCCGCACCTTTGTATCAGTTTTTGAGTCCCTGCCTTTATCTTGCAGTATGTTCACGCTGATGCTCCTACCAATAAAACCCTGGCTGGGCTGGTGGTACAGCTTCTTCAGTTCCAGGAAGACGCCTTTGGGAAGCATGTCACCAATCCGGCCTTCACCAAACTCCCTGTAAGTGTATTTGTATAGCACTGTCATATCTTTGGTCTCTGTACTCTTGACTGCAGCCTACAGGTGTTTCCTTTCTTGTTACTGGCCCATAGAATGGAAAAAAAAACAGAAATCTGAACAGAATTTTAGCTATAGGATATTATATATTGCTTTTTAATTGCAAGAAGTTTCTCTTCCAGGAATCACTCAACATTTGCATTAAGCATATCAACAGTTGTTAGGTAGATTCAGCTGTTAGCATTTTACTATGTCATGGTTCTACTATGTCCTGGTTCCCCATAGTGTACACTGTAGCAATCTTCTCCATGCTTCTGATTTAGATGTTATGACTAGAATACTATTTCTTGAAATTTTTATATATACCCAATTCTCACTATCTTGTTATCTGACATTTTGCATTTAGGACAATGGTAAAAAAAATCTACTGTCTGACCACTGTATGCATTAATGACGTATGTCTGGCATTAACAAATGCCGAGATGCGAGGTGAGAGAAATGTTGGCTGTGATGGTTAAGGTTATATGTTAACTTGGCTGGGACATGATTCTCAGTGGTTTTAGCCATTCCGTAATGATGTAATTTGGCAGTTAAGTCATGAGTAATTTGACGGTTATATAATCACATAGTCATCCTCCATTTTGTGATCTGATGTGGTCATCCTCCATTTTTGCATAATACAGATTTTCATATAACGACCTGATCTTTGGAACCTAACCATGTTGATAAATGAGTGGATGTATTGTAGGTGGAATATCTTCTGAGCTTATTTGAGAATATAATTCTGCTGTCCTTAGAGTTGATATTTTGGCTAGTCATTTGGCTTAGTGTATAAGTGCTGGATTTTGCTTTCTTTCCTTTTGAAATCTGTGGGGTTTTTTTTTTTTTAATGATTTATTGTCCTTTGTTGTTGTTGTTGAGTATATACACAGCAGAACATACACCAGTTCAATAGTTTCCACGTGTACAATTCAGCGGCATTGATTACATTCTTCAAGTTGTGCAACCATTCTCACCCTCCTCTTTTGAGTTGTTCCTCCCCATTAACGTAAACTCACTGTCCCCTGAGGCTCCTATCTTATATTTCAAGTTGCTGTTGTCAGTTTGATTCCATATAGATCTTAAAAGAGCATAATATTCAAGGCAGACATTCTTTACTAGTTAAGTTAAACTATTGTTTGCTTTAAAGAAGACTTCAGGGTACATTTTTAGTTTGAAGTTTAAAGATTATTTCAGGGCAGTGGTTTTGGGGAGATTCATCCAGCCTCCATGGCTCCAGAAAATCTGGATTACTGAGAAATTGGAATTCTGTTCTATATTTTCTCCCTTTTGATCAGGATTCTTCTGTAGAATCTTTGATCAAAATGTTTAATAATGGTAGCTGGGCATGTAGGTTTTATGCCCTCTTTTTTTTTTTTTAGGTTTTTTTCTTAATGTTTCATTTTGGAGAGAGAAAAATTTGATACTCTCTGTTTATTTCTTCCTTTTTTATACTCATCTTTGAAATTCAGAAATATGTCCAGGTGTGATAACTCATGATCTGAAGATTCAGTTATGTTTCTTTAGCTCAGAACTCTGCTATCCTGTACTCATTTATTTATATTTTTGAACTCTGTATAAATATTAGATCTCCAGGAGCTACTTGTCATATTTTTTCTTAAAATTTCCACCTTCCGTTTCACCAACTTAGGTTTGTGAGCTTCTAGTCTGCTGTTCGCTGCCTCTATTGAATCTAATTGATAAACTTTTTAAAATCTCAAATGCTTCTCATTGGGTGTTCTTTTTTCATCACTTTTTTTCCTCTTCTCTCTCTCTCTTTTTTTTTTTTTTAAATAATATTTTACTGTGTTTTTGGTGAATCTTTTCCCCTTAACTCCCCATTTCCCCTTGCCCCTACCTCCCCGGTAACCATTACTCTCCTTTCTGTTTGTGTATTTGCCTATTGTAGGTATTTCATATAAGTGGGATTATAAATATTTGTCTTTTTGTGTCTGACTTATTTCACTTAGCATGATAGTTTCAAGGTTTCTATATGTTGCAGCATGTATCAGAACTTAATTTCTCTTTTTGGCTGAATAATATTTCATTGTATGGATATACCATACTTTGTTTATCTATTTGTTTTTTTAATTGTACTTTTAAATGAAAGTTTACAGAACAAACTAGCTTCTCATTAAACAATTTTTACGCATATTTATATTGGTTACCAGCACCACAATGTTGTCAGCACTCTCCCTTTCTTGACCTTGGGTTTCCTATTACAAGCTTTCCCGTCCCCTCCTTTCTCGTCCTTGCCCCTGGGTTGGTATGCCCATTTTATCTATTCATCTGTTGATGGGCATTCAGGTTCCCATCTTTTTGCTGTTGTGAATAGTCCTGTAATGAATATTGGTGTACAAGTATCTGTTTGAATCCCTGTTTTCAGTTCCTTTGAGTATATACCTATGAATAGAATTGCTGTGTCCTTTGGCAGTTGTATGTTTAGCTCCACACTGCTTTCCACAATGGCTGTACCATTTACATTACCACCAGAAATATACAAGGGTTCCAATTTCTCCACATCCTCACTGGCACTTGTTATTTTCCTTTTTTTTAATTATACCCGTTCTGGTGTGTGTCAGTTGTTACCTCGCTGTGGCTTTGATTTGCATTTCCCTAATGACTTCACGTTGAACGTCTTTACGTGTGTTCCTTGGTAACTTGTGTATTTTCTTTGGAGAAATGTCTATTTGAGTGTTTTGCCCATTTTTTAGTTGCGTTTTTGTTGTTGAGTTGTAGTTCTTTATATGTTACAGATGTTAAATCCTTTTACATAATTTCCAAGTATTTTCTCCCATTTTGAGGCTTGTCTTTTAACTTCCTTGATGTCCTTAATGCACAAAAGCTTTTGATTTTCTTTTAAATAATTTTTATTGTGCTTTAAGTGAAAGTTTACAAATCAAGTCAGTCTTTCACATATAGGCTTAAATACACCTTACTACATGCTCCCATTTACTCTCCCCACAATGAGTCAGCCCGCTCCCTCCTTCCAGTCTCTCCTTTTGTGACCGTTTTGCCAGTTTCTAACCCTCTCTACCCTCCCATCTCCCCTCTAGACAGGAGATGCCAACACAGTCTCAAGTGTCCACCTGATACAAGTAGCTCACTCTTCATCAGCATCTCTCTCCAACCCATTGTCCAGTCTCATCCATGTCTGATGAGTTGTCTTCGGGAATGGTTCCTGTCGTGGGCCAACAGAAGGTTTGGGGACCATGACCGCCGGGATTCCTCTAGTCTCAGTCAGACCATTAAGTCTTCTCTTTTTATGAGAATTTGGGGTCTGTTCTCCTGCTCCCTCAGGGGTTGTCTGTTGTGCTCCCTGTCAGGGCAGTCATTGGTTGTGGCCGGGCACCAACTAGTTCTTCTGGTCTCAGGATGATGTAAGTCTCTAGTTCATGTGGCCCTTTTTATCTCTTGGGCTCATAGTTATCATGTGACCTTGGTGTTCTTCATTCTCCTTTGCTCTAGGTGGGTTGAGACCAATTGATGCATCTTAGATGGCCGCTTGTTACCATTTAAGACCCCAGACGCCACACTTCAAAGTGGGATGCAGAATGTTTTCTTAATAGAATTTATTTTGCCAATTGACTTAGAAGTTCCCTTAAGCCATAGTCCCCAAACCCCTGCCCTTGCTCTGCTGACCTTCGAAGCATTCAGTTTATCCCAGAAACTTCTTTGCTTTTGGTCCAGTCCAGTTGAGCTGCCCTTCCCCTTACTGAGTATTGTCCTTCTCTTCACCTAAAGTGCCTCGTATCTACTGACTAATCAGTAAATAACCCTCTCCCACCTTCCCTCCCTCCCTCCCCCTTCTCATAACCACAAAAGGGTATGTTTTTCTCAGTTTATACTATTTCTCAAGATCTTATAATAGTGGTCTTATACAATATTTGTCTTTTTGCATCTGACTAATTTCATTCAGCATAATGCCTTCCAGGTTCCTTCATGTTATGAAATGTTTCACAGATTCGTCACTGTTCTTTATCGATGCATAGTATTCCATTGTGTGAGTATACCATAATTTATTTAACCATTCATCCGTTGATGGACACCTTGGTTGCTTTCAGCTTTTTGCTGTTGTAAACAGTGCTGCAATAAACATGGATGTGCATATATGTTCGTGTAAGGGCTTTTATTTCTCTAGGGTATATTCCGAGGAGTGGGATTTCTGGGTTGTATGGTAGTTCTATTTCTAACTTTTTAAGAAAACGCCAGATAGATTTCCAAAGTGGTTGTACCATTTTACATTCCCACCAGCAGTGTATAAGAGTTCCAGTCTCTCTGCAGCCTCTCCAACATTTATTCTTTTGTGTTTTTTTGATTAATGCTAGCCTCGTTGGAATGCTAGCCTCGTTGGAATGAGATGGAATCTCATCATAGTTTTAATTTGCATTTCTCTAATGGCTAATGATGGAGAGCATTTTCTCATGTATCTGTTAGCTGCCTGAGTATCTCCTTTAGTGAAGTGTGTGTTCATATCCTTTGCCCACTTTTTGATTGGGTTGTTTGTCTTTTTGTGGTTGAGTTTTAACAGAATCATATAGATTTTAGAGATCAGGCGCTGGTCAGAGATGTCATAGCTGAAAATTCTTTCACAATCTCTAGGTGTTCTTTTACTCTTTTGGTGAAGTCTTCAGATGAGCATAGATGTTTGATTTTTAGGAGCTCCCAGTTATCTTGTTTCTCTTCGTCATTTTTAGTGATGTTTTGTACTCTGTTTATGCCTTGTATTAGGGCTCCTAACATTGTCCCTAGTTTTTCTTCCATGATCTTTATCGTTTTAGTCTTTATGTTTAGGTCTTTGATCCACTTGGAGTTAGTTTTTGTGCATGGTGTGAGGTGTATGGGTCCTGTTTCATTTTTTTGCAAATGGATATCCAGTTATGCCAGCACCATTTATTAAAAAGACTATTTTTCCCCAATTAACTGACTCTCGGCCTTTGTCAAATATCAGCTGCTCATATATGGATGGATTTACATCTGGGTTCTCAATTCTGTTCCATTGGTCTATGTGTCTGTTGTTGTACCAATACCAGGCTGTTTTGACTACTGTGGCTGTATAATATGTTCTAAAATCAGGTAGCGTGAGGCCTCCCACTTTCTTCTTCTTTTTCAGTAATGCTTTACTTATCTGGGGCTTCTTTCCCTTCCATGTGAAGTTGGTGATTTGTTTCTCCATCACATTTCATTGGAATTTGAATCGGAAGTGCATTGTATGTATAGATGGCTTTTGGCAGAATAGACTTTTTTACTATGTTAAGTCTTCTATCCATGAGCAAGGTATGTTTTTCCACTTATGTAGGTCCCTTTTAGTTTCTCACAGTAGTGCTTTGTAGTTTTCTTTGTATAGGTCTTTTACATCTTTGGTAAGATTTATTCCTAAGTATTTTATGTTTTGGGGGGCTACTGTGAATGGTATTGATTTGGTGATTTCCTCTTCGCTGTTCTTTTTGTTGATGTAGGGGAATCCAAGTGATTTTTGTATGTTTATCTTATAACCTGAGACTCTGCCAAACTCTTCTATTAGTTTCAGTAGTTTTCTGGAGGATTCTTTAGGGTTTTCTGTGTATAAGATCATGTCATCTGCAAATAGAGATAATTTTACTTCCTCCTTGCCAATCCGAATGCCCTTTCTTTGTCAAGCCTAATTGCTCTGGCTAGGACCTCTAGCACAGTGTTGAATAAAAGCGGTGATAAAGGGCATCCTTGTCTGGTTCCTGTTCTCAAGGGAAATGCTTTCAGGCTGTCTCCATGTAGAATGATGTTGGCTGTTGGCTTTGTATAGATGCCCTTTATTATGTTGAGGAATTTTCCTTCAATTCCTATTTTGCTGAGAGTTTTTTATCATGAATGGATGTTAGACTTTGTCGAATGCCTTTTCTGCATCAATTGATAAGATCATGTGGTTTTTGTCTTTTGTTTTATTTATATAGTGGATTACATTAATGGTTTTTCTAATGTTAAACCAACCTTGCATACCTGGTATAAATCCCACTTGGTCGTGGTGGATTATTTTTTGGTATGTTGTTGAATTCTATTGGCTAGAATTTTGTTGAGGATTTTTGCATCTATGTTCATGAGGGATATAGGTCTGTAATTTTCTTTTTTTGTGGTGTCTTTATCTGGTTTTGGTATCAGGGATATGGTAGCTTCATAGAAGGAGTTAGGTAGTATTCCATCCTTTTCTATGCTCTGGAATACCTTTAGTTGTAGTAGTGTTAACTCTTCTCTGAAAGTTTGGTGGTAGTCTACAGTGAAGCCGTCCGGGCCAGGGCTTTTTTTTTGTTGGGAGTTTTTTGATTACCTTTTCAGTCTCTTTTTTTGTTGAGGGTCTATTTAGTTGTTCTACTTCTGATTGTGTTAGTTTAGGTAGGTGGTGTTTTTCTAGGAATTCATCCATTTCTTCTAGGTTTGCAAATTTGTTAGAGTAGAATTTTTTGTAATAATCTGATATGATTCTTTTAATTTCAGTTGGGTCTGTTGTGATATGGCCCATCTCGTTTCTTATTCAGGTTATTTGTTTCCTTTCCTGTATTTCTTTATTTAGTCTGGCCAGTGGTTTATCAATTTTGTTAATTTTTTCAAAGAACCAGCTTTTGGCTTTGTTAATTCTTTCAATTGTTTTTCTGTTCTCTAATTCATTTAGTTCAGCTCTAATTTTTATTACTCGTTTTCTTCTGGTGCCTGATGGATTCTTTTGTTGCTTGCTTTCTATTTGTTCAAGTTGTAGGGACAGTTCTCTGATTTTGGCTCTTTCTTCTTTGTGTATGTGTGCATTTATCGATATAAATTGACCTCTGAGCACTGCTTTTGCTGTGTCCCGGAGGTTTCGATAGGAAGTGTTTTCATTCTCGTTGCATTCTATGAATTTCTTTATTCCCTCCTTAATGTCTTCTATAACCTAGTCTTTTTTGAGCAGGGTATAGTTCAGTTTCCAAGTATTTGATTTCTTTTCCCTGATTTTTCTGTTACTGATTTCCACTTTCATGGCCTCGTGGTCTGAGAAGATGCTTTGTGATATCTCGATGTTTTGGATTCTACAAAGGTTTGTTTTATGACCTAATATATGATCTATTCTAGAGAATGTTCCATGTGTACTAGAAAAAAAAAGTATACTTTGCAGCTGTTGGGTGGCATGTTCTGTATAAGCCTTTGAGGACAAGTTGGTTGATTGTAGCAATTAGGTCTTCCGTGTCTCTATTGAGCTTCTTTCTGGAAGTCCTGTCCTTCTCCGAAAGTGGTGTGTTGAAGTCTCCTACTATAATTGTGGAGGAGTCTATCTCACTTTTCAGTTCTGTTAAAGTTTGTTTTATGTATCTTGCAGCCCTGTCATTGGGTGCATAAAAATTTAATATGGTTATATCTTCCTGGTCAATTGTCCCTTTAATCATTATGTAGTGTCCTTCTTTATCCTTTGTGGTGGATTTAACTTTAAAGTCTATTTTGTCAGAAATATAATATTGCTACTCCTGCTCTTTTTTGATTGTTGTTTGCTTGATATATTTTTTCCATCCTTTGAGTTTTAGTTTGTTTGTGTCTCCAAATCTGAGGTGTGTCTCTTGTAGGCAGCATATAGACGGATCATGGTTCTGTATCCAGTCTGAGACTCTCTGTCTCTTTATTGGTGCGTTTAGTCCATTTACATTCAGCGTAATTGTAGATAAGTATGTGTTCAGTGCTGTCATTTTGATGCCTTTTTGTGTGTGTTGTTGACAATTTCATTTTTCCACTTACTTTTTCGTGCCGAGATGTTTTTCTTTGTAATTTGTGTGTTCCTCATTTTCATAGTAGTCGAATTTATGTTTGCTGAGTCGTTATGTTTTTCTTGGTTTTTATTTTGAGTTATGGAATTGTTAGACCTCTTTGTGGTTACCTTAATATGTACCCCTATTTTTCTAAGTAAAAACGTAACTTGTATCATCCTATATTGCCTTGTTTTCCTCTCCATACAGCAGCTCTATGCCTCCTGTATTTAGTCCCTCTTTTTGATTATTGTGATCTTTTACATAATGACTTCAATGATTCCCTGTTTTGAGCATTTTTTCTTTTTAAAATTAATCTTAATTTGTTTTTGTGATTTCCCTATTTGAGTTGATATCAGGATGTTCTGTTCTGTGACCTTGCATTGGTATCTGATATTACTGATTTTCTGACCAAACAATTTCCTGTAGCTTTCGTTTGGTTTTTGCAAATTCTCTAAAAAAGCTTTTAATTTTGATGAAGCCCAGTTTATTTTTTCTTTTGCTGCTTGTGCTTTTTGTGTCATAGCTGAGAATCCATTGTGAAATACAAGTTCCTGAAGATCTACCCCTAAGTTTTGTTCTAAGAGTTTTATGGTGTTAGCTTTTATATTTAAGTCTTTAATGTATTGGGATTTAATTTTTCTACACGTTGTGAGGTAGGAGTCCAACTTCATTCTAATGCATATTGAAATCCAGTTGTCCCAGCACCATTTGCTGAAGAGACTCTTCTTTCCCCATCAAATGAATTTGGCATCCTCAGTGAAAAGCAAGGCACCCTCATGGTACAGTGGTTAAGTACTTGGCTGTTAATTGAAAGGTCAGCTGTTCGAACCCACCAGCTACTCCGAGAGAGAAAGATGTAGTAGTCTGCTCCCATAAAGATTGCATCTTTGGAAACCTTGTTGGGCCGTTCTGCTGTGTCCTGCAGGGTCGCTGTGAGTTGGAATTGGCTTCATGGCAGTGGATTGTTGAAGATCAATTGGTCCTATATGAATTTATTTCTGGACTCTTAATTCTGTTTCATTAGCCTGTATGTCTCTCCTTAAGCCAGCATCACATTATTGTGAATACTGGAGCTTTGTAGTAAGTTTTAAAAGGGGGAAGTATGAGTCCTCCAACTTTACTTACTTATTTTTAAGATTATTTTGGTTATTTGTGGCCCCTTGCAAGTCCGTATGATTTTGACAATTGGCTTTTCCACTTCTGCAAAAAAGATTGTTGAAATTTTGATAGGCTTTGCATTGAATCTGTAGGTTGCCTTGGGTAGTATTGATATTTTAACGATATTGAGTCTTCCAATCTGTTAACATAGGATGCTTTTCATTTGTTTAGGTCTTCTTGAATTTCTTTCAGCAATGTTTCATACTTTCAGTGTACAAGTCTTAAAGGCCTGGTGATCTCCTTCTGAAAAATTAGCCCCTGAAAATGCTATGGAGCAGAGTTCTAGTCTGACACACTTGGGGTTGCCATGAGTCAGAATCAGCTCAATGGCAACTGGTTTTATTTTATTCATTTAGCTTGTATTTCCAGTGGAATTGTTTTCTGAATTTCCTTTTCGGATTGTTCATTGCTGGTATATGGAAACACACTGATTTTTGTACTAAACATTTTGCTTTAACTGATCTCTCAAATATAAATTAAAATAAATATTATTGTTTTACTGGTCTTTGTAAATGTGTTTACTTTGCTTATGTTACTTTTTGCCATCCAGATGTTTATTTTTATTCAGTCAAATATATTGATGGGTTTTTGAATCATAATTAGGAAGCTTTTTGCTATTCTAATGTTATAAAGGAGTTCAGCCACGTTTCCTTTAGTACTTGTGTAGCTGGATGCTGTTGCGTTGATTTTTTTTTTTTTTAATGGGTTTCAGTTTTTACACTTAACTCTCTGATCCATTTAGAATTTATCCTGGTATTAATCGTGGGAAGTGCATTCATTTTTTTCTTTTTTCATGTGGCTATCAGGTTATCGGGGAAACCCTGGTTATGTAGTGGTTAAACGCTACGGCTGCTAACCAAAGGGTCGGCAGTTCAGATCCGCCAGCCTCTCCTTGGAAACTCTACAGGGCAGTTCTACTCTGTCTTTATAGGGTCGCTATGAGTCGGAATCGACTCGATGGTACCGGATTTGGTTTTTTTGGTTTTATCGGGTTATTGCTATGAGTTGGAATCGACTCGACGGCACTGCGTTTGGTTTTTTTTTGGTATCAGGTTATCCCAGCAGCATTTATTAAAAGTGCTTCTTTTCCCCACTGCTTTGAGCTCAGCAAATATTAATCATTTGATTATGTGCCAAGTCCTGAGAATACAAAGAGTTCGTCCTCAGGAGGCTCACACTGTAGCAAGTTTTATGGATAGAGCCTTTGACTTTTCTAATAAGATTTTCCAGGGGAAAGGACTTTTAAACTGAGTCTGGAAAATTGAGTATGAGTTTTTCAGGTGAATGCTGGAGGATGGGATTTTCAGGCATTGGTAACAGCATGTTCAAAAGCATAAGGGGCTGAGAAAATTTGGTACTTTAAGGAAGTTGCAGATAGTTCATTCAACAAGGCCTAAGCTTTGGGTGGGTACAGCATAGTAGACAGAGATGAACTAGAATCACGTCGTGAAGGAACTTGTTTACCGTATTAAAAACAGTGGTTTTATCTTGAACTGTGATGGGGAACCACAGCATGTAGGAAATTAGAAAGTGGCTTTGGTCCATTTTGAGTTTTAGAACAATCCTTCAGAATCATTGTGAAGAATGGATTGGAAGTGGTGGAGATTGGAGACTTTGAAAGCAAGTTCTCCATGAAGAAGCTGCTCTCAGCTGTGATGAAGGCCTGTGGAAGAAGCAGTGGATTCAAAGAGGCCTGAAAGGAATTGCAAGAGTTTTAGGGGGATAGAACTTCGTGATTTTTGGTTGTGGGACTAGAACAAGAAAGAATTGACTACAGTGATTACCTTGAGCAATCAGATACCTTCAGCACTAACGGTTAGTAGCCAAGGGCTTAACTGTTTTTGCTACCCAGGGACTCTCATAGCCATGAGAAATGAGATCTCAAATTTCAAAGAAGAGACTGAACCAGAGGAAAATATTTGGTAGTTATTGCATACTGGTTTACAGTGCAATGAGTTACTTAATATGACCTTTCTAGCCATGTATGGTCTTGTAACTCCCGCAGAATGATTGGGTGGAAACTATGCAAATTATGTGCTTGTAGTCCACCAAGAGGATTCGACAGCTTGCTAATAATGCAAATAAGGTGCGTGGAACCCTAACAAGGGGATTGGTTAGTTTTGCCATGCTGCTAGGCTGGAAGCCAGTCCCAGAAGCAATTTTTGTACTTTACTGACTACCACCAAGAGGAAGAGCTGGGGTGGAGCACATTCTTTGGACCTGGGGTCCCTGCGCCAAGAGCCCCCTAGACCCAGGAGACAGAGAGATCTGTAACATTAGAGATGGCGAGAAGTGAGATGGCAAGAAGCGGCAGCAGAGGAATGGCGGTAGCAGAACTGGGGATAAGCATGAGACGACACAGTGGGTGGCCCACTGAGCAAGTGACTACAGAGCTGAGCGCCTTTGGGCAGGAGGCTTCCTGGTGGAGTGGGGTACTGGGCACTTGGTGGAGCTAAAGGACTTTGTAACAATTGCCCAAGCAGGGCAGGGACCAGGCTGAGGGGCAGAGAGCTGAGGGGCCAAGAGAGAGGCTTGCTTGCAGCCACGGCTGAGCAGCTGTCCTGACTGAAGAACTGTATCTTGAGTCGTTCCTGATGCTGAATTGTAACCTGTTACTTCCCTAATAAACCCCATAACGTGAGTATGGTCTGACAACATAGAAGTAGAGAGTGCTGTGGGAGGGATGGCTAGTGTCAGAGTTGGTAAAAAGGTTGGAGGGTAGAAGTATGTTTGACCTCCGCCTCATAGGTATCAGCCTTGGGCTGTTGGTGCTGATAATGATTCTAGAGGAGGAGGTCTGATGTCACCACGCCATTTTAAAGTATTTGTAATATATGATTTGTACTGTGTATACACACGTGCACGTATGATTTGTATTATATATACACATAAGTGTGGTTAACGCTGTGTATATGATTTATACTATATATATTAGCATTATAGTAAGTACATGCTTATAATTTACAAATAAGTTTTCAGATATTGGAGGTGTATGCTCACAATTTTTTTTATTAACAGGAACCACTGTCTCCGGATCCAAAAAAAACCCAGTGCCCTCGAGTCGATTCCGACTCATAGTGACCTTATAGGACAGAGTAGAACTGCCCCATAGAGTTTCTGAGGAGCGCCTGGTGGGTTCAGACTGCCAACCTTTTGGTTAACAGCTGTGGCTCTTAACCACTGTACCACCAGGGTTTCCCTCTCTTGGATTAAAAAAATCTCAATTAGTCAGAGAGTTTGAAAGATAAAATGTACTGATTATCTCTCTTGGATGATCAGTACATTTTATTTTCTGAACTCTGACTAATTGAGACTTTTTGGTGATTCTTTTGTTAGTGTAAAATTATTTCATATTAAAAATTTACGAGAATAGTACGAAGACCTTCCATTTTGCCTTTACTGAGAGTCCTTAATTGTTAACATCACATTTGCTTTGTTATTGTCTCTTTCTGTATGTGCATATACAGTTGATTCCCATTATTTATGAATTTGCCTACTCATGAAAATTTATTTGTGCCTCTAAAATCAGTACTTATGGCACTTTCACAGTCAGTGGAAGACACGCTCAGAGTGGTGAAAATTTGAGTTGCCCAACAGGAACTGTCCCAGCTGAGGGCAAACGAGGCGGTGCTCTGCCATTCTCCTTGTCTCAGCTTTTAAACAAGTGGCCTTTTCACAGTCTTGTTTTTGTGCTTTTTGTTGGATGTTGTGCTGATTAAAATGACCCCCATAATGCAGTGCCGAAGTGCTCTCTCCTGTGCGTAAGTGCAAGAAGGCTAGATGTGGAGAAAATATGTGTGTTGGGATGAGCTTTACTCAGGCATGAGTTACAGTGCTGTTGGCCTTGAATTCAATGTTAGTGTATCAGTAATATGGTACATCCAGAGAAAGGAAGAGGAAATCTGTCTTCTGCAAGAGTAGCCACTCTGGAATGTATTAAAGTAACATCTACAGTGTGTGATGAAGCTGTGGAAAAGTGACTAAATTTGTGGATTCATGAGATGATGACCTATTGGAAAGAACATAGGGGACAGTATTGTTGTGAGTCAGAAAGCCAAAGAGATTTACAGTCACAGGGAATGTTAAATCTTTCTCAGCTGGTTCTGTCTGGCTTGCACATTTCCAAAGATTATACAGCGTGAAGATGTTAAGCTTGGAGGTGAGGTGGGTTCTGTAGATCAGGAGACTGGTAGAATTTAGAAAATACTTGCTAAGTATTATACAGAAAGTGGATTATATGGGAGAGCAAGTTTTCAGTGTTCCACCAACCTTTTTCTTGGTGTTTATGAGGCGAGCCAGTGTTGCGAGGTTTAACCACACAATGTACTGTCCCATCCCACATCCTGTAGTTTCGTCAAAAGTAAGGTTTTAGTTAATATTTTTGTAAAATTTTAAATGTTTAATCTTTCTTTAATGTTTTTCTTTCAGGACTTCATTTGTAAACAGTCTTGTATAGAAAATATCGTGCCCAAAGACTCTCATGAAACTAGCCCTTTATTTCCCCTAGGAGCAATGATTTAGTATTCATGGTGATTTTATGCAACATGACCACTGTAAATAATGAGAATTGACTGTATATACGTATTTTTTTCTGAATCACTTGAAAGTTCCGTGTTGCTTTACCTCTAAATAACTGATTGTTTATTTCCTATTGTCTTACGTTACAAACCACTAGAACAATCAAATCAGAAACAGATGGAAGGTTTCAGTTGTTTAAAATGCTGTAATACAGTAAAACCTGTGACAGCCAGAATCTGTGTAAGGCAGAAACCTGTCAGAGAAGGACAGCTCAAATATCTTCCACTAAAATGAGCCAATAGAAAAGTGGTAAGACTGCACCCTGTCAGAGGTGGAAAACATGTGAGACCCGGAAAAACAAGGCAGTGCCACCAAGTTCTGGCTCTCGCAGCTTTCACTGTATAATATGTATCGGTTGTACTTTATCAAGTATTGTATGTCATTTAGAATAGAAATTGCATATAGCATTATAGAAAGTGTCTCATATAATGTGATTTCACGTTATTTTGGTATTCCTGATTAGAAACGTATGAGTTCATAAAGTGCCTTCAAAACTGGCATTTACAGGGAGGGGGCTTCACTTGTGGGAAATTTAACTCCTGGGAACTAAGTCATGTGTTTGCTGTAGATTTTAAAGCTTAGGCAAGAATATTTTAGGCGTACGCCTTAATTAAAAATAATTCGTGGCTTAGTGCCAATGGCACCAGATGTACTTCTCAAAATAGTGTTCAGCGTTTTCCCAAACGAAAGGGATTGATGTGTTAATGCTGTAAAGGAAGACTGGATAAGTGAGACAGTTAAAGCAAAGAATGTTTTAATGAATCATGTCAGCTATTTACCTCAAGGGTTTTTTTTCCCTGAATAGATAGTACTAGGTCACTATTTAGGCTGATTCTTTTTTTTTTTTTTTAAAGTGGAACTTTATATATTAACCTCCCAAGTCTTTCTAAATATCAAACACCTGGCTCAACATAGGGTATCGTGGGGCAATGAATTGCTTTAATATGGCCCTTCTAGCCATGGTCTTGTAGCTTCCACAAAATGATTGGGTGGGACTATGCAAATAAGGTGCTTGTGGCCCACCAAGGAGATTGGACAATTTTGCTAATGCAAATAAAGTGCATGGAACCCTTTGTAGGGTATTGGTCAGTTTTGCTATTCTGCTAGACTTAAAAAGAGCCAATCCCAGATGTTGGAGGGGGACCTTGCTACCATCAAGAAGATGATCCAGGAGCAGCACATTTTTTTGGACCCAGAGTCCTTGTGCTGAGAACCTCCTAGACCCAGGAAGCAGACAGAGCTGTGACACTAGAGTGGTGTGAGATGGCAAGTAGTGGTGGCAAGCATGGGAGAGAAACAGTGGCAGAAGAACCAGGAAACTGGTGTGAGATGGTGTAGTGGGCTTCCTGGCCCACAGAGCAAGGTGGCTACCGTGGACTTGCTGATCCACAGAGATAGAGAGCTGAGCACCTTCCAACAGGAGGCTTCCTGGCAGATTGGGGTGCCTCTGGGGACTTAGTGGTGTAGCAAAAGAACTTTGTAACACTTGCCTGAGCAGGATGAGGACCCAGGCTAAAAAGCGAGGTCCCAGACTGAGAATGAGGGCCCGGTGGCAGCAGTTGAGAAGGTGTCCTGATTGATGAACTGAATCCTGTTTCCTGAGTTGTATCCTTTTACTTCCAATTGTTCCTGATCCCTAGTTGTATCCTGTTGCTTCTCTAATAAACCTCATAATTTTGAGTATGGTCTGTTTGAGTTCTGTATGGCCATTACAACAAATTACGGAACCCAGCAGAGATATAGAGAGTGCCTGGGAGGTACGGCTGCTGTCAAAACTGGTGAAAAAGTTGGAGAGAGAGGGGTACAGCTGACCTCCTCCTCCTAGGAATCAGCTTTGGGCCAATGCCGATGTGGATTCTCTCTCCTCAAGTTAGAGGAGGCCTCACGTGCCGTTTCTGCAGGTGTGTTGTATCAAACGAGAACTGAGAAGTTAGAAAATTTGGAAAAACGTAGTATTCCATAAGACTAAAAATATATTGCATAGGCAAATGTAATATGAATTAAAACATAAAAAAAGGTGTTCACCTCCACATTAAGTGCCTGTGCACATACATAACAAACAATTTTAATGGTAAGATAGAGCCAGCTTTGTGTTCTGCCTTTTAAAGGAGATCATAAACGTCCAGGTTTTAAAACAAATCTTTAAGAACTAGAAAACTAGGAGGTCAAGTCAGAGTCCACAATAGCTGAAGATTTTAAATGTGTTCGTGAGATTTCCAAAGTTTTAAATTTGTCATTGCTCTTAAAATATATATATATAACTTGCACCGAGGGGAAAAATGAAGCATTTTGGCTGCCTGACGTATGCGCTACCATCGTATACATTCTGGAATGGACAGACTATCTTTGAGAACGTGGAACTAGAAAGTAGAACATAAAGGTTGTATATATATTGAAAGTCAACCCTTTGAGTTTGTTGAAAGTGGAATACAAACAGCCATTCAGGTGAATTGGTGTGGAAGGTTTACTTTGTACAACAATGATTTAGTTTCTTTAAAACTTCTTATTTTGAAATATACAAAAGAAAATTAGTAAAAATGTTGACTTAAATAATTATGAAGAGAACATCCATTAAACTACAACCCAGATCAGAAATAGAATATTGACAACAATCTAGAAACTCTAAGTATGCGTTCCCCAATCATAAACCCCTTTGTCCCCACAGAAGTACTCTTTTCCTTGAGGTACCATCATGTTTGTATGCACCCCTGAGCAGTATAGTGTAATTTTGTTTATTTTTAAATTTTATAAGAACGGAATCATGGTGTGTATACTTTTGTGTCTTGAGCCGTGGAGGAAGTATTTGCAAACATGAAAAAAACAAATTGAGCCAGAATGAGATAGATAGTCCAGCCATTTAGCCATATATCTGTACATAAAATAGATTATTGTAGGATAAAGAATAAATCTCTGAAAAATCTATTCAGCTAGTCTCTGGCCCTTATAATCCACTTGCAAAGGACAGAGAGCCTATATGATCTAGTGTGATCTGTTGGAGCTCAGTGGGCTGCAGAGTGCAGGCTAATATGTGGAGGCCTGTACGCCAGGAAAAGGGCTTGCTAGGTCAGGTGTTGACCAGGTCTCCAGAAAGCGGTATCACCGAAGTTAATGGCAGGTCTGTGGTCCCGTGCCATACCATGTGGATTTACAAGTAGAAACCTGAGTTTAATGGCATCATATTTCTGATTTATTTTAGTGTTTTTTTTTTTGGTTTTACTTTTTTCTCTCATCTCCTCTTTTTCCATTACTTTTTACCTTCCAACTTTACTGTGGTAGAATTGATGTACAATAAAATGGTCCATATTTAAATTGATACGGTAAATTCAAGGTAATGAATATTTTCATCACGCACGAAAGTTTCCTCATAGGCCTTTGTAATCTCTCTCCTCTCCATCCTTGTTCCGTGGCAGCTGTTGATATTACAGATTCATTTGTAGTTTCAATAAATTTTATATAGATGTTGTTGTTAGTCGCCATTGAGTTGATTCTGACTTATGGCAATCCCATGTGTGTCATAGTAGAACTGTGTTCCATAGGGTCTTCAAGGCTGTGGCCTTTCGAAAGGCCTGTCTTACAAGGCACCTCTGGAAGTTCGAACCACCAGCCTTTCGGCTAGTAGTTAAGTGCATGACTGTGCTACCCAGGGACTCCCTATATAAATCCAATTATACGGTATGTAGGTAGTCCCTGACTTATGGCGTATTTGAGTTATGAATCACACTTAAAACTGTCTTTTTTTGTACATCTTATCATTAGTAATATATACTGCTTGTAGTATTGCACCATGTAACTTGCTGATATTGTTGTTCTCTGATGTTCACTCGCAGGTGTTCAGTGTTACAATTTACTTTTCAAAACATTGCTGTATAACAGTAATGAAAAGTAAAAAAAAAAAAAAAAAGTGCTCAGCTTATGTTAGAACTGACTTACAATTAAGTCGTTGAAACAGAACCCTGTTGAAAATCAGGGACTACCTGTATATTCTTTTTTGTCTGACTTTTTTCACTCAGCATAATGGTTTTGAGATATATCCACATTGTTCCATACGTAGTTTGTTCCTTTGTGTTGCTAATTAGTATTCCATAACTAAACCACATTTTGCTTATGCTTTCACTTGTTGATGGAAATTTGGGTATTTGGGTGTTTTCTAGTTTTGAGTTATTGTAAGCAAAGCTGCTGTCAGTGTTAGTGTGTAAGTCTTCATGTTGACATGTTTTCATTTCTCTTGAGTAAATACCTAGGTGTGAAATTGTGGGATCTTAGGGTAAATAAATGTTTAACCTCTAGAAACTGCCGAACTGTTTCCTGAAGTGATGGTCAGGGCCTTGAACCGGTTTGGTCCAGCTTGACCCCTTGCTGAGAATTTGGTTTTCCACCCCAAATATACTGAATAAGAATTTACAGTTTAACAAGATCCCCAGGTGATTTGTATGTATGGGACCTTGTTAAAATGTAGGTTCTGATTCAGTATATCTGGAGTGAAAAGGCAAATTCTCAGCAGGTGGTCAAACTGGAATGAACCAGTTCAAAACCATTTTACATACACTGCCTGTAGTGTATGAGAGTTCCAGTTTGTTCACATCCTTGTCAGCACTTGATATGGTTTGTGTGTATAATTTTAGTCATTCTGGCGAGTGCATAGTAGAATCTCATTGTGATTTTACTGCATTTTTCTAGTGAATAAGGCTGTTGAGCATTTTTATGTGCTTATTGACAGTACATCTTTTTTTGTGAATTGTCTTTTTTTTTTTTAGTTTCTCATTCAACAGTTTATGCACAAATTGTTTCATGACATTGGTTGAATTCCCCAGTGTGTCAGCACTGTCCCCCTTTCCATCCTGGGTTCTTTGTTTTCATCTGTCAAAAAGCAAAGACGAGAGGGCAGGAAGAGACAGGAAAGCTGAACAAATGGAAAAGTGAATTGTCTTTTAAAGTCATTTTTTGGGAGGAGGTTGAGTGTGGGTCTCCAAGACCACCCTCATGTTTGAAGATTCACTAGGACGTCTCATGGAACTTGGCATATACTTGTACTCTGGGCTAAGATGATAGTAGGGATACACGGCCAAATCATATGGGAAAAAGACACAGGTGGAATCTAGAGGAACCCATGTAAAATCTTATGCTCTCTCCCTCCCGTGAAGGGGTCACACAGAGTACATTATTTTCCCAGCAACAAAAATATGGCAACATTTAATGGGATCTTTCTGCTCGGGGAAGCCTATTAGAGACTCCCTGCCCTATATTTTTATTGAGGACTGGTTATATAAGTACCTCTGCCTAGCATATACCAAAATTCCAGACTCCCAGAAGAAAACCAGGTCGTCTTCATAAATGATATTGTTTGGACAAATATCTAGGCATAGTGAACCACCCGTACCCCTTAACTGTTGATAAGAAACACTTTGAGGGTCAAATTCTAAGACTCCAGCCAAAGGCCAACTTTGCAAAGAGGCTTTACCAAGGATATTAGCCTCAGGCCTGCTGTGTTAATTCTTCCCTGCACAGTAGTTTGTCTCTTTCTTTCTTTTATTCGTAAATACCTATGTAGCAAAACAAGGAGCCCTCATGGTGCGTTGGTTAAGCGCTCGGCTGCTAACCAAAAGAAGGGTTGGTGGTTTGAACCCAGCAACTGCTCCACAGGAGAAAGATGTGACAGTCTGTTTCCATAAAGATTATAGCCTTGGAAATTCTGTGGGGCGCTTCTTCTCTGTCCTGTGGGGTGGCTATGATTTAGAATCGACTTGACGGCAATGGATTTTTGGTAGGTAACATTTGCCGTTCCAGAATTCTTCACTTTTACGATACAGTGACATTGTGTTTTTCATGTTGTGCAACCATCGCCGTTATCATCTCCAGATTTTTCCATCACCCTTAATGGAAGCTCAGTGTCCCCTTTCACGTTCATTTTTTTAAATTCATTTTTTGTTGTTGAGAGTATACACAGCAGAGCATACAATTCAAGGATTTCTGCATGTACAATTCACTGACTTTTTTTATTCTTAAGTTGTACAGCCATTCTCATTCTCCTTTTCCAAATTGTTCCTCCCTCATTAGCATAAACTCACTGCCCCCTAAGCTTCCTATCTAACTTTTTGAGTTGCTGCTGTCAGTTTGATCCCATCTAGATAGTTCTTTACAGTTTGATCCCATCTAGATAGTTCTTTAAAAGAGCATGATGCTCAAGGCAGACATTCTTTACTAATTAAGCTGGTCTATTATTTGATTTATAGGGGATGTTTTTGGTTTAAGGTTTAAAGATTATCTCAGGGCAATAGTTTCAGAGGTTAATCCAGCCTGAATGGCTCCAGAAAGCCTCCACACTTTGAAATTCTCTTGTGCGTTTTCCCCTTTTGATCAGAATTCTTTTATAGAATCTTCGATCAGAATGTTCAGTAATGGTAGTTGGGCACCATCCAGTTCTTCTGGCCTCATGGCAAAGGAGGCAAGTTGCTCTTGGAGGCAGTTAGCCACAGATTCCATATCCACCCCCCGATTCCTGACTCTCCTTCCTCTGTTGCTCTAGGTGAATAGAGACCAATTGTTGTACCTTGGATGGCAGCTTGCAAGCTTTTAAGACCTCAGGCACTACACAAAGGACTAGGAGGTAGAACAGAAGCACTAAAAATTGTATTAGGCCTATTAAATTCGTTTGTCTGCCCCATGAAATCATGACCATAAACCTCTAAACCAAGAAACCGATCCCATGAGGTGTTTGGTTATTTATAAGCAGCCTCAGTAGCGGCTCTTTGTTGTTGTTAATATATTGCACACCATTTGCCAATTAAATTTTTTCAGGTGTATAGCTCATTGACATCACTTACATTAATTGTCTGGGACATCTTTAAGGATGTTTTTCTTGTATTTTATTACTGGAACTAGTGCCCATGACAGGTTCACCAGTCTCCATCTTTCCTTAATTCAGATCTTACCACTGGATAATTGAAGGTGTCAGGTTTCTACTTTTTCATTCTTTTTACCAGTCTCTGTAGTGGCTTATAGAAGTGATTTTTGTGTCTTAAGTATAAACCTGGTAACGATTTAATTTCTCAAGTTTAATATCTATCAAGAAATTGACCTTTCCTTGAATTGTGTATATAATTTTTTTGTTGTTGTTGTTCTGGTCTGCTCAATATGTATGTCTCAGCATGGATCTGGATTTTTAAGTGGTTTCAATACAGTTGAATTGGTGAGAATTTTTATGCAGCACGTACATTGTGGGTCATTCTGCTGAATACTGGTGTTACAGATTTGAGTAAGACACTGTTCCTGTCCTCAAGGTGTTAACAGCCCAGACCAATGTATAAACCAGTCATTTCAGTACTGTGTTGTGAGTGGTGCAGTGTTGATGGGGCTTCACGGAACACTTCTTGTAGCAGAACTTAGTCTCATTCTGGTCTTTGTTAGGTCTCCGCCTAGCACATTATTGTACTTTAAGATGCCAACACTATAAAATTGTAATGCTTGTGCATTTTTAAAGATAAGTAACAAGTTGTCAGTGGATCTGAATTGTACCCAGATACATTTTTTAGGAATACATAATGGAACATTTGGGATGTACTGTGTATAGCGTTGAGCCAAAGTGTGGAGTTAGGCAAAAAAGTAGGAACTCAGAGAACCCATGTATTTAAAAAGTGACAGGTTAACCAGACTGACTTGGAGGGTGTAGATGGCAGTTTGACTTAGAAGATATCCTCTTAGTGATTCTTAATATTTGGTATCGTGCAGTTCTTTTCAATCTATTATTTTGTAATAACAGTTTTCAAAGGAAAAAAAGGATGGTGTGTTTCTGTCACTTTCTTTTGCTTAGTCTATTTGATGCTGAGTTTATATTGCTTTTATTTCTGTAATGTGGAAGTCATTCAGCATTTATTTGAGCTATACTTTTATAATCCTAATCCTTGGAGCCCTGGTGGTGTAGTGGTTAAGAGCTCAAGCTGTTAACCAGAAAGTGGGCAGTTCAGATCCGCCAGCTACTCCTTGGAAACCCTTTGGGGCAGTTCTGTCCTGTCCTGTAGGGTCACCATGAGTCGGAATTGACTTCATGACAGCGGGTTTTTATAACCCTTGGAGTACAAGCTGTTTTTAAAATTATGGGTACAAATTTACATATATAGTAGTTAAGTATGTAACTATACCATGTTTTATCATTAAAGTATTATAACAAAATGCAAGTAGCATTTTTCTGTAACTTAAATGGGGAAAAATGTCTTGGTATACAAATATTTCTTCTTTTACGGGAAAACTGTATTGAAAATTATGTGTGGCTATAATTTTATATGTTTTAAAATCTGCCACTGAAGTTCGTATTATATTACTATTCTGTCCATTAGTGTTTCTTGTTGAAACATTTTGATTTATCTTTTATAAGTGTTGTTTCTCACCAACTGTTTTCTTGAAGAATAATGTTAATAGAATTTAAAAAGAAATTTTTTTTATCCACTTATAGAAAAATGTCTTTATGCCTCATTTGGTTCCACAAAGTATTTAAGGAAGTTACTAAATTAGCAGTTGTTGTATTTTTGAGTTTATAAACTCAGAATTCAGATTTTTTGTCAGTACCTCTGTTTTTCTCATGTGTAACTTCTGTCGTTCTTAGGCAAAATGCTTCATGGATTTCAAAGCTGGAGGCACTTTGTGTCATGTTCTTGGGGCTGCTTACAAGTATAAGAACGAACAGGGATGGTAAGTTTTGTATTTATTTGCAATTTTGATGTGATGTTTAAGTTATTTAATGTTAAGTTCTGTTTCTTTGTATTGTGTTAGAAAACTCTGTAAGCACGTTATGATTTAAGTGCAAAGTAGGTTGTGTTCCATCAGGGGCCCTTGTTTAATTTGCCTGTAGCCAAGAAAAATATCGAACTACTATTGTATTAATTAGGCAAGCCATTTCTCATATATGGTTGTGTATAGATAGCGTGTAGTTGTATTCAGCATTAGATGTATAACTTCGTTTTGTTCTTTAATAACCCTTTCAAAACTCATTTGTTTTCTCCTTTTAAGTTTGTGTTGGTGCTGTGTGTTTTTACTAATGGGAAATGTGTTGATTCAAGGATCAATTCAGAATTTTTGTTACGAGTTACAGATTTTGATAGATATTCCGAGGGACCCCACGTGGCCCAGCAGACCCTTGAGGTAGTAAATATTGGCGATATGAGGCAAGGATAAGACCGTTTTACTTTAGTTTTTTAATTTTATTTTATGAAAAATTTCAAAACGTGAGGTAATACATGAAGACACCTGGCAAAGACTGCACATAAATTTTATTCTAGTCTCCTCCTTCTTAGCCTTTTTCATGAAACTTTTTGAAACATGGTGTACTACATACATTTTGACATTTCTAAAACAGAGGAATATACCAGAAAAAAACAGTGGTTCTGCAAAACTGGGATAATACCTATAGCATACCTCCAGCGAACATGAAAATACACAAGGGGATAAAATTGCATAGGTCAAGCTTTCTGCCCAAGTAAATGAAAACCAAAGGGTTTGTATCTCAGGAAAATTACAATTACAGTGTATTCTTCATTATTGCAAAAGGAGTACTTACAGCTAAGAAGCAAGAACAGCAGTCCGGTGATACTGCAGGACTGCTCACAGTAGAGCGTTCCTGCTGCTACGTGTGGAAGCAACCAGTGGGGCCTGAAAATGAATGTGAGCTAAGAATAACTTACAGGGATTCGTGTCTCTGGAAAATTAGCACTGCAGTTTATTGGAAAGGCAGTACTTACAGTTCAGAGGCAAGAAAAGCAGTCCTGGAACATTGCAGGGCAGCAGCTCAAAGCTGAGCAGGGCCCCTGTAACACCTAGAAGCAATAAATGGCATTAGGGAAAAAATGGCAACTGTGAATGAATGAAAGCTAGGAGTAGCTTATTCTTGTGATAAATATGTTCTTATGAGAATGCAGTAGCCAGGAAATGTACTGAGGAGGCTTATCTCACAAAAAAGGCAAATCAGACAAGAGTTTAGCAAATTCACACATGCAGTATGCGTCACCTAATACAATACCCAATCAACACAATAATGGGGCCGCCACTCCGGTTTCTTCTGTTTCATGCAGTTAAAAAGGCACCAACCTTGAGGCTAATGCACTAAAACCAGGATACCACCTTACCAAAGAACTCCAGGGCCAGAAGAAAGTGGGCACCTGTATATCCTGCAGGTTATGAAAGGGTTTTAAACTCCTTTTGTTAGACTCCTTGAATATTGTTGTTATCGTTAGGTGCCTTCAAGACAATTCTGACTCAGTGACCCCATGTGTCAGAGTTGAACTGCCTCATAGATTTTTCTTGGTGGTAATCTCTACAGAATCTGATCACTGGGCCTTTTCCCTGTGGAGCTGCTGGCGGAATTCGAACTGCCAACCTTCCAGTTAGCAGCCAAGCTCTGAACCGTTTGTGCCACCAGGGCTATGTTTTGTGAGATTGTGATGTATGTTATATACAGGATGTGGGGTTTACAATTAATGTTGTTGTTATTAGTTGCCAGTGTGTTTATTCTGACTCGTGGTGACCCCATGTGCAGAGTAGACCTGTGCTCCATATGGTTTTCAAGGCTGTGACCTTTTGAAAGTGTATCTTCAGGCTGGTCTTCTGAGGCACCTCTGGGTAGGTTTGAACCACCAGTCTTTATGCAAGTAGTCGAGTTTGTGCCACCCAGCTGCCCACAATTAACTTTACCCAAAGATTTTGGTCTTTGTCCTTGGTTTCTGAGAGAATCTCTAAAGCCTTAGACTTCCCCAGTGATTGAAGATTGTTACCCATGACGGCTCCAGATCATACCTATGCTAATGAGTTCAGTCTGGGGTAGGGGCTGGCCATGCCAGAAAGGTCTACCATGTGATGTCAGCCTGACCTCAGGGAAAGGGGAAACTGAAGGTTGAGTTTAACCATTTGGGCAATGGTTAGATCAAATCTGTCTGCTTCATGAGACCTCAGTAAAAGCTCTGGATACTGAACCTCCATGAGCTTCCTTGCTCGTGATAGATATCAGTGTGCGGAGAAGGGTTGTACCTTTGGGACATGGAAGTCCTACGCTGAGAACCTTCTTAGACCTCATCCATTTTTATCCTTTTTGCTATCATGAAACTCTTAGTATAGTGCTTCCTTGAGTTGTGTGAGTCATTCTAGTGAATTATCATACCCGAGGGAATAATGGGAACCCTAAAATTTGTAGCCAGCAGATCAGAAATGAAAGGGACCTGGGGACCCCTGAGCTTACGACTGGCATCCTGAGGGAATACAGGGAACCCCGAAATTTGTTGCCAAGAGGTCGTAAGTAGAGGGTCCCTGGGGAGCCCTGAGCTTACGGCTGGTATCCTGAGGAGGTAGCAGCAAACCACAGATTGTAGCCAGCAGGTCACAAGTGAAATGTTGTGGGGACCTTCAGGCTTATGGTGGTGTCTGAACTCTGGAGCAGACTTCACAATCTGGATACCTGTGCCCTCGAACTTGTGAGATATGACCAGTCTCTGGTGGTTATGGTAAGAGGAGATATGGCATTTGCATTTGGTATCAGAACAGAATTGAACTGATCATTCAGTGGTTTTAAATGTTCTTACCAGCTGGCTTTCAGGGGTCATCTAATCTGCCATCCTCAGGATCAGGATCAGGACATAGATCCTAGAAGTACAGATCCTTGCCCAGGTCAGTGGTGGAGCTAGACTAGAATCCCTGTTGTTCCCACAATTTTGCTTCTCCCCTCACTCTTCCTTTTCTGTTTTCTAGTCCTTTTTCTTCCTTTTCTTTCCTAAACTCGGGGGCTGCCATACCGTTGGGAAATTCAACTGCTGGGACTACTGAGTATTTAATGATGATGGTGCTGAGTTTGAGGGTGGTGAGGGAGCTACCTCACAGGGCCTGGAGTCTATGTACTTGAAGTTGTTTGATGGTTTCAGTTGTGTTGTCTGTTTGCAATTTATACTCTTAGAAAACCAAACCAAACCCATTGCTGTCGAGTCGATTCCAACTCATAGCAACCCTATAGGATTCCCAGGGAGCACCTGGTGGATTCGACCTGCCGACCGTTTGGTTAGCAGCTATAGCTCTCAACCACTATACCACCAGGGTTTCCTTTATACTCTTAGCATCATCTAATGTGGGTATTTTAATTTCAAAGTTAAGCTAACTCGGTACATGATAACTGGGAAATGCAAATATTCAGTTCGGTAATCAGGACAAGTTTATATAGTATACAGTTTATTTATAATAAGTAGATAAATAGATGTAGGCTTTTGTGTGCATGTGCTGGAACTTTTTACATATTGGTGGTGGTGGTAGGTGTCGTCGAGCCGGTTCTGACTCATAGTGGCCCTCTGCACAACAGAACAAAACACTGCCCGGTCCTGCGCCATCCTTATAGTCATTGTTATGCTTGAGCCCATTGTTGCAGCCACTGTGTCAGTCCACCTCATTGAGGGTCTTCCTCTTTTCCACTGACCCTGTACTCTGCCAAGCATGATGTCCTTCTCCAGGGACTGATCCCTCCTGACAACATGTCCAAAGTATGTAAGACACAGCCTCGCCATCCTTGCCTCTGAGGAGCATTCTGGCCGCACTTCTCCCGAGACAGATTTGTTTGGTCTTTTGGCAGTCCATGGTATATTCAATATTCTTTGCCAGCACCACAATTCAGATGCGTCAACTCTTCTTCAGTCTTCCTTATTCATTGTCCAGCTTTCACATGCATATGACGTGATTGAAAATACCATGGCTTGGGTCAGGCGCACCTTAGTCTTCAGGGTGATATCTTTGCTCTTCAACACTTCGAAGAGGCTCTTTGCAGCAGATTTGCCCAATGCAATGCGTCTTTTGATTTCTTGACTGCTGCTTCCATGGCTGTTGATTGTGGATCCAAGTAAAATGAAATCCTTGACAACTTCAGTCTTTTCTCTGTTTGTCATGATGTTGCTCATCGGTCCAGTGGTGAGGATTTTTGTTTTCTTTATGTTGAGGTGTAATCCATACTGAAGGCTGTGGTCTTTGATCTTCATTAGTTAGTGCTTCAAGTCCCCTTCACTTTCTGCAAGCAAGGTTGTGTCATCTGCATAACGCAGGTTGTGAATGAGCCGTCCTCCAACCCTGATGCCCCTTTCTTCTTCATATTGTCCAGCTTCTCATATTATTTGTTTAGCATACAGATTAAATAGGTATGGTGAAAGAATACAACCCTGACGCACACCTTTCCTGACTTTTAATTAGTTAAATGAATATGAGTTTGTTGTTATCAAAGGTAGCTTTTGCTCTTTAGTTCCTTTTCTCGCTCCCACCAGGGTGTTTCCTGACCTAAGACAAACAGCATCCCTGATTTGGAATAACCTGTGGAACCAAACCCATTGCTGTCGAGTCATCTCCAACTCATAGTGACCATACAGCACAGAGTAGAACTGCCCTACAGGATTTCCAAGGCTGTAATCTTTACAGAAGCTGACTGTCACATCTTTCTCCCAAGATCTCTGGTGGGCTGAGTGCTCAACCACTCTGCCATCAGGGCCCCTTTGACTTGTAATAAATCCATTGTCATCAGCTGAATTCCAACTCATAGCAACTGCATATGACAGAGTAGAACACCCCATACGGTTTGCAAGGGCGTACATCTTTATGGAAGCAGAATGCCACATCTTTGTCCTGTGGTGCAGCTGGTGGGTTCGAATTGCCTACCTTTTGGCTAGAAGCTGAGTGCTTAACTACTGTGTCACCAGGGCTCCTTTGACATGGAATAAACCCATTGCTATTGAATTAATTCCGACTCAAAGTGACTCTAGGACAAAGTGGAACTGCCATGTGGTGTTCCCAAGGCTGTAAATCTTTATGGAAGTAGAATGCCACACCTTTCTCCGTTGTAGTGGCTGGTGGGTTCGAACCACAAATCTTTTGGTTAGAAGCTGAGCACTTAACCACTGAGCAACCAGGGCTCCTTTGACTTGAAATACCAAAACCAAACCCGTTGCCGTTGAGTCGATTCTGACTCATAGCAACCTTATAGGACAGAGTAGAACTGCCCCATAGAGTTTCCGAGGAGCGTCTGGTAGACTCAAACCACCCACCTTTTGGTTAGCAGCCGTAGCTCTTAACTGTTACGCCACAAGGGTTTCCTAACTTAGAATCGTAGGGTACAAACTCCCTGATGTTGACTCTGGATTCCCATTTGGAACTCTTTTCTGTGTTTTATTGTTCGGCTTGTATGGCAAGTCCTGACCTGGACTCTTGTGAGTCTCAAAGTAAAATGGTTTTTCCTAGGTCATATATTGGAATTCACTTTGCATCCCCAGTGGCAGCACGGTGAAATAGTAAAAAAAAAAAATTATTTGTTTTGTTGTTGTTGAGAATATACACAGCAAAATACCAATTCAGCAGTTTCTGCATGTACCCATTAGTGACATTGGTTGCATTCTTTGAGCTGTGCAAGCATTCTCACCCTCCTTTTCATAGTTTTTCCTCCTCCATTGACATAAATTTACTGTCCCCGAAGGTTCCTGTCTAATCCTTCAAGTCGCAGTTGTCAGTTTGCTTCCATATAGATAATTCTTAAAGGAGCATATGCTCAAGGCAGGCATTTTTTACTATTTAAGCTAAACTGTTGTTTCGTTCTAAGAAGAATTCAGGGGAAATTTTTGGTTTAAGGTTTAAAGATTATCTCAGGGCAATAGTTTCAGGGGTTCATCCACCCTCCATGGCTCCAGTAAGTCTGGAGTCCATGAGAATTAGAAATTCTCTTCTGCATTTCCCCCCTTTTGATCAGGATTCTTTTGTAGAATCTTTGATAAAAATGTTCAGTAACAGTAGCTTTCCAGTTCTTCTGGTCTCACGGCAAAGAAGGCAGTTGTTCATGGAGGCAGTTAGTTGCACAGTCCACATCATCCTCCAGCTCTTGACTCTCCTTCTTCCTCTGTTGGTCCAGGTGAATGGACACGATCTGTTTTGCCTTGGGAAACCCTGGTGGCCTAGTGGTTAAGTGCTACAGCTGCTCACCAAAGGGTCGGCAGTTCGAATCCGCCAGGCGCTCTTTGGAAACTCTATGGGGCAGTTCTGCTCTGTCCTATAGGGTCGCTATGAGTTGGAATCGACTTGACAGCACGGGGTTTGGTGTTTTTGGTTTTGGTTTTGCCTTGGACGGCAGCTTATAAGCTTTTAAGACCCCAGGCATTACGCATCGAGCTAGAAGGTAGAAAGAGCACTAACAAATTACTAGGCCAGTTAACTGGGATGACCTGTGAAACCATGACCCTAAACCTCAAACCAAAAAAAAACCAAATCCCATGAGGATTTTGGTTTTACATAAGCAGCCTCAGCAACCACCCCTTTTTTTTGTCATTGTTGTAAATATGTCTATCACACAACATATGCTAATTTAACTTTTTACAGGTATAGAACTTATTAACAGCAATTACAGTAGTCAACTGTGCAATCCTACCCTTAATCAATGTGATATTTCCATCACTGTTAACCCACAATGAAATATTTTTATCCGAAAGGATTTAGGTGGTTTAGAAAGATACGTAAGATTTTAAAAAGCTTCTTAGGTTAAAAATGGAATCAAAAAGGAAGTAAAGGATAGGAATAGAGACTTTAAAAGGATACAGGAATAAGAATTTTTCCTTATCTTTTTACTTAGGTTGTACCAGAATTACCCCCTTTCAGATATAATTACACACCCAGGGGCAGTGCTCCCCCTCCCCCATCCCCTGTGACTTACACACTTGTGAGTGGATCACCTGCACTCTTGACAGTGCATATTTTAGTAACTTTCCACCTTATTTCTGATGCACCTTTATAGTAAGAAACCTGAAAACAAGCCACTAGGAACTTCCTTAAGACGGTAATCTAAGCTGAAATAGACTTAATTTATTACTGAGTGGTAGTGCATGTTTAAGGAGAGATGATACCGTTCATTTTTGTTATTTTAATTGTAAGAGTAATTCGTGAATACATACTTTAAGAAAGTTCACAGAACTGCAGCATATGAAGTAAAAGTTATGTCTGTTCTCTTCCCTGCTGTGTGTCCCTTCTGTGTTAGTTAAGCACTGTTAACAGGTATTTATATTCTTCCAAATCTCTTCCTGCACTTTTACGTTTATATGAATTTAATTTTATTATTTTAGGTAAATGGCACCACACTGTATGTGTTCTGTAATGGCTTTTCTTTAGACGTATTGTCAGTATGGCAATCTTTCTCTGTGGATACATCATCATCTTTTTCTTATTTTTAATTGTCTGTTTAGTGTTTAATGCCATAGTGTGCCCTGTTTTATACAAGACCAGGAGTCTGGGGTGGAGGTGTGCATTTTATGTTCACTCTGTGTTCTTTGGAAACCCTGGTGGCATAATGGTTAAGTGCTGTGGCCGCTAACCGAGAGGTCAGCAATTAGAATCCGCCAGGCGCTCCTTGGAAACTCTATGGGGCAGTTCTTCTCTGTCCTGTAGGGTCACTATGAGTTGGAACTGACTCGATGGCAGTGTTTTTTTTAGGTGCATGGTAAGTGTATCTGACAAATTCCTAATGCTGTCCTTGGTGGGTCTGTCAGTTATCTGTTGCTACAATAATTCTGTGGAATAAACAAATATAAAACTTCAGTGGCATGCAACAGTAGACTTTCATTTTTGTTGAGAGTCTGTGGGTCAGCTGGGCAGCTCTGATCTTCGTTGAACTTGGTTAATCTCAACTGGGCTCATTTATGTTCTACTGTTAGCTGGAAGGTCCCCTGGAGGTTGTGTGATCTAGTACAGCTTCAGTAGGGTGACCTGCCTCTGCTTCATGTGGTCTCTCATCCTTGAGCAGGCTGGCCCAGGCTGCATCTTGTGGTGGAGGCAGAGGTGTCTAGACAGAACGGAAGTGTGGAAGACCTAGTCTTGGAACTGGCACATCTTCACTTTTATTGCACTCTCTTGGCCAGAGCAAACCATAAGATCGCCCAAATTTAGATGAGAAGGGACTAGGGGATTGCAGGGCAAAGGAAGAGAGTTATAGAGAAACCATTTAATTGCATTGGTGTACTCAGTCTACCTCACTAGGTTAACGTATGTTTTTGGTTTCAATTAAAAAAAAAAAAAACCATTGCCGATGAGTCAATTCTGACTCATAGCGACCCTATAGGACAGAGTAGAACTGCCCCATAGAGTTTCCAAGGAGTGCCTCGTGGATTCAAACTGCAGACCTTATGGTTAGCAGCCACAGCATTTCACCACTATGCCACCAGGGTTTCCATGGTTTCAATAGCAGTTGCAAATCATCTTCCAACAAAGCTGTACTGTGTTATCATCCCACCAGCAATATATTGTGGGTTCCTTTTTCCCTGTGACTCGCCAACAGTGTATTTGTGTTACCTCACCCTTTGATCTTTATCAATCTATGATAGATTAAAATACATAATTTTAGTTTTAATTTGCATCTGTATTATGGATAGGCTTAAACATCTTTCCATATTATAACAAGCAATTCTTATTTAAATGTTCTTGATAATTTCAAAATAAGTCAGATAAAACCTTTCTACTCAAGATTATGCCATATTTATCTGACTTCTTTATTCCACTACCAATATATTTTAAATACTTCTTTTATGTACATAGCATACTACTGATTCAGGAACATTTTAATCTGTCATGTTATTAAATCATCGCTTGGCAAACCAATTTAGATTTTTATTATAGAAAACAATATACAGAATCATGTGTCACTTAATGTCAAAGTATGTTCTGTGAAATAGGACGTCATGTGAATTGGACATTGTGCAAACACCATAGCATATACAGGCACTCCCTGGATTTTGAACGAGTTCTGTTCTTAAGTCTGTCTTTAAGTTTAATTTGTACATAGGTCAGAGCAGTTAGATATGGTTCATATTTAATGTCAGTCAAATGTTTGTCTTAGTATATAGCATACAGTGTACCTATGTGCGAAAACATTAAACACTTGCAGATACACAAAAACATCTTTAGTATAATAATAATAATGTTTTGATGTGCATTGCAAAGTAGTGCCCATTTTATTTATGAACCATTGTGTGTGCCTCAAAATTTTAATATAATCCACTTATGGGGGTTGGTTTGTAACTACGGGTTGTACGTAAGTCACATGTTCCTAACTCGGGGTCTGCCTGTATGATCTTACGGGACCATGGACGTATATCTGGTTGGACGTTGCTTGAGTGGATGTTATGCAGCACGTGTCTGTGTGTGTGTATGTAAGTAGTGCTATGAACTATTTACTGTCACCCATCTTCAACTTTGTGTAATTTCACCTGTAAACATTTTACTATGTGTTTCTAAAATCAGACTTCTTGAAAAAATCGCATAACCACAGTGGCATTATCACAACTAAGAAAATGAACAGTAATTAGTAATTCCTCAGTATTATCAGATATCCACTTAGTGTTCATACTTTCCTGATGGTCTTGTGAATGATTTTTTTTATCTCGTTTGATCAGTGTCCAAACAAGGTTCACGCATTGTGTTTGGTTGATACGACTCTTGTCTCTTAAAAAATATGTAATTTCCCTTTCCACTCCGTCTTTCCCTTGGAAGTTATTTTTTAAAGAAAATTAGGTTTGTCTTGTAAGAGTTGCCCATGTTCTGGATTTGTGAATGTGTCTCCAGGATATCATTTAACACGGTCTCCTAAATTTGTAGTAAATTGGTGGTTATATCTAGAGGCTTGATATTATTTAGCGCAATGTTTTTAGCAACAATACTTAATAGATGGTGTTGTGTTCCTCTATCCAGAGGCACAGGTGTGATTGTTTTTCTTTGTGATGGGCAGACATTGATGTTCATTGTCTAGAGTCATTATTTCATTATGTTGAATTTGTTATAACTTCACAAAACGGATGTAATTTTGAAAATTGGAATGTAGACATTCTAATGTGTAGATATAGATCCTTAATATTATTGTGATCATTTCTTATTGTTAAAAGAATGATTTTCTGTCATTTCTTCATTAGCTGGAATATTTTTGTATAGAGAATCTTCACTCATTAGTAATTGGTTACCTTGAGGGATATTTAGAAAAGAAGCAAATCTGTTGCCGTTGAGTTGATTTCAACTCATGATGACCACATGTGTATTTACAATAAAAAAAAAAAATTTTTTTTTAAAGGCAGGATAAATTCTTGATTCTTTCTCTTAACAGGTTTCGTTTAACTTGGATCTTCATTTGCAGATAAATCCAGCTGTCTCTGTTTTTATTTGTCTTATGACTGCTTTCAAACTATTTTTTAGTTCTCTAATAAAAATACATTTCTTTGGCCACAGCATCTGAATCATTTACTAAGGAAACAAGTTTCTCTATGAGTAATGAATAAACTCTTGTGTAAGCGATGTACGTCTGTCTGTGGTTCTTATGTTATCAGAAGTCTGTGAAAGAGTAGCCCCTTCTTTATAAAGGGAAAGATACTCCCGTCTCTCCTTGTATTTGTGTCGAGAGAACCAGTGGGAGGCTGTCAGTCGTAATAGGGATGTCTTGTTAGTCGCCGTCTAGTCAATCCTGATTCACAGTGACCACATTTGTGCAGAGTAGAACTGTTCCATAGGGATTTCAAGGCTTTGACCTTTTGGAAGCAAATTGCTAGGCCTGCCTTTCGAGGTGCCTCTGGGTGGGTTTGAACTGTGAACCTTTTGGCTAGTAGTCAAGTGCTTAACTAGTGGCGCCACCCAGGGACTCCTGGATATCCCATTAGTCAGTTGATGATGTGTTGTCCTGCCAGTTAGTGGAAATTGCTTGGAATTTCTAACCTAAGTGTTCCTCTGAAGGGTATAGGGAAAGGGGATACTCAAAAACCCAAAAATAGACACCTGTGCTTATTGCAACATTATTCACAGTAGCTAAAAGGTGGAAACAACCTTTTGTTCATCAATGAATGAATAAACAAAATGTAGTATATATAAAATGGAATATTGTTAAGCTGTAAAGAGGAATGAAGTTCTGATACATCTATACCATGGATAAACCTTGAAAACATGTTGAATGAAATAAGTCAGAAATAAAAGGGCAGATATCATATGATCCCACTGACATGAAATATCTAGAATTGGCAAATGCGTAGTGGTTACTAGGGGTAGGTGGAAGGGGGAAATGTCGAGGTATTGCTTAAATGGTACTTAGTTTCTGGGATGAAAAATTTTAGAAACCGATTATGGTGATGGTTGTACAACATGAGGAATGTAATTCATGTTACTGAATTGTACACAGAAAAATGGTTAAAATGGCAGATGTTATATATATTTAACAACAATAAAATAAACTATAAATTTAAAAAAAAACAACCAAAAATAGAATTTAAGGAAAAGTTCTATGTATAAGGTTAATCAAGACAAGGACACTAGGACAGAGGTTCCACTCATTTGTAAATGACATTTTTTTAAAGTTGTAACTTGTTCCTGTACTAAATTATCTGTTTCTGTGCTTTAGTGGGCACTTTGCTTTCTCTGATTTCTTTCTTTTTCTTTTCTTAGTCGGAGATTAATATTTCCACTCCTCTTTTTTGGTTACTATTTGCATGATACATTTTTTTCCATCCTTTGATTTCCATCTTTTGATTTTTAACCTTAGACACATGTCTGTGTCTAAGGTATGTCTCTTGTAGGCAACATATTGATTGGTCATGTTTTTTAATCCATTCTGTCACTCTCTATCTTGACTGGTGAATTTAGACTGTTTACATTCAGCGTGATTATCAGTAGGTATGAATTTACTGTTGTCATTTTGTTATGCTTTTTGTTGTGGTGTTGACATTTTCTTTGTTTCATTTAATTTCCTGTGTTGAGTTCTTTTTGTTTATGTGCTTTCTTTTCATTTCCTTTGTTGTTGATTTTAAGTTTAGTGAGTAATTTTGGTTTTCTTTATTTTGGTGAGTGGGTTTATTAACTTTATTTGTGGTTACTCTGACATTTACCTTTATCTTCCTAAGTTTAAAACAGTCTGTTATTTCTTGATATCTCCATGACTTCCTCTCCATATGGAAGTTCCACGTCTACACCGTTCCTTCCCCCTTTTTGTTTTGAGGTTGTCGTCACTTATAGATTGAAATCTTTATTTTTTGGTTCTGTAGCTTTATCTTACTTTTCAGATTTCCCTATCTGGGTTGACATCTTGGTGATGCACTCGTATGGCTTACTCTCAGGTTGTTGTCTAATGTCATTGGTTCTCTGTCTGAAGGACTCCCTTTAGTATTTCTTGTAAGGATGGTCTGGTTTTTATAAATTCCCTTAATTTCTGTTTATCTGAGAATGTCCTAATTTCTCCATTGTATTTGAGACACAGTTTTGCTGACATACAATTGATTGACAATTCTTTTTTTCCAAGGTTTTATATATGTCATCCCATTGCCTCCTTGCCTGCATGGTTTCTGCTGAGAGATCAGAACCTGGTCTTATTGGAGTCCCTTTTTAGGTGATATTTCATTTTTCCTGAGCTGATTTCAGAATTCTTTATCTTTGGACTTAGAGAGTTTGATTATGATATATCTTGGTGACTTTCTTTTGGGGTCTATCATGTATAGGGTTTGTTGCACTTCTTGGATGGATCACCCCTTGTTTTTCATGATATTGGGGGAAGTCTTCCATCAGATCTTCAAAAATTCTCTGTGCCTTTTTTTTTTTTTGCTCTCCTCCTATTTTGGGATTCCAATCAGGCATAAATTATTCCTCTTCATAGTGTTCCACATAATTCTTAGGTTTTCTTCATTTTTTTTTTATTCTTTTTCTGATTGTTCCTCAAACAAATTGGTATCAAGGGATTTGTTCTCTATTTTGTGAATTCTTCTCTGTCCTTTGGTTAGGTTATCTGTGATACTTTATTGTGTATCTTCTGAGTTTCTAGTTGCTTGTTTTGTGTTACTTGTAATTGTCTAATTTGTCATCTTATTCTTGTATTGTTTTCCTAAACTCTTCTAGGGTTTTGTCTGTGTTTTCCTTGGTTTTGTCAATGTTTTCTTTGAGAACCCTATATATGAGCCTTTTGAATTCCTTACCAGGTAATTCCATTACTGTCTCTTTCTCAGGAAAGTTTTCTGCCCCTTTATTTTGGTCACTTGTTTCTTTATATGATTTGATATTGTCTCCTGAGGCATTAATGTGTTATTTACTCATGATTTTTGTTTTGTCTTAATATATCAGAGTGAGCGGGTCAGGTGTGCTTCAGTGATCTCTCATCTGGCAGCGTGAGGGCATTCACTATCTGCCTCCAAATGGACAGGTCAGCAGTGAGCAGGGCCAGCCCTTGTCGCTGTTCACTGTGTGTGTGAGATGGCTGAGGGTGTGCTGGGCATGTGCTAGATGGCGGTACGGGAATGCTCACAGTCACTTGCCGGGTGGGTGGGCTATGGGCAGGGAGCAGGGCAGGTGGCTGGGGGGTGCAGAGGTGTTCTTCTCAACAGGAGAGGGGTGGGCAGTTGGCCAGGGGGTACGCAGGTGCTCTCTTCAGCAGCAGAGGGGCGGGTGGGTAGGGGTTGTGCAGGCACTCTTTCCTGGGGAGGAGGGTCAGGAAGGGTGGCTGAGGGCCATGCAGGTGCTCTCTCCAGTGAGGGAGGGGGTGGGCAGATGGCCATCAGGTGTGCATGTGCTCTTTCTGGCAGGGGAGGGGCGAGGTAAGCGGCCAGGGTGGTGGTGAGAGAAAAAAAAGGAGGGGGCTCGTCTATTGCACCATGTTTGCCACCCACCCTACTGATGAGATACTACCACTGGAGGGTCGCTTTGTCTGTGGATCTGGATTTCCTCTCTGCTCTGTGTACACCAGAGCCCTGGTGGCACAGTAGTTAAGAATTTGGCTGTTAACCAAAAGGTCGGCAATTCGAATCTACCAGCCTCTCCTTGGAAAACCCTATGGGGAAGTTCTCCTCTGTCCTGTAGGGTTGCTGTGAGTCAGAATCAACTCATCGGCAACGGGTTTGTTTGTTTTTTTTTTTTTTCCCCTGTGTGCACTGGGATCCCTGAAGCTTTCATCCTCCTTCCTGTACTTTACCTTTTTAGCTCCAGTTCATGTCCTTCTCACCTTGTTTCACTCCGGTATGTCTACGCAGTTTCTCTCTCTCCTATTGGTAGTTCTGTGATGATGTCTTCCTGTGTTTCTCACTGAAGGTCACTGCTGGCTTTTTCTCAAAATGGCCCTGCTGTGCCAGACTGGCTGGCAGGGCACCCTCACTCTGTATCTTTCTCCGTTAACTGTTGTCATTCAGTTTCTTTTTCCATTTGGTATTTGATATAATTCTGTATCCCTTTCTTTTGATCCGCAGAGTTCCAGGGTTGTCATCTGTATCTGTTATACTTTGTTTCTGGGGTCTTTGCTGTAGAGGAACTGCATGGTTCGTCTGACTAGGCTGCCACCTTGAATCAGTCTAGGATTTTCTCCAATTTCTTAATTGCAATTACTTTGGAATCATTTCTAGCACAATAATGAAAAAGTTACAATAACATTAAACCTTAGTCATGATAAATACTAATTTATCCAGTGGTTTGCTTTATAAAGTCATACGTTGTGCTAGCCATTAAGGCTACATCGGAAGATACAGTCTGATCCTTCTCAAGATATCTAATGGAAGTTACAGTCTCAGCAACAAAATGGCTATATTGGGGAGCTGTAATGGCATTGTGTGTAGAATGTATTGCGAACATGAAAGGAGACAGGAATAACTTCACAGAGGAAGTGGAGTGGGTCCGATAATATCCCATTATTATCCTGGAAACGCTCCCCACAGCTCTAACCTTTCTAAACTACGCAGCCTTACCAGGATATCGCCATCCATTCAGTGGGTCTGATATAACGGGATATTATCAGACCCACTGAATGGGTGGCGATATCCTGGTAAGGCTGCGTAGTTTAGAAAGGTTAGAGCTGTGGGGAGCATTTCCAGGATAAAACAGGATGACGTGAATGTTAAGAGCTCATAAGGCTGAATTAAAAATGGAGCAAAAGTAAAGTAGGTGTTGAAGAAAAGTATGGAGAAGGAAGCGTTAGAATGTGTAACGATTTAACCATATCAAAATGACACGAATAGGTCAAAACAACAGCAAAACATTATGTCTAGATAATTGTATAAAGAGGCATTGAGGAAAATTTCAAGTAAAGGTAAGTAGGTGAATTTTATCACATTTAGATCAACGGTAAGTTCAAAGGTCAGTTTTCCCCAGCAATTAGGTAGCAAGACGAGAACACTACAGAATTTGGAGGCTGCCTGAAATCCTGGAGAAGGTTAAGGAAGAATCTTGAGATAAGATGATGATATTAGTTGATGCTGAGTCACTTCCAACGGGCGCAAATGGTTCAGCAGTCAACTACTAGTCAGAAAGTTGTTAGTTCGAGCCCACACAGATGCCTTAGAAGACAGGCCTGGAGATATGCTTCTGAAATGTCATAGCTATAAAAACCCTATGGAGCACAGTTCTACTCTGCATATATGGGGTCACCAAGAGATGAGATAGAAGGGTGGAAAGGAATATAAAATACCAAGGAAGCAGATGATAAAGGGATTAAGGTGGTAGAACTCTGTCAAAAATATCAGCTAGTTGATGGAAGAATCTCAAGAATCATTAAATTTAATGTTACTATTTTAAGTTTTCCAGATTTTAAAAGGGCATTTTCTAAATACTCTAGTCAGCTATTCTTGTGATAATCATCCATAATATTGAATATCTAAAGGCACTATACCCACCATGTCTTAGAGTCACTGGACAGACAGTTCGCAAGAAATACTAGATATTTTGTGTTATCTCCTTAAGGCGTATTTAAGCTCTGTAATGAAGCATTGGTGGCTCAGTGGTAGAATTCTCACTTTCATGCAGAGACCCAGGTTTGATTGCTGGCCAGTGCACCTTACGCACAGCTACCACTCATCTGTCAGTGGAGGCTTGCGTGTTGCTGTCATGCCGAATAGATTTCAGCAGAGCTTCCAGACTAGGAAGAAAGGCCTGGCAATCTAATTCCAAAAATCGGCCAGTGAAAACCTCTGGATCACAACAGTCTGATCTACGACTGATAGTGGGGATAGTGCAAGACTAGGCAGCATTTCATTTCTTTGGGAATAGGGTGGCTATGAATCGAGAACAAACTTGGCATCAGGTGACAACAACAACAAGCTCTTAAAGGCAGGGTATTTATTGCCGATTTTCTCTCCACTTTAGGGTGATGACAATGTTGGACGCTTGGCATTTGTGTATAATGGCTCCATTTTAGGATTTAAGTAGCCAGAACCCAGTTGTGGCCAGACAGCAGGAGATTGCTGAGGAGTAATCATCTTCTGGAACTTTTTTATTTATTTTATTTTTATTGTATTTTAGATGAAGGTTTACAGAACAAACTGACTTCTCATTTAACAGTTAGTACACATATTGTTTTATGACATTGGTTAACAACCCTATGAAGTGTCACCACTTGCCCTTCTCGACCTTGGGTTCCCTATTACCAGCTTTCCTGTCCTCTCCTGCCTTCTAGTCCTTGCGTCTGGGCTGTTCTGTACCTTTAGTCTTGTTTTGTTTTACAGGCCTGTCTAATCTTTGGCTGAAAGGTGAACCTCAGGAGTGACTTTTCATTACTGAGCTAAAAAGGTGCTCTGGGTCCCTACTCTCAGGGTTTCACCAGTCTCTGTCAGGCCAGTAAGTCTGGTCTTTTTTTGTGAGTTAGAATTTTGTTCTACATTTTTTACCAGCTCTGTCTGGGAATCTTCTGGAACTTTTTATTCTAGCTCTGGAAAGACTTGTGAGAGGTGCCAAATTTGATCAACTCTAGAGCTGGTGGTCCTGCTGTTCACTTGGTGGTGTGGCAAGTGTATCCTGTCCTATTTTTTTTTTAATTGTGTTTCAGGTGAAAGTTTACATAGCAAATTAGATTCCCATTCAACAGTTCATACACAGATTGTTCTTTGACACTGGTTACAGTCCCCGCAATGTCTCAGCCCCCTCACAGTTTCTACTCCCTCTGTCTCGTTTCTATCCATCCAGTTTCCCTGCCCCTCCTACCTTTTCATCTTTGTTTTTGGGTAAATGTTGACTGTTTGGTCTCCTATAGTTGATTATTTAAAGGAGCACATTATTATTTACTGTTACTGTTAATTTTATAGGCTGATTGATTGGTTGAAAGATGACCTCCAGGAGTGGCTGAAATTCAGGTTGAAAGGGTATCTTAGGGCGATAGTCTCAAGTGTTCCGCTAGTCTAGCAGTAAGTCTGGTCTTTTTTATGAATCCCTGTTCTGTTTTGCAGTCACACGATTTCTCAAGGTTATTCCTCTTCTCTGTCACATCATTTAAAATGCTCTGTGTGTTTTTATCTTAGATCCTACATTTAAAAACTTTGAGAGCATGGCATACCTTGTTGTTTCCTCCACAGTTCTTGATACCTTGTTTGATATAATACACGGTAGTCACTCAGGCAGTATTTGTAGTTTGCCTTGGTATGTTATGCAGTTCCAAGAAAGGGGTGTAGCCTTCTCTGTAGCCTTTGGCATGCTCCTTGGACTTTCTGTGGAAGAAAGACTTGGACTTGAGTCTGATCTTACTTAAATCATGGACATCGTGGGTGTGTTACGTCTTATTAACTAGTACTCGTGGGCTCGGGGTACCCCCAGCTATCCTAAACTCTCAGATTAATGAATAATCCAACTCTACTCTTGACCGTTAGTACTGCCGGTTAGGAATCTTATTTGAAGAAATGTTGTCTATTTAAATAAATGCGTGTATATTATGATTATGGCAGAATTAAATATCTAGCAGGGTTTTCTTTGTCTGAGAGAGCACTAACTGTTCAGTTTGAGCAAATGACTTTTAAGCATTTATAAGACCCAAAATATCTTTTAGATTTAAGGTATCCAGATGCTTCAGGGAATTGGTATTTCATTCTGCTAGGGTGGATTTCAGTGTTAGCGTTTTTGTGAAGGTGTTGACACTGTGCATTCTTACACCACTGAGGGAATACCCATGTTTGATAGGGTGTTATTTTAATTTCTAAATCATCCGAATTCATTTGCTTTCAGTGGTAAAACCAAGTTGCACTTCTGATTAAGGTGGAATACAAATTAATATTTTCTCTTTTAGGCGGAGATTTGACCTACAGAATCCATCCCGAATGGATCGAAATGTTGAAATGTTTATGAACATTGAAAAAACATTGGTGCAGGTAACTGAGAAAGATAATAAAAAAAATTTTTTTTTTAATTTATTTTCAGTTTTAATATTGATTTTATTGGATTGTCAAAAGATCACAGAAAAATTTCTAAATCTTTTATTATAAGACTTTTGGGATTAGAGCTATAAAGTATAATAATCTTGTTATTTTAAGAATATTGATCTTAAACATCTGATGAAATAATCTATGATATTTTTCTTTATTAATATCACGTGATTCATTATTTTGATCTCATTTAATATTTAATAGTCATTCTACTAGTCATTTGCTTATATAGTCATTTTCTTTGGATTTTTTTCCATGTTGTGCCGTAAATATAGATCTCATTTCTCAAACTAGATTATAACCCGGTGGAGAGTGTACTTAATTTTTTTCACTTGTGTTTCCTAGTATTTTTATTGTTTGGTAATTTTCATTGATCACTGAATTAACCTTACTGAAATGGGCTTGTCCCGTGGACCATTTGCTAGAGAAATAATTGAATGTTTTTTGTTTGTTGATGATTTTTTTTTTTTTTTGGCCATGGTTTGGGGAGTTTATAGACATGTTTTAATCATTGTTATTTGTAAGATTAGAAGTGGGGGAAAATGAGCAGTAATCCAGTCTTTATTTTCTATTAAGTAAAATACATGATGAGTTAAAATGGCTGCTTCTTTTTCCTCCCAAATAAAAGATGGTAGCATAAAAGGTGTAACTAAAGACACCACATTAGACTGCTAAACTGTGAGTTTAGCAAAAATTGGTTAGGAGGATTAATCTGGAAACTTGGAACCTTAATTTTGATGCTGAATTCCTTTAGGTCATGATTCTCAACATTTTATATCCAAATATACCTAACTGCAGAGAAGGGATCTGGGGTGGCGTTATATGGCCTGTTGAACACCTGGGTTTTATCTTGAGATAAGACTTTACATTGCAATCCAAAGTATGACTTCCCATTTTAACAAGTATGACTTTCAGTGTCAACTTGTGCCATTAGGACAATGTATAAATAATGTGACATTATTTTAAAACCAAGACATTTTCAAAGTCTATTCTTTCTTCTTCAGAACAATTGTCTGACCAGACCTAACATCTACCTCATTCCAGACATCGATCCGAAGTTGGCTAACAAATTGAAAGATATCATCAAACGACATCAGGTAATAGCTGCAGTCACTTCAGAAACATTGAGTAGTATTCAGCCTCTTATAAATGTCAACCATAATACCTTCTGATTTCTGTATGTAGCTGCATTAAAAAATTATCTTTTCTATCTTTGGATTTTGCAGTGCCAGGTTTTTTCTTTCCACTTGCCTTCAATTCTTATCTAGATAGAGTAGCGTCATTATCTTAGAGTAACATCATTGGTTTGGAGTTAATGGCCTTTTGAAATGGCATCCTTATAAGAGTTAAGGGGAGGGGAACAAACCAGTTGCCTTCGAGTTGATTCTGACTCATGGCAACCTCATGTGTGTCAGAGTGGAACTGTGCTCCACAGGGTTTTCAGTGGCTGATTTTTCAGAAGTCAGTCACCAGGCCTTTCTTCCAAGGTGCTTCTGGGTGTACTTGAACACCAGCCTTTTGGTTAGCAGCCAAACATGTTAAACCATTTGCACTACCCAGAGACCCCTAGAGTTAAGGAGACCAGTGTACCTGCATCACAGCATTCTGCATCGCGGAGATCACAAAGTCAGATAGAGTGAGGGTTGCTGACACAGTTGCTAGTGGCAGGAAATCAAGTATTACTTTAAGTAAACCTGCCTCTTCCCTCTCCCCAAATATATGTATTATATTTATATATGCAGTTTTTTAAAAAAGAATTACTGAAAAATTTTATCCTCCCCATAAACTTACTTTGCCTTGACATACATATACCAGTGCTGTCTTCTTGACATTTTTACTTCCTTCCTCTGACTGCATTTTTAGGCTGAGACCTTGGCTATCTTTTGAGTGTAGGCAGTAAAACTGGACTTGAACCTTTGACATGGGTAACTTCTGAAACAACATAGTTTGAGCAGCGAAGTTTTAGGAATCCTTAGGAGTGGTTGAGAAGCCTCATAAAATATCTTTATCTTTTCTGCTGCAAAAGAGATGGCCAGTTGAATTATGGTTTGAGCATTTAGTAAAATATCTTGCAAGTTCCTAGAGTGAAGGTTTCTAATACTGTTTACAATTAGAGATTTATACAGTCCTTCTCTCTTCTGTAACATCCCTACCAAAGAGAAAGGTAACAATTGTGCTGTCAAATCAGCCACTCTGAAAGTCCATTATCTCTTTTCAGTAGCATTAGGGCTTTGAAGAAATAACTTAAACTTTTGTTCTCTGTTATACTGTTTGTTGGAATGGCTGTTCAGTGTAGTTCAATTATGTGTGTAACGTTAAGCAGGAATAGAACAAATTAACTTGCTGGTTCTTGCCTTCAAGCTGAAAATACCTTCTCTTCTACAAAATCATACTGGGAACAGTTTATATATACTTCTATAGTTTGTGCTGAATATTTAATTGTCATATTTCTTAAATTTGACTTAGTGATTTTTTTTTTTAGGAATACCCTCCAGAGGGATGTAAGGCTCTGGCTGGTTTCAGTAGAATCTTAGGGAAGATAATAATAATAGTACCATTTTTAAATAGTGACTATCAGGCCTTTGTGCAAAGTGTTTTAAAGAAAATAACTCATTTCAATGGACCATTTACAATGTGTCTGTTCTTGGCTCATGGCATCTACTAAGCTAGTCCTAACAAAATTCCTGTGAAATAGATATTATTGTTACCACTCCATTCCACAGAAGACACTGAAGCACAAAAAAGTTACTTGTCCCTTATCATACAGGTAGTAAATGGCAGAGCTGAGGTTCAAACATAGGTTTGTCTGACTGACACGAGAGACCAACGTTCTAAACACTGTGGTCTTCCAGCTGTTGCCGTACACTCAGTGGATGCTGATGTCCCCTTTTCAGCCTTTTCCTGCAGTGATTGAGAATTTCTGCTAATTCATCTTCAAAGGAAAAAGAAAAAAAAAAAAAACGGTTGCCATTGAGTCAATTCCAACTCATAACAACCCTGTATTACAGAGTAGAACTGCCCCATAGGGTTCCAAGGAGTGGTTAGTAGATTTGAAATGCCTGTCTTTTAGTTAGCGGCCAAGCTCTTAACCACTGTGCTACCAGGACCCCAGTTCATCTTTAGACAACTCTATATTTTAAATTTTAGAATTTTCCCCTGGTAGAAAATAGTATTATTATATTTCTCTGGTTGTAACAGTTAGTAAATACTCATTGTCAAAGATCAATTCCGAAAATGCATTAATCACCTATGCTCATCCAAAGACTTCACCAAAAGAGTAAAAAGTCTACCTATAGACTGGGAAAAAGCTTTTAGCTGTGACATTTCTGATCAGTGCCTGATCTCTAAAATCTATATGATACTGCAAAAAGACAAATAACGTGGTTAAAAAATGGGCAAAAGATATGAATAGACACTTCACTAAAGAAGACATTCAGGTAGCTAACAGATACATGAGGAAATGTTCATGATCATTAGCCATTAGAGAAATGCCAATCAAAACTACAATGAGATTTCATCTCACTCCAACAAGGCTGGCATTAATCCAAACAACACAAAATAATAAATGTTGGAGAGGCTGTGGAGAGATTGGAACACTTCTACACTGCTGGTGGGAATGTCAAATGGTACAACCATTTTGGAAATGGATTTGGCACTTCCTTAAAAAGCTAGAAATAGAACTACCATACGATCCAGCAATCCCACTCCTTGGAATATATCCTAGAGAAATAAGAGACTTTACACGAGCAGATATATGCACACCTGTGTGCATTGCAGCACTGTTTACAATAGCAAAAAGATGGAAGCAACCAAGGTGCCCATCAATGGATAAATTATGGTATATTCACACAATGGAATACTACCCATAGATAAAGAACAGGGAGGAATCCGTGAGGAGCAGCCATCTAAGATGCATCAGTTGGTCTCAATGCACCTGGATTAAAGGAGGATGAAGAACACCAAGGATACAAGGCGATTAGGAGCCCAAGATGCAGAAAGGGCCACGTGAACCAGAGGCTACATCATCCTGAGACCATAAGAACTAGATGGTGCCCGGCTATAACCGATGACTGCCCTGACAGGGAACACAACAGAGAACCCCTGAGGGAGCAGGAGAGCAGTGGGATGCAGACCCGAAATTATCATAAGACCAGACTTAATGGTCTGACTGAGACTGGAAGGACCCTGGTGGTCATGGCCCCCAGACCTTCTGTTGGCCCAGGACAGGAACCATTCCCAAAGCCAACTCTTCAGACATGGATTGGACTGGACAATGAGTTGGAGAGGGATGCTGGTGAGGAGTGAGCTTCTTGGATCAGGTGGACACTTGAGACTACGTTGGTATCTCCTGCGTAGAGGGGAGATGAGAGGGTGAAGGGGGTTACAAGCTGGTGAAAAGGACACGAAAAGAGAGAGTGGAGGGAGAGAGCAGGCTGTCTCATTAGGGGGAGAGTAATTGGGAGCGTGTAGCAAGGTGTATGTGGGTTTTTGTGTGAGAGACTGACTTGATTTGTAAACTTTTACTTAAAGCACAATAAAAATTATATTAAAGGAAAAAAATTTGGAGGTAGCATTATAGGTGAAATCTTCACTGTCAAATTGGTTTTTTATATGATTTCAATGGACAATAAATCTGTTCTGCATTCTCGCCTTTAAAAAAAAAAGAAAGAAAAGAAAATGCATTAAGGTACTACTTAAACCTGGTTTTAAGACTTTTCACCATTCTTACGTTCTCCAGAATAAGCACCTTTTGTTTTAAAGTCGTGTTCTAGACTGTATGCACTAATCTAGCTGTGGCATAACTAGAACTTGACTTTAGCTTTTATGTCATGCACTATTCATGCACCATTTACTTAACCCTTTCATGAACCAGTTTTCTGCTTTGAATTTTTTTGTTGATGCCCTGTGTTGTCATTAATGGAAGGATGCTGAATCATTCAGTGTGTTTGAATTTTTGGTAGGTGGTATGGATTTTTTTTTTTCTTTTCAATTTTTTATTCTACTTTAGATGAAGGTTTACAGAGCAGACTGATTTCTCATCAAACAATTACTACACATTTTGTTTTGTGACGTTGGTTGCGAACCCTAGGATAAGTCAACACTCTCCCCTTCTCAACCTCGGGTTCCTCAATACCAGCTTTCCTGTCCCCTCCTGCCTTCTCATCCTTACTCCTGGGCTGGTGTGCCCATTTAGTCTCGTTTTGTTTTACGGGCCTGTCTAATCTTTGGCTGAAGAGTGAACCTCAGGAATGACTTCATTACTAAGCTATAAGGGTGTCTAGGGCCATACTCTTGGGGTTTTTCTAGACTCTTGTCAGATCGGAAAGTCTGATCTGTTTTTTTATGAGTTAGAATATTGTTCTACATTTTTCTCCAGCTCTGTGCGTGACCCTCTATTGTGATCCCTGTCCGAGTAGTCGGTGATGGTAGCTGGGCACCGTCCTGTTGTGCTGGACTTAGTCTGGTGAAGGCTGTGGTAGTTGTAGTTCACTAGTCCTTTGGACTAGTCTTTCCCTTGTGTCTTTGGTTTTCTTCATTCTCCCTTGCCCCAGACGTGGTTAGACCAGTGAAGTATCTTAGATGGTGGGCGGCTCATGAGCTTTTAAGACCCCAGACACTACTCGCCAAAGTAGAATGTGGAACATTTTCTTTATCAGTTATGTTATGCCAGTTGAGCTAGATATTCCATGACACCATGGTCCTCACAGCCCTCAGCCCAGTAATTTGGTCCCTAAGGGAGTTTGGATGTGTCTATGGAGCTTCCATGACCTTGTCTTGGGTAAGTTTGCTGGCTTCCCCAGTATTGTGTGCTGTCTTACCCTTCCTAAAAGTTACTGCTTATCTATTGTCTATTTAGTGTTCTTCCATCCCTACCACTCCCCTCCCTCGTAACCATCAAAGATTGTTTTTTTTTTTTTTTTTTTAATTAACCTTTTCATGAGTTTTTATAGTAGTGGTCTCATACAATATTTGTCCTTTTGTGATTGACTAATTTCATTCAGCATGATGCCCTCCAGATTCATTTATCTCGTCAGATGCTTTGCAGATTCATCATTGTTCTTTATCGTTGCGTTGTATTCCATTGTATGTATGTACCATAGATTGTTTATCCATTCGTCTTAGTATGGATTTTTTTTTCTTGCCTCCTCCTACAAGCCTACCCTAGGTATTTAGTGGTACATATGTAAAAAAAAAAAGTATCATTAATTATACCCCAGTGTCCCTACCAAGGTCTGCTGGTACATATGTGTAACAGAAACTTTCAAAATGTCTATTTTTCCTCCCCAAAATTCAGACACCTCATACAGTACTCTGTAAAAACAGTTATTTGTGGCAGATACCTGTTCCTATAGTTTCAGTCATAAAAGTCCCTTCCTCATGGTGGCACACACTGTATGTGGTACAACAACAACAACAAAAAAACAGCCTCCCAATAAATCTTCAATAACAGAAAAAGTACTTGAGGTACCCATGAGCACGAAAGGGTTCAAACAACAGCAGCATACGTACATGCTGTAATTGAGTCAAAAGCCAATCCTGTGTGTATGTAACCCAAGCTTAGGGCTCGAGGCCATAGACCTGCGATGTTCACTTTAAATGATAATTTGTAACGACTTTGGAGTTACTTTTAGAATTGTTGTTGTTGTTAGTTGCTGTTGATTTGATTCCAACTCATGGTGCCCTCATGTTTTGTTAGAGTAGAACTCCGTTCCGTAGGTTTTTCTAGGATGTGACCTTTCAGAATCAGATCGCCTTGCCTGTCTTCTGAGGTGTCTCCGGGTGGGTTGGAACCACCAGCATCTCACCAGTAGTCGGGTGTTTAACTGTTCATGCCACCCAGGGAAAAAATCCTTCTCCTTTAAGTATACAGTTTGGTGGTTATAAACACTTCTCACTTATCAGGTATCCTTATTTGACATTTACGACAGCAGTAAAAAAATCTAGTATTCAGCTATTTTGTGCATTAATAGCATACGTCTGGCAGTAATGAATGCTGAGGTGTGAGGTGAGAAAAACGCTGTGATGGTTAAGGTTATTTGTCAGCTTGGCTGGACCATGATTCTTGGTGGTTTCGCAGTTATGTAATGATGCAATTTGGCAGTTATGTAATAATGTAACCATTGTCCATTTTTATGATCTGATGTGACCATCCTCCATTTTCACGTAACGCTAATTTTCACATAATTACTTCGTCTTTGGAACCTAACCATGTTGATAAGTGAGGAGTGGGTGTACAGCTATGTAACCATCACTGTGAACAAGATATAGAACATTTCTGTAACCCTTAAAGTCCCTCACGGAGCCCGGGTGGCACAGTCGTTAAGTGCTTGGATGCTAATGGAAAAATTGGCCGTTCAAACCCACCAGCTGCTCTGTGGGAGAAAAAATCTGGCAATCTGCTCCGGTAAAGATTTTAGCCTAGGAAACTCTAGAGGGCATTTCTACTCCATCCTGTAGGGTCACTGTGAGTGGAAATCTATTTGATGGCTTGCAACAACAATAACAAAATTCCCTCATACCCCTTTGCAATCAGTTCCCACCCTCAATCTCTAGCTTTTGGCAACCCTTTATCTGCCTTCTGTCACTGGGTCATCTGCAGGGCTCTCACTGTAGACCTCTGCATAGTCCACTTCCTGTATCCTGGTCACTCCTGCCTACCAATCAGGCCTCATCCTGCATGTCCCCCACTGGAATTAGAGATATCCACGTTACTGATAGGAATATCTAGAAAAAGAGATACATAGAGAATTGGCTAAGAGTTTTTGTATAATTTTTCTGTACAGTAATATAAACTGTGTCTGTTGGCAGTTTATTTGTCTTGTTGTTTATCACTATTTACCCTTTCCTTGGCTAAAAATAATAAAATACTATAATCCTAATATTCTTATAGTAAGTATTATAAGTGAAACAATGCTTTTAATGGAATTTTTATCTGACATCTCATAGTTAATAATTACCATGTGCTTTATTTTTACATTTCTTATTCATTTCCTTTCCAGGGAACGTATACTGAAGAGAAGTCAAAAGCTTCCCACCACATATATCCATATCCTTCCTCACAAGAGGATGGTAAGTTAGTGTTTTGGTTGTGAACTGATCACCTCATCCTCCTTTGGATTTTAAGTTCTGTCAGAAGAGTTTTAAACAGTAAAACCAGCTTACTTAAAAAGAGAGCTTCAAGTATTACTACATACATTTAATTCTGCAGATTATTTATGTTTACATTTTTCTGTTATTTTCTTTAATGAAGGATTATGCCATTTTGCTGAATTGGGCTAAGAATTTTATTATTTAGTACCTAATTTTATTGAATAGATAAATTTGTTGGGTGAAGTTTACTAAATTTATGTGTTGTCATATCAGACAAATTAAAGACAATTTATTGAAAGATTAATTTTGTGCCATCCAGCTTCCTGTTAGACTTTTGTTTCTTTGTTGGTAATTGTTATCCATTCGTTCAGTCTAGTCACGCCTTATGTATCAACCTCGCTGAATGATAGCTGTGGCTCTTGTTTTCTGAAAATTGCAATGTCAGAGACATTGCAAGATAGAAAGACATCTTGGGGAAAATCGACTTCCTGGTTGTTTAAGTAGGAGTGCACAGCTGGACATTGCTTTGGTGAATTTACAATGGTTCACATTCTGGTCTTCAGCTCTGCAGATCCTAGAAGTTGATTTTTGTCAGCGGCCAGAGTTCATGAGACCTGTGGGTACTGATCCTTGCTAACCATTCCTTCTTTCGAAGCATTGAGCTTCAAAATTAAATATGAATTAATTTAAAGTGAGAAATAGAACTTCAGCAGGGATGCAACAATCAAGTCTACCGGCGGGCATAACATACCCATGTAGGACATCTATGTAAGAAGCCAAGTTATGTCAGATTTGAATGGCTGTAATTACTCCATACTGAGTATGTTTTTCTGACCAGTGAAGTTATGTTAGAAGTTAATAACAAAAAATGACCAATCTTTATATGCTGAAAAATTAAGAAAAAGACATTACTAAATAATCCATGGGTCAAAAAAATAATAAAAAGGAAATGGAAAATCTTTGGAACTGAGTAAGAATGAAAGTACAACAACATTAAATTTTGTAGACTGCAGTTGAAGTTATGCCTAAGGAAATTTACTTCTTTAAATACAGATATTAAGGAGAAGAAAGTCTGGAAATTGGTGATCCAGACACCTTTCTCAAGGAGTTGAAGAAATAACGCAAATTCAACCTAAAGAAATAAAGAAATAAATAATAAATACAAGAGCAAAAATTAATGAAATAGAAAATACACAATACCAAGGTGCTTAGCCATGTCAGAAATTATTCTTAGAAAAAACTAATACTTTCTGAAAATGAGTGAGAACAAAAAAAGGAATAAATAATAAATGTCAAGAACGAAAGGGGTGTATTACTATAGATCCTGCACACATGAAATAGAAATCCCACATAGTTGTGTACCTACTGAAGAAATTGAATCTATGTTTTAAAAACTATCCTCAAAATAAAATTCAAGTCACAGGTGACTTTGCTGATGAAATCTGTCACACATTTCAATGAAGAATTAACCAGCTTGTCTTTAATTATGTCAGAAATCAGAGAAAGAATGAAAAGATCCCAACTTGTTTTTAAGTTGTATCTTTAATACCAATACCTAAAAATGACATCATGAGGAAGGAAAATTGCAGAAAATTGCTTTTGTATTGCACATGAACAGAAATGCAGAAATTATAAACAAAATATTCTCAAAACCAATCTAGTAATACATAAGAAGGATTGTTTATCACAACCAAGACGAATTTATTCCAGGATTGCAAAGTTATTTCAGGACATAAAAAATTGATCTGTAGAAGTCAGTATGTTTACAGAATAAAAGAGAAAAATCATGTGATCAACTCGGTAAATATAGGGAAATTTGATAGATACAGTATCTGCTCATTATTACAAATAAATAGATGGTAAGTGTGGAAAAGAGAAGGAGCTTTAGGGTATCTTTAAAAAAAAAAAATCAATCCCTACAGGAAACATCATACTTAATAGTAAAATGTTGAAAGCTTTTCCTTTGAGATCAGGAATCTCTGTGATCTTATCACTATATGTGTTTAATATTCTAGTGCAGTAATGGAAAAGAGGAATAAAATGCATAAACATTGAAACAGGAAGAAATGTTGTCCTAATTTGCAAACATGAGTGGTTACATAGAATACTCAAAAAGAATTTGCAGAACAAAACTATTAAAAGTGAATTTAACAAGGTTTTTAGGTGTAAGGTCAGTATAAAATGATGTATTTCTGTTTAGTAACAGCAAATAGAAAATGGAATTGAACGGATAGCATTTGCAGAAGGACCTGTCGATCTGTTTCTAAAAAAATTGGCCAGTGAAAACCTTATGAAGAGCAGCAAAACATTTTCTGATATAATGCAGGAAAATGAGCCTCTCAGGTTGGAAGGCAGTCCAAATGCAGCTGGGGAAGAGCTGCCTCATCAAAGTAGAGTAGATTTTAATGACATGGATGGAGCTAAGCTTTCGAGATCTTCATTTGCTGATGTAGCACAACTCAAAATGAGAAGGAACAGCTGCAAACATCCATTAATCAGAATGTGGAATGTATAAAATATGAAATCGTCAGAAATGAAATGGAACGCATAAATATCGATATCCTAGGCATTGGTGAGCTGAAACGGACTGGTACTGGCCATTTTGAATCGGACAATCATGTGGTCTGCTACGCCAGGAATGACAAATTGAAGAGGAGCAGTGTCAAATTCGTCCAAAAGAACATTTCAGGATCTGTTCTGAAGTACAACAGTGTCAGTGATGGGATAATATCCATATGCCTATAATTTATTCAGGAAACCCTGGTGGCATAGTGGTTAAAAGCTACAGCTGTGAACCGCAAGGTCAGCAGTTCAAATCCACCAGGAGCTCCTTGGAAACCCTATGGGGCGGCAGTTCTGCTCTGTCACGTAGGGTTGCTATGAGTCAGAAGCGACTCGATGGCAACGGGTTTGGTTTTTTTTTGTTTTATAGTTTATTGAATCTGTATGCTAAGCAAATAATCTGAGACTCTGGACTGTATGAAGAACAGCGCACTGGGATTGGAGGATTGAAGGAAGACTCATTAACCACCTGCGTTCTGCAGATGGCACAACCTTGCTTGCTGAAAGTGAGGCACTTACTGATGAAGATCAAAGACCACAGCCTTCGGTATGGATTACATTTCAACATAAAGCAAAAATCCTCACAACTGGACCAATAAGCAACATCATGATAAATGGAGAAGAGATTGAAGTTGTCAAGGATTTCATTTTACTTGGATCTACGGTCACCACCAATGGAATCAGCAGTCAAGAAGTCAGACAGTGCTTTGCATGCATTGGGTAAATCTGCTGTAAAAGACCTCCTCAAATTGTTAAAAAGCTAAGATGTCGCTTTAGGGACTACAGTGCACCTGACCCAAGCCATGGTATTTTCAGTTGCCTGAAAATATGCATGTGAAAGCTGCACATTGAATCAAGAAGTCAGAAGAAGAATCGATGCCTTTGAATTATGGTGTTGGTGAAGAATGTCGAATTTACCATGGACTGACATAAGAATACACAAATCTGCGTTGGAAGAAGTACCGCTAGAATGCTCCTTGGAAGCAAGGATTCTTATGTACTTTGTTCATGTCATGAGGAGGGACCATGCTTGTTAAAGCAGAGGGTCAGCAAAAAAGAGGAAGACCCTCAGTGAGATGCACTGACAAACAGTGGCTGCAGCAATGGGCTCAAACATAGCACCAGCTGTGAGGATGGCACAGGACTGGGCCGTGTTTTGTTCTGCTCTATGTAGAATCGTTATGAGTCGGAACTGACTTGATGGCACCTAACAACAAGAGTGATTCTAATGAAAGATGTACATAAATTTTAATAAAGAACTGTCTTATGTTATTGATAGAAATTAAAGAACACCTAAGGGATATAACATTCTTATGGAATTAAAAGTCAATATTTTAATGAAATCTTCCCAAATTGATCAGTATATTCAATGCATGGATGTGTGTGTGTGTATAATTTGACAGTTGATTCTAATATATAGTTGGAAATGCATAGCGCCAAGAATAGCCAGTTCACATTTAAGATATGTAGGTGAGAACACTTGCTTTATTGAATATCAAGAACTATTATAAAACTACATTAATTAAAATAGTGTGATATTGGCAGAGGATTAATGGAACAGAATAGAGAGGCCAGAAACAGATCTGCTCACATACAGATGCTTAATTTACAATGTAAGTGGTGGGGAAGGAAGACTGTTTTTAGTAAAATGTTATTGGGTCAGTTGGAGAATAAAATTTGATCTCTTACAAGTTTAAAATGTCTAGGTCATAAGTTAACCGTATACTTAAACATTTTGAGTTACTGCTAGACTGTTTCGCAAAGTGGCTACAACCATTTTACATTCTTACTAACAGTGTATGAGGTTCTAGTTTGTCTACTTCCTTATCAACACTTGATTTTTTTTTTTAATAAAATTTTATTAGGTTTTTGGTGAAAGTTTACATAGTAAGTTAGGTTTCCATGTGACAATTTTCACACATGTTGTTCAGTGACAGTTCCTTTTTAATAGCATGTGAACATTCTCTTTTATTGTGTTCTAGTTGTTCCATTTCCATTGGTCTAGTTTCCCTGCCCCCTTGTCATCTTTGCTTTAGAGTAATTGCTGGCCTTTTAGTCTCATACCAGACCAAAAAAACCAAACCCACTGCCGTCGAGTCAATTCCGACTCATAGCGACCCTATAGGACAGAGTAGAACTGCTGCATAGAGTTTCCAAGGAGCGCCTGGTGGATTCGAACTGCCAACCTTTTGGTTAGCAGCCACAGCACTTAGTCACTACGCCACCAGGGTTTCCTAGTTTCATACAGATAGTTTTTTTCAGTAGAGCACCATTCTTATGGGAAGTATCCTTTATTTTGTATGCCACTCTGCTCTGTCCCTAGAAGGTGATCCTGTGGTATTTTTTTTGTTGATTTGCTGTCCTTTTGATTATATCCATCCTAGTGGGTGTCAAGTGATATCCTAGTGGTTTTAGTTTGCATTTTTCTAATTGGTGCTGATGTCTAGCATCTTTTCATGTGCTTATTGATCAGTTTATCTTTTTTAGAGAAATGTCTGCTTAGATCTTTTTGCCCATATTCTAGTTGGGTTATGTCTTATTAAGTTGTAAGAGTTCTTTATATGTTCTGGATACTGGTTCCTTATTAGAGATATGATTTATAAATATTTTTTCCAGTTTCATGGATTGTCTTTTCACTGTCTTGATAGTTTTTTGAAGCAGACAAGTTTTTACTTTGAGAGTATCCTGGGTAGTGGATTTAAGAGATCATTGCCTAGTACAAGGAAGGCCATGAAGATTATGTCTAGGTTTTCTTCTAACAGTTTTATAGTTTTAGTGCTTACATTTGGATCTTTTCATCCTCAATTTTGATAGCTGGAAATTTGATTTTATTTGTAATGGTTATAATTTTAACTCTATGATTGTTCTGTAAAGTGTGAAACCTCACCCTGCCTCTATAATTGAGTGTTTCCTCAACCCTTATCCTGTTGTGTAATAGCAGCTGGTTTCCACTAGATGGAAGTGGCGTATAGTTGAGTATGTTAGAATACTAATTTTCTTGTTGGCTATCTCTTGTTTCTCCAGTATGGAGAACTTTTAGAATTCTGGACTTTTTCAAAGAACTACCTTTTGCGTATGATTAGAACTGTAATTGTTACATCTAGTAGCTACTTGGTGATTCCTTCCTTATTCTTGCTAATTTTGCTATTCTCATTTGTGTAATATAGCTTCGTTTACTACATACTGATGCTTGCTTGGTATTGGTATCAGTAGTCAAAGTAAGGAGATAGCATGTAAATTCAATTTTTAATATGTTTAACAAAAAACTATTTTTTATATGAGACGTGGTTCTACACGTTACAGAATTTACATTAGAGGAAATGGCTATCAGGCAAATGTCGACTCTCTACAAAGCCCTGAGCTAGACCCCTTACACGTACACATTTTGGTTAAGTGTGCAGGTGATGGCAATACTAACTACAGTACATTAAAGGCCATGCTATATATAATACCCTTGAAAATTTAACATGCCTTTGATGAAGATTTAATATTTAAAGTAATGGGCCTTACAGTATTAGTAAGATTTGTGAGTATGGCATGTGTGTTAGTTTCCTAAGGATCCTATAACAAAATACCACAAAGTGAGTGGCTTATAACAACAGGAATTTATTATCTCGTTGTTGAGAAGGCTAGTTTTCTGAATTCAGGGTGTTGGCAGGGCCATTTTCTCTCCAAAGGCTCTAAGTTAAGATTCTTTCTTGACCCTTCTGACTTCTGGCAGCCCAGGCATTTCTTGGCATTCCTTGGCATCCCTAGGCTTACCCATTAATTTTCCTGTGGCCATCTTCCCCATCTGTCTCTGTGTCTCTTCTCTTTTATAGGGACACCACTCCGATGGAATTAGTACCCATCCTACTCTAGTTGGAGCCCTGGTGGTACGGTGGTTAAGAGCGCGACTGCTAACTAAAAGGCTGGCAGTTCGAATCTACCAGTTGCCCCTTGAAAACTGCAGAGGACAGTTCTGCTGTATCCTATACGATCGCTAAACCAAAAACCTGTTGTCGTCAAGTTGATTCCAACTCGTATCCACTCTATAGGACAGCAGAACTGGCCCATAGGGTTTCTGAGGAACAGCTGGTGGGCCCTAACTGCAGACCTTTTGGTTAGCAGCCAAGCTCTTAACCACTGTGCCACCAGGGCCCTTTAGGGTCGCTATGAGTTAGAGTTGACTTAATGGAAACAGGGCCTACTCTAGTTTAACCTCATGTTAACTTAAATGATAATGTCTTCAAATACCCTATTTCCAAACAAGGTCACCTTCACAGGTACCAGGGGTTAAAGACTTCAACATATCTTTTTAGGAGGCACACTTCGGTTCATAACAGTCAGCCCTTAAAAAAAGCCCTTAGGACCCCCAAAATTCAGGTCCTCTCAGCATCTCAAAAATCTTAACCCATTCCAACATCAGTTCTGTTATAGGTCCAAAATCTCATCTCCTACATCGTGTAAATTAGGTATGGTTGTGTTCCCGTCTTGGTCAAAATTCCTCTCCATCTGTAGACCTGTGAAACCTAGAATAGAACTTACCTGCTTGTACAATATAATGGTGGAACAGGCATATTATGGAAACCCCTATTCCAAAAGAGAGAAATTTGAGGCACCAAAATGGCCATGGGTCCCAAGCAAGTCTGAAATCCAGCAGGGCAGATTTTTAGATTTCAGAGTTTGAGAATCCTCCCTAACTGGATAGTTTGTCCTTTGTGTCCACTGAGGTGGCACCCCCCACCCCCTGGAGGAAATAGGCTCTCCCCCTATAACCTCTGGACCTCTGCCCTCTGGATCTGTGGTGGCAGCAGAGTTCCACCAGTCTCCATACCAACTGCAGGGTCACCCTCCCTTTTCTTGAAGGATAACAGATGTTGTGCCTGCCTTCTTTAGTTAGCATAATACTTTCAGAGTTCATCGCTATGAGTCAGAACCAACTCAGTGACAATAGCAGCACTCAGTGCCAGAATCTCTATATCAAAGTTAACTGTGGTTAGGATGGATATTCTTTTTTTCTTTCCCCCCTTAAAGCTATTCAGTCTTTGAAGATAGATTCAGTAAAGAGCTAAGATACTGGAAAGGTTGGTTTTACAGAGTGGGTTCTGAGATGCCCACTGGCCCCTTCTCATATTTTCCTCAGCCGCATCAGGATATCAGATTAAGGAATGGATCTGAGGCTTTCACTTTTACCTTCTTTCAAGATTGTAAGGGGAGAAGTAGGGTGCTTTAAAAAGAGCACTGGCAGGTGGACTTCATGGCTTTAGTCTGTGAAGCTGGGGCTGTTTCATGTTGAAACTGGCACTGAAAAGTCTATGAGCTGATTTTCCTTAGTTTTGGTATTTTGTCGTTTCATGGATTTCAAGGAGCCTACTTCAGAACTTCCCTGTTACTGATAGGACCACATTTTCTAATCTGAATTAAGACTAGCAAAGAAAAAAACCCATGATAATTAGTGCCGAAATGTGGAGTTAATTCATCTTATTAGTTAAAGTCAATAAGAATCGTTTGATCATGTAATTTGAAATCTGAAAGAAAAATAACTATAGCATGTAATCACATTGTTTACATTCATGTTGGGAGGATTAAATTAATAAGTATGAGGCAATTAAAGAGTAATAAAAATAGTGTTATTGGTGTAAAAGCCTTGATGTAGTGCTATAAAGTGCTGTAGAATACCAGAGAAAATGAACCTGGAGGAAGCAGAGTAGCCAGTTAAGCTTCATCAAGGAGATGAGGTATGACTTACATCTCGAAAGATGTATAAATTGTGAAGCCTACGTGGGAAATGAGGCAGTAAAGAATATAGTGATTGTGGTAAAAGAGAGAACAAAGCAGACAGACAGGTGAGCGGGAGAGGAGCATTTTGACTATAGTGGGCAGTTGGTTTTGCCACAGCGATGGATCATAGGTCTGGAATCTAGAAAGCAGTACACAGGCTGAGAAATTTCCCCCGAATATGATAGGTAGTGCTCAATTACCTATCCAATTTCCTGCCAATTGGTGAACTGAAAAGTTTGTCTGAAGTAAAAATTAAAGCTGTATAATAGTTTACTATTCATTTATTTGTCAATTCAACTAAAGTGTTTTTGTTTTTCCCTTTCAGAAGAGTGGTTGAGACCGGTGATGAGAAAAGATAAGCAGGTGCTAGTACACTGGGGCTTTTATCCAGACAGGTAATGTTGATGTGTTTTGAGATCTGGTACAAGTATTTTTGTCAAAGAAAACTAAAATTATTTTATATATATAATTTCATTTTATGAGTAGTGACAACTTTGTTGATTTGTGTGATATCAGTCATTTTCATATTTTATTGATTATTTCATTGACTGTTTTCTTATTTTAATTATGGAATTCAGTGACATCACATGGCTTTATTTATCTAATAAACTTGTATCTTGGCTACATTTCCCAAAGGATTCCTTTAATATGGAAGTAGTCTGATAATTTAGATTTGTTTCCTTCAAGAAGTTGAAAAACAAAATTTTTTTCTGTAGTGTTAAGACTGGTTGGTTTTATTTGTTTTTAACCCTTAATTATCTGTTAGTTGTAGTCATGCTAGACTGTTCAGAGTGAAACAATTTATGTCTAAAATGAATTTTTTCTTCTTGGCAGAAATTTGTTTCTGTAGTACTATTGCTGGTTTTATATATCATAACTCATAATGTGTTTTAGTGTCTAAAATATGAATAAGGAATATTATAAATAAGAGCTAGATGTTAGTGAGAATGGTGGTCCTTACTGAGTTAATATTATGCCTGCATAGGGTATGAGGAATAGGACAGGCCTTCCACGTTTCATGTTCCCAAATTTATACTAGGGTTCCTTTGCTGTTCATTTCACTGTTGTCAAATGGAGATTCTCTTCATTGTGAGCTTTTCAGATCAGCCCAGTCTTCTTTCACCTCCATCCCCATTCACTTCTCGCCTTCCCATATTATTGGAAGCAAATCCCAAGGATATCATTTCAGTCATAAATATTTTAGCATGTATTTCTAAAAGATAAGTTTTCTTAAAGAAAAAAAAGTAACCATAACATCATTGTAAAACTTAAAATCAATAGTTTCTCGGTATCGAATACTTAGTTGTTCAAATTTCCAGTTGTCATATAAATGATACATTTTATTAACTGATTTTTATTTGAAGTAGAATTCGTTGATAGAGTTCTTAAGTACTTTTTAATTTATAGGTCCTCTATCTCTTTCCCCTCTGTTGCAATTTATTATTTAAGAAACCAGACTGCTTGTCCCGTAGAGTTTAGTAGAGTTTTGGATTTTTGTTTCTTTGTTTGCATCACTGTGGTGTATTTTAACAGGTTTTGCTGTAATTTTTGTTCGTTTGTAATGGTAGTCGGCTTTAGAGATTGATCAGATTCCAGTTCGGTTTTGGAGAGTGATAAGACTGTCGCATAGGTGTGTGTTCTTCCATCAAGAGATACATAATGTCTCCACATTATTTTTCAGTTAATCTATTAGAGTAGCTTTGTTTTTCTTGTAAATGTATTTTTAAAAGAAGGAAATACAAGTTCAGATAATGTTGAAAGTGTAAGAGCGTATGCCCAGTCTTTATGCAGATTAATTAGACCCAAATTAAGTCAGCTTGGTAAACAACCTCTTCTGAACTATAACTGACAACTTTAAATGAACTAACCGTTTTTTAAAAGGAGCAGTTGAGTAAATCCTTTGCATAAAACTTCCTAGTAACAAAGCTTTAAGGCATTAAACAAACTGTTCCATATTATAGGAACTACTACAGGAAAGCACTTTGCCCCTCGAAACACTTTAGATGGAAACTCAATGACGAGACCTCCATAAATATAAGATTGATATAATTTTATATCAGACACTCTAGCCTGTATGCTAACCTTCTACTTAGTTATGCTGGCTCAGGTCTTGACTTCTTAAGAGGCCTTGTTAGTTCAGTTTCTTCATTAACTATGGCCTTTGCCCTGTACTACATATGTTACATTTTCTAATTGAGCCTTTCAACAAAAACGAATATAAGGTTATCACTTTTTTCCTCTTCACCACTGTAATCTTTATTTGGTATACGTAATTAATTGGTAAAGAAATTTTTTTCTCCCAGCTCACGTTTAAGTGTTCTAGAAAATTCGATGTGATGTAACATGATGTTATACGCTATTGATTCTGACACATAGCGACCCTATAGGACAAAGTAGAACCCCCTCATAGGGTTTCCTGGGCTGTAATCTTCACAGAAGCAGATTGCCAGGTCTTTTCTCCTGTGGAGCTGCTTGAGATTTGCTTCCAATAAAACTTTTACCAGTGTGTTAGTAATAGATGTGTAGAGCTGTGCTGGTTGGAAATGCTTTTGAGCTGACTTCTGAGTAGTGGCTAATAAGAAGCCAATGCTTATTACCATATTCTTGTTTCATTTAGATGTCACTTGGTTTTATAATAGCTTATCAGCCAGTATAGTGGCATTAACAGAATTTTTATTTGGTAGATAATTTTATGTTTATTGCACAATTGCAGAGGGAGTAGGGGGAGTGATTTAGTTTTATATCAATGAACTGAACTTCACTGAGACGACCTTTGAGCACAGAGATGTGAAGAAGTGAAGGAGTGAGCCATATGGGTATTTGGGGAATGGGGGCACTCCAGGCAGAAGGGAGCAGCATGTGCAAAGGAAATGAGGCAGCAGCTGCCTTGCATCTTGGAAGAATGCCACTAAAGCCCAAGCGTCTGGAGTAACATGAGTGAAGACAGCACAGTAGGAGATGGGGTCAGAGCTACAGGCATAGGATCCGATCTAGAGGCCTTGGCAAGCCACTGTAATGATTTTGACTTTCACTCTGACTTAGGTGGGGGCCTTTGGGGGGTTTTGAGCAGAGGAGTGATGTGGTCTGACTTCATTTTCTAAAGGGTCAGCCTGGGTGATTTGTGAAAATTAACTCTAGAGGCCAAAAGCAAAAGCAGGGGAACCAGTAAGCAGAATCAAGGAGGTGAGAAATAGATCCTGGACATATTTGAAGGTAGAGCTGGTAGAATCTGCTGATGGTTTGGCTATAGGATGGAATTAAAAGTCAAGTCAAGGGCGGAGCCAAGATGGCGGACTAGGCAGACGCTACCTCGGATCCCTCTTACAACAAAGACTCGGAAAAACAAGTGAATCGATCACATACATGACAATCTACGAACCTTGAACAACAAACACAGATTTAGAGATGGAGAACGAACTAATACGGGGAAGCAGCGATTGTTTCCAGAGCCTGGAGCCAGCGTACCAGTCAGGTACGGCACAAGCACAGAGAGCTGCTCCACCCCCCTGAACTAACCCCGGGAGGGGGACCAGCCGGTTCCACGGGCGGCGTGGGATGCAGCTGGTAGGAGAAGTCCCTGGGAGGCAGTGACTGGTCTTGGAGCAGAAAGAGCAGCGTCCGAGCCAGGGAACCGTCCTGCAGGGATTTGGACTGGACCCAGGCGGCTTCATTAACATCCGAATAGCCTGAGCCAGAGGAAGAACTCTGATAGGGACCTGACTGCGTTTTTTTTTAGCGGATTTCCTGGAAAAACTAGTTTCCCAGTGATGGCGCGGAGACAACAATCCATATCAAACCACTTAAAGAAGCAGACCATGACAGCTTCTCCAACCCCCCAAACAAAAGAATCAAAATCTTCCCCAAATGAAGATACAATCTTGGACTTATCAGATACAGAATATAAAAAACTAATTTACAGAATGCTTAATGATATCACAAATGAAATTAGGATAACTGCAGAAAAAGCCAAGGAACACACTGATAAAACTGTTGAAGAACTCAAAAAGATTATTCAAGAACATACTGGAAAAATTAATAAGTTGCAAGAATCCATAGAGAGACAACATGTAGAAATCCAAAAGATTAACAATAAAATAACAGAATTAGACAACGCACTAGGAAGTCAGAGGAGCAGACTCGAGCAATTAGAATGCAGACTGGGACATCTGGACGACCAGGGAATCAACACCAACATAGCTGAAAAAAAATCAGATAAAAGAATTAAAAAAAATGAAGAAACCCTAAGAATTATGTGGGACTCTATCAAGAAGGATAACCTGCGGGTGATTGGAGTCCCAGAACAGGGAGGGGGGACAGAAAACACAGAGAAAATAGTTGAAGAACTCCTGACACAAAACTTCCCTGACATCATGAAAGACGAAAGGATAGCTATCCAAGATGCTCATCGAACCCCATTTAAGATTGATCCAAAAAGAAAAACACCAAGACATATTATCATCAAACTCACCAAAACCAAAGATAAACAGAAAATTTTAAAAGCAGCCAGGGAGAAAAGAAAGGTTTCCTTCAAGGGAGAATCAATAAGAATAAGTTCAGACTACTCAGCAGAAACCATGCAGGCAAGAAGGGAATGGGACGATATATACAGAACACTGAAGGAGAAAAACTGCCAGCCAAGGATCATATATCCAGCAAAACTCTCTCTGAAATACGAAGGCGAAATTAAGATATTTACAGACAAACACAAGTTTAGAGAATTTGCAAAAACCAAACCAAAGCTACAAGAAATACTAAAGGATATTGTTTGGTCAGAGAACCAATAATATCAGATATCAGCACAACACAAGGTCACAAAACAGAACATCCTGATATCAACTCAAATAGGGAAATCACAAAAACAAACAAATTAAGATTAATTAAAAAAAATAAATAAATACACATAACAGGGAATCATGGAAGTCAATAGGTAAAAGATCACAATAATCAAAAGGAGGGACTAAATACAGGAGGCATTGAACTGCCATATGGAGAGTGATACAAGGCGATATAGAAGGATACAAGTTAGGTTTTTACTTAGAAAAATAGGGGTAAATAATAAGGTAACCACAAAAAGGTATAACAACTCTATAACTCAAGATAAAAACCAAGAAAAACGTAACAACTGAACTAACATAAAGTCAAGCACTATGAAAATGAGGATCTCACAATTTACTAAGAAAAACGCCTCAGCACAAAAAAGTATGTGGAAAAATGAAATTGTCAACAACACACATAAAAAGGCATCAAAATGACAGCACTAAAAACTTATTTATCTATAATTACCCTGAATGTAAATGGACTAAATGCACCAATAAAGAGACAGAGAGTCACAGACTGGATAAAGAAACACTATCCGTCTATATGCTGCCTACAAGAGACACACCTTAGACTTAGAGACACAAACAAACTAAAACTCAAAGGATGGAAAAAAGTATATCAAGCAAACAATAAGCAAAAAAGAAGAGGAGTAGCAATATTAATTTCTGACAAAATAGACTTTAGACTTAAATCCACCACAAAGGATAAAGAAGGACACTATATAATGATAAAAGGGACAATTGATCAGGAAGACATAACCATATTAAATATTTATGCACCCAATGACAGGGCTGCAAGATACATAAATCAAATTTTAACAGAACTGAAAAGCGAGATAGATACCTCCACAATTATAGTAGGAGACTTTAACACACCACTTTCGGAGAAGGACAGGACATCCAGTAAGAAGCTCAACAGAGACACGGAAGATCTAATTACAACAATCAACCAACTTGACCTCATCGACTTATACAGAACTCTCCACCCAACTGCTGCAAAATATACTTTTTTTTCTAGCGCACATGGAACATTCTCTAGAATAGACCACATATTAGGTCATAAAACAAACCTTTGCAGAGTCCAAAACATCGAAATATTACAAAGCATCTTCTCAGACCACAAGGCAATAAAACTAGAGATCAATAACAGAAAAACTAGGGAAAAGAAATCAAATACTTGGAAACTGAACAATACCCTCCTGAAAAAAGACTGGGTTATAGAAGACATCAAGGAGGGAATAAGGAAATTCTTAGAAAGCAACGAGAATGAAAATGCTTCCTATCAAAACCTCTGGGACACAGCAAAAGCAGTGCTCAGAGGCCAATTTATATCAATAAATGCACACATACAAAAAGAAGAAAGAGCCAAAATCAGAGAACTGTCCCTACAACTTGAACAAATAGAAAGTGAGCAACAAAAGAATCCATCAGGCACCAGAAGAAAACGAGTAATAAAAATTAGAGCTGAACTAAATGAATTAGAGAACAGAAAAACCATTGAAAGAATTAACAAAACCAAAAGCTGGTTCTTTGAAAAAATTAACAAAATTGATAAACCATTGGCTAGACTGACTAAAGAAATACAGGAAAGGAAACAAATAACCCGAATAAGAAATGAGAAGGACCACATCACAACAGAACCAAATGAAATTAAAAGAATCATTTCAGATTATTATGAAAAATTGTACTCTAACAAATTTGAAAACCTAGAAGAAATGGATGAATTCCTGGAAAAACACTACCTACCTAAACTAACACATTCAGAAGTAGAAGAACTAAATAGACCCATAACAAAAAAAGAGATTGAAACGGTAATCAAAAAACTCCCAACAAAAAAAAGCCCTGGCCTGGACGGCTTCACTGCAGAATTCTACCAAACTTTCAGAGAAGAGTTAACACCACTACTACTAAAGGTATTCCAAAGCATAGAAAATGACGGAATACTACCCAACTCATTCTATGATGCCACCATCTCCCTGATACCAAAACCAGGTAAAGACATTACAAAAAAAGAAAATTATAGACCTATATCCCTCATGAACATTGATGCAAAAATCCTCAACAAAATTCTAGCCAATAGAATCCAACAACACATCAAAAAAATAATTCACCCTGATCAAGTGGGATTTATACCAGGTATGCAAGGCTGGTTTAATATCAGAAAAACCATTAATGTAATCCATCACATAAATAAAACAAAAGACAAAAACCACATGATCTTATCAATTGATGCAGAAAAGGCATTTGACAAAGTCCAACACCCATTCATGATAAAAACTCTTACCAAAATAGGAATTGAAGATAAATTCCTCAACATAATAAAGGGCATCTATGCAAAGCCAACAGCCAATATCACTCTAAATGGAGAGAACCTGAAAGCATTTCCCTTGAGAACGGGAACCAGACAAGGATGCCCTTTATCACCGCTCTTATTCCTTATTCAACATCGTGCTAGAAGTCCTAGCCAGGGCAGTTAGGCTAGACAAAGAAATAAAAGGTATCCGGATTGGCAAGGAAGAAGTAAAGTTATCACTATTTGCAGATGACATGATTATATACACAGAAAACCCTAAGGAATCCTCCAGAAAACTACTGAAACTAATAGAAGAGTTTGGCAGAGTCTCAGGTTATAAAATAAACATACAAAAATCACTTGGATTCCTCTACATGAACAAAAAGAACACCGAAGAGGAAATCACCAAATCAATACCATTCACAGTAGCCCCCAAGAAGATAAGATACTTAGGAATAAATCTTACCAAGGATGTAAAAGACCTATACAAAGAAAACTACAAAGCTCTACTACAAGCAATTCAAAAGGACATACTTAAGTGGAAAAACATACCCTGCTCATGGATAGGAAGACTTAACATAGTAAAAATGTCTATTCTACCAAAAGCCATCTATACATTTAACGCACTTCCGATGCAAATTCCAATGTCATATTTTAAGGGGATAGAGAAACAAATCACCAATTTCATATGGAAGGGAAAGAATCCCCGGATAAGCAAAGCACTACTGAAAAAGAAGAAGAAAGTGGGAGGCCTCACCTTACCTGACTTCAGAACCTGCTATACAGCCACAGTAGTCAAAACAGCCTGGTATTGGTACAACAACAGACACATAGACCAATGGAACAGAATTGAGAACCCAGACATAGATCCATCCACGTATGAGCAGCTGATATTTGACAAAGGACCAGTGTCAATTAACTGGGGAAAAGATAGCCTTTTTAACAAATGGTGCTGGCATAACTGGATATCCATTTGCAAAAAAATGAAACAGGACCCACACCTCACACCATGCACAAAAACTAACTCCAAGTGGATCAAAGACCTAAACATAAAGACTAAAACGATAAAGATCATGGAAGAAAAAATTGGGACAACCCTAGGAGCCCTAATACAAGGTATAAACAGAATACAAAACATTACCAAAAATGATGAAGAGAAACTTGATAACTGGGAGCTCCTAAAAATCAAACACCTATGCTCATCTAAAGGCTTCTCCAAAAGAGTAAAAAGACCACCTACAGACTGGGAAAGAATTTTCAGCTATGACATCTCCGACCAGCGCCTGATCTCTAAAATCTACATGATTCTCTCAAAACTCAACCACAAAAAGACAAACAACCCAATCAAGAAGTGGGCAAAGGATATGAACACACATTTCACTAAAGAAGATATTCAGGCAGCCAACAGATACATGAGAAAATGCTCTCGATCATTAGCCATTAGAGAAATGCAAATTAAAACTACGATGAGATTCCATCTCACACCAGCAAGGCTGGCATTAATCCAAAAAACACAAAATAATAAATGTTGGAGAGGCTGTGGAGAGATTGGAACTCTCATACACTGCTGGTGGGAATGTAAAATGGTACAACCACTTTGGAAATCCATCTGGCGTTATCTTAAACAGTTAGAAATAGAACTACCATACAACCCAGAAATCCCACTCCTAGGAATATACCCTAGAGATACAAGAGCCTTCATACAAACAGATATATGCACACCCATGTTTATTGCAGCTCTGTTTACAATAGCAAAAAGTTGGAAGCAACCAAGGTGTCCATCTACGGATGAATGGGTAAATAAATTGTGGTATATTCACACAATGGAATACTACGCATCGATAAAGAACAGTGACGAATCTCTGAAACATTTCATAACATGGAGGAACCTGGAAGGCATTATGCTGAGCGAAATGAGTCAGAGGCAAAAGGACAAATATTGTATAAGACCACTATTATAAGATCGTGAGAAATAGTAAACCTGAGAAGAACACATACTTTTGTGGTTACGAGGAGGGGAGGGAGGGAGGGTGGGAGAGGGTTTTTTATTGATTAATCAGTAGATAAGAACTGCTTTAGGTGAAGGGAAAGACAACACTCAATACATGGAAGGTCAGCTCAATTGGACTGGACCAAAAGCAAAGAAGTTTCCGGGATAAAATGAATGCTTCAAAGGCCAGGGGAGCAAGTGCGGGGGTCTGGGGAACATGGTTTGCGGGGACTTCTAAGTCAATTGGCAAAATAATTCTATTATGAAATCATTCTGCATCCCACTTTGAAATGTGGCGTCTGGGGTCTTAAATGCTAACAAGCGGCCATCTAAGATGCAGCAATTGGTCTCAACCCACCTGGAGCAAAGGAAAAGGAAGAACACCAAGACCACACGACAACTAAGAGCCCAAGAGACAGAAAGGGCCACATGAACCAGAGACCTACATCATCCTGAGACCAGAAGAACTAGTTGGTGCCCGGCCACAATCGATGACTGCCCTGACAGGGAGCACAGCAGAGGACCCCTGAGGGAGCAGGAGATCAGTGGGATACAGACCCCAAATTCTCATAAAAAGACCAAACTTAATGGTCTGACTGAGACTGGAGGAATCCCGGCGGCCATGCTCCCCAGACCTTCAGTTGACACAGGACAGGAACCATTCCCGAAGACAACTCATCAGACGTGAAAGGGACTGGTCAGCGGGTGGGAGAGAGACGCTGATGAAGAGTGAGCCAATTATATCAGGTGGACACTTGAGATTGTGTTGGCAACTCTTGTCTGGAGGGGGGATGGGAGGATAGAGAGAGAGGGAAGCCGGCAAAATTGTCAAGAAAGGAGAGACTGAAAGGGCTGACTCAAGAGGGGGAGAGCAAGTGGGAGTAGGGAGTGAGATGTATGTAAACTTATATGTGACAGACTGATTGGATTTGTAAACGTTCACTTGAAGCTTAATAAAAGTTATTAAAAAAAAAAAAAAAAGTCAAGTATGTCTCCAGTTTTGACCTGAGGAACTGGAATGATGGAGTTGGCATTGAGTGAAATGGGGGTGATTGACTAGAGCATACTGATGAGGGGCAAGGTGGCATTACATGTTGGTTTTTAAATGTCTTTGGTTTCACAGGCTTATTAGACATACAAGAAGGGGGATGTGGAATTGGCCTCTGGATTCATGAGTCCAAAATTCAGAGAAGAGGGCAGATAGAAGTTGTCAGTATATAAGTGAAGACATAGGACTGAATGAGATTACCAAAAGAATGAGTAGATAAGAAGGGGGATCATCAAAAAACTGAGCTCTCGGGCCCTCCCGTGTTGAAGCAGTTTGGAGAAGAGGAGAAACTGGCGATGGAGGCTGAGGAAAGACTAGAAGGAACACCAGGTGTGATAGTCCCAGTGGGGGAAGTGCTTCAAGGAGAGAGTGGTCAACTGTTTAAAATTCTGTGTGTAGATTAAATGAGGTTTGAACTTTGGGTTTAGCATTGTGAAGGGTACGGATGACCTACAGAAGCTTTTTCTTAGCAGAGTGATAGAGACGAAAGTGTCTGATAACTTGCCCAGGTCCTAATAGTATTTCTAAAGTGTATCTTTAATATTTGATAAAAGCCTTTTCATGAATGAACTTGGGTTCTAATTTGTTTTTCCTTTTTTCATTTCCTTTATAGCTATGATACTTGGGTCCACAGCAGCGATGTTGATGCTGAAATAGAAGATCCACCGATTCCAGAAAAACCTTGGAAGGTGAATCGTCCTTTTCTAAAAAAAAAACTTTATCCTGATAAAACTCAGTAACTCTTGTTCGCAACAGTATTTTAAGGAATTACAGAATGATGGCTTCTGTTTCTTATCATCCATTTGAGAGATACTCACAAGCATGAAGACATCATTATCTAGGTCTGAAGTGAAATGTCTCCAGTGATATTTGAGGGGACTCCAAAGCCAAGTCGTATTGTGGTGTGAGATAGTTGAGAGAAGAGTGTGAAGTGAGGAATGGAGTTGAACATAATTGATAGTGTCATGAAGGGAAATAAATTTTAAAGTTGTAAGAAAAATACAAAGTACTACTTTTATACCCCAAATTTGGAGACATTTTAAAAAATGTCTGAAAAGTTTCCCAAATTCTTAATATTTCATTCATGAAATTCATTCTTGAAACAATATTATTATCTACTTAACTATAACGCCCATATTCCAATTCCACCAGTTATCTCAGTAATATCCTTTATAGTAAGTATTCCCCTGATCCAGCCTAGTATCGTGTGTACCATTTAGTTGTCAGGTTTCTTTAGTCTGAAACAGTTCTTCAGCCTTTCTTTATCTTCTGTGACACTGGCATTTTTAGGCCAGTTTTTTAGAATTTCTCCAAATTTGGGTTTGTGTGAAAATTTGAACTGGACATCTTTTTCTGTATTTTAAAAAACAACATACGTATTTTGCTGTGAAAAATACACCATTTAATTTTTAAAATTAAATTGTGAATATTAGTGATCTTTATAAAATACATGGTAATAAAGGATTACAGTAAAGCAAACACAGTGGAGAGTTCCCACCACTGTCTCAGTGAAAAAGAAATTAGCATTCACTTTGAGGCAATTGTGTTTATCCTTTGCCGTGCCCTCTCAGAGGTAAACCTTATCCTAAATGTTCTGCTCATCTTTTTCTCCGTGAAATTTTACTGCATGTGTGTGTGTACCTGCACAGATACTTTTCAGTTTTATCATCAGTAGGAACACACTGTATTTTTTTGTGACTTGCAGTTTTTTTCTACATTATATTCCTGAGATTTCATCCATATTATAGGGCGTAGTAGTATAAATAATCTTCTATGTAAATATACCACAGCATATCCATTGTAATGTTGATGGGCGTGTGGTCATTTCCACTTCAGGGTATTGTAAACAATGCTGCTGTGAACTTTCTTGAACATACCTCTTATTTTACATGCTCATAGACAATGCAAACATTCACCTTTCTAAACAATGCCGTGTTTTCAAAATTGATTGTTAAAATTCATTTTGCCAGCAGTACACACGTTTTCTGGTTGCTCCTCATCTTTTCCAATGCTTGCAATTTCTTGACTTTGTAGTACTTGCCTACGTCTAGTGGGTGTAAAGTGGCATCTCCCTGTGGTTTTAATTTGTATTTCTCTTATTACTAAGTAGCTGTACAATCTTTTCACGAATTCTTTGACCTTTGGTATTTTCTCTTCTGTGAAGTGCCTATTCTCATCTTGTGCTCATTTTTCCATTGCATTGTCTTTTATTGGTAGGAGTTCTTTATATATTCTGCGTATTAATCTGTTGCCAGTTATATGTACTAAAAATTCATTTTCCTAGTTTGTAGCTTGTCTTTTTGTTTTCTAATCCTGAGGTCATCAGGATAATCTCCTACACCACCTATTTTTAGTTTTATAGTATAGATTTTTAATTTTTAAATATTGTATGATGTAGGAGATTTAATTTTCTTCCTCCATGTGGTGGTAGAGCAACTAATTGTCCTTTGAAGGAGGAAAAATACTGAAACTGAGCTTCTTTCCTCACTGCTAGTCTGTCACAAGTAAATTTTCTATATGTGTAGTAATTTGTTTCTGGACTCTATTATGTGTTTCTTTTTCCATTTTTGTTGTTGAGAATATATACAGCAAAACATATACCAATTCGACAGTTTCTACATGTACCGTTTAGTGACATTGATTATTTTCTTCAAGTTGTGCAGCCATTCTCACCCTCCTTTTCTGAGTTGCTCCTCCCTCATTAACATAAACTTGCTGCCACCTAAGGTTCCTGTCTAATCTTTCGCGTTGCTGTTGTCAATTTGATCCCATATAGTTCTGTTTTTGACATGTAGATAGCTCAATTTTGGCATATAGTATTCTTCCATACTGTATATGCATATGTATGTACACACATATGTACATAATACATATAGTACGTTGATAGCACAATTTTTGACATATAGTGTACTCCTCAGTAAATGTTGAGTAGACACACGAGAATGGATAACATTGTGTTAACTGCATATTGGCCTAGTATTGTGTATTATTGTTTTATTGGTATTAATATTGAATGTATTCTTTATATTTGTTTACTGACTGCATTTACTCTTTAGTAAAATTCCTTCATAAGCTTTGCTCCGTGTCGTTTAATAGTTACATGATTGACTGTGGAACCAAGACTGCCTTGTTTAAATCTTAGACCCACCGTTTTCTAGCTGAGTAACTCACCACATTTCTTTGATTCTAACGTATATTTTTTCAGATTTTAATATATCTGAAATCAAGTTTTGTTTATAGCTGAGTTGCATCTTACAGTTAAGGTTGGCAACTTTGTTTTTGTGTTAGTGCTACATAAAATAATGATGTATATTCATTGATCTGATTTCTTAGATTTATGGTAAGTGCTGTATGGAGCTGATAGTAATACATTTCTAACATGATAGTTGAATGTTAAATGAGTTAAGGCAGGAAATAGGCTGACATATCCTCAGTATTAAATAGATGTTAGCTGCATTATCATTGTTATTGTCATTCTCGTTAATTGAATGACTATTGGGTCTTCATTATTTTGTTACTAATATAAGGGAGCTTTTAAAGTAAATGTAACTTCCTTTGTTGGAAGTATTCTTCAGTCTCTTTTTTTGTCCTGTTCGTTTTAAATATACTTAGATATATAAAAGTATTTTTTTCCTATTATTTCAAGGTGTATGAAGTTGCCTCATTTTTTAGATGTATTAAATGTTCAGTTCCATTGTTTCTAGTTATTCTACAATTTGATATTTAAAAAAAAAAACATTATTTACTGTGAATTCCGAAGCTGTATTTAGTTTAAAAGCTCTTGTAGAGTCTGATTTCTTGGCATGGTATTCTCGTTCCTGAGGTGTATCTTCCTATGCAGTAGGTACTTCCTTACTCTCTCTGCGCATAAAAAACAGGGAATAAAAATTAGGAATGGTTAAGTTGCCACTAACATATCATCACTGGTCTTAATGTTTTTAATCTGTTTTTTTGCAGTTGAAGCTTTGAAAATCATAAACCAGCTTCTTCCCTTTGTAATACTTTGGCGTATTAAAACCCCGAATGACTATTATTTATGTTTACGTTCCTGCTTTGATGTGTTCTTAGGTTCATGCGAAATGGATTCTGGACACTGATGTTTTCAATGAATGGATGAATGAAGAGGATTATGAGGTGGATGAGAACAGGAAGCCCGTGAGTTTTCGGCAGCGAATTTCAACAAAGAATGAAGAGGTATTTGCTTTGGCATCGTTTTTCTCCACTAGTTCTTATTTTGTCTTGGCTTAAATGTTACTGAATCTTCATTGATAAATTCCAAATTGCATTGGCCATTGCGTATATGTAAAGGTTACTAAATGGTTGTAACCAGTCCCAAAAACGGGCATAAAAATCTCACAGGATCATTAAGATTTAAAATCGCCCAAGTAGTATGGCAGTGGTACAGCTGACTTTATTCTCTATATCTGAGTTTTAGTTTTGTATACTAAATATCATCACAGCCTAATTTTATTTAGCTGTTGGTTTGTTTTAATGTTTTTTAATAACTTTGTTAACGTACTGACAGGAGTTAGTACAAAGTACAGGGCTTAAAGATCTCAGTTACAGTTCAGTCTTTTTTTGATCCTTAGTGTTCTGTAATCCTTTAAGAAGTCACACTACTTAGATATTTATCCATAATTCCTTATAACCTGTGACTTGTGAGGTAGGTGTGTCACTGGGGAAGGACCTGAGTCTGAAGAGAGAGCTTAGACGTGTTAGTGTTGAGTTTGTGGCAGCTTTAGAAAGAGATCGATGATTTTAAAGTCCTATTTATTGGGAACACTTAAAATTTTTGTCAGTTGTTTTTTGTTTTAGTTTTTTGACACGTCTTTGAGACAGAGTTTTTTTTCTAACCCTTACCTTAGAGAATATAGTTCTTTCGTACCTATTTTCAGCCCTGTTACTCTGCTACTAAAACTTCTTTGTGACTGTATGAATGTTCTTCATTTTGTTTTGGAGTTTGACTCTTCAAACATTTTTGTTTTAACCTTCCCTGGCAGATATGCATATACATTTAATTTCCTTTCATGCATTTCAAAGCAAGCCTTTTATGTCATTAGGAATATTCTTATTTTCATATCACATTGTTAAAATGGCTATTCATATTTATCCCTATCCAGACTTAGATGATTTGTTTATTTATTTATTTACTAATTTATTTTTAGGAGTGCTATGTCAAAATTGATTTGATACTCCCTTTTAAAATTTAACTTCAAACTTACTATGCTACTCATAGGAGCATGTGGCTTAGATTTTTTTGAGCTGTACTTACAGACTTGCATGATGCCTCAGTTTTCCAATTTGTTACCACAGTTACTGAAAACAAACAGATAATTATAAGAGATAGTGAGGGTACCAGAGGCACTTAATGTTTGTTTGGTGTTCTAATCTCTGGGTTTTTTGGGGGGAGGCACCTCATAATGCTTTTAAGGTATTTTTTTTCTTCGTTATGGTTGGTTTGTTAAATTGGTAGTTGTTATGTACGTGGTAAGTTTTTTGTATTGATATTGTATCCTGCATCTTTTTAAAAGTTTTTAAAAGGTCAAATTGTTCTTTTTGTATGTGGGTTCTTCGAGTTTTTTTTTTTTTTTTTAATGTAAGCATGTACATTTACAGGTAGAAATAGTTGTCTTTTATATCTTTTGTGTCTCATTACCGCTTCTATTCTTATTGATGAGTTAGGAGTAGTTTCTATAGCAGTACATTTTTATAAGATCATTCAGCCCATCTTTGTATTTCATCTCTTTAATGGAATGTTTCCCATTTTTCCAGTAGTTACTGAAAATGCTTTTCCTATCCTGGAAAGACAGAATGTATATGGGGTTTTTGTTGTGCAGGTTTTCACATGTCTGTGTTAAGGCATGGGTTGAATACCTGTGGATCAGTGCTGGTATTTCCACTGGGCATGCATCACCTTCAATGTCAGTGTCATGATTGTGGTCTACACTGCTGCCTTTCATTTGCTCTGAGCTAGTGGATATGGTGCCCTTTATTTGTGGAAACTCACGATTGGACAAGGTTTGTAGAAACTGAGGAGTGGGCAAAGCTGGTTGATATTTATTTCCGTTTACTTTCTCCTAGCCAGTCCGAAGTCCAGAGAGAAGAGATAGAAAAGCGGCGGCTAATGCTCGAAAAAGGAAACATTCACCTTCCCCACCCCCTCCCACACCTGCAGAATCGAGGAAGAAGAGTGGGAAAAAAGGGTAAGAACTGTAACGTGATTCAAAAGGCAGAAAACAAATTCCAAAGACTTTCCAGATTTTTACACTTACACTGGAAGTTTTACTTAATGTAAGTGAACTTCTTTGGCTCACATTGAGAAACCTTTTGCTTTGATAGCTTACCTTGTAATAGGTTGTTGTGCTTGTCAGGCATCTTATGTTGTGTTTTTAATTAAAAAAAATACAATCACTCTGAATTCAGTATTTTTTCTGTCTCTAAATGTATATCCAGAAGCGTGGCTGGTAAGAGACCTAGAAACTGTATCCACCATAGTTAGTGTCTGTCTCTCTAATTTTACCCCTGTCCTTGTTTGTGATCAAAAGGACACGTGGAACAGGTGAACCTACTAGTTGATGTTCTACAAAGTGCAGAAGGGTAATACTGTGTTGTATTTAGCAAACGGTGGAGAGTATGGCTTCTGTCAAATAATGAGACTTTAAAGCCCTTGTAAAGTGCCTAGCTTGAAGTAGATGTTTATAAATGGTACCTACTTAATAATTTATTATTCTGTGGTTAGTAGATGCATAATAATTTCAGAGTTACCTAACTCAGTCTTTTTTTTAAGAAGTACAAAACTATTTATAATAGTTTAATGTTTAATTTTTACTTATCACGGAAAAATGCTCCCTGAGAAACATTGGAAAATAAGAGTGTATTATCATTAGTTGATTCCAACTCATGACAACCTCACGTGTGCAGAGTAGAATTGCTCCGTAGGGTTTTCAAGACTGTGACCTTTCAGAAGCAGATGGCCAGGCCTGTCTCCCGAGGCTTCTTTGGGTGGGTTTGAAGGCCAGTGTTTCAGGTAGTCGTCAAGGACTTAACTGTTTGTGCTACCTAAGGAGTTCTAAAAGAGTATTTGTTGTTGTTGTTGAGTGCCTTTGAGTCAGTGTCAACTCACAGAGACCTTACCTGACAGAGCAGAATTCTGTTACAGGGTGTTCATGGCTGTAATCCTTTTTTAATATTTTCCTGTGCTTCAGGAGAAATTTTACATAGCAAATCTGGCTCCCGTTTAACAATTTTAATACAGATTGTTCCGTGACATTGGTTACAGTTTTCACCATGTATCAACATTCTCATTATTTCCATTGTTTGTTTTGTTTCCATTTATCTAGTGTCCCCTCCCCTCCTTCCCTTCCAGTCTTTGCTTCTGGGTTAATGCTGAATATTTGGTCTCATACAGTTGATTATTTAATTTAAGGCAACACATTACTTATAGGTGATATTGCTTATTTCATAAACCAATCAATTATTTAGGTGACCTCCAGAAATAGCTTCAGTTCTGAGTTCAGAAAGTACCATTGGGCAATAATCTCAGGGGTTCCTCTAGTCTCTATCGGTCCAGTGGGTCTAGCCTTGTTTTAGGAATTTGAATTTTGTTCTACATCTTTCTCCCATTCTACCTGGGACCTTCTATTGTGTCCCTGGTCAGAACAGTTGATAGTAGAAGCCAACGGATGTATCTTTTTTTTTTTTTTAACTTTTATTGTGCTTTAAGTGAAAGTTTACAAATCAAGTCAGTCTCTCATACAAAAATTTATGTACTCCTAGTTGCTCTCCTTCTAGTGAGACAGCACACTCCTTCTCTCCACTCTGTTTTCGTGTCCATTGAGGCAGCTTCGGACCCCCTCTGCCCTCTCATCTCCCCTCCAGACAGGAGCTGCCCACATAGTCTAATGTGTCTGCTTGATGCAAGAAGTTCACTCCTCCCAAGAATATGCCTCAAATCATGTTATTCTCTGAAGCGTATAGTTATCAGAAGCGTTCTAGTCGTGCGGGAAGCCTTTAGAAAAGTTTCAGAACCTCTTGTCTTACAGATAGTATTACTGAGCCAGTTGTAGTCATTGAAAACATTGTGTTTTGTGGAGCCAGATGCATTATGACATAAATATAAAAATTAAGGAGCAAAAATGGATTTTTCTTTACATATTATGGAGGGTAACATTATTCCTTGAATTTCTGATAGTGAATCTTGCTATCGCTGTTAAGAGATTTCAGAACTAGCAGAGATCCTTGTGAGGGAAAGCCATAACAACTTTTCCTGGGCTTGAAATAAGATTTGCTGCTGTTCCATTTGGGAGCTGAGATGGGGCGCCAGGGCCCTGGCGTCAGCTGAACCGGTGTGTGGTACCCGGGAGGCCCACAGTGGTGTAAAACTCACTGACGTGCGCGTGCGCTGTAACGGGACGCTTCTGCTTTGTGATGACGAGAGCAAAGCTCGTTTTAACTTTCCTCTTAGAATCCCGTATTTAACCAAATCATGCTGAAATCTGTTTTCCTTAAGTTTGTTTTATTTATCTTCCCTGCATCTTATCTTTTCTTTTTGAAAGTATTTATCTCTCCTCCCCCTTTAGCTTTATAGGCTTTTAAAAATCATCATGTAGTTTTTATTTTAAATAAATATTTTACTCTATTTACCTCATCTTAATCTTACCAATACGTCATCTCTGTTTTAGAAAAAAACATTGAGCATTCTCTGCAGTGTGAGGGCTTAGGATGGTCCCAGCACTCAGATTGGGTCAGCTCTCTCCGTGCCCACCCTTACCTGTAAATGCACTATAGATTTTTACCCATTCCTTCCCAAAACAAGTTTGTTTTTTTTTTTTTTTTGACTTATGCCTCTATGCTTTTACTTTTCCTCCTGAAATACTACCTACCGTATTTTTATGCAAATAATGCGTGCCTTCTATGTTTGTCAACTGTGCCCTCTCCCCACTAGGTGTTTTTGTAAGCGCTGCTATGCCAATTTATTTTTGTAGGTTGCTGTAAAAAAATTAGCCTCGTGCACTTATGAAAATAAGCTCGCTGGGGGGAGGGTGTGATTGGGAAACAGATGTAGAAGGCAGGTGTAATTTGCATCAAAATACGTTATTCCTTAGCGAATCGTTTCTCAGCTTTCAAGATGAGTTCAAAATTTACCTTCAGATTTGACTCTTACTCCAAAACAGAGTTTATTATTCTCGGAGCTGTATTTTATTGGTACTTTTATTCATTTCTCAGTGTTGGTATTCATTATGTGAGGTATTTGATGCTTTCTGTTTTTATATCTCTTGTAATTCCTCAAGGTGAGGAACTGTTCTCATTCTCCTTTGAAGCCTAGTATGCTTTGTGGTGTGTAATAGTTTCAAAAGTTACTATCTGTTCAGTTGAATTTTTAGTGAAAGAGTAATGGTAGTTTTTACAAAAAGGAAGAGTACCGTACTAATTGATACTATATACACTTGCAGTTCTCGATATTTGGATGATACAGAGAGCTGGGAAAATATGGTTCCTGCATATCTTTGAGGAAATTTCTTATGTGATGATTTTTTTTTGATCTTGGTTTCAGAGTTGAGAGAAAAGCGAATATGCCATCTTTCCTTAGCATGGTTATAACACTAATTTATTAGTGTAATTACACTAATTTAAGCCACCTTTAGGATACAGTCTCCAGTTCCAATAGTTGGATTTCTGTGTCCATTTCTTATGTCCAATATCTTTTATTTTTCTTTTTGACTTGTTAGATATAATTTGGAGAGTGTGTCACATTTGTTTTATTTCTGTTTATCTTTTAAAATGATTACGAATATAGAGTTCTTACAATAATGAAGGAATAGCTTTAGAAATTGTTTGCCGAAAGTAGCTGTCATTTAGCCAACCCATTGCAGTTGAGTAGACTCAGACTCATGGTGACTCCCTGTGTTACAGAACATAGAACAGCTCCATAGGGTTTTCTTGACTGTAATCTGTATGGAAGCAGTTTTGTAGTACTGCTGTGTGGGCTTGAACCTCTAACCTTTAGATTAGAAGCCAATCACAGTCTGCTGTGCCACCCAGGGACTGGAATAGGCAGCTATATGGAGACCAAAGTTTATCAGTGGTTACTGGGAGTGGGGGTGTGTGTAGGTCATCGCTTAGGAAGCATTCAGTTCATGGTGCTGGAAAATTGCAAGAGATACTGGTCATGGTTACACAATACGGTTAATGTAATTGATGTCACTAAATTATACAAGTGAAAAACATTAAATTGGCACTTGTGTTATATATATTTTTACAACAGTAAGAAAGGAGGGGGTTTGCTCTAATCAGTCTTGTTTATATTTTATATGTCTTATATGTTTTAGCCAAGCCAGTCTTTATGGGAAGCGCAGAAGTCAGAAAGAGGAAGAAGAGCAAGAAGATCTTACCAAGGACATGGAAGACCCAACACCTGTACCCAACATAGAGGAGGTGGTACTTCCCAAAAATGGTTTGTATTCTCCCACGTACGCATGTCTTATGTTGTTAGACATGATTTCATCATTCTCAGCAATGCCATGGGATGGTTCAGTTTTATGTTCTGGGCCCACTATTCTCAGCTTTCAAATATGACTAGATCTCTGCCTTTTAAGGCTGACTTTTAAAAAATTCCCCATTCCCAGTCTTTTGATGCACTGTGTTATTTGTTTATTGAGAAAACTCAGTGTGACCAAAAAGTTTGCTAAATTTTTTGTTTTTTAAATCCCAGCAAAATCAATATACTTGCGATAAAGGAGAATATGTATCTGTGTACAATTCTACCTATTAAACCTCTGTCATTGCTTTATGTGAATGTAAATTTGAAGACCTCTAGTAATGAATTTTGTAGGTTAAGTGTGATAAACCTAAATGATTGGTGATGAAACTTCTGGAGTAACTTCTATTCATGGTAGTGAAGCTCAAAAAAAAAAAACCCAGTGAAGCCCAAAATATACTTTATATATTCATAAAATTCTTTGGTTCTTAAATGTTTCTGCCCTCAGTGAGCCAGTGATTAAATTTTTAAAAATAAGCTCTAACATACTTTAACGGGAAAAGGAATATAACAAGCATCTCGTTCATCCTCTCTCCCCTGTTTTGGAGTAACTCAGACATAAGAGACTGCCTGTATCACATGGTAAACTCCACTGCTCATACCAGTCATCCGTCGTTACGATGCAAAATGTCGCTTTTGAAACCTGTAGTCTACTGTTCTACCCCCTAGTTGGGTGAGTAGAGCCAGGGGTCTTAGTAGCTTGTGAGCTGCCATCCAGTATAAAGCAGTTGGTCTCTATTCACCTGAAGCAGCAGAGGAAGAAGAGCCAGGGATCAGAGAAGGAATTGGATTGCAGGTCTAGCTGCCTACACGAACTGGTGCCCGACTACCGTTACTGAATGTTTTGATCAAGGACTCAATAGATGAACTCTGATCAAAAAGGGGGGAAAAAAAAAGGTGGAATAGAATTACAAATTCTTAGGGAATTAAGACTCACTGGACCCATTGAGACTTGTGGAACTCCTGACCCTTTTGCTTGAGAAAATATTTAAACCTTGAACTGAAGTCGTCTTTAAACGAGACAAGAGCTTAGCTAAATTAGTAAAAAATGTTCACCTTTAGCATTGTGCTCCTTTAATGAATGATTTATGAGATCAGATTGACAGCAGTAACTCTAAAGCATAGATGAGAAGTTTAGGAGATAGTAAAGCTAAGTTTAGGAGATAGTAAAGCTAAGAAATGGTGTGGGTAGAGATAGTGCAAATGGTGACACAAGGTGAAGAATGTAACCAGTGTCACTGAAATATGTGTGTAGACACTGTTGAATGGATCTATGTCCTTCTGTACATATTTTCACCAAAAATTAAAAAAAAAAAAAAAAAAAAACTGTGGCGTAGAAACTAAGTCAGAGTTTCTAATAGTTTTTTTTAAGTCTATTAGAATAAATTATAGGAGAAATTAGAACTTCATCTGGTGAAGTTGGAATTACAGTTTTTTCAAAACATAGTCTAAGATTTAGATTACTGTGTAGACTAAGCATATAGCTAAAATCCATATGGAATTTTAAAGGTCCCTGCATAGCCAAAACAATATTAAAACTGAAAAGGTTGGAGGATTCATACTTGCCAGTTTTAAAACTTAACCACACAGCCACAGTAATCAGAACAGTGTTGTACTGCCATAAGGATAGATATATATATACCAATGGAATATAGAGAGTTCAGAAATAAACTCTTCTTTAGATACTTGATTTTTAACAAAGGTACCAAGTCCATTTGTTGAGGAAAGAACAGTCTCTTCAACAAATGGTACTGAGAAATCTGGATGTCCACTTACAAAACAAAGAAGTTGGACCCTTAACCTTACACCATACACAAAAATTAAAGTGTATCAAAGACCCAAATCTAAGAGCTAAAATAAGACCTCGTAGAAGAAAACATAGAGGAAAGCTTTATAACTTTCATTGTGGTAATGAATTCTTAGATATGACACCAAAAGCCTATAGAAGAGTTTTTCTGTGCCTTATACACAGGCCTGGGATAACTGGGCATTGAGAATACACACATACACACACACAAGTGTAATTGCAAAATTAGACAAAGGTATGCATAGGTGAAAAAACTTAGACACACACACTGAATTTTGCTAGATACAGCAATATAGCTCTCCAAAATTACTACATCTGTTTACACCTCTGTACCTTATTTCTCCACATCCCCCTTAGCACTTGGTATTATTCCTATTAAAATGAGAGTACCTAGATTTACATTAAAAAAAAATAAAAGGAAATTAAGCCTTTTTTTCCATTTTCCCCATTCTTTGATTTACTAGTTCTTATTCTTTGCCTATTTGTCTATCATGTGTGTAGTTTTTTTACTTTTTCTGGTTTATTTGTAAGATTTTATTAATCTCATTTTAATTTTAGATATTACAGATGTTTTCTCACAGCCTGTGTTTTGCCTGCTTGAGTAGCAATCTGTAATTTCTCAGTGGTGGTTCGGTGGTAAAATTGTTTCCTTCCACGTGGGGAGACCTGGGTTCAAGTTTTGGCCGGCACACCTCAGCGCTGCCACCATCCATCTGCCAGGGGAGGCCTGCGTGTTGCTGTGATGCTGAACAGATTTCAGCAGAGCTTCCAGATGAAGACTGTGGAAAGATGTCTGGTGATCTACTTCCGAAAAAGCAGCCAGCAAAAACCCTGTGGATCACAACGATCTGATCCCATTGTGCGTGGGGTTGCCATGAGTTGGGGGCCAACTCTATAGCAACTAACAATGATGACTTTTCTTTTTTTGTTTAATTCTGCTTCATTAACATCATAGAGGCAGAATTTACAACACGTAGGAAAATCACATCAGATGGCAAAATGGTGGACAGTTACAAAATATTGGGAATCATGGCCTAGCCAAGTTGACACATATTTTTGGTGGACACAATCCAATCCATGATAGTGTTTAACCAGTATTTAGTCATTAGCATCTGGTCTCATTATTGCTGCAAAGAGGGATCATTAGCTATTATTAAATAAATAAACCCCTGCTTCTGCCTATCCTGGAATATGTTACAGGGAGTTGTCCATGTAAAAATGATGGTGATTACGAATCAACAGCTCAAATTTGGGGATTTATTCTGGTTTTTTTTTAAATTGTGCTTTAGATGAAGGTTTAGAGAGCAAACTAGTTTCTCATTAAACAGGTAATACAGATACTGTTTTGTGACCTTGATTGCCACCCCCACAACCTGTCAGCACTCTCCCTTTCTCAGCCTTTGGTTCCCCATTACCAGCTTTACTGTCTCCCCCTGCCCTCTTGTCTTTGCCCCTGGGCTGCTGTGCCCATTTAGTCTTGTTTTGTCTTATGGGCCTGTCTAATCTTTGGCTGAAGGTGAACCTCAGGAGTGACTTCATTACTGAGCTACAGGGGTATCTGGGGGTCATACTCTGAGGATTTCTCCAGTCTACATATTTCTTTGTCTGGCACCCTCTGTGTGATCCCTGTCAGTGCAGCCGGTGGTGGTAGCCAGGCGCCATGTCTGGTGGAGACTGTACTACTTGTGGTTCATTAGTCCTTTGAACTAATCTTTTCTTTGTGTCTTTGGTTTTCCTCTCTCAACAATAACAGTTTTGATACAATAAAATTTATCATTTTTCCTCTACTGTTTGTGCCCTTGATCTTGTACAGTGTCATAGATACTCAAATTTTTCTCTATTAACTTTATCCTTATACCTGGATCTTTTATTCCATTTAGCTTTTGTTTCTTTATATGTTGTAAAGTACCAGTTTGATTTCATATTTCTCCATATAAATTTTAAAATCAGTTTAACAAATTACAGAAACTGTCTCGCTGGGATTTGATCAAGATTGCACTGAATTCATAGATTAATTTTTGGGGTAACTGCATCCTTATTAAGTTTTCCCTTCATAAACACCATATTTTTCTACATAATTAGCTGTTTGGTATTTTTGGTTATATTGGTGCTTAGAGAAATTTATAGATGCCTAGAGAAACTTACGCCTAGATAAATTGTTTGTTATTTTTAAGTTATAATTCACACTGACCCAGAGAGGATGTTACCATTTTATATGCTCACCAGTGTAGTATGAGAGCCCCCAGTTGCTCCATATTCTTTCCAAAATTTCATACTGTCAGTCTCTTTAATTTTGACCATTTTAGTGAGCATGAGTGAAAACCTTTGTTTGGTTATAATTTGTATTCTCTTAATGATTAAACACATTTTTCATGTGCTTATTGGCTATTCATATGTCTATTGTGAAATGTATGTTGCATTCTTTTGCTTGTTTTTTTTTTTTTTTTTTAAGTTAGGAAGTCTTACATAATTAGGAGCATTTTGTGAGGTATACATATTGTTGTGAATATTTTCTTCCAGTCCAGGTATTGCCCTTTCATTTTCTTAACACATTCCATTTTGGGGGTGGAAATTCTTAATTTTGATTAAATGCAATCATCAGTCTTTTATCATTAGTGATTCTTGTGTCCTATCAAATTTTTGCCTAAACTAGGTTTGTAAAGATGTTCTTCTGTTTTCTTCTAGAAGGTTTATGCATTTGCTTTCCGTTCCCACTTGAATTTTTTTTAGTGTGTTTTTAGATGCAGGGATGCAAGTTTGTTTATTTTGTTCACATTAATATTTAGTTTTTTTGCATACCATTTCCTGAAAAGATTTTATACTCCATCTAATTATCTTGACGGCTTTGCTTAAAATCATTGTGTGGGTCTATTTCTAGGCTCTTTTCTGTTTTACTGGTCTTTGTATATCCTTGTGACAATACTACAGTGCTTTGATTACTGTATAGCTTTTTTAGTGAGTACGGAGTTGGAATCGACTCGACGGCAATGGGGTTCAGGTTATTATTGAAATTAAGTAGTGAAAGTCCTCCCACTTTGTTCAAGATTACTTTTGCTCATCTAAGTCCTTAGCCTGTTGATATAAATTTAGAACCAGATTTTCTTTCCACAAAAAAGCATACTGCAATTTTTATTGGAATAGTGTTTCTAAATATGAATTTGAGGGACGAATTGACTTCCTGTTTTGAAAAATTAATTTATTTTTTATTGTACATTAGATGAAAGTTTAAGAGCAAGCTAGTTTCTCATTAAACAATACACATACTGTTTTGTGACATTGGTTGCCAACCCCAAGACATATCAACACTCCCCCCTTCTTGACCTTAGGTTCCCTGTTACCAACTTCCCTTTATCCTCCTGCCTTTTTGTCCTTGCCCCTGGGCTGGTGTGCCCATTTAGTCTCATTTTCTGGGCCTGCCTGATCTTTGGCTGAAGGGTGAACCTCAGGAGTGAACAGCTGCCTTTTTGTTGACATCTTACATTGGACAGGACTTCCCATTTCTGTGTTCAGTTGCAATTTAGATAGCAGGTATCCTTGGTGAAAAGTTTCTCTACTGTACATTTAATTAAAGTTTTTTCATCGAGAATGTTAATATTTCGTAGATAGTCTTTATTGAGTTAAGGTAGCTTTATCCATACTTAGGGTGTTTTGTTTGCATCAAATTGCAGATAAGGCGTTATTATTTATTAAATGCTTTTATTGCATCTGAAATTTTTTCATTTTTCTCTTTAAATCATAAATTTGGTCATTAACATTAGTAGGCATTATATTCTTTTTGATATGCTCTAAGTATTAATAAGTTAATATTTTATTTAGCAACCTTAAATCTATATTCATAAGTGAATTTGCCATTTAACTCCTTTTTGTACGCTACTTGTCAGGTTTTGCTATCCAAGGAATACCGGCCTAATAAATGTAATGGGTGTGTTTCCTTTATTTTCTCTTAAAGAATTGTCTAATACGGGAATGTTTTGTTCCTACAATAAAGTCTGAATAAAACAGTCTGCTTCTTGAATGAGGAAATACGGTGCCAGTAGTTTTGAAAAATTGAATTAGAATGAGTGAATTTTTGATAAATATGAACACTTGTTCCAAGGAGATAGAAAATCTGAATCTATATGTGTGTGTGTATATACATAAATTTATAAAACTAGTATTTATGACTTCCATGAATATATATATGAAGTCTAGAGCAAACAAAAAGATGGAAATTTTCCAATTTCATGTTGAGGTTACTGTTACCCTGATACCAAAGCCATTATACAATAAAAGTGTGCTTTACCTATAGAAGAACTACAGATTTTACCAAACTAAATTTATTGTGTGATGAATAAAGGCATCATAACTTTAACAAACTTAAAGATAGTTCAGCTTCAGGAAATCCATTTACGTGGTTGTTAAATAATTGATTAATACCAAAATAATTTAAGGTCCTGTCAGTTGATTCCAGTAATTATTTTTCAAAAACATATAATATTGATTTCTAATAAACAAGAATAAAAGAAACCTTTCTTAACGTTGAAAAGGACAGAATCCTAGATTGTGAAAACAGTGAAGTAAGCAAGAAGACAAGAATTTCTACATTTGGCACAATTGTGAAATTTTTTCTATTTTATATCCTCTCATACTTACTAGAATTATTCTAGAAATGCATTATGATGTGAAATTGAAATCAGGTAGAAATACTTAGTAGTAAGAATAAAAAATGTAACTCTTTACAGACCATGTCATTGTGCCCCATAGAAAATATGAAAACCTTAAAAAAATCTATGGCCATCACTTAAGTCAATGAGGAAATATAATGGGAAATAAGTCAGATTCATAGTGGGGGGTAAAACCATAAAATTCTTTGCAGTGCATTAGGAAGTGTAATGACAAAGAATAATATAAAATATTCTGAGTAACAAAAAAGAAACCTAAATAAATTCTTCAAGAATGACAAAACAGTATTAAAGAGTGTCAGTACTTGCTGAGTAAGTCAGTATAATTTAATTAAATATTCTAATAGAATTACTGAAATTTGACAAGCATGCGTTTTAAGTTGATATGGAAGATAAAATTCATAAAAATAATCAAAATTTTTTTTAAAGAATGATCTATTGTGGTAGTGCTAATAAGTAGTTCTAGTAAGTACATAAATTGTGAAATTATAATAAAAATATTATAGTTTTGGCACAATAATGACTGAGTCAATAATGGAATAGAAAAACCAGTTCAAAAGTAGACCCGTGATGCTCGCTTTCGCAGCACATATATTAAAATATGATACAGAGAAGATGAGCAAGAATGACACACAAATTCCTGAAGTATTCCACATTTTTTGTACATGTAGAAATGGTTGAATTGGTTATGTTTTGCTGTGTGTATTCTCAATAACGATAACAACAAAAAAAAATTAACCCATGTTTATTTATGAATTTTTTTAAAGGTGAATTTCACATTGCATATTAGTGGGGAAGGATTGAACTGCTCCATAAATACTTCTGGTACAATTTAGCTCTGTCTATCAAATATAAGAATTTTAAACTTCAGGTGGATTAAAGTGCTAAATATAAAAAACAAAACCATAAAGGTAAACTTTCGAGTATTACCACACTTTAAAGAAATGTTAGGCTGGGAGAAAATTTTTGCCAACACAGGATTAGAATCCTGTATATGTATAAAAAAATTATTAAACCCCATAGACTACAGGGCAGAGTGTTATGTATTGGCAGTTCATTGAATGTACAGAGCCTATAAATGTGAAAAGATGCTAAGCCTCACTTAACCCAGGAGGTGGAAATTATTAAAATACTGTTTTCATCCATCAGATTTTCAAAACTTACAAAATCAGTACTCTCAATTTCTATTATTGGAAACGTAAATTGATGAAGCTGCTTAACATAGTTGGGCTGTATCTATTAAATATCAAAATGTAGATATTCAGTAGCAACTTTAATTTTCAGAATGCATCTTAAAAAAAGTTACAAGTCTGCACAAAGATGAATGTAAAAGAATATTGATGACAAAATAGTGAAAAGTTGAAAATCAACTTAATTTTCCATCAAAATAGGACTAGTTAACTTATGGTCCCTGTGGACCTCTTATAAATGAAAGGAGTTGTAATATAACTAAAAGTCCTTAGATGGAAAGATCACAGAAGCACATGGTTACATGAGAAAAGAGTAAGCACAGCACGGGTAACATGAGGTTTTAAAACCCTCAGTTTATGTTTTGAAGTCTAAGTAGATACATGAAGGGTAATGGTTCTCCTTTAGTTTTTATATTTGAATTAATGACACAGAAATGGAATGTATAAACTATTAAAAAAATGCTTTTGGGAAGAGGTTAAGAAATTCTCACATTTTGCTCTGAGTATTTCTATGTTTTTTTAATGAGCTATGTATTGCTGCTTGTGTAATACATTACAAAACGTTAGCTGTCAATTGCTGATGTTTTGAAACAGCTTGTGGTTTTTGTGTGAAGGTGGATAGTGAATGACCGGAGTTGCAATGAGATGAGTGTGTTTTTTAATTGTGTCCCTTGATTCTTTGTTTTTTTTTCCTTCTAGTAAACCCAAAGAAAGATAGTGAAAATACACCTGTGAAAGGAGGAACTGTTGCAGACCTAGGTAAAAACAAAAATATCTGTATATCGTTCTGTGTTGTTTTCCCTCTCAACTGTTCCAACCTCCTTGATATTTCTTTCTATACTCAGAAATACTGCTTTTAGTTGCTGTGGTATTTAGAACAGAATTCTGATGACATAAAAACCTGAGCAGATTTCAAAGGGCAGTTCGAGAAGACAAAGTAAGGTATTATAATGAAATGTGCAAAGGTGGAAAACCAAAAGGGAAGAATGGGCTTGGCATTTCTTAAGCTGATAGAACTGAAAAACAAAACTCAAGCCTGGAGTTGCAATAGTGAAGGATTCTATGGGCAAAATGTGGAATGATTCAGGCAGTATCAAATGAAGATAGAAGGAATACACAGTCACTGTACCAAAAAGAATTGGTCAAACTTCAGCCGTTTTAGGAAGTAGCATATGATCAAGAAACAATGGCACTGAAGGAAGAAGTCCTAGTGGCACCGAAGGCATTGGTGAAAAACAAGGCTCCAGGAATTGACCGAATACCAACTGTTGAGATGTTTCAAGAAACAGATGCATTGCGGGAAGTACTGGCACATCTACACCATGAAATTTGGCAGCTGACTGAAAGAGAGCCATATATGTGCCCCTTCCAAAGGTGATCTGACAGAATACAGAAATTATTGAACATTATCGTTAATACCACACAGAAGTAAAATTTTGCTTGAAATAATTAAAAAACCTTTTGGAGCAATACATCGACGGGGAACTGCCAGAAATTCAAGTCAGATTCCGAAGAGGACCTGGAACAAGGGATATCATTCGTGATGTTACATATCTTGGCTGAAAGCAGAGAATACCAGAAAAATGTTTACCTGTATTTTATTCACTGTGCAGAAGTTTACATGCAAAAAGAAACAATTTTTGATGGTTACAAGGGAGGGGAGGGGTGAGAATGGAAAAACGAGGATGTGCTCTTAGAAGCAGATTACCACATATTTCTCCAGAGTGGCTGGTGGATTCAAACCGCCGAGCTTTTGGTTAGCAGCCGAACGCTTAGCCGTTGTGCCACCAGGGATCCTTAAGTTTACTCAAGCAAGGTATAATTCTTGGGTGAACCTAGGAAAGTACAAAAAGGAATATAGTCACTCATTCCAGTTAAGAAAAGTGAATTCGTTTTAAACATCTTTGTTCCTGAGAGTTACAGATAGGGCAATAATCTGGGTTACTTTTTTCCGGTTGTCAAAATCAAAGACAACCTGGTGTCTTCAGAATTCACCAAATTCTTTACTTCTGAGAGTTTTAGACCTGGAGGAGATTTTCATGATCTCCTTATACAGAAAATAAGACCTTGCTTTCTCTATCTCCTATTTAAGTGAGTTCTTTATTTTTAATAAATCGCAGTGATTCTTTATGGCAGGTATGAGTGGGTGTTTGGGAGAGTTTTTCTACCTCAATTCACTAAAACTACGTATTGTACTCGTTTGCCTTATGACCTGTCATCGAACGTCTATTTTTTTTTTATCATGTCCAAGGTAGAAGCAGAAAATTGTCTTGTTGACACTCAGTTCATATAAAAGGGGTATAAGTGCTACTAAAGTTAATGGAAGAGGTGCTTCTAAAACATTATTTTTGTCTGTTTTTTAACCTTATTAATTGAATATAGATCTCGAGTAGCTTAACAATTTATATTAATAAATTTATGTTGTCTAATCTAGCTGGTAGTTAGCCACTGAATCAAAGGCTAAGAAAGCAAAAGCTAGGTAACAATTTGTTAAAGAGAACGGCCATTTCTACTTTTTAGTGTGTATGTATCTTGAAAAGGAATTGATTTGTAACATTAAGGGAGTGGGCAATTGTTCTTTTAAAAGTGAGGTAATCATTTTAGAGTATGTTCATAGTAGACTTTATCAAAGTATGTTCATAGTAGACTTTATCAAAGGAGTCAAATTGAAGTCGAGTTTAGGAAAGGATATGGGTCCAAAAAATTTGTAGTGCTGGTTATGTATTTCCCTTTTTGTTTGTTAATAGCTTGAAGTCCAAATCAGGGATTTTCTAGCTAAAGATGTTACTAGATCACAGCTGGAAATTTAGGGTCTGTGGAATTTGATTGAAACCATTGCCCTGGCCTTTCATCCTGGGACCAACAGCCATCCAAAGTGTCATTTAGGAATCTGACTTTTTGTATTAACTATAACCTGAACTGCTGCAAAAGACCTCTTAAGAGTGTTGAAAAGCAAAGATATCACCTTGAAGACTAAGGTGTGCCTGATCCAAGCCACGGTGTTTTCACTCGCCTCCTATGCGTGTGAAAGCTGTACGATGAATAAGGAAGACCAGAGAAGAATTGACGCCTTTGGATTGTGGTGTTGGAGAAGAATATCGAATATACCACAGACTGCCAAATGAACGAACAAATCTCTCTTGGGAGAAGTACAGCCGGAATGCTCCTTGGAAGCAAGGACGGCGAGACTACATCTCATGTACTTTGGACATATCATCAGGCAGGATCAGTCCCTGGAGAAGGACATCATGCTTGGTAAAGTAAAAAAAAAAAGAGGAAGACCCTTAATGTGATGAATTGACACAGTGGCTGCAACAATGGGCTTAAGCTTAACAGCGATTGTGGGGATGGTGCAGGATAAGGCAGTGTTTCGTTCTGTTTATACACAGGGTCTCTATGAGTTGGAACCAACTTGATGGCATTTAGCAACAATAACCTGAACCAACACAAGGCAACAATGATCCCTCAATGGGGAATTGTTGTTCTCAGAGTTGTTGTTTTAACTCTTCCGTATTTTGCCCTATCTGCCATGTAGCTAAATCTGCCTATTTTTCTTTCCTTCATCCTTGAGATCTTTGAAAGGTCAAGATCCAGGGGCTGGCTGGAGGATGAGAACATGTTCTGAGTATTACCATTTAGGGATCAGTAAAAAGGATATATACCAAGATTGGCTCAGGGACAAAAGTCTGTCAATTTAATTGTATATTCTAGCCAGAGAGACATGATTAAGTTGTACTATGACCATCCAGTGGTAGGCGGTTACCTTATGGCTTACCAGGATGGAAACAACAAGTTTGTTTTTGGCAACCTTACCTGGGTTTCCTCCTGTTAGTTATTTTCTAGGAAAAAATAGTCCCTGTGCAGAACTGTATGACTTGTGTTCATAGTTAGTGCTAAGCTTTACCAAACCCTGACTCCCCTATTCTTGTTAGCAGGTATTTGTCTTTAACTTAAAAAGCAATCATCTGCGTTGCTCAAGTACCTGCCACGCATCAGTCTACATGTGTTCGCTCTCCACCATTAAAACGTTCCTGTTACTACTTTTTTTTTTTTTTTTTTTATTACTGATGAGGAAACAGATCTCGAGAGGTTCTATAACGTTTCCAAGCATACAGGTGTTACGTGACAGAGCCCTGATTCAGATCTAGGTCTAATTTCAGCACCCATGTGCTGTATGGTTGCAGTTTGCTGTTGTGGTGCGCTCATTTCTCTCTGCCTTAAAAAAAAAAAAAAAATTTTTTTTTTTTTTTTTTTTTTATGCGTGCTCACTGTTCTTTGAAGATGCCAAGCCCATCTGCACCTGTGGGCTTCCCCCTTTCCTTGCAATGCTTGCCTCATCTTTCTCATCTCTCAAGTTTTATCTTAACTGTTACATTTTCAGAGAGACTTCCTGGTCACTTGCTCTTTAGAGGCCACTCACCCAGTCCCCCTTTAATGTATTACTTTGTTTCCATTCTCTGTACAGCATTTTTCAAGATCTGGTGTCTTTTTATCCATTCATTTTCTGTTCTGTCCTTGTGCCACTTGTAATGGGGATGTAAACTCCCTAAGGGCAGGGACAATTTCCTGTTCATTGTAGTCTTAGCACCTGGAAAGTGGCTAGCGCATAGTAGGCACTTGGTGAAATTTAGTTGACTAATTGAATGCTAGTCCTTTACTGCCTGTTAAAATACGACTCATCTTTTTATATCCTCTGAAGTAGAGGCTGGCGTTCCTTTTCTGTAAAGGGTCAGCTAGGAAATATTTTAGGCTCTGTGGGCCGTTTGGTCTCTGTCGTAACTTACCAGCTTTGTGTTACAGCACAAAAGTAGCCATAGGCAACATGTAGACAAACATGGCTTTATTCTAGTAAAACATTACTTGTATTTTAATTTGAATTTCACTTAATCTACACATGTCATGAAATATTCTTATTTTAAGGTTGCTTTTAGCCGCTTAAAAGTTGTAAAAGCCATTCTTAGCTTGAGGGTGCATCGGAGGTCCCCAGACATCCCCAGGTTTGGAGATTCTCTGGAAGGACTCACAGGTCTCTGTATACAGTTGTACTCACACTAATGTTTATTACAGTTACTTAGTAAGGATACACAGCCAGATCATAGGAGAAAAAGACATAGGCAGAGTCGGGGGCAATCCATATGCTGTTTTCCTTACGTTCCCTCCCTCCTTCACTGTTCCTCCAGCAAGGAAAATGTGGCAACATGTATGAGGTGTTTCTCCCCATGGACTCCCATTACAGACTCTGTGCCTAAGGTTTTCACTGGAAGCACCCTCTGCTTAGCACGTACCAAAATTCCAGACTCCCAGGAGGAAAGCAGGTGTTCGTGATAAGTCACATTGTTTGCACAACAGTCTAGGGTCAGTGAACCATTCTTAGTTAACTGTTGATAGGTCCGCTCTGAGACTCAAATTCCCAGGTGCCAGCCAAGGGCCAGTCTTAGAAGAATGTCTTACCAAGAATAATCTCGAGCCTATTTTATTAATTTTCTGCACAGTTGTTTTTTATACATTTTGGATACAAGTTCTTCACCATATATATGTTGCAGATGTTTTCTCCTAGTTTCTGGCTTGCCTTTTTGTTTTCTTAACAGCGTTTCTCCAAGAGCAAAAGTTGTTAATCTTGATGAAGTTCAGTTTGTTGATTTTCTGTACTTTGTGCTTTTTGTGTACTAAGAAACCTTGTGTTTCAAGGTCATAGGTTTTCTACCCTCTTTTCTTCTAGAAGTTTTATAGATGTCGGTTTTTTATATTTTGAGTTAATTTTTATGTATAGTAAGGGTTGAAGTCTCAGGCCTGCTTGGTTAACTCCTTTCTGCACAGCAAAAACAGGCAGTAAATTTCTGACCCCTGGTCTAACCCACTTATTTATTGCTTTTTCAATAGCAGGTTTTCAGAAATATGTTTTGAATCAGTGACTTCCCCGCGTTGAGCTTCATAGTGCTGTTGTTTTGCAAGGCTAGCTTTTAGGTCTGGGAGACCCCCATCCTCAGAAGGCATTAACACTTTTACCAGGTTATTGCTTCTTTCTTTACTCTTCACTCACTCCTGTGGGGATCCAAAATGTCATTGCTTTGTTTGACCAAACCTCAGGAGGCAAGAGTCCTAATCAAGTCTCATACCTCTTGTTAAGTAAGATCATGACTAAGATATTAGCCTAAGCAGTAATTAATTTGTGTTTTTTAGTAATTAATTAAATTCCCTGTTGTTGGAAATTTCTAATTATCTGTGCTTTGCCTTTCTACTCACCTTGGTGTTTCTGTGTAAAATTCTAACTTACTGAATTATTAGGGTGATTTTGCTTTAATCTGTCTCATTTTTTTTCCTTTGTCTTAGAATTTCTAGGTCATCCAAACAACATTTAATAAACCTTGCGTTTTATCATTGCAGATGAACAAGATGAAGAAACAGTCACGACAGGAGGAAAGGTAACAATTTAGCTAGGTCTGGTGCAGCAGTCACACTACGTGTCCTATATTTTAGGTAGTGGCAACACTGAATCAGAAGTGTCCTTAGACATCTTCTGTTTTGAGGCCCCTATTTTTTAATTTCCTTTTTAACACTCCCCCACAATAGTTGTCCTCCTTGGCTCACCAAATTTTATCATGAGGACATCCTCCATCTTCTGGGTAGTGTCCATCATATGCCATTATTTCTGGCTTCATTTCTCCCTTAACTGCAAATTAGTAATCAGAACTGACCATGGTGGTCCAGGTGTGTGCCATCAGTGCACGAGAGCTGGCACCCAGCCTTGCCTCAATGTTCCCACCCCCGTTTGTATTGTACAGCCTTAAATGACAACCCATGTCACTTTCACATTGTACTTTTCCCCTCTCTTGAGTCTTACAGTCAACCACTTCCTGTTTCACAGCTCTGCTGTAGAGACCCCAGTAATTATGCTGTTGGCACGTGTTGGATTTAAGGCAGGATTTTACTTCTATTTTTAATAAATGTCCCATTTTATCTTTCAGGCTGTCGTTTTTGATAGTTTCTAAGTATAATTAATCCCTAATGTTCTCTTAAAATAACTTCCTTATTTGGTGAGAATGGTCAGTTTTTTTTCCCCATTGAGTTAAAGATATGCTCTAAATTGACATTTTTCATTGTTTTTTTATGCATTAAAGAAATGAGTATGTTTATGATAGGATTTCCAACAAAAATATTTCAGTGAACCCTCAGATGTATAGGTCTTAACTGAATTGTTCTTATGATTTTCTTTCTTTAAAAGTCATGCTTCTTCAGTCAAAGAGTTCTTTATAGACGTGACAGAACATTACATTTGTAAAATGACATCACCATTAGAGTAAATAGTATTGCATGGTAGTAAGAGTCCAAAATAAAAAGTCAATAGAATTTACATCTAAGATTTTTTTACACCAAGGGCATGAGGAGTTTTGAAGCTATGAACAAGTCTGTTATATAATTTAACTTCAAGGGGTTGGAAGTATTTGACTGTACACCCTGTCCCACAGTGCCATTTTTCTGGTTGTTTCCACATTGTGATAACTAAAACTTAAACTGTTGGCCTTCCGTAATTGCAATGCTTGACAAATAAAGGAAATCTTCCATCCTCATTGAATTTGTGGAAACACCATACCTTAGAAATGCATTGACAAAACCAAATAAAAAAATGCATTAACCTTGAACATAGTTTGTGGTAGCTTCTCTGATTTGGGAAATAAAATTTGTTACTTTTGTTAGCAGTATTACCACATTTGTTTCAACATCATTTTAGTAACAAGCAGAGGTGCTTGGTGCCTTCATCCTTAAAATATTATTCATTGATCTTAAGGAAAGGAAACCACTGTCTTAAGTTTCTAAGCAGAAGAACTATATCCGTACCTCAGATAACAGCAGAGGAAATTGAGTTCGAATTAAGTGAAAGGTAAAAATTAAACTATGGAACAGTTATAATCAATGATATAATATTTGCTTGATTTCTTAATAGATAAGAATTTCATAAGATTAAAAACACTACAGATTAAACATTGCTAGATGTAATTGCACAGAACTGAAAAACAACTGAATGTTAATAAACTTATTTCCTATAATCTGTTCTTGATAAAAATATGTAACCTAAAGTTAATTACGAAGTATTAATCAGATAAATAGGTTATTGGATATTCTAGAAGACAGCTGGTCTAAATTCTTCAAAAATTATAATGTCATAAAATACCTCCCTCCCAAAAGAAGGCAAGGATTAAAGGAAACTGAAGAGACAGGTATAGCATATGCAATGTGGAATCGTTGATCAGGTTCTGGATTGGGGAGAAAAATCTGTAAAGGACATTTCTGGGACACTTGGGATGCATTCGCAAAACCTCCAGAAATCAGATAAATGTCAGAGCTGTTATGTATCTCTCTGTGGTTCTCTTTCTCTGAACTTTGGCTTCTTTTCTGTAGGAAGATGAAGATCCTAGCAAAGGTGATCAGAGTCGGTCAGTTGACCCTGGTGAAGATAATGTAACAGAACAGACCAATCACATTATTATTCCCAGCTATGCATCATGGTTTGATTATAACTGGTGAGTAGCCCATTCCATTCTGTGAACATAGTACTTAGGAGTAGAAAAACTTTCCTTGATAGCACGTTCTGTCTTTCTGCTCAAGTCTCTACGTCAGTAATCACTGAAAAAGAAGGGTGATGCTGAGTGATTTTTGTCTTTGGATGTGTTTTTCAAAACAATCTAGGGTCGGAAGCTAGATCGTGTAGTAACTTAGGGTTATAAAATTATATATGCTTGAATCTAACTCATTTTATATCTATTACAATTCAGACAGAGTACTTCAGTATTTAATAGTTAATAAAAATTGATGTTCATTATATGATTTTAAAACATTAAAGAAATATACATAGAAAAAATAGATCATACAACTCATAAATAGCCACATTTTTATAGAAAACGTTTTAGCGTTAGGACGCATTTCAGATTTAAAGTGTGGTGTGGTGAGAGAGTTCAGGGAAACATCTCCTCAATGTCCTCCCTCTGCTGTAGAGCAACCCTTTGGCACCTGTCGAGCACGGTTGTGAATAGTGGAGTCCTAGGTATCTTATTTATCAGTTCCTTGTGAGGGCTGTCCCATTTGGCTGATTTTTTGCTTGTTTTTGACTTTTAAATGTATATACCAGAACTTACCCCTCCAAGTAAATGTTAGCTTCTCTAAAGTAATTTTATTGAAGGTTTGTGTACTTATTCCAGTGACATGGCCATTACTTAAAATTTGGGGGTTCTTTCTTGGATCTTTGCCACCTTTCAATGATTATGCATTATCATCCTTTAAGGATAGATAGATTTTAAAAAATGGATTTAGAATAAAATATATTCTAAAAATAAAATACATATTGTATAATGTACTGTATGTACATATATCTTAATGATTAATAACATTTTACAAAATTACCGTTGTTTTTTCCTAAATGTTTAAAATTAGCAATATAATCTTAGTAAAAGCAGTAGATCACTTAAAAAATTTTTCACTACAAAGTATCTAGGGGCTGGCTAAAGGCACGTTGATATTAAGAGCCTGGGAAACTGATTATGGTAAATTCTGTTGTCTTTTGGCTGGTTATTCGTTATTTCATCAGTTTGTTTTGCCATGCCGTCCTACTTTGATTTTTGTCAGCAGAGTTACAAAGAGCTCTTCATATCCTGTGGCTCCTCATGTAGTCATGAGTAATGACAAGAAAGTAATAAAGTTCTGTTATGGGAATAGGTAACCTATGATAACTACTGGGGATGAGGAAGGGAAGGCTCAGGTCCTTTAACTTCATTATATGCTGTTAATACATAGTAATTTGTGCAAGGCAGTTTTGATAAGCAGTGTTCAGTTTTTTGATTTATCAGTTTTACTTTGAAAATTAAAGAAGCTCAGTTCAAATCTTAAGATACGCTTTTTCACGAAGACTGCCGATCCTCTTTTTCTGTCAGTATTCACGTGATTGAACGGCGTGCTCTTCCTGAGTTTTTCAATGGAAAAAACAAATCCAAGACTCCAGAAATGTGAGTGAACTATAAAGATGTAAATTGTAAAACCGTTAACAAACTTTAGTGAGACCAGTGTTTAGAAAAATTGTGTGCGTGTGGTGGGGGCTCTGAAAGTGCACTTCTGACTAAACTGTTACTGGCTCTTGGAAATTTGCAAGTATCTTATTACATTCAGAACAGTGTTCACATCTCAACTGCACAGCCTTCCTTGCTTCAAAGGAAATTCTATTTTCTTCTTCCTAAATCTTGAACTGCATGCATATTAGCTATTGTAATTAAAATTGAATTCAGTAACAGGTATACACTAAAATGAGTTCAGGTTTCCTCTAAGTCCTTCCAACTTTCGTGTGTATATGTGTTATGGATTATATATATTTATGTATAAAAATCTAGGAGAAAATGGAGCCTTTATCTTCCTGGTTAATGACTAGATATGATGATATGGCTGCATATCAATTGATCTTAACTGTAGAATGCATTGCACTGGAAATGGAAAAACATTTATTCGGAAGGATAAAGTTTGCTAGGAATTATTTTTGCCAAGTCTCCTCTCTCTGGTGTCCCTGTTAGTATACACTTCGAGAAACCATTGCCCCTAAAATGAATCCACATCTATCATACTATAAAGACTCTTCCAAAAATTATCATCATGGTATTAATCTGTTGTCTTTTATAGACCTGTGACTGCACAAATAGATGTCTCTTGTTTAAACTGTTAGGCAAGGACTAACTTCTGTAATTGTCCACAAAAAACGCGTAGTGTAAAACAGGTCATTGAGTAATAAATATTTTCTGGTGGTAGTTTGTCCGTGGTAGTTTGAGATTCTAAGTTTAAATGTCAATGATAAATCCAGCCTTCCCATGACAAAGCTGTAATGAGTCATTTAAAACTGGAATCAAAGATACGGCATGAGAAGCCATGATATTTTTTCTACCTGTTCAGGCGCTGATGTGTTCTTCTAGCCTATTTGCCTGTTGGAAACATTTGGAAATACTTACAGTTATATCACAGTCTTCTGTTTAAAAGCACAACATAGCATTTTAGGCAATTTTACTTCGTAAACGTGCCTTTCTGTCGTCTTTGTTTATGTACTGGTACTTACACGTGGGCCTTTTTGAGCAATGTACTTTTCCTACTCTAATGGAGCTGATCATAACCTGCCAAATTTATATTTCACTCGTGTGCCATGAACTGTTCCTAGGTTTCAACAGTCATAACATTCTTAAGTATTTTGTGGCAGAAATGCTTGGGTACCTTGTGGAATCTGCTGTAACTCAGTCTCACATTTGATCTCCTTTTTTATGTGTTCTTGTTTTATGGATGAGTTCACCCTTATGGGTTCTACTTGTTGCCCACCTGGAAACCTCTTGAAAAAGCTGCCAGCCAGAAGGTGCACAGCTGTTGTTAGAACCAAATGCATGTGTGGCTCTAGGAAGAATATAGAAATGAGATGGAGCAGAGGTTGAGAGTATGGATTCTAGAGCTGCCTGTGATCCCTGGCAAAAACTTTAACCACTCTGCTTCAGCTTCCTTATGTGTAAATGGAATGATAATGTACCCTACCTTACGGGGCAATTTGTGAGGATTAAATGAACAGCTTCATGGAAAGTGCTTAGAAGAGTGCCTGGCACACAATAAATGTTAGATATGTGATAGTTAGGGAGACAACCTAAGTAACCATGTGTTAGTTGCAAATTCTGCAAGCAACTAAGGTTTTCCCTTTTGTCCTCCGTGATAAGGTTTTTTGGTTATGTTACTTCACATTAAACTTCATCAGATTATGCTTATATTATTTGTTGTTGTGAAACAAGTAAACAGGTTTTTGGGGGAAGGGCGGGGGAGGAACATATTTAGTTTTTTACCCTGAGTTTCACTCATGATTATAAAAACTCAGTATCACTGTTGTTTGTTGGACTGTTGTCTTAATTTTTTGTTGTATTTGATCTTGAAGAATCTGAAGATATTTGACTCTATGAGTTACTGTTCATGAGAGGATGTTCCATCCACTCTATGAATTCCGCCATTGCTTTTTAGATACCTGGCATATCGGAATTTTATGATTGATACCTATCGCCTGAATCCCCAAGAGTATTTAACCAGCACTGCTTGTCGGAGGAACTTGACCGGAGACGTATGTGCTGTGATGAGGTAAAGGGCCCCTCTTTTCTCAGACATTTCACTGAGGTGATGACTGATGCAGTGCCATCTAATGTTTGGTTTATTCATCAAGAAAGCATCCACTTTAATCAAACACCTAAACCTTATGTCTTTCTTTAGGGGTTGAATATTTTGAATCCCTTGGCACTTTCTCCTCTCTTTCAGATCTTTCTATTTACATATTTTATCATATAGTCCCATTATAAAATGACCAAGGATAAATGGTGGGCTGAAATGGGGTAGATGAGCTCTCTTGCCCTCGATGCGTCTAAAGAAAAAAAACAAAATGTGGATCTCCTTCTGTAAATGTGGTTTATTTGTTAGTTCTTTCATCATGGATGTAAATGAGCTTTTGTTCTTTGATTTCTGTGATTGAAACTATTGGGCTTCATTATTGGGTTTTGAGGTGCTGTATCGGGAACATTACTTTCAGTTTGTAGAATATGCCCCTCATACAGTAAACGAAAATCGTCAGGTACTTTGTGGTAGTTCACTGCCTACAGGAAATATATTTAGCTTTGTCTTTGGTTTTTGCTTTTTATTGTAACGTGGTGATTGTGGAGGACGTTGGATAATTCTGTAGGTTTTAACTTCCAGAACTTTATTCCTTAGGGTTCATGCCTTTTTAGAGCAGTGGGGGCTCGTTAATTACCAAGTGGACCCTGAAAGTCGACCCATGGCAATGGGACCTCCTCCTACTCCTCATTTCAATGTATTAGCTGATACGCCCTCTGGGCTTGTGCCGCTTCACCTTCGATCACCTCAGGTAAATTATTGCTTCATTTCTTCAGGTCTGGATGGTAACAGACAGCCATTTATAGCACTCCTCCTCAGGAATAATTACAATTGTAATGCAGTAGACAGGGCTGTTTCTTTGCTGATTCTTTTATTTTTCTCATCTACAGTAAATGTTTGCATCCGTAAGAATATTTACTGGTTAAAGTAATAGCCTCCTCCTACCCAAGATTCTGTGCCTTAGCGTATCAAATTGTAAATTTGCTGTCATACTTGTACCCCCCTTTACCTTTCTGTCATGACAAGACATTAATTGCAAGCAGATTCCACAAAAACATTCACGTGTACTTCTTCCCATCAGTTTATGTCTTAGAAGTGGAAATAAACAATTTTTGTAACTTAGTCTGATCTTTGGAAAGAGGACGTCTATATGTACATTCTTGAAAAGACTGTTATATCAGACAGGAGATGTATAACGTTAAATTAGAATGATAAGTCAAACCTAAGGTATAAATTGCTCTCATTGAGGAATAGAAGATTATGTTAAAGAAAATTTGTTGTCTGTCTCCTCTGTGACTTAGTGAGGCACCAAGAATGTTTCTCACGTGTTGAATTTTTATTAGAAGTGTGGCATGGAGGTGTATTTATTTTTTGTCTAAAAGCAGGAGAGGTTTAAGCGTCTGTATTAAATAATTTTTTTTAACTTCTATCCTCGTGATTTGGTGGAGATTAATACAGCCATTTATCATTTACCTGACTCATAGGTCCCTGCTGCTCAGCAGATGTTAAATTTTCCTGAAAAGAACAAGGAAAAACCAATTGATTTGCAGAACTTTGGGCTTCGTACTGACATTTACTCTAAGAAAACCTTAGCAAAGGTAAGGATTCTTCTTTAGCCCCAGATGGACTAAATTGAGCAAGTTACTCTTTGTCCCTATTCTTTTTAGTAAACATCAATTTCCGTAAGAAATATAATTTATTTTATATAGTGCAAGGGAAAGAACTTCCTTCTCAATTCTGATGGCATTTTATAAAATAAAAATCACTCATCTTACCTTTTTTCTACAGTCCAGTTAGCAGCTAGATACTTTAAAAAAATAACTGATTAACATTAGAGGAAAAGGTGGAGAATTTCAACAGGGAATTAATTGGAATGTTTAAAAGAATCAAATATTCTAGAACTGAAAAATATATCTGAAATTAAGTCATTGGGTGGTCATAACAGCAGACTGAACACAGGAGAAGACAGGATCTGTGAACTCAAAGAAAGATTAGTAGATACATTAAAACTGAAGCACCAAGAGAAAAATTATAGGCAAGGGAGGAGACAAAGAGAAGAAAGTATAAGAGACACATAAAAACCAAAAAACCAAACTGGTTGCTGTCGAGTCGATTCCAACTCATAGTGACCCTATAGGACAGAGTAGAACTGCCCCACAGGGTGTCTAGCGAGTGTCAAGAAGCAGCTGGTGGATTCAAACTGTGGACCTTGTGGTTAGCAGCTGAGCTCTTAACCACTGCGTCACCAGGGCTCCAAGAGACAAATGAGATACATTCAAAAAAATTAATATTTATAATTAGAGTCCCATATAAAGAGAAGGAATGGATCAGAAACGATATTTAAAGATCAAAAAGCTGAAAATTTTCCAAAACTAGTAAAAAGATATCAACTCACAAAATAAGAGGCTGAACAGATCCAAATTTAGACACAGAGAAAACCACACCTAGGCACATTATGCTTAACCTGCTAAAAGCAGCCAAAAGAGAGTGGATGAGTCAGTGGGGGAGGGAGGATATATTAAATAGAAAAGAACAATAGTAAAACTGATGGCTGACTTTTCAACAGAAATGACAGAAGCCAGAGGACAATGTAATAACATCTTTGTGCTGAAAGAAAAACTGTCAACACTAGAATTCTATATCCCATGGAAATACCTTTCAAAACAAAGTACAGTAAAGGTGTACCTTCTGATTAAAAAAAAAAAAATACCTTTTAAACAAAAGGCGAGAGAACTTATCACTAGCATATACTGTAAGAAAACTAAAGAACGAAGAGAACTTGTTCTAGATGGGAGCACATGTGTATGAGTAGTAAGCAAGAGGACAGGAAAGGGTAAATATTTGGTTAAATACAAAGTAATGTCGACTGAACAAAAATAATCACCTGGGGGTTTAACTTGTAGACCCCATGCATCTGTCAGTTTATTGTACTGTGGTGGATTGTTGTTTTGATGCTGGAAGCTATGCCTCAGCTCTCTCAAATACCAGCAGGGTCACCCATGGGTGGACAGGTTTCAGTGAAGCTTCCAGACTAAGACAGACAAGGAAGAAGGAACTAGCAGTCTACTTCTGAAAAAACTGACCAGTGACAGCCTTTTGAATAGCTGCGGAACATTGTCTGGTATACTGCTAGAAGATGAGCCCATCCAGTTGGAAGACACTCAAAATACAAAAAAGCAAAGATGTCACCTTGAAGACTGAGGTGCGCCTGACCCAAATCATGGTATTTTCAGTTACCTCGTACGCATGTGAAAGCTGGACAATGAATAAGAAAGACGGAATAAGAATTGATGCCTTTGAATTATGGTGTTGGCGAAGAATATTGAAAATACAAGGGACTGCCAAAAGAACAAACAGATCTGTCTTGGAAGAAGTATAACCAGAATGCTCCTTAGAAGCAGGGATGTTGAGACGACATCTAACATACTTTGGACATGTTATTAGGAGGGACTAGTCCCTGGAGAAGGACATTATGCTCGGTAAGGTACAGGATCAGTGATAAAGGGGAAGACACTTGACGAGATGGATTGACACAGTGGCTGCAACAATGGGCTCAAGCATAGCAACGATTGTGAGAATGATGTGGGAGTGGGCAGTGTTTCATTCTGTTGTACAGAGAATCGCTGTGAGTCAGAACTGACTTGACAGCACCTAACGATGGCGACGGCTATTATAAGTAATCTAGAGATGATTTAAAGTATACAGGAGGATGTACATAGGTTATATAAAAATATTACACCATCTTATATAAGGGACTTGAGCATCCATGGATTTTGGTATCTGCAGGGTATCCTGGAACCAATCCCCTGAGGATACCGAGGGACAACTGTATATTCGGAATTAATAGCATCTACAGCTAAAGAGTAACATCAAGCATACTACACATCGAGCCCTCTGTAAATCTCTGAATGGAACAAGATCTGTAAATCAAGAAGTACAGATCAGTTGATAATTGTAATTTTAACACAGTGCAAACTTGGTTTTACTGTCACACTCCTGTGTTTGCATGAACTGTGAGCTATACAAGACACACGCAGAAAGTTATTTGGAGTGAAAATCACTTGCGTCCCTAGACGAGATGTGGACTCTAATGGTAAGATACAACAAAATCCAGACCAACCGCCCTCCATTCAGTTCCAACTCGTAATGACTCCACGTGTGTCAGGGTAGAAACTCTGCTCCAAAGGGTTTTCAGTGGCTGATTATTTGGAAGTAGAGCACCAGGCCTTTCTTTGACATCACCTCTGGGTAGACTCTAACAACCAGCCTTTCAGTTAGCAGTCAAGCACTTAAGCATTTGTGCCACCCAGGGACATCCGAGGTGTGGGGATTGTTTTCATCAAGAAATGTTAAAAAATGACACAATATGAACTTGTTGCAATTGGAAACAAGAACCCATCAGAGTACTTTATTTATTTAAATTGTGTTTTAGGTGAAAGTTTAAAGTGCAAATTTGTTTTCATTCAAAAATTTTATATACATACTGTTTTGTGACATTAGTGGCAGTGCCCACAATGTGTCAGTATGCTCCCCCTTTCCATTTCCACCTTGGGTTTGCAGTGTCCATTCATCCAGTTTTCATGCTTTCCTGCCTTCTCATCTTTGTTTTTGGGGAGGTGTTGCCCATCAGAGTACTTTATTTTATTTTTTAATTTTTATTGTGCTTTAAGTGAAAGATTACAAATCAAGTCAGTCTCTCACACAAAAGCTTATGTACATCTTGCTACGTAACTCCCAATTGCTCTCCCCCAATGAGATGCTCCCTCCCCCCACTCTCTTCTTTTCGTGTCCATTTCACCAGCTTCTAACTCCCTCTACCTTCTCATCTCCCCTCCAGACAGGAGATGCCAACATAGTCTGAAGTGTCCACCTGATCCAAGAAACTCACTCCTCACGAGCATCCCTCTCCATCCCATTGTCCAGTCCAATCCCTCTCTGAAGAGTTGGCTTTGGGATTGGTTCCTATTCTGGCCCAACAGAAGGTCTGGGGGCCATGACCACCGGGATCCTTCTAGTCCCATTAAGTTTGGTCTTTTACAAGAATTTGGGGTCTGCATCCCACTGCTTTCTTGCTCCCTCAGGGGTTCTCTGTTGTGTTCCCTTCATCAGAGTACTTTCAGTGTAGTATATTTTGTTCTTGAATCTTGGAAAAAGCTTTCCTCTTAAGTTACAAAAAAATGTAATTATGTTTGTAATATTACAGCGAACTCATGGTAAACATTTGAATGCTGTGCCTTTTTGGCTTATAAAAGATGTTATCTAATAAGATACTGGAAGGAATATATTCAAATAGTTCATGAGTCTTTGATCTTTATAATAAAGCAGTCTTTCTCTTGGAAGTTTAAGCTCCTTAAATATTTCATTTCTGTTACTCAGGGACTTTCTGGTTTTCATAAAATGGTCTGCTGAGCTTAGAAAAGAATCTGGTTGAGCCTTTTCTTCAGCCTCTTAAAGCTTAGTAAATAATTTCTGTTTTTGTGTCTTTAGAGTAAAGGTGCTAGTGCTGGAAGAGAATGGACTGAACAGGAAACCCTTCTGCTCCTGGAGGTGAGTAGATTAATGGTGGTGCCCTTTTATCCACATTTGACATTTGAATTTTTGAAATACCTATGGAATTTACCCTGAAAGTTCTTGATTTTTTGGAGCTGTTTGTTTTTAAGTATTACACGAGAGAGGACACACTCTCAGAAGAGATCAAGCCTGAATATGTTCTTTTTTGGCCTAGGTCTGTTTGTCGTTTTTGTTTGTTTGTTTAATCTGTTGCCAACATTTAAAACAAGTATTGGAGCTTTGAAATAGAAGTCTAGATTTGTACTTCTCACCAAAATTTGAAAAAGCTGGCAGTTCTGGGCCTTCATTGCTATGTAGCAATAAGTTGGTGGCCCTAAATATCAGATCCCCCACATGTCTGTCAGTTTGTTGTACTGTGGGGTCTTGTGTGTTGCCGTGATGCTGGAAGCTATGCCACCAGTATTCAGATACCATCAGGGCCACCCATGGAGGACAGGTTTCAGCTGAGCTTCTAGACTAAGACTGACTAGGAAGGAGGACCCGGCTGTCTACTTCTGAAAAGCATTAGCCAGTGAAAACCTTACGAATAGCAGTGGAACATTGTCTGATGTAGTGCTGGAAGATGAGCCCCCCAGGTTGGAAGACACTTAAAAGATGACAGGGGAAGAGCTGCCTCCTCAAAGTAGAGTCGACCTTAATGACATGGGTGCAGTCAAGCTTTCAGGACCTTCATTCACTGATGTAGCACTACTCAAAATGAGAAGAAACAGCTACGAACATCAATTAATAATCGGAACCTGGAATGTACGAAGTATGAATCTAGGAAAATTGGAAAACATCAGAAATGAAATGGAACGTATAAACATCGATATGCTAGGCGTTAGTGAGCTGAAATGGACTGGTATTGGCCATTTTGAAATGGACAGTCATATAGTCTACTATGCTGGGAATGACAGCTTGAAGAGGAATGGTGTTGCATTCATTGTCAAAAAGAACATTTCAAGATCTATCCTGAAGTATAGTGCTGTCAGTGATAGGATAATATCCATATGCCTACAAGGAAGACCAGTTAATACAACTATTATTCACATTTATACACCAGCCACTAAGGCCAAAGATGAAGAAATAGAAGATTTTTATCAGCTGCTGCAGTCTGAAATTGATCGAACATGCAGTCAAGATGCATTGATAATTACTGGTGACTGGAACGCGAAAGTTGGAAACAAAGAAGGATCCGTAGTTGGAAAATACGGCCTTGGTGATAGAAACAATGCTGGAGATCGAATGATAGAATTTTGCAAGACCAGCAACTTCTTCATTGCAAATACCTTCTTTCACCAACATAAATGGCAGCTATACACATGGACCTGGCCGGATGGAACACAGAGGAATCAAATTGACTACATCTGCGGAAAGAGACAATGGAAAAACTTGATTATCATCAGTCAGAATAAGGCCAGGGGCTGACTGTGGAACAGACCATCAATTGCTCATATGCAAGTTCAAGCTGAAACTGAAGAATATCAGAGCAAGCCCATGAGAGCCAAAATATGACCTTGAGTATATCCCACCTGAATTTAGAGACCGTCTGAAGAATAGATTTGATGCGTTGAACACTAGTGATCGAAGACCAGATGAGTTGTAGAATGACATCAAGGACATCATCCATGAAGAAAGCAAGAGGTCATTGAAAAGACAGGAAGGAAAGAAAAGACCAAGATGGATGTCAGAGGAGACTCTGAAACTTGCTTATGAATGTCGAACAGCTAAATCAAAAGGAAAAAATGATGAAGTAGAAGAATTGAACAGAAGATTTCAAATGGCGACTTGGGAAGTAAAGTATTATAATGACATGTGCAAAGAGCTGGAGATAGAAAACCAAAAGGGATTAACATGCTCGGCATTTCTCAAGCCGAAAGAACGGAAGAAAAAATTGAAGCCTCGAGTTGCAATAGTGGAGGATTCTATGGGGAAAATATTAAACAATGCAGGAAGCATCGAAAGAAGATGGAAGGAATACACAGAGTCATTATACCAAAAAGAATTAGTAGATGTTCAACGATTTCAAGAGGTGGCATATGATCAGGAACCGATGGTACTGAAGGAAGAAGTCCAAGCTGCATTGAAGGCATTGGTGAGAAACAAGGCTCCAGGAATTGACAGAATATCAATTGAGATGTTTCAACAAACGGATGCAGCACTGGAGGTGCTCACTCATCTATGCCAAGGAATATGGAAGACAGCTTCCTGGCCAACTGGCTGGAAGAGATCCATATTTATGCCAATTCCCAAGAAAGGTGATCCAACCAAATGTGGAAATGATCTAACAATAACATTAACATCACAGGCAAGCAAAATTTTGCTGAAGATCATTCAAAGGCAGCTGTAGCAGTATATTGACAGGGAACTGCCAGAAATTCAGGCTGGATTCAGAAGAGAACGTGGAACCAGGGATATCATTGCTGATGTGAGATGGATTCTGGCTGAAAGCACAGAATACCAGAAGGATGTTTACCTGTGTTTTATTGACTATGCAAAGGCATTCGAGTGTGTGGATCATAACAAATATGGATAACATTGCGAAGAACGGGAATTCCAGAACACTTAATTGTGCTCATGAGGACCCTATACGCAGATCAAGAGGCAGTTGTTCGGACAGTACGGGGGTTACTGATTGGTTTAAAGTCAGGAAAGGTGTGCGTCAGGGTTGTATCCTTTCACCGTAACTATTCAACCTGTATGCTGAGGAAATAATCGGAGAAGCTGGACTATACGAAGAAGAACAGGGTGTCAGGATTGGAGGAAGACTTATTAACAACCTGTGCTATGCAGATAAAACCTTGCTTGCTGAAAGTGAAAAGGACTTGAAGCACTTACTAATGAAGATCAAAGACCACAGCATTCAGTATGGATTGCACCTCAACATAAAACAAAAAAACCTCACAGCTGGACCAGTGAGCAACATCATGATAAACGGAAAAAAAGATTGAAGTTGTCAAAGATTTCATTTTACTTGGATCCACAATCAACAGCCGTGGAGGCAGCAGTCAAGAAATCAAACAACGGATTGCATTGGGTAAATCTGCTGCAAAGGACCTCTTTAAAGTGTTGAAAAGCAAAGATGTCACCTTGAAGACTAAGGTGCGCCTGACCCAAGCCATGGTATTTTCAGTCGCATCATATGCATGTGAAAACTGGACAATGAATAAGGAAGACCGAAAAAGAATTGACGCCTTTGAATTGTGGTGTTGGTGAAGAATATACCATGGATTGCCAAAAGAACGAACAAATCTGTCTTAGAGGAAGTACAACCGGAATGCTCCTTAGAAGCAAGGATGGCAAGACTGTGTCTTCCATACTTTGGACATGTTGTCAGGAGGGATCAGTCCTTGGAGAAGAACACCATGCTTGGCAAAGTACAGGGTCAGTGGAAAAGAGGGAGACCATCAACGAGGTGGATTGACAAAGTGGCTGCAACAATGAGCTCAAGCATTAACAACGATTGTAAGGATGGCGCAGGACCGGGCAGTGATTAGTTCTGTTGTGCACAGTGTCGCTATTAGTGGAAGCCGACTTGACAGCACCTAACAACAACAACAAATATCAGGCTTCCCCTTGAAGTAGGGCATGTCTTCAGATTTCAGCTCTTCTTCATTTATCAGCCTTCATTCATTTTAGTGCTTATACAAATTTGAGTGTACAACCTCCGTGTTACCTAACGGGAGTTCCGTGAAGTAGCTGATGATACTTGCCATTGAAAACATTTTGTTTATGGAAGGTGAAGACTGGTAAACCAATGATGATGTCTAACATCTCAGTCTACTTACCGAATGCCTATTTCGGTTTCCTCATGTCTTTGGATATTCTTGTAAATACTTAACACCACTAGACCATGGCAATTATTTCTACTCTAAAGGATAGGTAATGGAAAATATTGAATTCTATATTATCAGTCATTTCTGTAGAAGGAGCATTTGTCTTTCTACTGGAAAAATAGAAGGCTTCATGATACTACTTAGTGTTTCTGGATGGAATGTGCTTGTGGGGGCAGAATTAAGACCAAAGGAGGAAATTAATTGTTCTGTTTGTTAGGAATGCTTCTGCCTAGCAGTGGATTAAACCGAAAAGGCATTTGTTTTTTATTTACTAAAAGTCTTAAGATTGGCTGTTCCAGGGCTCTTCCCACTGCTTATGTCATCAGCTCCCTAGCTTTTCTGTTGTTTTTTCACCTTCCTTAGCTATCCATGTCTTACCTCTTTGTTTGTTCCCATCTAGACACAGAATAGCTGATTAGCTCAAGGCTTCACATCCCCATTCAAGACAGGAAGAAAGCTGGAAAAGGCGGCTCTGGGGAGGTTTCTTTGCTGGCTTCCTCCTGAAAGGAGGAGCTTTCACAGAAGTCCCTCAGCAGTTTTCCCCTTATTTCTTATTGATCATATTCGGTCTCCTGAGCACCTATTACTGCATGTGATGCTGGGAACACATAAATGTGGCTTTCTAGCTTCACTGGTGGAGGTACCCAGGAATAAGGAGGTGCTGATTGCTGTTGGTTGACTTACTGACAGCGTGTGCATCATTGATAGACATATTTTACCTTCTTAGAAAGGAATAACTGTTTTGATTCTTAAAACTGTAACGGTAGAGCAGTGTTTTCATGGAGGAAGAGAGCTTCCTTGCACTAGAGTATTCCAGCTCATCTAAACCCATATATCATGTATAAGATACACAGTTCAGAAATCAAGCATCAAATAAGTGTTTAGGCTCAGTCCACAGTTCTCAAGACTTTTTATTTTTAAATATCAGTACCCATTAATTTACTTGAAAATTATCTTCAGAGCCTCAAAGAGTTTTTGTTTATATAGATTTGTAAATTTTTTTTAGTACTAGGACAAGCTTTCCTGGCACATATGTTTTCTGGAATCCCAATTTCTGCATAAAAACTCAAGTTTTATAATTGACGACATACTGTCAGTTTTCCTTAAAGTGACAAGCTCACTTTTGTTCTCTTTCGAGACTGGTTTTACACAGTGAGCAGATACTGTTTGTAGCCATTCTTTCTAGTAAAATGGTTTTCCATAAAAACAAGTGGGTGATGGAGCTTGAAGCTCAATATAGCACAAGTGCTTTTCCTTGAAGACAGCTGCCATGCTTTGATATTTAGCAGCAGTCTGTGTGTGTACTCCCATTTCATAACACATAACATTAAAAAGACATACTTCATTTTTTTTAGAGTTAATAACGTTAATTTTTACTGCTTCATTAAGGAGATATTCTATGTGAAATTAGCTTTTTTTTTTTTTAATTCTGTGGTGGTCAAGAATACAGTGACGACTAGGACAGTTTGGTGCCACTGCCTTGATTTGTGCTGAGGTGCCAGTAGTTTACCTGCCGTTGTTTTTGCACCCTTAATGCAAATGTCAACGTAATGAAAAAGGCAATAATGTCTTAATATTATTATGAAAATAGTTCTGACCTTGCAGTCCCCCTGAAAGGATCTTGTGCCGTCAGACCACACTTGGAGGTACACTGGGCCAGGTAATGTGTCAGATTTCTGTGTTGCTGAGACTTGGTTTCTTAAATTCCAGCAATTGTGGTTCCTTAAGAATTTTCAAGTAGTGCATTCACTATTTCATTTTCTTTTTTATATCCTTCTTACGCTTTTCATTGTTCTCTTTGTGCTCCTCTCACTGTCTTGTGTTCAGAATTTTTAAAATTCTCTTCTTTTGGATGTTTACTACTATTTTAATTTATTCCCATCTATCCATTCTGTGTCAGTGGTATGCAGAGAGCTTCTTTTCTGAGCTGCCTTCCCCTCCCCTCCCCCGTACTGTTTTGTCTAGTCAAATCCGACATGAACGTTAATTAAAAAGAATTGTGCGCTCAGTACTTCTTGGGGAATATAGCATGCTTTCCTGTTCCTGTTTTGGACTCTTTGGCCTCTGGGGAGGAATTTAGTTGTGCAGCACCAGCTGGGATAGCAGCCTCATTATCAGTGCTGTTTCTTGCTGCACATCGATACTCAAAAGCTTTTTCCTCTTTTACATTTAAGATTAAATCCATTACTGTCAAGTCGATTCTGACTCATAGCAACCCTATAGGACAGAGTAGAACTGCCGCACAGGGTTTCCAAGGAGCAGCTGGTAAATTCGAACTGCTAACCTTTTGGTTGGCAGCCGAGCTCTTAACCACTGTGCCACCAGGGCCCCACATTTAAAATTAGTGGGTAGTAGTAAATATGGGTAAGTATAGAGTGAGGTAAGAATGACTTGAGCTGCTGTTTACTCTGAACACATCTAAGAAAACCACAATATCCTTTAACAGTAGTGTACTTTTTTCCCCTGCAGGTGGAACCTGTGCAGTGGTTGATTTTGTCTTTTAAATTATGCAGTTGAATCAACAGGTGTTGTCTACACTTACACAAAGAAATAAAAGGCTTCTCAACATCAGTGTTTACCACTAACGTCTTCTATTTATGTAGTTATTTAGTGGTAATTAATAGCTTAAGAACGTGAAGTCAGATGAAAAATTTTAAGTGGATTTATTACTGAAAACAAACTAAATTTCCCCCTAACAAACTGCTGGATCTGGTAGATTCATTCGTTTTTATTGTTTCCAGAAAAGCATCATAGCATTTTATTAGACAAATACATTACATAGGCCATACACCAAATATTTTTCATTTTTCGTGAGATCACTCACTTTTAGTAAGCTAGAAGGATTCAGCCAAACCACAATTCTTGGGTGGGATGTGCAGGTTAGTATCTGTGGTCTCGAAAGAAGACAGAGCCCCTGTAATGTTTGGCCTTTCTTCCATAAGATAACGATGAACAATGAAATAGTTGCAGGCAGGTAAATGGTATTTTTTGTGAAACATATTTCCCTCTGTCAGTAAGGGGTGGGGTGAATGTGAGGATAGAGACAATTCTGAGAATCCAGGTAAGCAGTGATTAATACCTGGACCTGGGTTGTGGAAGGAAGAACAAAGGTGTTTTGTAGCATTATAGAACATCTGCTAACAGCTCTTCTCTGTCACCCCTCCTTTCTGGCCAGTCTTTCACTATGTTCTGTTTTGAAAACTCCAGTCCACTCCTCTTATATAATGTTACCATTACAGAAGACTTGGACAAAGGCTGCCAGGCTCAGACCTTTGTTTTTCCTCAGTTGTGCTTTTCTGGATGCTGACTTGCTTAGGTTTTACGTCTCAAAGGGTTCCCCAGATCCGGCTTTATTCTGGAAAAAGCTCCTTGAACGTTGTTATTTCCCTGGCTGAAGAAATGTGAATAAAGGAAAAACAAAGTTAAGTATATTGGAAGAGATTGTGACAGCGCATGCCAGGGAAATCTCTGCCCATAGGCGGGAATTTAGGACAGCCCCAGTAGAACTCCTCTAGGCCACTGAGAGTTCTTTGACTATCCAGAGAAAACCCATAAGTAGCCTCAGTTTTCAAGGGGTTTAATGAGTACAAGCATTAGCCAGCTCGGATTTTGAGGAGGCGACCACTTCTATGAGAATGAAATCCTGGAGCAGCAGTTGGAGCCCTGGATTAAGAATTCAGTGGGCCATATAAGCTCAGAGAACTTTTGCCAAACCAAGCTCATCTCATAGCATGAATCAGCCAGTCAGCCTCTGGAGCAGGATTTTTTACCTGCAACATTATCAGCATTTGGGCTGGATTGTTTTTTGTTGTGGGTGGCTTTTAGTGTGTTGTAGGGTATTTAATTAACATCATCCATGGCCCCTACTGTGGATGCCGGTAGCATGTGCCCAGTTGTGTCAACTAGAAATGTCTCCAGATGTTCCTGAGGAGGCAGGATTGCCCGTGGTGCAGAATTACTAGCCTAGAGAGAACTTGGGAGAGTAGCAACTTCAGTCAGCCATCAGACAGAGTCTTCTTACCCAGTTAATTCCTTGACTTGCTTAGTAGCACGCATTTCTGGTATTCTTCCCACCCTCTTACCCTTCTCCCCCTTGGAGACACCTTTTACTGTCTTCTTCGGAGTGTTTTAGGATTTTCACTGAAAAATTATAAATTTTAAAACTAGAAATTTATATACTTGTAAATTTTAGAGTCAGTTTAGCAATTTATTCAAAAGTCAGCTTAGATTTTTACTGGGATTTCATTGAAACGGTAGTTCAGTTTAGAGAGAATTGACACCTAAATAATGAGACGTTTAATGTGTGAACACAGAATATCTGTTCATTTCATTAGGTCTTTAGTTTCTTTCACCAGTGTATTTTGTTTTTTTCCTAGTGTATTGATCTTACACATTCTTTGTTAGATTTGTTCCTCAGTATTTCATTTTTAATGCTATTGTAAATGACAACTCTTTTTTCAATTTAAAATTGCTCACTGCTAGTTTTTTTTTTCTTTTTTTTAGTAGGTACAGAGATAAAGCTAAGTTTTTTATTGCCTTCGCTTCTTGGACCTTTCTAAACTTTTTTAGTTTAGTACCGTTTCTGGTATATTCTTCAGGATTTTCTGTATAAACAATCATGTCTGTGTAAATAAAAGACAGTCTTAATTCTTTCCACTATGGTTACCTTTTACTTTTTTTTTTTGCCTGATTGAGAACTTAGTATAAGGAAAGCCATCAAACCTGTCTCTTTTCTGGTATGCAGTATAACCCTTAGTATTGGAGCCTTTGTGGCATACTGTTAAGCACTTGGCTGCTAACCGAAAGATTGGCAGTTTGAACCCACCACCTGCTCTGTAGGAGAAAGATGTGGCCGTCTGCTCCTGCAAAGATTTCCAGCCTTGGAAACCATTAGGGTAGTTCTCCTCTGTCCAGTAGGGTCACTATGAGTCAGAATCGACTCGATGACAACAGTGGTTTTTTTGTTTTGTTTTGTTTTAAAAGAAAGTAAAGCTGTCTAAAGAACAGTCACAGGCTTCTGATCTCTTTGCATATTATTTCATTGTTACCTGACATTAAAGCTCCTGTTTTTCCCATTTTAGGCCCTGGAGATGTACAAGGATGACTGGAACAAGGTGTCAGAACATGTTGGAAGTCGTACTCAAGATGAATGCATCCTCCACTTTCTGAGGCTTCCCATTGAGGACCCGTACCTTGAGAACTCAGATGCTTCCCTTGGGCCTCTGGCCTACCAGCCTGTCCCCTTCAGTCAGTCAGGAAACCCAGTCATGAGCACTGTTGCTTTCTTGGCATCTGTGGTGGACCCACGTGTGGCATCTGCTGCAGCAAAAGCAGCTTTGGGTATGGACTTGGCTGTGCCATCTCTCCAGCAGCAAAGCTCTTCAGATGGTGGTCTTACACTACATCATATTAAAATTATCTCAAATTTAGATGTTATCAGCTGTTACATTTACTTTTATTATACAATTTACAAAAGTTTCAGAAATTACCCTGTAAAGGTACCATGTACTGTATGAAAGTATTTTAACATTTTAAAGTAAAGCACTTAAATTGTAGTTAAATAATTAAGAGCATTCATTAAGAATTGGAGACACAAAGGAGAGCTTTTCATGTTTTTTTTAATTTTTATTGTGCTTTAAGTGAAAGTTTACAAATCAAGTTTTGGACTCTCATACAGAAATTTATAAGCACCTTGCTATATGCTCCTAATTGCTCTCCCCCTAATGGGACAGCACACCCCTTCCCTCCTCTATTTCTTTTCGAGTCCATTTGGTCAGCTTCTGACCCTCTCTACCGTTTCATTTCCCCTTCAGACAGGAGATGCCAAAATAGTCTCATGTACCTACTCGATCCAAGAAGCCCGTTCTTCACCAGTATCATTGTCTATGCCATGGTGTATTTTTGTGATTAACATTTAATTTAATTTTTTTTTTTTTAGTAATGGGAATCGTTTAATCTTGAGTTGTATTAATTATAACTAGAATGTTCTCACATTATAGAACTTTTTCTTAACTTTAGGGTTGTTTAATCCTTGCATTTTTCTTGTTTATCACTCTAGCCAGCAGATAGCTAGACAAAATTTGGCAGCGGTTTTGATTGTTACTTACAGAAATTTGGAGATCTTTGTAATTTGTAGAACAAGCTACTGTGACATGTAGGGTAGAACCTAGAGTCATAGAATTTCATTACTTATATATGATTATCTCATTTGGCCCTCTCACTTTGCTGGTATAGGGACCAAGTCCCAGAGGTCACTACGCCCAAAATGTTAATGTTGTTTCAGATTTCCTAGTGGTCTTACATTGCAGCAGATGTTTGTGCAATATCCGGTCACTATTCCCTCTTTAGAGAGCCCTGGTGGCTCAGTGGTTAAAGCAGTTAGTGCAAACGGATAGGTCAGCAGTTCAGACCTGCCAGCCACCCCATGGGAGAATGATGTGGCAGTCTGCTTCCATAAAGATTTACAGCCTTGGGCCCTGTGGGGTACTTCTACTCTGTCCTGTAGAGTGGCTGTGCGTCAGGATTGACTCAATGACAGTGGGTTTCGGTTTTGATTACCTCTTTTTTTTTTCCACAGAGGAGTTTTCTCGGGTTCGGGAGGAGGTACCATTGGAATTGGTTGAAGCTCACGTCAAAAAAGTGCAAGACGCAGCACGAGCCTCTGGGAAAGTAGATCCCACCTATGGTCTGGAGAGCAGCTGCATTGCAGGCACAGGGCCTGATGAGCCAGAGAAGCTTGGTAAGTCCGTCCTGCAACCGTAATTGTTCAAAGGACAGGGTTAATAGATGTTGGTATTTTCCTATTGGCTTACTAAAATAATTGGGTTTGCTTGCATTTAAGACTACAAGCAAAAAAGAGTACAGTGATCAGTATAAACCTGTCTTTGAACATTAGTGTTTGATTTTTTTTTTAGTATTCTGTTCCTTCTTACCTCTCCCTAAGTAGCTAGAACTAAAAAAATTGTCTCATAACTGTTTTAATAGTGTCATAGTGGTAAAGTGTATGATGGTTATTTTTAGCTGTTGGTTTTGAATATGTAAAAATAAGAATACTAAGCGGACTTTTGTAGTTATTTTAGTTTATATTTTGCTGAGTAGGCTTAAGTGCATTGTTGTTTCTGTTTTTTGGTTCTTTTTTTACTTTAACTTAATGAGGAACCGCCAAATTATTTCCCATAGCGGCTGCACTGATTTACGTTGCTGCTAGTAATACATGTTGGTTAACTGTTGTTATTTTTCCTTTTTTTAAATTATAGTCATCCTAGTAGGTGTGAAATATTATCTCATTGTTGTTCTGATATGTGTTACCCTAATGACTGATGATGTTGAGCATCTTCTCGTGTACTTGTTGGCTCATTTTATATCTTTAGAAAAATGTCTATTCATGTCGTCTGCCCATATTTTAAGTGTTCTATTTCTCTATGTTTTGTATTTTTATTTCAACATCGATGTGGTAAAGGTGGCTTTGTAGGAACATAAAGCCCTAGGTTGTTACAGTTCTTCCTTCAGATTCTATTCATATCTTGTAAATAACTTCACTCTTGTCTTTAAAGCCTGGGACCCTGAAACACCATGTGTGAGAACACCGTAGGCCAGCGAAGCTGAGAAACAGCATCAGACTGATGTCATGTGGAGTGGGAACTTGGCCACTGTTGGGTTCGAAGGGCTCTTTGAGAGCAATTTCAAGGGGCACTGAAATATAGACTCAAACTTTAGAGCAGCTCATAGTTGGATATTTAACCCCTGAGGATTTGTTATTACTGGCATGGATTTAGGTGACTTGCCTAATGACTCAAGTTTATTAGATGGCAGGATGTGTATTTTTAGGAAGAAATTGTCTTCCATTATATGGTGAAACCTGTGAGAGCCAGAACTTGACGGAACTGCCTTGTTTTTCTAGGTCTTGCCAGTTTTCTACTTTTGACAGAGTGCAGTCTTAACTCTTTTCAGTCACTTGTTTTAGTGAGAAATATTTGCTTTTTCCTTCTCTGACAAGAGTCCACCTTACACAGGTTCCAGCTTTGGCAGCCTTTACTGTATAATACAGTTGTCTGCTTTTGGGAAGACTGTTTTATCAAACCAGGCATTTTGAGTACTTGATATATATCTTTTGCTTTTGTTAATATATGTCTTATAAAACACAGTTCACATCTTCTAATTATTGAGGCTATTTTTTGTGCCTCATACATGGAGAAATAATTCATTGCTGGAGGATTGAAGATACAGAGAAGCATAGTGATTGTTGAAGGGGCACTGTACTTGGGAAGTGCTGTAAGAATTAGCAGAAGGGCACATGTAATTTTTGACTGAGGAATGCCTCACCTAGAAACTAGGATTTGAATTGAACCCTGACGAAGAGGATTAGAGTGTCACTGAGCCAGACAGGTGGAGCAAGTTTTCAATTCTGTAGAACAGTGTGAACAATGGCTCATTGATGGAAATGGGAGGTTGCTTAGAGTGTAGGAAGTAAACAAAGTTGGCTGTGATAAAAGGTTTAAATAGGGTCATGGAAAGAGCAGCCTACAAAGGTAGGTTGGAGCTAGGTTACACAGAGTTTGAGGCAAGGCTTGTGAGCTTGAACTGTGTATTGCCAGCATTAAGGAACATTTGAACTTCAGTTACAGGGAATGACATGACCAAAGTCCCAGAGTGTTGAATGAGTTCCTACGGTATGCCATATTCTCTTCTCTGAGAAGAAAAAGATCAGTTAGAGTAGCAATTCTCAAACTTTTGATCTGGATTCCATTATAGTCTTAAAAATATTGAGAAGCCCAAAATGCTTCTTTGTATGTGAGTTATATCTGTTGATATTTATTACATTAATTAAAACTGAGAAACTTTTAAAACATAAGCATATGTAAGTACACATTCCTTGAGCCATCAGAATGATGACTTCGTCTTGTATAATGTAGCCTCTGGAAATTCTCCACACTTGTGAGAAAATGAGAGTGAAAAGGCAAATAACATCTTAACTTGAAAATCATCTTGACCTTAGGGACTCCCAGGGCTACTCAGTCAACACTTTGAGAATCGCTGAATTAAACAAAGACCATGTCCTTCAAGGATATTCAGTTAATGGAGGGAGATGTTGTTAAAAATAAATAATTGGCATATTCTGTGATAATGTGCTATGAGTAGAGGCACATTCACAGGAAACGCAGCTAGTTGTGTTTGGCTCAATTATGGACACCATCACAAAGGAGGTGGTGACCTTTAAGAATGAAAAAGGAAAAAAGATGGAGGTAGGTCGCATATTCTAGAAAGAGTACCAAGAAGTATGTGGAGGGCAGGTAATGTGGCCAAGTGCAGCTGTAGAAATGTGTGTTGAGCTAATTTTGAGGGACTTTTACCTTGTGGAGCCCTGGTGGTGCACTGGTTAAGAGCTTGGCTGCTAACCAAAAGGTCAGCAGTTCGAATCCACCATCCGCTCTTCGGAAACCCTATGGGGCAATTCTACTCTGTCGTATAAGGTCGTTATGAGTCAGAATCGACTCGACAGCAACTTTTTTTTGCCTTGTAATCATCGAGAAGTCATCAGAGAATAGAAGTAGCATGATTCAGTCTGTTTTAAAAAGTAACTGCTGGCAGTAGACAGGTGAGGTGCAGGAAATGGAGAGTGTTCCCATCAAATAATCATAGTTTTTTTTCAGAGAGCATCATTACTTTTTTTTTTTGTTATATAATAAATATTAGTTACGCTTTTCATTAAAGACAGTTATTTTGCAAGCATTTATTTCTCTCCTCATGCTAACATTCTCAGTTCCTTGAACTCTTTAGGAAATGGTTTCTAGACATCCTGTGAGAAAGGTGTGGTAGGGCTGTAAAGGAATGAGTTCTGGACTGGTGGATGGATGGAAACTCAGCTCTCAGAAAGGTAAAATAGATGCAGGTCTCTCTCAAACTAAAGTGTGCTTTTTGGAATGGGACAAGTGCGGGGGTAGGAGGCCCAGCGCGGATTCCAAAAAATCCTTTCATGTCAAGTTGAATCCAACTCCTAGCAACCCTAGAGGAGAGAGTAGAAGTGCCCCGTACGGTTTCCAAGGCTGTAAGTCTTTACAGAAACAGACTGCCACATCTTTCTTCAGTGGAGCGGCTGATGGGTTTCAATCGCTGGGTGCTTAACCACTGCACCAGAGCAGATTAGGGGTATCAGGATTTGTGGGAGATGGAGCAAGAGCTAGAGCAGGGTCTAAGTGGAATGCGATGGTAGTTTCTTTTTCTGGTGTCTGAAGAAACTCTGATCATGGATGCCAGCTACTTTGCTTCTCATCCTTGCCTGAGGTTCATTCAGAAGTTCAGTTAGGTATATTAGTGCCATATTGCTGCATAATGGATTATGACAGAGTCAGTGACCTCAAACAGGATGTGTTTATTACCTCACAGTTTAGTTAGGTATATTAGTGCCATATCGCTGCATAACGGATTATGACAGAGTTAATGACCTCAAACAGGATGTGTTTAGTACCTCACAGTTTAGCCAGGTATATTAATGCCGTATCGCTGCATAACGGATTATGACAGAGTCAAGGACCTCAAACAGGATGTGTTTATTACCTCACAGTTTAGTTAGGTATATTAGTGCCGTATCGCTGCATAACGGATTATTACAGAGTCAAGGACCTCAAACAGGATGTGTTTATTACCTCACAGTTCAGTCAGGTATATTAGTGCCATATCGCTGCATAACGGATTATTACAGAGTCAATGACCTCAAACAGGATGTGTTTATTACCTCACAGTTTAGTTAGGTATATTAATGCCGTATCGCTGCATAACGGATTATGACAGAGTCAAGGACCTCAAACAGGATGTGTTTATTACCTCACAGTTTAGTTAGGTATATTAGTGCCGTATCGCTGCATAACAGATTATTACAGAGTCAAGGACCTCAAACAGGATGTGTTTATTACCTCACAGTTTAGTTAGGTATATTAGTGCCGTATCGCTGCATAACGGATTATTACAGAGTCAATGACCTCAAACAGGATGTGTTTATTACCTCACAGTTCAGTCAGGTATATTAGTGCCATATCGCTGCATAACAGATTATTACAGAGTCAATGACCTCAAACAGGATGTGTTTATTACCTCACAGTTTAGTTAGGTATATTAGTGCCATATTGCTGCATAACGAATTATTACAGAGTTAATGACCTCAAACAAGATGTGTTTATTACCTCACAGTTCTGAGTCAGAAATTTGTGCACAGCTTAACTGAGTTCTCTGCTTGGTGTCTCTTAGTTAAGCTCTTAGCAGACGTCTCCTTAGAAGTCCGAGTACTGTCTCCAGGTTGTTCCCGTTACGTAGGATCTGCCTTTAATTGCAGCAGCATCATATTAATAGAGATATTTATGTAACTGTTCATGTTGGAATCATAGATAATAAAACAGCTGACATCAAATTTGACCTGCCTTACCATAAAGAAAACGAGTCCGTAGATTTTTTGGAACATGATGCTATGGGTTGTGGGTAGTCATTTCAAAAGGAGATACCTTGGGGAAAAAAAATATCATACTGCTTTTCTCCCACATAGTACTTACTCACTTTAATTAAGCTAACTCAACAAAGTTGGCCTAATGCACATTCAATTCAGAGTAACTTGTGAAGCTTTTTGCTGGAGTCCCTGGGTGGTACAGACAGTTAAGCTCTGAGCTATTGGTGATTTGAACCCATTCGGAAGTGCTGTGGAAGAAAGGCCTGGTGGTTGGCTCCTGAAAGACTGCTACAGCCATGACAGCCCTGTGGGATTCAGTTCTACTCTGAAACACATGGGGTCGCCATGTGTTGGAATTGACTCTAGGAAAACCTTTTCTTTTCCCTCCAATTTTTTTTGAATTTGTGAAACATTTGACTTTTTAACCCCATTGTATGGGGGGTTTTTTGTTTTTGTTTCCTTGTTCAGATCTCTCTATTATATATATTACATGTATATTTTTCTTTTCGTGATTTTTTTTTCTTTTTTGTGCTTTTATAGAGCAAATTAGTTTCCCGTTCAATAGTTTAGACACAAATTGTTCCATGACGTTGGTTGTAATCCCCACAATACGTCAGCATCCTCTTTACCACCCTGAGTTCTCCACTTAAGTTCATCTGATTTTCTTGCCCCTTCCTGCCTTCTCATCTTTGTTTTTGAGCAGATGTTGTCCTTTTGGTCTCATATAGATGATTGTTACAAGGAACACTTTCCTCACGGGTATTATTGTTTCTTTTATAGGCCTGTCTATTATGTGCCTGAAAGGTGATCTCCAGGAGTGGCTTCAGTTAGAAAAGTGTTTAAGGGCCATAGTCTCAGGGGTTCCTCCAGTCTCTCTCAGATCAGTAAATCTGGTCTTTTTTATTAATTTGAATTTTATTCTACTTTTTTTCCCCCCACTCTAGCTGGAACCTTCTATTGTGATCCTGGTCAGAGCAGTGAGTAGTGGTAGCCAGGCACCATCTAGTTCTTTTGGTCTCAGGCTAGTGGATGCTATGGTTCCCACGGTCCATTAGTCCTTTGAACTAATTGTTTCTTTGAATCTTTGGTTTTTTTTCACTCTCCTTGCTTAATGTCCTTGCTTAACTCCTTACTTTATTATGGCCTGGCCCTATGAGTAACACTGCTTTAGAAAATTGAAATTTTGTTCTCAAAGTGGATAGACCAGGTTACATTCCCACCAGCAACAATTGACCTGACGCTTCCTAATGTCAGATTTTGCTGATCTTGTGGTGTAAAATGATGTTTTATTGTGTTCTTTAATTAATAATATATTTCTCTGATATCTAAGTTGAGCATCTTTTCTTACATTTATTAGTCATAAGCAATTCTGTAAAACAACTGTTCTAATTTTCTGCTCACTTTTTTCCTATGAGGTTCATCTTTTTCTCTATAAATTCTGTGTGTTAATCTTTACTAGTTAATGTGCTGCACATGTCTTATGCCATTTTGTTAACCTGTCTCTACTTTGTTTTTGCTGTCTTTAAATGAAAAGACGTCCTCGATTTTAGTAGCATCAAATCTGTCTTTTTTTAAGGTTAGCACTTTTTGTGTCCTCAAGATACTATTCAAGACCATAGGTTCTCAGTAAATATTTGTTTTATTGAACAAGTGTTTGATATATTTTAGCTGTTATGATTGTTAGAGAAGCAATGAATTGAGGATTATTTGTCGTCTTATAATTAAACCGTTTTCAAGTTGCAGAATGTTTTCATCAACAGCAAGATGACCTTAATGGGCTCAGTAACAATTTACCGAGCTGAATTAAAAATGGCATCTCCTCCCTAAAGAATAAGAATAAAATCCATATTCCTCCACAAAAAAAAGATATTATTAAAGTTTGTATCTTTATCTAGAATTGATTTTGATAATCATTGAAATGAATTTGCTTTTCTATATTAATTTTCTAGCCATTCACCTTGCTAAACCCTGTGATTATTTCTAAAAACTTACCTGCAGATTCTTCTATACAGTTTTATTCTCTGCAAATCCTCACTCTTCTTTACCTTCCAGTCCTCTTCCTTTAGTTTCTTTTTTCAATTGACTACACTGACCAGGACCTCCAGGCCAATATGAATCAGAAGTAGCAATACTGGTATCTTTGTCTTACTCTTGATTTTAAAGGGAATACTGTTGACATCTCTCCATGAAGAATGTCATTTGCTATAGATTATTGTTAACAATCTTTCCGGGGCTCAGAAATTTTCCATGCAGCCTTTGTTTTCCAGGAACTTTGATCATGACGGCTTTTGAGCTTAATCAAATACTTCCAGTGTATCTGATGAAATGGATTTGTAGACTTACTGATATTAAATCACTCTTCTGTTACTGTCATGGTATATTATTTTGTCATAGTGTATTACCTTTTTAAAATACTACTGAATTTTTTTTTTTCCCCAGTAATTTTGCTTAGGAGTTTTTCATTTGTGATGATGAGTGGGATTTAGACTAGTGACCTGTAATTTTCCTTATATGTTGTCTTTCCCAATTTGTGAATCTAGGTTTTACTGGCTTCATAGTATGACTTAGTGGTATTTTCTTCTTGAATAGATTTTCTATTCTGATTTTTCAGTTTTACAGGCATGAAGTTCTTCAAAGTACTTTGTTACGTCCTTTTTAGACCTTTGCTTTATCAGTATTTAGGATGTTTCTACCTATTCCTAATACAGTTTGTTTTTTCTCTCTCGATCAGGCATAGTACAGGTTTATCCATTTTATTTGTCATTTCAAAGAACCAACTTTTGGGTATATCAATCTTTATTGTATTTTTGTTTTATATTTGATTTCTTCTCTCATTTTTTTTGTTTTTATGCTTTTTAAAAATGGACATACAGCTAATTAACTTTGAACTATCTTTCTTTTCTAATGTAATAAGTCCTACATTTCCCTCTAAATACTACCTCTACTGTATCCTATAATTAAAGTTCCCATGCACAGAGAATTTTATCTTTCTAGTTTGAATTTCTGACTTCATTACATGGTGGTGAAAGAGCTTGATCTTTAAGGCATTGGTTTTTTTTTGTTGTTGTTTGTTTTTTTGAAATATGTGAAGACTTGTTTTATGATCCAATTTGCAATTAATATATTTTTAAAATTCCATGTGAGCTTGAAATTGATGTATGTATATTCTGTAATTGGTGTGTGTAAAATTCTGTACATGTACATTAGACCATCTTGTTAGTTGTGTTCTTATCTGCTGTATATTTTATTGTTAGGTGAGAGGGATTTGTTGAAATCCCCCTCTATGATAGTAGGTTTTCATTTTCTCCCTGCTGTTCTATCAGTTTTGCTTTATATATTTTGATACTATGTCATTAGAAAAAAAAAAGTTTTTTTTTTTTTTTAATGTCATTAGATTCCTATAATTCCTATTATAGAAATATGGTAACTTTCTGGTGAAATAAACTTTTTTTTTCATTGTGTTGTAACCCTTTATTTCTAACAATGCCCTCTTCTTAATGCCTGTATTGACTAATAAAACCACTTGCTGTTGAGGCAATTCCAACTCTTGGCAGCCCCATATATGTCAGAATAGAACTGTACTCCAAACAGTTTTCAATGGCAGATTTTTCAGAAATAGATTGCCAGGCCTTTCTTCCAAGGAGCCTCTGGGTGGACTCCAACCACAGTTCAAGTTAGCAGCTAACAGTTTAGCGCCCCCAAGGACTCCATGTTGACTTACAGTATTATAGAAAGACCACCCATTCCTTGGTTTCATTTTTGCCTGCCATGTCCTTTTCTGTGCTTCCGTATTTCCCATCTTCCTATCCTTTATCTGGGTCATTTCTTAGATATGTTTTCTCTTCTCCTGGTCTAATCTCCTGTTTAATCTGACTTTCATTTCCAGATATTTCTTTTGATTCTTTGATTATTTTTTTAAGTCTCTCATCACTTTTAATAAATTCTGTTGTTGATTGGTGATCTTTGTGATTCTGTCTGTTATTTATTCACACATTGCATCTGTGGGTATTCTATATTCAGGGTCTAATATTGGCACTTTTTGGTTATAAATCTGTTTATTAATGAATGTTTTTGCTCTTGGTCTTAGTGGCTAATCTTATTGGTGTTTGTTCTTTCTGGGCTTGTTACTTGGAAGCTCTCTTGGCCAAAATTGGAGATTAAAAAAATTATCCTGCCGAGGATTTCCTTCTGCTTCTAGTAGCCAGAGATTGGCACTCACTTGGGGCCACCTTGGCCAACCTTGTGGCTGACACTCTGCAGGCATCCTAGCCTTTCCTAACCTGGATCTAGCTAGTCCACAGCTCAGTTTCCTGATGGTAGGCTCGCACAGGCAGCTATATCTCAGTGACCCTGTCCCTCCAGTTGCCCAATGCTCAGGTCCTGGCCCTGAGTTGGCCACACAGTGTTGCCAGTTCTATACAGTAGGCTTTTGGTAATTTTTGAAAGGTGGTGATCCTTATAGGTGTCTTTACCTCATGTGAGATTCATGATGTCTGAAAATATCATATCCTTTCTAGGTTTTTGTTGTTCTTTAGTGGAAGGGTCTCTTGGAGTTCCTACTGAGCCATAATTCAAAAAGCAAGGTTTGATTCCTTCTACAGAAATTAGAGAAAGGGGGGTTTTACTGTTAATTCAATACTTTGAACATTCTTTGTTTGTTATTCGTAAGTATATCTGTTTAAATATTCTTAGGGTAAATTCTATTACCCAATTATTTATAAGACTATGATATAAAACTTTAAGCTGTAGGATATTTGAACATTTTTGTTTAAATCTGTGACAGATCTTTATTACGTTTGAAATACTTGTTTTTTTTATAAAGTTCTGGAACCAAAAATACTTATCTGGTTATCTTATGTTTTTATTTTAAAAATCTTCATTAACATCCTGCCTGCAGGGTATAGTTAAGACCTCCTTAGTACCACATTCAGGGCATGTCGTTATGCATCCCTTGCCAGCGTTATTCCTCCTTTCTGATTTCTCCCTTCTGTCCTTTCCATTCTAGTGCTGACCTCTAACTTGGATTTATCTTGCACCCTTGTGCCTTTTTGTCTCCTTCGTTGAAATGACTTTCGCTATACATGTACTACCATTGCTCCCCCCAGTACTCACAGCCTTTTGCCTAGAAAACGCTCGTGCAGTCTTCATCACACAAACCTTGCCTTGGCTGACACAGTCTCGCCCTCTGTGCTTCCCCCCATCTCATGTGTGCTCGCAGGTGACTCCGTTGTGCTCTGGTGGATTTGGCAATTTGTGCTTCCACCCAGAATGTGGTGCTTTTGAGGTTCCAGTGAAGATCTTGCTCAACATTGTTTCCCTAGTACCTCACTCAAAATACATACCTGTTCTGTATCTGTTAAATAATAATGAATTGTCTCTTTTTTTGCTTTTTGATTTTTTAAAACTTTTTAGTGTTCTATACAGAAAAGTGAAAATCCTAAGTGTGCAGCTCAGTGCATTTTCACAAATTGAACACCCACATGTAAACAGCCTGCCAGCACCCCAGGAGGCCCCCTTGGGTTCCTTCCTGTCTCTACTCGTCCCTTCCCCAGTTAACCATTGCCTTGATTTCTAACGTCATAGATTACTTGTGCCTGCTTTTAAATTTTAAACTAATAGAATCGTAAAGTATGTGTTGTTTTCTATCTGACTGCTTTTGTCAGCCTTATGGTTGTGAGATTCATCCTTGTTTCTGTGGGTAGTTGTATTTCAGACACTCTCATAGCTGTATAATATATTTTACTATTGTTTTTTCATATTGGATTACTTGTTCTTATTCTTTTACTTGTAGAAGGAGCTGAAGAGGAAAAAGTGGAAACAGACACTGATGGTCAGCAGCCTGAAAAGGTCAAGTCTGTCTATTTGAATTCTCCCACAACAGAAAAGCCACAGAGAGCTTACCTTTCAGAGCGTAACAGCGTGGGTTTTTGTTTTTTTCCCCCACATCTTTCGAGCCCCTTGCAGGGGACTATAAATGGTCCTCCATCAGCCACTTAGACTTTGCTGCTTTGAGGTATAGTTCTCCCAAGGCATAAGTAGGACATTTTATATTTGTTGGTTGGTTGAGAATTTATCCAACCTGAGCCATAGTTGGGAATAGGAATACAAAATGTTATGATTCTTAGGAATACCGAATTGTAAATTTAGACCTGTGACGAAAGAGAATAACACAATAATGAGAGATTTTCTATGACAGTTAACAGTCAGCAGAAAAATATTTAGAAAAGTCTTCATGAGAAGGCAGTGTTTGAACTAGGTTTTAAAGAGCAGGTACAACTATGAAACTTGAAATAGAGGATAGAGAATGAAAGACTCCACTTGGCTGAGGAGGGAGACACTAAAGTCAGTATGTGGAAGGCATCAAAGTCCCCAGTATGTTGTGACCTGATTCCTGTGTCAAAGAGGCTGTAAACTATAAGATGAACTAGGCAGATCCGGACTTGACAGCCTTTCCAGGGTCTGGGTCTTTCCTCGTCCTCCACACTGCCATAGTACATGGTAGCTGTCAGTCACTGTTTCAATAAATATATACAAGCAAGGATTTAAGGCCTCAATTACATGTAGTGTTTTGAAATTGTATAGAGGTAAGGAGAGAGGATGAGAATAATAGTAAAATTCATTACATTTCCTACAAAGTTCCAAGTACTATACCTTGGGCTTTACACACATCATTTCCTCTAATTCCTGAAACAACCTTATCAAGTCAATGATAGTATCTTCCTTTTTGTTTTTGTCCAAGGACACAGATATATAAAAATCAGCAAATGATATCAAATACTGACCTGAGAAATTGAGGTTTTCAGTCCCCAGAGCATGATCATCACTGTTCTGTTGCAGCTCTCCCTAAAAACCATTAGCAAATGACTATTAAATGGTTTGGGCAGCCTTTTAGGGGCCCTGTTGGTGCAGCTGTAAAAGTGCTCAGCTGCTAGCCAGAAGATAAGCAGTTCGAACCTACCACAGGAGAAAGATGTGGCAGTCTGCTGGTATTAAGATCTGAAACCTTGGAAACCCTTTGGGGCAATTCTGTTCTGTCCTGTAGGGTTGCTATGAGTTAGAATTGACTCAACAGCAGTGGGTTTGTTTTTTGGTGGGTCAGCTTTTTATTCCAGCAACATCATCTTGCTTCTTGGTTGATGTCTTGGAATTTAAATGCTTTTGGGCTATTTGAACAGTTATTTATTTGTTAAGTTTATTCATCTGTTTACTTAATAATACCAATTAATTCCCCTGACATTGCTTTGACAATTGTAACTTTGGATTGGTAGTTGGAAAATATAGCCTGGGTGTTAGAAATAATGCTGGAGATCACATGATAGAATTGTCAAGACTAACTACTTCATTGCATATACCTTTTTTCAACAACGTAAATGGCGACTATACATGTGGACCTTGCCTAATGGAATACACAGGGATCAAATTGACTATGTCTGTGGAAAGAGAGAGTGCAGAAGCTCAGTATCGTCAGTTGTCAGAACACAGCCAGGGACCGACTGCAGTACAGATCATCAGTTGCTCATATGCAAGTTCAAGTTGAAGCTGAAGAAAATTAGAACAAGTCCATGAGAGCCAAACTACGACCTTGAGTGTATCCCACCATCTCAGTAATAGACTTGACACATGGAACACTGATGACCAAAGACCAGACGAGTTGTGGGATGACATCAAGGATATCATACATGAAGAAAGCAAAAGATCATTAAAAAGACAAAGAAAGAAAAGACCAAAATGTGTGTCAGAAGAGACCTGAAACTTTCTCTTAAACATGGAGTAGCTAAAGAAATGATGAAATAAAAGACCTGAACAGAATATTTCAAAGGGCAGTTGGAGAAGACAAAGTATTAAAATGAAATGTGAGAATACCTGGAGTTACAAAACCAAAGCAAAGAAAACCCTCAGCATTTCTCAAGCTGAAATAACTGAAGATTTGAGCAGGAGTTGCAATATTGAAGAGTTCTACAGGGAAAACAAGGAAGAGTGCAGAAAGCATGAAAAGAAGATGGGAGGAATATACAGAGTCACTGTGCCAAAAAGAATTGTTCGACATTCAACCATTTCAGGAGGTTGGGTATGATCAAAACCCAATGGTACCGAAGGAAGAAATCCAAGCTGCACTGAAGGCATTGGCAAAAAACAAGGCTCCGTGAATTGACAGAACACCAACTGAGATGTTTCAGCAGATGGATGCAACGCGGGAAGCGGTCACTAATCTATGCCAGGAAATTTGGAAGACAGCTATCCGGCCATCCGACCAGAAGAGATCCATATACATGCCCTTTCTGAAGGTGAGCCAGCGGAATGTGAAAAGTATCGAACGAGATTATTAGTATCACAGGCAAGTAAAATTTTGCTGAAGATAATTAAAAAATCATTGCAGCAATACATTGATAGGGAACTGTCAGAAATTCAAGCTGGATTCAGAAGAGGATGTGGAACAAGGAATATCGCTGATGTCAGATGGATCTTGGCTGAAAGCAGAGAATACCAGAAAGATGTTTACCTGTATTTTGTTGACTATGCAAAGGCATTCGACTGTGTGGATGATAACAAATTACGGATAACTTTTTGAAGGATGGGAATTCCAGAACACTTTATTTATGTGGAACCTGTATATAGACCAAGAGGCATCATTCGAACAGAACAAGGTGATAGTGAGTCATTTGAAATCAGTAAAGGTGTGCGTCAGGGTTGTATCCTCTCACCATACTTATTCAGTCTGTATGCTGAGCAAATAACCTGAGAAGCTGGACTATATGAAGAATGTGGCATCAAGATTGGAGGAAGACTCATTAACAACATGCGATATGATACGCACACAGCCTTGTTTGCTGAAAGCAAAGAGGACTTGAAACACTTAACTGATGAAGATCGAAGACTATAGTAAGGGTTATACCTTAACATAAAGAAAACAAAAATCCTCACAGCTGGGCCAATAAGCAACAACATGATAAACAGAGAAAAGATTGAAGTTGTCAAGGATTTCATTTTACTTGGATCCACAGTCAGCGCCCATGGAAGCAGCAGTCAAGAAACCAGACAACATATTGCACTGGGCAGATCTTCTGCAAAAGACCTCTTTAAACTATTAGAATGTAAAGATGTCATTTTGAGGGCTAAGGTGCAACTGATCTAAGCCATAGTATTTTCAGTTGCCCCATGTGCATGTGAAAGCAGGACAATAAATAAGATTGAAGAAGAATTGATGTCTTTGAATTACGGTGTTGGTGAAGAATACTGAGTACACCATAGACTGCCAGAAGAACAAACAAATGTGTCTTGGAAAATACAGCCAGAATGCTCCCTAGAAACAAGGATGGTAAGACTTTGTCTCATATGCTTTGGACATGTTATCAGGAGGGACCAGCCCCTGGAGAAGGACATCATGCTCGGTGAAGTAGAGGATCAGCGAAAAAGAAGACTCTCAGTGAGATAGATTGACACAGTGGCTACAAACAGTTGGGCTCAAATATAGCAAGGATTGTGAGGATGGTGCAGGATGAGGCAGTGTTTGTTCTGTCATACGCAAGGTCGCTGTGAGTTGGAACCAACTCTATGGCACCTAACGACAGCTTTGTCCTTACAGCAGAAGGTGCAGGGAGCGCAGGGACTGTGTTAATGTGTATTATCTTGTGAGCAGTCAGTGTTGGGATGGTGAAAGATTTTTCTCTGAATTTATTAATTTGTTTTTTTAGCCTTTTTCTCCAAGGCACTTCTGAAGGTAGTCTACTTTTTGCCAAAAATAGTGGCACCTTTATATTAGTCTATGATATTTTTTAGGAATACTGTTTTTTACTCGTTCTCTGTTCTCTACTTTTGTATCCCTTTCAGACAGAAAACAAAGGCGAAAATGAAATGAATGACGGCGATAAAGCACAAGATGGAGAGAATGAAAAAAATAGTGAGAAAGAACAGGATAGTGAACTTAATGATGGTATTAAATCAGGTAATTTGAGGAAGCTGAAATGATTGTCTAAAACTATAAGAGATAGTGGAGAAATACGGGAAATTCAATTGTGTAGAAATGTTTCCTGATTTATTTTGGGTTTGTTTCTTAACAATAAATACACATTTGAGTTTACTTTTGCAGGTAGGTTCCATTGCTAATGCTAGTGACTGGGTTTTCTTCCTCTTCATTTTCAGTAGTATGTGGATGAACACATCATTCACTGTGACCGATGTCGCTACACAGAACTGCTATATTATTTTTAGTGTATGTTCCCGACATGTTGCATTGCACCTTTCTCAGGAGGCTTGCAGATGTACTCTATTCTCAGCTTGTGGTTTCTTCTGGGCCTGAGGGTTTCCCAGAAAATTTCATTGACTGATACACAAACCCGTGGGTCTTACGGTTTCGTTCACCTGAATTTTCTTTTATATGCGAGGAGATTACCCAGAGTTCAGAGAAGGGGAACACAGAGTGTACAATTTAGAAAATCCATCCTAAGCAGAAAAAAAAAAAAAAGCAGAAGCAGATTTAAATGCATGGGGATGGTTCTGAAAAATCTTACTAAAAAAAGGTACCGAGATCTCTTTGTAACATCAGTCCTAGTTCGTCACGTTGTGGAGGTGAAAGATAAGATGGGTCATTGAGACGGAAACAGTGGTAATAAAGGTTTCTGATTTTTTCAGAAGAAAAGGAGGCTGAAGAGAACAAGGAACTCACTGATACATGTAAAGAAAGAGAGAGTGATATTGGGAAGAAGAAAGTAGAACATGAAATTTCTGAAGGAAATGTAGCCACAGCCGCAGCAGCTGCTCTTGCCTCAGCTGCCACCAAAGCCAAGGTTTGCCCCCGACAGCCCTTTTACAGTGCTCTCTTAAGCCATGAATGGCCGTATTGTTTTTAGGTAATTGGGAACATTTGAATAAAGAGCCTTGCGCCCAGTAGGAGTTGACTATTTGCTTAAATGGCAGTTCTAGGTTGCAAAATCAGCAGGCAGGAAGAGGATTGTAGAAATAGTAGATCCTGTTCTAGCAGTTGACCTTCTTCAGTGAGTTCTTTGTGTCATTCAGCCTTGTGAATTTTAGAGAGACTAAAGGAAGATTTAGTCTCTTTAAGGGACTAATTGTCTTTTTGTTTTTAATTTGCATGCAAAGCTTATCTTGGACTATTATTCCAATAATTTCTACCAGATTGAAATATTTATGATTTTTAAGACAAAAATCTGTTGCCTTGTAAAAATACTTCACCCTGCTCTTAGAGACTGAAGGCAGAGAGAGAGAGAGGGAACCTAAAATAGCTCTCTTTCTTCTTGAATTTGCCAGCTTTCTTGTGGGTGGTTTTCTCTATTTATAACATAGTATTGGCTGCACAGCATATTTAAGAAGACAAGATAATGTTATTTTCTCCGCTTTGCGTTATATCAGCCTTTTAAAGCATTTCAAACGTGAATACGTGAACTTTTCAAAAAGCCTTTTCACCCCTTTTCCATCTTACCCTCAGAAGTGGTTTTCTGCCATCGTAGGTCACCACATTTCAAGAAGCAGTGGTTATTAGAACTGTCCTACTCCTTTTGTCTTGAGTTGGTGTCACTAGAACATCTGTTCTTGATCAGCTGATACAGATGCTCTTTTTGTTCTTTAACTCCCCCAGACCATCATCAGCTATGAACTACTTCTCCATGCGTGGCCCAGCGCAAACCACAAGACCACTATTTTTTTTTTAACTTTTATTGAGCTTCAAGTGAACGTTTACAAATCAAGTCAGACTGTCACATATAAGTTTATATACACCTTACTCCATACTCCCACTTGCTCTCCCCCTAATGAGTCAGCCCTTCCAGTCTCTCATTTCGTGACAGTTTTGCCAGCTTCCAACTCTGTCTATCCTCCCATCCCCACTCTAGACAGGAGATGCCAACACAGTCTCAAGAGTCCACCTGATATAATTAGCTCACTCTTCATCAGCATCTCTCTCCTACCCACTGTCCAGTCCCTTTCATGTCTGATGAGTTGTCTTCGGGAATGGTTCCTGTCCTGTGCCAACAGAAGGTTCGGGGACCATGACCGCAGGGATTCCTCTAGTCTCAGTCAGACCATTAAGTCTTGTCTTTTTATGAGAATTTGGGGTCTGCATCCCACTGATCTCCTGCTCCCTCAGAGGTTCTCTGTTGTGCTCCCTGTCAGGGCAGTCATCGATTGTGGCCGGGCACCAACTAGTTCTTCTTGTCTCAGGATGATGTAGGTCTCTGGTTCATGTGGCCCTTTCTATCTCTTGGGCTCATAGTTATCGTGTGACCTTGGTGTTCTTCATTCTCCTTTGCTCCAGGTGGGTTGAGACCAATTGATGCATCTTAGTTAGCCGCTTGTTAGCATTTAAGACCCCAGACGCCTCATTTCAAAGTGGGATGCAGAATGTTTTCATAATAGAATTATTTTGCCAATTGACTTAGAAGTCCCCTTAAACCCTGGTCCCCAAACCCCCGCCATTGCTCCACTGACCTTTGAAGCATTCAGTTTATCCCGGAAACTTCTTTGCTTTTGGTCCAGTCCAGTTGAGCTAACCTTCCATGTATTGAGTATTGTCCTTCCCTTCACCTAAAGCAGTTTTTATCTACTAATAGTAAAAAACCCTCTCCCACTCTCCCTCCCTCCCCCCTTCGTAACCACAAAAGTATGTGTTCTTCTCAGTTTATACTATTTCTCAAGATCTTATAATAGTAAGACCACTATTTTGAGTGTTCACCCATCTGACATAGGTACAGAAGTTGCAGGGGTGAGAGCTAGGGTAGGTGTTTACAGGCCGCCTTGGTAGGATCAGTGCATATAGTAACTCCCAGACAGATAACCCAACTGATTATTATTATTATTACAGTAGCTTGAGATTTTGCATATTCATATGTGCCAGTCTCAAAGATACCAGCTGATCTCTGTAGTTGTTTAGCTCAGTTTCAGGTTTCCTGTCTCCCCTACCAACTCCCACCTCTAGGTATTTCTGAGGTGCTCTTTCGCTGAGGTGTAAGATCTGCTGCAGACGCCAGTTGAACTCTCACTTCTCGTTTGTCTGATCCTTTTGAGCCTCTCTGTCTTCTCTCAGGTTGGATCATTTGGGCATCTCCTAGCGCCTGTGCTACCCAAGTTCTTCCTTCCTTATTCATGCTACCATCAGGGATCTTAGAGACCTTAAGGTTGTCTTAGGCATCTTCTCTCATTTTATAAGTGAGGAGCTAGAGGCCACAAGGTCTTCACTCCTGTGTGCCCTTCCTTAGGGCATTGCACCGCCATCTGCCCTGTCTTCCAGTCTCCACCCTCCAGTCCTCTTCGTCTCTCATTCTTTCATTTTCCGTAGCTGTTCACCTACTAAATCTTCATGGCGCTTTACTTCATCTGCTACTGTCCAGCCTCATTGCTACTCCCTTAGGTCAGCCTCTGTTATATTCTGTCTCTCCATCCCATTCTCTACCCTGCAGCCAAAGTAATCTTTTTTGTTTAATTTTTTTATTGAAGTACAACTTACATTTTAATAAGTGAATGTATAAGCCTATATAGCTCAGTTAATTTTTCAGAAATTGAACTCAGCTATGTAAACAGCACCCACATCAAGAAACAACATATCCAGCTCCCCAGAAACTTCTCGTATTCCCTTCTAGTTGTTGTGCTTTCTCCCAAGGAATAACTAGCTTGTCTCCTAACATCGTGGATTAATTTCTTCTATTTATGACTTCATATACATGGAATCATGCAGTATGAACAGGAATATTTAAAAGTGTAAATATTGTGTCCTTTTCTTTAGTAGCCTCCTTATCTCTCTCAGGTTAAAATTCCAAACTCTTTAATTGGGAATTCAGGATTTTTTTTTTTTTGTGGCAATCAGGACCCTTGTTAGTCCTCCAGTGTCATTTCTCCTGAACTGCTCTTACAGGTCTGCCACACAGAACCTACTCTCTTCTCTACAGCTGGCCTTTTTGGACCACTCCCCTCTCACAGAGCCTCTCACTCTTCCTTCTCAGCATTTCCTGTCTTTATACTGCTGTGCTGTGCTTCATTGTATTTTGGCCGAGAAGTAACTAAAATCATAGACCACCTTGAAAAGTCGCACGAATACTTCATGATATTTTCCCCTGATTCGTGGTTGTTAATATTTGCAACTTTGGGCCCAAAAGTACGCATGGAGTGCACTGCTGGCCACCTTGCTGCAGCAGTTTGACTCCTTCACTGCAGAGAAACTGCTTTTTGGGATCAGTTGACTTACCCCTTAGATACGCCATACAAAGTTTTGAAGAGTGTCCAAACGACGTTTTCTTTCCAGGTCGTTGAATTTTCACTCACTCGTTATCATTTACTCTTATTTCTGATAACTGAGAAGTTATATCTTCATTCCCAAAACACCCACGTTGCCGTCTGATTTCTGAAAGGGATCAGATGCTGGTGCTGTATGACTTGACACACATAAACTATTGAGTGTGACAATAAATGCCACTTTCAGCTAGATGTGATACATTTCACAGCGCACATAATCATTTTTGTGCTACATAGTAATTATGGGGTAAAGAATTCACTTAAATTACTGTAATTAGTATAACTTATCTAGCCCATCCAAGTTCTCTCTTATTATCTTTTTGTTCTTCTGTGTCTATAAGAAGCTTTGTTATTAAGAGTTTTCCTTGATACATTTTAATTGTCACACTCTGATATGGAGTGGTAATTAGAGGTTCTAGATCTAGCTCCTAAACAGATGGGATAGCATGCTTTCTGGCTCCTCTCCATCCCTGCCATTTGAAGAACTCTTCAGAAGCATATCCATTTTTTCGTTGCACCTATTAACAAGGAGTGCTGTCTGGGTACGAGCAGGAGTACCACTGGCTGGGTGCTCTCGATCCCTTCTATCTGGGCATTTAGGTTTAGAGGGAAGGGATGATCCAGAACTATCATTGGAATAAACCAGAAACTAGATGTCTTAGGCTGGATTTCTTACAGAAGCAAAACCAGTAAAGCACAGAAATGTATACATAGAGATTTATATCAAGGAAATGGCTCACACAGTTGTAGAGGCTGGAAGTCCCAAGTCCATGGGTCAGGATTCTCCTGATGCATGTAGCCACAGGGGCTGCCAAACCCACGGTCAGCAGGTCAGAGGCCAGGGCTCTTGTTTCCAGGCTGTGAAGATCAAGGAATCCCAAAGATTAGCAGGGGGGAGGGATAAAAGGAGAAAGGGGATGTCCATCAGGGCCCTGGTTCGGCTTTCCATCTTTGATGGGCTCTCTGAAGGGAGTAGTTTACCATAAGAAGAGATTTTTTTTTTTTTTTTAAGTCGTTTGAAGGGATTTTATTTCTGTAAGTTCCAGAAATTCAGTGACGGTTGTCATTTTAAGTTGAAATAAATATATGGCAGAAACACACAAAGGGAGCTTCTAGGGCACCATTCTTAATTACATAATCCCCACTCTGAATATTACCTTTTTGCATTTTGTTACTGTTTTTTTAAACAAATGTTTACCTAAATAATTTGAATGATTTTGCCCTTAGCATCTGGCTGCTGTGGAAGAGAGAAAGATCAAGTCCCTGGTAGCCCTCCTGGTTGAGACACAAATGAAGAAACTAGAGATCAAACTTAGGCATTTTGAAGAGCTGGAAACGATCATGGACAGAGAGAAGGAGGCTGTAAGTAAGGGAAAGTTCATCGTGGCTTTTTGGCAATAAAACGCTGACTGTCTTTCCTAAGATACACAGTAGTTAAAAATGAGTGGTAGCCTACTCTGTTGGTCTCTTTAGTTCTTTTCTGTCCTTTTTTTTCTGTATTTACTTTGCCCTTTCAAAAAGAGTATCAACTAGTGATGATAAAAAGACTATTCGTTTTCTGAAACTAATTATTTAAACCTCAGCTTCTTATACCTCTTGGGTTTCCACATACATGGTGCATCAAATTCTCCCCTGTATAAAAGTAACACCTAAGACTTATTTCATTGCCTACTTCTTACCAATAAAGTAGAATCCATATGTTGATCTAGTATCTAGTTTGGGGATTTTCTTGATTTTGTTTCTTCTACCATATAAATTCCAGACAGTAGTTGTAAATCTCATCTTGAGCTAGGAGCCTCACTTTGTATGATCGCTCTTAATCCCTCCTCAGGTCCAGTCCTTGGGCTTTCTCACCCTTCCTTTCCCTCTCCTGTATGTTGAAGGGTGAGTGGAACCAGGCTTATCCTGAGCTCCTCGGCAACATTCTCTGGGGCAGAAACTTTTGACATAACAACATAGACCAAACAGGACTGAGGGAGTTAAGAAAAAGGCAAAAGATAAGGCAGTGAGCAGCAAAAAGTAAGAAAAACCTGGAAGTGGGAGAACACTGGGTTATCTCAAGAGAATGTTAGGAGAAATAGGAAAAAAACTCTTTGGGAGTTTTTTTTTTTTTTTAATTAGTTGATTACCAAAGGAACCAGTGACTTCTTAAACAGGGGCTAGGTCTGAGTATTTATTCAGGGATTTTCCCCTCTGATATCATATTTTGAGCTTTTTAATCTGAATAAGAGTTACTGGTTCTTTGCTCTAAATGGTAGATCCTTAATATTAAGTCTTTCCAGAAGAGTGATCATTCTAAGGATCTGTTTGCATTTGTTAAACTGTTACTTAGTGGACAGTCCAGGCAAGCACCCTGATAAATCCCTATGATGAGTTGTCTGGAAACATCACTATAGACCCTTTTCATTTTGTCTCAAGATCAGTTCAGCTGCTTTCACGGGCATTCCAGCCCCATGAGGAGGGAAAGGCTGCTCTGTGCCTCAGTAACCCTCCTACTCACCTTCTACCTACCCTTGCATTCCCTGATGAGGAGTCTTCTCACTCACTGTATCTCTTACGTACTCCACTCCCCATGTTCAGTCGGTGAACTCCTGTCCCTATAGCATCTCTCACCCTGATGGCTCTCCTGCCCCAGGAGCTGCTAGCCACCCCAGTCAAATCTTCATCATCCATAGCTCCAAACCATGTCAGGCCATGTGCAAACTTCCCTCGTGGCATTGTTCTTTTTGCCCGTTGTGCCTCCTGCTTGTCAACCAGGAAGGAAGGCCCCATTTCCCCACTCTGCTTTCAACTTAGCTGGGTGGTTCTGCCTCAAGGTCTTTCATGAGGTTCTCACCTTTTCAAGGGTCCACTGGGGCTAGAAGATCTACTTCCAAGCTCACTCACATGGCTGTTGCCTAGAGGCTTCAGTTCCTTGTCACCTGGGCCTCTCCATAGGATTGCTCATGAAACGGCTGCCTCTGTAGTTAGTGATGTCAAAAGAGCAAGAACATGAGAGAGCACCCCAAGATGGAAGCTCTTGCATTACCTAAACTTGTAAGTCATGTGTCATCACTTCTGCCTTACTCTGTTGATCACACAGACCAACCCCGGTTCAGTGGGAGCAGGGGTAAATTCTAGAAAACAAGATTGTTGGAGCGCAGCTTGGAGGTTGACTGTCACTACAACCAAAGAATCCTTTAAAATGTCATCTGCTCACTTCTTGCACACCTGAGACGTGACACCACCCCAGTGCTAGCATTCTGTCCTTCCCTGTGAGCAGGCAAAGCCATGACTGTTTCCCCACCAATGATTTCCTCACAGGGCTGCATTGAGGATTAAATGAGAGAAAAATAGCATGTGCCCAGCACAGTGCCTAACACATAATGTTTATATACCTCCATATATCTATACCAGTAATGTATTTAAATTCTTAATACCTATAAGCCAATATTTATGAACTATCGTTGGCTTTATGAACATTTATTGTGCTAAAGCACTTTGTATGGGTTTTCTCATTTAATTTCCCAAAAACTGATGAGGGAGCCATAAGCGAGAAAATACTGATTACTTTGCTTCTCCGTGGACAAGAATCTGTCTAGCAGTGATGCCGGATGGTAATGTGCAGACATTCCATTGTTAGCCCTTCTTAAATGAGGTGATTGGAGCTGGGAGCAGGTAAGTTACATACCTCAGATCATGGAGTTCCTAAGTGCCAGAGCCAGGTCTCTCTGTTTATGTAATACTTCATACAGAAATAAGCCATTCTTTATTTCATTTTAACCCAGAAACTTTTAGAGTGTTCTATCACTATCCATCTATTATGAATCAAGAAAGCTGAGACTCTGGGAAGTGAGCAGGTCAGCTAGGACCATAGATAGCCTCCCAACTTGCCGTCTAGCACTCTTCTGCCTACCACACTGCCTCGATTCACTTTAGTGAGCAGTCTTGCTCATCTTTACCCAGTACGCAGTAGCTTTAGAATACATTTTTTGAGTTAAACATTTAGTGTTGCTTATATAGCAGCCTGAAGCCCTGGTGGTGCAGTGGTTAAGAGCTTGGCTGCTAACCAAAAGGTTGACAGTTCGAACGCACCAGCCACTCCATGGAAGAAAGATGTGGCATTCTGCTTCTGTAAAGATCACAGCCTTCTACTCTGCCCTATAGGGTTGCTATGAATTGGACTCAACTCGACATCAATGGGTTTGATTTTGAGTTCGGTATATAGCAGTAGATTTCAGAAATCTTTCCTTAGCTTTTTAGAATTGGATATTAATGTTCTTTTTTTTCTCTAATGACTTAAAACCAGGTGTTTTCTTGAGTCTTATTTAGTAATAAAGAATAAAGACATAACATTTTAAAATCTCTGATTACAGAGTTATGAATTCAGCTTTAATTAAAGTTCATTAGCTATTGTTCCAGCCCTCTCTATTAATTAGAAAGCAATTTAAGGAAGTTGCAGAGTGTGTCAGGGAGTAGGCATGACAAAAAGTATTCACTCCAGTTCAGGTGATGGGTCCATGACTTAGTGGGTCTGCCAGACCTAGCAGCTCTCAGTGCCAGGCAGGAGGGTAGGCTTCAGACATAGACTGTGCTGGGGACTAGAACCAACTGTGGAGAACTGGAGTGCCTGGGCTCCCCTGCTTAAGGCATTTCCATTCAGATATTTTTTTTAACCCTTGAGAAGAGATCTTTGAACTAATTCCGTTTATAGCGCCTGAAGCCTCTGCAGTTCATTTGACTAGGTATAGAAATTGTATACCTTTAGAAAAGAGAGACATTTTAGGAAATTGAAAACTGAGAAACTGGTGCCCTGACCTTAAGGAGGTTACGGGATAGATGACGCATTGACACATGAAGAGAACAAATACTATGAGGTCACTTATAATTTTCAAATATTATAAGGAAGCGACTTTGAAGTTCAGAGGAGGAAGCCATGGTTAGCTGAGATGATCAAAGAAAGCTTCCTGAAGAAGGGGGGATTGATCTGATTTATAAAAGTGGTCCAATTCTAGACAGAGGAAGAGAAACACATGAGAGTTCAGGAGCCTGCAGTCAGTCTCTCTCTGTCTCTCACACACTCGACCTTACCTGCATTCCACCCCTGCCTTCGTCTCCCCATCCGCTGCTCCACAGGTATAAGAAGGAACAGATATATCTCCTTTTTGGGGTTTGCTTTTTCTTAAAAAAATGTCTGGTCACTGACAACAAACACTTAAAGAAGGAAGATGTGATCATTTTCTTCAGTTTTGAGGCGAAGTAGTCATAGTCAGAGGCTCAAGTCTTAGCTGATGTTTCAGTCCTTGGCAGTGTACGTGGATTTCTGTGTCCATCCCCCCGTCTTTCACTCTTTCCCACCCCTCCTCCCTTCTTCGTGCAAATGGAAGTTGGGAGAAAAGCTTCGTGTGAACTTCAGCTGCACTTGCAGCTGTGTCTGCGTTGGGTGTTTTGGTGTAGAAGAGTGCTCTGTTGTGTTCAGGTTCTGCTTAGATACAGCTGCTTTGTCCACACACAGTGTAGCAGTGAAGGGAGAGGAAGGCAGGATTTGAATGCGACAGGGCTGTGGCTTCAGAGCAGGACGAAAGCCTTGTATGAATTGGGTTCCCTACAGCCAGGTTGGAGCCTCGAAAGAAAGTTAACATATTTGGTAACACCCTATTTACACCAGTAATTTACACTGTGCCTTCTAGCTGTTGGGACTATATCCATAGTCCTAGGAAATGGAGAAGGGAGAAAGGAAAACAAGATGTCTGTTGGCCACATAACTTAGGCAGTTTGCAGTGTTTTATTTTTCCATCATAAAAATAATTATATGTGTGATATAAAAAGTTAGGATAATAAAGAAAATAATAAATTCCTAAGTCTTTCCCTCATCAGTTTCATTCCTGAGGATCTCTGTTAATAGTTTGGTGTCTTCCAGAACAGTTCCAAGGTGTATATAAACATGTTTTTTATATAATTGGGACTCTTGTTATACATTGTTACAATTTGCTTTTTTCCACTGCTGAGCGTATTTCAGACAAAACTGTACATCCAAAATAATGCTTCAGTGACTGTCCTTATGTACACACAGACATTTTTCTAGGACAGATTTCCAGAGGTAGAATCACTGCGTCAGTGGTTAAGTGCATTTAAAATTTGTTCAGTACTGCCGTATTCCCCCCAGAAACTCCCAGTTGACATTCTTTCTGACTGCCACAAAAAGTGAATGCCTTCCTTAACTGTATTCAGTAAAAATAAGATGTCCAGAACAAGACAGATACTTTTTTTGCATCATGAGTCCAGGACAGGGCTATAAGCCCTGCACATCTGTCCTGGAACAGAGACTTTCCCTGTCGTAGCAGCTTGCCTTCTGAGTGTCGCTCTCACCTCACAGGACCTGCTCATCCCACATGGGAGCTTCAGGCTTAAAGTGGGCTCTCCTTCAGGTGTGTGTGTGTGTGTGTGTGTTTTTTTAATCATTTATCCTTTGTATTTCTTTTAATTATCTTTTTGAAATTGACAGATGAAGCTCAGGCATAAATAGGACAGTTGAGGTTAGTTCATGCTGTAGACAAGGAAAATTGAGCAACTTTTTCTTCCCAGCTGGTTCTCCCGTTCTCTTAACAATAAATTCTTTTTCTTTCCAAGGTTAATACCTTGATGCAAAGGTCAGCTCCAAAAGAAGGGTTAATTCAGTTTAAAAACAAAACCAATACTAAGCTAGGAAATGTAAAGCCCAAAATTTCCCTTCAGAGACAGAAAATTTCTCTGGTAACAGTTGAGCTTTTCTTTATAAAGAAAATCTTGACCTAAATTTTGTCATTTATTGTATAACTGCAGACGTCAGCCAAGCTGTCCAGACCAGTAGTGGCTCAGCAAGCACATAGGTAGGAGGTCCCTTTTGGCAGCCTCATAGGTCTACTAGCCTCAGCAAATTATCACAAATTCTTAAATTTTCTAAAAGAGTGATTAAACCAAAAAAAAAAAAACATTGCCACTGAGTCGATTCCAATTCAGAGTGACCCTATAGCCAGTAAAACTGCCCCATAGAGTTTCCAAAGCTATTATCTTTATGGAAGCAAACTGCCACATTTTTCTCCCAAGGAGTGGCTGGTGGGTTCGAACCACCAACCTTTCGTTTAGCAGCCTAACGTTTAACCACTACACTACCAGTGCTCCTTAAAAGAATGATTAGAAGGAAGCAAAACTGAGGGCCTGTAATCAGAATCTTTAGATCTCATATTATCAGTCTGCCTCTTAAATATTATCTCACTGGATGATCATCTTGTGGAGCTGGACTTCGAGAGGATTCTCTAGCCATTTATATCTTGCAGTTCCCTTCTCATCAAGGAGAAGCTGACCAGGCCAGGCTTTAACCTCTTCAGATCACCCTCCCTAGAAAATACAGAACCCACACAGGTCTGTTAGGACTATGATAGAACCCTGTCTCACTTCCTCCTGATAACCCTCAGCTTGTCACAAAGCAGTTCATTTCGAAATGTTACCGGAATAATGTTCTTGCCTCTCACTGGTCAAGTATGAACAGGTAAGGCACGCAGAATTTTCCACACGAGCAAAGCTTTATGGCTCACAAGTGGAGACGAAGAGGGCCTAGAGCAACATTTACTCCCGTCTCACAGAACAAAAGATGGGCCTGGGTTTATAAAAGTTCTTGGGCAGGAAGAGATTCATGTTTGTTCATAGACACAGGTGGGGATATGTTAACTATAGTGCGGGTGCAGCAGCTTTCTAAAATGGCTCCTGTCCAAGAGGCCTCTGGGATTTGTAGCCATTGTTATTATGGGGTGTCGCACCTGCACAGTGTCTCTCTCCCCAAGTTCGATTCCCAGCTGCTGCTGCTGCCCCTCACTGCCTCTCATGGAAGGTCACACAGCGGTCAAAGGTGGATGTTCTGCGCGTGTCCCTGTGGTTGATTTTATCCAGCTGCTTCTGTAAGACAACATTAAAGAAGTTTGTGGGGTTTTTTTTTCTGATACTCTCCCCCATTGTTCTGGGGAACCGCTTTGTTTTTGTACCCTGGCCCATTTCTTGTTACTTTGTAGATTTGGGGGCCTTCTGTTCCCTGTTGAAACCCTGGTGGCATAGTGGTTAAGCGCTACAGCTGTTAACCAAGAGGTCAGCCGTTCGAATCCACCAGGCGCTCCTTGGAAACTCTACAGGGCAGTTCTACTCTGTCCTATAGGGTCGCAATGAGTTGGAATCGACTCAACGGCAGTGGGTTTGGTTTTTTTGAGTTCAGTTCCCTGTTTTAGAAAGACCTTCAGTGCTGTACTTTCTCTCTAAGGAGACTTTCTCTGAGTCACCTGACCAACATGTAGGACATAGATTTTAGCATCTAACTCCCCTTTTATCTTCCTCATTACCTACTGGTGCCTTTTCTCTTCATTCTGTCTATGGCCTGCCTTCCCACACTACATTCTTCCATGGAAATTCCCTGGTTGCTACCTTTGATAACAAGTGAGGCTTTTCACTTGATCCCACAGGGACTTCTCCCCAGGCAGCACTCTGCCAAGAGCCTCAATTCCTAGGCTAATTCACATGCATATTCCAACAAGTTCCTGCTAATGTAACCCATTGTTGAATTCCAACTCATAGCCACTCTATAGGGCAGAGTAGAACTGTCCCATAGGATTTCCAAGGCTGTTTTTTTTAATCTTCAGCCACATCTTTTCTTCCATGGAGCGTCAGTCCTCAGTCACTGACCTTTAACTTAGCAGCCAAACACCTAACCGCTGCCCTACCAGGGCTCCTTGCTAATGATACCAAAAGCCAAACCTATTGCCATCAAGTCGGTTCCTCATAGCAACCCTATAAGACCGAGTAGAATTGCCCCATTTGATTTCCAAGGAGCAGCTGGTGGATTCAAACTGCCTACCTTTTGTTTAGCAAGAGAGCTCTTAACCACTGCACCACCAGTGGTCCAGTGAAGTATATAGTATTCATCTACAGAGCTGGCTGCTCCCAAACCTAGAATGTTAAATTTCCCTAAGCTATTAAATGCCTTAGAATTGTGTCGTCCTATATATAATGTGAGCCATATATATAATTAAAAAATTTCTACTAACTACAATTAAAAACATTAAACGAAACAGGTGATATTGTAATGTTTTCTTTAACTCTATATAAAAAATATTTCACATATAAACATTATTTTAAAAACTTGAAGTGTTCTTTTTTTATATGAAGTCTTCAAAATCCAGTGTGTATTTTACACTTATAGCACATCTCATTTCAGACTAGCTGCTGTCCTGGGCAGTGCGGCTCTGGGAAACTCTGGTGACTCAGATCTCAATATGGAACATACACGGGGGGGTGGGGGGGGGGCGGGGGGGCGGAACCCTCCTCAAAACCCAAAGCCAAACCTGTTGCCGTTGAGTTGGTTCCGACTCACAGCGACCCTATAGGACAGAGTAGAACTGCCCCACAGAGTTTCCAAGGACTGCCTGGTAGATTCAAACTACCGACCTTTTGGTTAGCAGCTGTAGCATTTAACCACTACGCCACTAGGGTTTCCTAACCCTCTTTAGGCTCTTTATACTATTTACTTACAGAGATCTGGGTTTTTGTTTTCCTTCAGGTTCAAGTTTTTAATTTTGGCAGCATTTAGGGTGGGCTCCATTCTCAGAAATTGTCAGTTTTTTTCATTGCTGTTAAGTCAATTCCAAACTCAGGGTGACCCCTTGTGTGCGGAGTAGAACTACTCCATAGGGTTTTCAAGGCTGTGACTTTTCAGAAGCAGATCACCAGGCCTGTCTTCCAAGACACCTCTGGGTGGGTCCGAACCACCCACCTTTCGGCTAGTAGTGGAGCACTTAACCATCTGTGCCACCCAGGGGCTCCTGCCACCAGGCATATGGTTTTTAATTTCTTGGCACATATGATAACTCATTTCTCTCTCTTAACTTGAGTCCCAGAAAGATAATCTTTAATATTGAAATGCTTATATTTTTCAAATCAAGATTTATGCACATTTTTATTTCCAAAAAACCAAAACCAGATCCATTGTTGTCGAATCAAATTCCAGCTTGTAGTGACCCTATAGGACAGAGTAGAACTGCCCCATAGGGTTTCCAAAGCTGTAAATCTTTACAGAAATTGTCACAGCTTTCTCCTGTGGAGCAGCTAGTGGGTTTGAACCATTGACCTTTCAGTTAGCAACCAAGCATTTAACCACTGCATCACCAGGGCTCCTGGAAATTTTTATTCAGGCGTCTAAAATGTTCTGTGCACGTGTCGCCCGGTATGACTTTGCATCCTGGAAAGCCGGGATTTACAGTGGCACTGCCAAAGTTCCACACAGAGAAACGTCTGTCTGTGCAGCCAAGGGGCACCAGCGCATCGAGAGGATTTAACTGTGATGTCGTGTTCTGAAAGACACAATAACCAGAAAGTACAGCTTTCTGAAGAGAGGACCTGAGAAGGCTGGGGGCACTTGAAATGCAACGAGAGATGCTCGCTTAGCTTGGGGAAGAGAAGACTAAGGGGATCATGGAAACTATTCTTAAATTTCTGCAGAACTACCAACCAGGGAGGGGATTACATGTGTCCTGAGTGGATCTAGAGGGTAAAAGCCCCACTGAGTAAAGGCTACAAAGACAGGCAGATCTTAGATTCTACACAGAGAAGACCTTGACCGTGATACTTTGTCCAAATGGAAATATGCTACCCAAAAAATAATGCCTCTCTTTTCATGGTAGAGTATCGCAGGAGGCAGGGTGGCCATTTATCCGGGATGGTTCCGAGGGAACCCAGGCATCAGATAGATCCTGTGTATCACCCAATTCTGAGAATCTATCCTAGTGTCACTTTTCTTTTTTGCCCTTTTCGTATAGCTAGAACAACAGAGGCAGCAGTTGCTTACGGAACGCCAGAACTTCCACATGGAACAGCTTAAATACGCAGAATTACGAGCCAGACAGCAAATGGAACAGCAGCAGCATGGGCAAAACCCTCAGCAGGCACACCAGCATTCAGGAGGACCTGGCCTGGCCCCACTTGGAGCAGCAGGGCACCCCGGCATGATGCCTCATCAGCAGCCACCTCCCTACCCTCTGATGCACCACCAGATGCCGCCGCCTCATCCACCCCAGCCAGGTGAGAGGAAGCGTCTGCTTGTGGAGAAGGCTTGTGATTGTCCCTGGGGCACAGAGCATCAGAGGATGTTTTCTGATGGACTGTTCAAAATGTCAGCTTTCATCTAGGAAGTCTGTAGGCAAGTGAGAGCTGGTGTTAGCCATCACCACATAAAGCCTGCTATGTTCTCTTTGCACGTGCCCTTTGCTTGTATCAGTCAGTGTCCAAATGGGCGATATATCCCCCCCCAAAAAACCAAGTCCACTTCTGTCAAGTCAATTCCGACTCAGCTATCCTATAGGAGAGAGTAGAACTGCCCCATAGGGTTTCTAAGAAGTGGCCGACCTTTTGGTTGGCCCTTGAGCTCCTAACCAGTACACCACCAGGGCTCCCAAATATATCCCAGAGTTCCTTAAAATTCATGTTTGTATGCAGCACACTTTATATTAACTTCTTATCGACGTTTTCGAAGACGTAACAGAAAAAACCAAACTCATTGCCATCAGGCCAATTCCGACTCATAGCGACCATACAGGACAGAGGATAACTGCCCCATAGGGTTTCCAAGGAACGCCTGGTGGATTCGAACTGCCAACCTTTTGGTTATACTACAGTGAACCCTCATGACCCAGCTTCAGTAGCCATCACCTTTTAACTTTTCATTATGGAAATCTACAACCATAGACAATAGTAAAGAGAATAGTATGATAATCCCCCGTGTACCTATTGCCCACCTTCAAAATTATTGACGTTTTTGCCAATCTTATTTTATCTGTTACTCCTCACTTTGGGGAAGGGGATAAACTTCAAAATGTTTTCTTAACAGATGCAAATCTTATTCTTTAACAACAGGTTGGCTGCTAACCAAAAGGTCAGCAGTTCGACAACACCAGCTGCTCCTTGGAAACCCTGGGGGGTAGTTCTACCCCGTCCTATAGGGTAGCTAGGAATTGGAGTCAACTTAACGGCAGTGGGTTTATCATTATACCCAACAAAATTAACTATAACTTCTGGTATCAGTTAAATATCTTTGAATGCTTGGTTGGTTTGAGTCAGTATTGAAATGAAATCCACACATTACATTTGTTGATATGTCCCTTAAATCTCTTCTAATGTGTCACAACAGTTCACCATCCTTTTTTTTAAATACTGTTTGTGTGTTGAAGACACTAGAAGCCTCCACACTGGCTGTGCCTGATTGTGTATTCCAGATGGATTATGTCATTCCACATATCTTTCTCTCCAGCTCCCTGCACCCCACTTTCCATAAAATAGAGGATTGCTCTGGATATTTCATCAGGTTCTGGTTAACTTTTGTTGACCAGCATTCTTCTCTGTAATGTCACTTGTCCCTTCTTGTGATACTAAGGTTGCTCATTTGTTCCAGTGTTGTGATGCTGATCTGTCCATTACAGAATTTCCCGTCAGACTTCGCCTGATGATTTTAGCTGCTGTGGGTAATTGTTGCCTGGATAGTTATTTCATTAGGGTTGCAGGATGATGATTTTTTAAATTTATTACCTCTTTCACATTTATTGGCAGTAATTCTTTTATTTAAAAAAAAAAAAAACTTTCCTGCAGTAATCATTTATCCTGAAAATCAGTCCATACAGAAAAGGCTGGATAAGTGCCTGCTTCTTTACCTTTATTTATCTGTTATCTGAAAAATGGTTGTTACCTTCCAGTATCCAAAAGTGATCAATGAGGGTTTTTCCCTTTTTTTTGTTGTTGTTGTAGTGGTTGCGTGTTTTTTATGTTTATGTTAGTGCTGTAAATTTATATGTTTTTGCATATTTGATGTGTTTCAATTTATTATGGACATTTTTGGTGCTCAGCGTGTCCCATCTTTAGCTGATAGGAGTCTCTCAAGTTAGCTCCTGTTCACTACATCTTAACCAGCTTGAAAGTTAAACTTATAATCCTTTCAGACTTCACTACCAACATCATCAACACCTAAAGTATACCTTTAATTCCAACTTGTTGTTACAGTCCTTCTCTTCTTCTAGGGCAGTATATAGAGGTGTGTGCTAACTGCCCAATTATGTTGTTCTTATCCTATAAAATTTTTATGATTTAGTAATCATAACAGTTGGTTAATGTACCGAGTACCTAAGCAAAGTCTAAGCTAGTGCTCCTTGATGTGGAATACAGGTGCTCTGGCCGAAGCACATAAAGCTAAGCTAACTATAAAGAGACCTTTGGGAGCCTGACCTCAGTTGACCTAATTTCCTCAACGGACACATTTTCTATGAAGATCTCCTCATGGAAATAACTGGGCATGTTTGCCTAAGGAAGCCATGATTGAATATAAAACGATAATCTAAAACTTGTATAATCAACATAAATCTTTTATTCACAGCCTAAAACATGTTTTAGGTAATGGTTTTTATTGGCTTTGCCCAAAAACTGGGCTAGGTTGACTTTGATTAGGGCATATTCATTTTCTCACACACACACAACTATAAACTTGTAGTTGTGGGACTTAGTACCGTCATCAGATTTGCCACCTGATCTAAGTGATGTTTTGGATATAGTCTTAGAAATATGCCATGCTCAGGACACAGGACACTTTATTCCTCAGTCCTTTCTATCCAGTTGAAAGGATCTTAAATTCTCTATATGGAGTCTGATTGTCTCCAAAGTTATGCTTTCGAAAGATAGAAATGTTTCACAGGTGCCGATCACAAAGTAATTTCTCAGAAACAGTTATTTTAAGATTCAATTCCTGATGCTATTGGGATATGTTGAAGGAGAAGTTCACTGTGGCTACTTGTGTTTGGTTTGTGATGATGTTAAAGCATAATCATTCAAAGAGAACTTCTGAGGAGCACTAACATCTGTTTAACTTGTTGTAAAAGATGGGCAGAGAGATGCTCTGCCTTCTTCCCAAAGTTACAGGTGTTTGTGTGCCAGACTCTTCACCCACTTTGCTTCATTTACGTCTCATTATCCTTACTTTACAGGTGAAGACCTGATGCAGGGCAAGGCCTCCTAGCCTAGCTGCTTGGTGGAGACACCGAGCTCCATCCGATTGCAAAGTGAGGCTGATGCCACAATGCCAACTCGGACATAGCTGTTTCCTTAGTGAGGCTGTGCCAGTAAACTTAAGTTCATAAAATAGTCTTTAGAAGAGAAATAGGTTATCTGTCTTTTTGGTTTCTCACAGAAATAGGTTTTCCTAAAGTGAATTTGTAAAGGAAAAGATCCAATTGGTGAGAATGTTTTTTTTAATCTGTGACAAGATATTCTCTTTGGTATTTTTTTATTGAAGTATAATAATGTCCATATGAAAAAAACGTACAAATCATAAGCAGTTAGCCTGGTGAATCTTAAGAAAATATACCTGTGTAACCAGCACCCAGGAGCCCCCATCATATCCTTCCTAATTCCCTCCCTCCCCCGGGTGATGACTATCTCCATGTCTAACACTGTAGGCTAGTTGTGACTGGTTTTGAATGTTGTCTACAAGGAATCGGTGATTTTTGTGAGTCTGGCTTCTTTCATTCAACACTGTGTATGGGAGATGCACCCTTACTGTTGTGAGTGGTTAGAGATTGGTTTTTTCTTTGTTGTACAGTGCTCCGTTGTATGGCCCTACCACAGTTTATTAGTCCATACTCTGTGGATGGAAGCTGATTGGTTTTTAGGTTTTAATTATGAAGTGTTAGTACTACCGTGAATATGCATGTGCACGTCTTTTGGTAGACATCTGCTTACATTTCTGTTGAGTGTGCCTCTAGGAGTAGAATTGGATATGTACCTAGGAATGGTCCACAAGACATGTCTATTTTCACGTTAATGGATGCTGCCAAAATTTTTCCAAAATGATCCTGCCAATTTATACTCTCTTTAGCAGTTTGTGAGAGTCCTGGCAGCTGAAGGTAATCATTTCTCATGATTGGCCCTTTTGTGCCGTTGCTTTGAAGTTCAAATATAAAGTTAAATCAACTGTGTTACAGAGTAAAATAAAGAACAATAATGAATTAAATTCACTATTTAACAGTTACCTTAATGTCACTGGTTCAGGAAAAGCTAGTTGTAAAAGGTAAGTCTGGTCTACCATGTTCTAGAGTTCAGGTAAAGGGAATCCTTTAGATGAGAGCAGATGAGGTAGTCTGTAGAGTTTTGGTTGAAGACTGGCTTTAGTCTCTGATTTGCCACAGATCTAAGAGCAGAAGGAGCCCTGGTAGTGCAATGGTTAAGTGCACTGCTGTTAACCGAAAGGTCAGCAGTTTGAACCTGCCAGCCACTCATTTGAGAAAAATGTGGCAGTCCGCTTCTGTAAAGATTATAGCCTTGGAAACCTAATGGGGCAGTTCTGCTCTGTCCTGTAGGGTCACTGTGAGTCTAAATTGACTCAGTGGCAGTAGGTTTTTGGTAAGAGCAGAACTATGAGCAGTGGTCCTTCTAGTTAATGTTTTTTATGTTCACGAAAAATTAATAGGGCATGTATGACGTTTACATTAGAGCTGAGGATAATTATTTGGGTCAGTTGGTTAGCTTTTGGTTTTTGGCTAGAATTTATAGTTTGTGAAGTGGGGAGGGAATCAGCCTCTGAAAGCCAGCAGGGTTGGGGAAGTAGTAGGAAGGGGGTCAGAGTGATTAATTTGTCCAGGTTCTAGCTTCTTAGAATTTATGTAATTGTATATACAAGTGACATGAAATCTTTTCTCAGCATAACTGGCAGCAGTTAGTGGTAGAGCCTATTAACATAGGAGCTTAATGCCTTGAACCCAGTGGGCGGTTTGCCACACAGCAGAGTGGCTCTTCTAAAGTGCCACCTGTATATGTTCCATTTGCTTTGCACCTCTGCCTCTGCAGTCTAGTGTCCCCTCCACCCCTACCACCTTTACTTAATAGAAATGCTTAGAGTTTTTGTGTAGAGAATAGTGTCTGTGAGCATCTCTCTCTCTCCCTCAGCTTGTAGCATTTGGTCCTACTACTAATTCACCCAGGAACTCAAGCTTTTGTTAGGTACCCCACCCCCACCCCCACCCCCCGAAGTGTCCCTAGTTTGTTTGTTCCTACACAACAAAAGGCAAAAGAAGTATCTATAGTAGAACATTTCTGGTTTAATTTGGCAAATGGAAACTGGAGATTGGCCACATTCCTTTTTAGACCACCCTTAGGTTTTGTTGGTCTTTGATAAAATACATGGCACTGCGCTTCATCCCTTTTCATTTAAACTGTGAAAGAGTGCAGTTTCATGAAATGGTTCTTAAATTAAAGCCTTCCTAGTTCTCCCTGTGAGGCTGCCATTCCAGATGGCAGAAGATGAGTAGTCACAGTCACAACAAGTTCTTGAGCACATGTCGTGTGTCAGGCATCATGTCAAGTTCAAGGGCATACTCTTCAGTCCTCCCTCCTTAGAGAAGGGGAAAGGAGGCGAAGTGCCTTCTAGTAATTGAATATTTCAGATGACTGATGCTTACCCGTTAAAATTTCAGCATTTTTGTTTATGTAAATAAATTTTATGGAACATTTTCTAAAATGGATTATATTCTTCCAGTTTTCATAATAGAATACTCCAAACATATTTTAACCCATTCTTCATGGTTCAAGATTATCGTTATGAATCTCACACCAAATTTTCCCTGAAGTGTCCACTTGTTAAAGATTTTATCTATTCTCCCTATTCCCTATTGGATAGTCTCAGTTCCTATGCCTGCTTTGCCTCTAGCGCACCCTACCTTGCCTTCTCATTTGCTAAATCTGATTTAGCGTTGAAAACGATATTACCACATGATGACCTGATGTGGTTTCTTAGACATAAAGCAAGCCTTAGTACTTGGAGTTTTATCAACCCTGGGGTCAAGCTTTTTAATGCACTGCTTCTCCCTCGGTTCCAGTGGGCATCAAGATAAACGGCACCTGGTCACATGAAGGCTGGTGCTAATGCCAATGAACTTGTTAGTATTTTAGGGAGTAAGAAAGCATGTCTAGAGAACAAGGAAGATATGTGCCTTATTGGACTCCCCACTCCTGTTGGGGTAGGTGGTACCTTCTGTTGGGGTAAATGGTATCGCCTTTTTTTTACCTTCCCTTCTTTTAATTATTTTGTTAACACTGGTTTGTTTGGTCCATTTAACCAGGCTTATTTTAAAATGGGAATTTTTCTCATTTCCTTCAGTTACGACAAAGCCATGCCATGGTAACACTGGTGTAGCTCTCACTGTCAGGTTGTTACTAGTTATCAGATTCCTGGTCAGTCCCAGGAAGTTTTCTCATGAGTTTTATATTCTCTTTGACATTTGATACAACCTTTGGAAAACCACTGAGCCTTCGTGTCAAGATTGCCAAGTTGATAGCAGTGCTTCTCATTATCCATTGGCTATATGAGGAGGGTCTGGCTCATTAGCTTATAAAGCCCTTGACTAATGGCTCAGACATTTTTTAATTGGCTCATTGTAATTGCAAATGATTTGAATTAGCATATGGTAATAACTTGCTTTAATCTTAGGAGTTACATTTCTCAACTCTTCAGGATTATTAACTGCTGTACTAACCCATTCATTGGTCTGTGAAGGGGACAGATAGAGGATTGTTCTCAAGCAACCCTCTCTTGCTAAAACTGGCACAGCCTGGTTTGTGGGGATGGCCGCACATGGAGTGTAACCTCAGCCTCTGCTGGTCTTAGAATGGATCAGAAGAGGCTCAGGACTCAGGACCACAGAGCTACCACTGCCTCTAGTATTTCACCAACAAACTGGGCTAAGTAGGTTTTATCGGCTCAGCAGAAACCTAATTATCATTTTCTTCTGAGGAAATATTCTAAGGCTCTGGCTCTTAGCATCTATAAACACTGAGCACCTGCTCTGTTCTGGATTCTGTGCCAATGCCAAGGATGCAAAGCCAAGTAAGAACATGACCTGTTCCCTCAAAGATCTCCCAGGAGAATGTGGAGACAACATCCAACTTATGGTACCATAAACATAAGGTTGGCACAGATGCTACAGGGGAATAGAGACAAAAGTGCATTCACAGGTATCGAGGCTCAGGAGGAGATGATGGGTCCCTCAGGAGGAAGAACAGGGCATATAAAATGGAAAGCCAGATTATTCTCCAAATATTTCTTCGGCACCTACTATATGCCAGGCGTTGCAGTTGACACTGGGCAAGGCTAAAGAGATCGGCTCTGCCCTCAAGGAGCTTGTAGTCTGGCATGAAAACTGATAGAATACAGTTACTATTACATAGGAAAAAAGATACCTGGGGAGGGCATCAGGAAGGTTTCATATTAGCTAAGACTTGAGAGTGAGTAAGAATTTGCCAAGTAGTTAAGTAAATAATATGTTGATGTTGTTCCACGCTGTCTCGTTACATATATCGCATTATTTATTTTTTTATTGTAATTTAGATGATGGTTTACAGAACAAACTAGTTTCTCATTAAACAGTTAGTGCACATATTGTTTTATGAGATTGGTTAACAACTCCATGACATGTCATCATTGCCCCTTCTTGGCCTTGGGTTCCCTATTACCAGCTTTCCTGTTCCCTCTTGGCTTCTATTCGTTGTCCCTGGGCTGGTGTGCCCCTTTCATCTCGTTTTGTTTTTTGGGCCTGTCCAGTCTTTGGCTGAAGGGTGAACATCAGAAGTGGCTTCATTACTGAGCTGAAAGGCTGTCCAGGGGCTGTATTCTCAGGGTTTCTCCAGTCTTTGTCAGGCCAGCACGTCTGGCCTTTCTTTTTGTTTTACATTTTTTTCCAGCTCTGTCTAAGACCCTCTGTTGTGATCCCTGTCAGAGCAGTCAGTGGTGGTAACTGGGCATCATCTAGTTGTACTGGACTCAGCCTGGTGGAGGCCGTGGTAGATGTGGTTCTCTTTCCCTTATGTCTTTAGTTTTCTTCATTATTCCTCTCTCCCGAAGGGGTGAGACCAGTGTAGTATCCTAGATTGCAGCTCACAGGCTTTTAAGATCCCAAACATTACTCACCAAAGTAGAATGTAGAACATTTTCTTTATAAACTATATTATGCCAACTGAGCTAGACGTTTCCTGAGGCCGTGGTCCTCACAACCCTCAGCCCAGCAGTTCGGTCCCTCGGATTTTAGATGTGTCTGTGGAGCTTCCATGACCTTGCCTTGTACAAGTTGTGCTGGCTTCCCCAGTACTGTGCACTGTCTTACTCTTCACCAAATTCACTGCTTATCTATTGTCTATTAAGTGTTTTTCCAGCCATACCCCTCCCCTCCCTCATTACCATCCAAGGTTGCTTCTTTTCTTGTGTAAACCTTTTCATGAGTTCTTATAGTAACTGTCTCATACAATATTTGTCCTTTTGTGATTGACTTATTTCACTCATCATAATGTCCTCCAGATTCATCCGTGTTATGAGATGCTTCACAGATTCTTGTTCTTTATCATTGCATGATACTCCATTGTGTGTATACATCATAGTTTATCCATTCATCTGTTGACAGGCATCTAGGTTGCTGATATCTTTTTGCTGTTGTGAACAGTGCTGCAGTGAACATGGGTGTGCGTATGTCTATTCATGTGCCAACTCTATTCTCTAGGATATATTCCTGGGAGTGGGATTGCTGGATCATATGGTATTTCTATTTCTAGCTTTCTAAGGAAGCAACATATTGTTTTCCAAAATGGTTATATCATTTTACATTCCCACTAGCAGTGCATAAGAGTTCCGATCTCCCTGCAGCCTCTCCAACGTTTATTTCCTATTCTTTTGATTCTATCACCTCGTTTTTAATCTTCACAAAAACTTTCTGAAGTAGGTAGGCCCTGTTATTCCCATTTTACAGATGACGAACCTGTGGTACAGAATGATTAGTAACTTGCCCCACGTGACACAGTAGTGGCAGACCTAGGATGTCTACCCAGATGGTTTGGCCTGTGAGTCTCTGAAGTGAAGGAAGTGTGCTGTAGGCAGAGAAAAGCTTGTGGACAGGCACTGCGTGCTTCGGGAACCACTAAAGCAGGAAAAAACATTGCCGTTGAATCGATTCCGACTCATAGTGACTCTATAGGATAGAGTAGAACTGTTCCATAGGGCTTCCAAGGCTGTACATCTTTACCGAAGGAGACTGCCGTGCCTTTCTCCTGCGGAGCACCTGGTGGATTCAAATTGCCGCCCTTTCTGTTAACACTGTGCCATCAGGGCTCCTCTTGGGGAACCACTAGCCATTTATTCCTTCTGGAGCATGCTGTATAGGCAGGACAAGGCCGAAGCTGAGAGGAGAAGGTGGGGGGGCGGTCCTAGGGCCAAGTCATGTAAGATCCGTGTACATCTTATAAACACGTTGGATTTTTAACTTTCTGATGATGAGCTGTGGACGGATTATTAACCAAGGATATATGATCATACCTGTTAGAAGGTTCATTCTTGCTGCATTGGTGCAAGCACTGAAGATTGAGAGCAGAGGGAGAAGACTGAGGGCAGCGATAAGATGACTGCAGTAGCCTAGGGAGAGAGAGACCTGAGGGGCCGCGCTGAGGCCGTAAATCTGGGATGGGTTCTTTTGTGTCTGGCCCCACCCCCACCCCACCCCCCACATTCTAGGGGAGCTTGGGCTGCATTAGAGAGTGATGCTGGGCAATAATTCAGGGGGCAGTGAGGTTTAGGAGCAACAGGGTTAGAAACCTCAGTCAGCAAGCCACCCAATTGTAAAGAAGGTGGTCAAGAGGATAGTTTGGGCACAAGCACAAGGTTGTGTCAGGAATACCCTGGAGTATAGATGGGACCTGAAGCTCTGCGAGCGCCAAGAGTGGGGAGTGTAACTTCTCCATGAGGTTCAGAATTGGAATTTTAAAGGAGTTGTTGGAAGGAGCCTTGGTTTCATACATGAGTAACTTTAGGCCCCAGAAGGCCAGAGAACTTGCCCAGGGTCACATAGCTGGCAAGGGCACATCTTGACCTAGAACCCAGGTCTCCAGCCACTGCACAAGGTGTTCCTCCACCATACACTGGGCCACAGTATGCGTGACAGCACAGGGTGGCCTGGGTGGTAACTGTTGCTTCCTGAGGTAACTTACTCAAGCAGAGGGGAGAGCTTCTCATTGCTAGGGGTCTCTGTTAAGGCCTTGGCACATGTCTAAAGCAAGATTACCTAACAGTGAGTTAAGTTAAAAGGAAATGACAGCCATCTAGTATGTAAGTGCGTAGTGTAAGCTCCGGGCCTTCTTAGTAAATGAGGTACTGTTGTGTACTTCTGCCTCATGAATCTAGAGCGAGCTCTGCTGGGTTGGGGAGGGGGGCGTTGCATGTGTCTGTGTTTGTGAAAAGCAGAGGGAAAAGGAAATACTGGTTTAAATGTCATCATGCTTTCCTCACTGTTGACAGTATAAGAATTTTTGCAGGTGCCCAGGAGATCAAAATAGGAATTGGTCTGATTTGAGAAATCAGACGTGGTAGAGATGACATTCTAGTGATAAAACTAGAACAGTTTGCCTTGGTCGGTGAAATATTGGGTCTTCGAGGGTATTTCAACCAAGACTTCGGGCACTCAACTTAAGCCCCCCGGTTACACCCACGTACACAACCCTACCTGTGGGAAATAGTACTCAGGAAAGGGTTACAACCAGTGTCGTTTCCCAACCCACCCTCTGGTCTCACAGCCCCATGCTGAAAAGGGAGAAGGATTAGCCCGTCGAATCAGCCAACTTTTTATTATCTGCAGTGCTTTGGCCCTGCTTGCATCGTGTCATGACAAGGCTGCCATGCCACTTTCCAGAGTACCAGGTTACTCTTACAAAGAGAGCAGTGAGGGCCTAGTTCTCAACAAAGAACGTCTGTCACAGGAGCCTCCAGGAAGCTGCTGTGGGGAAGGAGCAGTCTCTGAGGAGTCCAGGCTTCCCCTCACGTGGCCCTGATTGTATTGCTTCCGTTCTTCTGGGGATTCAGCCAGAGGATGTGCTGTGGACAGTTAGAAACAGACTGATGAAATGTGCCCAGGATTGGAATTTCAGAGATTCCCTTTCCTAGATCCATTTTCTTTTCCCATCTGCCTCTCCCATCCCAGGATTGTTTTTAGGCAGGACAGGCATAATGCTTTAGTAAAAGATCTAAAAAACTTGAGAGAGTGTGAGGGATTTTTCCACTAGGCTAAACCTAATTTTAGCAACCCTTTCCATTTTTCCAGCTTCAGATGCCTGCTGTTAAAAAAAAAAAAAAAAAAACAGCTTGTATGTAGGTCAGACTCCCACCATTTTATGCTTTGATACTGCTGTTTTGAAGCCGTCTTGCTCTCGCCCTCTCTCTCTTACCTTCCTCCTCTCCCTCTCTACCAGGGAAAGAAATAACCTGAGTATTTGTCTTGTTCTTTGGTGCTTTTGTTTTTAATGGAAACACAGTCAACACACACACCCTTCATTTTACTTGACAAGGCTTGCTCCTATATATTTTAGGCTTGTGTGGGACAGACTTCTTGATCAGCAGGAAGAATTGGTGGGAATGCTCTCAGACATTGTCACCCATTTAAAAGTGGTGAGGCCTATCTATCAGACACCAAAAGAACCACAACGATGTTTAGATTTCAAAAGGCCAGGGCTTGCTTTATAAAAAGTTGATTGTGTCCTCTCCCTAGTCCTCTTCAGCTCTACCCCATTTTAAATTTGATCCTTAGAAATCACCTTTTCCGATGGGAGTGATATTCATTGAAGAATGTTGGTGTAGAGGAAGAGAATGGGTCTCAGGGTCAGACAGACCTGGGTTTGAATCCCAGCTCAGTCTCTTGCTCCTTGTGACCTGAGGTTTAATTTCCTAGTCTCGAAACTGAGACCTTACAATCTCACATCTTCCTAACAACCTGGTAGTTCGGTGAGATAACTTTTCATGTTGCCTGGCAAAATGGCAGGCCCTAAGTCAACAGAATTCCTGTCTCATTTCATGTGTATTCTCTGAAACCACGACTGCCCTAGGTATGCCAGTGCAGTGAGTCGGGTATTGGGTAACAGGTTACCTCTGGACAGTACAGAAGCGCCACTCACTCTTGGACAGCCCCGTTGCTTTCCTGAGATGTGTTTGTCTGTGAAGAAGTAGATGATTTCTCCTCTGGTCCTTCTTTTTTTTGCTGCCACTTCTCTCAAGGAACCATTGTCTTTTCATACCCTGAACACTCATACTCTAGTGGCTTTATGGTCCTGTTTGTGACTGGGGGAATAGAGGAACTTGGTTTTTTCAGAGGACTTCAGAATCTATAATAAGAGAAAGGAAAGGTTTTTCCCAGCTACTGGGCTTATAGCCTTGACAAACCCTGGGCTGTCCTCTCTCAGCGTGTTGCCATAAAGATGTAGGGAAATAGGTAAATAGGCCACTGCCACTGAGCAGGTAGCTTTGGAGGTAACACTGCCCGCCTGACAGCAAGAGTCCCATGGGCTCATCCCAGTGCATGATGGTCAGCTGTCACCTCATGGGTCTATGTTGATCTGTCCTGGTGCTCTTTGCCAGATTGTTTCTGGAATGTCTCGTTTCTCTGCTGAAACGTACATTCTCAGCTGGTTAGAATTGTTTCTCTTCAGAGCTAGGAGTGGAGTGAATAGTCATTAGTTTGGTGGGAGCAAGGTTTCATCACTTAGTCTCAAGCCTCACCTGGAAAAGGGCTGGACTTCTCTCCAGACCAGACGTTGATACGAAGGGGTGTACAGTGGTTAAAGGCATCATCTTTGAAACGGGAATACCTAGGTCAGTTTTGGATTTACATGCTTTTTGACCTTGGCTGAGTTACTCAATCTTTGTGTACTTCCCTTTCCTCCTCATAGATAACAACAGTGCCTGATTCATAGTGTTGTTATGGGGATTGAATGCCTTAACCATTTGTAAAACTTTTAAGTGTCTAGAATATAGTAGGTATGTATCAATTTCCTGAGGGTGCCATAACAAATTACCCCAAACTTGGAGCTTAAAACAACAGGAATTTATTCTCTTACAATTTTGGAGGCCAGGGAGTCTGATATCCCTCTCAGGGCTCTAGGGAAGGATCTGTTCCTTGCTTCTTCCAGGTCCTGCTGGTGGCTGGTGGTATTCCTTGGCTTGTGGCCACATCTCTTTTTGTTTCATCTTCACATTACTGTCTCCTTTCTGTGACTTCTCCTTCTGTCCCTTAGAAGGACACTTGTTGTCGGATTTAGGACTCACCCATGTAGTCCAGGATCATCTTCTCAGCTCAAGAGCCCTAACTTAATTATACCTACAAAGACTCTCTTGTCAAATATGGCCATGTTCACAGGCTCCAGGGATTAGGACTTAGACTACCTCTCCTTTTGGGGACCACTGTTTAGTCTACTACGAGGTGCTAAAATTAGTAATTGTTAAAAAAATTAATATTTCAGGATGCAGAGTAGTCTCGCAGCTAATATAATGAAAAAAAATGGGACCTGGAATAGAAGAGTGTGCCTAAGTTTTCATCATGCTGACTGTTATATTAAGTCCTTTCACATGAACTGTTCCATTTGAGCACAGAGTGGTGTTGTGGAAAGAGAACTAGATTTATAGTCAGAAGGCTTGGTATAATTTCTGGTTCCCCTTACTAACTGTACGACCATAAAGTAGTCTCTTAGCTTTTCTGAGCTTCTGTTTACTCTCTATAAAATGAGAATATTTGCTTTGCCTCTTACAGGGGTATTAGAAGAGCCAGCAGCATAATATATGTGAAGCGCCTTGTAACTTGTAAAGAACTGTAACAAATAAACGGTTCCCCTGATCCACACAGAGCCCTGTGTAAAGGCGGGCAGATATTTAGCTTCACTCTATTGTTAAGAAGCAGGCTCAGGGCATCTTAAATGACTTTCCGAGAACATTCATCTAGATCGAGGTGAAGCGAAGTGAGATTGCTGCTGCTTGGTTTCCAGACTGATTCATCTGTACTTTGCCCCTTAGGGATATACCAAGTAGCAGCAGACTGGGATCGCCACTGGGTCCACTGATCACCCAGAGGCTTGGCAACCCAGGCGCTGATTGAGATACCAGGATGTAATACCCTCTTCTCACACCTGTGAAAATGAGAAATTATTGGGACTGAACAGTCGTGTGTTAACATCACCTGTGCATTTGATCAGCTACTGGTGTGCTGTTTCTTATTGCTTTCGCCCTTTCCCAGTCCTGGTCCTGGCCTGTTTACTTCATCCGTCTTTGTAAAGGCATGCTTTACTTCTCCATTATTGAGTTTTCTAGAGAGACCGACCTGCAGAGGACTGGCAAAATGTTCTTACTTGCTCAAGGCCTCTGTCCAGGTTAAAATCGGTGGAGGCAGCCTGTAGTTACTGGTAGGCCTGGGCTGCATTACCGGTTCTAGCACATGGCCTTTATGACGATGAGTCCCTTAGTAGTGTTCTTTGGTCTCCAGATTAGAGTTCATTAGGGCTAGGCTTAAAAGGAACGCTCCTCCCTCGAACAACACAAAAATCTCCTGTCACAGCTCCTGGAATACCATTAGAGAACCATTGGTAGAGACTTAGAGAGAAACACTGTCTTGTTTTTAGTAATAGCCTAGCAGGTGATCTAGAGGTAGGAAGGGAGTGACAAAGGGGCCCTCCAAAAGGGAGCTGGGGGAGTACCTCTTAAAAAACCAGGATGCCTCCGAGACAGTTTGGCAGAGGAATGGCCCTCGTTTTTAGAATAGTAAGCCTCTTTGTGTGCCCCGGCCCTCTTACGTTTGAAACGTTGAGAGCTCTGTCCTCCCTTCACCCCGCCTCTCAGTGCTTTCATTACAATGGCAGCCAGTTCTGCATCTCCTGTTGCTGAAGCAAAAGTAGTCCTCCCCTCTTCTTCACTTCACCTCTGCTCTTCACCTCACAGTCCCAGTCAGGTACCGAGCCTGAATGCTTTCTCTGTCTCAGCGTCTCAATGCTGTCCTCAGTTTCCCAGCTCCTGCTGGGTCTCCTCATCCTCCTCACTGCTTGTCTGCAGAAGCTCTTTTTCTCTGCTCTAGGCTCTGACTTCTCTGCATCCCTTCCTAGAGCTTTCCATCATTCAACAAATAAGGTCCAAGCTCCTCTTTTTCTCCAGAGCATTTCACCAAGTCCCCCGTAGCCTTACCACCGTACCTGTACCACCATCACCATCTCGCCAAGCTAATTCGGCCCTCTTTACCAGTTACCTTTGAGTTGTTGATTCCGACTCATGGCAGCCCCACGTGTGCATCACCACCCTTTCAGTTAATAGTCAGATGCTTCCATTTGCACCACCCAGAGACTACAGTCCAGCCTCCTTTGCTTTGAGTTATATCAGACAGACCCAGCATGGACTCACTGGCTCTGTAACTTGGGCCCTTTTGTTTGTTTGCTTGCTTGTTTATCTTTTTGTTTTTTGTTTTAACTTTAAGCCCTTTGTTCTGCAGTGAAATACAGATGGTAATTACTTTATGTAGGTACCTCAGAGAGGTAGTGCAAGTATGAAGATGGTACTTACAAAGCACCTGGCCAGTAAGTGCTCAGTAAGTGGTAATTCTCAGGAATAACAAGCATGACATCCACACAATTTTCTGATTGTTTAACTCAGGCTAGGCCTGTGCTTAGAATAGTCTGCTGTTGTCCTATCCCTAATTCCCCTCCTTTCACTTTATTTAGACATCATCCAAAATCCCAAATCGTTCACAAGGTTTTTCTTGATTGACTAGACGGTAGCAGTTTCTTCAGCTTGCTTCTTCCATGGTTTTCCCTGCCATCCCTTTATATGTACGCATCCTTTGTGTGACTTGGAGTGTACTTAGTGTCCATTTTGTTTTTGTGTCAGCTCTACACTGGTACTCTTCAGCACTGTCTGTATCTGTCCTAGCAGCATGGCACAGGCAAGCAACAGCTTTTACTAATGGTGGCCAGTTGGTCCAAGAGTGGTGGTAGTGTCTACCCAGGAGTGGGTCTAGCACCTGCTCTTGTTTTCTCTGAAGTGATTTGACCAAGCTGTTCTCTAGGAGGTGGGCCTCTGGGGCCCTTCTGCTGGGCACTTGCATGGTTACACTATAGAGTATGGAAAAGTGGGCCAGTGGGCTCCAGACTTGCTCCCCTGTTAATTCTGGTGCATATGTTGACATAGTATGTTTTCTAAAATAGTTCCCTAAAGACAGTGGACCACCAGCTGTGCGCTACCCTCGACTCTTGTTCCTAAGTGAGTTCTTTACATTGACACCCCTACAGCTCAGGGCTCCTCTGAGTCCTGTGTCCAACAGCAGACATTGGAGATAAATGGTTTGAGGTTTGAAGCTTTGTGTGTCTTTCTTAAGATAGGCCTTTTTCTAAACAGCGACAGGAAGAAGTCTTTAGTTATCTTCAATACTGTTCTACGTATTTTAATTGCCAGTTAGCTCTCAGGTGATCTCGTCTCCCAAATTCTCCAGGATTGGACTTCAAGCACTCTTAATTCCAGCTGTCTTGGGACTGAGTCTAGAAACATGTCTTCAGTGTCATACAGTTGACCTTACTTAAGTCCCTAGATTAAAAAAGAAACCACATAGATTCTCTCTCTTTATTCTGTAGAGTATATAATTGCCCTTTTATGAAAGAGCTTCTTCTTTGCTTTGTACCCTTTAAACTATTCTTAGTTTAGAACCAAGCCCAGCAGCCAAACCACTAGGTTTAAGACCTAATTAAATATCCACCATCATATCTAAAGCTGTAGTCTGGCAAACTCCAGTCCACAGGCCAAATGATGTGGCCTCCGGCCCCCAAGCTAAGAATGTTCTCTACATATTTAAATGGTTGGGGGGGGGGTGTCAAAAGAATTATTTTTTATGTTATGTGAAAATTTTGTGAAATTCACATTTCCGTATCTATAAATAAAGATTTATTGGAACACAGCCATGCCCATTTGTTGTTTTGTCTCTGACTGCTTTCATGCTACAGCAGCAAAGTTGAATAGTTGCAATAGAGACCACATGACCCACAGAGTCTAAAATATTTACTCTCTGGCTCTTTGCAGAAAAGATTTAGTGAACCCTGCTCTAAAGGCTCAGTATGAAACTGAATACAGAAGAAGGTATCTTCCTGTTCTTTTCCCTAGGGTCTCCTATCATTAATATCAAATGATGGGAGGAGACGACCGAGTTGTCTGTCTTCTTTTTCTACTCTTACCTTCTTCCATCCTGTGGTTCCCTGGGGCCAGCGCTTCACGGTGGGGTTAGATGAATGAGATTTTTTTGTGAACACGTCTTGGGGATTCATATTAGAATCCCTTTTTAAGGGTGATTTCACAGTCTTGATCGATACCCTTCAAGACAAAGCCAGTGTGTGAAGCTCAGCTCTTGACCAGGGGAGTTGTAGTCCTTGTACTGTGGACCAACTTGCTGTTAAAGTCCTCCTTCCGTCCCCTCTGGCCTGGGTCTGCATTTCCTGTCCCCAAGAGGACATGTACCATCCACTGCTCACCCAGAGGAACCAGAGTAAATGCTTCCTGTTGGAGAGGCTTTCTCTGTAATTGCTTCTTAACAGCTACCTGTTTATGCCAGGGTTTACGGTAGTCAGTCATTCCACAGGCCTGTCCCCATTCACTCCCTCAAAAGAGGTTGGACATACAGTTTACTACAGATTATTGTTCTATTGACATTTCAGATCCTTTGTAGGCTTAGGCATGTTGGTTTGTATTTAGCCGTCTTGGGCATTCAGTTAATCCCTTTCCTAGTATGCTTGTCATAGTACTTTAAATCTTTCTCCACAGGTCAGATACCAGGTTCCATGATGCCTGGGCAGCCCATGTCAGGCCGCATGATTTCCACCATTGCAGCCAACATCCACCCCTCTGGAAGTGGCCCTACACCTCCTGGTATGCCTCCAATGCCAGGAAGCATCTTAGGACCACGGGTGCCCCTCACAGCACCTAATGGCATGTGTAAGTAGCACAGTAGGGCAACATATTACCTCAGATCCATCAGGGAAGGGCTTTAGACAAGGGAAGAAGTCTTTTTTTTCTCTACCTGACTTTGCATCTAACCCAGCCTGCTAACTTTCCGTGGTTTGGGAGATCTGTGGACAGTGCAGCCAATGACAGTGGGTTTCCGAAGACTGGTTTTTGGTCAGTGCTCTTTAGCATTCCTGATGAGCAGGTACACAGGTGGAGAAGGCTCAGTACTTCAGTCAGGCTTGTGTACCACAGCCTTCATAGCATGCACTCTCCTGAGCACCCGAGGTATGTGGAGAAGTCAAAAAGACATTTCTCCCTCGTTGCTCTGTAGCCTGTCCAGTTTCAATCTTGGTAGACATACTGGTTATTTTCCCTACAGGAGCCTTTTGTGGATACAGAGTTCAAAAGTAGTGAACGTAAAGACAAGAATAGGAAGTGGTTAAGGGCTGGGATAACAAATAAGTTTCGTATAGCCATGGCTCTCCAGTAGTAGGCAAGCCGCCATGGGTGAGTTGTGCTCTCTTTTCAGGCCTCAGTTTCCTCCACTGTAAGGTGACATATGAGAGAGATGAGATCAGTGGACTGCGAAATGCTTCGAAGAGCCTTAGCAGTTTGGTAGAAACCTCCTGGGTATGGGGTTGGGTGGATTGACCAGTGAGCAAGGCCACACTTAAATTATTTGTTTCATATGCTTTCATTTCTGGCAAAAGAGACATTTTAAAAACTCTGCCTTAAATAATCTCTGGGGTTCCTTTGTATGCTAAAGCAGCTAAAGTTGAAATAGTAAAGAGCCCAAGACACTCAGACTAATTGTTCCCTTCAGGACCTGACCTAGTTTTGGCCAGAAATCCAAGGACTACAGTTTAGGAGTCCTGGGGCCTTCTAGAATGTTCAACTTGTCGGCAGCTGCCTCAGGTGAAGCTCTCTGGCCCTGGTGGAAACAGTCAGCAAGAAGTTATTGATAATCTGTTTTGTGGTCAGCTAGACTAGGCACTGTGGGAGAAAGAAAAATAAGAAGACATGAAACTTGCCTAGGCAGGACCTCTTATTTAACTGAAGAGATAAAATTAACAGAACTGTTAAAATACAATAAAATCCAATAAGTTCTGAAAAAGTGTGGCGTGATTCCTGGAAGGGGTGGGTCTTGAAGGTGGTGAGACAGACTCAGACACCTCCTACTCCCGCAACCACTAGGGCTAGGTCACGTACCATGAGCAGTGGCCCGGAGATTTGGACCTGCCCCACATAGACCACAGCAGCAAGATGCCTCGCAGAGTACCTGCCACAAAGGAAATCATCTCCTCTGTCAGCTGTCTCAGAATGGGCTCTTTCCTTAGCCCCCTTTATTTCCAGCAATGACCAGTTCGTCTTGAATATGTTTGCAGATCCTCCACCACAGCAGCCGCCGCTGCCACCACCCACAGATGGGGTTCCTCCACCTCCTGCTCCCGGCCCACCAGCCTCAGCTGCTCCCTAGCCTGGAAGATGAAGGGAATGTCCATGCCCAGCGCCACCAGCTGGAGTGGGGATGACAAGACTTGTGCTCCTCAGCTCCCACGGGTTTCTTCAGGATTTTTCTTCTCGCAGCCCCAAGCACGTGTCCCGTGTCTCCTCATCCCTTCTCCCTGAGCCCCTTCTGTGCCCCGACACCTCTTGTATCAGGCCGTCAGCCAGCTCTCAAGGAGAAGCCTGTGGTGACAGTGTGCCCTAGTCATCCTAAAAGTAACCGGTGTCTCCTCTGTCCTGGTGTGGGGGGTAGGTTGCCAGTTTTATCTATAGGTCCTGTCAACATTAGTACGCTATATCTATGATTTTTGCTCTTCTGCAGTTTTTTCCTTTGTCTTTTGCTTCTGTTGATAATGCTTTTTATAATCATTATCTTTTTTTTTTTTTTTTTCCTGTTACTATTTTAAAAGAGAGCATTCTAAGTTAATAGGAACCAAAAAAATGGTGATGGGCAGGGGATAGCCACAGAGGACAAATTTTAAGGCATTATAAGTGACCTTATTTTTGCTTATCTGAGCTAAGAACGGTGCTGATGGTGAAGTCTCCTGCACCAAAATTATAAGAGATGGGGAAGAGGGACCCCACTGATTCTATTCCCTGGTGAGGATCTCCACCCTGCTGGCAGAACATATTACTTTAACAAGTAAGTGGCGGGGGAGAGCACAAAACGTTAGAAAAAACCCACTCTTTCCCCAGGCCTGCTGGGTCTGGTTTTCTATGCAGATGATTTGTCAGGCTGGGAATGGGTCTTTTTTCTGAGGGCAGTGTGAATTTTGAGGGTTGGAGCTTGGGGAAAGGTACGCCTTAGTCCCTTAGCCTTGCTATGAAAGGTTTAGGGGTCTGGGTCAAATGGATACCCAGTGAATCTAGCCTGTTATTCACTGCTTGGTATGCATTCTGTTTTCTCCCTCTTTTAAAAAAAAAAAGTAGATAGTGCTAACCATTTTAGCTTATGGAACTTGGTTAGGATAGGATGGCTGGGGGTGCAAGTCCCCAAACTACCTCTTGCAGTAGCCAGGGTGAGTGAAGCGGTACTTTAGGTTTGGAATGGGATTGGAGAAGTGGGGCAGGACCAACGGCCTCTCATAACTTGTCCTTTCCCTTACTGAGCTCTCACATTCCATCTATCAGAGGGTTGTCAGGGAGATGCTGGGGGAACCAAGGAGCTCACCTGGCAGTCAGAGCATCATGCTTGGAGATTTGGGGCGCTCAGGCTGGGAAGGAATGCCATTCCAGAGGAAGAGCCGCAAACTGCCTTAAATTGAGCCCATTTCTAGCCCTGTCGCTGAGTGACTTGAGAGTTCTTGGTATTCTCCTCTCGTCCGTCCTTCTTCTCTCCTCCTCTTCTCCCATGGGTGGGGAAAGGGTGTTTTTGGTAGAGCTGGGTTTCCAAAGCACCTGGCATATTCACTTCACATCTCAAGTGGCGATTTCATTATTTAGAATGCAATATGGAATATCTTTTGGATAACTTTTTCTATATATTCTATAAAGCTTTACATGTAAGAGGGTGTAGGGAGGTGTTTCTAAAACACCTTAGAACTTTTTTCCTTAATATCAGAAAGCAAAAAAAAAAAAGCAAAACCACAATTGAGATTTGCCTTTCAAACCCTCAGGTGTTACCTCTAACCAGGTAGTCCTGGTCACCATCAGAGTACTGGAACCGAGGAGACCTTGTTCCTTTTATGTGTTTGTTCTGGACTCTTGGAGTGGACATGAGCTGGTTCCTACTGGAGTTTAGTTCCAATACATTTGCCTCCAGAGAGACCCCAGTGCCTTTTGAGAATGGCCAGGGGTTTCCCTACTTCCTGCCAGTCTTGCCCAAAGGAAACTCATTCCAAATACTTACCTTTTCCCCTGGGGTCCTAGAAGGAAAATGGAATTCTGGTTCATAGTGTGGTCCCTTGTAACCTCAGGTTTTAATGTGATCATTTCAAATTTAAAAGATCCAGGTGGAAATATTTTTACATGTTGGTAATCTACAGAATATCTGAATTCTTAACACTGTTATGTTTTGGTATAAGTGGTGACTTTTTTTTTTTTTTCCCATGTCTATGATCTAGTTTCATTCCTAAAATAGAGCCACCCAATTTTGTGAGGAGGGGGGAATTACATGTGGTTTTTGTACGAATGTGTGTTCCCAGTGTGTTGTTATTTTAGAAGAATGAGGTGAAAGGATTTTGGGACATGAAAGAAATGGATCAAGAAGGCTGATCTCCTTTTTCAGTGAATAAATGGAACACCATTTCTGAATTCTGTTCCCATTCTCTGCATTCATATACCAGTTTCTTCATGTGTCCTACGAAGAACCTACATATTCAGCCCCACCTGGGTTTGGTCATCAGTTAAAATTTACTGACCCAGGACTTCCTTTGTGATGCTTAAGGAAAATAGGGTTGGGAATGTGCCTTACCCACTGTTTGTTTCTGTGGGCATCGTGAAGAAGGATGAGTGGAAGTCTTTCAGGAAGGGTGGGTAATATTCCTGTTCCTCCAAGGGAGGAATAGGTTCACTTGGTAAGCTGGAGAATGCTTGTCAGGATTCATTGTAGACAGCCCAAGTTGGAGGACAGAAGATCCCATAAACCATGACATATTCCAGAGAGAGTGCTTGAGCAGCTACCAGTGTAAACCCTGTGCAGGAAACAGAAGCCATTGCCATCAAGATGCTTGTGAACCCAGTGAGGCAAAAGAAGCTGTTCTAGTATCTGTAGTGAGATAAAATGCCCACCCAGCTCCTCACAGAAGTGTTCCAGGTTGAGCTTTGCCTTCTGACCTGTTGCAGCTCCTTCCTTCCTGTAGTAAAGCGAGCTAGAGCTAGCTGGTCTCACAGGATTCATCTCCTTTTCTAAAGGTGAGGAGGAGGGTTAATCCTTGATGGAAGCTAAGTAAAGGCTGGTTGATAAATTTGAGTGAGAAATTATTTTTTGAGGTTCCCAGGTTCTTCCTGTTGGGTAATTCCACCATATGGGATTAAGAACAGTAGTTTTCAAACTTCAGTATGGACCAGGATCACTGCAGGCTTGTTAACAAACGAGCTCCTGGGCTCTACCCTCATAGCTTCTGATTCAGAATAGGTCTGGAGTGAGTAATGAGAATTTGCCTTTGAAGCAAGTTCCCAGGGGATACTGATCCCTACCATTTGAGAAGTACAGACTGAGAAAGTTATTTGGTAAGCAGTCTTAGTGCAAGATCTCTGCAGCGCCTTGTAACTCATTCTTTGAGACCATTTGTTCAATAAGCATTTGAGGGCTTGCTGTGTGCCAGGCATTGAACCTTGCATACAGTGAAGTCATCTTTCTGAATAAGGTAAGCAGGGTCCCTAGGGCACTTACATTCTAGTGGGGTGGAGGGTGGGGTCTAGACCATGGATAGTTAATAAATATTTTAGATAGTGTTAAGGATTGTTAAAAACAATGTAATCAAGAGTTTTCTGGGGACAACTTTGAGGGGGGATAAGGTGTATAGTCTGAATCGGATGGTCTTCTGTGATATCTGTCCTGTTGGGTATGATAACTAGAGGGTTTTCCAGGAAAACTTCCATCCGAATAACCCAGAATATCTTCTGGACACAATATGCTTGAGAGGTTGTCTTTCTGAAAACCTCTCTGCCTGTGACTGATCGTTTTAAAGCCCCTGCTTTATAATTTGGAAGAACATAGCCCTTTTTAGCTGCTTGTGTCAAAAGGGGACTTCCTCTTGGCAACAGTGTAAAAGCACCTTAATTCTCTGTTAATGGATTATTCCCCATTTAAGGAAGTCGTCTTTCAGAATGGGATGGAAAGGTGTATCACTGAAGGAAATGCTGCCCTCCTTCAATCCCAATACCTTAGAGGAATTCCTACTCACAGCGACACTATAGGACAGAGTAGAACTGCCCCATAGGGCTTCCTAGGCTGTAATCCTGGCTGGTGGGTTTGAACCACGCCAGCCTTTCAGTTAGCAGCCAACCATTTAAACACTGCACGACCAGGGCTCCTTGTACCTTTGAGGCTAGCCCTGAGTATTGAATCTCCTTGCAATCACCTTGTGCTGCAGCTTGTTTTCAGGCATATCACCAGTGCCTACCACCTTTGCTTCTGAACTCTTTGGTGACAGAGCTGAGACAACAGTGCCATACACAAAGGGTGACTATAGGAAGAGATGAAAGTTCCATAAATTTCAACCTATACAGAGGTTTCAAAACAAACTATAGCTAGTTCCCTCTAGGTCCCCCAGCCCTGTCCCAAGAGAGGAGAGTGAAGTTTGGTGCCTCTCTGCTCTTGCCTTGCAGAACTGAAACCATCTTTATTCCCCACTGCTCCAGAGACCTTTCCAGGCCCTTCCAACCCCATGCTGAGAGCTACTAGATGACTGATTTTAGTAGTGACCTCACCCTTCAGGGGAGACCCTGCCACCCACCCTTAGGATACAGCTTTTGCATGCCTTAGCAAAACAGCCATGCCTTAATATAGTATGGTGACCATCACCTTCGGACTACTGAGAAAAGAAAATGTCTCCTGGTGCTCTGTGACAAATCACCATCTAAGGGCTTATGAGGGTCCAGGAAGGGACTAGGAAGGAGCAGTCTCTTGCACAGTATTACCCCTTTGTATAGGCTGATTTCTGTGCCCGGTTTAACCCTGACAGTGATGGGTCCCCCATGACTGACTGAATGCCTGTGGCATTCCTTGCTCTGGTAAGCTTATTCTGCTGTCTCTTCCTTTGAAGGATGTTAGCTACAGGGTCCCCGAGAAGCATTTAGAGAGGCCACCTGCTGAGGCAAATCTCTTCTGCAGACAAGCCTAGCTGCTACAAATCTTGGGTTGTCTGATGCTATGTGGCTTCCTCCCAACTGACTTGGCCTTGGGGTAATGACATTCCAGAGGCCTTTCCAATCTGGTGGCACACTCAAACTGCCTGGACAAGATGACCACCTCTAGATTATGATGTCCTTTGCTGAGCTGACAGTACTTGCTCAATTGAGAATCCAGAGTCCCAGAAACAAGGAGGTGGTGGTCAGCACAGAGAACTCAAGCCCCTGACTTATGGCCCTTTCCTCCTTCCTGGGAATGGTCCAAGGAGATTCATTCCCTGCAGCCCAGAACCATGCATCTCTGCCAGCACCCTGGCAGGACAGAGGCCATGCTAGCTGTCCCTTTCCGACTCTTGCTCCTGAGTCTATACCCATCTCCAGTATTTCCTATTAAGGAGATCGCAGCATTAATTTAAACGTCTGGGTGAGCATTGAAGCATGTGGAGGAGGTAGTGGCGTAGTGGTTAAAGCAGGCTGCTAACCAAAAGCTTTGCAGTTTGAATCCACCAGATACTCCTTGGAAACCCTATGGGGCAGTTTTACTCTGTCTTGTTGGGTTGCTATGAGTCGGAATAGAGTCAACAGCAGCGGGTTTGGTTTTTGGAGGAAGTAGGGCTTCCATTCTGCCAAGTGGGGCCTTAGGTCTGCATCCTGATTCCCTTTCTGAGTTTCAAAAGCAGGAATAAAAAGCCTCTGCATTAAAATGAAAGAATTTGGAATCGGGATCTTAGTTCCAAGTACTGGCCTTAACACTTCACTAGCATGATCTTGGACAAAGTTGTTAATTCTCTTAGTATCACTTTGCAGATGTTTAAAACGGGACCAATAAGACTCAATAGTATAGTTGTGAAGAGTAAGGCAAATTAGAGTATTAGGAAAACTGAAAACTCATTAAAGTGTTAGTAGTTAATACTGAGGAATTCTGAGAACTTAAAGCTGGGAGCTGTGTTGCTTCCTGTCCAGACCACACTGCACCCAGCCATGGCAATTGGAGCAGCTCCGCCCTGGACAGCTGCCCCTTGGTGAAGCCAGGGGCTTTACATGTGCGGGGAGGCAGGCAGTAGCCATAGAAATGGGCCTTGTGCCTGCCTTGGCCCTGGAGGCAGGTGGCCAAACTCAGTAGGGACCTCAGAGGCATGCAGGAGCCACTGCCTCACAAAAAGCAGCTCTGATGCCCAAACACATGAGACTTGAATGTGGAGACATGGGTGTAAGCTCTAGATAGAAGTCAGGTTCCTTTTTTTTTTTCACTCTCCAATTCATACATCTTAATCGCTTCAGCCCACCCCAGTCCCTGTACCTAGGAAGAAAAAAAAAAAAAATTATATGCATTTGACACAGTGGTTACCAAGCACTTCCACAAATACTGTGAAACGCAGGTTACTGACTCTCCCAAGGTCACTCGGCTAGATCAGATGCTCAATCCTACATGACGCGTACCTGCCTAAATGCACTCCCATCTGTCTTGTGGAGGTGTCACCCCCAGGTGTGCTGTGCTCAGTTCCAAAGCTGCTGATAAGATCTGCAGGAAGGATCAGAATAGAACTGAGTGGAAACAGTTGATTTAAAATCCCAAATTGAAGTGGTAACAGAATTTGTCTCCATGAAAGGGAAGAAGGTGGTGGAGGAACAGACATTGAGGGAGAAGACATTTCACATTTTCTTCATTTTGTACCATATGCTTGTTTTCCTTAACTCAAAAATCGAATTTAAAGAATATATTTAACACTATTTGAGTAATATGTTGAAGAGAAAATGCGAAATAAGTTTAAATGGAGTAGGGAGAATTTTAACAAAGAGGTGGGAGAAGGCCCCCATCCAGATTGCTCTTGTGAAAGAGGTTGGAGTGGTTGTCATGCGCTAAACATAAAGGGATCCATCACTGAGGCACCTTCCCAAACGTGCCTCAGGAAGGGGAAAAGGAGGGAGACATGTCCACCAAGACCCTCTGACAACCACCACCCAAAAATCAGGGAGACACTGAGAAGCAGAGGGACATAAACTTGTACATACAGGCAAAAAAAAAAGTGACAAGCTACGGAGAAGGGAAGCAGGTGGAGACAAAGGGGTGTCTTGGGTGCCTCTGTGGCCAACAGGTGAGTGCAGAGCCCTGAGTAACCCTCCGCTCAGAGGAGGTTGTGTTTCGATCCCCAAAGGCTGTATGGACCCATGGAAAAGTCTCAGGACGTCAACTCCGTTTGTAAAAGGCTCCAGACCCACGGTTCTGGGGTCAGGTGGGGGCTGTTCATTTATAAGGTTTGTACCTTCCTGAGCCTCTGGTGCTATGCACTTAAGTGCCTTGCAGTGGGGAATTATTGCAGACAGGCCAGGAGGTCAGGGCATAAGCAGCTAACCACCTGGGGCAGGCTGAGAAGGCTTCCTTCATAGAGGGGAAGGTGATATGATAAGAATTGAGCTTTCCTAGCCATAAGGAGGCGTTTGCTAGAAAGACCAGGATGGGAGGCAAAGCCCGGCAAAGAAAATAGGCTCAGCAGTTCAAGTGAAAGAAACAGGCTGTCAACCATAACAATCCCTCCGGGGACATGTACGAAAGATCAGAAGGTAAGAGCTCCCATCTTGGTCACCAAAACGGTCCCCTGGGGCAGAAACAGGCAGCGTCTCTCAAATACTAGAGTTGCAGAATCTCTGCGGGCTGTGAAGCCAAAGGTCATTATTTGGGTAGTACATCACGGAGCCTCCAAAAGGTGAAAGGGGGACTGAGATCCTCCTCAGCCTGTCCTGGGCTTCCTCCATTTATAAGGGTTCCCAGCCAAGAGTTCTACTCCGGCGGGTCGGTTTTGGGGATAAGCAGGTGACAAGGCCGTGGCTCTGCCTCCCCACATAAGTAAGGCTTTGGAAGTAGTCCTGGGTCGCCCTGTGAGCGGTGGACAGGGCCGCACAAACCACGATAACGTTTGACTGGTGCCTGCATGTCCCTGGGCTGCGAACTAGAACACCTAGGTCTACCCGAGAACTTGTGCTTTGGTGGCCCAGAACACCTGCGAGGCAATAGCGGAGTCACAGTATTTACAGCCTTGGAAATCCTGTGGGGCCGTTCCTCTCTCCTATAGGGTCGCTCTGAGTCGGAATCGGCTCGACAGCAGTTGGTTTTGGTTTGGATTCCATGGAAGGCAAGAAGAGAGGGAGGGACGAGAGTTAAAGGCTGCTCCCCAGGCTGCACCGAGGAGGCGAGATCGGGGGCGGGACAGTTGCAGCCCCGGAGAGGGTCTTGCCCCCGTCCCCGAGCGGGTCAGGCTCTGCGCGGACTGGGCTAGTGGTTTGGGCTGCACACGGATTACGTCTGATCGGATTAGAGCCTAGGCCGTCAGCTTCGCCCGCTCCCCTGACGCTGCCAGGGCCCGCCCCACCTCGATCTGGCGACCTCCCCAAGCACCTTCCAAGTCCCGAACGCGAGGCAGGCGCTGCGCCGGGAGTGAACGCAGAGATCCGAAAGGCACCGTGCGCCCCGGGTCCCGCTCGTTTCTACAGCGCGGCTCAGGCTCCCACCCCTCTCGCGGCCTTGCCAGCCCTGCCGAGTCTGCGGGTGTCTGGCTCCGCTGCGTCCCCGCCTCCGGCCTCGCCGCATGGCGGGTGGGTTCCTCCCGAGGGGGAGGGTCCGTGCAGCCCCTGCACGGAGAGGGCGGCACCGCGCCCCGCCCCGCCCCGCCCCGCAGGCCCCCAGCCGGTGCACCTGTGGGCTACCGCCACGCGCGGCGCTGTGCGCCTGCCCCTGCGCAACTCTAAGGCCGTTTGTCTCCGTGTCCCGGTCAGGGGGTCTGTCTGTCCTCCTGGCGGGCGGACTGAGCGGGTCCCGCGTCAGCGCTACGTGCGGCGGGGCGGGCGCGGCGGGCGGGGCGGGAGGCGGAGAGGCGCGGCGCGCGCTGCCCATCGCGGGCTGAAGCGGCCGCAGCACGGGGCGGGAGGCGCGGCGGCCGGGCGAGCCGAGGGCGCAGCCAGCCGGGCGGACCGCGGATAGCGGTCGGGGCGCCGCGCCATGGGCCGAGCCGGGGCCGCCGGGGGCGGGGGCCCGGGCCGGGGGCCGCCGCCGCTGCTGCTGTTTCTGGGAGCCACGCTGGTTTTCGCCGCCGGGGCCGCGCCAGGTGGGTACCGACCGGGACCTGGGCGGCACTCGCGCCCCACCTCCGGGCGGGGGTCTGGCTGCCCTCGGGTACCGGCGGAGTCCGCGAGCTGTGGTAAGGGGGCGGGGCAGCGCCTGGGCCGCGGCCAGGGCGGGGGATGGGGCGCGCCAGAAGGTGGGGGGCGTGCGGGGCGCGGGGGCGGTGCCGGCCGCGGGGTTGCGGACCGCGGTGCGGGATGGGGGCGGGGCCTGGAGATGGGGCGGGGCCTGAGTGCAACTTCGGGGCGGGGCCTGGAGGTGGGGGCGGGCTATGGGGGGAGTAAGACTGCAAGACGGGACTCGAGCTGGAGGCCGCCCTGGCCTGGCCTTTTAGACTGCAGGTGGAGTGGGGAGCCTGAGCGGGGAAATGTTGGATCGGGTGTACCGTGTTCCCAGGGCTGAGAGGCCAGACCCAGGGACTGAGCTTAAAGGTGGGGGCGTGGCCTTGGGATACCTGGTGGCGGCTGCCGCGCTTGTCCCTGGTCTGGGAGGGCGAGCCGCGGTGGGGCGGAGCCCAAGAGCCGTTGCGCGCGCGGCGCCACCCTGACTCCCCGCTCCTCGCCCTCCCGCCCACAGCTCGCGAGGCGGGCAGCGCGGTCGAGGCCGAGGGACCGGTGAAGAGCGTCTTGGCATGGGAGCCGCGCGCCAACGATACGCGGGACGGGGCCGCCCCGTCAGGGACTGGGGAAGACGAGACCGCGTGGACGGCACCAGCCGACGAGCAGGCCGCGGCTGGCCCCCGGGTCGGCCCAGAAGAGGCGCTGGAGGCTTCGGCCGCGGTGACGGGCGCCTCCTGGCTGGAGACTGACAGCCCTGGCCTGGGCGCGGTGACCACCGAGGTGGGCAGTGGCGACGCCCAGGCCCTCCCAGCCACACTCCCTGCTCCCGATGAGGCCCTCGGGCAGTCGTCAGTACCCCCTGCCACCCCCGAGGCTATCAGACCACCCTCCTCCACCCCTGGCAACAAGCCGAGCCCAGGCCCTGAACTCCCCAAGGAGAGCTCCCTAGAGATTTGGCTGAACTTGGGAGGCAGCACACCTGGCCCTCATGGGCTAGAACCCACATACCCTTTTCAGGGCACGCTGGAGCCCCAGCCAGCCTCAGATATAATTGACATCGACTACTTCGAAGGACTGGACGGGGAGGGCCGTGGTGCCGACCTGGGAAGCTTCCCAGGCTCACTAGGAACTTCGGAGCACCACCCCGATACTGACACCGGCGGAGAGACACCTTCATGGAGCCTGCTTGACTTATACGATGACTTTACCCCCTTTGATGAATCTGATTTCTACCCTACCACCTCATTCTATGACGACTTAGATGAAGAGGAGGAAGAAGAGGAGGATGATAAGGATGCAGTGGGAGGTGGAGACCTGGAAGATGAAAATGACCCTCTAATGCCCACCAAGAAGCCTGGCCGGGGGCCAGGGGCAGGCCAGCCCACTAGTCGGTGGCATGCTGTCCCCCCACAACATACTCTGGGGATAGTCCCTGGCAGCAGCATTGCCCTCAGGCCCCGCCCAGGAGAGCCAGTCAGGGGCCTGGCCCCAGGCGAGAATGGCACTGAGTGTCGCAGTGGTTTTGTGCGACATAATGGCTCCTGCCGGTCGGTATGCGACCTCTTCCCCAGTTACTGTCACAACGGCGGCCAGTGCTACCTAGTGGAGAACATAGGGGCCTTCTGCAGGTAAGGGTGTGGCAGACAGGTGTCCAGGGGCTTCTAAAAGAGCACCTGAAGAGTGTGTGTAAGGCAGACCCAGCTACGAGGGAGATGACAGGCACACCTTCTAAAAGGTTATACATTCACAGGATTCCCAGATCAAGAAACGTTCACTGGGATATTTTCTACAGAATTACTTGTTAAAATGTATTTCTTGGAATTTCGTCACTAGGAGAGTTTCCTTAGAAATAAGAGTTTCTATTTTCTTTAGGTGTTGTGTCCTTTACCAAAGCGCTAAACTGTAAAGGCAAAATAAAAGGACTTCTTTAAGGGTTTTGGAAAGAGGCCTTTGCAGGGTTAGGGAATTTTTGATGGAGAATTTAGTTCTGGCTGTACTAGCAAAAAGAGGCGAGGCCCATGAACCTATTCTGTAGGAAAGGTTGCTGCTGAATGCTCCAAGTCATGTGTATGGCAGGAGGGCCTAGTCTGCCTGAGTGGGGTGTGTGGGGAGTAGACATGTAAACTCAGAAGACCCTGTCACTGAGAGCAGACCCAGAAGAACAGCCACTCAAATTGGTAAAATTTAGCGGAGAGTCTTTGCTGGTTTCTTAACTTTGGGTGGCTTTTTCATTCTACCTTAATGTTTGTCTTCCTTGGGATACCCAACCCTTAATGTTTTTAAAGATCCAGAGAGCTTGGTATGCCTGAGAACTTTGTCTGCAGCTGCCATCCCATGCCTCCTGAGGTAATTCCCCATTCACCTTCATTCTTGGGAACTGCCCTCACAGCGAGGTATTTAACGTGCTGGAGAGCTGGCTGACTTATTCTAGAAGAATCACAAGTCAGAGGTGATGTGAATGGTTCCCTTGTCTCTCTGTCTTGTACTGGCCATAGGAGTGAAGTGGAACCCTCACACTCCTTTGGGTCTTGTTTCCTCAGGCCCTAGGAGGAGCACTCCTCTTACATGAGTCTCTCTCTTTTGTGTCATTTCCGATATTTTTTTCAGAGTCTAAGTTGGAGGTATATCAGGAATTCACATTCTTTAGGTCTTGATGTTCCAATAAGAGAATAACACATAAAAGCAATGAATGTTGAACCTTTGGCATAGAAGCTGGAGTTCCTGTTCTTTTTATAAAATTTCTTTTTGTTCTTTGTTTTTTTTAATAAATGGTCATGACATTAGGGTCACTGATACAGGAAGTGACCACACAGTTCTGGTTGGAATCATCCAGCCATTGCCAAGAAGAGGGAATGTGATCAAGAAATTATGGCAACAAGAACCTTGCCAATTGGTTAAGGGCTAACAGAAATATGGGGAAACCCCGGGATTCTGCTCTGCAGACTCCAGCTTGGGGTGCTATAGTGATAATTTCAGCCTGGAAGCTGTGGAATCTCTGCCAAATCATCATCTTTAATCCTGTTGGAGGCCTGGAGTTTTCTCCTTCAAAGTGAGCTGCCCATGAGAGGATGAGATTTGAGCCCTTGGTGCCTCTGGGGTTCCCAGAGTCTCCTGGAGCTTTCAGGGGGTTCCCAAGTGGAAGAGGAAGGTTGTCCTCCTCACTAAACTGCATGGCTTTGCTAATAAGTCCACCAGTGTGTCACTCCCTCAGAAGGGCTTCTCAAGTCCACTTCAGCCGCCCTTGCTCGGCTTCCACCCCAGGGTCACACACGGGCCTTCCTGCAGAGATCCCTGGCTGTGTACTCAGCTGTGGCTAGAGAACTGAAGTCCACTTCAGCCACCCTTGCTCGGCTTCCACCCCAGGGTCACACGGGCCTTCCTGCAGAGATCCCTGGCTGTGTACTCTCAGCTGTGGCTAGAGAACTGTTTTGCATTCCACTCACAGGGGACTGCTGAACCTTTAGTCGCAGACTGCAGCCTGCCTTTGTCTCTGTCACCCTGACCCACTGCAGGAAAACGATCAGAGCTATTGCGGAACTTCTCTAGAACAGTGAGTTAGAGGGCCCCTCTTAGAGGGAGATGCGTTCCCTGGCATCTTCAAACAGGCTCCCTGTGACTGAAGGGGTTCATTTGGAAAAGAAAGGGGAATTCCTTATTAACCAAGTTTCCCTACCCAATTCTGGATGTAGAATAGCCAATCTTCCAAGCATATTTTCCCCATTTCTGGACCCCTTTCTCTTGTCTGTCATCCACCCTGAGGTTCCTGTCCTTCCTCCTTTGCCTGCCTCTGTATCCTTCCACATCTTTCCTCTTTGAAGCAGCCTGGTTGCCATGGAAACAGCAATGTCATTGGAAGAGTTGGAGCCTGGGAATGTCCCCAAGGGCAGGAGAAAGTCACTCAACAAAAGGACTAAAACCCACCCAGAGGGGTGATTCTCACTCTGCTTGCATGACCATTCTCATGGTAATTGCATAAAGAGTTTTAGGGGCTGTACATGGGGCTGCAGAGGTAAGAGGAGAATATACATCCATCTTTGTGTTTGTCCTTGTCTGCCACTTCCTTATTTTTCAGTGTCTGGCTAGCCACGTGAGCTAGATGGGACTGCAAAGCAACAGATCGGTTTTCATGTGCAGAGCAGGTCCTAGCATTTTGTAGCCATAGCTCCTATTCATCTTGTTTTTCATCTGTCTTTTGCCCAGAGCCCAGGGCAGGGAGGGGCCTGAGAGAATCCTGGGATTGTCCTCATTGAGACTCTGAGGCGGAAGGCCAGCATTCCCTTCCCTCTTCGGTTACTTAAGGGCCATGTAACTTTGGTTGCCTCATTTATATCGTGTACCTCTGAGTTGCTGGTCCACTTCATAGGTGGGTTGTAAAGATGGGGTGAGAATATCAATTAGAAGGGCTGTACAGATATGGAGCATTCCAGTCCCTCTAGATTGTCATAGGAACAGGCTATTGAGATGATTATTGGGGTCAGGGGCCAGATCCTGGCTGTGGCTGCTGGCTCCATCGCCTCAGGCTCCCCCTGTCCCTGCTGCAGATGCAACACGCAGGACTACATCTGGCACAAGGGGATGCGCTGTGAGTCCATCATCACCGACTTCCAGGTGATGTGTGTGGCCGTCGGCTCCGCTGCCCTTGTGCTGCTCCTGCTTTTCATGATGACGGTGTTCTTTGCCAAGAAGCTCTATCTGCTCAAGACGGAGAATACCAAGCTGCGTAGGACCAAGTAAGTCTGTCACCAGCCTCACGTGATGGGAGGCACCCTGACCCCACTGTGCCCCTCCATCTGATCCAGGGATGTTATCATAAGGGTCTCTGGCACCAGCAGCCCACCAACAGTCCGAACACCGTCACCACAGCCCTTCCCCACATGGGAAGGAGGGTGCTTAAAGAAAAGACAGCCAGCATATAGCAACTTTCACCTATATTTCCCAAGTAAGATACTGTACTCAACTTTCCCTGCCACCACCACCCCATGCCTGCACAGGCTTCCCTGGTTTTAGACTAGGCCAGTATAAGGATTCCGCTCACAGTCCGTGTGAAGAAACTCCATCTTCCTCAAATCTGCTGTCACCTCAATACCAGCTCCTTCTCAATGAATGCTAAAGAGAAAAGGTTTCACACCACAATGCATGGCTTTTTAAAAGCTTGCAAACCCCTGATGCAAACAGAAGTGCAAGAAACTTAAGGAAATTTTCTACCTCTCCTGAGTAAAATTTGGTGGAGGTGTTAGAGTTAACCCTCTGCAGTATGGATTTTAAGGGCTCAGTTCAGCTTTTCCCTTAGTATAGCAGTGACTGTTGGGTGTATGTGAGCAGCACCATGTGTTTACTCTTTACCTCCATGCCTTGAATACTTGAACCTGCTCTCATATATAGGAGAGAATCACTCCTGATGTTAAGGAAAATAACCCTTCTGAAATGTCACAGTAGTCACAAGTGGAGGAGGTTGGAGCTCAGCCTCCTTGGGCCCAAGAGACACTTTATGCAGAATAGCCCTCACCTCCCTTCAAAGCTGTTGGTCCCATTCATCTCCTTCCTGTGACCTGAAACTCCTTTCAGAGAAAGACTGAAGGACTTTCCCTGAGTCCTGGGAAGAGGACAAAATGCCATCTGTTGCTCCTTTGCTGGGTAGAAGCATGCAGTGTGCAGATACCAGCAGCTTTCTGCAGCCTCTCAGCTAACTGTAGTGGGGCTATAAGGGCCCCTCCATTGTACCTGTGCATTGAGGCAGGGCTGTATCTGTGCATGTGATCACTCTGAAGAGATACAAGCCGGGACCCTATACCAAGAGTAGCTGGGTGAGCAGGGATGTTTGGAGAGGAGGGGGATGGGACCACCTAAATCAGGGCAGCTGCTGATGAGGATGGAGGAGAGAAAGGAGCAGGTGCTAGGGCAGTGGAGAAACAAGACCCGTGGCCAGAGCTATGTCCTCATTCTAGGCCTTTCTCCTCTAGCCAGCTATGAGTTTTGCGCAGAGCATGGCTCCTGCGCCCCTTCAGCTCAGATGTCATCTCCCCTATTTCTCTCTGAATACTTTATTTCTTTCCCAAGCCTAGCTACTGCTCTGATAGTGCTGCGGGTGTCCAGTGCACTACAGATACTGCTGGAATTTACTGATTGCAAGATAAACATTTTCTTCACATATTAACATCTCTGAAATTGGATTGTGTCTTTTGCTGGCACCTTATAATCACTGTTGGCCAGATGGCAGTCATGATGTAGTTGTCATTACCTGGCATGCAGGAGCATGGTCATAGCTGTCCACATTATTGTCAGTTCTTTATCTAAAGTCTAAATTAGCTGCCTCAAGTATAAAATGAAAAATTCTAGGTGCTAAGAAAGTATTGAATCATTTAAATGGTGAAAGTTTTTTTCCTAATGGTACATCTTATTATGATCCATGGCATTTGATGAAATACGGTATTTGACCCATGAAGCTGAGGCATTACTACTATTGTTAAATTTTGCTATGATTGTTTCACTTATATTTTCCTTTCTTCTGTCCTAATCAGCAAATTCCGGACCCCATCTGAGCTCCACAACGATAACTTCTCCCTCTCCACCATTGCTGAGGGCTCTCACCCAAATGTAAGGAAACTTTGCGACACTCCCCGTACCTCCTCCCCCCATGCCCGTGCCTTGGCTCACTATGATAACACTATCTGTCAGGTAACTTGTCTTCTTCACATCTCTCCTTAATGCATGCTTCAGCTCTCTTCTCTCATGTCTTTGGTCTGTTTCAGAGTGTATAGCCTCATGGGAACTCTGGAGATCAGCTTAGAGCAATGGGCTGGGGCATTGAAGGTGGAAGTAGAGGCTTGATGATATATCACTTCCTTGGCAAGAAGAGTTATATGTAGTAGAAAAGGTTTTTTTCTAGGATGACTTAATTTTCAGCTTCATGAAGGCCTCAGAAATCTGATTATTGTGTTTCTCCTTTTCATATCAAGGAGAAAGGGCTCTGCTTTTATTGCTGGGGAATTTCCCAATGGTCAGTGAAGCAAATGGTAGTTGCTGCCTGGGATGGGTGGAATAGGACCTCTGGTTCTTGACTCTATTTGTGGACCCTAAGAACAGTCAGGCTTATACACAACTGGATAGGGCCAGAGGTGAGCACAGAACACTGGTGGAACCATAGAACATAAGTCTAGGATAAAAGTCAAATTCTGTTGTTAGGATGATGGGCTCAGAAATACCAGCTGAGACCCAATAAATGGCCCGTAGACCCCAATAGCCACCACCTGTCTGTCAGTTTGTCATGCTGTGGTGACTTGCATGTTGCTATGATGCTGGAAGCTGTGCCACCAGTATTTCAGGCACTAGCAGGGTCATCCATGGGGGACAGGTTTCAGCAGAGCTTCCAGACTAAAGCAGACTAGGAAGAAAGCCCTAGCAATCGACTTCTGAAAATTAGCCAATGAAAACCCTATGGATCACAACATAATTTTGTTCAGCATAGTGCTGGAAGATGACCTGCCAGGTTGGAAGGCGCTACACAATGGCTGCAACAATGGCCTCAGACATGCCAGCAACCATGAAGTTGGCGCATGTCTGGGCAGCATTTCCTTATGTTGTATGTGGGGCTACCATGAGTCACAGCTGACTTGACAGCAACGAACAACAATAACAGCAGACCCCAATAGACCACTTTTGGTCTAGTGTGTTACCTGAAATAGACTGGCCAGTAAAATACTGGGCAACATCAGAGAGAATTTTGAAAACAAGACAGAAACCATCCCAGCCCCAGATCATGTCACGTCAAAATCCAAGAATCCTGCACATAATTTATAGCCCATGCCTCAAGATAAATGCATTATTACACAGATTAGGAAGCTAAACTGAGATTCTTCACACTGCAACAATGGAATTTAGGAGAAAATTTTGAGGAAGTTCTTTGAAATAATAGAGTATCAAAACTCATAGGAGCCTTAACGGTCTACAGCAGTGCTGTCCAGTGGAATGTTTGGTGAGATAGAAACGTTCTATATCTGCGCCTTCCACCACAGCATCCACTAGCTACATGTGACTGTTGCGCTTTTAAAACATGGCTAGCACTGCAGCACTGGGCAGCACATATCTCCACCACTGTCTTCGTTTTATGGATGGGGAAACTGTGGCTCCAGAAGGAGGAAAAGAGAAAAATAATAAGTATGACCTTTTTTACCACATCGTAGAAAAGGAAAACTTCGCCTGGTGGGGGTGAAATAAAGAAGACCTATTTAAGTATGAAATAAAAGAGGTAAATTTAGGATAATTAAAGTCGATATAAAGAGTAGAAAAGGAACAGATATTATTTCAGCTGGTGTGTCCCAAGATATGAATAAACTAAAGATGACTATAATAACCAAGGAAACAAAATGTCTTACAAACTTTAAGATTGATAACCACAGTCAACTCACAAGGACATAAGCACCTTCAGGACAGGTCAGCGTCTTGCTCATCTTGGTATACACTACATCCCTACCTTACCCAGCCCCTTGCAGTAATTAATATGCACTCAGTCAGCATTTACTGAACATTAGTGAATGATGGTCTACCACAAAGTATCTTGTTTCCACCATCTGGTCTGCCATTTTGTACTTGAGAGGTAGCTGGTTTGACCGGTATGGCAGTTCCTATAGTCAGGGTATTCGTTGTCGATTGTTAATTCCTCCTACCACTCCAGCCTGACAGAGCTCAAGGGCCCTTAGGAAAGTTTCTGACCCATGCATTTCTGGTCCAGCATCCCTACCACAGGTACAGATACCTTTTCCCTTTATAAAGAGGGAGGGGGAAGAAGTAGCTCTTCTTGGAGGGCGTGACTGCGTGAGCTAATACAAAGATTTCTTATCCTCCTCAGTTGACCCAGCTCTGTGGAAAGCAAGGCATTTGTATGTGAAAGCTACCACTCACCTGACATCAGAATACAACAAGTCTTAAAAATGGAGTGGAGCGGGGTCGTCAGTCGTGGTGGACTCTACCTTGAGGAGGGACTGTGGGAGGAAGGGGGCAGCAGGCTGTGGTGGTTTCCTCTGCCTCTGGGATCTCACGGGTCATTCTCAGCTGGCATCCTTCATTCAGGCTGTGCCCCAGGGGATAGGCTCTGCTCTCTGCCAAGGCACTGGGAGGTGGGCAAGTGACTGTCCCTCAGGGAGGGTACCGGTGATTTTCACCTTCACCTCCAATTCTTTCCACCTAGTCTGAAGGTCAAACTTAGTCAAGATCTTGTGAACGCTGACAGTTAAGATGATTGCCACTTTGATGTGAAGTTCATTGCTTCAACCACCACATTGATTGCTTACAAGTGGTGTTAGCAGCAGAGTGAAAGTGAGAAAGCCTCTGGGGTGAGCAGAGAAGTGCAACTAAGGGCATCAGTGTCAGGCCTGCTGGTTTGGTCTCTCCCTGTCCCTCTCCCTTTCCTCCTTAGATTTACTTGCTTGGTATTGGTGTTTCCCAAAATTTTAGAGAGTTGTATTTATCTTAATGGAGGAGTTATTTCTTTTATAGAAGGCAGGTTGATTGGGTCATTTTCCTGCCCAGTTCCAATCATCTCTACAAGCCACACTCTGAAAAGATTTCAAACAAAAAAATCTGCTGCTTTGGGTCTGTGGTGGGGTGGGTCAGTTGCTGGTGTCCCTGTTGGTGGCACTTCCCTTCCTTCTTCTCTGCTGTTCAGTGCTTCTGGTGCTGCCCGCTCCTCCGGCCCTCCCGAACAGTTGTGAGGCACTGGAGCCAGTGGGCCATTGTCTGAATCTGTGTGTGAGTGAGTCTCTTGTGTAGCTGACCAGCCAACCTCAAAAGGGAACACTAGAGAAAAGGGAAAGGTTTGCGACTCCTCAGCCACAGCTGTGGAGGTTTGTAAGCTTTCCAGGAGGAATGCTGAGCGTGTGGGAAGCTGGATACTTTCCAGGTGCACCGCATGAGTGAAGTCACCTGAAACCCACAGGCAGCCTGCCCAAACACCGAGAGCTGCCCTGTAGGTCCTCAAAGCTGTGCAATTGAGGGAATGTTGTAGATATAACTTGGGTCCTCCTAAAATTTGACAGACCTTCCGGGACATTTCAGTTTGTTACTAGGATTTCTCCATGGCATCCCTTAGTGCTTTGTTTTTTACAATTCACATCTTTCCAACTTTCCAGGCTGTCTCTTTTTCCTGTGACTGATAAAGCATTAACTGCCCACCTCTCTGATAGAGGTTTGTGTCTGGACAAGGACGGGTCTAGGCCTGAACCCACATTACCCCTGGGCTGAAGGGTGCTCATATGGCTGGGGTAGAATGCCAGGGCAGAGGGCACAGTAGTTCCCAGGTCTTATGCCAGATGGCAGTCCAGCTCTCCCATGATGAGGGACTTCTGCCAAAGCAAAGGCAGATGGGGCTTTCTGTCATGGGATTCAGCAACCGTAGGCTTAACAGGATCAAGTTCTTGCAGAGACGCTTAGGTTAGCAGTTCTGTTTGTTGGAGGTACTTAGTTTGTCTAATAGGATTGTTGGATATCTGTGCTCCTTACTTTTAGACTATGTTCCTCCCACCCCTTGGCCCAGAAGCAGTTTTCTCATCTGTCCAAATCTCGTGAGCCCTCAAGGGGCCGGGTTTAAGGGGCCCCTACCTTCATGGCATCACAGCTTTGATGCCCAGGCCTATGAGTGACTAAATCCACTTCTTTTCACATTATGAGACTGTTCTTGTGCTAAGTATACCCAAAGAGGAGAGCCAAGTATAGGTGCTGATACCTTGTTCCAAGTTTTGCTATGATTCAAAGTCCATCCTACCCAGGATTTTAATGGCCCAACTCTCAAGCCTCCATGCCCATCGTCTTCCCCCAAAACAATACAGAAGTACAGGAAATAAAAAGTGCAGTTCTACCACACCCACTTCCCTCCCCATAAAATATGTACGTAATTGTGTACACATACATCTGTATATCATTATATTTCATAAACATAATAGGCTCTTACTATATATATGGTCCACTTCTTACTTTTTTATGCTTATGTCATGGAGATCTTTCCATCTCAGCAGTGTAGATTTATGTTACTAAAAAGTTTTTTCTGACTCTCTCCAAGAAGTGATTGAAAATACCAAGTGCCTGTGGGTGCCTTGCGTGTCTGCCTTGCATGCAGTCTGCCTCAGTGCTGTATGAAGTTCATTTCCTCTGGTTTTTGCCTCACTGTCTGTAAATCATGTCTGAAATCTTTGAAACTCACTATTAAATAACTCTGCTCAAGCTGGTTCTCTGGAAAAGTGCTAACTGACCCTGGGAGTAATGAGCAGGTGACAGTGATTGCTGTATGTACAGTACTTTTGAGCTCCCTTAGTGCACTGTAAGGAGCCCTGGTGGCACAGTGGTTAACTGTTCGGCTGCTAACCAAAAGTTTGGCAGTTCGAACCCACCAGCCGCTCTGTGGGAGAAAGATGTGGCAGTCTGCTTCCATAAAGATTACAGCCTTAGAAACCCTATGGGATGGTTCTACTCTGTCCTATAGAGTCACTATGATTTGGAATCAACTCGGCAGCAGTGGGTTTGGTTTTGGGTTAGTGCACTATCATACAAGCATCGTGGAAAAGCCTGGAGTCATTCCCTACTTTGTTTCCAACCAATCACTACCCTAATCTAGTGCTCCTATGGGTCAAACTCAGTAGCAGGCAGCATGGACAAGAGCTCACTAGAGTTTTATGGAGAATGCTCTAGTCCTTGGTAGTGAGTTGATTTGTAGAAGTGGTTAAAGCAAGAAGTCTTAGCTTGCTGGCCAGATAAGGAAACATTCTCTCTTCTTGCCACCCATGAATCGGCCTGAAGAGTTCCACAACATCTTTGATTAGCAGAGTTGTGAGCATTTACAATAGCTATTTGGGGCACCAAAGAAAGAACTTAGACACATTGACTCTCCACGGTTCTAATCCCCTCAAGTAAGCCCTAGGAAAAGAGTAGTGGGAAGGCAGGAGTTGCCATAAAAGTTCTTTGAATGCCCAGAATGTGACCTCGGAGGACAGTGTGCCATGAGGGTTTCCTGAAAACCCTTAACAAGCAAATTCAGTTCAGGTTCAGGAGCTTGCATAGGGCTGAAGGCAGCATGACATGGATTGGTGAGAGGGCATGGGCACGCTGAAGAACCAGCAGCATGGGTGCCACTTGATGGAGAATATGGCAGGCCATTGAGGCAGCAGGACTTATTCGGACATGGCACTTGGGTTGAGGAAACACCTTTTTAGGTATCATTTTTTTAGTAGGTAAAGGCCTAACAGTAAAAGGCCCACACATCTTTGGTTTCTAGTCAGAAAATGTATATTTGCTGTGGGGGGAGGAGCCCTGGCTTTGCCAGGAGCAGCCCCGCACCTGACCATAGCTCTGTGAGTCCACCAGTATATTCACCAGTGTTTCCTGTCCAAGACCTGCCTGGGAGAGCAGAACACAACATACTGGAGAGCCAGAGGAAGGAGGGGCTAGGCAGGTCCTCCAGAGTTTATCAACATGCAAGACTTTATGGGGCCTCAGAAGCCCTGGTGGTGCAATGGTTAAGCACTCAGCTGCTAACCAAAAGGTTAGAACCCACCTGTGGCTCCTAGGGAGAAAAGACCTAGTGATCTGCTCCTGCAAAGATTACAGCCTGGGAAGCCCTATGGGCAGTTTTACTCTGTCCTATGGGGTCGCTGTGAGTCCGAATTGACTCAGTGGCACACAACAACAAGGCCCCTCTAAAGGAACGGTAGTAAAAGGGACTATTTCTCCCCCATCTCTGTCCAAGAGAAAACCCTGGACTGGCCCAAATTAAAAGTATTGCAATCCAGTTACTTGGCAAACTTTCATTTATTCTGGCCATTGCTTTTAAGGGTGAATTTCCTAAAAAGTAGCTGCTAATCGGTTATTTTTGTTCATTCAAGTCTTAAAACTTTCTTCCTTTTTTCAGTGATGCTTCTTTCAGCCAGGTAGAAGTTTTGTCGATTGCTGTAATCATTGTCTCTTTCCCTCTACTCCCACCCCCACCCCACAAATTTTTTTCTCTTCCAGGATGATACAAGTGCACCCCACAAAATCCAGGAAGTTCTCAAGTCTTGCCTGAAAGAGGAGGAGTCCTTTAACATCCAGAACTCCACGTCGCCCAAACTTGAGAGTAACAAAGGTGACCAGGCGGACTTGGACGTGAACTGTCTGCAGAATAACTTAACCTGAAGCAGAGCAAGAAGAAAGGAGACGGGGGCGGGGGGAAATGTTGCCTCCTCTTGTACAGAGTCTATTTCTTGTAACCATTTGTTAAGCCCTTTTCTTTTTCTGATCTCATGGCATGCTTTGATGTATTTTGTACAGGAGGGAAAAAAAAGCAAAGAATCTGAATGGAATTGCATCCGTTGGACTGTTCTGTCTGTGCCGTCTGTACAGTGCTTCTGCTGCTGTGATTTCTAAACCTGTGCTGTTACTCAACTGACTTTTTTTTGTACTTTGACCCACCTTTTTTTGAGATACCAGTAAAAAACAAAGTTCTTGAAATAAAACTTTTTAAAAAGTTATCCATTTTCCTAATGTCATTATGTCCACTCCCTCCCCATTCTTGTCACTTTGAGTTGAGTTCTTGCCTTCATTGAAGATGTATGTTTATTTAAATATGTTTGGAATTCCAGAAATGGTTTATATCACCAACTCTTAAGAGCGCTCTTTTATTCTTTCATAAATATTCAACACCTACTCTGAGCCAGGCACTATGCTAAATCCCGAGAATAATAAATGAATAAGATAGATCTTAACCTCAAGAAGTTAACTGTCTACTTGAGAAACAGACTTATAAACAAGTATAATATAGCAAGTAAATATTAGAGGGAGAGCACTCCGAAAGTTAGGAAGGTAGTGCGACATGCATGACTAGAGACTGAGAGGGAGAGGTCCTAGGTGGATAAGGCTGTAAAGGACGAGCAGATTGTGAAGAGCCTTGAATGCCAGTTAAGGACAGGGTCGGGTTTATTTTCTAAAAAGTTATCTCTGGAGATAGTAGTGAAAGCAGATTTGAAGATGGGGATTGCAGCAATCCAGGGAAATAATATAACCTTTTTTTTTGTTGCCGTCAGGTCGATTTCGAATCATAGTGACTCTATAGGACAGAGTAGAACTGCCACATAGGGTTTCCAAGGCTGTAATCTTTATGGTACACCTACAGGAAATTACCAGAAATTGAAGCTGGATTCAGAAGAGGATGTGGAATGAAGGATATCATTGCTGATGTCAGATGGATCTTGGCTGAAAACAGAACACCAGAAAGATGTTTGCCTGTGTTTTTTTGACTATGCAAAGGCGTTCACCTGTGGATCATAACAAATTACAGATGACCTTGTGAAGAACAGGGGTTCCAGAACACTTAATTGTGCTCACGTGGCATCTGTACATAGACCAAGAGGCAGTCATTAGAACAGAACAAGGGAATACTGGCACGGTTTAAAAATCAAGAAAAGTGTGCGTCAGGATTGCACCCTTTCACCATACATATTCAATCTATATGCTGAGCAAATAGTCCAAGAAGCTGGACTATATGAAGAAGAATGTGGCATCAGGACTGGTGGAAGACTCATTAACAACCTGCATTATGCAGATAAACAGAACCCTGCTTGCTGAAAGTGAAGAGGACTTGAAGCACTGATGAAGATCGAAGACTATAGAAGGATCGTGCTTGATAAAGTAGAGGGTCAGGGAAAAAGAGGAAGATCCTCACCTTGGATTGACACAGTGGCTGTAACAATGGGCTCAACATAACAATGATTGTGAGGATGGTGGATGGCGCAGGACGGGGCAGTGTTTCATTCTATTGTGTCGTTATGAGCTGGAACCACCTAACAACAACAATAATCCTTATGGGATCACTGGGTCTTTACTTCTGAAGAGCTGCTGGTGGGTTCGAACCGCCAACTTTTTGGTGAGCATTTTAACCATTGCATCACCAAGGTTCCTCATTTTCAGGTATAGGTTATATGAATCAGATTTGTGGCTGTTTTCTAAATTTCAAAATATTTCACATACTTCCCAAGAAAAATCTTTGTACAATAAATAATAAAAGTCAAGGTTTGGGATTTGCAGAATTTGGGTTTTTAGTTGTTTTCTTAGCACAATTAAAAACAAAAGAGGCTATAAATTCCAGAACCTGATATATGTAGAACATGTCCTTGCCCTAAGCTATTTAAATCAGATTTGTTATAGATTTATCCCATTTATGAGGTCAGATTCCTCAGATATTATGGAACAAGTTTTTTTAAGTTTAATAGGGATGGATTAAAAGAATTAACAATTTAAATAGCCAGATTTACTATTTGGAATGGAGGGCATTTTCTAGAATTTGCCTGTGATCCATCTGTGATAATTCTAATAACTGGAATCCCTATAAGCATGTTTCTTTTGCCTGATTTCTGTTGGTTCCTCGATTTGTCTCATGTGCCTCATTATTTTTTATTTTATGCTGGACATTGTTTTAAAAATATTAATAGAAATAATTTGAGGCCTAGGATGATTGCTTTCTCTAGAGAGGTTTTTTTTCTCCCCGCCCCCACCCCCCTCACCCCCACTTAGGCACCTGGGGGCACTATAATTCCAGTGTCACCTTAATCCAGGTTTAAGACTGGAGATTTTCTGGGCAAAATTAAGCAAGGCTGCAGACTATGCAAGGGCCCGTTCACTTCTGGTTCACGCTTCCTCCAGGGCACAGTTCTCTGGGGTCACAGCCCAAAGCAGCCAGTGGTTTACCAGTGTCACCTTTGGTGGGCCCTGTATTCCAACTCCCTCACCCACCCGCAATCTAGAAAGACTTTCAGAAACACAGCTTTTTCTCTGAGCCACCTCTTCCAAATGGGCAAGTGCTCCCAGGGCCAAAGTGGCCCCGAATGCCAGGTTCACCTGTCTGGATTTCAGCCTTCTCTGAGATGTCAGCCTAGTAATTCTTAAATATCTTGTTAGCTGTTTGATGATTTTCAGATTTCTGTACAGTTTTTGGGTTATCCTTAGTGGAAGAGTTGGTGCAATTTACCTAATCTCCCATTTACTGACAACAGAAGTCTTCTGTTTTCATCTTGGGACTCTTGCCCAGGTGGTGTTCAGGGGGCGCCATGAGCTCAGTCTGCTCTTTGCTATTGGGTGAGACTATATATTGGGGTGCTGGGTTCTAGCCTGTGTGTGTTAATGGCTTTCAACCTGATTCTCACCCACTTTGGGGAGTTTGGTATGATTCTACTTAGGTCCTTCTGTATTGTATGATTTAGGGGATCCATCTTGGGTAGGCTTCTCTGACTCCTTTCACAAGGCCAAGAGAGATTGTATATGAAAGTACTTTGTCAATTCTAAATCTGTATTCAGACTTCAGGGTTGTTACTGTTTTGTTTTTCCCGCAAGGAGTATTTTGAAGTGCCTGTAGCTCTGTCCCACCTTCTCAGCACATGCTGGAAGGATAAGAAAACCCAGATCAGTAGGGGAACAGGAGACAGTGGAGGTCTATCGAACAGAGTTACCAGATGTTATCAAGACTCTTTGGCCCAAAAAGTAGCTGAAGTGTTAGAATCAGATATACTGATGTCTGTGGCCAGTCCCCTTTCCTGCCAGAGTGATTGTGCATCTTGATGACTGTGATCCATAGGGCTGGCCAGCATCATCTCTGGGGACCCTCCAGCTCTTCTATTAATTCCCCCCCGGCTCCCGCCGCCTCCTCCCAGTGATTGCCAGCTTGGGCATTCCCACTTCAGAGCCCTAGGGCTTTCAGACAAGTGTGCTCTGTTCCCCCTCTCTTTTTCCACCCTACTCCATATCCTGCTCTAAGTCCCTCCTCTCTAAAGAAAGGACAAACCGAAAATGTGGGGATCTTAGGCAACATGGAGGAAAAATCATTTGAGCACCCTGTCAGCACTGATGAGGTCATTTCACTCAGGAGAAGTGTACATGTGATGCTGACCCATCTGTCCACACAAGACACATCCTTTGCACATACATCACTCTTTAACCTTTTACAGTACAGTTTCCTCTTCAAGTGCCCATCACATCCTCATCAGAACCCTGGAGGCTGAGTTTTGGAACTGGAAAGCATCAGTGGCAGCATTACAACCTAGACTTTGGGCTTCTATTTCAGTGCCCTTTCCCCCTGCATCACATCACATCACACTTGATACTTGATTAACAGTTCCTTGTCCTTTTGTCAAATAATCTATAGATGTAAAAAGGTTAGCCTGCACTCCAAAAACCAGCACCGAGCACTGAGCTCAGAGGTATAAGGCCTCTCCATTTGGGAGCTTTGTGACCTCTCTGAACTTCAGGTTCTTTGCAATTCAGTGAGTTACTTAATATGGCCCTTCTAGCCAAGCATGGTCTTGTAATTACCATTAAATGACTGGGTGGTATTATGCAAATAAGGCAAGTGTGGGGATCGAATGCAAATAGGGTACATGGAACCCTTGCAGGGGATTGCTCAGTTTGTGGTCTTGCTGGCAGTGGGAGGGGCATGCCTTGAAATTGATAAGGAGCTTGCTATATAGCCAGCTTACCTGACAGAGGTTTTAGGAGGAACATGGAGTAAGAGAAAGACGATGTTATAACACCAAAGACAGCGAGAGACAGCTGCACGGGAGGAACAAGAGCGATAGTGACACAAGAGGCTGCGCTGGGGCTTGCTAACCCATGGAGCTAAGATCTGTAACACTTGGGGGCTAGAACAAACTGTCCTGATCAAAGAACTGTGTCCTGAGTTGTTCCTGTTAACTTTCGAGTTAATCCCGATCCTGAGTTGTACCGTGTTACTTCCCTAATAGACCACTTAACTCTAAGTACAGTTCGGAGTTCTGTGGGACACTGCAGTGAATTAGGAAACCCAAAGACAGGAGGGAGAGTACTGAGGGGAGGAGGAGCAGTTGGTGTTAGATATGTTTCAGTGGTACAGTAGTTTGGAAAAGCTCGACATTTGGGGCACATTTTTTTTTTTTTTTTAACCTCCACCTTATAGGAACCAGCTTTGTGCTGATTCTTAGAAATTATTCATTCCTTCTTCATCTGTGAAATTCTTACCTTTGCACAGGACTATCTAGCATCAGAAATACAGACAAAAGCCTGCCTTGTGGAGCTTACTTTCCACTGTCATGAAATTCGTACAAGGTAATATATGTATGGAAATATTCTGAGAAGTGAGAGGTGGCTGTACAAACCCATCCTATGGCCCAAGAAAAAAAGTAAGTTTCTGCAGGGAAATAAAGGCAGCTTTACTGGTCGATTGAGCAAGGAGATGTGTGAACACCAACGTTGCCAAGTACTGTATCAGAGGCTCTTTCCCCAGCCCAGAAGCTCATCAGAGGTATGTGAGAGGCTTAGGGAGAAGAGTAAGGCGAACTTGGAAATAATATCGTCCCCTGACTGTATAACCGTGAAGTTACACAAAACAATGTAGATGGGAGCAAAGATATATGAAGTTACCCTAAGGAATCAGACTAAACAGTACCCTGACCAAAGATTTATCAAAGCTAAAAGAAAAATGTGTCAATCAGAGAGGTTAGCCTTTTGGTGCACATCTGCATGCAATTCTGAGATATATACTAAGGAGCAGAATTGCTAGGATGGACTGTAGCCTATTTTTACCTTTACAAGATAATGTCAAAGTGATTGCATCAGTTATTAATTCCCACCAACAATGGATGAGAGTTGATTTTGTTTCATATCCTTGTCACCACTTAATATTCTCACACTTTTTCAATTTTAACTATTCTTGTAGGCATGTAGCGGTATGTAATTGTAGTTTTAATTTGTATTTTTCTGATAACTAATGACATTGAGCACCTTTTCTTATGTTTATTAGTCATTTGGATTTCTACTTTTGTGAAACACCTGCTTAATTCTAACCTGTATCTCTATTAGGTTATCTTTTTCTTATTGATTCATGGGCATTCTTTTTTTTTTTTTTTTCCCTCAATGTGACAACTTCTTTATTATTTATACTTTTTTTATGGTGGTAAATATATAGATAAGAAAACATTTGCCATTTCAACAACCTTCACATGTATAGTTCAATGATATTAAATATGCTCTCATGTTCATCCGTTACCACTAACCGTTCTTGAATTTTTCCATCATCTTTAACAGAAGCTCAGTGTCTCCTAAGTGTTGTGTCTTCCTTTCCCCCTCCCTCCTGCCCACCCTGGTAACTGCTAATTAACTTTGGTCTCTATACACCTGCCTATTCTAGATATTTCATGTAAGTGGGATCATATAATTGATAAGGAGCTTGCTATATAGCCAGCTTACCTGACAGAGGTTTTAGGAGGAACATGGAGTAAGAGAAAGACTGACTTATTTCAATCAGCATATTTTCAAGGTTCATCCATGTTGTAGCATGTATCAGGACGTCATTTCTCTTTATGGCTGAGTAATATTTCATTGTATGTATGTACCACATTTTGTCTATCCATTCCTCTGTTGGTGGACATTTAGGTTGCATCTGCCTTTTGGCTACTGTGACTAGTACTGCAATGAAAATGTACACATATCTGTTTGTGTTGCTGCCTTTAATTCTTTTTGGTATACGCCTAGGAATAGAATTGCTAGATCATATGGTAATTCTATGTTTCACTTTTTGAGGAACTGTCAGACTGTTTTCCACAGCGGCTGTACCATCTTATAATCCCACCAGCAATAGATAATGGTTCCAATTTCTCTACATCCTCACCAACACCTGTTGTTTTCTATTTTTTTAATCATAGCCATCCTGGTGGGTGTGAAGTGATATCTCATGGTTTTGATTTGCATTTCCCTAATGACTAATTGGTGCAATGGTTAAGAGCTTGGCTGTTAACCAAAAGGTTGGCAGTTTGAATCCACTGGCTGCTCCTTGGAAAGGCTGAGGAGCAGTTCTACTCTGACCTATGGGGTCACTATGAGTAGGAAATGACTCGATGGCAGTGGGTTTGGTTTTTATTTGGTTTAATGACTAATGATGTTGAGCATCTTTTCATGTGCTTGTTGGACATTTTAATTTTCTTCTCCAGTGAAATGTCTATTCCAGTCTTTTGCATAGCCATCTAAGATCATAGTCATTAATTGGTCCCACCTGGAACAAAGGAGAATGAAGAACACCAAAGATACAAAGGAAATATTAGCCCAAGAGACAAAAAGGACCACATAAACCAGAGACTCCATCAGCCTGAGACCAGAAGAACTAGATGGTGCCTGGCTACCACCAATGACCACCCTGACAGGGAACATAACGGAGGAGAAGAAAAGCGAGGTACAGAACTCAAATTCACGTAAGAAGACCAGACTTAATGGTCTGACTGAGACTGGAGGAACCCTGGAAGACATGGCCCCCAGATTCTCTGTTAACCCAGAACTAAAACCATTCCTGAAGCCAAGTCTTCGGACAAAAAATAGATTGGACTATAAGACATAAAATGATACTTGTGAAGACTGTGCTTCTTAGTTCAAGTAGATATATGAGACTAAATAGGCAGCTCCTGCCCAGAGGCGAGATGAGAAGGCAGAAAGGGATAGGAGCTGGTTGAAGGGACACAGGAAAAACAGGGTGGAAAGGAGGAATGTGTGGTCACATTATAGGGATAGTAACTAGGGTTGCATAACAATGTATGCATATATTTTTGTAGAGAAACTCTTGAACTGTAAACTTTCACCTAATACACAATAAAAAAAAAGTCTTTTGCATATTTTTTTATCAGATTGTTTGTCTTTTTGTTGTTAGGTTGTTAGAGTTCTTTATGTATTGTGAATATTAAATCTTTATCTGAAAATCATTTCCAATTTCCCAGTTTGTAGGTTGTCTCTTCACTTCCTTGGTAAAGTCCTTCGATAAACAAAAGGTGATTATTTTGATGAGGTCATAGGCATTCTTTATATATCCTGTTTATATAAATTGGATTGGTCATGTTGCTGTTGTTAGTTGCCATCGAGTCAGTTTTGACTCATAGCAACCTTATATGTAACAGAAAGAAACTTTGCCCCATCCTATGCCATCTTCATTATCATTGGTATGTTTGAGTCCATTGTTTGGCAATTGTGTCAATGCATCTCATTGAGGGTTTTCCTCGTTTTCACTGACCTGCTTAACCAAATATGATGTTGCAAATATTTTTTCCTACTCTGTGGCTGCAATTTCATGCTGTTAAGGTTAATTAATATTAAAGCTAATTTTAATGGAGTCAAATTTATCAATCTTGCTTTATGGTTATGAAATCATTCATGAGATGCTGCTTCTGCCCAAGGTGCTGAGACCCACACAAGAATGCCACTCCCACCCTAATAACAAGAAAAAAAGTCAGATAACCTACAAAATCATAACTTTTTGAGCCCATCAGAGAGCTGAGGTTGCAAGACAACCAGATAAATTGAACTCCAAAGGGTGACAATCGCTTTCAAAGAGAAACTGGGAGCATGGACTATTTTATCTATGGCAGAGCACAGGAGGCAGAGATAGCGATATAAACGTGGAAAAGAAGACAGCAAAAATATTAACAAATTCCTAAAGGCTGACTGTGAACTAGCATGACAGTTCAGAATCCATGGGAGCACCACGCAGGAAGGGAGTCTTCAGTCATTCACAAGCTGTTTTGCACAAGCTTTTATTGGGTGCTTTTTTTTTACAAAACAGTTGGGGACAGGGCATGAGACTTGTGAACACCCCAATCAGTGGTGCACAGGAACAAAATACCACGTACTTCCCAGGCTTTTCTGTCATTCAAAGCAAAAGACTTAGCTTCTGGGAGAGGAGCAGGAAACATTGGGGAAGGACTAGAAGCAAAAGCTACCTGCCTTTCCAGGAGGGCCAAGAAACTCTCTCTCCCATTGGCAATCCTCCTAGTAACTATTGGGGTAGGAACAGGAATCTTTTCAGCCATCAGTCCAAGCAAAACGTATACTGGTGCTGAGGAAGGGATAAAAACAAAACTTTATGCCTCTCAGGGAGCCCTGGTGATGCAATGGTTAAGAGCTCAGCTGCTAACCAAAAGGTCGGCAGCTCAAATCCACCAGCTGCTCCTTGGAAACTCCCTGGGACAGTTTTACTCTGTGCTATAGGGTCGCTGAGTCAGAATTGACATGGCAGCAATGGATTTTCATTTTTTGTTTGTTTATTGGTTTATATGCCTCTCAAGGAGAAGCAGGAAACCTGCTTGGGCTCAGAACTGCACAAAAAAGAGGTCTTCTACAACTGAGGGAGGCTAAAATACTCTCCCGCTCAAGATTCCCCACAGATACGAATCAGAGTTTTGCTATCAAGGAAAGAGAGGTAAGAAGGATCAGAAAGCTCTGCCCTAAGACCCAGATGCACAAGGTCTTCCTAAGGCTGAGCCTGGGCCAGGAAAACCAAAACTTCCTGCTCCACCACAGGCCTCACACTGATTAGCGAGCAACAGTAGTTTACTGCTGGAGGAGGAGGAAAAAACATAAGGAGAAACCCTTCTCCTCTGTAGTTCAGGCTTGCAGGGCCTACTGAAAGTAGGGAACACAGCAGCAGGAACACTGAGAAGAACACTCCAGCACCTCAGGCCTCACATTAATCACAAGGAAGCAGCAGCTTGCCGTTGGAGGAATTATAGCAACAAAAAAATTCAAACCTAGCTCTACTACTAATTTGATTGACTCAATCCTTTACACCAATAGCCTACCAGAAGAATAGGTGTGTCCATTTCCAGGCATAAACACTATTCACCTAGATTTCTGTTGTTCTTTTACACACAATATCTGGCATTCAAAACTTACAGGACAAACAAAGACAAGAAAAATAACTCACTGTCAAGAGATAAAGTGGTCAACACAACCAGACCTAGACATGATGGAACAAAAAGACAGAGACTTTAAAATAACTAATACGTTAAAGGATGTACTATAGTGTAAAAGATGAACATTATGCATAAACAGATGGGGAATTTGAGCAGAAAGAAACTACAAAAAGGAGCCAAGAAAATGCTAGAAAGAACAACAAAAAGACCACCATGAAATCAGAGTTGAAGAAAATTTTCAGCACTACTAATAACAAACAAAATAGACTTCAGAACAAGGACTATCACAGGGATAGAAGAAGGGCATTATGTAATTTTAAAGAGATAATTTATCAAGAAGACATGACAATTCTAAAAGTGTATACACCTAATAAGAACTTCAAAATACATAAAGCAAAAACATTGAAATAAAAGGAGAAATAGATAATCTACACTTGTAGCCCTTGGAATCCTCAACACTCTTCCTTTAGTACAAGGAAAATAAAAATGAGTAAAGATATAAAAGACGAGCTATACTATTAACTGTCAAAGAGAAAAATTAACAACAGACATCTTTCTTTGATTTTAAGGATTTTCTTGGCCATAAAACCGAATATTAACCATAAAAAAGCCTGACTCAAACTGCAAAAGCATTGACTTTTTTTTTCCTCCAGAAGCTGCTCCACATTAATGTACATTTGTCTTTTTCTGTTAGAAACCAAAAAAAAATCCAAACTTGTTGCCATCAAGTCGATTCCAACTCATAATGACCCTATAGAACCGGAGTAGAACTGCCTCGTAGAGTTTCCTAGGAGCAGCTACAGGATTCGAACTGCTGACCTTTTGGTTAGCAGCTGCAGCTCCAAAACCATTGCCTTGTGATTTAAAAGGCAAGGTTCAATCAATCACATTAAGATTGGTTCAATGGTTGCTCTTCTAGTCTTCTCCCTTCTAAGATAAGCTTCATTGTAACTAGCCTACTTTAAGCCATTTCCTTTTTTTTAAGAATCAGAATGGCCTTCTTATATGCATATAGAATAACTGCTTAGAATAAACCTTACGTTTCAGTTGCTTTGGGTTTTGATTATTTTAACACAACCATCTTGATCCACTTGGCCGAATAGAACATTCCTCTTAACAACAGCATAACATACATTATTTTCAAGTGCACATAGAACAACAATCAAGAGAGATGATATTCTTGGCCATAAAATCAAAAAAATTTAAATGGATTGAAGTCATACAAAGCATGTTCTTTGACTACAATAGAAACAAACTAGATATTGATCACAAAGATGTCTCAAAACTCCCACCCCAATTATTTGGAAAGTAAGCAACATATTTTGACCCATCGTTCAAAAATAAACCACAGACAAAATTAGAAAATATTTTGAAATGAATCAAAATGAAAATACAACAAAATTCTTGGGGCACAGTTAAAGCAAATCTTAGAGGGAAATCTATAGTATTAAATGCTTTTTTTTAAAAAAATCAAATTAATGATCCAAGTTTCCACATTAATAAACTAGAAAAAAATTCAAAGCAGAGAACAATGACACAGAAAATGAAAAAATAATAAAGAAAAGAAACAAAAAACTGGCTCTTTGAAAATATTAATAAATTATAACCTCTAGTCAGGCTTATCAAGAAAAACAATGAGAATAGACACAAATTACACAATAATGAAGAATGAAAGAGGGGGTATCACTACAGATCCCACAGACATTAAAATAATAATGAAATATTACAAACCACCTGATCCCAATAACTTTGTTAACTAAGATGAAATGAAAAAATTTCTTGAAAGACAAATAATAACTAAAGCTCAATCAAGAAGAAATAATCCTGTATCAAAGTAATTGAATTTGTAGTTAAAACCTTCCCCAAAAGTAAATTTCAAACTCATATAGCTTTGCTCTTTAATTCTAACAAACACTTAAGGAAGAATTAATGCATTTTCAAAAAATCTTCCTGCAAGCAGAGGGAATATTTTCCAGCTCATTTTATGAAGACACCATTACTCTGATAGCCAAACCAGCCAAAGATCGTACAAGAAAACTACAGACCAATTTCCCTCATGAGCATATACACAAAAATTCTTTAAAATATTAGCAAATTAAATACAGTGATATTAAAATGGATAGTATATCATAACCACATGGGGTTCTCAGGAATGTGAGGCTGGTTCAACATTTGAACATCAATCAATGTAATTCACCATATCAAGACTAAGAAAAAGAACCATATAATCATCTCAAAAGAATCAGAAAAATCCTTTGACAAAATCCAATATTCTTTTATGATAAAATTAGCAAACTATGAATAGCAGGGAATTTCTTCATCCTGATAATGGCACCTATGAAAACCTACAGCTAACATCAGACATCACCATGAAAAGCAGAATGGTTTCTATTCTAAAACTGTGAACCTGGAAAAAGAGTCCACTTTTTTCTATGTGTTCTACATGTCCTGGAAGTCCTAGTCAGTGCAATAAGGCTAGACAAATAAAAGCATATAGATTGGAAAAGGAGAAATAAAACTTAGTTGAAATTTTAAAAACATTACCATTTGCAATGCCATTAAAAAAGCATAAAATACTTTAGGGTAAATCTAACAAAATATCTGCAATCTCTATATGCCGAATATTACAAAACACGTGTTACATATTTTGACAATAAAAAAATTACAAAACACAGATGGAAGAAATTAAAGATTTAAAAAGAAGGATAGACCATGTCCATAGATTAGAAGCCTCAATATCTTTCAGGCATCAGTTCTCCTCAGATTGATCTATAGATTCAACATAATCCCGATGAAAATCCCAGTAGGCTTTTTCTTAGAAATTGACAAGTTGATTCTAAAATTTATATGAAAATGCCAAAGATCTTGCATAAACAGTACTTAAAAAAAAAAAGTTGGGGGATTCATAGTACCTGATATCAAGCTAAAGAAATCAAAACAGTGTGGTATCAGCAAAAGTAAAGATGTGAAGATCAATGAAACGAAATGGAATCCAGAAATATCCCCACATTTTTTTATATATATGGTCAATTGATTTTCCATAAAATTGCCAAATAGTTCAATGGGAAAATACTATTTTTCTTCAAATAGTTCTAGAGCAATAGGGCATCCTTTACAAAATAATGACCCACTCATCATTTACAAACATTAACTCCAAATGGATCATAGACCTAAATGCAAGAGCCAAACCTATAAAACAAAGGAGAAAATCTTCATGACTTTGGGTTAGGCAAAGATTTCTTAGGTAGAATACTAAAAAACATGAACCATAAAAAGGAAAAAAAAGAGATAAATTGTACTTCAGAAAAGCTAAGAATTTGTACTCTTTAAAATATACTATTAAGAAAATGGAAAGACAAGCCAGAGATGGGAGAAAATATTTGCAAAACACATATCTGAAATGTTCAGAATATATAAGGAACATTTACAACTCAGTAATAAGACAACAACCTAATTTTTTAAGTATGCAAATAAGCACATGAAAAGATACTCAACATCATTAATTAACAGGGAAATGCAAATTAAAACCACATTGAGATACCACTACGTACCTACTAGAATTTTTAAAATTCCAGAGACCAACAATACCAAGAACTGGTGAGGATGCATAACCACTGGAACTCTCACACACTGATGCTGGGAAAACAAATTGGTATAGCTACTTTGGAAAACAGTTTGACAGTTTCTTATAAAGGAAGGCATACATATGACCCAGTAATGCCACTCCTAGGTATTTACTCAACAGAAATAAAATATATGTCCATACAAAAACCTGTATGTATATCGGTATGTATATTACAGCTTTATTCAAAAGCACCAAACACAAAGCAACCCAAATGTCCATCAACCGGTGAATGGATAACTAGACTGTGGTACAGCTAGCCACTGTTGTTGTTAGGTGCTGTTGAGTCGGTTCCGGCTCATAGCGACCCTATGTACAACAGAATGAAACACTGCCCGGTCCTGCATCGTCCTCACAATTGTTGTTATGCTTAAGGCCATTATTGCAGCCACTGTATCAATCCAACTCATTGAGGGTCTTCCTCTTTTTCGCTGACCCTGTACTTTACTAAGCATGATGTCCTTCTCCAGGGACTGATCCCTCCTGATAACATGTCCAAAATATGTGAGACAAAGCCCCACCATCTTTGCTTCTAAGGAGCATTCTGGCTGTACTTCTTCCAAGATAGATTTGTTCATTCTTTTGGCAGTCCATGGTATATTCAACATTCTTCTCCAACACCATAATTCAAAGATGTCAATTCTTCTTTGGTCTTCCTTATTTATTGCCTAGTTTTCTCAAAGAGTGGCTTGAAAAGACAAAGTGAAGTATTATAATAACATGTGCAAAGACCTGGAGTTAGAAAAACAAAAGGGAAGAACAAGCTCGGTATTTCTCAAGCTGAAAGAACTGAAGAAAAAATTCAAGCCTCAAATTGCAATAGTGAGGGATTCTACGGGCAAAACACTGAATGATGCAGGAAGCATCAAAAGTAGATGGAAGGCATATAGAGTCATAGAGTCACTGTACCAAAAAGAATTGGTTGGTGTTCAATCATTTCAGCATATGACCAAGAACCGATGGCACTGAAGGAAAAAGTCCAAGCTGCACTGAAGACATTATCGAAAACAAGGGTCCAGGAATCATCAGAATACCAACTGAGATGTTTCAAAACATGGATGCAGCACTGGAAGTGCTCACTCGTCTGTGCCAAGAAATTTGGAAGACAGCTACCTGGCCAACCAACTGGAAAAGATCCATATTTATGCCTATTTCCAAGAAAGGTGATCCGACTAAACACAGAAATTATTGAACAATATCATTAATTTCACACACAAGCAAAATTTTGCTGAAGATCATTCAAAAGCAGCTGCAGAAGTACATCGATAGGGAACTGCCAGAAATTCAAGCCATATTCAGAAGAGGACTTGGAAAGAGGGGTATCATTGCTGATGTCAGATGGATCCTGGTGTTGTCAGAGAATACCAGAGAGACGTTTACCTGTTTTATTGACTATGCAAAGGCATTTGACTGTATGGATCATAACAAATTTTGGATAACAATAGAGTACTACTCAGCCACAAAAAAGGAATGAACTACTCATATAAACATCAACTTGGATGGATCTCAAAAAATCATGCTGAGCAAAAGAAGTCTGATACAAAAGGCTACATACTGTATGATTCTGTTTAAATTACACTCTAGAAAATGCAATACTATAGAGACATAGATCATGGGTTGCCAGGGGCTTAGAGTTGGAGGAGGAAATTGACTGCAAAGATGCATAAAGAAACTTTTTGTAGTAATGGAAATGTTCTATAACTTGTAATGGTCGCTACATGACTGTTACCTTTGTCAAAACGCATCAAACTATACACTTAGAAAGGTGAATTTTATTGAATATAAAGTATACCTTATATTGGGAATCCCCAAGACCACGCCCAAGTTTGATGATTTGCTAGAGGACTCAGGACTCAACATACAGTCATACTCATGGCTAAGATTTATTACTGCAAAAAGGTACAAAGCAAAATCAGCAAAGGGAAAAGGTGTGTTGGGTGAAGTCCAGAGGAAATCAGGCACAAGCTTTCAGGAGTTCTCTCCCCCTGGAGTCAACACAGGATGCACTAATTCCCCTGGTAATGAATTGTGACGTATGTGCAAATGTTTCTATCAGGAAGGCTCATTAGAAACTCAATGTTCAGGGTTTTTATTGGGGGCTGGTCACACTGGGGAAACCCTGGTGGCATAGTGAAGTACTACGGCTGCTAACCAAATGTCAGCAGTTCGAATCCCCCAGGTGCTCCTTGGAAACTCTATGGGGCCGTTTTACTCTGTCCTATAGGGCTGCTATGAGTCAGAATAAACTCAACGGCAACGGGTTTGGGTTTTGGTTTTGGTCACACTTGTACCCTCTGCCTAACATGTACCAAAATTTCAATCTCTCAGAAGGAAAGCAGGGGTTCAGCATAAACAACATGGTTTCTGCAAACAGTTTAGACACAGTGTGCTACTCTTTTTTTTTTTTTTTAATACCATATGTACTCATTTATTAAAGCATTAACAGTTCTAGCACCAGGCAATAGTGACCTTATTTTTTTTTTAATTTTATTGTGATGGGGTATATATAACAAAACATTTCTAACATTTTTATGTGTACAATTTGGTAACATTAATTACATCCACCATGTTGTGCAGCCATCACCACTATTTGTTTCTAAAACACGTTCCTCACCCCAAACAGAAAATCTGTACCCATTAAGCATTAATTCCCCATTCTCCCATTCCCCTAGCCCTAGGTAACCACTAATCTACTTTCTCTATATATTTACCTATTCAAGATATTTCATATAAATGGAATCATACAATATTTGTCCTTTTCTAACTTTTTTCACTTAGCATATTGTTTTCAAGATTCATCGATGTCATAGCATATATCAGAACATCATTTCTCCTTAAGACTGAATAATATTCCTCTGTATGTATACAGGAGCCCTTGTTGAGCAGTGGTTAAGTGTTCGGCTGCTAACCAAAAGGTCGGCAGTTTGAATCCACCACCCACTCCTTGAAAATCCTATGAGGTTGTTATACTCTGTCCTATAGGGTCACTATGAGTCAGAATTGACGGCAACAGATTTGGTTTTTTGGTTTTGGCACGTCTATACCAAATTTTGTTATTTATCTATTCATCTGTTAGTGAACACTTGGGTTGTTTGCACTTTCTGGCAATTGTGAATAATGCTGTCGTGATCATTGGTGTACAAGTACCTGTTTGCTTTCCTGCTTTCAGTTCTTTTGTGAATATACCTAGAAGTGGAATTGCTGGATCATATGGTATTTGGATCAGCATTGCATTGCATTTGTAAATTGCTTTAGGTAGAATGGACGTTTGCACAATGTTGAGTCTACCTATCCATGAGCATGGTATGTTTTTCTATTTATGTAGGTCTTTTTTGGTTTTTTGTAGTAGTGTTTTGTAGTTTTCTTTCTATAGGTCCTTTACGTCCCTGGTTAGATTTATTCTAAGTATTCTATTTTCTAGGGGCTGTTATAAATGGCATTACTTTCCTGATTTCCTTTTCATAGTTCTCTTTATTGGTGTGTAGGAATCCAACTGATTTTTGTATGTTTATCTTGTATCCTGCTATTCTGCTGAATCTTTCTATTAGTTCTGCTAGTTTTCTCGTGGAGTCTTTAGGATTCTCTATGTATAATATCATATCTGCAAATAGGGATAATTTTACTTCTTCCTTACCAATTTGGATGCTCTTTATTTCTTTTTCTTGCCATATTATTACTGGGTGGAAACCCCAGGTTCCTGCTCAGCGTGACTCGTATTGGCCAATAAATGAGAGACCAAGGTGGAAGACCAAAAAATGCACATTTAATTCATTCTACAAGGAAATGGAGTTAGTTGGAGCTTACAGCTGCCAAGAGTGCTTGCCAAGAGTGGGCAGGTAAGTTACTTTTGAAGGGGGTTTACAAGTAGGGACCTCATACAAGTTACGTCAGCAATATTCTTAATCATGTTACGCAGGCGCAATGGGGTTTACATATAACCTTCAAGCAACAAATGCAAAGCTGAGGGGAGAGGGAGCCCAGAAAAGGAAACAATTTTGCAAGAGAACGCTGTAGGGGAGGAGGCCAGGTAAAGAACACAGCACTGTGGAGGGGTTCTGTCTCATTATTGCTGTAACTAGGACTTCTAGAACAATGTCAAACAGGAGTGGTAATAATGGGCATCCTTGTCTTGTTCCCAAGGGAAACAAGGGGAATGTTCTCAAGGGGACAGTTTTCAGCCTCTCTCCATTGAGAATGATGTTGCAATTGGTTTTGTAAAGATGCCCTTTATTATGCTGGGAAATTTCCCTTCTATTTCTATCTTATTGAGACTTTTTATCAGGAACGTGTGTTGGACTTTATGGAATGCCTTTTCTGCATTGATTAAGATGATCATGTGATTCTTTTATTTATGTGGTAGACTACGTTGATTGGTTTTCTAATTTTGAACCATCCTTGCATACCTCATATGAATCCCACTTGGTCATGGTGTATTATTTTTTTATGTGATGCTGAATTCTACTGGCTAGAATTTTGTTGAGAATTCTTGCAACTATATTCATGAGAGATATTGGTCTGTAATTTTCTTTTTTTGTGGTGTCTTTGCCTGGTTTTGGTATCAGGGTTGTGCTGGCTTCATAGAATGAATTCGGAAGTATCCCTTCCTTTTCTATGTTCTGAAATAGTTTGAGTAGTACTGGTGCAAGCTCTGCTTTGAATATCTGGTAGAACTCTCCAGTGAAGCCATCTGGGCCAGGGCTTTTTTTCGTTGGGAGTTTTTTTTTTTTTTTTAATTACCTTTTCAATCTCTTATGTTGCTATGGGCTGGTTCAGATTTTCTACCTTAGTTTGTGTTAGTTTAGGTAGGTAGTGTGTTTCTATAAATTTGTCCATTCCCTCTAGGTTTTCAAATTTTTTAGAGTAGTTTTTCACAGTAGTCTGTTATGATCCTTTTTATTTCAGTTCCATGTGTTGTAATGTACCCCATCTTGTTTCTTATTTGGGTTATTTGCTTCCTGTCCTGTTTTTCTTTTGTCAGTTTGGCCAGTAATTTGTCAATTTTGTTGGTCCTTTCAAAGAACTGACTTTTGGTTTTGTTAATACTTCTATTTTTTTTTTTCTTCTCTATCTCATTTATTTCTGCTATAATCTTTATTATTTCCTTTTTACTGGTGGCTGTAGGCTTCTTTTGCTATTCTCTTTCTATTTTTTCAAGTCGTAAGGCTAATGTTATGATATTGCCCTTTTCTTCTTTTTTGATGTGTGTGCCTATTGCTATAAGTTGACCTCTGAGTACTGCCTTAGCTGTGTCTCATAGGTTTTGGTATGATGTATTTTCATTTGATTCTAGAAAATTTTTTATTCCATCTTTCATTTCTTCTTTTACCCAGTGGTTTTTAAGCAAGGCGTTATTCAGTTTCCATGTATTTGATTTTTTTTCCCTTGCTCTTCCTGTTATTAATTTCTACTTTTATGGTGTTGTGAGCATAAAAGATGCTTTGTATTATCTCAGTGTTTTGGGTTTTGTTGAGGGTAGCTTTGTGGCCTAAGATGTTGTCTGTTCTGGAGGTTGTGCTGTGCGTTGGAAAAGAATGTATACTTTGCTGCTGTTGGGTAGGGTGTTCTATATATGTCTGTGAGGTCAAGATGGTTGATTGTGGCCTTAAAATCTTCTGTATCTTTGCTGAGTTTCTTTCTAGATATTCTGTCCTTTATTGAGAGTGGTATGTTGAAGTCTTCTGCTATTATTGTGGAACTGTGAATTTCTCTTTTCAGTGCTGTTAGAGCTTTATGTATTTTGGAGCCTTGTCATCGTGTGCATAGATATTTATTATGGTTATATCACCATGGTGGACTGTCCCTTTAATCACTATATAATATCTTTGCTTGTCTTTTATGGTGGATTTGCCTTAAAATATATTTTATCTGAGGTTAGTATTGCCACTGCTGCTCTTTTTTGGTTGCTGTCTGCTTAACATATTTTCTCAATCCTTTGATTTTTTAATACATTTATATCTTTGTGTCTAAGGTGTGTGTTGTGGATTGAATTGTGTCCCCCCAAAATTTGTGTAAATTTGGCTAGGCTATTATTCCCAGTATTGTGTGATTGTCCACCATTTTGTCATCTGATGTGGTTTTCCTACGTGTTGTAAATCCTACCTCTATGATGTTAGTGAGGCAGGATTAGTGGCAGTTATGTTAATGAGGTGGGAACTCAATCTACAAGATTAGGTTATGTTTTAAGTCAATTTCTTTTGAGATATAAAAGAGAGAAGTGAGCAGAGAGACAAGGGAACCTCATAGCACCAAGAAACAAGAATAGCATGTCTTTTGGACCTTCCCCTAGAGCTGATAGAGAAAGGCTTCTCCTGGCGCTGGCACCCTGAATCCAGACTTCTAGCCTCCTAGACTGTGAGAGAATAAATTTCTCTTTGTTACAGCCATCCACTTGTGGTATTTCTGTTATAGCAGCACCAGATAACTAAGACACCGTGTCTCTTGTAAGCAGCATATTGATGGGTCTTTTTTTTTTTTATCTTTTCTGTCACTCTCTGTCTCTTTATGGATGCATTTAAGCCATTTACATTCAGTGTGATTATCAATAGGTATGAGTTTATTGCTGTTATTTTGTAGTGCTTTTTTTTTTGTGTGTGGTGCTGACATCTTCTTTGTTCCTTTTACTCTCCTGTGCTGAGTTTCTTTTGTTTGTGAAATTTATTTTCCTTTCTTTCATTATTGTAGATTTTGTGTTTACTGCAACTTTATGTTTTTCTTCTTTATTTTGATGAGTAGGTTTGTTAACTGTCTTTGTGGTTACCTTAAAATTTACCCTTATCTTACTAAGTTTGAACCAGTCCTTTATTGCTTGATGTTGCCTTGACTTCCACTCCATTTGAAAGTTCTAAATCTGTACTGTGTTTTCCCCCTTTTATTGTTCTGACATTGTCGTCATTTACAGATTGATATCTCTAGTTTCCTGTTTTCATTTAAGGTTTAGGGTTCTAGGATTGATGTCCGTATCTGTTTTACTTGTTTTTTGGGGTCTTTGTTGCCATGGGATGGCCAGTGTATCTGACTAGCTACCATCTTGGCTCCACTTCCCCATCATATGGTAATACTATGTTTAATTTTTTGAGAAAACTTCAAGCTGTTTTTCACAGTGGCTACATGATTTTACAGTCTCACTAGCGGTGGATGAAGGTTCCAATTGCTCCACCAACAATTGCTATTTTCCATTTTTCTGATAATAGCATCCTAGTGGGGGTGAAATGGTTCCATAGGGACAGACAAGATCTTATTCATAAAAAAAAAAAAAATTGTGTTTGTCTATTCTAGTCTGTCTGCGGTCTACTGAAGGACTGACACAGGTGCTTGCTTGCTTTTGTTTTGCCTAATTTGGAACTCACTCAGGGTGGGCATTCCCCAAAAATGTTGTTAAGACAACCAACCTGTAGTCATCTGGGGCAAAAATTATGGTTGAGGTATACAATAGAGCTCCCAAAGCGTAGGAGGAAATATTGGGCAGGAAGTTCCTTTGGGAAATTGGGGTGTTTAAAAACACCCATGTATACTGGGGAATTTAGAAAGCCATGCTATGCCCATCACTGGGTTCGTGTTAGGAAAAGAACTGAGAAGACCCTAAGCTTTCACCTCTTGCTGATCTCCAGGATCAGTGAAAGCAAAATTATAGCTAAGGCAGAATGGTAAACTGGCTAAATGGTGAAGCAGTACTCCCACAGAGCCAACATGAAAAACTGGGAGACTGTGATTTTATTTTGTTCTATTTCTTCTCCTCCTTCTCTTCTTCTTTTTATCTGTCTTTGTCTCTGCCTCTCTCTCTCTCTGACTTCCAGCATTCAAAAGAGTAGTTGAACACAAGTTAAGGAACAGAGATTTCAGAGATCACACCTGACAAAGAATACAAACTTTACAAAACAGTTTAGAAAAGTCACTAAACAAACAGTGACAGCCTACAGCAAGCAAAAAAAAAAAAAAAAAAAACCTGAGGAAGTAGAAGAATATTATTTCCAGAGTTACCACAGCATATTATTCAAAATGTCCAGTTTTCAACAAAAAATTATGAAACATGCAAAGAAAAAGGAAATTATGGCCCATTCACAGAAGTTATTAACAGAAACCATCGCTGAGGAAGCACAAACATTGGACTTATTGGATAAAGACAACTAATATCATATTCAATGGTGAGCTTTCTCCCTAAGATTAGGAAGAAGACAAGGATGTCTGTTTTCAAAACTGCCATTCAACATATTACTGGAAGTTCTAACCACAGCAATTATGAAAGAAAAAGAAATAAAAGGCATCAAAATTGGAAAGGAAGAAGTATAACAATCTGTATTTGAAGATGACAAGATTCTCTATATAGAAAATGCCAAAGAAACCACACACACACATGCACAAAACTACTGAAGCTAATACACAAGTATAGCCAAGTTGCAGGGAGCAAGATCAACACACAAACTCATTTGTGTTTCTATACACCAGCAATGAACAATCTAAAAAGATATTAAGAAATCAACTCCATTTATAATAGCATCTAAAAGAATAAAATGCCTAGGAATAAATTTAACTAAGGAAGTGAAAAAGCCAGTCTTTGTTGAATAGATGAATGAATGGTAGATTCTCATTCCTGGAGGACAGTGCAGTTTCTTGTTTGCTTCCCTAGTCCCTGGGCCTGGAAAAGAGCTGAGCCTCTGGCAGGTGTGTGTTGAGTGGCGGCCTGTTGACTGAGCCCATCTCTGGATACCTGCTGTCACACCTCTTCACAGGAGATGCCTGTGAAGAGGTGTCAGGAGCCCTCAAGAGCATGGCACTTTGGCTTTGCCCTCTCGTTTCTGGGTACTATTGCTGCTGGCTCCCTTTAATCCCTTCCCAGCCTGAGGAAGAAAGGGAGCTGGCCTTCTTCCCCTTTGGCACTACATGTGCTCATTTGAAGCTCCTAAGGCAGGCCCAGTGGGCGGCTGGAGCTGCCATCATTAATCACACAGCCTGCTGCTACTTGCCCACGCGGCCGACTTTGAGGGATGGCCAGAGCCTCTGGTGGGAAGTACTCACTGCCCTAATTGGGCCTCTCTTGGGAGGCAGCAGGCCCTGCTTCTTACTTTTCTTTACTCTGGCGGCTGCTTCACCCCCTTAAGGAGGACAGCATGCTTCCTGGTCCTGTGGCTCTGCTTCCAGCCAGGGCAGAAGTTCACCCTTGTTCTACAGATGGAGAAACAGAAACTCTGGGGCAGACTGGGTTTTTGTCCAAGGCTGCAACAAGGCCAAGCAAGGTTGCCAGGAGTAACCATCAGAAAGCCAAGTGACATGGTTCTGCTCCTCACTCTGCTGGCAACTGGAATGAGTTCCCACAGGAAAAAAGAACTCCCTTCAGCTCCCATGGATGCCTGGGTCCTGGCAAGCACCAGGCACAGGACTCTGGCTTCTGGTGTTCATGAAGAGATGTCCATGTGAAGAATTGCCACACCCCTAGAAACCCTGTCAAACTCACAAAAAAGTAGATGAGAGCATGAGCAACAGTAGTAGACAGGTCTCCTCTGAAGCACAGTGGGGAAATACAAGATTGCCAGGTACTATGATGACGTCCCTGCTTTGTCCCTCAATTTACTCTTTCCAGAAAATAGACAACAGGGACCAGGGAGGCCTTGTCTGTAAGAGTCTTGCAACATGCCTTTTGTTGGTCATACTTATTTAGACTCTCACAGCAGAAAAGAGCTTAATTGTCAGCTGGTCCTGCTCCTCTATTTGTGGCTTAAGTCACCTCTAGAATATCCCCAAAGATCATGAGCCTAGCACAGTTGGACCTCCTCCAGCAAGAAGGCTCTCAGGATCTCCTATGGTGATCCATTCCTTGTTTGTTTGTTTGTTTGTTTCCTGCTACCTTTTCCACCCTTTTTTTGTTAGATGGATAATTTTTTTATTGAGCCTTCCTGCCTCCCTGAATCACCCTCTGGTCCTAGTTCTACTCTTTGAGCACTTATAATAAATGAGTAAGTTCCTTTTTCTTTGATGGTTTCTTCAGGACCAAAAGACAACCAGAATGCTATTCCTGAACCTTCTTTTCTCCATGTTAAATGTCTTCAGACTTCCCTCATGTGGCAGCTCTCCTGGCCCCTCCATGCTGTTCTAGAACATCCTAGGTGGATCCAGAAAGGACCATTGTACTGTGTGGACTGAACCCAGTGGGGCACGCACGGCTCATTTGGCCCAGGCTGGCCCCAGCATTCACAGGGCTGGGGCTGGAGTACAAATGAAGGTTCATGTCTGAATATTTAGAAGTTGTGATTCAAGCTAACACACCATTCAGTAAGCAAACCCCTACACTGACCTTCTTACCTTCATAATGACTTGGAAGGCTAGGTTTGAATTTAGAATTACTGGACTTTTCACAGCTCTGCTTGAGAATGTAGTGGTGCTGAGATCCCAGCCCTGCTACTCCTAGCCTGGTCCCCTTTCCTTCCTACCCCTGGCTCCACTTGCAGTGTGTGATACTTTGCGAACCTGTGTGTGGACATCCAAGTCCACATGTTCAAGCTTTGTTCACATCCCTTGGCTTCCTCTCAGACCCCATCCCTGGGGAAGAGGGTCCAGGGAAGCTGACTTAGGGCCATTTGGGCAAGACAGTCTGGAATCCTAGGTGCCCAAGTATGGCTTGGAAGGAGGGTATTGGTTAAGTAGGCATGTCCCTTGGCTTGAGGACTTCGTGCCCCATGAGGAGAGTCAGGGCCCTTCTTGCCTGGGTCCAAGAGCCTCGCTGATTTGCCTTGTTCCTACAACCAGCATCATGTGTCCATCTATTGAGTCATCCTTAGCTGATAGCCATACAGTCCCTGATGTCATTTTCCTGAGGGATGTACTGCTCTATTTGTATAACTGTATTTTGGAGCTGGACTTGGCCTTTGTAAAAACTGAATTTCATATGTCTGACCTGTTAAGATTCATTTGAGCCTTAGCTCTGTACTCCAGAATCACACATGGGCTAATTGCTTATGTCTCTGCCATCTGTATTTTGTTGAGTGTGTCATTTGCATACCTAACCAAGTTCTTCATAAATCATCTCTCACCTCTAGATCCCAGCTGTTTCTTGAGGCGTTACATTCCTCTTGGGCTAAATTGGTCCCAGGGAGCAGTGTTAAAGGTGCTAATGATAGAGGGAAGGATGGGGAATGGGAAGTATGAATAGTGCTTTGTAAACTGTGAAGCTCCTGCTCCTGCTGCTGTTCCCAGGTTGCTACCTGACTCCTTCCAAGCCTGTTAGCTTAGCAGGGCTTTAGACTGCACATTGCCCCGTGCAGCCCTTCAGTCTGTGGCAGGGGTCCCCCAGCCCCTGCCTCCTCAAAGTTTCTCAAACTGCAGCCCGCTGAGCATCCTACCACAGCCAAGCTGCCTGTCACTCTTACTCCTCAGTGCACACCCAGCCTCCCATTCCTCTCATCTCCACGTGGCCTAGTTCCGAGGATCATTTGTGCCCATCTCCAGCCTGTACACTCCCATGTGGTGTATGCTGAGACATACTGCCCAGATCCCACTTCAGAGAAGGATTGATGTCCCAGATACATCAGAGTGTGGTTGAGGAACAGTCTTCAACTGTCAGTCCCTTCAGGGATCACCTCACCTGCAGAAAGCCACCTCACCTGAGGTTATCCCTTCCCAGGGTGGCCCACATCCAATGACTGATCAAAGTGGGGGAATAAAAGTCTGACCATCTCCACCTAGTGCCAGAAAACCCTAATGGCCCATTTTAGCACCAGACCTCCCCATAAGGCTGTCTTCGGGCCTGCTTCATATCTGGACTTCTTCCTCACGGTTGCAGACAGAAGTGTGCAGGTGACAGTGGGTTTGATAAGAAAACTTGAAAAGTTTCTGCTTAACTGTTAGATGACCAGGATATTCCTTCACAGTAACCTTTGATTCTTGGGGTTTATTATTATTTTTTTTTATTGTACTTTAGATGAAGGTATACAGAACAAACTAGTTTCTCATTGAACAGTATACACATTGTTCTATGACATTGGTTAACAACCCCATGACACGTCAACACTCTTCCTCCTCAACCCTGGGCTCCCTATTATCAGCCTTTCTGTCCCCTTCTGCCTTCTAGTCCCTGTCCCAGGGCTGGTGTGCCTGTTTAGTCTTTTTTTTTTTCCCATGGGCCTCTTCAATCTTTGGCTGAAGGGTAAACCTCAGGAGTGACCTCATTACTGAGCTGGAAGGGTGTCCAGGGACCATACTCTCAGGGTTTCTGCATTCTCTGTGAGGCCAACAAGTCTGGACTTTCTTTTTGAGTTAGAATTTTGTTCTGCATTTTTCTCCAGCTCTCTCCGGGACCCTCTAATGTGATCCTTGTCAGAGCAGTAGGCGGGCACTATCTAGTTTTACTGGACTCAGTCTGGTGAAGGCCGTGGTAGATGTGGTCCATTAGACCTTTGGACTAATCTTTCCTTTGTGTCTTTAGTTTTCTTCATTCTTCCTTGCTCCCGAAGGGGTGAGACCAGTGGAATATCCTAGATGGTCATTCACAGGCTTTTAAGACCTCTTGGGGCTTTACTGAACTGTGATTAATAAACTTAATGAGAGTTGCTATAGAGCCAGGTACCTATGCAAGGTCCTTGACAACATTATATCATTTCATTCTTATGACAGCCCTCAGATGAATGTAAGCTTTACCTTTTCTAATTTTTAAAAGGAGGAACCTGAAGCTCAGAGAAGATAATCAAGATTGCATTGCTGGGAAGTGACTATCCCACAGTGCCACTCATTAAAGACATCATATTTCAAACCAATATTTCTTCTTCCTCAACCTTCTTTTCCATTTGTTCAAACATCTTCACTCAGGCAGAATCTTTATGTTGGTATTAATCCTTTAGAGAAAGGTATTTGAAATTTCTATTTAAAAAAAACGTGCTTTGGGCCCAGTGCTCATTTTCTGGTTTCTCTGAGAAGTAGTCATCTTCCTTGTTGTGTCTGCCATGGGCCCAGGAAAAGTGAGTCCATGAGTGAGTGATGGATGCATGCATGAATGAATGAATCAGCAGGAGTGCAAAGGCCTATGATAGCATGTGACAAGTGTTAAGTTCAATGAGAAATCTTTGGAGAGCTGTTTTAATCTTTCAGTTCTAAGCTACATCTTTGGATTCTATGTTAATACCACAGAGCACTGCATGGCAGATGTATCAGGTGTGCAGCATGGGGTTAGTCAAGGGAGGGTTCCTAGCAGTGGGCTGGGGTGCAAGCTGTAGGAGCAAGAAGGTGAGCTGTTTTTGCTGGATGTCCCAGCAGACTCTTTGTTTCATCTTTAAAATTCACATGACTTTGGCATTTTACTGCATGGCTGTGTTTGTTTTAATTTTAAAACTTTGATTTTATATTGCTTACATGTTACACTCTTAACTTGTCTCCCCAACTAAATATTCAAGTAAAACTGAAGCCTGGTCGGTCCCATGAATTCCTGAAGCCTTATCTCTGGGGATGCATGTGCCCCGTTTCAGATACCTGGGCCTATAGGGCAGAGTTGTCATTTTACAGTTCCTGTGCTGCCCTTTGCCAGCTGCTGTCCCCAGAACCTCAGAATGCCAGCTTCAGGGGCTGCTGCTCCTTCCTCCTGAGAGTTCCTATCTCCCTCCTCTTCTCCCACCTGACCCCAGATGTCTGCCCACTTCCTACTCGCTCTTCAAAATCTGCCACAGAGTCTTCCACAGCTTCCCTAGGTGGGTCAGGCAGGACAGGGGCAAGAGAAACCCCATGTCTACTTAATCCAGACCCCGCTATTGCTCAAGGAATGAGCTGGGTCCTGAGGGGAGGAAGGCAGACCCCTGAGCCAGCCCACACTAGGTGAAATGGGGGTTCTGAACTGGCCTATGGCTCTCTGGGCAGGACGATTGCTCAGACTTTCCTGGGCTGTACAAGCCCTGTCCAGAGCTCAGTCTGACCACTTCTTCATCAGAGGCCCGAGTGGAGATTAATTCAGCTGTGCGGTTGCTTGGCAGGAGAGGGGGCACCAGCCCTTTGTGATGAAACTGAGTTGGCACCAGAGTGTGGGAGGAGGGGTGGTTTGGCAGGGAAATCAGAGCAACCCTGTTGCCACTGGCTCTGGTTTTCCACTGGTGACACGTAAGAGGATTAGGGCTCAGAATGCTGGACAAGGGGCTTTTATTCTCAGGACTGCGTTTTCATTGCCCTGGGAAGCCCCAGAAACAGGGGAACAAAAGGTGAGGAGGGCTCGCCAGTTCCTTCTCCCCCCAGGTCCTGTACTTTGGGGGAGCACTGGGAGCCCCCGTCCCACTGGCGGTGGATGGCTGGCATCCAGCCCAAACCGGGGCTGCCTGAAGCCAGAGCTCCAGGGCCCAGGGGGTCACCCTTACCTTACCGTGGAGGCCTGAGATATCTGCAGACTTACAGAGGGGATTTTCTGAGGCAGCAGTGGCTTACAGGGGAGTCATGGAGTCCTGGAATGTCAGGATGGAAAAAAGAGCAAACAAACAAACAAAAAAGCCAAGCCGGTCGCCATCGAGTCAGTTCCAACTCGTCACTTTCCGAGCAGCCCTGTGCTCACTGTGCTCCCTAGGGTTCTCAACGGCTGTGACCCTTCGGAAGTAGATCACCAGGGCTTTCTTCCAAGTCACCTCTGGGCGTGTTCACACTGCTGACATTTCAGCCAATAGCCCCAGAGAGAGGCCATGACTTGTCCAGGGTCACTCCATGACTGAGGGTCTGAGCCAGGACTGGAACCAGGAAATGGGAGGCATAGGACCTGCCCTGGGAGTTGGGCCTTGTCCGACAGGAAGATGCCAAGGCTAATTTGTTTCCACCATTGACTGGTTTTGCCTGCTCAAGAATGCCTTATAAATTAAAACTATGATGAGATTCCATCTCACTCCAACAAGGCTGGCATTAATCCAAAAAACACAAAATAATAAATGTTGGAGAGGCTGCGGAGAGATTAGAACTCTTATACACTGCTGGTGGGAATGTAAAATGGTACAATCACTTTGGAAGTCTATCTGGCATTTTCTTAAAAAATTAGAAATAGAACTACCATACAACCCAGAAATCCCACTCCTCGGAATATACCCTAGAGAAATAAGAGCCTTCACACAAACAGATATATGCACACCCATGTTTATTGCAGCTCTGTTTACAATAGCAAAAAGCTGGAAGCAACCAAGGTGTCCATCAACGGATGAATGGTTAATAAATTGTGGTATATTCACACAATGGAATACTACGCATCGATAAAGAACAGTGACGAATCTCTGAAACATTTCATAACATGGAGGAACCTGCAAGGCATTATGCTGAGTGAAATTAGTCAGAGGCAAAAGGACAAATATTGTATAAGACCACTATTATAAGATCTTGAGAAATAGTATAAACTGAGAAGAACACATACTTTTGTGGTTATGAGGGGGGTGGGAGGGAGGATGGGAGAGGGTTATTTACTGATTAGTTAGTAGATAAGAACTACTTTAGGTGAAGGGAAGGACAATACTCAATATTCAACTGGACTGGACCAAAACCAAAGAAGTTCCCGGGATAAACTGATGCTTCAAAGGTCAGTGGAGCAAGGGCGGGGGTTTGGGGACTATGGCTTAAGGGGACTTCTAAGTCAATTGGCAAAATAATACTATTATGAAAACATTCTGCATCCTACTTTGAAATGTGGCGTCTAGGGTCTTAAATGCTAACAAGCAGCCATCTAAGATGCATCAATTCGTCTCAACCCACCTGGATCAAAGGAGAATGAAGAACACCAAGGTCACATGACAACTATGAGCCCAAGAGACAGAAAAGGCCACATGAACTACAGACGTACATCATCCTGAGACCAGAAGAACTAGATGGTGCCTGGCCACAACCGATGACTGCCCTGACAGGGAGCACAACAGAGAACCCCTGAGGGAGCAGGAGAACAGTGGGATGCAGACCCCAAATTCTCATAAAAAGACCAGACTTAATGGTCTGACTGAGACTAGAGGAATCCCGGCGGTCATGGTCCCCAAACCTTCTGTTGGCCCAGGACAGGAACCATTCCTGAAGACAACTCATCAGACATGGAAGGGACTGGACAATGGGTTGGAGAGAGATGCTGATGAAGAGTGAGCTACTTGTATCAGGTGGACACTTGAGACTGTGTTGGCATCTCCCGTCTGGAGGGGAGATAGGAGGGTAGAGAGGGTTAGAAACTGGCAAAATTGTCACTAAAGGAGAGACTGGATGGAGGGAGCGGGCTGACTCATTAGGGGGAGAGTAAGTGGCAGTATGGAGTAAGGTGTATATAAGCTTATATGTGACAGACTGACTTGATTTGTAAATGTTCACTTAAAGCTCAATAAAAATTATTAAAAAAAAAAAAGAATGCCTTATAAATCACGCTGTATATCCTCTTTTGGATAAGATTTCTTTCTCTCCGCATGATGGTTTTGGATGTTGAGTGTGTCAATAGTTTATTCCTTTTTATTGCTGAGTATACACCATACTGAATTTATTCACCAGCTAATGGACATTTGGTTTGCTTTCGCTTTTGGGCTTTTTCAAAGAAAGCTGCTGTGAACATTCATGGACAAGCCTTTTGTGGACATATGTTTTCATCGTTCTTGGGTAAATAACTAGTAGTTACTAGGTCATAGGTTAGAAATGTATTCAATATATTTAGAGTAGAGGTATGTTTAAGAACCACCATGTCTTGTCGGCAGTGGGGAAAGTGGCTTAAAAGTTTAAGTAGGATGGTCAGAGGAGGCCTATTGAGAAGGTATCCTGTTTCTTATGGCTGTGTAACAAATAACCCCAAAATTCAGGGCTTAAACAACAATGATCATTTATTACCTTCCATGGTTTCTGTGGGTCAGGAATTCAGGATCATCTTGGCTGGGTGGTTCTGATTCAGGGTCTCTCACGAGGTTACAGTCAGAGGGTGGATGGGACTGGGGGCATCACTTTGAAGTCTCCTTTACTCACATGTCTGGTGTCTGTCCTGGGCAAAGACACAAACAGCTGGAGCACAGCTGGGGCTCCTTGGGCATCTCTCTGTCTCTCTATGATTTTTCCACTAGGTCTCTCCAGCAGAGTAGCTTCAAGGCAGCCAGATTCTTACACAAAAATCAGAGCTCCACAGATGTTTATTCTGAAAGAGCGCTGAGTGGAAGCTACATTGCCTTTTATGACTTAGCCTCAGAAATCACATAGTGTCACTTCTGTCATACTCTTGGTCAAGGGAGTTACATAAGTTTGCCTACGTTGAAGGGAAGGGAACGTAGGCTCCTACCTCTCAATGGAGTGTCAATGTCATACTGTGAGAAGACATTGTGGAACAGGATAGATACTGGTGTGGTCATCTTTGGAAGATACAGTCTGTCACAGAAGATAACATTTGTCCAAAGGCCTGAAGGAGGTAAAGGGATAATCAATCAAGTGGATATCATACACCTGAGGGAAGAGCATTCCAGGCAGAGGGAACCAGCAAGATTTGGAGGTAGGTGTCTCCCTGGCATGTTCAAGAACCAGCAAGAAGGCCAATGTGGCTGGACAGGAGCGAGTGAGGAGAGACTCGTAAAAGAGGTAAGGTAAAAAATGTTACGTGGGTCATCGTAAAGTCCTAAAATTTTTTCAGCATGTGATGGGTGAGCAGGCTCTTGGCAGAGGAGTGATGTGCTCTTAGTTTTAAAAGGATAATTTGGCTGAGGATGGAGAAAGAGTAGGATCAGGAGGACTTGTCAGGAGACTGTTGTACTGATCTAAGCAGGAGATACTGGAGGCTTGGAATGCATGGGTGGTTGTGGAGCTGGTGGGAAGTGGCCAGACTGTGGACATATTTTAGAGATCAAGATAACAGGTTTTGCTAATGAGTCTAGTGTGGGGATGAAAGAAAGTGAAGAGTCAAGAATAACTTGGCTTTAACACTGGAGAGATAGAGCTCGGGAAGACTGTGGAAGAAGCAGGTATAGGGAAATGATTAGGAGTCGGTTGGAGATACCTATTAAGCATCTAATCAGAGCTGTCAAGGAGCCAAATGGAGAGAGGTGTGGGCTAGAGATGTAAATTTGGAAGTAGTATATTTTACTGGAGGTTCTAGCCAGGACAATTAGTCAAGAAAACGAAGTAAAAGGCATCCAGATTGGAAAGTAAGAAGTAAAACTCTATTTGAAGATGACATGATCTTGTATATAGAAAATTGTGAGTAATACACATGCACATACAGTATTAGAGCTAGTAAACAAACTCAGTAAGGTTGCAAGATACAAGATGCACAAAAATCAATTGCATTTCTATATACTATCAGTAAACAATCCAAAAATGAAATAAAGAAAACAATTTCATTTACAATAACATCAAAAAGAATAAAATAGTTAGGAAGAAATTTAACAATAACAACAAAAAAATGTGAGACTTGTAAACTGAAAACTGCAAAACACCACTGAAAGAAATTAAAGACCTAAATAAATGAAAAGATATCCATGTACATGGATTGGAAGACTTACATTGCTAAGATGGCAATACTTCCCAAATTGATCTACAGATCCAATGAAATCCATATACATTTCCAGTGGTCTATTTTTGGCATAAAATTTTAGCTTACCCTAAATACGGAAATGCAAAGGACCCCAAATATACAAAACAGTCTTGAAAAAGAACAAATTTGGAAGAGAAGAATCACACTTCCTGATTTTAAAACTTACTATAGAGGTGTCAGTGAAAATGGCAGAGTAAGGACTTCCGAATATTTTTCTCCACCATAACGTAATGAAAAAAAAAAAAATGTCAAAATCAACTTTTTCAGAACTCTGGAAATTAATCAAAGGCTAGATGCAACACAGGGAGTTGTTATTCAAGAAAAATGGCTGAATTCCTGTAAGAACAGTGAGTTTGTAGTATTTTAGCTTGGTCAGTCCCACCCCATGCTCTCAAACTTAGTGATAGCTTTGAATAATAATAGACTGAATTTCTGGTACCAGAGAGAGCTGAACAAAGTTGAAGCTCTTTCAAAGCTCATTTTTCAAAAATTATATAAATTGACCTGCCTAGTGGTTCCTGGAAAGTCCCACTTAAAAGGCTTTTCTTTATTTTGCCTGACTTGGAGCTCACCCAGTGATAAAAGCCTCTCCCTGGGGGGCATTTGTCAAAAAATATTTACAGGCAAGTGTTTCAATGTCATGGCTGCATGAGACAATGAATAACAGTTGGGGAAAACAATAGACTAATCAGAAAGCTTAAAAAGAAAAGCTGATGAATAAGATGTCCATAGGGAGCTTTGAAAACCTTCAAAATATTCCAGGAAATGTAGAAAGCTACATGCATGCGCAGGACTGTGTGCCTGCCCAGGGCTATGCATATGCCCAGGAAATACCTGAGAAGGCCATAAGTTCTCACCTCTGACTGACCTTGAGGCCCTGCTCAAGCAGGAAGTGAAGGCTAAGGCAGAGTCATAAACTGCCTGGCTGAGTGTTGAAGGAATGCCCCAACATGCACTCAGAGCTCTTCAGCAAAGACTGGGAAATTTATTTCTTCTAGGCATTTAAGGCAATCTCTATTTAATCATTAGCTTACCACTAAGCTAACCAAGTAGAGACATCAGTGGCCAAAGACAACAAATAATATAGACATTACAGAATTAGTGCCAAAAAAAAAAAAAAAAGTCCCTAAACAAACAAACTACTACTATTACAACAAGTAGCAACTACAACAAAACTCGGAGTGGGGGGTACATTATATTGGTTAAGATGCACAGTTTTCAACAAAAAATTATGAGACATGCACAGAAACAAGAATGTATGGTCCATACCCAGAGAAAAAAGTATTTAATAGACTCTTCCTAAGGAATCCCAGACATTAGACTTACTAGACAAAGACTTTAAATCAGCTCTTTTAATATGTTAAAAGATCCAAAGAAATTAATGTCATAAGAACTAAAGGAAGTATGAGAAAAAATCCTTCACCAAACAGAGAATATCAATGAAGAGACAGAAATTATAAAAGAACCAAATCAAAATTCTGGAGTTGAAAGGTACAACTGAAATAAAAAACTCACTAGAGGAGCTCAACAGTAGATTTGAGCAGTCAGAAGAAACAATCAGTGAATCTGAAGATGTCGTTGTTGTTAGGTGCTGTCAAGTCGATTCCGACTCATAGCGACCCTATGCACAACAGAACAAAACACTGCCCGGTCCTGAGCCATCCTTACAATTGTTGTTATGCTTGAGCTTGTTGTTGCAGCCACTGTGTCAATCCACCTTGTTGAGGGTCTTCCTCTTTTCCACTGACCCTGTACTCTGCCAAGCATGATGTCCTTCTCCAGGGACTGATCCCTCCTGACAACATGTCCAAAGTATGTAAGACGCAGCCTCGCCATCCTTGCCTCTAAGGAGCATCCTGGCTGCACTTCTTCCAAGACAGATTTGTTCGCTCTTTTGGCAGTCCATGGTATATTCGATATTCTTCGCCAACACCACAATTCAAAGGTGTCAACTCTTCTTTGGTCTTCCTTATTCATTGTTCAGCTTTCACATGCGTATGATGTAATTGAAAATACCATGGCTTGGGTCAGGCGCACCTTAGTCTTTAGGGTGACATCTTTGCTCTTCAACACTTTGAATAGGTCCTTTGCAGCAGATTTGCCCAATGCAATGCATCTTTTGATTTCTTGACTGCTGCTTCCATGGCTATTGATTGCGGATCCAAGTGAAATGAAATCCTTGACAACTTCAATCTTTGCTCTGTTTATCATGATGTTGCTCATTGGTCCAGAAGATAGGTCAACTGAAATTATCCAAAATGCAGTCTTGTGAACTGGTTCATTAGCCCTGATCGTTTTTGTGTGTGGATTTTTTAGGGTTTTCTGTACATAAGATCATGTCATCTTCAAATGGATTATTGTTACTTCTTTTTTTTCCAATCTGGATGCCTTTTATTTCATTTTCTTGTCCAATTTTCCTGCATAGAACTTCCAGTACAAAGTTGAATAGAAGTTGTGAGAGCAGACATCCTTTTCTTATTACCAATCTTAGGGGAAAATTTTTCAGTCTCTCATCATTAAGTATGTTAGTTGTAGGTTTGTCGTAGATGCCATTTATCAGGTTGAGGACATTCCCTTCTATGCCTAGTTTGTTAAGTTTTCTTTTCTTTTTTTTTTTTAATCATTAACATGAGTTAGATTCCAAAAGTTGTCCATCTATTGAGATGATCATGTGATTTTTTTTATTATGTTGATATGCTCATTGGTCCAGTTGTGAGGATTTCTGTTTTCTTTACGTTGAGGTGTAATCCATACTGAAGGCTGTGGTCTTTGATCTTCATTAGTAAGTGCTTCAAGTCCTCTTCACTTTCAGCAAGCAAGGTTGTGTCATCTGCATAATGCAGGTTGTTAATGAATCTTCCTCCAATCCTGATGCCCCGTTCTTCTCCATATGGTCCAGCTTCTCGGATTATTTGTTCAGCATACAGATTAAATAGGTATGGTGAAAGAATACAACCCTGACGCACACCTTTCCTGACTTTAAACCAATCAGTATCCCCTTGTTCTGTCCCAACAACTGCCTCTTGATCTATGTAAAGGTTCCTCATGAGCACAATTAAGAGTTCTGGAATTCCCATTCTTCGCAGTGTTATCCATAGTTTGTTATGAGCCACGCAGTCGAATCCCTTTGCATAGTCAATAAAACACAGATAAACATCCTCACAACCGGACCAATGAGCAACATCATGATAAACAGAGAAAAGATTGAAGTTGTCAAGGATTTCATTTCACTTGGATCCACAATCAACAGCCATGGAAGCAGCAGTCAAGAAATCAAAAGACGCATTGCATTGGGCAAATCTGCTGCAAAGGACCTCTTCAAAGTGTTGAAGAGCAAAGATGTCACCCTGAAGACTAAGGTGCACCTGACCCAAGCCATGGTATTTTCAATCACATCATATGCATGTGAAAGCTGAACAATGAATAAGGAAGACCAAAGAAGAGTTGACACCTTTGAATTGTGGTGTTGGCGAAGAATATCGAATATACCATGGACTGCCAAAAGAGCGAACAAATCTGTCTTGGAAGAAGTGCAGCCAGGATGCTCCTTAGGGGCAAGGATGGCGAGGCTGCGTCTTACATACTTTGGACATGTTGTCAGGAGGGATCAGTCCCTGGAGAAGGACATCATGCTTGGCAGAGTACAGGGTCAGTGGAAAAGAGGAAGACCCTCAACAAGGTGGATTGATACAGTGGCTGCAACAACGAGCTCAAGCATAACAACAATTGTAAGGATGGCTCAGGACCAGGCAGTGTTTTGTTCTGTTGTGCATAGGGTCGCTATGAGTCGGAACCGACTCGATGGCACCTAGCAACAACAACATGTTGATATGCTGTATTACATTGATTAATTTCAGATGTTAAACCAACCTTGCATTCCTGAGATAAATCACACTTGTTCGTGATGTACAATACTTTTTGTATGTTGCTGGATTTGGTTATTAGTATTTTGTTGAAAATTTTTGTGTTTAAATTCATAAGAGATATTGGTCTGTTATCTTGTGACATCTTTGTCTGGTTTTGGTATCAGGGTAATACTGGCCTTATAGAACAAGTTGGAAAGTATTGCGACTTCTTCAATTTTTTGGAAGAGTAGTGAAGAAATGGCGTTAGTTCTTTCAATGTCTGGTAGAATTCATCAGTGAAGCAATCTGAACTTGGGCTTTTCTTTGTGGTTACATTTTTTATAATTATTCAATCTCTTTATTTGTTGTAGGTCTATTCGGAGTGTATTTCTTCTTGAGTCAATTCTGATAGTTTGTGTCTTCATAGTAATTTGTCCACTTCATCTCAGTTATCTACTTCATTGGCATACAACTGTTCATAGTATGCCCTTAAAATCCTTTTTATATCTGTAAAATTGGTAACAATATTTCTCTTCTATTTCATTGTAGTAATTTGAGATTTTTATCTTTTTTCTTGATCAAACTAGCTAAAGCTTTGTGAATTTTGTTGATCTTTTCAAAGAACGAGTTTTTAGTGTAATTGGTTTTTCTCTAAAATTTTTCTATTTCATTAATTTCTGCTTTAATATTAATTATCTACTTTCTTCTGCTTCCTTTAGGTTTAATTTTCTCCTTTTTAATACAGACATTTTCAACTTTCCCTCTGAGCATTGCTTTACCTGCATCCCATAAGTTTTAGTATGTTGTGTCTTCATTTTCATGACTCTCACAGTGTTTTCTAATTTTCCCTTTAGTTTTTTCTTTGACTCATTGGTTATTTAGGAGTATGTTGCTTAATTTTCACATATTTGTGAGTTTTCCAAATCTCTTTCAGTTATTGATTTCAAATTTCATTACATTGTGATCAGAGAACATGTTGTTGTCGTTGTTAGGTGTTATCGAGTCGGTTCTGACTCATACTGACCCTACACACAACAGAACAAAAGACTGCCCAGTCCTGCACCGTTCTCACAGTCATTGCTGTGTTTGAGCCCATTGTTGCAGCTACTGTGTCAGTGCATCTCATTGAGGGTCTTCCTCTTTTTCACTGACCCACTACATTAGGAAGCATGATGTCCTTCTCCAGGGACTGGTCCCTTCTGATAACATGTCCAAAGTTATCAGAGATGAAGTCTCGCTGTCCTCGCTTCTAAGCAGCCTTCTGGCTGTACTTTTTCTGGACAGATTTGTTTGTTTTTCTGGCATTTCATGGTATATTCTCCATGAAATACTCTTCTCCAACACCATAATTCAAATGCATTAATTCTTTTTCAGTCTTCCCTATTCATTATCCAGCTTTTGCATGCATATGAGGTGACAGGAAATCAGGCACCTTGGATTAGGCACCTTGGATTAGTCCTCAAGATGACATCTTTGCTTTTTAACACTCAAAAGAGGTCTTTTACAGCAGGTTTGTACAATGCAATATGTCATTCGATTTCTTGACTGTTTGCTTCCATGGGTGTTGATTGTCAATCAAAGTAAAGTGAAATCCTTGATAACTTCAGTCTTTCTGTTTATCATGATATTGCTTATTGGTCCAGTTGTGAGGGTTTTTATTTTCTTTATGTTTAGGTGCAATCCATACTGAAGGCTGTGGTCTTTGATCTTCATCAGTAAGCACTTCAAGTCCTCTTTGCTTTCAGCGAGCAAGTTTTTATTATCTGCATATTGCTGGTTGTCATGTATTGAATTGTGTCCCCTAAAAATATGTCTCAACTTGTCTAGGCCATGATTCCCAGTATTGTGTAGTTGTCCTCCATTTTGTGACCTGATGTAATTTTGCTATGTGTTGTAAATCCTAATCTCTGCCTGTGGTTAATGAGGCATGATTAGTTTCTGTTAAAGACGATTACGTAGGGTGGAATACAACACCCTTACTCAGGTCACAGCCCTGATTTAATGTAAGGGAAATTTCCCTGGGGTGTAGACTGCATCACCTTTTATCTTACAAGTGATAAAAGGAGAGAGAAGTAAGCAGAGAGAGAGGGACCGTATACCACCAAGAAAGAAGCACCAGGAGCAGAGCACATTCTTTGGAACCAAGATTTCTGTGCTACGAAGCTCCTAGACCAGGGAAAGATAGATGTAAAGGACCTTCCCTCAGAACCGACAGAGAGAGAAAGCCTTCCCCAGGAGCTGGCACCCTGAATTTGGACTTCGAGCCTCCTAGACTGTAAGAGAATAAATTTCTGTTTTTTAAAGCCATTCACTTGATAGCTAAGACACAGGTTGTTAAATGAGCCTTCCTCTGACGCTGACGCCACATTCTTCTTCATATAGCCCAGCTCCTCAGACTATTTGCTCAGCAAACAGAACTGCCGTCCAGTCAGTTCTAACTCCTACAGCCCCGTGTGTGTGTCAGAGTAGAGCTGCACTCCATAGAGTCTTCATGGCTGTGAGCTCTGAGAAGCAGATCATCAGATCTTCCTTCCGAGGCCCCTCTGGGTGGGTTTGAACCTTTCAGTTGCAGACCAGTGCTTAACCATTTGCATCTCAGGGATTCTAGTATGTTTACAAAGCTGTTCAGGTCTTCTCTTTCCTGGTTAATCTTATGCCTAGTTGTTCTATCCATTTTGATAGTGGGATATTGAAGTCTCCAAGTTATACTGTTGAATTATCTGTTCTTTTATATCTGTCAGTTTTGGCTTCATGTATTTTGGGGCTCTGTTAGGTGCATATTTGTTTATAATTATTATATCTTCCTGATGCATTTATCCTTTAATTACTGTAAAATGTCTCTCCTAATTTCTAGTAATGTTTATTTTAAAATCTATTTTGTCTAATATTATTATAGCCAGTCCTGCTTTCTTGTGGTTGCTGTTTGCACGATATGTCTTCCCCCGTCCTTGTACTTTCCATCTATTTTAACTTTGAATCTGAAGTGTATTTTTTGCAGGTAGTATATAGTTGGACCTCATTTTTTATCCAGTTTGATAGTCTCTGTGTTTTGATTGGATTGTTTAATTCATTCACTCATTCGCTTTTAATATTATTGGTATGCTTGGATTTAAGTCCGCCATTTTACTTTTTGCTTTCTATATATCTCATATCATTTTTGTTCCTCTAAGAGAACCAGAAATGATGTTCTCCTATTCCTCCTTTACTGCTTTCCTTTTCATTAAGTGAGTAATTTCTAAGGTACCATTTTAATTTCTTTAATGACTTTTTCACTATAGGTTTGAGTTATTTCCTTAGTAGTTACCCTATGGCTTATATCACCGCATCAGAATTAGAATCGTATTAATATTAACTGAAGTCTAGTGGAATATGTAATCTGTACTCCTATATAACTCTATTTCCCTCTCCCCCGACCCTTTTTGGTATTATCGTTATACATATTAGATCTATAACTCTTACAAACCCAACCATACATTGTTATAATTATTACAGTATATAATTTTATGTCTTGTAAAGAGGCTGAAAGGAGAGCAAGTAAATATTTATAGCTTCTGTTATATTAACCATCTTATTTATTACTTCTGGTTCTCTTCATTTGTTCCTGTGAATTTGAATTACCATCTGGAGTAAGTTCATTAGCCCAATATAGTTTTGCTTTATTCTCCTCCTTTGTGCTGTTACTGGCAAATATGTTATGGGCTCCAAAATATATTATATTTATACAATTGCTTTTAAAATCAGTTCAGAGAAAAAATATGCATTTATACTGTCTTTTTTTTATAATTCCATAATTACGTTAACAGTGCTCTTTGTTTTTTTCTTGTGGATTCAAACTGCTGTCTGGGAGCACTTGCTTTCAGCCAGAAGGATATTCTTTAGTATTTCTTGTAAGGTGGCTCTGATAGCAACAAATTCTCCCAGTTTTTGTTTATATTTTGTCTTTATTTCACTTTTTTTTTTTTATAGGTAGCTTTGTTGGATATAGTATTTGTGATGGTTATGGTTGTGTGTCAATTTGGTTGGTCCAGGACTCTCAGTGGTTTAGCAGTTTTGTAATGAAGTAGTTTGGCAGTTATGTAATGATATAGTCATCCTCCATGATGTGATCAGCCAATCAGTTATAAGGGGAGTTTCCTTGGGGGTGTGGCCTAGATCCAATATATATACATATGGATGTTCTGGCAAAGCTCAATTGCTTGCTCTGGATCCTGCATCCTGCTCATCATCATTCGACTTCTGGTTTTTGGGACTTGAAACAGTGGCTTGCTGTATTGCCTGCCAATCTTGGGATTTGTTGGCCTCCGCAGCCTGTGAGCTAACAGCCTGCCATCTTACCTGCTGATCTTGGATTCATCAGCCTCCACAGCCCGTGAGTCAGCAGCTTGCTGTTTTACCTGCCGATCTTGGGTTTGTCAGCCCCTGCAGCTACATGAGTCAGGAGAAGCCTCTAGCCTGATGCCTAACCCACAGACTTGGGACTTGCCAGCCTCTACAACTGTGTGAGCCATTTACTTGAGATAAATCTCTTTCTCTACATAGATACACTTCACTGGTTTTGCTTCTCTATAGAACTCAGCCTAAGACAGTGTTCTTGGTCAACAATTTTTTTTTTTTTCCTGGAGCACTTTGAATATGTTATCTCAGCACTTTTTGCCCACCATTGTTTCTAATGAGAAATACCCTTTTAATCTTATTGCGTTTCCCCTGTAAGTGGCAAGTCATTTTTCTCTTGCTGCTCTCAAGATTTTCCTCTTGTCTTTGGCTTTCAGCATTTTTACTATGATATGTCTGTTTGTAGACAGCTTTTTTTGTGTGTGTGTGTACTCACCTTACTTGGAGTTCATTGAGCTTTCTGGATGTGTAAATGAATGTTCTTCAACAAATTTGAGAAGACTTCAACCATTAGTTCTTTGAATATTTTTTCCTTCTCTTTTCTCTTCTCTTCTATACTCTCATTACATATAGGAGGTTGGTGCACTTAATGGTGTCCCACATTTCTTTGAGGCTCTCTTTATTTTTCTTCATTCTTTTTTCTCTCTGTCCTTTTGATTATATAATCTCTATCAATATATCTTCAAGTTCACAAATTATTTCTTCTGCCAGTTCGAATCTACTGTTGCTCATTTCAGTTAGTCATTGTACTTTTAAATTCCAGAATTTATACTTTTTTATCTATTTATGTATTGGAAACCCTGGTGGAGTAGTGGTTAAGAGCTGCACTGCTAACAAAGAGGTTGGCAGTTCAAATCCAACAGGCACTCCTTGAAAACTCTGGGCCAGTTCTACTCTGTCTTATAGGGTCACTATGAGTCAGAATTGACTCAGTGACAATGGGTTTGATTTGGTTTTATCTATTTTTTGATATCCTGTATTTAATAAGACATTGTCATCATATCTTCCTTCTTTAATCATGGTTTCCTTTAATTCTATGAACATATTTATAATGGCTACTTTGAAACCTTTGTTAAATCTGACATCTGCTTGCTCTCAGAGGTAGTTTCTGTTGCTTGCTCTTTTCCTGGCGTATGGGTCAGATTTTCCTGTTGCTCTACATTTTTTTTTTTTTCTACATGTCTTGTAATTTCTTGTTGGAAACTAAATATTTTAGATAATATAGTATAGCAACTCTGGATACTGGTCTCCCCATTCTGGGGTTTGTTATTGTTACTTGCTTGTTTATTTGTTTACCGACTGGCTGGATTATTTTAGTGAAGTCTATTCTGAACCCCTGTTATGGATTGAACTGTTTCCCCCAGAAGAGTGTGTTGTAAATGCTAATCCCTGTGCCTGAGATTATAATTCCATTGACAACAGGTTGTCTTTGTTATGTTAATAAGACTGGATTAGTGTAGGCTGTGTCTTGAGTCAACCTCTTTTGAGATATAAAAGAGATTAAACAAGAAAGGGAGCGAACAGCTACGGAGAAGAGAGATGCCAAGCCATATGCAGATAGCCCAGAAACAGAAGCTCAAAGAGACAGGGACCTTCCTCCAGAGCCAACACAAAGAGAAAGCCTTCCCCTAAAGCGGGCACCCTGACTTCGGACTTGAAGCCTCCTAAGCCGTGAGAAGGCCATCCACTTGTGGTATTTCTGCTATAGCAGCTATGGATCAGTAAGACATCTCCCCCCACCTCCCCCCCTCCCCCCCACCACCCCATTGTGGCAATTCTGATGTTGCTCCTCAGAGGGCACAGCCTGGGGCACGCCTACAATCACCCTGGGATGACAGGACACTAGTTTTGGCAGGGCTCTCTTTGTCTCTTTTCCTGCCATACCTACCTGTTAAGATCCATTAATAGCCATTGGATTGTTCTACTGTTTTTAACAATGACCTGAGCTATAAAATGCTCCACAGATCAATCCAATTAAACTTGGGTTTCTTTGAAAGGACAGCTTTTGAGGACAGTGTCTGAGATTTGTTTTGGTCCCTCGTTGTCTCTTCCTGGTTCTCTCTGCTGAACTAACCAACCTGTAGCTTTTCTCTCTAATGAACCTACCAATTTCTTCTTTCTTTTTACCACAACCCCCATTGTTTTTGAGAGTACTATTAGGCTTGAACTTCTCCACATTCTGTCATGAAGTCAGTTTTTTAAAGAAGTGATTCAGAGCTCTTGACTTTACAGCCTGCCCCTCCACCTGAATAAAATCTCCAAGCCGAGACTCTGGAACTGAGTGGGAGATAATGATATACACCTCTCTAGGTGACATCTTTGCTCTAAAAGCTGTCACTTGGTAGAGGATGGTTGCAGTAGCCTCAAGTCTTTTTGTCTTGCCTCTACCTTACAAGCTGGGGCAAAAGTAACTGTGGCCTCAGTATTCTCAGTGGAACCACATCCACATCAAAGCCTCCCTGAGTGGGGGCTGGGTGGACAAAGGGATTTCCTCACCTTATGGCCACACTTGCCCAAACCTTAGCCTCAGCAACAGATAACAGGTAATAACAGATAACTGGGTGCAGGATAATAAATGCTATTGTCCTTCTCCTCCTGGGAAGACAGTCCTCTGACTGGGAGCTGGGGGTAGAGGGACCTTTGTGTTCTTGGCTGCACCAGTCTGAAGTAGAGTTCCCATCTCGAAGAGTTGGGAGGGGAGGCAAAGGAGCAGGTCTTGGTTCAAATACCACAGGCTCTTACTCTTCCTACTGAGTTTTAGAAGATTTTCTTGAATAAATATGTATTCATTTGCTATATGCCCTTAGGACCATTTCCAGAGACTTTAAGTGGTTGTTTTGTTTCATTTTTAAATAATATGTACCATTTTGACTGGGGACTAGGTCTATGGGGCTTGTCATATTGCCACGCTGGAAATGAAACTCCAATTAACTATTAAGGGTGTTAGGATTTTGGTTTGGATATTATGAGAAGATGCCAAACCACCAGGTGATTGTCAGTAGGCATCAAAGTAGCATTTATATTCTCTGCAGTTCTATAGTTCTTTATTGCAAAAAGACTTAGAAAGAAAAATGTTCCAGTCACCTGCCCTTCAGGTGGACAGTTACAGGAGGCAGTCTGTCCCAGCTGACTCCACCAAAACAGAAAGCATTAGATACGGCCTTCCCTCCCACAGCCAGTTTTTACCCATTTTTCTGGTCTTCCTACCCACCTCAGTACAGGGTGTGCTGAAAGGGACAATGGAAGCAGCATTAAACAGGGCCCAGGGCCCAGAACTGACGAGCTACAGTGGCTAGGTGTCACCCTCAGGTAGCTCATCTAAGAACAACTGGACTTTAAGAAGGAAAAAAGGTTGATGGAGGTACAAAGATGGTCAGACTGAAAGAACATGGGAACCAAGGTAAAAGACTTGGGGCTTTCTCAGTCACTCACTTAGTCTTCCCACTTCTTGGAAAATTTGACACTCTCCTGAAGGTCTCTGCAGATCCCAGGGGCTGTTGCCATGGCCCCTTCTGGCCCCAATGTCCAAACCCTATAGCTCTCTGCAGTCGCCTCCAGATGGGAGTTGCAGCCTCTGCTTTCAAAATCCCTAACCATCCTCATAGAAGGCCTCTGAGTAGAGCCAATTGTTGCAAGGGCTTAGAGTGGTTATGGAGTTACACCGCAGAAGGGCTTAAAAAGTGCATAATATTAGACATCATTGCTCTTCAAAGTCCTTTGGTAGCTGCAGGCTTCACCTGCCTCCATAGTGCCTATGCCCAAGGCCTCAGATTCTCCCAGCTCACTTCTAAAGAGCAGATGCACTGCTCTCTGTTTCAAGGTCTCAGTCCAAGCCTGCACTGCCTGTCCTCACAAAGCCACTCATTCTTCTCCAGGATCCAGGTGGCAGGTGTCAACTGAGGTTTTAAATAATGACTTCTCTTTCTCTTGGCCTCATAAAGCTCCACAGGGGCAGCCCAGACCAAACAACACACTTATCTATGCTTGGGATTGCACAGCCTGACAAGGGTTCCCTGTTGTCCCTCTGCTCCAAAGCTGGATGGTCAGCAAACAAGGCAGAGCCAGGCCCAGAGGTGGAGGTTCTGGGTGGGGATTTGGTTTAGATCCATTCACTCCTAAGAGTAACAGGGTACAGCCCAAATGGGCAAGTTGAGGCCCTGCCTTGCCTGCCTATGGCACGTATGGGGAGTCAAATCAGAACTCAACTAGCTTCCTGGCCTAAAGAGGACCTTAAAGATTCTCTGGGATTTTAGAGATCCAGAGAGGCAGCTCTCACGTGCTCCTACCACCCACAGCCAGAACAGTGATGATCCCCCACCTGGTCTCTGGCTCAGACCATTTAACTGGACCCCAGATTCCCATGTGCAGCCCCTTGGTGACTCAAATGCTTCCAGTTTAAACCCATTTGAACCCCTTTCCTTCGACTCCTCCTGTGTTGCCCCTGGTGCCTCCCACTCTTAGCCTATTACCCCTGCCCCAGAGTCCTGTCACTTCTCCAGGTTGAGTGACCCCTGAGTACTTCTCCCTTCCCCACTGCCAGGCGTGGGTCAGCCCCCTCAGCCTTTTGCTTCAGCCCTTCTAATGCAGCTAGTACTGTGGCTTTGGTGCTCTGTGTAGACCACACACTGACCTCATCACTCCCACCTCCTCGTCAGCATGGCACTCGAGGCCCCCTTCCTTCCTCTTTGGAGCAGACACACTACCTCACAGACTCTCCTGATACCAGCTTTGAATCCCTTCATGAGATCAGCCTGGGTTGGGGAGAGGGCATCAGAGAGGAGGCTTGCTTGGCTCATACACAGACTGGCTTAGGGGTGCGGGCAATCAACACTCCTGGGGTAGACCCTAAGCCAGCAGGTACAGAAACTGATAAAAAAATGTTCCAGTCACCTGTCCTTCAGTTATAGCAGGCACTCTGCCTGTTTTTGGAGGCCCCAGCACACTCCACCTCAACAACACACCCCTGCCAGTTCTTTTCCTACTTCCATCTCATGCTCTCTACTCTGTAGTTCCCTTCCAAGTAAGTAACCTCATCTCTGCTCAGCCTGTTAGGAAGCCTGGCTCTTCCCTCACCGTTACAACTTCTCTGAAAGCACACCTTCCTCCAATTGTGCCAAACTGACCACAGATCCGTGTCCCATTCATTCATTCAACACATTTATTTAGCACCTACTTTTTTTTTTTAGTTTGTCTGGAAACCCTGGTGGCATAGTGGTTAAGTGCTATGGCTGCTAACCAAAGGGTTGGCAGTTCGATTTCTGCTAGATGCTCCTTGGCAACTCTATGGGGCAGTTCTACTCTGTCCCATAGGGTCGTTATGAGTCAGAATCGACTCAATGGCACTGGGTTCTGGGTTTTTTAGTTTGTCTGTTTTCTGAAGAAAACAGATAAAAATCTCTGTCCTCACCCAGCTTACATTCTAGTGAGGAGAGACACTGGGTAAGCAGATGGAATTGTAAGTTAGGTGGTAATAAGTTCTAAAAGAAAAATGAAGGGGGGGCATGGGGGTGCTGAGGTGTCGTTGTCGCAAGTTGGGTTCTCCCGAAGCAAATGCTGAAGTGGAGCTTGGGGTCAACACCTGTGAAAAGAAGAGGGAGGCAGCAGGATTGGGCAGAGTGGGAACTTGAAAGGTGAAGCAAAGCCTCAGTGGGGAGTCTGGAGCAAGTACTGTCCCTTAGATTGTTCCACATGGGGTGGAACTAACCATTATCATCTGCCCCTTCCCCCACTTTGCTGAGAGCTGCAGGCCGTCTGGTGGCCTAGCACCTGGCAGCAAGTCTGTCTCCAACGGGAATCTGGTTGGTGTGGTTCCGTGTCTACCACATGGGCCTTGTTCAGGAAGAACTCATGGAGCAGAGCCTTGAAAGAGCTCAAGGAGGCCCTGCAGACATCTGGGGGAAGAACCTTCCAGGCAAAGGGAACAGAAGCACCAAGACCCAGGGTGGGATTGTGTCTGATGCCTAGAGGACAGCAAGAGGAGGTTGGTGGGGCTGGAGCAAGCAGCAAGCAGGTAGCAGGAGGTAAGTTCAGAGAAGCAGTGGGGCAGGTCCTGTAGGGCCTATGATGCCAGGGTGAGGACTCTGGCCTTTGCTCTGAGGAGGGCGGGGCAGGAGGCCAGAGGGGACATTCCTGAGGGAGGAAGACCCTGGAGCAGAAGAGCTCATGAGGAGTCCACTGCTGACTCCTAGAATGGGGACCTAAGGGTGAGCATGCAACCCTGGTGGTGCAGTGGTTAAGGGCTTGGCTGCTAACCAAAAGGTTGGCAGTTCGAATCCACCAGCCGCTCCCTGCAAACTCTGTGGGGCAGATCTCTCAGTCCTAAAGGGTCACTTTGAGTTGGAATCAACTGGATGGCAACAAGTTTTTTTTTTTTTTTAAGGGTGAGCTAGGGCGGGGCAATGGGGAGGAAAGACTGCTAGGTGCGCTGCAGATTTTGACCTCTGTGAACCATCAGTGTGCAAGATCCTGCCCAAATGCTTACAAATACAAGTGTTTTAACGAACACTGGACTTGGGGTTAACCTACAGCTTTAGCCAGTGTCTGCCGCCCTCCAGTGGACATGCAGGAAATTACACAAACCTGCTTCCAGTATTTTTTTTTTCCCTTCCCTTAAACAAAACAAAACAAAAAAAAAATTTTTTTTTTTTTTTTTAAACCCTGGTGGTGTACTCCTTAAGAGCTACAGACGCTAACCACAAAGGTCAGCAGTTCAAATCCACCAGGCACTCCTTGGAAACCCTATGGAGCAGTTCTACTCTGTCCTTCAGGGTCACTGTGAGTCGGAACTGACTCGACAGCAACGGTTTGGTTTTGGTCCCTTCCCTTCCTTTCCCTTAGACTCCCTTCCCATCTCATTCCTTCCTTTCAACTTCCTTCTATCCCCTTGTATTTTCTCCTGCCAGGAGTCTATTGGTTCTGTGGGTTCACCTTCAACTTGAGTCTATAAGTCCGTCTTTTCATAGATAAATGTGATGGACAGCACTTGAAGATAACTTAAAGACAGAAAAGCAAGGGAGAAATACGGTGTCGATGCAGCAGTATTTGGAACAGGGCTGGGGCTGGACAGTGAGGACAATCACAGAACACCAGGCCCTGTGTCTGTGGTGAAATGTGAGGTAAGGTCATCTCCTGGGAGGGACTGGGGTAGAGAGAAGGGGGTGGGATCTGGAGCAGCCACTGAGGAGCTAACAAAAACCAGGTGAAAGAACTGGGGCTGGAAATTATGAAATTGCAGGGCCATATGATGTCTTTCTTTAGCAGTGATGGTCACCAGCATACAGAAGAGAAACAGAACTGACGGATGCATCCAGGTCTGGGATCTATAGTGTAGGTGCTGTTTCCAGGAGGCCAACAGGATGATGACACTGAGGGTGCTCACCACAGAGCTCCGAGTTCAAGGGTATGATCATGGGTTCCCACTAAGGAGGACACGGAATAGAGCAGGGAAAGCCCAACTAATGGAAAGAAAATGGTGACACTGAAGGCCTGTAGATCAAAATGGAGTTGGAGTGAGGCTGTGAGGAGACCATGGACAAAAAGGGGACGATGGGAACCACAGTCCACTGGGTGCATTGCTGCTGTCTCTGCTGCTGTTGGGACCCAGGAGCCCGCACTCCTGCTGTTGCTGAAACTGCCACTGCCTGATGCAGCCCACAGTCACCCACCACTGATGCTAATGCAGCCAGAGGAGCTGCCAGGACACCAGAAGCAGAAAAAAATGGCTTCCTCCCACCTTGCAGTCTACTGCCAGCGTCTCCCTGGCATAAGCTAACTAGACGCCATCTGGCAAGGCAGTCTAGAAAATGTAGTTCGCAGGCATCCAGCCCCTGCAATATAGAGGAGAACATTCCAGCCCAGGGGTGTTATCAGCTTCCTAATTGCTGTATAAAATCCCTTTCTCCCTTTTGTTCCTCTAGCCCTTCCAACACTTTTCCACCTAATTTTCTGCATTAAATTATTCTGAGTTTGAATTTCCAAAGCTGCAAGTGTCTGTTCAACATGTCTATAAACTATGACTAGGGGACAGTCCAGGTATTTTGTGGCCTGAAGCTTATATAGTTTTTTTTGAGGAGGGAGTCTCTTTAAAAAAAAAAAAAAAACCCACATAATCCACGGGCTCCCATTTACAGCCAAGGTGGGATAACTAGGACTAGGTTTACCCTCTTGCTTGAAACAACTCCCCACCCAGAAAAAAGAAAATACATGAAATAACGATTTTTAAGACACTGGACATCAGGTACCAAAGGACAGTGATCAGTGAAAGATGGGAAACAAATGCCATGAGCCAGAAGATTATCCAAGTTTACAGCCTTGTGAGAGTGCCAGCCAGTGGCACAGTTTGCAGACTTTCAGCCCCCTGCAATAGGAACTAAGATGGAAGCTGGCATACTTCCTGAGTTGAAGAGACAAAACTGAGCATCCAGGGAGACCAAGCAGCTAGCACTCATAGGACAGAGTGCCAGACAGAAGAGTTGCCCAGAGAGGGAACCCTGGAGGTCTGCAGGAGGTCACTCTCAAGTACTCAGCATCTGAGGCAACTACCCAAGGCCATGGAAAGGAGCATCGAAAAGAGGAAGTGTGCCCAGTACTCACACAGGGCTGGGACAGTGTCTGAGCAGCCATCTGGGAAAAACTTATAATTCAGGGGGTGCTGATGAAAGCACTCAGGAAGGTCTTGGCTCCGCCATAGGGATTAATTAGCCCCAGACCAAGAACCACTCCAGGCTCACTAACAAATCATACAAACAAGACCTGAAAAGACCCACCTGTTTCTGAGTAACCTGACTGCCTCCTAGAAAAAAGCTCAAGAAGATTTATGGGAATACAAAACTATTTAGTACCCAACAGGGAAAAATTTACAATGTCTGGCATGCAGTGAAAGATTCCTAGGCATGCCAAGAGCCAGGAAAACACAACTTATAAAGAGCAGAATAAATGATGGAAATCAACCCAGAACTGACCAAACCAAAAAAACCCAAACCCACTGCCATCGAGTTGATTCCAACTCATAGCGACCCTATAGGACAGAGCAGAACTGCCCCATAGAGTTTCCAAGGAGAGCCTGGCAGATTTGAACTGCTGACCTCTTGGTTAGCAGCCATAGCACTTAACCACTACGCCACCAGGGTTTCCTAGAACTTACCAGATGTCAGAATTGACAGAAAAGAACATTGAAACAGTTATTTAAGTCTATTCCACATGTTCAAAAAGTTAAGTAGAGACATGGAAGATTATTAAAAAGGCTCAAATCAAACTTCCACAGATGAAAAATATACCAGATGGAATGAATGGTGAATTATACAGTGCAGAAAAAGAATTAGTGAACCTGAAGGAACAGCTATAGAATCTATCAAAAATGGAAATGCACACATACACACACACAAATGATAACATCAATGAGCTGTGGGAAAACTCAAGCATCCTAATAAATGAGTAAGAGATCCGAAAGGGGTAGAGGAACATAAAAACATTTGGAGAAATAATGGCAAGAAATTTACCAAACATGATGAAAAGTATAAGCCCACAGATCCAGGAAGCTCAATGAACTCAAAGCACAAGAAAAATGAGGAAAACTACATCAAGGTGTACATCATAATTAAATTGCTCAAAACCAGTGATACATATAAAATCTTAAAAGCAGTTAGAGAAAAAACACATTAAATACAGAGGAACAAAAATAAGAATATTAGATTCTTTTCAGAAACAACATATGTGAGAAAACAGTAGATAATACCTTTAAAGTACTGAAAGGGGGAAAAAACTGACTATGGAAAATTCTACATCTAGCAAAAACATCTTTCAAAAACAAAGGAAAATTAAAGATGTTTTCAGATACACAAAAGCTGAAAGAATTCATAACCACCCTACAAGAAATGTTAGAAGTCCTTCAGGCACTAGGTGAAAATCTGAATCTAGGCAAAGAAATAAAGAGCCCTGGAAATGATAACCACATGGGTAAGTATATAAGGTTTTTTTTTTTTAATTACTTACAAGTTTTTAAATGATAACTGACTCTTTAAAAACAAATAGTAGCAATGTGTTATGGGTTATAACAGCTAAAAGCAAAATGTGTGACAATAAACATAAAGTCTGGGAGGGGAGAAATGGAAGTATACCTTTGTAAGATTCTTACTCTGATAAGTTAAAGGTGAATACTATAAACCCGAAAGCAACCACTTAAATAACAAAACAAAGAGTTACAGCTAATACAGCTAATAAGCCAACAAAAGAGATAAAAAGGAAAAGGGGAACGAAGAAGAGATGGGAAATATAGAAAACAAATTTTGCAGTGAGGGAACAAAATGATAGACTCAAACCTAACCACATCAACAATCAAATTAAATGGTCTAAATATCCCGATTAAAAGGCAAAGATTGTCAGGTTCGATAAAAAACTAAGACCCAACTGTATACTGTATACAAGACATGTACTTTAAATATAAAGACACAAAAAAGTTGCAAGTAGAAGACACAAAAAAGTTGCAAGTAAAAGGACGGAAATAATATGCCATACTGACAAAAGAAAGCTGGCATAGCTCCATTAATATCAGACAAAGTAGATTTCAGAGAAGAATATTACCGGGAAATAAAGATATCATTTCATAGTGATAAGAAGTCAATTAATAAAAAAAAAAAAAAATCAAAAGGACATAATAATCCTAAATGTGTAAGCCCCTAATAACAAAGTTTCAAAATACGTGAAGGAAAAACTGATAGAACTACAAGGTGAAATAGACAAATAGACAAATAGACAAAATAGTCAGAGATTTAAATACCCCTCGCTTAATAATCAAAATAACAGGTAGGAAGAGCAGGAGGGATGAAACAGACTCGGATAAAACTATCAATCGACTTGACCTAAATGACCTATATATGCAGGGGGAAAATGGAAACTCTCTGTACTTTCTGAACAATTTTTCTGTAACCCTATAATTGCTTTAAAAAATAAAGGCTATTAAAAATTCATATGCAAATGCAAAGGACCTAGAATAGCCAAAACAACTTGGGTGAAGAGGGAGAACAGCTGGAAGGTTAGCACTACTTGATTTCAAGAATTTGCTGTGAAGCAACGTTAATCAAAACAGCATGGTATAAAGACAGACAAACAGATCAACGGACCAGAACAGAGTTCAGAAATGAACACACTCAAAACCAATGCCTTTGAGTGGACTGCAACTCATAGCCACCCTATAGGGCAGAGTTCTACCCCATACGGTTTCCAAGGAGCACCTGGTGGATTTGAACCACCGACCTTTCGGTTAGCAGCTGAACTCTTAACCACTATACCACCAGGGTTTCCACTCCTACATAGACAACCAATTTTTTACAAAGGTCCAAAGGCAGTGCAGTAGAGAAAAAAAAAGTCTTTCCAGCAAATAGTGCTGAACAATTGGCTATCCACAGGCAAAAAGAAAAAGAACTTGGATCTGTGCCTTGCATTTTATACAAAAATTAACTAAAAATGGACCATAAACCTAAATGTAAAACCTAAAAGTATAAAATGTCCAGAAAAAACGTAAGAGAAAATCTTTGCTACCTTGTGCTTGGCAACATCTTCTTAGAAACAACACCAAAAGCACAATCCATAAAAGATCAAAGTGCTAAATTGGACTCATCAAAAATTTAAAACTCATTCTTCAAAAGACACTTTACGAGAATGAAAGGACAAGTCACAGACTGGGAGAAAATCTTTGCAAAGCATGTATCTGATAAAGGACTTGTATTGAGAATACACGAAGAACTCTCAAAGCTCAATAATAATAAAACAAACAATCCAATTTTAAAAATGGACAAAATGTTTGAGCAGACACTTCATCAAAGAAGATATTTAGATGACAAACACATGAAATGATGCTCAACGTTATTCGTTCCTAGGGAAATGTAAATTAAAGTTACAGTGCAATACCATGACACACCTATTTGAATGGCTAATTTTTAAAAGACTGATCATACCAACCGTTGGCAAGGACCTGGAATTCCTATACATTGTTGATGCGTACATCCACGGGGGCTTTTGTAAAATGGTACAACCACTTTGGAGAACAATTTGGCATTATGACGTAGTTGAAGATGTGAAGCTTTTTTGTTCCGGGTTTTATTCTCTAGAGATGGTCTTATGCATGCACACTAGGTTTTATATACAAGAATATTCATGAAAGCATTGTTCACAAAAAGACAAAATCTGGAGGCAAAGCAAATGTCTGACAGAAGAATGGATAGTAAATGAAATACAACAGCGAAAACAAATAATTCTCATTTGCACATATCCACATGAAGGATTCTCACAAACGTAATATCGAGCAAAGAAATCAGGTTGCAGAAAAATACACACATACATTTATTCCTTTGAAATTATATACTGAGCACCTGCTATGTGCCTGATCCTGTTCTATGTACTGAGGAGTAGATCGGCGAAATGAGGCAGACAAAACCCCCTGCCCTCCTACTCTCTAGTATGGAGATTCAAATAAGGAAACAGAGAAGCAACCTCTATTTCTAGCCCAGGTGTAGAGCTTCGGATAAGTGATTCTGGACATAACATTCCTCATCTATCTTAATCTTGCAGTTTCCAAGGGAACAGGACCATGGGTCCGATTTCCTGACCCTTTATACACAGCTGCGCTTTCCTTTGTGCCTATCAAAAGACTTGCATTTAGGTTTCAGCTGAACTCCACCCTTCCCCTAAATCCTTATAACGAATCCTTTTCCGTTGGTGACAGACTCCAGGACTACACTGGTGTGCGCTGAGTCATAAACTTAATTTTGTCAAATTACTGGTTTGTCCCTGGTGATCTGAGGCTGATTGGGAACACAAAAAAACCATTGCTGTCCAGTCCATTCTGACTTATAGTGACCATATAGGACAGAGGAGAACTGCCCCATAGGCTTTCTTTATGGAAGCAGCCTGCCACATATTTGTTCAGGGCTCCCCATCTGACGGACGTGGGGATTTCATTGGCCGGTTGTCTGGGAGAAGAGCATTTCAGGAAGCGGGATCAGCCAGTGCAAAGGCCCTGAGGAAGGGAGTGCTGGGCGTGTTCTAATTACATCCTCTTAGTGAGCCCTAACCCGTAAAAAACTGACAACCTCTTTAATTGGAAACCTCCCCTCCCCCATGGTGACTCCCTTATTCTGCTTTGCTTTTCTTCATAAAACTTATCTCTTCTAAATATGTAATTCCGTGTTTATGCCATTTGTTTCTTGCTTTCCGCGAGGGCAGGATCTTCGCCCCATCGCCCTCCCCAGTGTGACCCAAACGCCTAACACAGTGCCGAAAACACAGCAGGCGATCGACAGGCAAGTGTGGAGGGAGGGACTGCACTGCCAGGAAGCCCGGGACCAGAAGAGTGAGCGAGGCCAAACGAAGGTCGAGATACCAGGTGGCGTAAAGCCGTGGGGGAGCAATGCCAGGAGTCGGTGCTACCTACGCGGGCCAGCACAGAGAGGAGCCAGGGCTGTCGCTGCTGTCCGCAGGGCTGTCGCTGCTGTCCGCAGGGCTGTCGCTGCTGTCCGCACCGCTCCGCCGCGGCCGGCCGAATCACCGTGACGCCGTGCACGTCATCGCGCGTGCGCCGGCTGCGGCCCAGGGCAAGGCCCCTGACTAATCGGCTGACTCCGGCGCCCAGAAGTGGAGTTGCGCGTGCGCATTCCTTCCGCAAGAATTTGGTGTGCACGTGTGTACCGCTTTCCAGTCTCTGTCGTCTCCTCCCACCCCAGCTGCTTGTCTAGGCGCCTGCCCCTGGAGCTCGGAATGTTCCCGGAGCTCAATAACCTTTTGAACACCACCCCTGACAGGGCGGAGCAGGTAATATGTGGCACGGTCGAGAAGGGAACGGGCCCAGGGGTAAGCCGTAAGGCTGCGTCCCCGGACGCGGCGCCGCGGCGCATACGGCACCGTAGAAAGGCGCGACGCCTGTGGGCACGGGGGTGCCTGGGAGTTGTAGTCCGGAGAGAGCCGTCCCGGGGCTTGAGCAGGAGACTGCGGAAGGTGGGCTTCCTGACCTGTATTCTCAAAGCGCATTTAAAAGCCACGAGGAAGTTATGTCTGAATGTCCGACAGCTGAATTGGCTTATGTTCCACGAACATGTACCGAGAACCTCTGTGCGCGCTCACAGAACAGGGAGAGGAGTTCACTGGGGGAGGTGACGGCGTCCAGAGGAGATTGGGGGAACCGGCTCGCTAGGACATCCTCTGCCCTCCACCTGGGACCAGCTTCTTAACCGCCCTGAGTCTTCCTCTCGGCCGGGAGTGCTCGGCAGGTGGCAAGGAACGCTGCTCCTCTTGTCTGTTTAATGGTGCTGCTTAAAGCTGCTCGTATTGGGTTGCAGCAGTCCACCGTTGGCACTACAGCGTTGTCACTGTTTTCCCTGCACTCCTTCGCGCGTTCTGGAGCATCTCATTTCATTTTCATATAGTTCCCTGTTCCTGTTTGTACATGGCAGAGAATCTAATAGAAAATTTTAACATTTAGGCCAGGGATTATCTCTCCGAGAACATACGTGGATTATTTCATAACCTTGTCTTCGTAATGAAATGGTAAGCTCCTCCAGGCTGCCCACAATACCATGTGTGTAAAGCCTTTTCATGACTCTAAAGTGCATGGCAAATTGTACCTTCAAGTAGATCCTTGTGGATTTTAGTTGCCCAGCAGTTCTCTTGTAATCCAAGACTCGAGACAACTCTGATTATCTTGCCAGTTACTCCAGACACCTTCGAAGTACTCAGCCCAGGGCTAGAGTGAGGGAAAGGAGGATTGAAATGGGCAGGAGGCTTACACCATTAAATGACAGCGCTGGGGAGAACCCTCAAGATCTAATAATGTGGTCTTTCATGTTTTATAAGTGAAAAAGCTGAAGCCCAGAGAAATGAAAGCACCTGTCTGAGGTCACACAGCACAGATGTGGCAAGTGATACCTCTTGATCCTGGCCTTCCATGCAGTTCACTGACAGGGGACTAGAGGTGGCTGGAGCGGACAGCCAGGCACGGCAGAGAGAGTTTTTCCCAGGGTTCTAAAAGACCAGTACTCTGTGCCTGAAGCAGTGTCCAGCACCAGTGGGACGAGAACTTTGTTGCTAGAGGTCTCTGTCAACAGCCATTGCTTCCTACCCTCTCCCCCATCCCAAAGGATAGAATTGGAGTCAAAAGTAGAAATAGGGTGGAAGTTGAATCAGATGACCTTTTCGAAGGTCCCTGCCAATCCTGGCAGCTTGTAGTTTTCATTGAAACTTGATGTTAAAAGCATCCTTTTTTCAGGTTCTAATTCTTTCCAAGACTGGTCCCTGAGTTAGTTACTAAGGTGACAAGTGAAGAAGAGAAGGGATTTTTTTTTTTAATTTTTATTGAGCTTCAAGTGAACGTTTACAAATCAAGTCAGTCTGTCACATACAAGTTTATATACATCTTACTCCATACTCCCACTTACTCTCCCCCTAATGAGTCAGCCCTTCCAGTCTCTCCTTTTGTGACAATTTTGCCAGCTTCCAACCCTCTCTACCCTCCCATCCCCCCCTCCAGACAGGAGATGCCAACACAGTCTCAAGTGTCCACCTGATACAAGTAGCTCACTCTTCATCAGCATCTCTCTCCAACCCATTGTCCAGTCCCTTCCATGTCTGATGAGTTGTCTTCAGGAATGGTTCCTGTCCTGGGCCAACAGAAGGTTTGGGGACCATGACCGCCGGGATTCCTCTAGTCTCAGTCAGACCATTAAGTCTGGTCTTTTTATGAGAATTTGGGGTCTGCCTCCCACTGTTCTCCTGCTCCCTGAGGGGTTCTCTGTTGTGCTCCCTGTCAGGGCAGTCATCGGTTGTGGCCGGGCACCAACTAGTTCTTTTGGTCTCAGGATGATGTAAGTCTCTGGTTCATGTGGCCCTTTCTGTCTGTTGGGCTCATAGTTATTGTGTGACCTTGGTGTTCATCATTCTCCTTTGATCCAGGTGGGTTGAGACCAATTGATGCATCTTAGATGGCCGCTTGTTAGCATTTAAGACCCCAGACGCCACATTTCACAGTGGAATGCAGAATGTTTTCATAATAGAATTATTTTGCCAATTGACTTAGAAGTCCCTTTAAACCATAGTCCCCAAACCCCCGCCCTTGCTCCGCTGGCCTTTGTAGCATTAGGTTTATCCCGGGAACTTCTTTGCTTTTGGTCCAGTCCAGTTGAGCTGCCCTTCCGTGTATTGAGTATTGTCCTTCCCTTCACCTGAAGTAGTTCTTATCTGCTAACTAATCAGTAAAAAACCCAGGAGAAGGGATTTTATTCTCTGTTTTGCTGTGGAAAAGTGGAGGCTGAGATATGGTTGTCCATTATGAGTGGTTTAATACTGATCACTTTAGTCATTGGTTTTTCCGTAATTTTGACTTACTCTTTTTTTGGTAAACTTAGCATACCCATTGCCACTGAGTTAATTACAACTCATGGCCATCCCATGGGGTTTCCTAGGCTGTAATCTTTATGGAAGCAGGCTGCCACGTCTTTCTTCCACGGAGTGTCTAGTGGGTTCAAACTGCCAGCCTTTTGGTTAGTAGCTGAGCACTTAACCACTGTGCCACTAGAGCTCCTTAAACTTACCATGGATATGATTAAAAAATATAATCTCCAGGTGTAAAAACTTACGGGTAGACACAGTTGACTAGATTTCCACGCTCAGCTTCCCTCTTTCCTAAGAGCGTAATTCACCTTTTTGTGTTTCTCTTAACTTTTAGGGGAAGCTGACTCTACTCTGTGATGCCAAGACAGATGGCAGTTTCCTCGTGCACCACTTTCTTTCCTTCTACCTCAAAGGTATGGGACTCACTGATGCTTTAGAAAGAGAAACTGAAAGGGGGGAGGGCATAAAAAAAGTTTAAGGAAGCAAAAAAAGAGCATTTACTAGCCAGGGCTTTGGTGTTTGGCTTGCTCAAGGGCTATTTTATTAGGCAACAGGTTGCTGGACCGTCTTGGTCTCTCCCCCTACCATGCCAGAGTGGTGTGTGTTCACTGTGTCCACATCCTACCTCCATGTTCTCTATGCAGTGTGCAGGTACTGCCTCACTGAGGTCCTGCTGAAAGGTCCTCCTGATTTGGTTGCTCATCAGGCCTTACGTATCTTGAGATCTGTGGGAATTCTCTTTGTTGATCACTTGGCACTTGGCAATGGATGTGTCTTAGTATGACCACCACAATATACGTATGGAAATAGATTAGAAGAAGAAAACAACCAGATGAAAAAATAAGCTCAGATAATCTTTAAATGGACCCAGGTGTTTAACGGGTGTTTAAGTACTCAGCTGCTAACCCAAAGGTTGGCAGTTCGAACCCACCCAGTGGCTCTGGAGGAGAAAGACCTGGCAATCTGCCCTTGCAAAGATTACAGCCTCGTAAACTCTATGGGGCAGTTCTACTCTGTTACATAGGGTTGCTATCAGTCCGAATTGACTCGAAGGCATGTAACAACAACAATCTTTAAACCTAAAACTAAAAAAATCCCATCAAGTCTTCTTTAACCAAATAACAAAAACTAACCCACTGCTGTTGAGTCGATTCCAACACATAGCGACCCTATAAGAGAGTAGAACTGCCCCATAGAGTTTCCAAGGAGCACTTGGCGGATTCGAACTGCCAGCCTTTTGGTTAGCAGCCGTAGCACTTAACCACTACGCCACCAGGGTTTCCAACCAAATAATAGTTTAGCTTAATTAGTAAAGAATGTCTGCCTTGAGCATTGTGCTCTTTTAAGAATTATCTGTTTGGGATCAAATTGACAACAGCAACTCAAAAGAGTAGATGGGAAACTCAGGAGGCAATAAGTTTATGCTAATGAGAGAGGAACAACTCTGGAAAGCAAAGTTAGAATGGTCGCACAACTTGAAGAATGTAATCACTGAATTGTACACGTAGAAACTGTTGAATTGGTGTATGTTTTGTTACGTATCTTCTCAATAACAGCAAAAACTAAATTTTTCAAAAGGATTACAACAGATAATGTTTCGGAATTCACTTGTATCACTGTGTATATGTTATCAATAAAGATAGTTTTTATTATGAAGGAAAAATAAGCTTACTTATCAGTTGCTTCTCCTTGAGCACGTAGTGTGCCAGGCCAGGATACAAGGTGGACTTTTGGCACTCTTAGTCATAATAATTTACAGACAGCTTTGAAAATGATGTTCAGATGATGAAATTGTCAACATAGGAAGATGAAGAGGATCTACAGATACATTATTAGAATTAAGTTCAGTAAGGCAGCTGGAGCTTCTTTGTGTTTCACTTATATCCTCTTGGCCATAAAATCAGTTAAAAAATCAATTGCGTTCTTGTATAGCAACAACAAACAATTGGAGAAGATAATTAAAACAAAGACACCATTTATTTATAACAGAACAAAACATTTAAGGTTTTCATTGGCCAGCTTTTTGAGAAGTAGGCCGCCAGGTCTTTCTTCCTAGTCTGTCTTAGTCTGGAAGCTCTGCCCACCATGGGTGACCCTGCTGGCATTTGAAATACCAGTGGCATAGCTTCCAGGATCACAGCAACACATCAGCCACCACAGTACGACAAACTGACCAATGTGTGGGGTAAGGTATCTAATAGCAGATGGGACTGTTGTGACCCATAGGGTTTCCAATGGCTGATTTTCAGAAGTAGATTGCCAGGCCTTAGATGTACCAGTAGATACCTCAGATGTACTACTAGATATACGAAGGTATCCAGTAGTACACCTAAGGCCTGGCGATCTACTTCCGAAAATCAGCCATTGAAAACCCTATGGATCACAATGGTCTGACCTGCGAATGATCATGGGGATGGTGCAGGACTGGGCAGTGTGTCGTTACACTATGCATGGGATTGCCATGAGTCAGAGGCTGACTTGATGGCAACTAACGACAGTAGTACATCTAACAGAAGAAGCACATCTCAGAATCAGTGCAATAAGGTATAACTTCAGCATAAAAGAAAGTACATCTTAGAATCAAATTGGGTATGCCAGATCGCAAGGCCTCTGGGTTTCTAGATCTGCCTGAGTGCTTTAGTTTCCAGAGGTACAAAGTGTAGAGATTCATTGTAAGCAGGGACTTTATTAAAAGTAAATTTATTTTGTTTTCTAGCTAATTGTAAAGTCTGCTTTGTGGCCCTCATCCAGTCCTTCAGTCACTACAATATCGTGGGACAGAAGCTGGTACGTATGTTGGACCTTTTGAGGTGGGGTCCCTGAGTGAGTGTGCCCTGAATGTGTGAGCACAGTCTAAGGCTGGGCTTTCCTGTTCTGGTTGTAGAGAACTGGTCAAAGCAGGGACTAAGGAAATCCTGGATTCCTTGGGCCTTTATCTGAAGGCCTAAAGCAGCTTCTCTGCATGTTTTATTAATTTAGAGTTTTTAGAACCAGATGTGTTGTTTGTGGGTGATAGTTTATCAAACCTTTCTCTACTGGTTCTAGACCAGTTAAGGAGTAAACCTAGGAGCCAAGGGAATTGAAGTGAGAGTGGGCTTTAGTCTTGGTCCTTCTGGGTTGGAGATCATGGCTTCATCTGCCACCAAATCGGATGCCTCTCATCAACTCTCTCCAAGTTTAAAGCTCGAGACCTAAATGTGGGGAGAGGTGCTTTTGTCACTTAGTAGCAGTGCAATCTCGTCCTGCTCCTCACTTCCTCAGATGCAGGCAGGTAAGAATAAAATGGCCAAGACACTGGTGAGGCTCCTCACCTAGACTGGGCCATTACCCATGACCTGTGACCAGGTGAACTTACTGTCTGAGAATGGGAGCTGAAGGGAGATGGCCTTTTTTTGTTTGTTTGTTAATGGACAGGCCAGCTTCAGAGAGGGAGAGAGCCAGACAACTCATCAGCAGTAACTTTAAAATTTTAATCTTATTGCTGGACCAAATTACTGCCTCTCCTGTGATGGCAAGAAACAGATGAGGGATGAGAGAAGGATAGACTCTTTCTTTCCCATCCCGTGCAGAGAAGTTCCTGTGTTAGAGGTCAGGGCATGAGCTGAGGGAGAGTAGTCATGCCAAGAGGAGATGTTACATTCCAGGCCTCTGAAGCATGTCTGCATGACCCTGGCATCTGTGTGTTTGTGGGAGAGAAAGCTGTGTGCTTTTTGTGGGCGACTATTTTTAAATTACCTGTGAATCATCATCAACACGGCAGGAATGACACGTGCAGGACTTGGCATGTGAAGTCCTGGAGTGTGAGCTTCTGTACTCTTGGAATATTGTAGCGCTTGTAGATGTGGAATGGTAACGACCAAGAGCAAAGGCGAGGATCAGGAGTCTTTCTCTCTGCCAAGGGCAGAGTGAATGGTACTGGATGGTAGGGGACGTTGAGGGTTTGGTGTGTGAATGAGCAATTGAGACCTGGTTCAGGGATATAGGGAGTTTAAAGAGTTCCATGTTGCGTGTTTCTGCACAGATAGAGCAGTGGGGTGCAAATTTAGAATGCGTCACAATCCCTGATTGTTTTTTGAAATGCAGATTCTGGACCCTGATCCCGAAAGTTCTGGTTCTCTAGATCTGGAGTGGGATGGAGGCATCTGCCTTTTAATCATGTGTCTCAGGGAATTCTTACTTGGGAGGTTCATGAAGAACCGTATTTGAGAAGTCCTGGTGGAGCAGGGGTTGGCGAACTCCAGTCTGCCTCCCCTGTTATTTGTAAATAAAGTTTTAGGGGAGCACAACTATACTCACTTGTTTCAAATTGCCGACGGCTGCTTGCTCGCCACGACGGCAGAGTTGAATAGTTGCAGCAGAGACTGCATAGCCTGCAAACCCTAAAATAGTCACTACCTGGCCCTCTGTGGAGAAGGTCTGCCGACCCCTGAGCTCATATTACCCTCACTCTGGGAGCACGTCTTCAGTGCAAGGGAAAGAGAAGGAGAACTTAGGCCATGATGCTTCCTTACTGTATGCCAGGCAGTCCGGCGAGTGTGTTCAATGAGTTATGTTATTTAAAACCTCAGAACAACCCTGAGGCCCTGTGTCACTGATGGGAAATCAAGTGCAGAGGGTTTGTGAAATGCCAAGCCACAAGCCCGGCCTTTTTTCCTGCACCAGCATTTTCCAGACTTTGGTCATTCTCCTACTATCTTTTTGTTATTAATTTTTGTTTTTAAATACGCTTAATTTTGTAAATACATGCATTTAAAAAGGAAACTTTATATCACTATTATAAATTAAAAACCATTATTGGGTAATCATAAAAACAAATATATAAACAAAAGAATGGAAGCTGTTTTTTTTTTTTTTTTTTTTCAGCATAACAATTAAATGTAAATGCATATCTGAAAACGGCGTGGGGCTGTGGGTTGGGAGCTCGCAGGGGAAGGAAGCCGTGGGCCCTGTGCTTAGTGTGGATGGTGCTCATTTGCAGGGTTTGGATGTGTCCTGTGCCTTCTTGTGAGCTGGAGTCTAACCTCTGATGAGCTCCCCTACAGGGCTCAGTAACTCATTCTCCTCTTTGCTGTGTTCAGGGTGTCAGTCTGACCACTGCTCGGGAGCGCGGGCAGCTTGTGTTCCTCGAGGGTCTCAAGTCCTCAGTGGATGTCTTCTTCCGGGCCCAGGAAGAGCCACACCCCCTGCAGTTTCTCAGGTCAGTCAGCCTATAGCCCAGCCCAGAGGTGCACACCTGGTGGGACTAGACAAGGTTTGCTATGTGAATCCTCCCCTCATGGCATGGGAGGGCAGAGCTAAATTCTGAAGTCAGATACTTGCGACATTGCAGCACTATTAGTCAGGAAGCCCTTGACTCTTACCACGGGGCAGAGGGTATACCGCTATCCACAGAGCTATGTTGTTGTTATGTGCTGGTGAGTTGATCCCGACTCATAGCGACCCCATGTGACAGAGTAGAACTGCCACATAGAATTTCCTGGGCTATAATCCATATGTGAGCAGATCACCAGGTCTTTTCTCTCTCTCAAAGTGGCTGAGTGGGTTTGAATTGCCAACCTTTGGTTAGCAGCCAAGGGCTTAACCATTGTGCCATCAGAGCTCCTTTGAAAAGCTATAGAAAGTGTTATTTGCTGGGAGAAGGGCAGAACAGTATGCTTTGCTGTTTTCTTCCAACCCTGGCTGCAGAGCCCTAGCACGTTTGCTCCATTCTTGATTTGAAACAGGTTAGCTAACTATGGCTCATGGGCCAGGCACCTATTTTTTAAATAACATTTTATTGGAACACTTATTGTCTCTGGCTGCTTTTGTGCTACAACGGCAGAGTTGAGTCATTGAGATAGCTACCATATGGCAGTAGGACAGCTGTCCTGCGCCTTGTGCTTTTTGAGCCTCCACCCATTGCTGGGAAAGGATTTCTGGGGGCAGTCACTGGAGAAGATGGAGGTAGCTGGGCCAGCCTGTGTGAGAAGCAGATTGAATGTGTTAAGTGTATAAGCAGCCTATAGACCACTGCATGTGCATTGCCATTTGACTTTTTATACCCAAGAATGACCTGGGGAGGATTCTCCTGCCTGCCCAATCCAAATTAATCTTCTAAGTGCCCTTAGCTCTTGGGTTGAGAGGTTGTATGGTTCCCGTTAAGGATCCCAGGGGCTGTTAAGTTTTGTGTGCCCTGTTTCTAGCACAGTGATTTATACCTAGTAGTCCTCAGTAAATACTTGATTTGGAGTAAAGCATATTCATGAATGCATCCATGCTTTTCTTGCCAATCAGATTGTGAACCCCTTGGTGCTAATGGCTGCGATGTAGCTCTCTGTTCCCCGGTCCCCTCCCCTGCCATTTCCTGTGGTGCTACTTGGTCCCAGATAAACGTTTGCAGAGAGAGTGAACTCTCTGGTGACTTTTGCCCTGTGTCTCCAGGGAGGCCAATGCCGAGACTCTGCAGCCATTGTATGAGTTTGTGCGGGAGGCCCTGAAGCCAGTGGACAGTGGAGAGACTGCGTGGAGATACCCAGTGCTGCTGGTGGACGACCTCAGTGTACTGCTGAGCCTGGGCGTGGGAGTGGTGGCCGTGCTGGACTTTGTCCACTACTGCAGAGCCACCGTGTGCTGGGAACTAAAGGTACCATTGGCCCCGCTCCCCATGCTCCCGCCTGTAGCTGCTCAGAGCCCAGACTGGTCCAGATCTCACTTGTTTGCTGTGATCTTTTTTGTTAATCTGTCCAGGGTTTTTGCTTTACACTGACAGGCACAGGAATTTTTTGTTCTCCCCTCAGAATTAAAGCCCTCACAATGAAAGGGATGACCAGCACTGTTGTCAGTGGGACTGGTCATATGTGGAGCTGCTGCCGCCCCAGCTCTGCCACACTTGCCTTGTGATGTGGGGAAAGCTTTATTGACTTAGTGTCTTGTGAGGATCTGCTGACACAAGGGGTGTAGATGTCTTTAAAGATTGTGAGGTGCGATACAAGGATAAGATATAACCTTTATTACCAAATTGAGGCAAAAATATAGATTTTGCCATGATAGAGATATAAACAGTAGTAGCAGACCAACAAGTAAACTAGGAATGGGGGTGGTGCCTGCTTCATAGGAGCCTGACTACAAGAATTACATGAGGTGAAGCTTGTAATGCCGGCACAGTGCCTGGTCCCTGGTGACCACTCTTTGGTGTGTGGTGGTGCAGCTGGTAGGAAGCTGCAGGCATGGCATGGTGTGGTCAGGCCAGCAGCACAGAGCAGTGGGAGAGGCATGGTCAGTGAGCCAGCCAGGAATGGGTGTATCTAGGAATGGACATTGGTGCAAAGCCCTGCCTGGGAGCTGTGTTTAGGGGGCCTTCTGAGGCTCTCAGGGCAGGCCCAGGGTAATGTGGGAAGAATGGAAGGAGGAGGAAACACAAGGGGGTTGGAGGGCACAGTTGATGATGGGGCATGGGATGAGAGTGAAGTAGTCAAAGTCACCTCCTATGGCTCAGCTTGCTCTATGGCCTGCTACCACCCTGTTTTCATAAAACCATTTCTTTGCTTTTAGTTAAAAAAGTAAAACTTAGGCATAGTTTTTAGAAGAACATCAAGAAAGAAAGAAACAGTATAAAGGGTACTTTAATTCTATAAAAGAATCCTCATCAAAAGGGGGAAGATGTAGAACAGAATTTTAAATTGTTGTGTACGCTAGACTTTCTGGTGCTATGGGGGCTAGATGAACCCCTGAAACTGTTGCTCTGAAATAATCTTCAAAACTTAAAAATGTCCCCTGGAGTCTTCTTAAAACCAAACAATAGTTTAGCCTAACTAGTAAAAAATGTCTGTCTTGAGCATTGTGCTCTTTTAGAAACTATCCATATGGAATCAAAGTGACAATAGCAACTGGAAAGACCAGACACATACCTTAGGGGGCAGTGAATTTATTTTAATAGGGGAGGAACAACGCAGAAAAGGAGGGTGAGAACGGCTCACAACTCAAAGAATATAATCAGCGTCACTGAATTGTCCATGTAGAAATGGTTGAATTGGCATGTGTTTTGCTGTATATATTCTCAAAAAACCCAAAATAAATAATAACAATAAAAAAAAAGGATACTTAGCCAAAAGTAATTGTCTCCCTCCTCCAGGGTTTGTCCTTCCAGATTGTCTGCAGTTGCGAACATATTTGTTTGTATTTGATATATTCATCTCCCTGCCTTTTCCCTCTCGTTACTGGTAACCTACCTTCTACACTGTTTGCTACTTCTGTTTTGCATTTAATGATATACAGCATGCTGTGGCGTCCGCCGCCTGAAAACAGTACATGTGGATCTGCTTCATTCTTTTTAACACCTGAACAGTAGTCCTTTGAAAGGTCTTGTCATTAAAGTCGTCCCCTTTTAGCAGTTTTGAGCTGTCCCTCCGTTTCTGCTCGGCTAACTCCTACTTGCCCTTCAAAACTCAGCTTAGGTGTTCCCACCTCTGAGGCCCTTCTCTGGGCTGGACAAGGTACTTCTTCTTTGTGCTCTTCCAGCATCCATGCTTCCTTTCCTCCTGACATTGTCATACTGTGTTATAAGTACCTGTCTGCCTCTAGGGCCTGGTCTCTCGCCTCTAATCCCCACTGCAGGGTCTGGCACACAGTAGGTGCTTAGGAATGGCAGCACTTTTAATAACATTAAGGAATTCAGGAGAGAGAGAGAGCTAATGTTGAAAACCCCAGGGTGAAGCCTGCAGGTTTAGGTGAATTGAGCTGGAAGCACAGGTTGAATGTGTGGGGGAAGCTGTGCAGTAGGTGACTAGAATTAGGGTCCTGGAGCCCAGGTGGGATCCTTCCCACAAAGGGGATGGTTGCAGCAGCAGGAGCAGCAGGAGGGTGACCTGTGAAAGGACATGCAGGGGAGTGGAGGGATTGAGAGCCCAGTGCTCCCTGCCCCTCAGTGTCCCTTCAGTCAGGAGCAGGTTTCCATCTTGTGTTTCTGATGCAGGGAAACATGGTAGCCCTTGTTCATGACAGCGTAGACACTGAGGATGAGGAGAATGACGTCCTGTTGAATGGCCTCAGTCACCAGAGTCACCTGATCCTGCGGGCTGAGGGCCTGGCCACTGGCTTCTGCCGGGATGTGCATGGACAGGTAGGTGTGCAGGGGCTGGGACCAGGGGCTTGCTGGGCAACAGCCGCTTGACTCAGTGCCCATGAGTCTGCACGTGGGGGAGTGTCAGGGCCAAAGGGCTACCTGGTTGGGGCGTTCCTTCAGGTGGAGAGGAAACCTTGGAAATTGTGTGAGTGGACATCAGAGACCTGCTCCAAATGGTGCTCAACCACCTGGACTAGTGAAGGTTTTCTGTGGTGTCCCTGTTTGCAGCCCAAGTGGAGACCTCCTGAGGAGGAGACAGCTTCCAGAGTGGGGCCGCGCTGTCAGATAGCAGCCGACTTCCTCTGCGGTGCTGCAGCAAGCTCTGTGTGGTCGGGTAAACACTGTTCTTTTTAAAATAGAGACTTGGGGAGGCCACACTCGGAGTGGGTTGCTGCCACCGCACTGCTGCCTCTGCCCAGAGTGTTCAGAGTGCTCAGGCAGAAGCCGAGAGTCCTTCCCTAAGAGCAAGCGAGAACTCGGCGTCTCTGAGGGGCTGCTGTGGTTCTGTCCCTTTGGTGGTTCTCTTCAGAATCATCCCAAAGCCTGCCTCGCAACTGCCAGGTTGAGTTCACGTTGGCTGTTCTCGACCCAGTAAGTGCGGACGGGAGCTGTGGCCCCGACTCGTTCTGAAGCAGGTCTGCTAGATGGAGGAAAATGAGCGAGCCCAGAAATGCCGCGTTGGTAGTGCCTGTGGGTGCGGTGTGAGGAAATGGTCCTGCTGGGCACCTCGTGACCTGTCTCTGAAGCCAGTCCCCAAAGCATTTTAGTCAGTGGAAGCATCATCAAAATAAATGTCTAGGCTTCCTCAGCAGAACCGCACAGATGAAAGACCAAAGGGAAATACATAAAAATGCTTTAAGGGGTTTTTCTCTGGGTGATTTTTTTTTCTTCCTTTTACTTTTCTTCCTCTTTCACATTTCCTGTAATGAGCAAATATCACTACTGTAGTGGAGGGGGAAACCTTTATTTTTAGTTGGCTGGCAATAAGCTTTGTTTCAGAAGCCAGTTCCATTACTTCATGGCACATCTGAGCGTGGCTGTCATTGAAGCCTCAGTTGACGGTCATGGAGGACGCAGGGGAGGGTTGCCAAGGGAGCATATACTTGGGGTGGCTGCTCCTATTTCATTATTCTTCTCCCTTTCTCTGTAGCTGACGATCCTGTGGAGGAGAGCGCTGCGGACCACAGCCCAGCGGGAGCAGATCCTCACGTACCAGTACAAGATACAAGACAAGAACGTGTCCTTTTTTGCCAGAGGAATGTCTCCTGCTGTTCTGTGACCTAATTTAGGGACAGTGAGAGCTACCTTGGACTGTTTTTTTTTTTTTAATGAAAGGTAAAGCAGCCTAGCAGAAATGGATATTTACGTCTTCATACGTAGTCACTAGCAGCTCCACTGGGACCCCCCACCATGGTTGCATGGTGCCATGATGGTGTACCTTTGCTTCCCTGGACCTTGTTCAGAAAACACAATGAGGCACCTGCCACCCTGCTTGTGCAGAGAGGGAGGCTAGGTGCTGAGCCCCAGTGAAACTTCCAATATAAATATGCCCCAAATGTCTGTTTTTGGTTAAAGTGCCTTTCAGAGCCAGAGTGGTTATGAGTATGCCGTCCAGGTAGCAGCCTGGATAATCATGACGGGCATAAAGTGAGCTCCTGCGTCATGACTTTATGCAGGTTGTCTCACTTAATTTTCACCTTCATCCTGCATGGGTATTTCCCCATTGCATCCAGTGAGGAAACAGGCTTAGAGAGGTTTGGAAGTATGTTCAAGGCTGTGGAGTAGGTTGTAGGTAATGAACGGGGCCTGGCTCAAAAGTCCACACTCGCTGACTGGCAGTCGTGGAAACTGGAGGCTAATTCACAGCTTTAGGTCCTCATGTTTCTCCTAGCCTTGCCCATGTACTTGATGAGTCCTTGTACCATCTTGGTCATATAAGGCCCCGTGGAGGGCACAGGTGTGCACGGCCTTGGTAAGGGGTCAGAAATGTTCTTGATGCCAGGCAGCATGGGCCCGGGTAAGGAGCCAGTGCCGCCTCCTCCTGTGAAGACCACAGGAGGTGAGCCCTTGCCTGGCATCCTGTAGGTAGCCACCGTCCCACTCAGCCGCTCAGTCAAAATACAGGTGTACTTTATTGTATGTAAATTATGTCGCAATGAATTTGACTTAAAAACTAAATAAAAAGAAGTTAACACTGCTTTACTTTGCAGTGTACTAAGGAGTTTTCATATGTCGTTTAACTTGAACTTTTGTACATTTTTAGTCTTTGTAAAAGGAACTATTTATCACAGTCCAGCCCTCAAGCTAAGTTTTGTGTTGGTCATCTCGTGGAAATAATAGCTGCTATTTTTCTCAAAATTGGCAGACCTGAATATTTTGAGTTTATAGAATATTTGAAAATTATGAGTGTAAGCAACTTAAGAGAGATTAATAATTAGTCAAATGACTTTTTAAATTAATACTTCAGTATTTATAAGAGCTTCATATGTTCTTCAGTTCTGAATGGGCAAAACACAAAACATTTTTTAACTATGAATGCTGTGATTATGTTTTTTTACTTAATTTATAAATGTTTTCAGTGAACTTTTTCATGTTTAATAGTACATAGTATTTTTTGGTATCAATATACTCTAATTTGTTTAGTTTTCTGGGCATGTAGGTTCCAGTTTTCACCGTTACAAATTATGCTCTTAGAAATATAATATACCTGTTTGAGGGTAGGGACAAGTGCTTGTTTCCTTACAACATTCATTAATTGTGCATCAATGCAGCAAGTACTGAGTCCCTTTTACATGGCAGGAAAGCCTGGTGGCATAGTAGTTAAGAGTTTGGCTGCTAACCAGGAGGTTGGCAGTTCGACTCCACCAGGAGCTCCTTGGAAATCCTATGGGGCAGTTCTGCTCTGTCCCATGAGTCAGAATCCACTCGATGGCAATGGGTTTGGTTTTTTTTTTCTACATGGCAAGCTGTTCCTGGCACTGCGCGTATGGCAGTGACAAAAGGATCGGCCCTTGTGGAGCTGATGTTCTAGTGGGGGAGACTGACAACTGACAAAATTGAGAAGTAAAATGTGTGGAACATCAGACCATGGTAAGCACTATGAATAAAGTGGGAAAGAGGCCCATGAAAAGTGAGGAGTGAGGAAATTTTAGACTCTGCTCTCCAAACTGGAATTTCTCAGTTAAAATGTGGACTGGCCCTCACACATTATCAGGCTGTTCTTCAGGATGATGGAGCCAGCTATCACTGATTTATAGGTTTTCCTCCACCAACTTATGCTTTAGTTTATTTTGAATGAGTTTAATAGTTGTGCACAATTGTGTGAAAATGAATATTTTTTTTAAATGGCTAGGATGCGATTTCCTGTCTGTATTTTCCCATGTGAACAGAATCTCTTCCTTACCCTTGACCACTTACCAGTTGAAATCTACGAAGTAAAATTTATCAGTGTCTTTGTTCATATTTTGCTGCATTTTGATTTTTAAAAAATATTTTATCTTCAAGACTTATACAAAGAAAATTATAAAACACTTATGCAAGAAACCAACAGAGACCTACGTAAGTGGAAGAACATAGCTTGCTCGTGGATAGGAAGAGTTAACATTGTAAAAACATCTATTCTACTAAAAGCCATCTATAGATTTAATGCAATTCTGATCAAAATGCCAACGACATTTTTTAATGAGATGGAGAAACAAATCACCAACTTCATATGGAAGGGGAAGAGGCCCTGGGTAAATAAAGCATTACTGAAAAAGAAGAACAAAGTGGGAGGCCCCACCACACAAAAACGAACTCAAAATGAATCAAAGACCTAAATATAAAATTTAAAATGATAAAGGTCATGGAAGAAAAAATAAGGAGAATGTTAGGAGTCCTAATACATAGCATAAATAGTATACAAAACATTACTAACAATGCAGAAGAAAAACTAGATAACTGGGAGCTCCAAAAAATCAAACATCTATGCTCATCCAGAGACCACCAAAAGAGTAAAAAGATTACCTACAGACTGGGAAAAAGTTTTTAGCTATGACATTTCCGATCAGCGTCTGATCTCTAAAATCTACATGATACTACAAAAGCCCAACTACAAAAAGACAAATAACCCAATTAAAAAATGGGCAAAAGATACGAACAGGCACTTCATGAAAGAAGACATTCAGGTAGCAGATATAAGAGGAAATGTTCACGATCATTAGCCATAAAAGAAATGCAAATCAAAACTATAATGAGATTCCATCTCATTCCAACAAGGCTGGCATTAATCCAAAAAACACAAAACAAGAAATGTTGGAGAGGTTGCAGAGCAACTGGAACACTTATACACTGCTGGTGGGAATGTAAAATGGTAAACCACTTTGGAAATTGATTCGGCACTTCCTTGAAAAGCTAGAAATAGAACTACCATACGATCCAGCAATCCCACTCCTTGGAATATATCCTAGAGAAGTAAGAGCCTTTACACGAACAGATACGTGCACACCCATGTTCATTGCAGCACTGTTTGTTGTTAGGTGCCATCAAGTCGGTTCCAACTCATAGTGACCCTATGCACAACAGAACGAAACACTGCCCAGTCCTGCGCCATCCTTACAGTCGTTGTTATGGTTGAGCTCGTTGTTGTAGCCACTGCGTCAGTCCACCTCTTTGAGGGTCTTCCTCTTTTCTGCTGATGCTGTACTTTGTCAAGCGTGATGTCCTTCTGCAGGGACTGATCCCTCCTCACAACACGTCCGAAGTATGTAAGACGCAGTCTGGCCATCCTTGCTTCTAAGGAACATTTCTGGTTGTACTTCTTCTAAGACAGATTTGTTCGTTCTCTTTGCAGTCCGTGGTATATTCAATGTTCTTCACCAAAGCATCAATTCTTTGGTCTTCCTTATTCATTGTCCAGCTTTCACATGGATATGATGCGATTGAAAGTACCATGCCTTGGGTCAGGCACACCTTAGTCTTCAAGGTGACATCTTTGCTTTTCAACACTTTAAAGAGGTCCTTTGCAGCAGATTTACCCGATGCAATGCGTCTTTTGATTTCTTGACTGCTGCTTCCATGGCTGTTGATTGCTTTCAAGACCCCAGATGCTACTCACCAAACTAGGATGTAGAACATAATGAGTTATATTATGCCAATTGACCTAGTTGTCCCACGAGACTATGGGCCTGAACCTTAAAACCTAGTAAATCAATCCCACGAGGTGTTTGAGTCTAGGAAGTATCCATAACTATGCCTCCTATACGTTTTATTGTATGTATGAATATATAGCATATACAAACATGTATATACATATGCCCAAAAATATACCCACACATGCATGCACATGTACTCCCTTATGCCTTCCCACACCTATATAGCATACATATCTATGCAACTGCTCACGTATTTTTTGCTTGTTATTGCTGTTGAAGATGAGCTGTCTATAACCCAGTGCCAGTTAGTTGATTCCTACTCATAGTGACCCTATAGGACAGAGTACAACTGCCCCATAGAGTTTCCAAGGAACGCCTGGACCTTTTGGTTAGCAACTGTATCACTTAACCACTAAGCCACCAGGGTTTCCAACTGTCTGTAGATGGATGGATTTACTTCTGGGTTCTCAATTCTGTTCTATTGGTCTATGTGTCTGCCGTTGTAAGAGTACCAGGCTGTTGTGGCTGTATAGTAAGTTCTGAGGTCCGGAAGTGTGCAGCCTCTTTCTTTGTTCTTCTTCAATATTGCTTTAGCTATTCGGGGCCTCTTTCTTTTCCACATAAAGTTGGAGATTAGTTTCTCCAATTTGTTGAAGAATGTTGGGATTTTGATTGAAATTGCATTATATTTTTAGATTACTTTGGGTAGTATTGACATTTTTACAGTGTTAAGTCTTCCAATTCATGAGCATGGAATGTTTTTTCCATTGTATAAGTCTTGTACGTTCCTAGTTAGATTTATTCTTAGGTATTTTATCCTTTGGGGGCCGTTGTAAATGGCATCATTTTCTTGATTTCCTTTTTGGAGTTCTCATTGTTGGTCGAGAGGAACCCAACCAATTTTTGTATGTTGATCTTGGACCCTACCTCTTTGTTGTACCTTATACTAGTTCCAGAAACTTTCTTGTGGAATCTCTGGGATTTTCTATTTATAGGATAACTTCATGTGTGAATAGGGATGGTTTTACTTCTTCCTTACCAATTTGGATACCCTTTATTTTCCTTTCTTGCCTTATTGCTCTGGCTAGGACTTTACAATATTGAATAAGAGTGGTGATAATGGGCATCCTTGTCTCATTCCGTTTCTCAAGAGTAATGCTTTCAATCTCTCTTTGTTGAGAATGATGTTGGCTGTTGGTTTTGCATATATACACTTAATTATGTTGAGGAATTTCCCTTCTATTCCTATTTTGCTCAGAGTTTTTATCAGGAAAGGTTGTTGGACTTTATCAAATGCCTTTTCCGTGTCTATTGAGATGATCATGTGATTCTTTTCTTTTTTTTTATTTATGTGGTGGATTACATTGATTGATTTTCTAATGTTGAGCCACTATGCATCCCTGGTATGGATCCCACTTGATCATGATGTATTATTTTTTTGATATGCTGTCGTATTCACTTGGCTAGAATTTTGTTTAGAATTTTTCTTCTGCGTTCATGAGGGATATTGGTTTGTAATTTTCTTTTTTTGTGGTGTTTTTGCCTGGATTTGGCATCAGGGTTATGCTGGAGTCATGAAATGAATTAGGGAGTTATTCTTTCCTTTTCTGTGCACTGGAATATGTTTGAGTAGAATTGGTGTCAGCTCTTCACTGAATGTTTGGTAGAACTTTCCAGTAAAGCCATCTGGGCCAGGGCTTTTTTGGTGGGAGTTCTTTTTTTTTTTAATGACATCTTGGATTTTTTCTTTTGTTGTGGGTTTGTTTAGATTTTCTACCTCTATTTATTTTAGTCTAGGTAGGTAGTATGTTTCTAGAAATTTTTCTACTTTCAGGTTTTCAAATTTGTTGGAGTACAATTTTTCATAATATTCTGTTGTTATTTATCTTGGTTGGTTTCTGTTGTAATGTTGCCCATTTCATTTCTTTTTTTGGTTATTTGCTTCTCATTTTTTTCCTTTGTCAGTTTGGCCAGTCATTTGCCAATTTTATCAATTCTTTCAAAGAAACAAGTTCTAGTTTTATTGATTCTTTCTATTGTTTTTCTGTTTTATTTATTTCTGCTCTGATCTTTATTATCTCCTTTATTCTGATGTCTGTGGACTTCTTTTACTGTTTCTTTTCTGTTTGTTCAAGTTGTCAGGTTAAGCTATTGATTTAGACCTTTATTCTTTTTTGATGTATGCATTTATTGCTAGAAATTTTCCTCTGAGCACTGCTTTTACTGTGTCCCAGAGGTTTTGGTATATGATGTCTTCTTTCTCATTTGAGTTTAAGAATTTTTTAATTTCTTCTGTGATCCAGCAGTTTTTAATGTGTTATTCAGTTTCTTTGTATTTAATTTTTTTCCTTACTCTTTCTGTTACTGATTTCTAATTTTATAGTGTTAGGATCAGAGAAGATGCTTTGTATTATTTTGATGTTTTTTAATTTATTGAATCTCGCTTCGTGGTCTAGAATATGGTCTATTCTGGAGAATGATCCATGTGCATTGGAGAAGAATGTGTACTGTGCTGCCGTTGAGTGATGTGCTCTGTGTGTTTATGAGCTCAAGTTGGTTGATTGTGTTATTTAGGTCTTCTGTATCTTCATTGAGTTTCTTTCTAGTTCTGTTTGTCATCAATGTTAAAGTCTACTACTATTGCGAAACTCCCTTATTTCTCTCTTTTCAGTTCTGTTCAACTTTGTTTATGTACTTTAGAGTTCTGTCATTGGGTACATAAAAATTTACTATTGTTATTCTTCTTGGTGAATTGATCCTCTAATGATTATGTAATATCCTTCTTTGTCTCTTATTATGGATTTTGACTTAAAATTTATTTTATTTGAAATTATTATTGCTACTCCTGCTCTCTTATGGTTACCGTTCGCTTGATACATTTTTCCATCCTTTGATTTTTAACTTATTTATGTCTTTGTGTCTAAGGTGTGTCTCTTGTAGAGACAACACATTAATGGTTTTTTTTTTCTTAATCCATTCTGCCACTCTCTCACTCTTGACCAGTGCATTTAATCCATTCACATTCAGTGTGATTGACACTGGTAGAAATTCATTGCTGTCATTTTGCTATACTTTTTAAAAAATGGTTCCTTTGTTCCTCTTAATTTTCTGTGCTGAGTTCTTTTTGTAAATGGATTTTCTCTTCCTATCATTTGTTGTTATTTTTATTGAACCTTTTGATTTTCTTCTTCATTTTGGTGAGTAAATTTATTAATTTTCTTTGTGGTTACCCTGAAGTTTATCTTTATCCTCTTAAATTTAAAACAGTTTGTTATATTTTAGAATTGCCTTGACATCCTCTTCATATGGAAGTTCTATAACTATACCTTTTATTTCCCCTTTTTGTTTTGAAGTTGTCATCATTTACAGCTTACCACCTCTGGTTCCCTGTAGTCAGTTTTGTAGCTTTATTTTGCCTTTGTGAAATCTTTACCTGGTTTGGTATCTGGGTGATTCTGTCATGTGTCTTTATCTCAGGTTGTTGTCTGATGTTGTTGGTTCTCTATCCGAAGGACTCGCTTTAATATTTCTTGTAAGGCTGATCTGGATTTTACAAATACCCTTATTTGTAAAATTTCTGCTTTTCTGGGAATGTCTTAGTTTTACCATTACTTTTGAAAGACAGTTTTGCTGCATATGTGATTCTTGGTTTGCAGTTCTTTTCTTTCAGGATTTTATATATGTCATCCCATTGCGTTCTTGCCTGTATGGTTTCTGATGAGAAATCAGTGCTTAGTCTTATTGTTGCCCCTTTGGAAGTGATAGTTCATTTTTCCCGAGTTGCTTTCAGGATTTTTTTGTTTTTTGTTTTGAAAAGTTTGATTATGATATGTCTTAGTGAATTTCTTCTGGACTTTATCCTGTATGGGGTTTGTTGGGCTTCTTGGATGGAAGCCTTCTCATCTTTCATGATATTTGGGGACTTTTCTGCCAATATATCTTCAAAAATTCACTCTGTACATTTTTTTTCCTCCTCCTCTTCTGGAATTCCTATTACATGTAAATTATTCGTCTTGATGGTATCCCATCCATATAATTCTTAGGGTTTCTTCATTCTTTTCTCTGATCCTCAAACAAATTAGTATCAAGGGATTTGTCCTCTATTTTACTGATTCTTTCATCCATTGATTTAATTCTACTTTTGTGTCCTTCCATTGTGTTATCTATTTCTGATATTTTATTGTTAATCTTTTGAACTTCTAGTTGTTATTTTTGTATGGTTTCTCATTGTCTACTGAGTCTGTCATTTTGTTCTGGTATTGTTTTCCTGAATTATTCTAGGGTTTTTTTCTGTGTTTTCTTTGATCTCTTTGAGGATCCTAAATTTAAGTCTTTTGAATTCCTTCTCAGGTAGTTCTATTATCAGTTCTTCCTCAGGAAGGTTCTCTTTCTCTTTATTTTGATCATTTGAGCCATCTTATTCTGTTTGATTCATTTGATTCATTATTGTCTGTTGTCTCTGAGGCATTAAGGTGTTATTTTATTTGTTCATATATTTATTGATTGTATAATATGTTTGTTTTGTCCTAATTTTTTTTTATTTGATATATCAGGGTGGACATCCTTCACTGATCACCAGTCTAGCAGCACAAAGTGCTTACCATCTGTTGCTGAATAGGTGGGATGGCAGTGGAGAGTGGGTGATGGACAGTGAGTGTGTGCTGCCACCACTATTCATCAGTCCAATGGTGCGGGAGTGTGTGCTGCTGCTCGCTGGATGGGCAGGGTGGTGGTGGTGGGGTTGATGGGTGTGGTGGGCATGTACCACTGCTGATCGTCTGTCCAGCAGCAGGGTAGTGCATGCTGCTGCATGTCAGGTGGGCTGGGTGGTGGGTGTGATGGGTGGGGTGGGCGCATGCTGCTTCCGCTCATCGCTTGTCGGGTTTGGTGATGCAGCAGTGCAGGCTGCCATTCCCTGGGTGTGTGGGGTAGCAGTTGGGGGGTGACAGGTGGGGCAGGCACGCGCTGCTGTTGTTTGTTGGTCTAGCCATGCAGGAGCGTGTACTGCCACTCACCAGGTGGGCAGGGCAGCTGGGGGGTGGTGGACTTGGTGGATGTGTGTTGCTGGTTGTGGACGGGGCAGGACTCTGTAGGTGGGTGGGGTGGCAGAGATGGGTGAGGCTCATGCCGCTGGTCACAAGGAGGGTGGCAGTGGGAGAAGCATGCTTCTCTGGTCACCTGTATAGTAATTCTTGATTTGAAAATATATATTATCAAACCAGTTTAAAAAAATAACTTTAGAGAAGGAAGGGAGAAAGAAATGTTCCTCCTTAGTCCCTTCTCCTTTTTAAGGGTTTAATCGGTATTCATTATTGAATTCTGTAGACTTTCTCAAGCCTTATCAAAGGAACAGCACTGTTTTTCCTGTGGGTGTGATGTCCATGGTAACTAACACTTCTGTCTCTCTTGCATGAGCCTTGACTTCCTCTTACAGTCTTACTGGTATTCATTATGTTTTCTACAGCTTGCTGTTTATGCTATGGTTGCTACGTTTTTGTTTTTGTTTTTATTAATATGATATTGCGGCATTTGTATTTGTGAATGAAGATGACCTATAATGAGTATGAGGGTGTATGTGAAAAGGAGTCCTGGTGGCACAGTGGTTAAGTACTTGGGTGCTATCCAAAACGTCAGCAGTTCAAATCCACCATCTGCTGCACAGGAGAGAGATGTAGCTGTCTGCTTCTGTAAAGATTTACAGCCTTGGAAACCCTGTGGAGGCAGTTCTGCCCTGTCCTAATGGTTCCTATGAGTCAGAATCGACTCGACAGCAACAGGTTTGCGTATGATACTGGTTAGGTTTGACGTTTGTGATAATAAATGCCTCATAAACCAGGTTGAGGGACTTGCTATCTTTTATGTGTTTTGAAATTCTTTATGCTTTTTATTCCAAACTAGTATGTGTATTGGTCAAGGCCAGGTAAGTTTTGGGGAGTAATTTAAAAATTTTTCTTCATTATTGGTCTGTATTTATGTTTACTTTTTTTGGTTATATCAGTTTTAGTGCTGTTTATTTCTTTTTTAAAAAAAATTTATTGTTCACAAAGCAATATGTGTGTTAATAATTTAATGAGAAACTAATTTGCTCTCTAAACTTTCACCTAAAGCACAATAAAAAAAAAAAGAGAAAAAAAATTTCGTGTGGATTTTAGGTGAAAGTTTAGAGAGCAAATTAGTTTTTCATTCAAAAATTTATACACAAATTGTTTTGTGACATTTGTTGCAACCCTACAATGTCTCAGCACTCTCTCTCTTTTCCTTTCCACCCTTAGTGCTGTTTATTTCTGAAATTGTTATCCAATCTGTTTTCATTAAAAATATTTGCAAATCATATATGCGATAAGAGACTTGTATCCAGGACATATAATGAATTCTTACAACCCTATAGTAAAAGACAAATAACCCAGTTAAAAAATGGGCTAAAGATTTGAATAGATATTTCACCAAAACAGACATGGGAATGGCCAGTAAGTGTATGAAAAGATGCTCAACATCATTAGTCGTTAGGGAAATACAAATTAAAACTAAAACGAGCTACCACTACATAACCACTCAAATGGCTATATCAAAAAGACAGACAATAACAAGTGTTGACAAGGATATGGAGAAATTGGAACACTCATATATTACTGGCGGGAATGTAAAATGTTGTAGCCACTTTGAAAACAGTTTGGGAGTTTCTTAAAATATCAAGCGTAGATTTGCCATATGACCAACAATTTTACCCTTAGATATCTACCCAAGAGAAGTAAAAACATATGTTCACACAAACATTTTTATGTGGCTGTTTATAGCAGCATTATTTGTAATACGGAAACCACCTGCAGTGCAGTGAATTACTTAATATGGCCCTTTTTTTTTAGCCATAGTCTTTGTGACTCCCATGCAATTATTGGGTGAGCCTATGAAAATAAAGTGCTTGTGGCCCACCAAGGTGATTGGACAGCTTGCTGCTAATGCAAATAAGGTACATGGAACCCTTGTGGGGGTGGTACCATGCAGAAATGTGTATGGAGCCCTAATGAGGGAATTGGTCAGTTTTTCCATCCCACTAGGCTTAAAGGGAGACATGGAGAGAGAAAGGAGCTGTAACACGGAAGATAGTGAGAGACAGTGGCATAGCAGTAGCAAGAGCAATAGTGATGCGAGACAGCAGGAACCAAGAGACCAGTGTGAGACCGCTATGCTGGGGTTTGTTGACCGACAGAGCTAAGAGCTGTAACACTTGGCTGAGAAGGCTCAAGCAGGGCCCGACGGCAGAGGGTAAGAAGAAGCGGTCCTGAGTTGTTCCTGTTACTTCTGCGTCGTTCCTGATCCCGAGTTGTACTCTGTTACTTCCCTAATAAACCACTTAACTGTTAGTTTGGTTCATCAGTTTTATGAGATGGTGCAGTGAATTACGGAACCCAAAGACTGGAGGGAGAGCACTGGAGGGAGGGGTAGTAGTTAATGTTAGATATGATGGAGCGGGACTGCAGTTTGGAAAAGTGGGACATTTGGGACAGCTTTAATCTCCACCTCAGGAACCAGCTTTGTGTGGGTGGGAGATGAATAACTGCTTTTATAGCTGATTCCTATAAAAGCAGTTATTCATCTACCACCCAAATGTCCACCGACTGATAAATAGATACACAAAATGTAGTCTATCCATATAATGGAATATTATTCAGCTTTAAAAAAGGAATGGACTACTGATACATAATAAAACATGAGTAAGCCTCAAAAAATCATGCGAAAAAATCATCTATTGTATGATTTCATTGATATGAAATGTTCAGAAAAAGAAAAATCTATGGGGACAGGTCCAAAGTTAGTAGGTGGGCATGGGAATGGAAATGACTATGCTAAGTTTCATTTGGGGGTGATGAAAATGCTCTAAAATTAGGTTGAGGTGATGGTTGCACTATACATTTATTAAAAATCGCTGAACTGCACACTTAAAACAGGTGAATTTTATGGTATTTCAGTTATACTCATCAGAGTTAGGATCCTGATTCTACCATTTACCAGCTAAAATGTTACCTACTACAGCAGCTCTGCTATGGTAACAGACAGTCAGCTTAAAACAACAAACATATTCTTCATTCACATTCTATATTGGGGGCTATGAGTCATTTAAGGAGGCTGGTGGTACAATGGTTAAGCACTTGACTACTAACCATAAGGTCGATAGTTTGAACCCGCCAGCCACTCTGCCGGAGAAAAGACCTGGTGATCTGCTCCTATAAATATTACAGCCTAGGAAACCCTATGGGACAGTTTTACTTTGTCTTACGGGATCGCTATGAGTCAGAATCAACTTGACAGCACACAACAACAACAAAATGGGTTACTTGCTACATACAGTTCTGCTCTACATGGCTTCTCACCCGGGACCCAGGTGGGAGAGTCAAAGGCAGGAGCAAGAGGCTCATTCGCACAAGCAGTGACCCTTAAAGCTTCGGTCAGATGTGGTGTAGGTCATGTTTGCTCATACTGCATTGGCCAAAGCAAGATACATGGCCAAGGCTGACAATGGAGCTGACGTGTGTATGTACGAACTACTGATAGGAAAGGGAACCATGAAATAATTGACTAAAGTGACCTTACTCAAGTTACTTAACCTCTGTAGCCCTCAGTTTCCTCGTCTACAAAATGGGGAGATAATAGAGCCTATTTCATGGGGTTTATAAGTTGTTGTCAGGATCAAATAAGTGACAACATGTAAAGTAGGCCTGGTACAAGGTGTGTGCTATTTCGGCAGTTGCTGCTACTGTTGTTATCTCTTTCCTCCCCTATCTGACAAATTCTTACTCACTGTACAAGGCCCTATTCAAACAGCACCCTCTTCGTGATTCCTGCTGTTTGGTTTCCTGCTAACTGCCTGCTCCCCATAGCACTTGGAAACTTTGAGGGCTCTGGGATTGGCAGATCAGCATTCTCCACCCCCCGCCCCCCCATTTGAGGCATTTTATTGGTATGTATGTATTACATCTCTAGAAAAAGAATCCCATGATTCTCCCTCCTGTGTATTTTCATCTCGCTTCCTTCTGGTCCATGATACTAACAGAGGTTGTCAGTACTGATGGGATGAACGCAGGTTATTCTGCCACTTCTCTTGGTCTTTAAGTTGCACATCAAACCTGGGGTTGATCACTCCACACTTATTTAACCTGCCTGTGAGGTTCACAATAACTTTCCCAGCTCTGTGATCATCAGTGATTTCACACTTGCCAATGTAACCCTGCTTCATCACCACAGAAACCAAATAATGACTTTGGAGCATGGCCTAATAAGAACCTGGTGTTTGCCTCTCTTCTCGACATTGTGATGCTCTTGAGAGTGTTGGCCAGGATGTTCCATTACGGCAGCCTGGAAAGAGCTGGCAGATCAACATTTGATGGTGCCTCTGCCATTTAGTTGTGGCGTGAGCTTAGGTAAGTTGTTAAAGCACTGTATGCTTCCATTTTGACGTTCATAAAATGGGGTTTATCTTCCCTGCTTCATAAGATCATCGTGAGGATTATGTGAGATAATACATTATAAAGCCCATCTCTGGCAAGGACCCCACAATCTATAAGTGGTCATTATTATCATCTATTATTATGAACTTACCATATGACCTTCTCATAATCCTTGTATTACCCGTGAAGTTTTGTTAAAGGATTGTATTAAGACAGTTAGCTTCTCTAGTGCAGGGAATTAACGTATTATATCTCTGATCTCTGACACATGGTAGGGACTTGATAAGCAACAAATGCATGGAATGACTATCAATGTAATTTTGAGTTTTTTTCCCCCCAAAAACACACAGCAGTTGGTGTTCTTGGTTGCATCTTGGAGTTGAGGAAATTGAAGTTCCATGAAGTAAATTCCCCAGGCTACAAGATGCTGCTGTGTGTCAGAACCAGAATTCCAATTTAAGGAGTCTGGCCCTAAAGCTGCCGTTTCCATCTTATCATGTTGTCAACCGCTATCAGTAACACTTAACTCATAGTGAGCGCGACCCTTAGCGCAAACAACTGCAAAGACAGTAGACCTGTACCGTTATGAAACACCCTTCTTTGTGTCCTTGGCAGACTGAGGCAGCTGGGCAGTGGCTGGAGCCTTGTGTCCTGCGTGCCAGACTCAGGGCTCCCTGCTCAGATCTCAGAGGGACTTTGGATACATCTCCTGTCCAGAGGAAGGTTTCTTTATACTCAATCCATGCTTTTCAAGATTGTCATTAGGATTCATTGAGATCAGGTTTGAGAATTGGTCCAGGGTGGAAGCTCAAATACTGGAGATTTTTATCACTTCTTGATGATCTCTAAGCTCCATTTAGTTTTTTTTAATTTCTGAATTTACCATTCCTGGGGGTGCAATCTGAAGGTTGAATTTTGGCTAGTTAGGACTAGGAGGAGCCCTGGTGGCATAGTGGTTAAGAGCTTGGCTGCTAACCAAAAGGCTAGCAGTTTGAATCTGCCACCCTCTCCTTGGAAACCCAATGGGGCAGCGGGATTCTGTCCTATAGGGTTATTATGAGTCAGAATCGACTTGACAGCAACGGGATTTTGGGTATGATTAGAAGGAACTGTTCTGCATGAATTATTATATGTCACAAATAAAATCAGGTATCTGCAACTTATCTGGGAATACATCAAAAATAAGATAGATTGATGGTTGGATCATTGTTGGGTGCCACTGAGTCAGGTCCAGCTCATGGCAACTGTATACACAACCGAATGAAATGTTGTCAGGTCCTGTACCGTCTGTGGCCACTGTGTATTTGGAGTGTCTTCCAACCTAGGGGATTCAACTTTCAGCAGTTGGGATCTCTAGGGTTTTCATTGCCTAATTCTCAGAAGCAGATCACCGGACCTTTCTTCTTAGTCTATCTTAATCCGGAAAACCTGTCCACCATGGGTGACCCTGCTGGTATTTGAAATACTGATGGCATAACTTCCACCATCACAGCAACACACAAGCTATGACAGTAGGACAAACTGACAGACGGATGGTGGGATGGATGGATATCAGGAAAGATTTTTAAATAGACATGAGGTAAAGCAAAACATTAACAGATGAAGAATCTAGGGTATATGGGTGTTCACTGGATGAGTCAACTTTTCTGTATTTTTTCATAATAAGATGTTGGGGAGATGCCCCCAAATCCTAGCCACTTCATTCAATCCCTTGGGCTGGTGGGGGCATCCTGCAGCAAATTTACCAGGTGCCCACTGAGCCTCACCTCTCCCAGAGGCTCCACAGGGCCTTTGGAGGGGCTCCTTGTACAGCGGAGGCTTCTTCACCGTGCTCCAAGGCATAGAGGTGCTTCGCTAAGTGTGCCTCAGTTTTGGAGGAAAGTATCCAGACCCTGCTGAGGGTCAGTCCCCCTGCAAACACATGTTTGTTGCGGAGAGCGCAGTGAGTAAGAGGAGTGATGACAGTTCCTAAAAGCCATTTATCTGGCTAAGTACCCCTCTTGAGGGTGGTTAAAAGACTCCTGGCCCTCTCTGGAGGGATGACTTTGGTCTAGTGGGCCTGGGTTTGGACTCAGGAAGACTCTGATTTAATTTTAAATAACTCCAAAGTGATTCTACCCTGAGGCAAGTTTGGAACCCTATTCTTTTCCGGAACATGGCAGTAAAAGAAAGGGGATGGAGGGTCATGGTAGGTTTAATCTTTCATGCCCGAGTTTTCTGAGGGGACAGATTATGAGAGATCAGACCTGGAGAGAGTGACATGAGGCTGGGTAAAGGGTGCAGGTAAGGCCCCCCATACTGCTCTTATTGCCTTATCTCTAATTTTAAAATAATTAGTAAGTAAAAAGAATTCTTTCTTTATAGAATGAAATCCACACTTTAAGAGCCAACCCTGGGTGCATGGCATAATCCTAAAAGTCACTTTGGATCAAAGCCGATGGTCCCCATACTTTCACTGTGACAACAGTGTGGTGGGTAGGGAGACAGAGAGGGAGGCAAGGCCTTGACAACCTTGGAGGGATAGTCTGGAGTCTGGTGGGAAGGAAGTTGAAGAAGAGGGCATGCTTGTTTAAAGAAGGCCTAGGAGGGGAGAGAGGGATGGGGTGGCCAGAAAGGTCACCCCTGATTGCCTCTTTGTATTGTGGCTATATAGCTGCACTTTTTGCAACCCCAACATTGGCGCCTTCGACAGCAGGAACAGGGTCTGCTTTATCCTTGTAGCCCCAGGGTGGGAGCGGGTGAAGTGAGTGGCCCAGTGTGCCCAAGAGTGCAGGGTGGGGCAAGGTAACCACTGATACTTGGAGACCTGGGTTGCACGAGGGCAGTGGCTGGTGTGAGCAAGGTATCCCCACTCGGGTAGGCCACAGACAAATGCAATGGGGTGAGTCCCCAGCTTGCAGGCGGAGCCTCCCCTTATGAGACTGGGGTAACAGCTAAGCCTACTAGGCCTACTGTAGTCTAATGAGAGGCGGCATGCAAAGTACTCAGTTCTGCATCTAACAGGGTAAACAACGGGCGCAGCTATTGCTGTAACAACAAATACACCGTCCATGTAGAAAATAGCTGAATGCGGATCAGCAAATGGAAAAAGAACCAAACACCCGAACTCTCCCACCCAGAGGTAACCAGACAATACATCAATGTGTATCACCCAAGACCGTTCTCCTTGCATGTTTTGAACAAAAATGTGATCATACTCTACAGCTTGTTATGGAGTTTCTTTCAAGGACACCTTACAACGACAATGAAACTTATCTTTTTAAAGACTGTAGGGAATCCGTTTCTGGACATAATTTTTTTGACCCAACCACATTTGTTGTGTATCTCGGCTGCTTCTAATTTTTTGCTGGTACTGGAAAGAGTGCACGCGCGTATTGTGCATGTTTTTGATAATTCTCCCGATATATGTTGCCAAAAGCTCTCCTCTGGTCTTCTGGGCCGTATTCAAACCTCACGCCCCGCCGGGCTACCGACACGCACCTGTACTTCCCTCGAGACAAGCGGCAGAAATCCGCCATTGGGCCAGCCCGAGCCGCGGGCGGGGCGGGGCTGACGTCGGACGACGCATGCGCACGCCGCTGGGAGCACGTGCGCAGGGCGGCCCGGGCGGGAGGGGAAAGGTAGGGGGTGAGAGGTGAGGGGGCGGGAGCTGCAAGGGCGCCGGGCGGCCGCGAGAGAGAGGACGGGCGCCACGCACCGGACCGCGGGCCGGGAGCGCGCACGCCGCGCCGCGATCCCGCCGCCGCCGCCGCCGCCCGGGAGCCGCGGCTGCCACAGGTACCTCCGCGCATGTCCCCACGGTACCTGCCCGCGGGCCGGCTCGGGCCTCCCGCCGCGCGCGAACTCTGGAGGTCGGGGTTCGGGGCAGGCAGGGACTGGGCGCGCGGGCGTGGGCGCTGTCCAGCAGCCGCGCGGGCCGGGCCCGGAGAGGGGACAGGGCCGCTGCGTCCCTACCCCCACCCCTGCCGCACCCCCGCCCTGGCTGAGCTCTGCGTCTGAGCACTCCCACTCATCCCGGTCCCGAGTGACCACCGCCGGGCGAGGGTCAGCGCCGTAGCGTCTCCTGGACCCGTCTCCTCCCCCCGGCCCCCGGGCAGCCTTCGGTTCCAGGACCTGCCTTGGGGCTCTGGGTTTCCTTGAGGGCGGGGGAGACCATGCGGTCCAGTCTCCTGCCTGTTTTGGAGGGGCTGATTGAGAGGCAACATGTAGCTCCTTTGCCGGGTTTTGCTTGGTTTTCAGTGTTGTGCGTTTTGCATAAACCTGGTTTGCTCACCAATTTTGTCTCTGTTTACTTCTCGGTGGGTTTATGACCTCGGTATATCAGACGGGATTGTAATGTCACGATAGTGCTGGTTGCAGGGAGTCTTGGATCTAGACTGCGAATCGCAGAAAGTTGTGCAGATGGAAATGTTGGGTGAAGAGAGCAGTGAGTCTGGGGGGGCTCTGGCAGGAGTCTCCCCTTATCCCAGCCACTTACTGCCCCAACTTCTGTGGTGACAGTCAGCTGGATGATTAAACATCCTGGGGGGTAATAATTTTTGGGAAGAGAAAATAGAAGAGGCTTTTTAAAATGTTACCTTTGTGTTTCTTTTATCTGACCAAATGTTTTGCAGAGTCTAATTACGCAGCGTCCTTATTGATTTGCTGCCATCTGGTAGTACTGTGCCAAGGATTGAAGCTTTTGTTAGGCAGTCAGGTTCAAGGATGTCTAGCTAGTGATATATACATTTCAGGTGTTCCTGAGTGATGCCTCATGAAAGACCTGTGTCTATTATGTTTATATTGTTTAGGTTTTAGGTGCTTTACACATTTGCAGACTTTCCACTTGGGCACATGATGTTGAAACACCATAAATGTAAATACTTCCATATGTATTGTTTCGGTCATAAATTGAAATAATTGGTTCTCATTTGTGAACTGATCCGGTATTTATGAGTGCTCTTTCTTCTTTCGCTATTTTTTTTTTTTTTTTTTAATTTTAGCAAAAACCACACCCTCTAGAGGTCTCCATGTACTTTATAATCACAGGTTTATGGCTCCCTGCCTCATTGTTTAGGTTAGTTTTCTGTCCTGAGTTGGATAAAGAGTCTGCTGGTTTGAGGCATAAAGATTGTGACTTGTTTGCAGTCGTTGATGAGCAAGTAAAGTGTTCACTTGGGCAAGGATCTGTGTCTCTGGACCTCAGTACACATGCGTATTACCAGTTAGTGATAGACTTTAGGGGTGCTCATTCCCCCAGTATCTAACCATGCACATGAACATGGTCCAGTGGCCTTTTGGTCCGGTGCTATTTGCTTACCCTCACCATTGGTGACCATTTGCTGGCCACAAGTTGGTTTTACCGGCTTAGACAGGCACTTCATATATGGTTTGTGTTAGCATTCCTAGTGAATGATAGGACTTACCCTCATAAAGAAACTGGGCTCCAAGGTGGATCAGAGCTTCAATCTAGGCCTGCCTAACTCCACCACCTGTGCTACTTTTACTTCCACTCTAACTTGCCACCTTCCTGAACTGGAAGATGAAACAAGGTCCAGGTGAACTTCTTTTACCACCTAAAGTGATAATAATTCTGGGTAGTATGTGTTGAGTGCTTGCGCTCCTAGGTACTTGGCTAGGTGCTCTGCTGTTAGCTTATCTCAGTTAATTCTTAAAATAACTGTGGTGCAGTGAATTACTTATGGCCTTTCTAGCCATAGTCTTTGTGACCCCCAGACAGTGATTGGGTGGGATTATGCAAATAAGGTACATGGCACCCGTGTGGGGGTGAGGCCATGCAAATAAGTTGTATGGATCCCTAACGAGGGGATTGGTCAACTTTGCCATCCTGCTAGGCTTAAAATGAGCCATTCTAGAGGCAGGGTGAGGGGACCTCACTACCCCCAAAAAGAAGAGCTGGGAGTACTGAGAACCTCCTAGACCCAGGAGACAGAGAAAGAAGGAGATCTGTAACACTGGAGATGGTGAGAAGCAGCCGCAAAGAAATGGAACGAGAGAGAGCTGAACACCTTCAGTGCTGAGGTTTACTGACAGAGTGGGGTGCCTCTGGGCACTTACTGGCAGAGCTAGGTTCCCAGACCCACAGAGCAAGAGGGAGCTGAGTGTCTTCAGGCTAAGGCTTACTGGCAGAGTGAGGTGCCTCTGGGCACTTACTGGTGGAGCTAAAGAGCATTGTAACACTTGCCTAAGTAGGACAGAGGGCAGGCCAAGAAGCTGTCCTGATCAGAGAGCTGTATCCTGAGTGCTTCCTAATCCTGAGTTGTAACCTGTTACTTCCCTAGTAAACTCCATAACTGTGAGTGTGGTTTGTGAATTATGTGTGGCCGTTGCAATGAATTCTTGAACCCAGCAGAGAAGTAGTGCTGTGGGAGGGATGGTGTGTCGGAACTGGTAAAAAGGTTGGAGGGTGGAGATGTGTCTGACCTCTGCCTCATAGGTATCAGCCTTGAGCTGATGATGCTGAATAATTCTCCTCCCCGCTGTGAAGTTAGAGGAGGAGGTCTGATGCTGCCACCATGCCATTTTCACAGTTGGCGCCGTTTGTTTTACAGCAATCAGGTGAGATGACCCTGTTCTCGTCTTCTTTACAGATAAGTTTTAGAGACATTGACTCGCCCTGGGTTACATAGAAAGTAAGAGAACCTGGGCACAAACCCAGGTTTGTCTGGTAATGTAGGCCATGCCTTATACCATTCTCGCACCTGCTGGCTTTCCAGTCTTCCTCTGTTGCTCCATTGGCAGGTAAGGGGTAGAAGAAGGTAGTAGGGGCTGAGAGGAAGCCAGGGTCATAGACTTGAGTCAGAGACGGTGATTTGGCATCTGCATTTGACTGTCCACTTGAGGCACTGCCCTGAGAGTGCGCTTGGCCTGGGCATGCCACTCAGGGTTGCTGGGCCACACATGGGCTTTGCCAGTGGATCTCAGGGACAGAATATTCAGATGATCTTTGTTTATTTCAGCTTTATTTAATTTTTATTGTGTATTTCCTTATGTTCACTATATATTATCACACAGGGCCCTGGTGGTGCAGGGGTTAAGAACTACAACAACTGCTCACGAAAAGGCCAGCAGTTCAAATCCACCAGCCACTCCTTGGAAACACCATGGGGCAGTTCTGCTCTGCCAGTAGGGTCGCTATGAGTCAGAATCAACTTGACGGCAGCTGGTTTGGGTTTTTTTTTTTTCTTTTTTTAAATGTGTTATCACAGTAGTACCCATACGTAGTATATATAAATGTATATGTGTTTGGGGTGTATATTTGAATTGGAGCCCTGGTGGCTCAGTGGTTAAGAGCTTGGGTGCTAACCAAAAGGTTGGGAGGTCCAATCCACTAGCCACTCCTTGGAAACCCTATGGGGCAGTTTTACTCTGTCCGGCAGCATCACTGTGAGTTGGAATTGACTCTATGGCAGTGGGTTTTTTTTTGTTTTATACTCGAATTGTTTTTCTTGTTAGGTGTTCATGATGAGAAACGTTTGGAAATCACTAGTCTATTTGACATTCCTAAGTTTTTGAATGCATCAAATGTGCAAAGTGTGTGCTAACCACTGAGATCTTTCCTGAGCTGAAAGTCTAATAAAGTTCAGTGTAATTCCACATAATCAGAGGGAATGGTATTTTGTATTAATAACCAATTATAAATTTTTAAAACCACAGTTATGAATGTGAAAGAGAATCTGGTATTCCAGTAGTCTCTGATATGTCAAGTATAGCACCAGTCTTAAATTTCAAGTTGTGGTAACTGTGACAGCTACTTAGGTTAAACTAGAAGTAAAAATTTTATTGAACCTCCTCTATTTTAAACATGTTAATTTCAGTCAGAATCCAGGGAGAATAAAATAATATTTCATGCAGATATGTCCTTTGTAGTGGTTGTATTTGTGCCATTCCCCAACATTGGAGTGTTTTCAAATCATCTAAATGTTGAAGTTCCAAATACATTGATTCATTTTGTCACTTTTACAAATTAGCCTTGATTTCTTCCAATTCATGCCACTGCAGTTATTGACCAATTATCTCAAAATGAGCTGTTCCAGAATTCTACCTAATTTAAAGAATTTTAACATCTTCTGGTTTATCCTTCCACAGTTGAATAGTGTTTGTTTAGGAATGTGAATTTGAATAACAGAATGGGTTTTGAGCAAGAGATGTATTTTCCTGAATAGACAACCTGTTGCCGTCAAGTGAGTTGATTCTGATTTATAGCAGCTCTATGGGACTGAGTAGAACTGCGCCATGAGGTTTCCAAGGCTGTAATCTTCATGGCGGCAGAGTGCCACATCTTTCTCCTTTGGAGCGCTTGGTGGATTTGAACCTTTCAGTTAGCAGTGAGTGCTTTAATCACTGTACTACGAGAGCTCCTTCCTAACTAGACACGCTGTTGTTTACTTAGAGAAAACATCATTCCTCCATACCAGTGGTTCTCAAACTTTAATGTGAATGGAAACCATGGGGAGGGCTGTTTTAACCCACCACCTGAGTCACTGGTTCCTTAGGTCTGAGGTAGGCCCGGGGAATTTGAATTTCAGACAAGTTCCCAGGTGATGCTGCTCCTACTGGCCAGGGATGCACTTTGAGAGAAATAAATGCACCTGAATCTAGAGCACAAGGCAGGTCCTTACAGCAGGTTTCATGCTGAATGCCATCAGCGTTGTCAGTTTTTATAATAGTTTTGCCAAGTACATACTTGGTTCTAGTTTTTAGCCAGTTTTCTTATTACTTTTAGGTAATGTCATAATTAAAACTACTTTCTCAATTATAGTGTTATTGCTGTGTTTTTCCTTGCATATTTCTAAGTTTTCTGAGGGTTTAGAGTTCTTTTTTTCTTTTTTAATACAAATTGTCCTTGTTGAAGAAAAATTAATAGACAAGCACAAAAAACCCACACAAATTTAAATTGTTTGTAATTCCAGTGGTAACCGCTGGTAATGTTTTGGTGTCTATCCTGTCAGCCTCTTCTTTTGCGCTTTTTCTCTCTGGGTGATCGGATCATACTGCCTTGTATCCATTTTTTACTTTATATTGTCAGCATCTTTCCTAGTAAATAGCTATCCTATAACGTTTTTTTAAATGTAAAACCTAATTTATTTTTGTTTCCCACTAACTTCTCCTATAAGCAGCCTTGTCCAACCCAGCTTCCTAGGTTTGGCAGTGGGCTTGGTTTGCCTCTCAGAAGGCTGCACTTCGCAGAGTGTCTGCCTGGCAGGGCCTCTCTCCTCTTCAGCACCCTAAGTAGCTTCCTAGTCCCACGATCTGCCCCAAGCTGGCCTGACCAGCCCTTCTTCCCCCTGACAGGCCACGTTCTTGCCTCATCATCTCCATGGAGTGGTTGGGTCGTTTATTTTGGGCCTGAGTTCTCATCGGGTTTGGTGTTTGTTTGTTTGTCACCCCCAGTGACAGTGACTGTTGGACACATCAAGACCTGCCTTTAAAAGCAGGCAACAGAGAATGTTGCATTTTATTCTTGTCAGGGAGGATAAACTTGAATTCTCTACCTTTCGAAAGCCATCCTGAGCTCAACTAGGGGAAAGAACATCCGTGGAACTGCAGAGTCCCAAAAGGTGCTCCAGTGTACCTGTTTCAGACCCTCGGTGTTTTGTCTTTGGGTAAAGCTTGATCTTTACGAAGTGGCGTAAGTCTGGCCTTTTCTCCAGTTATTTTCACTGAAGTCACTTTGCATGGCACCATTAGCCTTCCTTGAGGTGCTACAAGAAACCCCCAAGGAAGCCTATGAGGCCAATGAGAAATTTTCTTTAGGTCCGGGGCCTGGAGTTGCTGCGCCTCCCCTGTGCCACTGATTTGATTTTGCATGAAGCACACTGTGAACTATGTCAGTGATGTTGTCCATTTTGCACTGGCAGCTGGGGAGCTCAGAACCTGCTTGGTATCCAGGCTGCTCTGGCTTGCAGTTTCTGTGGTAACCTTGCTTTTGGCTTAAAGCATTGTATTGTTTTCTTATTTCAATTTCTTTTTCTCTCTCTCTTTCTCTTTTTTTTTTAATCGGGGTGTGTTTTATCATTTAGCGTTTTATAACAGAAATATCACAAGTGGATGGCTTTAACAGACAAATGTTTATTCTCTCACAGTCTAGTAGGCTAGAAGTCCAAATTCAGGGCATCCACTCCAGGAGAAGGCTTTTTGTCTGTGTGGGCTCTGGAGGAAGGTCCTTGTCATCAATCTTCTCCCTGTCTAGGAGCTTCTCCACACAGGAGCCCTGGGTCCAAAGGACACACTCTGCTCCTGGCGCTTTCTTGGTAGTACGAGGCCCCCATGTCTCTCTGCTTGCTTCTCTCTTTTATATTTCAAAAGAGATTGGCTGAAGACACTATCTGATGTTGTAGATCTCATCAGTATAACTGCCAATAATCCATCTCATTAACATCATAGTGATAGGATTTACCACACATAAGGAAATCACATCAGATGACAAAGTGGTAGACAGTCATATAGTACTGAGAATCATGACGTAGCCAAGTTGACAGGTATTTTTGGGGGACACAATTCAATCCAAATGTTTGTTTTTAATAATTGTTTTGAGTGGTTAGATACTCTGTTTGTCTCATATTTTACCACAATGTGCATAATACATTTCATCCCAGTTCTAAACATCATTCTGCTGTATAGTCTTGTCAAATTTTTGTTGCCGTTTTTATTTGCCTCTGTATGTATTTATTTCATTGTGCTAAAAAAAAAAAAAAATCTAAATATTCACCATTTCAATTGTTGTTACTTGTAAAATCCAGTGACATTAATTACATTCACCATGTTGTGTAACCATTACCACTGTCCATTTCTAGTTTTTTCCATCACCCTTAATAGAAACTCAGTAACCCTTAAGCAATGACCCCCCATTTCCCTGTCCCACCCACCCCTGGCAGTCACTGATAAAGGTTGGTCTCTATGCATTTGCCTATTCTAGATATTTCATACAAATGGGATATACTGTGTTCTTTTATGTCTAACTTATTTCACACAGCGCAGTGATTTCAAAGTTCATCCATGCTGTAGCATGGATCAGAACTCAGTTTCTCTTTATGGCTGAATAATATTCCATTGCATATATATACGACATATACAACATTTTGTTTATCAATTTGTCTTTGCTGGATAGTTGGGTTGTTTCCATTTTTTGGCTGTTGTGCATAATGATGTGGTGAATATTGTCTGAGTTCCTGCTTTCACGTCTTTTGTGTATATATCCACATGTGGAATTTCTAGATCGTATGGTAATTCTGTAACTTTTTGAGGAACTGCCAAACCAGCAGCGGCTACACCATTTTACAAAACCACCAACAATGGATGAGGTTCCAATTACTCCATCCTCACCAACATCTGTTGTTTTCAATTTTTCTGATAATAGCCATCCTAGTGAGTGTGAAGCGGTATCTCATTTCAGTTTTGACTTGCATTTCTGTAATGACATCGCACATCTTTTCATATGCTCTTGGCCATTTGCATGTTCTCTTTGGTGAACCATCTTTCTAAGTCCTTTGCCCAATTTTTGACGGGGTTGTCTTTTTGTTGCTGAATTGTAGGAGTTCTTTTTATATTTTGGATATGAAACCCTTATCAGATATATGGCTCCCAAGTATTTTCTCTCATTCTGTAAGTTGTTTCTTCACTTTGTTAATAAAGTCAGTTGATGCATAAAAGCTTTTAAATTTGATGAAGTCCAGTTTATCTAGTTTGTCTTTTGTTGCTCGTGCTTTTGGCATCATATCTAAAAATCTGTTGTCAAACACTGAGTCCCAAAGCGTTATCCCTATGTTTTGTTCTAAGAGTTTTGTGGTTTTAGTTCCTACATTGAGGTTGTTGATCCATTTTGAATTTATTTTTGTATGTGGTGTGACGTATGGATTTAATTTCATTCTTTTGCATGTGGAGGTCCAGTTGTTCTGACACCATTTGTTGAAGAGACATCTTTCCCCGTTGAATGATCTTAGCCGTTGTTGAAAATCAGTTGATCATAGATGTATACGTTTATTTCTGGTTCCTTTATTTTTTATGCTGTTTGAACCCCTCTGAGCCCTGCCTTCTCACTCCTACCCTCTCCTGTGTACTCATTTTGACTTAATTTTGTAAGGGGGTAAATTCTTAAAAGGCTTTGCACATTTTTTTTTTATTGTGCTCTAAGTGAAAGTTTACAAATCAAGTTGGACTCTCATACAAAAACTTAAAAACACCTTGCTGTATACTCCTAATTGCTCTCCCCCTAATGAGACGTCACACTCCTTCCCTCCATTCTCTCTTTTCCTGTCCAATCAGCCACATTCAGACCCTCTGTACCCTCTCATCTCCCCTGCAGACAGGAGATGCCAACATAGTCTCATGTCTCTAATTGATCCAAGAAGCTCATTCTTCACCAGTATCGTTGTATATCCCATAGTCCAGCCCAATCCCTGTCTGAAGAGTTAACTTTAGGAATGGTTCCTGTCTTGGGCTAACAGAAGATCTGAGGACCATGACCTCCGGGGTCATTCTAGTCTCAGTCAGACCATTAAGTCTGGTCTTTTTATGAGAATTTGGGGTCTGCATCCCACTGCTCTCCTGCTCCCTCAGGGGTTCTCTGTTGTGTTCCCTGTCTGGGCAGTCAGTGGTTGTAGCCAGGCACCATCTAGTTCTTTGGGTCTCAGGCTGATGTGGTCTCTGGTTTATGTGGCCCTTTCTGTCTCTTGGGCTCATAATTACCTTGTGTCTGTGGTGTTCTTCATTTTCCTTTGCTCCAGGTGGGTTGAGACCAATTGATGCATCTTAAATGGCCACCTGCTAGTGTTTAAGACCCCAGATGCCACTCCTCAAAGTGGGATGCACAGTGTTTTCTTAGTAGATTTTATTATGCCAATCGATGTAGATGTGCCCTGAAACCATGGTCCCCAAACCCATGCCCCTGCTACGCTGGCCTTCGAAGTGTTCAGTTTATTCAGGAAACTTCTTTGCTTTTGATTTAGTCCAGTTGTGCTGACCTCTCCTGTATTGTGTGTTGTCTTCCCTTCACCTAAAACAGTTCTTGTCTACTATCTAATTAGTGAAAACTCCTCTTCCTCCTTCCCTCCCTCCCCCCTCTCGTAACCATCAAAGAATATTCCCTTCTCTGTTTAAACTATTTCTTGAGTTCTTATAATAGTGGTCTTCTACAATATTTGTCCTTTTGCAGCTGACAAATTTCACTCAGCGTAATGCCTTCCAGATTCCTCCATGTTATGAAATGTTTCACGGATTCATCACTGTTCCTTATCGATGGGTAATATCCCATTGTGTGACTATACCATAATTTATCCATTCATCTGTTGATGGGCACCTTGGTTGCTTCCATCTTTTTGCTATTGTAAACAGTGCTGCAGTGAACATGGGTGTGCATTTATCTGTTCATGTAAAGGCTCTTATTTCTCTAGGATATATCCCAAGGACTGGGATTGCTGCATCACATGGTAGTTCTATTTCTAGCTTTTTAAGGAAGTGCCAAATGGATTTCCAAAGTGGTTTACCATTTTCCATTCCCACCAGCAGTGTATAAGTGTTCCAGTCTCTCTGCAACCTCTCCAACATTTATTATTTTGTGATTTTGGATTAATGCCAGCCTTGTTGGAGTGAAATGGAATCTCATTGTAGTTTTGATTTGCATTTCTGTAATGGCTAATGATCATGAGCATTTCCTCATGTATCTGTTAGCTACCTGAATTGCTTAGTGAAGTGCCAGTTCATATCCTTTGCCCATTTTTTAATTGGGTTATTTGTCTTTTTGTAGTTGAGTTTTTGCAGTATCATGTAGATTTTAGAGATCAGGCACTGATCGGAAATGTCATAGCTAAAAACCTTTTCCCAGTCTGTAGGTAATCTTTTTGCTCTTTTGTTAAAGTCTTTGCATGACCCTGCTGTTTGATTTTTAGGAGATCCAAGTTATCTAGTTCCTCTTCTGCATCGTTAGTAATGTTTTGTGTACTGTTTATGCCATGTATTAGGGCTCCTAGCATTGTCCCTATTTTTTCTTCCATGATCTTTATCGCTTTAGATTTTATATTTAGGTCTTTGATCCATTTTGAGTTCGTTTTTGTGCGTGGTGTGTGAGGCATGGGTCTTGTTTCATTTTTTTGCAGATGGATATGCAGTTATGCCAGCACCATTTGTTCAAAGAGACTGTCTTTGCCCCATTTAACTGACTTTGGGCCTTTGTCAAATATCAGCTGCTCATATGTGGTTGGATTTATGTCTGGATTCTCAATTCTGTTCCATTGGTCTTTGTATCTGTTGTTGTACCAGTACCAGGCTGTTTTGACTACTGCGGCGGTGTAATAGGTTTTAAAATCAGGACGAGTGAGGTCTCCCACTTTGTTGTTCTTTTTCAGTAATGCTTTACTTATCCAGGGCCTTTTCCCCTTCCATATGAAGTTGGTGATTTGTTTCTCCATCTCATTAAAAAATGCCGTTAGAGTTTGGATCAGAATTGCATTGTATCTATAAATGGCTTTTGGTAGAATAGATATTTTTACAAAGTTAAGTCTTCCTATCCATGAGCAGAGTATGTTTTTCCACTTCGTGGGTCTCTTTTAGTTTCTTGCAGTAGTGTCTTGTAGTTTTCTTCGTATAGATCTTTTACATCTCTGGTAAGATTTATTCCTAAGTATTTTATCTTCTTGGGGGCTATTGTAAATGGCATTGATTTGGTGATTTCGTCTTCAGTGTTCTTTTTGTTGGTATAGAGGAATCCAACTGATTTTTGTATGTTTATCTTGTATCCTGATACTCTGCTGAACTCTTTTATTAGTTTCAGTAGTTTTTTGGAGGATTCCTTAGGGTTTTTTGTGTATAAGATCATGTCATCTGCAAATAGAGATACGTTTACTTCTTCGTTACCAATCTGGTTGCCCTTTATTTCTTTATCTAGCCTTATCTAGCCTAATTGCTCTGGCTAGGACCTCCAGCACAATGTTGAATAAGAGTGGTGATAAAGGTCATCCTTGTCTGGTTCCCAATCTCAAGGGGAATGCTTTCAGGCTCTCTCCATTTAGGTTGATGTTGGCTGTTGGCTTTGTATAAATGGCCTTTATTATGTTGAGGAATTTTCCTTCTATTCCTATTTTGCTGAGAGTTTTTATCATAAATGGGTGTTGAACTTTGTCAAATACCTTTTCTGCATCAATTGATAAAATCATGTGGTCCTTTTGTGTTGTTTATGTGATGGATTACATTAATTGTTTTTCTAATGTTGAACCATCCCTGCATCCCTGGTATGAATCCCACTTGGTCATGGTGAATTATTTTTTTGATATGTTGTTGAATTCTATTAGTTAGAATTTTGTTGAGGATTTTTGCATCTAAGTTCATGAGGGATATAGGTTTGTAATTTCTTTTTTTGCGTGGTATCTTTACCTGGTTTTGGTATCAGGGATTTGCTGGCTTCATAAAGTGAGTTGGGGAGTTTTCTGTCCTTTTCTATGCCCTGAGATATCTTTAGTAGCAGTGTTGTTGTTAACTCTTCTCAAAGTTTGGTGGAACTCTCCAGCAAAGCCCTCCAGGCCAGGGTTTTTTTTTTTGTTCGGAGTTTTTCGATTACCTTCAATCTGTTCTTTTGTTATGGGCCTATTTAGTTGTTCTGCCTGTTTGTGTTAGTTTAGGTAGGTAGTGTGTTTCTAGGAATTCGTGCATTTCTTCTAGGAATTCAAATTTGAGTGCAGTATTTCTTAATAATCTGATATGGTTCTTTCAATTTCCATTGGGTCTGGTTAATATCACCCATTTCTTGTTTGGGTTATTTGCTTCCTCTCCTGTTTTTCTTCTGTCAGTTTGGCCAGTGGTTTATCAATTTTGTTAATTTTTTCAAGGAACCAGCTTTTGGTCTTTTTAACTGTTTCAGTTGTTTTTCTGTTCTTTATTTCATTTAATTTTGCTCTGGTTTTTATTATTTGCTTTCTTTTGGTGCCTAAGGGTTTCTTTTGTTGCTCTCTTTCTATTTGTTCAAGTTGTAGGGATAATTCTTTCATTTTGGCTCTTTTTTTTTTTTGTATATGTGCATTTATTGATATAAATTGACCTCTGAACACTGTTCTCTCTGTGTCCCAAAGGTTCTGATAGGGAGTGTTTTCATTCTCATTGCATTCTCTGAGTTTCTTTATTCCATCCTTAATGTCTTCTATAATCCAGTCTTTTTTGAGCAGGGTATTGTTCAGTTTCCAAGTGTTTGATTTCTTTTCCTGTTACTGATTTCCACTTTTATGGCCTTATGGTCAGAGAAGATGCTTTGTAATATTTTGATGTCTTGGATTCTGCTAAGGCTTGCTTTATGACCTAATACGTAGTCTATTCTGGAGAAGTTTCCTTGTGCACTAGAAAAGAAGGTATACTTTGCTGCTCTTGGGTGTAGTGTTCTGTGTATGTCTATGAGGTCAAGTTGGTTGATTGTGGCATTTAGATCTTTCGTGTCTTTATTGAGCTTCTTTCTGGATGTCCTGTCCTTCACCGAAAGTGGTGTGTTGAAGTCTCCTATAATTGTGGCAGTGTCTTTCTCACTTTTCAGTACTCTTAGAGTTTGTTTTGTGTGTCTTGCAGCCCTGTCATTGGGTGCATGAATATTTCATATGGTTATATCTTCCTGGTATATTGTACCTTTAATCATTATATAGTGTCCTTCCTTATGCTTTGTGGTGGATTTAACTTTAAAGTCTATTTTATTAGAAATTAATATTGCCATTCCTGCTCTTTTTTGATTGTTGTTTGCTTGATGTATTTTTTTCCCAGCCTTTGAGTTTTAGTTTATTTGTGTCTGTAAGTCTAAGGTGTGTCTCTTGTAGGCAGCATATAGACGGATCGTGTTTTTTTAATCCATTCTGCCATTCTCTGTCTCTTTATTGATGCATTTAGTCCATTTAGATTCAGCGTAATTATGGATCGGTGTGAGTTTAGTGCTGTCATTTTGATTATTATTTGATTATTATTATGTGTTATAGACAGTTTCTTTTTCCCACTTAATTTTTTGTGCTGAGTAGTTTATCTTTTTCTATTGTCCTTTCCTCTTAATTCGTTGTTGTTGATTTTGTTTCTGCCGAGTCTCTATTTTTTTCTTGTATTTTATTTTGATGAGTAGGATTGGTAGTTTCTTTCGCGGTTACCTTCATACTCACCCCTATTTTTCTAAGTTTAAACCTAACTTTTATTTCTTTATATCGCCTTGTCCTGCTCTCCATATGAAAGATCTGTGACTACATTTCTTAGTCCCTCTTTATTGTTTTAATGTTGTCTTCTTTTACATAATGACATTGCTCTTTCCCTGATTTGAGAGTTTTTTATCTTGATTTATTTTTGTGATTTCCCTATCTGGGTTAACATCTGATTGCTCTGTGCAGTGTTCTAGTCTTGGGTTGATATCTGATGTTATTGATTTTCTAACCAGAAAACTCCCTTTAGTATTTCTTGTAATTTTTGATTTGGTTTTTATGAAATCCCTAAACTTCTGTTTACCTGGAAATGTCCTAATTTAGCCTTCATATTTGAGAGACAGTTTTGCTGGATATATAATTCTTGGCTGGCAGTTTTTTTCCTTCAACACTTTATATAAGTCATCCCATCGCCTTCTTGCCTGCATGGTTTCTGCTGAGTAGTCCAAGCTTATTCTTATTGACTCTCCTTTGTAGGTGACTTTTCATTTATCCCTAGCTTTTTAAAAAATTCTCTCTTTATCTTTGGTTCTCGCAAGTTTGATTATGTCTTGGTGATTTTCTTTTAAGATCTGCCTTATGTGGAGTTCGATGAGCATCTTGGATAGATATCCTCTCATGTTTCATGATATAAGGGAAGTTTTCTGCCAGCAAATCTTCAACAATTCTCTCTGCATTTTCTGTTACCCCTCCCTGTTCTGGTACTCCAGTCACTCGTAGGTTATTTCTCTTGATAGAGTCCCACATGATTTTTAGGGTTTCTTCATGTTTTAAAATTCTTTTAGCTGATGTTTCTTCAGACGTATTGGTGCCAAGTGCTTTATCTTCAGTTTCACCAATTCTGCCTTCCACTTGGTCAGTTTTGCGTCTCTGACTTTCTATTAAGTTGTCTACTTCTGTAATTTTATTGTTAATCTTCTGAATTTCTGATTGCTCTCTATGGATCCTTGCAGCTTATTAAGTTTTCCATTGTGTTCTTGAATAACCTTTTTAATTTCTTCAGCTGCTTTATCTGTGTGTTTCTTCGCTTGTTCTGTGTATTGCCTGATCTCCTTCCTGATGTCTTGAAGAGTTCTGTATATTAATCTTGTATTCTGCCTCTGGTAATTCCAGGAAGCTACCTTCATCCAGAAGATCCCTTGATTCTTTCTTTTGAGAACTTGCTGAAGCGATCATGGTCTGCTTCTTTATGTGATTTGATATTGACTGTTGTCTGTGAGCCATCTATAAGTTATTGTATTAGTTTATATTTGCTTACTGTTTCCTAACTTCTTGCTTTGTTTTGATATGCCCAAATAAGTTGCTTGAGTGAGCTAGCTTGATTATTTCGCCTTTGAAACGCTAACATCCTGTCATCAGATGGCTAGAGTTGTTATCAGGTATATGAGCCTAGGAGTCCATTCACTTTTCTTGTATGGATTCAGGTCAGGTGTCCAGGTAGTTGGTCATCAAGTATGTGGTACAGCCTCTGTCCTACAGTCTTAGAGGGGCAGGGGTGATTGGTGTAGGTACTGGTATCTGGTTGCAGCAGGGGTCACACTCTGAACAAGGCAGGGGGCTGACAACTGTACCCTGGGTGTCTGTGAGGAAAGCGTGTCTTTGTTCCCTAGACTGCATAGGTGGGTGGGTTCTGCAGATGGACCATGGGCACCCAGTGCTTTTGGTTGTGAGGACTGGGAGGTACCAGTTATCCTTGGACCTCTGTTGCGGGAGGCTGGGTGACCTGTGTGGAACCACCAGTCCTTAGGCCCTTGATGTGGGCAGCTGAGGACACTGTTTAATAGGCAAAGCAGTGTCAAACATCAAACACCCACCTCTCCACTGCACAGCTGACACAGTTGCAGTCTGCCAACAAGGGCCTGTTCTCCTGAAATAGGCCCACACAGGTCCATGCAGGAGGGAAAGGTAGTCAAAGTCCACAGACCGTTTATGCGTGGACAGGAGCTGCTTCTGTCCTGAGCTCCCCAGGTTAGTGGTGCCGGTAAATTATCTTTTCCCCCAGTTGTGAATTTATTCCTTCTCCAAGGCCGGGAGAATGGCACAGGTCGAGCACCAGAACCTATCTCAGGCCCAGGGAGATTGACAGCCACTGAAGCTGCCTTGGGGGCCGGGAGTGCCGTAAAATTACTCAAGTACTCAGGTTTTGCGAAAGTACCGTTCATCTCTGGTTCTGGAGGTGTGAGTAGGCTGTGCAGCTGGCTGTTTCTCCCTGAGAAAACTGCAGCTGAATGGTACCACCAGCCCACTGCTGTCGCTCCTGGGAATGGTGTCTGAGGGATCCCGACGATTCAGGTCCAGCAGCTCCTCTGCTTCAGAACCATCCCTCCCTCCCCCTGCTGCTCATTCCATTTTCTAACTTTGCCTTCGATGTTCAGGGCTCCTGGCTTGTTATAAGTATAATCATTTCACTTGTTTTTTCAGGTCTTTGTTGGAAGAGGGTTCACAGGAAGCATCTTACTGCTCTGCCATCTTGGCCCCACCTCTGGAATTGTTTTCTTAATTTTACTTTTGAATTGTTCATTGCTGCATAGAAATACGGTTGATTTTTATATATTGACCTTGTATCCTGCCACCTTCTTGAATTCATTTATTCATTCTAATAGTTTTTAATGGAGTTCTTAGGACTTTTTATATACAAGATCATGTCATCTGCAAAGAGATCATTTTACTTCTTCCTTTCCAATCTGGATGCCTTTTATTTCTTGCCTAATTGTCCTGGTAGAACCTCCAGTACTATGTTGGATAAAAGTGGTGAGAAAAGACATCTTGATCTTAGGGATAAATTATTCAGTCTTTAACCAAGTATGATGTTAAATGTGGTTTTTTAATAAACGGTCTTTATCAGGTTGAGGAACTTCCCTTTTTTCCTAGCTTACTAAGTATTTTATCATGAAAGGATGTTCATGTTGTTAAATGCTCTTTCTGATCAATTGAGATGATCATGTTGTATTGTCCTTTGTCCTGTTAATAGAATTTATTACTTTGATTGCTTTTTAGGTGTCAAACTAACCTTGCATTCCTGCTATAAATGCCACTCAGTCATAGTGTTTAATCTTTTTTATGTGCTGTTGGACTTGGTTTGCTTATATTTTATTGAAGATTTTGACTTTATGTCCATAACTGGTAGTGATCTATATTTTTTGTTTTTTCCCATGATGTCCTTATCAAGTTTTGGTATTAGATAGTACAGGCCTCATGGAATGGGTTGGCAAGTCTTCTCTTCTGTTTTTTGGAAGAGTGTATGAAATACTGGTGTTAATTTTTCTTTAAGTGTGTGGTAAAATTCACCAGTACAGCCTTTGGGGCTGAACTTTTCTTTGTGGAGTGTTTTAAATTTCCAATTCAATCTCTTTATTATAGATCTATTCAGAGTTTTTATTTTGAGTTCAGTTTTGGTAGTTTGTGTCTTAGGATTTTGTCTATTTTGTCTAAATTACCTAATTTGTTGTCATATAGTTGTTCACAGTATAATCTTTTATTTCTGTCAGGTCAGTAGTGATGTCTTCTGGTTCATTTCTGATTTTAGCAATTTGAGTCTCTTTTGTTTTTTTCTTGATCTGTCTAGCTAAAGTTTTCTTAATTTTACTGATCTGTGAACCACTCTTTGGTTTCATAGATTTTTCTTTTCTCTATTTCCATTCTAGTCTTGTTTATTTCTGCTAGCTTTGGGGTTAGTTTGCTTTTACTTTTTAGCTTCTTAGGATAGACCAAAAACCAAACCAAACCAAAGCCATCGCCACTGAGTTGATTCTGACTTATAGTGACCGTATAGAATGTAGTAGAACTGCCCCATAGTGTTTTCAAGGAGCGGCTGATGGATTTGAACTATGGACCTTTTTGGTTAACAGCCAAGCTCTTAACCACTGCGTCACCAGGGTCTCACTATTAAGGTAGAAGCTAAGGTTATTGAGATTTTTCTTCTTTTTTAACAAAGACCTTTACAACTGTTAATGTCCCTGTACACACTGCTTTAGTGGCATACTCTGTTTTCCTGTGTTGTGGTTTTGTTTTTCCCAGAGGTTTTTCTAAGCTCGCTTTTGATTTCTTCTTTAGCTCTGCTAATTTTGTTCGTGTTGTTTAAAAAGCCCCCAAGTTTGGGGACTATGGCTTCAGGGGACATCTAAGTCAGTTGGCAAAATAAATTCTATTAAGAAAACATTCTGCATCCCACTTTGAAGTGTGGCGTCTGGGGTCTTAAACGCTAACAAGCAGCCATCTAAGATGCATCAATTGGTCTGAATCCACCTGGATCAGAGGAGAATGAAGAACATCAAGGTCACAAGGTAATTATGAGTCCAAGAGACAGAAAGGGCCACATGAACTAGAGACTGCATCATCCTGAGACCAGAAGAACTAGATGGTGCCTGGCCACAACCGATGACTGCCCTGACAGGGAGCACAACAGAGAACCCCTGAGGGAGCAGAAGAACAGTGGGATGCAGACCCCAAATACTCATAAAAAGACCAGACATAATGGTCTAAGACTAGAAGAATCCTAGTGGTCATGGTCCCCAAACTTTCTCTTGGCCCAGGACAGGAACCATTCCCAAAGCCAACTCTTCAGACATGGATTGGACTGGACAATGGGTTGGAGAGAGATGCTGATGAAGAGTGAGCTACTTGCATCAGATGGACACTTGAGACTATGTTGGCATCTCCTGTCTGGAGGGGAGATGGGAGGGTAGAGAGGTTTAGAAACTGGCAAAATGGTCACGAAAGGAGAGACTTGAAGGAGGGAGCGGGCTGACTCATTAGGGAGAGAGTAAGTGGGAGTATGTAGTAAGGCGTATATAAATTTATGTGTGAGAGACTGACTTGATTTGTAAACTTTCACTTAAAGCACAATAAAAATTACTTGGAAAAAAAAAAAAGAGAGAGAGAGAGAAATAATCAGAGAGATAAGGACTCCTACTATCCAGAATGAAGAACCAGGATCCCTGCACTGAGAAACTCCTAGACCCAGGGGAGGATTCAGGGCAAAGACCTTCCTCCAGGGCCAACAGAGAGAGAAAGCCTTCCCCTGGAGTTAGCACCCTGAATTTGGACTTCTAGCCTCCTAGACTTTGAGAGAATAAATTTCTATTTGTTAAAACCAAAAAAAAAAAAAAAAGAAAAAACTGCAAACTGTGAATTTCTTGTGAGGATTTTTGTTGTTATTTTGTTTTTTGCTTTTTAAAAGTCTTAATCTGTGGAATCTCTTCACCTGTGTTGTATGACCACTGATGTCTCTTCTCAGTTTTTTTTTTTTTTAATATTCTTGTACTTGATTTTTCGCCTGGCTTTTTGTTCTAGGGCTGGCAACTGTATCTGCATAACTTAGTGGTCAGCCAATGATTCGTCAGAGGTATTGCTTAAAATCCTCAAGCCAAAATGGCTTCCACAGGAGTGTCTTTACACTTCAGACCATTTTCAAGTCGGCCTCAGGTTTGCTTTGCACAGGACCCTCCCAGGCCTCTCAAGTCCCTTTGTCGCTTTCTCACCCCCAGATCTCCTGTTAAATTTCTCATTACTCTTTTGGCCTGCCCCTTGCCCCAACTTGGACTGCAGCCTTAGTTTATAGAGTTGTGGGATTTCCTTGTTCTTTTCTTTCTGAGTTTGCTGCTTTTTCTGACAGTGCTGCTTCGCTTGGGGTTTTTGTCTTCTGCTGCAAGTCAAGTTTGCCCTTTCTGGCAGTGCTGGTGTCACAGTCAGCCCTGCTCTGGTGGTACTGCGGCTTGACTGAACTGGGGGTGAGGGAACGGGTGCAGCCCCAGGAAGGAGCACCACAGATTCCCGCTGTTCTTCCCAAAGTTCGGCAGCTTTTCATGAATAAATGCTTCTTGATTTGTTGTTTGCCTTTGGTCAGTTTCCTGAGCCCTGAAATGGTTGTTTTTGACAATTTTGTGCACCTTAATAGTTTTTTGGGGGGTTGAGAATTTTTTTACAGATCTTTCATAGGATAAAGTCCCACCAAGAAGTTCTTTTAATATCCTCCACCCCCCCCCTTTTTTTTTAATTCACAGTCAGTCAACAGATATTTATTGAGTTCCTTTTGGTGGTGCAGTGGTTAAGAGCTTGGCTGCTAACCAAAAGGTCGCCAGTTCAAATCCACTATCCACTCCTTGTAAACCGTATGGGGGTAGTTCTGCTCTATCCTGTAGGGTTGCTGTGAGTCAGAATTGACTTGATGGCAATGGTTTTGGTTTTTTTTTTGTGTGTCAGACACTGTTCACGGTGCTAGGATACAGCAGTGAACACGACTGAGCCCCTGCTTTCAGCAAGCTTGTGTTCTGGGGTGAGGGAAAGGGGGTGACACATAGATGAATAAATAATTTCAGTGAAAAGTGCTGTGGAAAACATAAAGTTGGTTAGAGCACTTAGCAGGGCCTGGCACGTCCTAAGCACCGCCTATGTGTCTGGTATTATTATAAACGGGGTTGAGGTGAACTGGGGTGATGGTGGAGGGGAGGGCCTTGGCTCGGTTGTAATGTGTCTTTCTGAGAGCTCAGGTCGAGGCAGTGTTGTGAAGATCTGGGGGAGGCTTTCCAAGCCAACAGGAAGTGCAGTAACCTAGACACAGGGCATGAGCTTGGCATGTTTAAGGGATGAAAAGATGTCCTTACCACATAGTTGGAGCCTGGGGGAAAGTGCATTAGGAGAAAGCCAGAGAAGTAGATAGAGGCTAGATTTGTAGGGTTTGTAATGTGGTAGTAAGTTTAGATTTTAAGTGTAATGGGAAACCATTGGAGTGTTTTAAGCAGGGTAGTAACATAAGTGATTTGTGCTTTACAGAGACGTATACGGAGGATGAATGAGGCAGAGGAGTGGAGTCTGAGAGATGGGGAGGCCATTACTGTTGTCCACATGACTGATGATGGGGTGTAGCCAGGGTGATGATGGATGCCCAGGTTTGTGGTCTAACTTGGAGGTAGATCTGTCAGAGCCAGCTGATTGATCAAGTGTAGGCTGTTTCCCAGATATCTCCTAAATTTTTGGCCTGAGCAACAGGGTGGCTAATGGTGCAGTTAATTGAGAAGGCTGGGGGAAGAACAGATTTTTAGGGAGAAATCAAGAGTGCTGTCTTGGCCTTGTTAGATATGAGTTGCATTTAGGTATCTGAGTGGAGCTGCCAAGCAGAAACAGGAGTCTGGAGGTTGGGGGAAAGATACAGGCTTGAGATGAACGTATGCAAGTCATCAGGAAAAAGGTAGGACACTTGGAGCTAGGAGGCTGGCTGAGATGCCCTGGGGAGGAAGGGTAGATGAGGAAGCCAGCCATGGACAAGGCCCAGGATATGCCAATATCTAGATATTTGAGAAAGGAGGAGAAAGCAGCAAGGGAGGGTGAGAAGGAGCCGCCAGAAGGTAGATCACCAATAGGGACATAATGTCTCTCATAGAGGTTTCCTGTGTCGGGATAGCGCCTTAATAATTGGCCCTCTCTGTGACTGCGTTTGGTGGTGTTTGATCATAAGAATCATGACTCAGTCCGTTAAGGAGTTTTATGATTCTTCCTCAAGCAGGTAGTTCCTTAGATTGAGAGACTGGAGGATTCAGTGTGCCCCTCAAACACAGATGGCCTAGGGGGCAGAGGTTGCCAGATGATGGTCTTTAACAGAAAAAATTTTTTATAAGTTGTATATAGTAAACTTCAGATTAAAACAGAAGGTACAGTACTTTGTAATTGATTATAATAAATGAATATTTAAATTCGAATGCTTCAGTGTTCTTAAGTAGGTTAAAACAAAGTATTTTGTTGAGAGTCGGTTTTTATCCCGGGCAGGTGTTTGGGCTAGGACCTGGAACTGGGAGGGTTGACTGCTGTGACTCTTTGTGACTTGGGTCAAGTGGCATAATCTCCCTAAGCCTCAGTTTCTTCATCTGTAAAAATAAGAGCCCGTCTCACCCAGCTCTGAAGTTCTGTAGCTTTCTGTCCCTTTGCCTGTGAAATGTCAGGAAGAGGAGCGCGTTCTCATCTCAGAAGTGATGGTGAGCATTTGGAAGAATTAAGTGGTCCCAGAGCATGTCATGACCCGTAGCTGTTCTGTTAGCTGGAAAATGCTCCGTAGTACTAGGCTACAGATATGCAATGGAGCAATTAAAACTTGTAGCAGGCCTTACAATTTGAAAGTTAGTAAAAACGATTCAAGGAAAGACAAAACCAGTGTTTCTTAGCCACTGAGATGTGATTTCTGTGGTCTGATAGTTTCAACTGTGGGTTTCCATACACTGATCGGACAAAGGCCCACAGTGCTCAGAAGGTTCACAAACCCAGCACTTAGTGTTTTGCCCTCACGAGTGTGGGAAGGGGTCTTGGGGTCTGGTGTGGGCCCAGGGTGGTGGCAGGATTGGAGGTATGAGGACTAGCTTGCATTGTGAAAGAAAACCTTTAATAATTTGTTGATGTTTGTTTGTGAAGAGTGTTGGCATCTTGTAATGTACATGGTTGTTTACAAGGACTGTCACAGCCAATTCATGTAATTTGATCTTTCTTCAATCTGGTGTGCTGTGCCATCTCAACAATTATTCTAAATGTTGAATAATTATTCTCTTGAATATGTGTGTTTTTGGGCTTTAAATTCTCAGAAATCAGCATTTATTCATTAACTGAAATTCTTTCCTTTTTTCAGTGCTGTTAACTTGTCTGCTGGAAATTCTTCCAGCTTATTTGGCTAATTCGATGCTTAAAGAAGCAGAATTTCCTGCCTTCAGTGTTGGTCCACTTTGCGAAACAGCTTTCAGAAAAAGAGATAAACTACACTGGTGGACTCATTTAGCACAGTGAACAGACCCACAGTGACTTTCTGCTCCGCACCACCTGAGGTGCTTGGTGCCCTAGGGAACACAGGGGATCCAGCCATGACCTTTTCCCAAGGGGGACCACAGGGTAGGGCAGAAATACGCAGTAATGGGATCTCAGAGTCTGGGGCTGCTGCTTCCACAGGGAAGCTTTATTTTTATCTTCGTTACTTTTTTAATTTTCGCTTTCCAGTGCGTCATACATTCATATGTACAAAATTCAAAAGGAACAACAGGGTACACATGGGAGAGTTACCTTTCTCTCCTGCCACTGGCCACCAGTTCCCCTCCGCAGAGGCAGCCAGTGTTACTGTTCTCATGTGTCCATTCACGGGTGTCTTGTCCATATGCAGACAATTACACAGACAGAGCACTTTGCTTTTACATAAGTAGCACACTACATTTCTTGTTTTTTTCTCTGAATGTTTCTTTGTGACAGTTTGTTATCAATACATAAGTGTCTTCTTGTTGCCTTTTTATTTTAACTTAAATTTTTACTGTGGTAAAATATATACATAACAAAAGATTTGCCAATTGAACAATTTTCACATGTACAATTCAGTGACATTGATTACATTCATCATGCTGTGCCACCATTACCAGTGTTCTTTCCCAATTATTCTACCACCATTAGCAGAAACTCAGCGCCCCCTAAGCAATGACTACCCCTTGCCCCCTCACTCCCACCCCTGGTAACCACTAATAAGCTTTGGTCTCTATACATTTGCCTGTTTTGTGTAAATGGGATCATACAATATTTGTCCTTTTGTGACTGACTTATTGCACTCAGCATAGTTTTCAGGATTTATCCATGTTGTAGCATGTGTAAGGACTTCATTTCTCTTTATGACTGAGTCATGTTCCATTGTATGTATATACCACATTTTGTTTGTCCATTCATCTCTTAATGCACATTTCAGTTGTTTCCACCTTTGGGCTATTGTGAATAGGGTTGCAGTGAACATTGGTGTATGGGTTTCCTCACTGCCTTCTATAATTGGATAATAACCCATTGTCAGGATGTACCTTAATTTATTTAACCAGAGTTCTATTGATGGGCATGTCTTTTCTCAGCTTTGTTAATGCAAGCAACGTTAGCATAAAAACCCTTCCATGTGCATCCGTCCCCATGTGGCCGAGTGCAGCCGTCCAGCCAGTTACCGGGGGCAGAAGAGGCTGAAGGAGTATGTGCTTTTGTAATTTTGATAGCTGTTAACAGATTTTCTTCCATGGAGGTTTTAATCCACATACACTCCTTTGCAATGTATGGTAGTATCTGCTCACCTGCATCCTCACCAGCACTGTGGTACCACATGGTTTGAGCTTTGCCAATTTGGTAGGCTTGCTGTTGTTTAGAATTGACTTGACAGCACTCAACAACAACAACAGTTTGCTAAAGACAGTTTGAAAAAATATTTTCTCTGTGTAGATTTTTTTCCCTGTTGAACCTACAGGAAGGAGTAGTAGAATGAACACCCATATTATCTCGGGTAGTGTTCTGCTGCCTTTTTCCCTCCAGAGTTTCTGGGGAGAAATCAGCATTTAATCTTATTGAGGATTCTTTGTACGTGATAATTCACTTTTCTCTTGTTGCTTTGGAGCGGTGGTGGCGCAGTGGTTAAGAGCTTGGCTGCTAACCAGAAGGTCAGCAGTTCAAATCCACCAGCCACTCCTTGGAACCCCTGTGGGGCAGTTCTACTGTGTTCTTTAGGGTCTCTATAAGTCAGAATCGACTCAACAGCAACAGGTTTTTGGCTTGTTCTTGCTGCTTTCAGGATTCTCTCTCTTTGGTTTTCAAGAGTTTGATTATAATGTATCTCAGTGTGGATTTCCTTGGGGTAATCCTACTTGGAGTTTGTTGAGCATCTTGGATTTGTGGATTCATGTCCATCAAATCTGGAAAGTTTTCTGCCTTTTTTTTTTTTTTAAGTTGTGAAAATATACACACCAAGACATTTACCAGTACAACTTCCACATTTTCATGTTGTGCCACCATTATCACTACCCAGTTCCAAAATACTACACCACCATTAACATAAACTCAGAACCCCCCCAACAGACCCTCACCCTTCTCCCTCTCTCTCACCCTGGTAACCATTAATAATCTTCGGTTTCCTTGTATTTGCTTATTTCATGTAAGTGAGATCATACGGTATTTGTCCTTTTGTGACTGACTTATTTCACTCAGCATAATGTCTTCAAGGCTCATCCATGTTGTGGCATGCATTAGAACTTCATTCCCAGCTCCCACGCTGGGAGGAGACAGGGCGAGGACAGTAGAAAAAGAAGTTTTCCTGCCTTATTTAAAAGTCGTCTTTTTCTTATTTCTGTATGCACTTAGTTTCTGCAATCCTCTGCCTACTTTTCACAGTTCTTAGAGTTGAGATGACAGATTCCTAGTTGCTTTTCTTGCTGCTTCTATGGGATGGTTGGGTCTTAGACCTGCTCATGCCACCATCTTCCCAGAAGTCCTCTCAGGAGTAGTTTTAATTTGTATCTCTCTTGCTAGAAGGCTGTGTCTTTTCATAGGTTGAAGGACCATTTACAATATCTTTTCTGTGAAAAAGCTGTTTGTATCCTTTGTGCATGTTTCTGTTGGGCTTTGGAATTTTTAAATTGACTTTGTGAAAATTGTGTATGAGGGGACTTAGAACTTTGTCAATGATATGAAGCTGTGTTTTTCCAAATTGTTGCTTGTCTTTTTACTTAAGATGATTTTGTCATGAAAAGTTTTTGGTTCTATCTTTGTATATTCCACATGTAAATCAGTATATAAATGTTTACCAAACATCTGTCTATTCTTACTTTGTGAAGAGATTTTTTTTAAAGGATGAAGGTTGAATTTTATTAGATGTGGTCAGCATCTGCAGAGATGATCTCTCTTGGTCTGTTAACATGGTAAATTGTTTTAACAAAACTCTTAGTATTGACCCACTTACATGTTTCTGGCACACAGTGGCGGTGGTGCGATGATACTTACAGAGGACTTATGGAGGAAGTGATACTTTATCTAGCGTCTGAAGGCTTAATGGAGAAGTCAGAGGTGGGGGAGTGGGGTGGGAGAGAGGGAGGAGAGCATTCGGTAGGGAGAGAACCTTGAATGCAGAGGTGTGGAGATGTAGGAGTGCAGGTCGTTTGGGGGGAAATGCCGTTGACCCAGTGTGACCAGAGTATTAATTGTGGGTCTCCAGGATATGTGACACAGGGCAAATTACTCCACAACTCTGTGCCTCAGGTTCCTCATCTCTGGAATCAAAGTAATAGAAATACGCACTCTTTTAGCCATGTTATAGAATTTAAGGAGATAATGCAGGCAAAAGTCTTAGCCTAGAGCCTAGCACATGGTATAGTGTGTCTGTGTAACAAGCTAAGTGTGAGCTTGATTGTGCAGGTACTAGGAAGCCAGTTGGCTTTTGTGCATAGGGCAATTGAAGCACATCTCTGTTTTAGGAAGCCGTCCCTGTTTGGCAGTGTGGAAGATTAGAGGTGAGGCTTGATTGCAGGCAGAAGAAACAGGTAGGATACTGTTAAGAGTCAGCCAGGCTAGAGGTTGTGGATATTGGCTTGCTCTGCTCACCACAAGTCCACTTTAGACATATGCTAAAGATGTGGGCACTGTGGAGTTGATATCATTTGGGAACCATTGGGTTTTAGGGTTTATGGGGTATTGGTTCTTAAACTTGAGCATATCAGAATCCTCCAGGGGACACGTTAAAACAGATTGCAGGGCCTTCTCCCAGAGTTTCTGATTCACTAGCTTTGGGGTTGGCCCAAGAATTTGCTTTCTAGCAAGTCCCAGGTGCTGCTGTTGCTGGTTTGTGGACCACACTTTGAGAACTACTTGATAGCAGGAAGGCTGGAAAAAAAAAAAAAACCAAGATGGAGGATTTTATATTGGACACATTTGTTAATAACAGGACTGGTAAAGCATCCCTTGTTTATGATTTCATCCAGAGAGAAGGGGTTATGATCTGTCTCTCTTCCTCACAGTTGAAAGGAAGACATGGTAAGCACTGTCTTGATAGTAAAGATCTAATACTAGTTGGCTGGTTTGTTCATTACTCATTCAACAAATAATAAATAATAAGTGCTTCCAACATGCCAAGTCCTGTTCTAGGTCCTGATGAACAGTTTATAGTCTTCACAGGGGACAGAGAATAAACCAGGTAACAAACCACACATGTAATTAGTTTTAAATGCACCAAAGGAAAAGAGAGAGAGGATCTGTGATGAACCATAAAGGGAACTAATCAAGATTATGTGGTCAAGGAAGGCCTTTCTGAAAAAGTGACATTTCAGCTGAGACCTGAAGGCTGGAAAGGAGCCAGCCTGTGAAGATAAGAAGGAACAACATGTCCCTGAGGGCCCTGAGATGAGAATGAGGTTGCCCCATGCAAGGCATTGGAAGAGAGCAGGAGAGCAAGGGGAGCAATGGGCGACGGGTAGCCGGGGAGGGCTGGGCAGCTGTGCAAGAGCCCTTGGAGCCAGGGACAGGCATTTGGACTTTATACAAAGTGCAGAGGGGACCTGTCCCAGGGCATTGGTGGCATCGTGTCTGCTCTGACTTCTGAGACAAAGTGGGTTTAAGGGGGACGAGAGGGATATCTGAGGCCAGTAAGATGGCAAGGCAAGGTTGAGGTTTGGGCAGGGCAGTGGCAAAAGGGGCAAGGAAGAAGCAGCTGGGAAGCTAGCCAGACTTGGTGAGGGGAGAGAGGAGTGGAGAATGACTACCAGGTTTCTGGCGTGGCAGCTCTGTGAGTGAGAGGATGGGAGAAGGAGCGAGGCTGGAGATACGCCGAGAGGCATGTGAGGTGGGGTGGAGACTGAAGTTCAGGTCATGTTCAAGTGGTGAATCAAGTGTGCTGCTCCTCCTCACAGTTGTTTATGACCGGGATGAGTGCATTTGAGAATGTAAACCAGGGAAAGGTGGCAGTAATGTGGAAGTCTCGTTGCTTCACAGATGATTTTTTTCCCCAGCACGTTTGTTTACGTTTTGAAGTGATCAGTGGCAAGTTTTCTCACAATTAAAGTGAAGGCTATGGTAATATATAAAGATCTTAAGAAAAAAGTTGAGAATCCAACAGAAGCAGCTTCCTTTAATGCCAAGATTGGTGACTTTGGTGACACTGTCTCATTCTGGGCTCTCACTTGAGACACTACAAAGGCATTTACCCAGAGAAGCCTCAGCCTGGATCACATTTACTTTTTTTTTTTTTAAATATTTTATTGTGCTTTCGGTGAAAGCTTACACAACCAATTAGGTTCCCTTTTGGCAATTTTTACACAAGTCGTTCAGTGACATTAGTTACATTTTTCACAGTGTGTCATCGTTATCATTAATTGTGTTCTAGTTGTTCCATTTCTGGTACTCTAGTTTACCTGCCTCCTTATCTTCTCCCCTTTGCTTTAGAGTAATTATTGACCTTTTGATCTCATACAGATGGTTTCTTAATGGAGTCCTGTACTCACGGGTAATGTGCTTTCTTTTCAGTGCCAATCCGTTACTTCACTAAAAGGTGACCTTGGGATAGTTTCAGTTCAAGATTTAAAGAGTATCTCAGGGCAATGGCCTCAGGGAGTCCTCCAGCCCTAACTGGTCCAGTAACTCTGGAGTGTTTTTAAGAATTTGAGTTCTGTTCCCCGTTTTTATCAGGGTCCATCTATTGTGAACCTGATCAGAATGGTTGGTAGTGGTAGCTGGGCAGCATCTAGTTCTGGTCTCAGGGTAGATGAGGCCATGGCTTGTGTAGGGTATTAGCCCTGTAGACTAGTTTCTTCCCAGAGACTTTGGTTTCTTTCTTTTTCTCTTTTTCTCCTGGTGAGTACAGCCCAGTAGTTGTATCTTAGATGGCTACTTGAGAGCTTTTAAGACCCCAAATGCTACTCACCTCACTAACTTGCAGAACGTGAACTTCGTAAACTGTATTATGTCAGTTGACTGAGTTGTTTCATGAGACTAAGAACCTAAGCCTTCAAACCCAGAAAACCATTCTTGCAAGGTGTTTGATTATGTCTGAGAAGTGTAACGGTGACCTCTATGAATATATATGTGTGCGTGCACACACATGTATGTATGTACATATGTATATAGATACTCTGTCCACACACTCACTCACTTGTATCAACCCATATGCATATATGCGTATGTATCTACATATGTGACCATACACTTGCCTTTTGGTCATTGTTGGCATTTTTACCGAATTATGTATGTCATATTCTTTAGTATGAATATTCTTTTCTCTTTCTTCTTAGGGGCATCATTTACTTTGGTCAGGCTGTGCTCATTACACCCATATTTCTTGCTAGTTTTCCTATCACCAGAAATAACAAGTATCTACAATCTAGACAGTGAATTCTCTACCCCCCCATCCATCCCAAGTAACCACCAATGAACATTAATCTGTGTATATATCTATTCTTGTCTTATAAAAGTGAGATCATACAATATTTGTCCCTATGTGATTGACTTGCTTCTCTCAGCATTATGTCCTCCAGATCCATCCATGTTATATGTTTTGCAGACTCATCATTCTTTATGGTTGTGTAGTATTCCATTGTATGTATGTACCACATTTTGCTAACCCATTCATCTGTCGAAGGGCACTTAGGCTGTTTCCTTTTTTTTGCGATTGTGAAAAATGTTGCAGTGAACGTAGGTACGCATGTCTGTTCATGTCATTTCTATTAGGTCTCTAGGGCACACATTTACTTTTGATGAAGTTGGCCTGTATTAGATTTGAATATGTCAAGGAGAAGCACAAAGCCCTGAGCTTGCTGACTGATACTGGTACAAATACTGTGGAGATGGAGCTGTCTCCAGTTTTCATTAGGATAGTTAACTAGGTGGTGTGGTGTTTTAGTGCTATAGCTGCTAACCAGAAGGCTGGTAGTTCGAATCTACCAGGAGCTCCTTGGAAACCTTATGGGACAGTTCTGCTGTGTCCTATAGGGTTGCTGTGAGTCAGCATCAACTCGATGGCAGTGAGTTTGATTTTTTGTTTTCTCTCACCAAGTTCTTTAGGTTTGGAGCGGCCTGCCCCAGTTCCATTTTTTCCATAGGCCCTGGTGTTTTGGGTGCGTTGTTTTGCAGTATGTGAGCTTTTCCCAGAAATGCTGTGATAGCTGAAATGCCTGTGCCATAGGTAGTGAGCCATATGTCTGGAGCTCAGAGGGCTCTGGGAACCCAAATAGATGGTGTTTAAAACTAGGGGAACGGACAAGATCCCTTGAAGGAGTGGCTAAAAAGAGATGAGAAGAGCATTCCACTGTGCTTTGGTGAGCTAGACCCGACACCATAAACTCTAGGTGTGTTTCTTCATTTGTAATTTGGGGATACTGGTACCTGTCAGGGAGCCCTGGTGGTTAAGAGCTCAGCTGCTCACCAAAAGGTCAGCAGTTTGAATCTACCAGCCACTCCTTGGAAACCCCTGGGGCAGTTCTGCTCTGTCCTATAGGGTCGCTATGAGCCGGAATCGACTCAGTGGTCACAGGTTTGGTTTGGTTTTTTTAATACCTGTCATAGCTACCTCTTATAAAGCTAAAATTGATTAATGTATAAAAGCAATTTGAAAACTGTGAAGTGTTGTACTGATAAAAGGTGGTAGTATTTTATGACCTTGCCTTGATTCATCATTATTATTTCTTTTCACATTTCTTCTTGCTTGAGCTCTTAAGGGTTGTTGTTGCTGTCGTTAGTTGCCCTCTAGTTGATTTTGACTCATGGTAACCCCATGTGTTTATTCTTTCTTACACCTACTGTGCCTGGCAAGTAGACTGTGACACATACAGCTTGTTGAAAGAATGGCCTGTGGAACTAAATCGCCCCAGGGCAGAGGCTCTTGCTCACTTTCAGGCCCATTCTAGGGCCTGGCACATCTGTATTCAAGGAAGGAGTGGGAGGAGAATGTGTAAGGAATGCCTGCTTGTTTTCCCTTAGGCCAAATGCATTCCATGGATAGGTGTATTTACATGTTTGTAAAATAACATTCAGAAGAAAAAAACAACACATAATAGAAAAGAACAATCTAGAATTCCTCCACTAGAGTCCATCGAGATGTGTATGTTACACCTTCCTGAGTGACTCTGCTTCTGACCCTCAGCTAGGAAGTGATACAGTGCTCTTGGGCTTGCTTCTGTTTTGACTTTGGTTGTGAAGATGAAGTGAACTAATATATGCCAAGTACTTAAAATAGTGTCTACAGGGAGTGGTGGCTGGTGCCATTGCTTCTGCTGCTGTTATTGTTACTGTTGTTACCACTTCTGTTAATTACTTAGGGGAGAAAATACACATAAGAGAAAAAGAAAAATTACTCATAATCCCACTATCCAGGAATAAATCCTGTTAATATTTCATAATTTGCATTTTCATTCAGTGACATTGTTACCAGAATAAGGTTCTTGCCTCTCACTGGTCAAGAATGAGCAGGTGAGGCCCGTAGTTTTCCATATGAGAAAACTTTATTGAAGAGGCTTTCAAGCAGAGACGAGGAGGGCCTAGAGCAATGCATACCATCTCACAAGACAAAAGCTGGGCCTGAGTTTTTAAAAGTTCTGGTGCAGGAAAAGATTCATGTTTATTCATAGACACAGGGGAGGATATGTTAACTAAGGTGCAAGCGCAGCACCTTTCCAAGATGTCCCCTGTCCCAGAGGCCTCTGGGATTCGTTAGCAGGACTTATTATGGGGTGTCACGCCTGCGCAGTCTCTTGCTCCCTGGGTTTGATTCCCCAGGTGGGGCTGTAGCCCCTCACTGCCCCTGGTGGAAGGTCACACAGCGGTCACAGGTGGATGTTCTGCGCATGTCCCTGGGGCTGGTTTTCTCCAGCTGCTTCTGAAAGGCAACTTTAAAAAAGTTTGCGGGCTATTTTTTACACACCCTGCCCCACTGTTCTGGGGAATGTCTTTGCTTCTGTGCCCTGGCCCATTTCTTGTTACTGTGCAGATTTGGGGGCCCCTCTGTTCCCTGTCTTACTAAGTCTCTACGTTCCACACTCAACCCACTGTTACCTCCCTGATAGTATAGCTTGTTTCTCTTTTACTTGATTCTCCTCTAACCACACCAGTCTCTTTGCTATTCCTCCAACAGGCACCCTCTGATCTCAAGGCCTTTGCTCCCTGTCTTAATATCGTGAACATATTTTCATGCTTTTAAATATTTTCTATAATACCGGTTTTATAACAGTGTGATTACTTTTTAAAACATTTTTATTGTGGAAAATGTTACATACAGAATGGTATATAAATAGCATGTGCCCATCACTCAGTTTCAGCAATTATGTAGCTAAGGTTTCATCTTTACCCCTACCAGCTTCCTCCTTTCCGGTATCCCATATTGTTTCATTCATAAGTGTTTCAAGAGGTAAGTATGACCACCTTTAATAGTCATATGTTTTGTTTTTTCACTCCATGTGGCATGTGATTGTAGATAGTTTTTGAACATTTTTAATTATGAAAAATTTTAAACATCTACAAAAGGAGAGAGAATACTACAATAAACCTTCATGTATCCATCATCTGGATCAGGGATTGGCAAACTACAGCCTGTATACTAAATCCAGGCCCCTGCTTGTTTTTGTAAATAAAGTTTTACTGGGACACAGTCATACTCATTTGTTTACATTTTTCTGTGGCTGTCTTCCTGCTATGGTGGCTGACTTGTGTAGTTGTGATAGAGACTGTATGGCCCGCAAACCTTAACATATTTATTGTCTGGTCCTTTACAGAAAAAGTTTGGTAATCCCTGATCTAGATTCAGCAGTGTCAGCGTTTTGTCATACTTGCTTCATCTCTCTCTAAACAGTTTGTTTTTTATTGTGAAAATATACGTAACAAAACACACCATCTCAGTAATTTCTATATGTGCAATTTTAGTGACACTGGTTACATTCTTCAAGTTGTGTACCCACTCTTACTATTCTTTCCGAAATTTTTGCACCACCGTTAACATAAACTTAATGCTTCCTAAGCATAAACTCCCCCTTTTCTTCCTCCTTCCCATCTACTTAACCACTAATAATGTTTGTTTTTTTATGTATTTGTTATTTTATATAGGTGAGATCGTACAGTATTTGTCCTTTTGTGACTGACTTATTTTGCTCAGCATGATGTTTTCAAGGTTCATCCATGTCGTGGCATACATTGGGACTCCATTTTTCTTTATGGCAGAGTAGTATTATGTTTCATGTATGTACCACATGTTTATGCATTTATCTTTTTTTATTTTTGTATTGTGCTTTAGGTGAAAGTTTACAGAGTGAATTTGTTTCTCATTAAACAATTAATACACATATTGTTTTGTGACATTGGTTGCCAGCCCTGTGACATCTCAACGCTCTCCCCTTCTCGGCCTTGGGCTCCCCATTTCCATTCATCCAGCTTTCCTGTCCCCTCCTGCCTTCTCACCTTTGCCCCTGGGCTGGTGTGCCCATTTAGTCTCATAATTATGGTTGAACTACATGTGTTATTGTTTGTTTTATAGGCCTGACAAATCTTTGGCTGAAGGGTAAACCTCAGGAGTGACTTAAATACTGAGTTAAAAAGGCATCTGGGGGTCATACTCTCAGGGTTTCTCCAGTCTCTGTCAGACTAGTAAGTCTGGTCTTTTTTTGTGAGTTAGAATTTTGTTCCACCTTTTTTGCCAGCTCTATCTGGAATCCTGTATTGTGATCCCTGTCAGAGCAGTCAGTGATAGTAGCCGGGCACCATATAGTTGGCTGGACTCAGTCTGGTAGAGGCTGTGGTAGTTGTGTGTGGTCCATTAGTCTTTTGGGCTAATCTTTCCATTGTGTCTTTGGTATTTTTCATTCTCCCTTGCTTCACACGGGCTTTTAAGATCCCAGTAGCTACTCACCAAAGTAGCATGCAGAATATTTTCTGTATAAACTATGTTGTGCCAGTTGAGCTAGATGTCTCCCGTACGTTCTTCTTTTGATGGGCATTTCTATCGTTTCCACTTTTTGGCTGTTGTGAAAAGTGCTTCAGTGAACATTGGTGTACAGGTTTCTGTTTGCATTCCTGCTTTCAGTTCTTCTGGGTATATACCTAAGATTAGGATTACTGAGTCATATAGTAGTTCTGTGTTCAACTTTTGAGGAACCACCAAACTGTCTTCCACAGGGCTATACCATTTTACATTCTCAGTAGCAATGGATGAGAGTTCCAGTTTCTCTACAACATTGCCAACACTTGTTTTCTGTGTGGTTTTTTTTGGGGGGGGGGCGGGGGGTTGTTTTTTATCATTGGGATTCTGGTGGGATGAGGTTGTATCTCATTTGTAATTTTGATTTGCACCACCCTTAATGGCTAGTGACATTGAGCATCTTCTCATTTGCTTGTTGACCATTTGGATATCCTCTTTGGTGACCCTCTGAACAGTTTTAAAGCAAGCCCCAGACATCAAACAACTTGTTTTTCTTTGTTGTTGTCGAAAATATACACAGCGGAACATACACCAGTTCAGCAGTTTCTAAATGTACAGTTCAGTAACATTGATCACATTCTTCAAGTTGTGCAACCATTCACACCTTCCTTTTCCGAATTGTTCCTACCCCATTAACGTAAACTCACTACCCGCTAAGGTTCCTCTCTAATCTTTCAAATTGCTGTTGTCAACTTGGTCCCATGTAGATAATTCTTAAAAGAGTACAGTGCTCAAGGCAGACGTTCTTTACTAGTGAAGTCAAACTACTGTTTGGCTTTAAGAAGACTTCAGGGGGGTTATTTTTGGTTTAACGCTTAAAGATTATCTCAGGGCAATAGTTTTGGGATTCATCTAATCTCCATGGCTCCAGAAAGTCTAGATTCCATGAGAATTTGAAATTTTCTCCTACATTTTTCCTGTTTTGATCAGGATTCTTCATATAATCTTCGATCAAAATGTTCACTTATGGTAGCTGGGCACTGTTTAGTTCTTCTGGTCTCATGGCAAAGGAGGCAAAACAGTTTTATTTTTAATGGCTACATAGTGTGCCGTTTTATCATTATGACGAACATCCTTGTTAAATCTCTGTACATCTGTACTTATTTCTCTGTTCTTTTTTTTGAAGTTTTATTATACTTTAGATGGTTTATGGAACAAACTAGCTTTGCATTAAACAGTACACATATTGCTTTATGACACTGATTAACAACCCCATGACATGTCAACACTCTCACAGCTTGGGTCCCTATTATCAGCTTTCCTGTGCCCTCCTCCCTTCTAGTCCTTGCCCCTGGGCTGGTGTGCCCCTTTAGTCTCGTTTTGTTTTATGGGCCTGTCTAATCTTTGGATGAAGGGCGAACCTCAGGAGTGACTTTATTACTGAGCTAAAAGGGTGTCTGAGGGCCATACTCTAAGGGTTTCTGCAGTCTCTGTCAGACCAGTAATTCTGGCCTTTTTTTGTGAGTTAGAATGTTCTACATTTTTTTCCAGCTCTTTCCGGGACCCTCTGTTGTGATTCCTGTCAGTGCAGTCAGCGGTGGTAGCTGGGCACCATCCAGTTTTACTGGGCTCAATCTGGTTCTGTATTTACTTCTTAAATTATTAGAAGTAGAATTACTAGTTCAAAATTTTAAGCCTAAGTGCAGCCACATTGCATATTTTGATTTTGATTAAATTGATTATATTCTTAATTAAATTTAGTTATATTCTTCTACATAGGCATCTTAGAAAATCCAGCGTTGTGGTTTGAGGAGTCGTCTGCATTGAATTTTAAGGCCTTGCATGTGTCAGATGTACCTCTCAGTGGTGTCTTTTCCGTTGTAACAATTATCCAGAGGGTTATTAGACTTACATACCACTTTTGTGCCTTTGGTAACAACACAAGTTGAACATCAGCAGGTGCTGGGCCAGGTACCTTACTCACTTTCCTCTTGTCCCCTTGTGCTCTAGGGAGCTGGCCTTGGACCAGTCCCTCTGAAGCCAGCTGCCACCTCTGCTAGTTCCAGGAGTGCCAGGTATCATGGCAAGGCACAGCATAAAGTCTTAGAGAGGATAGGAGAAATTTATTCTGCCAATTTCTGAGTGTATCAGTTATAAAACACTTCACATAATTTTTTACTAGCAGTGGAGAAAGACATTTTTGTGTCTTGGTTATAACCTTACTGTCAGTGCTTTAATTAGGCTAAAGGGTAGCTACTGTGAAGAGCTACACTTTTTTCTGAGCGAGATTATTTTGTTTTGTAGCTCCATCTTCAGAAGGATGAGAAAAGGCAGTGTCTTCGTTATCTAGTAGCTGCCATTACAGAAATACCACAAGTGTGTGGCTTCAACAAAGAGAAATTTATTCTCACAGTCTAGTAGGCTACAAGTCCAAATTCAGGACATCAGCTCCAGGGGAAGGCTTTCTCTCTCTGTCAGCTGTGGAGGAAGGACCTTGTCATCAATCTTCTCCTGGCAAAGGAGCTTCTCAGTGCAGGAACCTCAGGTCCAAGGGACGCGCTATGCTCCTGGTACATCTTTCTTGGTGGTATGAGGTTCCCAACTCTGCTGCTTCCCTTTCCTTTTATCTCTTGTTTTGTTTGTTTAAAAGGTGAGGCAGGCAACACCCTAGGGAATTGGATCAGGGATGTGACCTAAGTAAGGGTGTTACATCCCATCCTAATTCTCTTTAATGTAATCTAATCTTGCCTCATTAACCACAGGCAGAGATTAGAAGTTACAACACTTAGGAAAATTACATCAATCACAAAATAGAAGACAACCACACAATATTGGGAATCTTGGCCTAACCAAGTTCACACATATTTTTGGGGGACATGATTCAATCCACGACCAGGCAGAATAAGAGCATTATATATGAATTATATGTTTTTAAGAGAGCAGTGGATTCATTTGATAAATAGAATGGAGCCCTGATGGCGCAGTGGTTAAGAGCTTGACTGCTAACCAGAAGGTCAGCTGTTCAAATCCACCAGCTGCGCCTTGGAAACCCTATGGGGCAGTTCTACCCTGTCCTGTAGAGTCGCCATGAGTTGGAATTGACTCAGTGGCAATGGGGATTTAAAAATTTTTTTTTTTTAATGGTTAAGAAGCTGTGTAGTGATAGTGACATGGTGAAAGCATGTGGTGCTTTGGTTCAATGAGAAAGAAAAGGCAACTCGAAATTCCAGGAAAAGCAAAAAGCTGTATTTTAAAAAAAAAAAAAATTATGGTCTAAATAAGGTAACCTAAATTGTACCAAGAATTTGAGCAATTGATGGAGTGTAAGATAATCTACTTGACCTTAACTCTTGAAACATTCTCTTTTAAAAGGCACGTATTTAATGATTTAAGATTACAGCTTCATCTTTATGGCACCAAATGCGTTGTGTGGTTCCACAGTGAAGAATAATTATCAGATATTCCAAATGTTTTCTAATTGGCTATCAAGTTTTAGAATCAACCTATAGAAAAAGTATGGGAGATTTTTTATGATAGTTGCAAAAGAGAATATAAATGTTATAAACCTTGACAATGCTCGAAGAGATAAGCATTATAATAACTATTAGAAATATATTTCAGTACTATTTGAATAGAAACATTTACATGTATTACTTTCATAATTAAAAATAATGAGTACTGGGAGCTTAAAGGGGGTCTTTGTGGTTCTGAGAATACTCTATTTCTTGATCTGAATTTTGTTAACATTAAATAGATTGACACAAGTACGATCAACTGATTTGTGACAAAGCTGCCAAAGCAATTCATGGAGGAAGAATAGTCTTTTCAGCAAATGATGCTGGAGCAAATGGATATCCATAGGCAAAGAAACAAACCTAGACCTAAACTAGATAACCTAGATGAAATGAATAAATCCCTAGAAACACACAAACTAACAAAAGTGACTCAAGAAGAAATGGAAAATCTGAATACACTTATGACAAGAGATTGAGTTAGTGTGTGAAAAATGTCAGAAAGCCACTTCTCTTGACACCAGTACAATAAGGATGGATCAAATCAGTTTAGAACTGTCCCATTTTTGTCTGACACCAGCTGCACGTGCAGGACTTCTTCCTCTGACCCTAACCACCCAGAGCCAGGTCAGACCTCACAAGTTAAAGGGACATAGTCCTACAGACTGCGAAGTCTGCCCAAGACTTCAGATGCTAGCCCCAAGCTTGAGAGTCCCCACAACACCCTCACTTCTGACCTGCTGGCTATAAATTCAGGGTTTTTTCTGCCTCAAGATACCAGCCCTAAGATCAGGGTCACAGGCCCCTCACTTCTGACCTGCTGACTCTCACTATTCCCTGAGGTTTGATAATTCTCTGGAATGACTGATAGACCTCAGGAAAGCACTAATGATTACTGTTTTATTACAGCAAAAAGGGTATAAACAGAGATGGTTAGGGTGAGGTCAAGGAGGAGGGTTCCCAACGTAAAACTTCAATGTCCCAAAAAAGGAATGCACTACCATTCCATGTGATTCGATGTCTGTCACCAACCAGAAATTCCCTGGAGGTACCATGTTCACAGCCTTTATTGGGACCTCATTATGTAGTCATGATTGATTATTCTTCCTTTGAGTGTGAGCAGATACCACAAGATGGTGTTTCTGGCCTGGCCAGCCCCTGGCTAAGTTACATCATTAGCACAAACCCTAAGTTGTGGTCTGAAGGCCTTCATCAAAAACACTTAATTCACTGGAGAAATTCCAAAGTTTTAGAGGCTATCTCTCATACACCAAGGACAAAGACCAAATTCTTTTGGTAAAGCTATATTTTTTACTCCACAATTAGTAATCAAAAAACTTGCCACAAAACCCCGAGAGCAGATGGCTTCACTAGTGAATTCTACTAAATATTTAAAGAATTAACATCAGTCCTTCATAAACTCTTCCAAAAAATAGAAGAGGAGGAAGCACTTCTCAACTCATTCTGTGAGGCCAGTATTACTCTGGAGAAAAGATTGAAGTTATCAAGGATTTCATTTTACCTGGATCCACAGTCAACACCTATGGAAGCAGCAGTCAAGAAATCAAATGGTGTATTGCATTGAACAAATCTGCAAAAGACATCTTTAAGGTGTTAAAAAGCAAAGATGTCACTTTGAGGACTAAGGTATGCCTAGACCAAGCCGGGGTATTTTTAGTCGGCTCATATGCATGTGAAAGATGGACAATGAGTAAGAAAACCGAAGAAGAATTGATACCTTTGAATTATGGTGTTGGCAAAGAATATTGAACATACTGAGGGCTGCTGGAAACCCTGCTGGTGAGTGATTAAGTGCTACTGCTGCTAACCAAAAGGTCGGCAGTTCAAATCCACCAGGCACTCCTTGGAAACTCTATGGGGCATCTAGTCGGAATCGACTAGATGGCAACGGGTTTGGGTTTTTTTTTGGGTGGGCTGCCAGACCAAAAAAAAAAAACAAAAAACCCATTGCCGTCGAGTTGATTCCGACTCATAGCAACCCTATAGGACAGAGCAGAACTGCCCCATAGAGTTTCCAAGGAGTGCCTGGTGGATTTGAACTGCTGACCTTTTGATTAGCAGCTGTAGCAGGGTTTCTGGACTGCCAGAAGAATGAATAAAAATCTGTCTTGAAAGAAGAACAGACAGGATGCTTCTTAGAAGGGAGGATGACGAGACTTCGTCTCACATACTTTGGACATGTTATCAGGAGAGACCAGTCCCTGGAGAAGGACATTGTGCGTGGTAAGATAGAGGGCCAACGATAAAGAGGAAGATCCGTAAGGAGATGGATTGACACAGTGGCTATAACAGTGGACCCAAACATAGCAACTAATTGTGAGGATGGCACAGGACCAGGCAGCGTTTTGTTCTGTTATACATAGGGTCACTAGTCACTAGGGAAATGCAAATCAAAACCCAATGAGATACAACTTCACACCCACTAATATGGCTGTAATAAAAAAGACTGACAATAACAAGTGTTGGCAAGGATGTGGAGAAACTGGAACCCTCATATTTGCCTGGTGGGAAAGTAAAATCATGCAGCCACTTTGGAAAATAGTTTGTCAGTTCCTCAAAAAGTTAAACATAGCCCCTGAGGGAGCAAGAGGGCAGTGGGATACAGACCTCAAATTCTCATAAAAAGACCAGACTTAACAGTCTGACTGAGATTAGAAGGACCCTGGAGGTCATGGTCCCTAGACCTTCTCTTAGCCCAAGACAGGAACGATTCCCAAAGCCAACTGTTCAGACAGGGATTGGACTGGACTATGGAATAGAAAGTGATACTGGTGAGGAGTGAGCTTCTTGGATCAAGTAGACACATGAGACTATATGGGCAGCTCCTGTCTGCAGGGAAGATGAGAGGGCAGAGGGGGTCAGAAGCTGGCCGAATGGACACGAAAATAGAGAGTGGACAGGAGTGTGCTGTGTCATTAGGAGGAGAGCAACTAGGAGTATATAGCGAGGTGTATATGAATTTTGTTTTGATATGAATTTTTGTATGAGAGGCTGACTTGATTTATAAACTTTCACTTAAAACAAAAAAAAATTAAAAAAAAAATGTTTAACATAGTTCCATCAGTTCCACTCCTAAATATACACCCAAAGAATTGAAAATAAGTGTTCAAACAAAAACTTGTCCGTGAATGTTCATTACTGGTGGAAATAACCCACATGTCTGTGAATTGATGAATGGATAAACATAGTGTGGTATATCCATATAATGAAATATCATTTGACCATCAAAAGGAATGAAGTACTGATACATGCTACAACATGGATGAGCCTTGAAAACATTATATACTAAGTGAAAGAAGCCAGACCAAAGGTCACATATTGTAGGGACCCCAATTCATGGCATAAAAACAGTACAAACCATAATTAACAATGGACAAACACCAGAAGAGAAACTAGATAACCTGGAGTTCCTAAAAGTTAAATACTTACGCTCATCAAAAGAATAAAAAGAGAACCTGCAGACTGGGAAAAATATTTTGGCTATGGCATATATGACACGGGTCTAATCTTTAAAATCTATAGGATACTTCAACACCTCAACAAAAAGACAATCCAGTTAAAAAATGGGCAGAGGATATGACCAAAAGGCCACATGTCGTATGATTCCATTTATGTGAAATGTCCAGGATAGTCATATCCGTAAGATAGAAAGTAGATTAGTGGTTGCCACTAAAGGGGTTGAGGGAATGTTGATTAGTGGGTACACGGTTTCCTTTTGGGGAACTGAGTGTGTGTGCAGACATGTATATAGTCAAACAGAATTACCACATGAGCCAGAAATTTCACCCCTAGGTATATACCTGAGAGAATTGAAAACTAATGTCTACATAAAAACTTGTACAAGGCTGTTCATAGCAGCGTTATTCATAATAGCCAAAAAGTGGAAACCACCCAAACATCCGTCAATGATGGATAAAATGTGGTATATCCACACAATGGAATATTCTGCCATAGAAGAGGAATATGAAGTACTGATACATATTACAACATTGATGAACCTTGAAAACATTGTTATGTGCAAGAAGCTAGTCACAAAAGGTCACATATCAAATGACTCCATTGATATTAAATGTCCAGAATATGAAAATCCGTGGAGATAGTAAATTGGTGGTTGCCTAGGGCTAGAAGGGGAATGGGAGCACCTACTAACAGGTATGAGATTTCTTTTTGGGGCGATGGAAATGTTCTGGAATTAGGTAATGGTGTTGGTTGCACAACTCTGAATATCCTAAAAAACACTTTAAAGGGGTGAGTTTTATGGTGCATGAATTATATTTCAACAAACTTATTTTAAAAATAGAACTCTAAAAAATCAATACTCAAAAAAAAAATTCAATTAGAAAATAGGCAAAAGAAATGAGTCATTTTGTGGAAGAGGATGTAGCCATGGCAAATACTCACATGCAAAGAGATCAGCCGTTAGAGAAATGCAGATTAAGACCTTGATTAGATATCAGTACACACCTTTTAAACCCAAACCAAACCCCTGGCAGTGCAGTTGATCCTGACTTATTGCGACCCTATAGGACAGGACAGAATTTCCCCAGAGGAAACCCTGGTGGCATGGTGGTTAAGAGTTCAGCTCCTAACCAAAAGGTTGGCAGTTCGAATCCACCAGGTGCTCCTTGGAAACCCTATGGGGTGATTCTCCTCTGTCCTATAGGGTCGCTATGAGCTGGAATCTACGGCAACGGGTTTGGTTTTTTTTTTTTTTTTAAATCTTTAAGGTAGAACTGCCCCAGAGGGTTTCCAAGATGGGTTCAAACCACCAACCTTTTGGTTAGCAGCCGAGTCCTTAACCACTGTGCCACCAGGGCTCCTTACACAAGAGCTAAAATGAAAAATAGTGACAATACCTAATACTGGTGAGGATGTGAAAAAACTGGATCTCATGCGATGCCGGTGGGAATGTAAAATTATACAGGGACTTTGGAAAACAATTCGGCGGTTTTTAAAAACTAAATGTACCTTTACCATATCACTCAGCAGTCACACATTTAGACATTTATTCCAAAGAAATGGAAATTTACATCCACAAAAATCTGTTCATGAATATTCATAGCAGCTGTATTTCGTAAGAGCCCCAAACTGGAAACAACTGAAATTTCCTCAATAGGTTGATAATTAAACTGTGATACGTCCATACCAGTAATAACAAAAGAAGTATTGATACAGCCAACAACCTGGATGGATCTTGAGGGTATTATGCTGAATAATAAATTAAAAAATCTCCAAGGTCACATAGTGTATGAGCCCATTCTCAATAGCATTCTCAAAAAGACAATTACGGTGTGGAGAACAGATTAGTGAGTCACTAGGGGTTAGGGAAAGTGGGGTGAAAGGGATGGGCATGACTCTAAAGAGATGGTGGGAGGGAGTCCTTTGTGGTGATGGAATAGCCCTATATCTTGATTGAGGTGGTCATTACAGCAATCTACAGATGTTTTAAAATGTCATACACAACATACCAAGGTCAGTTTCCTGGTTTCAATGTTGTAATATTGTTGCTCTGCGCCACTGAGGTGATTCCAACTCATAGTGACGCTGTAGGGCAGAGTACAACTGCCCCATAGGGTTTCCTAGGCTGTATTCTTTATGGGAGCACATCTCCACGTCTTGTCTTCTCCAGAGGCGCTGGTGGCTTCACACTGCTTACCTCTCTGTTAGTAGCGGCTTAACCATTGCACCTCCAGGTCTTCTTTATTGTACTGTAATTTGAAATGCAACCATTGGGGGAAACTGGTGAATGGTACTGGGACTTCTGTGTACTGTATCTGCAGCTTCTTATAAATCTATAAATATTTTAAAATAAAAAGTAAAAAAAAAAAAAAACCCAAAACAAAATACCATTGATTTCCCCTTGCATTTGGGCCCTACAGGGTGTGGCCCCTGCCAACCTTTTATGCCTCTCTGCCGACTCTTATCCTCCTGGCAGCTCAGCCAGCACCTGCTTGCTGTTTTCTCTTTTTTCTGGAAAGTGCCTCTTCCATTCTACCCCCTTTTTTTCTTGTGGGGTCTCTGATTAGTATTCATTTCCCAAAGCGGTCTTCTTTTAACCTCCATGTAGGAGCCAGCCTCCCTGCTGCTGCATTTTGCTTCATTCACACCACTAGTCCCAGTGTGTAAGTTTATATATATCCTTTGTCGGAGGGCTTGTCTTTGGTCCGTTCCTCTGTTTCATCAGTTCCAGAGGACAGGGACTGTATCAGTTGTGTTTACCTGTGTATAGCTAAAGCTTAGCAGACTGCTTGGCATTTTGGACATAGTCCACAGATACTTGTGGTATGACAAAAGGTGGCAGGTCTGATGTGGCTGAAGCTTAGGGCAGGTGGTGGAGGTGTTCATTGAGCTGGAAAGCTTTAGGACAGAGCCTGCAGTCTGTACAACGTTAGCTTCTCTTCTCCTACCCTCCTCTGTTTTCTCTGCCTCCCTTGGGCCTTTAGGACATGCATTTGTTTTTTGTTGATTCTTTTTTTTCTCCCTCCATTTTATTTATTTTGTTGTTGTTGAGGATATACAAAGCAAAACATACACCACTTCAACACTTTCTACATGTACGATTTAGTGACATTGGTTACATTCTCCAAGTTATGCAACCATTCTCACCCTCCGAGTTGTTCATCCTTCATTAACATAAACCCACTGCCATCTAAGGTTCATACTAATCTTTTGAGTTGCTGTTGTCAGTTGGATCCCATGAAGATCATGGTACTAGTTAAGCTAAACTACTGTTTGATTTTTAGAAGACTTCAGGGATTGGGAACCCAAGGTTGAGAAGGGGAGAGTGTTGACAAGTTGTGGGGTTGGCAACCAGTATCACAAAACAATATGTGTATTAATTTTTTAATGAGAAACTAGTTCGCTCTGTAAACCTTCATCTAAAGTACAATTAAAAAAAAAAAAAAGACTTCAGGGAATATTTTTGGTTTAAGGTTTAAAGATCATCTCAGTCCTTCACCGAAAGTGGTGTGTTAAAGTCTCCTACTATTATTGAGGAGCTGTCTATCTCTCTCTTCAATGCTGTTAGAGTTTGTTTTAGGTATTTTGGAGCCACGCTGTTGGGTGCATAAATATTTATTATGGTTATATCCTCCTGGCGTATTGACCCTTTAATTATTATATAGTGTCCTTCCTTATCCTTTTTGGTGGATTTTACTTTAAAGTCTGTTTTGTCAGAGATTAATACTGCCACTCCTGCTCTTTTTTGATTGTTGTTTGCTTGACATATATTTTTTCCATCCTTTGAGTTTTAGTGTGTGTCTTTAAGGTGTGTCTCTTGTAGACAGCATATAGACGGATCGTGTTTTTTAATTCATTCTGCCACTTTCTGTCTCTTTATTGGTGCTAAGATTATCTCAGGACAATGGTTTCAGGAATTCATCTACCCTCTGTGGCTTCGGAAAGTCTGGAGTCCATAAGAATTAGAAATTCTGTTCTACATTTCCCCCTTTTTGCTCAGGATTTTTCTATGGAATCTTTGATCAAAATATTCAGTAATGGTAGCAGGACACCATCCAGTTCTTCTCAGGGCAAAGGAGGCAGTTTTTCATGGAGGCAATTAGCCACACATTCCATATCTTCCTCCTATTCCTGACTTTTCTTTCTCTGTTGCTCCAGGTGAATAGAGACCGATTATTGTGCCTTGGATGGCCACTTGTAAGGTGTTAAGACCCCAGGCACTATGCAGTGAACTAGGAGACAGAACAAACACTAAACACATTATTAGGCCAGCTAATTGGGATGTCCCGTGAAATCACAACCCTGGACCTCTAAACTAAGATCTAAATCTCATGAGGTGTTTGGTCGTATATAAGCAGCCTCAGCAGCTACTCTTTGTTGTTGTAAATATACCTGTCACACTCTTGGTTGATTCTTTTTTTTTTTTAATAATTTTTATTGAGCTTTAAGTGAACGTTTACAAATCAAGTCAGTCTGTCACATATAAGCTTATATACACCTTACTCCATACTCCCACTTGCTCTCCCCCAATGAATCAGCCCTTCCAGTCTCTCCTTTCGTGACAATTTTGCCAGTTTCTAACCCTCTCTACCCTCCTATCTCCCCTCCAGACAAGAGATGCCAACACAGTCTCAAGTGTCCACCTGATACAAGTAGCTCACTCTTCATCAGCATCTCTCTCCAACCCATTGTCCAGTCCCTTCCATGTCTGATGAGTTGTCTTCAGGAATGGTTCCTGTCCTGGGCCAACAGAAGGTTTGGGGACCATGACCGCCGGGATTCCTCTAGTCTCAGTCAGACCATTAAGTCTGGTCTTTTTATGAGAATTTGGGGTCTGCATCCCATGGTTGATTCTTAATATGTGTGAATTGGTTCAAGATAATATTTGGTGAATACAGGCACAAAAAATAGGCCATCATCTTTTTAAATTCTGTTTTATGATAATGTGTGTGTGTATGTGGGGGGTTTCCAAATATCCACGTTTATTATCTCTTTGGGGTGAGTTCAGAGTTGTGGGTACCTTAAGCAAGCTTAGGACAAGTGGGCTGAACCTACTGTCTCCACTCTTAAGAATCATTCTGTTCCTTAGTGCCTTTACCTTCTCAGCCAGTGGGTCTGATTTGATCTGTCCTCATCCTCTCTCTAGACTTCCTCAGGGCTGTTCTTTGTCCTGTCGGAGCAGTGTTTTTTCTTTACGTGTACAGCTCTGATTTGTGTGTCTAATACCAGGTTTATTTATTTTTGCTTGCAAGCGGGATCTCCCACAAAGGCAAGCAGCAGGATGGTTTGTTTTTATGTAATGTGCTCCACTTGGCATGACCATGTCTCTTTAAATTCAGGAACCAGAATTGTAGATCTTGATCTGAAACAGCCTGTAAGCATGGGGCAATGTAAGAAAAACAGGTTTTTGGTTGAGGTTGAGTAAATTTTGCTTTGGAGTAGCTTTGCAGTGAAATTCTCACTGTGGAGTAGAGATAGAGAACATCTCTTCTTGCTAGGTTCAGGTAGGTGGGCTGTGTAGTGAACTAGAATTTGGATTTTTTTTCCAGCTTTGCTTTACAGGTGCTGTGAAAATTAAACGGTTATAAGGATTAATGGAAGCCTGAACTGGCTAAAGTCATTTTGAAAGATTTATATTTGCTACACAATGGAAGTGTACTGGATGTCTTTTTCTTGTGTTAGTAGTTGCAAGTGTAGGAGCTGGACCTCAAAGGTGGGACCTCTCTCCCCTGTATTACTGACTTATGTGCTGGAGAGGCCAGGAAGGAGGGGATTAGTAGGATCAGAATTGGCTGGAGGACCTGGCCTTGGGCAGCAGATGTGGAACTTGTCAGAGGAACAGGTTGGAAAAGCCACAACTGGTTTATGGCCATGAGCATTCAGGGATCCTCTTGACAGCGTCTCTCTGCAGTTATGTATCTGATTTCTGTATCTTTCCCCCTTGGGGGCAAGATAAGATTAGGGGGCACAGGAGCAGAAAGGAGCTTCCCAGGAGAGCTTGTTTTGATGCTGGGTGATGAGCGCCACCACTAGTTGTCTTCTGCGGGTCCACTGCTTGAGACTTCTGTAGCCTATCATGTTCCAGGTGAGCCCCATGGAGAGTAGAGCTGTTGTGAGCACAGCAGCTGTCACCTGTGCTTCTTCTGTCCATTGTCAACTGGATGGACCTACTGAAGGTTCTTTGTATTTCCTTAGAAGGTTCCTGGACTGGGAAGTTGCATGCATACTTAACGCTGTGCTCCCAGGAAGGTGGAGGAATTGATAGCCATTCCTTTCTAGCTTGTGAGTCGGCTGTGCTACGGCTCCTTTTGCTTCTCATTTCTGGTCCTGACACTTGTGAAGAGTCATCGCATTAGCCTGGATTTTTATCATTGAGCCTAGTCGAGCCAAAACGTGTGCTTGGGCAGGTTCTATCTAGCACAGGCCAAAGAAAGCAGCAACATGCAACAGGAGAAGTGGATTTAAACTGAGATTTCACTGGAGAGCTCAGAAAGGAAGAGAATTATAGACCCCTGGGCTGTCCGCTAGGGTTTTCTATTTTAATTATATTGGTTTAAGGTTCTTTGTGAGCAACAGAAGTTAATTCTGGGTAACTTAAGCAAAAAGGGGATTTATTGGAAGGATATGACGTGGCTCATAGACTGGAAAGAAAAGTTGATGAACGAGTCTTTAGGAAGGACTGAAGCCAGAACAGCCTGGGGATCTTGGGAGCAGGAACCTCTGTGGGGATGAATAAGCACCACCCACTCCTTTCTGCTTGGAAGTCAGAAGTCCAGGAGAGAGGCCCAACGTTGAGGGCTTGGGTTGGGGAGGAGCACCGGGCTGACAGTTCTTCCAGGCCAAGCCCTGTGGGGAGAGTTGGTTACTTAGAGAAGGGGACAGCTGCTGGGCAGGCAGGACAGGAGGGGCCCTTTGCTCTCACAGTCCCCAGAACAACTCTAGGACCCGGAATGGAGACTTCACCTACAACGGCTGCCAGAGTGAGTTTTGTTTAGTGACTTTTACTCCAGGGGCCTAAGCTTTTTGGTGTCTTTGTGTTGAAGGCCGACCTCACAGAACATTCTTCAGTGAATCACTGTTTGTGCAAGAATGTGTTTTTTTTCTAGTCAACCCTATGTGAAGGTCGTCCCCAGGGATTTCTCTCAGTCTGCCGGATGTACAGAGGAGAGCGGGTAGGGTGTCCAGAGTGCCCCTTTGGGTGCAAGTAGTTGAAGGTGGTGTGTGTTATACACGTGTGTGCTTTCCTGTGCCACATGTGAGGAAAATGCCCTCTCTCGGGAGTGGCCTTTTAAAAATGCCTAACACGGAAAAGGGTTGAGAGTTTATTACCAGAGCTAGAGGGACAGTGCTTTGGATTCTTTGATTAGACTGATTAGAAAGCTGCTCACAGTCACTAATATGTAGATGACCAAGATTGTGTGTGTGTGCACTCACGTGTATGGATGTATCCAGACGTTGCACAGGTGTTCTGAAACCTCCCTATGGCAACCCTAGATTACAGAGCAAGTACCCTCTTAATAGGCTGATTTCTCTCTTCCAGCCAGGTACCCCCTGCAGATGGTGGCCACTGTCAGTGTCGTCCTGCGGGTGCCAGGCTGATCCATGGTCACTTTCCGGGATGGCTGCAAGGTGACTCCAGCTGAGGATGACCCTGACTGAAAGGCTGCGTGAGAAGATATCTCAGGCCTTCTACAACCATGGGCTGCTCTGCGCATCCTACCCCATCCCCATCATCCTCTTCACGGGGCTCTGCATCTTAGCCTGCTGGTATGTTTCTGGGTTGCCGTATATGTAGTAGGCCAGTGTCTTGGGACAGTAAGCTTCCTAACCTTGACTGCTGTGGAGCCCTTGGTCTCTTTGTGCCTTCTACACAACCACAATGGGAACTTGAGGTTCATTGGGCCTGCTGAATGGGGAGCTTGAGTCCTGGTCTGTTTAACCAATAAACCAAAAACAGCCCAGGCTGGTCCTGACTTAGTGACTCACCAGATTTGTTCACATCACCGCTAATTTATTCCAAAATAATATTTAGACATTCTGAGAAACTGAGATCACTGAAAGCATGGTCTTTTAATCTCCCATCTCAATAGGGGCAGCTTTCTTTTTTTTATTTAGATGCCTTTGGTTTAATTATTTTATTGTAGTAAAAATATGCATAAGAAAACATGCCATCTCAAGAATTTCTGCATGTCCAGTTCAGTAACACGAATGCATTCTGGAAGTTGTGCAGCCATTCTTGCCCTCCTTTTCCAGATCATTTCACCACCACCATTAACATAGCCTCAGTGCCCCCTAGCGCCTTCCTTTTACCACCTGGTTAAGGGCAGGAGACGTTGAGTATTGGCAAGGCAAAAGTCCATTAGAACAGTTCTCGAACACAGAGACTTGCTTCACTGCTCCTTAGGTGTTTTCTTGTGTTCCCCTGGAGGCTCTTTCTAATCTCTTGTTGATTCTGGGTGTGCTTACCATGGACCATTGCGAGAGCTCTGCTCCATTGATGTCAAGCCGATTCCGACTCATAGCAACCATGCAGGACAGAGTAGAGCTGCCCCATAGGGTTTCCAAGGCTATAATCTTTGTAGAAGTAGACTGCCATGTCTTTCTCCCATAGAGTGGCTGGTGAGCTCGAATGGCTGACCCTGGTGGTTAGCAGCTCTGCACTTAACCACTGTACCACCAGGGCTCCTTTATGGGAGAGCTCTAGCTGCCCCGATCCATATCTGTCTGTCACAGGACCTCATAGAAACCTGCGGACTGGCTGACAAGGACATCCCATTGTAAAAGGAGGGACTTGACATAGGACGGCATCTTTGGCTCTAAAATGCTGACAGCCATAAAAAGAACCGCTTTATTACCCTTTTTTCAGGAACGAATTTTGGTTTTCAGATTCCTTTTATACGTTTGTAGGTGTTTTCAGTGCCATGCTGGAAGGAGCCTCAAGCCTGCTCAGTTTTTAATGCTCCCAAGTTTTTCCCTAATGAGGAATAAGAAAGGTGAGCGTCATTCATTGAGAGTTTCCTGCAGTGTGCCGTGGTGGTGCTTTCAGGTATATGATTAAATGTTCTGTCAATCTTCACAACACCCTTAGGAAGTGGTCCAGTTATATTTCTATTTTACCAAAGCGGGCTGGAGGCTTGGAGACTTGCCAGGTCTACACAAGTAAGTAGTAGTGAGGCACCGCAGTCTGTGGCACTGCGGCTCTCGATTCTCCTCGCTCTGACTCATTTTTATTTCTACTGGTGTTTTAGCTCTGTAAAGTTGTGTTGTGCAAGAAAAGATACTTGTAGGTACATCCTGTAAATAATGAGATAGAAATGCTTTGAGAACCCAGGTCTTGGATTTTTTTCCCTTTAATTGACCCATCTCTCTTTTGAAATCACTTTTCTAGGCCAGACCTGTGTGCTAAGGCAGGCGTTCTCAGACCTTAGCTCATGTCAGAATCACCAGCAGGTGGGCATGTTAAACACAGATTGCTGGCCCCACTGCAGAGTTTCTGATCCAGTAGGTCTGGGGCGGGCCCAAGACTTTGCATCTCTAACAAGTTCCCAGGCCTCGGAACCACACGCTGAGAGCCACCAGGCTGCGTCTTCCTTGAAAATGTCTCTGCAGTTCTACCATTCTCTCAGCTAAAGAAATTATTCTGATTTCTGTAGCAGCAGTTTGTGGTGGTACTCCTGGTCATTGTCACTTTGTTGAGGGGCTTGGGACCCAGCTCACCCCTCCATTAAACTCTCAGTTCCTTAATGGCATCTTTGTATTCACTTGTGCACATGGGAAGGTGTTAATATGTGATGCAGGGTTGCTTAACAAGTAAGACAGGCTTAGTTGTGTTTACTTACTAATCTGTAGTACGCAATTGCATCTGTTTGTCACCACAGAAGCACACGTGAAGCTGTGCACTACAGATTAGTAAGTAAACAAGCTCGTGTGTATCTTGCTTGCTGGTTTTAATCTGCCTCTGATGTGATGAGTTAATACATCAGTTAAACCTGTATTCTGTTTGGGTAGGTTTAAGTTGGGGGATTGTTGTGAGTTCACTTTCATAAAGACAGCTCTAGTCACTGGAAGAGGGAAGGATGATTCCCCTTTGCCAGCTGGGACTGGGCACCTCCTGGGCAGGGATCTAGGGCATGTGTAGCAACTGCTTGGGTGCAGTTGGGTCTTATCTTTGAATGAGGAATTTGATATCACAGTGTTTCAAAACAGACTGTCCTTATATATATGACGTGGAGGCCTAAAAACTTTAGGAGAGGTCTCAAGTATGGGGGATGCCCCCACCACTCGGATGGAGTAGAATAGGATGGAAGGTGGGAAGAGGTGGATGTGATGACAGCATCTAACGTCCAGCACAGCTCAGGTGCAGCCGAGCAGGGCAGATGGCTGCCTTGTGTCTCACAGGTGCACTTGGCAGAACATCAGTCCTGAGAAAGGGGTGGGTGAGGCCCACAGGGCAGGATTGGGTCAGTGGGAAGGACCAAAAAACCGAACCTATTGCCCTCAGGTCCTTTGCGACTTACAACGGCCTTATGAGACAGAGTAGAACTATGCCATGGGGTTTCTAAGGCTGTAAATCTTTATAGAAGCAGACTGCCACATCTTTCTACCACAGAGCAGCTGGTAGGTTGGAGCTGCCAGCCTTTTGGTTAGCAGTTGGGTGCTTAACCACTGAGTCACCAGGGACCCTGGTTGGAAGGAAGGGAAGAGTATAATCTTCAGTGACCACCAGTTATGTACGTCTTCAGGTGCTTTTCACACATAGTATCTCATTTGGTCCGCTAACATCCTTGGAGATGGTCATTATTCCCTTGTTCTTTTAAAGATGATGAAAGTAGCATGGAGAGCTAGTAAAGTAGTAAGTGCTGGAAGTGGCAGGTCTGTGTGGCAGATCCAAATCGGTGCTTTCTCCACTCTACCATGGTGACAGGAATTTCTTTGAAGAACGCTGTTTGGCACTGATACCTTTTATTGCAAAGAGTTTGTTCCTTGAACAATAGGCCTGAGAAGAAGGGTCCTAGCCACGGTGGGCCAGGAGCCAAGGACAAGCAGGGCCAGCATAGACAAAGAACAGAGAGGCTTTTTGAACCAAGTGGCCCTATACAACAGAAGTTGAGGACCAGAAGGCATAAAGGTGGGTTTTGTAGCCACCTTAATAAAGGTGGCTACAGTACGTGTCAAGTGCTGTGCCAAAACAGTGATACAGAGGCACAGTTCATCCCCTCACAAACCCGTGGTCTCAGCTGGAGACAGATGCTTGCGATGTCATTGGATAACGTGCATAGCAGATGTGACCCCACCTTGGTGCGAAGGGAGAAGATTTCCGGGAGGCTTCCTGGGAGGAGACACTGAAACCAAGCTCTGCAGAAAGAATAGGCGGTCTCTTCCTCATCTCCCTTACTGTTTATGGCTGTGGTCATTCAGCTCTCCACTCCCCAGCCAAAGGGCCAGGCAGCACCCTGGCACCCTCTGAGCACCACCCGGCCTTCTTTGCTTCCACCCTCAGATGGTACTGTGGTTTCCTCTTCTCTTCACAATCAACCTGTTTTTCTTTGAAGAGGAAAGACCTGCCTGTACTGTGATGTTCTTGGTACTGTGTACTTAACTTCCCAAACCAGCATCTTTGTTGTGTGATCTTAAAGAAGTTTTAAAATTTCTCTTAAAATCTGATTGTCTTAGGGAACTTTTTCCAAGGTTAGAAGACGTCTCTAAGCCTCTAAAGACGAGAAAGGTGGTATCAAAGAATCCAGAGTCCCGGACCCTGTGGCCAGGAGACCAGAGACCCTGCATCCAGGGCATAAGACCTTGCTGTGCTTTCTGTCCGGAGTAATTCCCCCTTCCACCAGTACCTCAGGTTTCCTGCAGAAGACAGAGTTGGTAATAGCCTTTCACAGTTTTTTTAGATGTTCAGGTCCCATTTAATTGCTTATTTTTTATTGTTTCTGGAGTAATCGCTGCACTTGACATCCCTGTATGCATGAAGCAACCACTGAGCTGTAGAAATACTTTTTGCCCACACCCCTGACCACCACCAGGTCACCCTCAAAAATGAACACAAGCTTCATAGGACATCTCAGTTGACTGGCCTGATAACGTGCTTAGTACCTCTGTTCTACCTCCTAGTTCATTGTGTAGTGCCTGGGCTCTTAAAAGCTTGCTAGTGGACATCCAAGGCACGACACTTGGCCTGGAGCAACAGGAGAGCCAGGAATAGGAGGAGGAGGTGGAATGTGTGACCAATTGCCTCCATGAACAACTGCCTCCTTTGCTCTGAGACCAGAAGTGGATGGTGCCCAGCTGTTGCTACTGAACATTTTGATCAAAGATTCTGTAGAAGAATCCTTATCAAAAAAAGGAAAATTCCCAAAAGGGTGAAGAGAAACCAGATAACTGGGAGCTCGTAAAAATCAAACACCTATGCTCATCTAAAGACTTCACCAAAAGAGTAAAAAGACCACCTACAGACTGGGAAAGAATATTCAGCTATGACATCTCAGACCAGCGCCTGATCTCTAAAATCTACATGATTCTCTCAAAACTCAACCACAAAAAGACAAACAACCCAGTCAAGAAGTGGGCAAAGGATATGAACACACATTTCACTAAAGAAGATATTCAGGCAGCCAACAGATACATGAGAAAATGCTCCCGATCATTAGCCATTAGAGAAATGCAAATTAAAACTATGATGAGATTCCATCTCACACCAACTAGACTGGCATTAATCCAAAAAACACAAAATAAATGTTGGAGAGGCTGCGGAGAGATTGGAACTCTCATACACTGCTGGTGGGATTGTAAAATGGTACAACCACTTTGGAAATCCATCTGGCGTTATCTTAAACAGTTAGAAATAGAATTACCATACAACCCAGAAATCCCACTCCTAGGAATATACCCTAGAGATACAAGAGCCTTCACACAAACAGATGTATGCACACCCATGTTTATTGCAGCTCTGTTTACAATAGCAAAAAGCTGGAAGCAAGCAAAATGTCCGTCAACGGATGAATGGGTAAATAAATTGTGGTATATTCACACAATGTAATACTACGCATCACCAAAGAACAGTGACGAATCTCTGAAACATTTCATAACATGGAGGAATCTGGAAGGCATTATGCTGAGCGAAATGAGTCAGAGGCAAAAGGACAAATATTGTATAAGACCACTATTATAAGATCTTGAGAAATAGAAAAAACGGAGAAGAACACATACTTTTGTGGTTACAAAGGGGGGAGGGAGGGAGGGAGAGGGTTTTTTATTGATCAATCAGTAGATAAGAACTGCTTTGGGCGAAGGGAAAGGCAACACTCAATACAAGGAAGGTCAGCCTAATTGGACTGGACTAAAAGCAGAGAGGTTTCCGGGATAAAATGAAAGCTTCAAAGGTCAGAGGAGCAGGGCCTGGGGTCTGGGGAACATGGTTTGAGGGGACTTCTAAGTCAATGGGCAAAATAACTCTATTATGAAAACATTCTGCATCCCACTTTGAATTGTGGCGTCTGGGGTCCTAAATGCCAACAAGCGGCCATCTAAGATACATCAGTTGGTCTCAACCCACCTGGAGCAAAGGCAAAGGAAGAACACCAAGGTCACACGACAACTAAGAACCCAAGAGACAGAAAGGGCCACATGAACCAGAGACCTACATTATCCTGAGACCAGAAGAACTAGTTGGTGCCCGGCCACAATCGATGTCTGCCCTGTCAGGGAGCACAACAAACAACTCCTGGGGGAGCAGGAGACCAATGGGATACAGACCCAAATTCTCATAAAAAGACCATACCTAATGGTATGACGGCGACTAGAGGAATCGCAGAGACAATGCTCCCCAGAACTTCTGATGGCACAGGACAGGAACCATCCCCGAAGACAACTCATCAGGCATGAAAAGGACTGGTCAGTGTGTGTGTGTGGGGGGGGGGAGATGCTGATAAAGAGTGAGCTAATTAAATCAGGTGGACACTGGAGAGTGTGTTGGCAACTCTTGACTGGAGGGGGGATGGGAAGATAGAGAGGGAAGATGGCAAAATTGGCACGAAATGAGAGACTGAAAGGGCTGACTCAATAAGGGGGAGAGCAAGTGGGAGAAGGGAGTAAGATGTATGTAAACTTACATGTGACAGACTGATTGGAATGGTAAATGTTCACTTGAAGCTTAATAAAAATTAATTAAAAAAATAAAAATAAAAAGGAAAATTCAGAACAGAATTTCAAATTCTCATGGCCTTCAGACTTTCTGGAGCCATGGAGGGTGGATGAAACCCTGAGATAATGTTTAGACCTTAAACCAAAAAATATTCCCTGAAGTCTTCTTAAAATCAAACAATAGTTTAGCTTAACCAGTAAAAAAGGTCTGCCTTGAGCGGTATGCTCTTTTAAGAATGATATATATGGGATCCAGTTGACAACAGCAACTTGAAAGATTAGATAGCAATGTCAGGGCAGTGAATTTATGTTAGTGGGGGAAGAACAACTCAGAAAAGAAGGGTGAGAATGCTTGCACAACTCAAAGAATGTAATCAGTGTCACTGAACTGTACATGTAGAAATGCTTGAATTGGTATGTTTTGCTGTGTATATTCTCAAAAACAAAATAAATTTTAAAAAAGGGAGGAGAGGGAATGAAACACAAGCAGGACTGAAGGGGGACAGTGATCATGTCGGTTCAGGCTGTATCTCTGTTGATCAGGTGGAAGGCTTTGGGGAGTGAGGGAGTTGTGCATACGGGGAGCCCCGACTCCCCTCAGACAGCGCTTAGGAAGGTGTGACTTCTTCTCAGAGCTGTTGTTGAGGCTGCAGGTTTGAGTGACTGAGAGCGGAGGAATCTACTTCAAAGGGCCTCAGCGCTCAGCCTCGCAGATGAGCTACAGTTCGTTGTCCTTCCTGCCTGGCCCCTGGGAGCAGTGGCTGCTCTCTCCTGAGGGAACGTCTGATGAAACTTGTAGCAAATAGACACCGTGGCAGGAGGAGTCTGTTTACATTTTCTAGAGATTAGACAGCAAGACCCAAGGTGGGGCCCAGTGGGGCCCAGCAAGGCAGAGGTTCTGTTGCTCCAGCCCTGCCCTGTTATGTGGGGCGTGTGCTGTGGAGCAAAGGAAGAGCACCTTGGTGCCAGGGTAGCTGGACTGTCTTAGACACAGGTCAGAGGGTGATATGAGCATCTTTGAGTCATTTGTGAGCCTACTGTTCACAGCTAGAGAAGGTGAATTTTCTCTCAGGAAGTTGGAATCACAATGAGGCCATTCTAAACCTCCTGCACGATGTTACTCCTGCAGGCCATGATGGGTCTTTGGGAACAGACTTGGCCTCTTTCCTACTCCTTTTGCTCTGGAAGAAAGCAGTACCTTCTGGCTGAGGCTGGACATCTCAGATGTGGTGGCCACCATTTCTCCCTCTCTCCTTCTCTCTCCCTGCCTGCTGACGTCTCCAGTTTCTTCATGATCACCACGGTCCCTTTGGGGAATGTGCACATAGGGGTTTGTGGAACAGGTTCCCTCTTTCTGTGCCCATGTGGCCATTCTTCAGGCACATTTATGTTCTCTTTTCATGAACAGGAAAGAAATCTGAGTAACTGAAGCCCTGTCTGTGCCTGTGTCCTATAGCGCCAGGCTGGACGGCAGAGAACACCAGCCCAAAGCACTTTTGACCTCTGTCCTAAAGCCTGGAATCCAGGGAGCCCCAGTGATCAGCTCCCTGGAGCTGCTTCACAGCCCTAACTGGTTTACTGTTGGCACTCCAAGACCACAGCCCCCTCCCATTCTGAAGTTACCCAGACCTTAAAAACCAGCCCTGTAGAATCTCTGGAAGGCCATACGAGAGCAAAGGCTCCTTTGTCACTCCAGATTTCTTCAGACAGAAGAGAGACCAGGAGCCCTCAGAAGCCTCTCCTTCTAGTCTTTCGCCACCTCATCAGAAGACCTTACCCCTAGTCCTGTACTTTTTTCCCCTGGGAAGGGATGGGGGCCTGGTGAGCGAGGACAGCTCCCATCCCGATATCTCCAGGGGGGTGTGTGCAGTGCCTCTCTTGTCATTTCTGTGGCTGACCCTTCTGTATGTCTTCAGTGACTCCTGGGCTCCCATCACTGATGACTGGGGGGAGATGGAGAACAAGGACACATTACCTAATTTTCAGGACCTGGTGTAAAATGAAAATGCGGAGCTGCTTGTTTGAAAAGCAGGGAAAAGGTACTATTAAAAGTATTAAAATATACTTGGGTGGGAGTGGGTAGGAGGCTTGCCCCTGCTAAGATACCTGCCAGATACACTGTGATCCTGTCGGCGGTGGGGGCAGCTGCAGATGTGGTGCCTGAGTAGGGTGGGGCAGGTCAGGCAGGTCCTGGGGTGCCAGGGGTGGGGGACCTGGTGGCCCAGAATCCGTCCCAGGAGGAGGGACCATGCATGAGTTTACACTCCAAGCCCCCAGCTCATGCTCCATTGTTCCATTGGACTTCACTCACAAAACACACGTTTAAAGAAAGTTTTATCAAGAATTTCAACACAGAGACTACAGAGCATTAGCCCCCAAGCACTATGCCCTGTGCATGTAGGGTCCTGTACAGTCTTGCAGGTTGCACGCTCATGAAGCCAGCCATCCCTGTGGAGAGCAATCAGGTTGATAAATAACACATGCTTCTTGAACATGTTATGTGTAATTGGCATTGGTGAAGCAGAAATTAAAACAGCATGTCCGCTCCCCACAAGTTTCTCATATTAATCAAGCAGGTGAATGGAAGTCTCTGGGGTCAGCGTTTGAGGCTTCTATGGGTGAAGAGGAAGGGTACTGGGTACTTCACTGATAGAGGAGGGCGGGTATTATCTTGAAGCATAGGCAGGAATTTGGCTTGCATTGATGGCAGGGAGGGGAGCGTTCTAGTTTGGGCTCACTCAGAAGCAGCTCTGAGACAAGGATTGAGCAGTTCTTGTGTTAGATGAAATGAACACTGGTAGGGAGGTGGGGAAGTGAGACGGAGGGCAGGCGCAGTATCCAGCAAGTTACTAGTGTGAGACAGCTAGGAGACAGTGTGGGACATTCGCCTCAGCTCCCCGCCGGAGTGTGGTGGCTGGCTGTCTATGCCAGGGGTCAGCAAGTTCTTTCTGTAAAAGACCAGAGAGTAAATATTTCAGGTCTTGCAGGCTACATACACAAGGAGCTCTGGTAGCAAAGTGGTTAAGTGTGTGGCTGCTAACCGAAAGGTTGGTGGCTTGAGTCCACCAGCAGCTTTGTGGGAGAAAGATGTGATAGTTTGCTTCTGTAAAGATTTACAGCCTTAGAAACCCTGTCGGGTAGTTCTTGATCCTGTAAGGTTGCTCTGAGTCAGAATTGACTCGACAGCAGCAGGTTTGGTTTTTGTTTTTTAAGGCTACGTGCAGTCACTGTTTCATATTTTTTGTTTTTGTTTTCTATAATCCTTAAAATATAAAAAACCATTCTTAGCTTATAGACCGTACAGGAACAGGCCATGGCTGAATTTGGCCCCTGGGCTGTAGTTTGCCAGACCCCTTATCTACACAATAACATCAGCCACTGGTGGAGGGCTGCTTCCAGCCAGCGGGATCCCGAGCATGCATCTGCTTTGCTTAGGCAGAGCAGCCTCTGGGGGCCACAGATCGCTCTCGGGCAAAGAAACGCAAGTATTGGCAGCTGGAAGGTGGGCCAGCGCACTCAGAAAGGAGATTAGAGGGGAAAGTGAGGGGCACCTGCATCCCCAGTTGCAGGAGGGGCTCGGGGAGGCCAGATACGGGAAGCAGGCTGCATAGGCACACCAGCAGAAAACCGTGTGGTATGTGGCTGCGGGAAGGTACCAGTCAGGGAGCCGGCGGCAAGGAGGGCTCTAGTGCAGACGAGCCCTGTAAGCCAGCAGAGGAATTTGGATGACTTCAGTCCCCATACTTGCTGGGGAGATGAGGAAGTGATTTCAGGGGTAGGAGCAGTGAATCCAGCTAGGTTGTGCTGTTCCATGTGAGAGCTGATGTTTTCTTAGTCTAAGTGGAAGCTGGGGAAGTGGTGAGACGGTTGATTCTGGACGTATTTTGAAAGTAGAGCCCTCAGGGTTTCCTGAGGACTAGGTGTCGGGTGTGAAAGAAGAGTCAAGATCAAAGTGTTTGGCCTGAGCAGCTAGATGGGTGGAGCTGAGGCAGGGGAGGTTTTGGAGCCCTAGGCTCATTTCCTCTGCCCCTGTGAGATCAGGGGAAGCCAGATACCATCAGGTCCTAAGAACGAATTTTGCAGAAGCAACGTGGGGGTGGGGGTGGAGGTGGAAGGCCCCAGATAACTTCCTTCTTAAAATGCCCTTAGTCTTTTTTCTTAAAACAGCATTTTTACCTCTGAAAATTGCCTGATACTTTTCCTTCCAAACATTCCTTTTGGTCTGGAATGTCAACCATGGTCAGTGATTATTGCCTTGGATTTTGTAGAACCTTTTTCTTGGCATTTGTCTCCTGCCTATATTTAAAGCGGGAAACCCTGGTGGCGTAGTGGTTAACTGCTATGGCTGCTAACCAAAGGGTCAGCAGTTCGAATCCGCCAGGCGCTCCTTGGAAACTCTATGGGGCAGTTCTATTCTGTCCTATGGGGTCGCTATGAGTTGGAATCGACTCAGCGGCACTGGGTTTGGTTTTTGGTTTTATATTTAGAGTAATATATAGGCTTTCAAATTTTCAGACAGAACGGAAATGTAGTATGAAGCACTATAATGTGACGTTAAGGACACAGACTCTGGCGTCCCGCTGCCTGTTTTTCCTTCACTTTTTACTGAGATTGTAACTCTTGCATACTTCGTTGGGTTGTGGTGAGGCTGAAATGAGTCGGTGGACAGAAGGCACTTGGATAGGTAGCTGGCACATACTAGGTGCTCAGTGAGAGACCATCATCATTGGTACAGAGACTGGAACAGGCAGGTCCACTGTCAGTGCTAAGAGCCACGCTGGGTGCTAGGTGCTTTGGCAGTTTGGAGGAGGAGGGGACTCAACTGAGATCTTGAGGAGGGGAAAGAGGGGAAAGACTTCCTGGGCAAGTGATAACTGCAGCTGAGGCCTCGAAGATGAGGCAAGTGATAACTGCAGCAGAGCTTTAGAAGGGGACAGACCCAGAGGAGTCGCGTGTGGCTCCAGGTAGTGTTGGAGAGAGAAGGCTGGAGAAGAACAGTGAGCCACTGTAAGCATTTCAAGACCTTTGGACTTTATCCTAAGGAGGTGGATGCTTTGGAGTATGTGCCCTCAGTCTCTGTTGGAATGTTCAGACTCCTGGAATTAAAAAAAAATTTTTTTTGACAGTGTTTTTTATAGCGCCTTAGCTTTTCTTTATTGTGAGATATATATATATATATATATATATATAACAAAACATTTGGCATTTCAACATTTTTTACATGTACAATTCAGTGACACCAATTACATTTATCATGTTGTACAACCATCACCAGTGTTTGCAAAATTTTTCATCACCTTTAACAGGAGCTCAGTGACTCCTAAGCAATGAGTCCACCACTCCCCCTCTTTCCTGCCCGTGGTAACCACTAATAAACTTTGGTCTCTAGATACTTGCCTTTTCTAGATATTTCATATAAGCTGGATCATATATGTCCTTTTGTGACTGACTTATTTCACTCAGCATATTTTCAGATTTCATCCATGTTGTAGCATGTAGGAGGACTTCATTCTTTTTTATGACTGAGTAATAGTCCGTTGTATTCCACATTTTTATCCATTCATCTGTCGATGGACACTTGGGCTGTTTCTGCCTTTCGACTATTATGAATAGTTCTGCAACGAACATTAGTTTACAAGTATCTGTTTGCGTTCCTGCTTTCAGTTCTATTGAATGTATACCTAGGAGTAGAATTGCTGGACCATACGGTAATCCTATGTCTAACTTTTTGGGGAACCACCAAACCATCTTCCACAGCGACTACAATTTTGCAATCTCACCAACAATGGATGAGGGTTCCAGTTTATCCACTGCTTCACCAACGCCTGTTGTTTTCTTTTTTGTTTGTTTCTTTTTTATAACAGTCATCTTGGTGGGAGTGAAATGGTAACTCATTGTGGTTTTGATTTACATCTCCCTAGTGACTAATGAACCCTATGAGGCAGTTCTACTCCATCCTGTAGGGGTGCTAAGAGTCGGAACCGACTTGATGGCAGTGGGTTTGGTTTTTGGGTTTAATGACTAATGAGGAGTCTGTGGATGTTGCAAATGCTTAATGCACTCATGCCGAAAACTGAAAGGTTGGTAGTTTGAGTCCACCCATAGGTGTCTTGAAAGAAAAGCCTGACAATCTGCTTCTAAAAAATCAACCATTGAAAACCCTCTGTAGTGCAGTTCTGCTCTAACGCACATGGCGTTGTCATGAGTCAGGATCAACCCAGTGGCAACTGGTTTGGTTTTGTTTAATGACTAATGATGTTGAATGTCTTTTCATATGTTTGTTGACCATTTATGTATTCTCTTTGGTGAAATGTCTGTTTAAGTCCTTTATTCATTTTTTGATTGGGTTGTTTGTCTTTTTGTTAAATTGTAGAGTTCTTTGCATACTCTGGGTATTAAACCCTTATATATGGTGCATAAAATTTTTCTCCCAGTCGGTAGGTTGTCTCTTCACTTCACTGATAAAGTCCTTTGATGAACAAAAGTTTTTAATTTTTGTTAGGTCTCATTTATCTATTTTTTCTTTTGCTGCTTATGCTTTGGTGTCATACCTAAGAATCAATTGTTAAAAACCAGGTCCTAAAGCAATACCGCTGTGTTGTTTTCTAAAAGTATTAAATGGTTTTGGTTTTCACAATTAGGTCCTTAGCCCATTTTCAGTTATTTTTTGTTTAAGGTTCTTTCTTTTGCTTGTGGAAATCCAGTTTTCCTAGTACCATTTATTAGACTCTTCTTTCACCCATTGAATGGACTTAGCACACTTGTCAAAATTGAATTGACCATATATGTTGGGATTTACTTCTAGACTCTAAATTCTGTTGTATTGGTCTGTGTCTGTCATGATACCAGTACCAAGCTATATTAATTACTGTAGCTTCATAGTATGTTTTGAACTCTAGAAGTAAGTCCTCTTACTTTATTCTTCTTCAAGATTGCTTTGGCTGTTTGGGGCCCCTTGCAGTTCCATATATATTTGAGAATTGGTTTTTCCATTTCTGCAAAGAAGGCTGTTGGAATTTTGATGGGGATTGAGTTGAATCTGTAGATTGCTTGGGGTCATACTGACATCTTAACAATATTAAGCCTTCCAATCCGTGAACACACAATGGTCTTTCCATTTATTTAGGTTTTTACTTTCTTTCAGTAATGTTTTTGTAGCTATCAGTGTACAAGTCTTTCGCTTCTTTTGTTAAATCTTTTAGATGCAATTGTAAATGGAATTGTTTCCTTAATTTTCTTTTCAGAATGCTTATTGCTGATAAATATAAATTTGACTGATTTTTGTATGCTGACCCTGTATCCTGCCACTTTGCTGAATTCATTTATTAGCTCCGGTAGCTCTCATGTGAATTCTTTGGGGTTTTCTATATATAGGATCCTGTCATCTGTGAAAAAAGATAGTTCTACTTCTTCTTTCTTGCCTAATCGCTCTGGCTAAAACTTACAGTACAATATTGAATAGTAGTGGTAAGAGTGGGCATCCTCGTCTTATTCCTGATATTGAGGGGAAAGCTCTCACTTTTTATTAAATATGCTGTTAGCTGGGTGTTTTTCATAAATGCTCTTTATAAGAGTGAGGCATTTTCATTCTATTCCTAGCTTGTTGAGTGTTTTTTTTCTAACTTATTTTATTTTGTTTTTGTTGAGAATATATACAGCAGAACATATACCAATTCGACAGTTTGTGCATGTACAATTCAGTGACATTGATTACATTCTCAGGTTGTGCAGTGATTCTCACCCTCCTTTTCTCAATTGTTCCCTTGTCTTAGGCTGGTTTCTCTAGAGAAACAAAACCAGTAAAGCGTGTATGTACATATACACATAGAGACAGAGATTTATATCAAGGAAATGGCTCATGTTTTTAAAGGCTGTAACATCCCAAGTCTTTAGGGCAGGGAACAGGATTCTCCTGATTCATGTACCCTCAGGGGCTGGTGAACCCAAGATCAGCAGGCTGGAAAGTAGGGCTGTAGCAGGCTGTGGAGATCGATGAATCTCAAGATTGGCAAGCAGTGTGCTAGCTCAAGTCCCAGTAATCGGAGGTCAGACGAATGGGAACCAGCTGCAGAATCTAGAACAAGCAGAAGCCCTGGCACGGCAAGCAGAGAGAGCCAGGCAGCGGAGGGCAGGGAAATGAAGGCTGAGGGGGCAGTGAGCCACCATAGGCCCTGCCCCTCCTGGTACCACTCATCAGATCCCATCATCAGGGTGCTCATGTATCGAATTTCAACAGAGAAGTGATCACAACATTATAGGACTGCCAAAACACTGAGAATCATGGCCTATCCAAGTTGACACACAATCTTAACCATTATAGCCCACCCCTTGTTAACTTGGCACCTTACACATCTCCCCAAACCATACACAATCTCTGAATAAAGACAGTTACAAAATCATACTTGGGCCCAGCATAATGCGACAAACACACATACAACTGAAAATGCAGTAGCCCTGTTTACATCTTATATTTCATAACTGAAGAAAACAAAAAAGTTTGATGCTCACATACAAAGCAGAAATACTCATAACAATTACAGTCCTTATTTCTGCAACTGGTCACGTGGCCGTCACTGGTATTTAGAACTACCTTCTTCTACCACCTGTTTCGTATTCCATTTGCCCTCAGCACGCACCCTAGCTGGTCGTGGTTCTTTGCCTGGTGGGGTGACCCAAACCTTCATTCCTGGTGGGGTAGTCATGTCAGAATTAGGTTGCCGTAGTTTTCCTTTGACTTTAATTACAGGGCATGGTAGTACTAAGAGACGGCCTAAGGGATCTCCTGCGTTCCAGACACACTTTTCTTTACCTCCATTATATAATATCAATCCGATTTCCTCTTGGTAATCAGAATCAGTCACATCAGCGAGTATGGTAACTACCTTCTGTGCCTGTTGATCCAGAGGCATAAGGAGACCAAAGTGGCCAGGTGGCATTCTTAGCTTCTAGTTCAGTGGAATCAGGGATGTGTCTCCAGGTGGGAACATTGCTCCCTTTGGAACTAAGACTTCTTGACCTGCAGAGCATAAGGTCATGGGGACAGGAAGCAAAAATCTTGTGAGTGGGTCACTAGGGGTAATAGTGAGTGGTGCTACTCCCGTTTCCACCCCTTCATTCCTGGACTCATGAATCCTGGCTGTGGGAGCTATAGCACTGTCTTGGACACTGGTTTAGAGCACATATGGCCTCCTAGAGAACATTGCCCCAACCCTGCAAGGTATTGCTACTTAGCTGGTGCTGTAATTGTGTCTTTAAGAGGCTGTTCTTTCAAGCCACCGGCTTCAGGATGATGGGGAGCATGGTAAGACCAGTGAATTCCATGAGCGTGGGCCCACTGCCACACTTCATTTGCTGTGAAATAAGTCCCTCGATCCAAGGCAATGTTGTGTGGAATACCATGATGGTAGATAAGACATTCTGTAAGTCCACGGATGGTAGTTTTGGCAGAAGTGTTGTGTGTAGGGAAGGCAAATCGATATCCAGAGTAAGTGTCTGTTCCAGTAAGAACAAAACGCTGCCCTTTCCATGCTGGAAGTGGTCCAGTGTCATCAACTTGCCACCAAATTGCTGGCTGATCACCTTCAGTTATGGTGCATTGTCGAGGACTTAGTGTTGGTCTCTGCTGCTGACAGATTGGGCACTCAGCAATGGCTGTACCCAAATTGGCCTTGGTGAGTGGAAGTCCATGTTGCTGGGCCCATGCATAACCTTCATCCCTGCCATTGTGGCCACTTTGTTCATGAGCCCATTGAGCCATGATGGGAGTAGCTGGGGAAAGAGGATGAGTGGTTTCCACAGAACACATCATCCTATCTACCTGATTGTTAAAATCCTCCTCTGCTGAGGTCACCCTTTGGTGAGCATTCATGAGATGCAAATATCTTTACTTCTTTGGCCCATTCACAGAGGTCTGTCCACATTACTCTTCCCCATAAATCCTTGTCTCCAATTTCCTAATCATGTTCCTTCCAGGTTCTTGACTTTTCAGCTAAACTGTTGGCTGTAGCCCATGAATCAGTATACAGTCACACATCTGGTCATTTCTCCTTCCAAGCAAAGTGAACAACCAGATGTGCTGCTCGAAGTTCTGCCCATTGGGAAGATTTCCCTTCACCTCTGTCCTTCAGGGAGGTCCCAGAAAGGGGCTGTAGTGCTGCTGCTGTCCACTTTCAAGTGGTGCCTGTATATTGCACAGAACCATCTGTAAACCAGACAAACGTTTTCTCTTCTTCAGTCAATTGATCGTAAGGGGCTCCCCATGAGACCATAGGTGCTGACAGGGAGATGGAAGGTAATGTGACAGGAGTGGAGACCATGGGCATTTGGGCTACTTCCTCATGCAACTTGCTTGTGCCTTCAGGTCCTGCTTGGGCCTGATCTCTTATATACCACTTCCATTTAATGACAGAGTGCCGCTGTGCACGTCCAACTTCATGACTCTGTGGGTCAGACAACACAGTTCATGATGGGCAGCTCAGGCCACACGGTGACTTGGAGTCCCGTGGTTAAGAATTCAGTCCCTGCTAAGGCCCAGTAACAAGCCAAACCCTGTTTCTCAAAAGGAGAGTAGTTACCTACAGAAGATGGCAGAGCTTTGCTCCAAAATCCTGAGGGTTTGCGCTGTCATTGACCAATAGGAGCCTGCCAAAGACTCCAAACAGCATCTCTACCTGCCATGGACACTTCAGGCGCCATTGGATCAGCCGGGTCATGTGGCCGACGTGGCAGATCTGCCTGCACAGCAGCCTGAACCTATTGCAGAGCCTTCTCTTGTTCTGGGCCCCACTCAAAACTAGCAGTTTTTCGAGCCACTTGATAAATAGGCAGGGGTAGCACACCCAGTTGAGAAATACGCTGCCTCCAAAATCTAAAGAGGCCCGCTAGATGTTGTGCCTAGTTTTTAGTTGTAGGAGGAGCCAGATGTGATGACTTTTCCTTCACTTTAGAAAGAATATCTCGACATGCCACACACCACTGGACCCCTAGAAATTTCACTAGGTAGAAGGAGCCTGAATTTTTGTGGCATTAATTTTCCACCCTCTAGCATGCAAATTTTTTGCCAATAAGCCTGGCCATTCTTCCTTACTAGGTCCAGTCAGCGTAATGTCATCAACGTAATGGACCAGTGTGATGTCTTGTGGAAGGAAAAGGCAACCAAGGTCTCCGTAAACTAAATTATAACCTAGGGCTGGAGAGTCGTTCTAGCCCTGAGGTAGGCAACTGAGGGTGTGTTGCTTGCCTTGCCAGCCGAAGGCAAACTGCTTCTGATGATCCTTCAAAACAGGTATGGAGAAAAAGGCATTAGCCAGATCAATAGCTGCATACCAGGTACCAGGAGGTGTATTAATTGGCTCAAACAATGAGACTACATCTGGAACAGCAGTTGCAATTGGAGTTACCACCTGATTAAGTTTTCGATAGTCCACTGTCATTCTCCAAGATCCCATCTGTTTTTTGCACAGGCCAAATAGGCGAGTTGAATGGGGATGTGGTCAGAATCACTACTCCTGCATTCTTCAAGACCTTGATAGTGGCAGTAATCTCCGCAATCCCTCCAGGCATGCTGTATTGCTTTTGGTTTACCATTTTCCTAGGTAAGGGCAGTTCTGTTGGCTTCCACTTGGCTTTTCCTACCATAATAGCCCTTACTCCGTTTGTCAGGGATCCAGTGTGGGGGCTCTGCCAGTTATCTGAGTGTATCTATTCCAATTATGCATCCTGAAACTGGGAAAGTCACTACAGGATGGGTTCAGGGACCCACTGGACCTACTGTGAGACTGACAAGAGCTAAGACTCCATTAATAACCTGACCTCCATATGCCCCCATTCTAACTGGTGGGCCACAGTGACATTTTGGGTCTCCTGGAATTAGTGTCAGTTCAGAGTCAGCATCCAGTAATCTCTGAGAAGTCTGATTATTTCCCTTTCCCCAGTGAACAGTCACTCTCGTAAAAGGCTGTAGATCCCTTTGGGAAAGGCTGGGAGAGAGATTAACACTTAAGTTATTGGAGTTATTGCAGTGTATTGGAGTCCTTTCTCAAGGGGACCCGGCCTCCCCTTCAGTCAAGGCGTTGTAGATCTGTAAACTCCATCAAGTCTGGAAATTGATCGAGGGGCCGTGGCTCTGTTCTGGTGATTGGAGTTAGACTGCTGTTCACTTGGCGTAGAAGTCATCTGTTTGTATAGATCAAATATTTAGTACATTTCCTGCCTCTTTCACTCGTAGGGACACCGTGAGTCCATGTGAGTCAGGCTATTCTGATTACTGTTTTGACTCTGCTGTCCATTATGGTAACCATGCCCACCCTGTCTTTGTTGATTGAGTGCTGCCACTTGGGCCCTGCCACCATGAGCTCCAATCAGCCCCATTGCAGTTAGGTGTCTTAATTCAGTGGACAGTTCCCACTGTCAAATCTGACTTACATAAATTAGCAATCACAGCAGTCTTCAAGGATCCTGGGGCTCCCTTCACAAATTTGTTCCTCACCGTTGTGGTACAGGTGTGTCCTCTGGGCACTCAGCGTATGGGTCTGTGGGTCTAACCTGATACATCCACTCTAACATGCCAGTTTCCCTAAGCCTTTGGATACCTTCTTCTACAGTATACCAAGGCAGCTTGATTTAGTGTAGGCCACGGCGTAATCCATGCTTCAGCAACCCAACCAAATAAAATATTACATCCTTTCCTAACTTCTCGAGCTAAAACATTCAGTGGAGGATCTGTGCTTAGTGAGCCCATATCGATAAACTCAGACTGATGCATCTGTATGTTCTTTGCACTATTATCCCATACTCTTAATAGCCATTTCCACACATATTCCCCAGATTTCTGTTTGTACATATTAGACAAGTCAAGCAGTTCTTTTGGAGTGTAGCATACCTCCTCCTGTGTTACACTTTGTACTTCACCTTTCGGGGCTAGCTGGGACTTAAGTTTAGGTGTGGGCCTAGAAGCCAAAATCAGTGGGGAATTGTCTTGAGAAAATTCAGCATTGTCTTGTAAAGCATCTGCCTCAGGTGATGTCCCAGATAATGACTCAGACAAAGGTGCTTTAGAGGCAGCTGGGTTAATCTCATTAGATGGGAGTGGAGGGGCTAATGATTCTGTTGGGAGCAGTGACTCAGTGGAATTTAGGGATTCAGTGTCTCCAGCTTCCTGATTATCTGCCCATATGTCCCCATCCCAGGTTTCAGGGTCCCAATTCTTCCCAATCAGTACCCTCAGTTTAACTTCAGACACCTCTCCAGATTGGCAGTTGTGTTGTCATTGTAATTCAGCCAGTCTTACAGTAAGACCCTGGGTTTGGTTTAGGCAATATCAGCTCTGTTAACTTCAAGAAATAAGACTTTCTTGAAAGGCACAATTGGAAACTTTGAGGTCATTTATGCAGCGCTTGAGCTTTGACTCTAAAGTCCTGAATTCATCTCTTTGACAAGTTTGTCTAGCGAAAGTAGGACCAACCAACCAGCTTCCTTATAGTTCTCATTATGACAAAATTGTAGAAAGGTATCCTCCATGCAGTCACCCAAACCCTTGTCTTTCACCAGTACCTGATCTGTTGGTGGTGATATTTTGCGTATTTGATTTACCACTTCGTGCCAGGGATTAGCAGTGCCCTCTTTACCACTGGAAGCAGAGTCATCACCATCTTTAAGACTAACCAGACCTGAGAACCAATTTAGAGAATTCATCCTTACAATTTTGTTCCTCTAGGACCTCTCTCCCCTATGCATCTGTCAGTTTTTCATACCGTGGGGGCTTGTGTGTTGCTGTGATGCTGGAAGCTATGCTACCAGTATTCACATACCAGCAGGGTCACCCAGGGCAGACAGGTTTCAACTGAGCTTCCAGACTAAGACAGACTAGGAAGAAGGACCTAGCAGTCTACTTCTGAAAAGAATTAGCCAGTGAAAACCTTATGAATAGCAGTGGAATGTTGTCTGATGCAGTGCTGAAAGATGAGCCCCCGCAGGTTAGAAGGCACTCAAAAGACAACTGGGAAAGAGTAGAGTAGAGTCGACCTTAATGACGTGGATGGAGTCAAGCTTTCGGGACCTTCATTTGCTGATATGGCACCACTCAAAATGAGAAGAAACAGCTGCAAACATCCATTAATAATCAGAACCTGGAACATACAAAGTAGGAATCTCATAAAATTGAAAACCATAAATGAAATGGAACGCATAAAGATCGATATCCTAGGCATTAGTGAGCTGAAATGGACCAGTGTTGGTCATCTTGAATTGGACAGTCATATGGTCTACTATGCCGGGAATGACAACTTGAAGAGGAATGGCGTTGCAACATTTCAAGATCTATCCTGAAGTACAGTGCTGTCAGTGATAGGATAATAGCCATACGCCTACAAGGAGGACCAGATAATACGGTTATTCAGATTTACACACCAACTACTAAGGTCAAAGATGAAGAAATTAAAGATTTTTACCAACTTCTGCAGTCTGAAATTGATTGAAAATGCAATCAGGATGCACTGATAATTACTGGTGATTGAAATGTGAAAGTTGGAAACAAAGAAGGATCAGTAGTTGGAAAATATGACCTTGGTGATAGAAATGATGCCGGAGATCTCATGATAGAATTTTGCAGGACCAATAATTTCTTTGTTGCAAGTGCCTTTTTTCACCAACATAAATGGTGACTAAACACATGGATCTTGCCAGATGGGATGCACAGGAATCAAATCAACTACGTCTGTGGAAAGAGACGATGGAAAAGCTCAGTATCATGAGTCAGAACAAGGCTAGGGGCCAACTGTGGATCAGACCATCAGTTACTCACATGCAAATTCAAGTTGAAATTGAAGAAAATTAGAACAAGTCCACGAGAGCCAAAGTACGACCTTGAGTATAACCCACCAGAATTTAGAGACCATCTCAAGAACAGATTTGACGTGTTGAACACTAATGATCGAAGATCAGACGAGTTGTGGAATGACGTCAAGAATATCATATATGAAGAAAACAAGAGATCATTAAAAAGACCAGGAGAGAAAGGCCTAAATAGATGTCAGAAGAGACTCTGAAACTTGCTCTTGAACATCAAGTAGCTAAAGCAAAAGGAAAAAATGATGAAGTAAAAAAGCTGAACAGAAGATTTCAGAGGGCAGCTTGAGAAGACAGAGTAGTATTATGATGACATGCGCAAAGAGCTGGAGATAGAAAACCAAAAGGAAAGAACACGCTCAGCGTTTCTCAAGCTGAAAGAGCTGAAGAAAAAATTCAAGCCTCGAGTTGCAATGCTGAAGGGTTCTACATGGAAAACATTAAACGACACAGGAACCATCACAAGAAAATGGAAGGAATACACAGAGTCATTCTACCAAAAACAATTGGTTGACAATTAACCATTTCAGGAGGTAACATGTTCAGGAACCGATGGTACTGAAGGAAGAAGTCCAAACTGCACTGAAGGCATTGGTGAAAAACAAGGCTCTGAGAATTGATTGAATACCAATTGAGATGCTTCAACAAGCAGATGCTGCTCTGGAAGTGCTCACTTGTCTATGCCAAGAAATTTGAAAGACAGCTACCTGGTCAACCAACTGGAAGAGATCCATATTTATGCTTATTCCCAAGAAGGGTGATCCAACTGAATGTGGAAATTATTGAACAATGTAATATCACATGCAAGTAAAATTTTGCTAAAGATCATTCAGAAGTGGCTGCAGCAGTATATCAACAGGGAACTGCCAGAAATTCAAGCCCGAGTTAGAATAGGATGTGGAACTAGGGATATCATTGCTGATATCAGATGGATCCTGGCTGAAAGCAAAGAATACCAGAAAGGTGTTTACCTGTGTTTTATTGACTATCGTAGGCATTCGACTGTGTGGATCATAATAAATTATAGATAACGTTGAAGAGATTGGGAGTTTTGGTACACTTAATTGTGCTCATGAGGAATCTGTACATGGGTCAAGAGACAGTTGTTTGAACAGAAGGGGCTACTGAGTGGTTTAAAGTCAGGAAAGCTGTGCGTCAGGGTTGTATCCTTTCACCATACCTATTCAATCTGTATGCTGTTCAGATTATCCAAAAAGCTGGATTATGTGAAGAAGAATGGGGCATCAGGATTGGAGGAAGACTCATTAACAGCCTACGTTATCCAGATGACACACCCTTGCTTGCTGAAAGTGAAGAGGACTTGAAGCACATACTGATGTGAAGGTCAAAGACCACAGCCTTCAATATGGATTACACCTCAACATAAGGAAAACAAAAATCCTCACAACTGGACCAGTGAGCAATGTCATGATAAAGGGTGAAAAGATTGAAGTTGTCAAGGGTTTCATTTTTACGTGGATCCACAGTCGACATCCATGGAAGCGGCAGTCAAGAAACCAAAAAGTGTATTGCATTGGGCAAATCGGCTGCAAAAGACCCCTTTAAAGTGTTGGAAAGCAAAAATGTCACCTTGAGGACTAAGGTGCGCCTGACCCAAGCCATAGTGTTCTCAGTCACCTCATATGCATGCAAAAGCTGAACAGTTAATATAGAAGACCGAAGAAGATTAGACACCTTTGAATTGTGGTGTTGGCAGAGAATACTGAATATACCATGGATTGCCAAAAGAATGAACAAATCTCTCTTGGAAGAAGTACAACCAGAATGCCCCTTAGAAGAAAAGGATAGTGAGACTATGTTGGACATGTTATCAGGAGGGATCAGTCTCTGGAGAAAGACATCATGCTTGGTAAAGTAGAGTGTCAGCAAAAAAGAGGAAGACCCTCAACAAGATGGATTGACACAGTGGCTGCAACAATGGGCTCAAGCACATCAACAATTTTGGGATGGCGCAGGACTGGGCAGTGTTTCCTTCTGTCATGTGTAGGGTCATCATGAGTCAGAACTGACTTGATGGCGCCTAACAGCACCAACAACAGAACCACTCTCAGTACCAAATGTCTTTGGCAGGGTTCTCTGGAGAAGCAAAACCAGTAAAGCTTATATAGAGATAGAAAGATTTATATCAAGGAAATGGCTCACAGGGGTTTTAGAGGCTGTAATGTCCCAAGTCTGTGGGGCAGAAAAGCGGATTCTCCCGATTTATGTAGCTGCAGGGGCTGGGGAACCCAAGATTGGGAGGCCAGAGAGCAGGGCTGTAGCAGGCTGTGAAGATCAACGAATCTCAAGATTAGCAGGCAAGCTGCTGACTCAAGTCCCAAGAACTGGAGATCAGACGAACAGGAGCCAGCTGCAGGATCTAGAACAGGTAAAAGCCCTGGCAAGGTGAGCAGGAAAAGCCAGGTGGCAGAGCCCAGAGAGATGAAGACTGAAGGGACAGTGAGCCACTACAGGCCCTACCTCTGCTGGTACCACTCAGCAGATCACATCATGGGGGTGATCACATATCAGATTTTAACAGGGAAATGATCACATTATATGACTGCCAAAACACTGAGAATCATGGCCCTGCCAAGTTGACACACAGTCTTAACTGTCACACCCTCCATTAACATAAACTCACTGCCCCCTATGTTTCCTACCTAATCTTTCTTGTTGCTGTTGTCGATTTGATCCCATATAGATCTTAAAAGAGCACAATGCTCAAGGCGGACATCCTTTACTTGTTAAGCTAAAATATTGTTTTGCTTGTAAGAAGACTTCAGGGAATATTTTTCCTTTCAGGTTTAATGTTTAAGGATCATCTCAGGGTAATAGTTTTGGTCGTTCATCTAGCTCCAGGGTTCCAGAAAGTCTAGAGTCCATGAGAATTGGATATTCCGTTCTACATTTTCCCCCTTTTGATCAGGATTCTGCTCTAGACTGTTTGATCAGAACATTCAGTAGTGGTAGCCAGGCACCATCCAGCTCTTCTGGTCTCATGGCAAAGGAGGAAATTAGCCACACATTCCATTTCTTCCTCCTGTTCCTGACTCTCCTTCTCTCCCTGCTCTTCAGGCGATTAGAAACTCATTGTCCTCTTGCAAGTTTCTAAGACCCAAGACACTACACAACAAACTAGGAGATAGAATTGTTGAGTGTTTTTTTCATGCAAGGGTATTGGATTTCATCAAATGGCTTCTCAGTTTCAGTTAAGATGATTATGTCGTTCACAGATGTTTATAATATTTAAAATCTTGAGAAACAGGCTGCCTTTAATTTAGTCAGTGTATTTTGAGCAGCTACGGTGTGGAAGGTAAATGCAGACAAATAAAATGTACTTCCGCCTTCATCTTGTAGTGGAGCTAAAGCTGCAGTGGTTTTGGCTGTAGGCCCCATACTGCTCTCTGCACACCAAGACTGGGAGGCAGGCCTGTGCCTTGTCGGGAGCTTTCCCCAGCAGGGCCTTAACTAAGCCCAGACACACCCCTTGACACCGACCTCCAAACACCTGAACCTTGGCTGTGTCTGTCAGTGGCATTTTAAAAAGCAGTATGCTGAGAAAAAGATGGGAAGTGAAGTTAGCATATGAGAAGACAATGCCTTGAGTATATAGGTGTCCTCCATTCTTTTTTAACCCTGGTTTAACTTCTTTTTCTTTGGTGAACTATTGTCTATTCATGTAGAAATTCCCTGGGCTCACCTCACCCTAACCGACTGCAGTGTACAACTGCAGGAACTCAGGATGGAGAACAAAACAAGCACATTGAAGTTCAGGCTTTCTGGAGGCCCTAGTGTGGTACCCTCCTGTCCTTTTCTTGATCAGAGATCATTTTTTTAAAGATAGGCATTTTTTCAGTACTTTCTCTTTGTCTTGTCTCCAATACCTGCATTGGTTCCACTGTGTACTTTGTATTTGCATGCAGAGCTTTTTAATTGTTTGCATGCTACTTGCTGCTGGGTACTAAGCAAGTGTGAACTGAATAAAATTTTTTAAATGCGTAAATCTGTTGGGTGAGTATTAGGCTATCCCTTAAATGTTAGCCAACTTTCCAGGAAGCCTTTTGAGTAGTAAATCTTCAGCCTGTCAATAACCTGGTGTGGAGATAATTACTATTTTATTACTTCTATAGAGTTGTTCATGTGGCCTCAATCTGTTTTTTGGTAAAAAGAGCAGCTTTCTGGGTTTCATAATAGGAAGTTGATTTAGGATAGGAGGAATGACCATAAATAAATGTTTTAGGTTTTCCTTAGATGAAACAGTGAAAGTTGACCGTGAAAAAGAGTTTCCTTTAGTCTGATCACCAGATGCATTTCTGGACTGAAGAATGTCCACTTTGGGTCTGTGTCAGTCCATGCTCAGCCTCATTCATGCCATTTCGTGGATGTCCCACAAGGTGGAACACTAAAGGAGATATGTTTGTAGAGCAGCCTTTCTTAGTAATAATTCATTGATCTGTTGAAAGAGAAATAGAATTATAACTGCATCAGGATAACTGATGTTTGTCTCAGTTTTCACTAAAGAGCCAGCTCTGATTTTGGACAAGTCACATATCTTCTCTGGACTTTGTTTTTTCACCTCGGCTTGGTGATTTGTCTTCCCTTCCATCACTCCCTCTATTGTGCATCCTTTGGAAACCACAAGTACACAATCTATTCACCTTTCTCGGTGTGTAAAGGCCAGGACTACTAAGTAGATGCTGTTGTACCTTTGTTTAAGAAAAATGCAATTCAAAACCATGAAGTAATAAATTAGTAAATTAGAGAATACGAAGTTGCTTTGCTAAAGAGTTTGCTACATGCCTCCCAGCACCTTTCATTTCTATTTAAACTATAAAAACTTAGGTGAAAATTGAGCATAAGATGGTAGATTCAATTTTAGTGTACAGTAATTTAAAATATATCCATGATTGCTTTAAATATAGATGGAATAAATACTTAGGTTAAAAGAAGATTGTCTGAATTAATTTTAAAAAAGACTATATGCTGTTTATAAAAGATAGATCTAAATATAAGGAAACAGAAAGATTGAAAAGAAGATGGATTAATACAGCTATATTATACAGATACTAACCAGAGAAAGCTGTTTAGCTCCATTAATGTCATGAAAAAAGACCGTAAAGCAAAAAAAAAAAAAATTAGAGATAAGAGGGTCACTTTATAACAATATACAGTTTAATTGACCATGTAGCTATAGTAATTCTAAATATGTTTGCATTTAATAACAGGGCCTCAAAATATATAAAGCAAAAGCTGACAAAAGGAAAGGTAATATTTTTACATTCCTCTCTAATTGATAGAATAAGGAGCTTGAACTTGCATATGAGCAATTAATGTATTTCAAATGTTTGAAAATTAAACTAGCTTTATAACTCAGTATATGATCAATTTTTAAATGTTCTATGGTACTTGAAAAGAAGGTATATTTTGCATTCTTGGGGTAGAATGTTCTAGATATGTCCATTAGATCAAATCTTTTTTTTCTTTAATAATTTTTATTGTGCTTTAAGTGAAAGTTTACAAATCAAGTCAGTCTCTCACACAAAAACTTATATACACCTTGCTACATACTCCCAATTACTCTGCCCCTAATGAGACAGCCTGCTCCCTTCTTCCACTCTATCTTTTCATGTCCATTTCGCCAGCTTCTAACTCCCTCTATCCTCTCATCTCCCTGACAGACAGGGGATGCCAACATAGTCTCAAGTGTCTACCTGATCCAAGAAGCTCACTCCTCACCAGTGTCCCTCTCCAACCCATTGTCCAGTCCAATCCCTGTCTGAAGAGTTGGCTTCGGGAATGGTTCCTGTCCTGGGGCAACAAAAGGTCTGGGGGCCATGACCACCGGAGTCCTTCCAATCTCAGTCAGACCATTAAGCCTGGTCTTTTTATGAGAATTTGGGGTCTGCATTCCACATCTTTTTTCTTTTTCAAATCTTCTGTATTCTTATAGATTATTTTCTGCTTATTCTATCAATTACTTAGAGAGGGATATTAAAATACTGTCTTTTTGTCAGCTTTACCACGTCCCTTCTGTATCCAGCTTAAGTTTCTGACAGTTCCCTGTCCATATTTACTGCCGCAGCCACTTTTTGAATGATCTTCAGCAAAATTTTACTTGCATATGATATTAATGATATTGTTCGATAATTTCCGCATTCGGTTGGCTCACTTTTCTTGGGAATAGGCATAAGCATGGATCTCTTCCAGTCGGTTGGCCAGGTAGCTGTCTTCCACATTTCTTGGCATAGAGGAGTGAGCACTTCCAGTGCTGCTTTAACAGAGGAGTTCCGCTTATCCAGCTTGGTCTTGAGGAAGTTGGTTGTTTAATGAAAAAAGTTAAAGGAATCATAGAAATTGAATCAGAGGACTCCAGTTCTAACCCTATTGGGGTAGTGTGTATTAGATTAAACCCTTTGCCAGAAAGAACAAAAACAAAGCCAACTAAAAATAGATTAAAAAAAAAATAAGTGAAAGAATAAGATTAACTAATATAGGCAGGACTTGAGGGGCTTTAATTCTTAAGAGAAGCACACATGGTGAGCTCTGCAGGAGCCATAGCCTTTTCCCTGAGGACATTTGCAGATCATGGTGAAAGGAAGAAAGTCCTGATGGTTTGAGTAGACAGAAGTCAGAGTTTGGGGTTGTCAGAATAGCTGAGAACTGGGGACTAAATCTTGGAGAGCAGGGAACCACAGAGAAGCGTAAAAAGTCTGCATACAGATCTCGTTCAATTTATTATTCTCTTTTTCTCCTCTAATTGTTTTTTAAATTTTATATTCTATTTTGGAGATTACCCTCAACTATTACAGTGTACATCCTTGACTTACAGATTGCCTATTATGACTGCTTTTATGCCCACGAAAAGCCATATATAAAAATGATCATAATAGCTTTATTCTTTTTTTTTTTCCTTTATGTTATATAACAACAACAACCAAAAAAACCTGTTGCCATTGAGTTGATTCCAACTCGTAGTGACCCTATAGGACAGAGTAGAACTGCACCATTAGGGTTTCCAAGGAGCGGGTGGTAGATTCGAACTGCTGACCTTTTGGTTAGCAGCCATAGCTCTTAACCACAGTACCACCAGGGCTCCCTTTATGTATGTGTGTGTGTGTGTGTGTGTATATATATATATTTTTTTGGGGGGGGGGTAAATATATAGGTAACACAGCATTTGTATAATAGCCTTATTGTTAATGGCTCAAATTGGAAACAACCAAATGTTCCTCAGTAGTGGAATAGGTGAGGACACTGTGGTATATTCACTCAGTGGGATAGCACATGAAAAAGGATGGTCTGTTGTTACATGCACTGCAATATAGATGAACTTAGCAGATATAATTTAAATGAAAGCAGCCAGTCACAAGGGTACATAAGTGGAATGGGTGATTTCATTTATATGACATTCAGAAGCAGGCAGAACTAATCTGTGGTGATAGAGGTTCAAATAGTGGTTACGTTTGGTGGGAGGGAATGTCACTGAGTGGGAGGGAGCACAGGGCTGCCTTCTGATCTCAGTGTTCTGTAGCTTGAAACTAGGGTAGTGGTCGCACAGGTATGTACACATGTAAACATTAGTTGTACTGTACCTTAAGATTTGTGCATTGTACTTTATAAAATTTATATCTCCGTTTTTGTTTCTTTTTTTTTTTAACTTAAAAAAAAGTGACACCTGAAACAAAATGCACATTTGCCAACTTTTTGATGTAAGACCAAGGTTTTCCTTTGTGTATAGTAGGAGAATTTTGTTGCAACCTCAGTGGTTCCTGTGTTGCTAGTCTGAGAGCAGGCTCTGCCTCCCATAAAGGCGTAACTCTTCTCTTCTTGTCCACCCCAGCTGCCCACTGCTGAACACCGTTGCCTTCTGTTCAGCAGAAGTCCACACCTTCATTGCGTTGTATACAAATGTCACGATCTGTTCCTTTAAATTGGAGCAAGTAGTTTAAGGGTCTTGCCCAACAACCTGAATTGGAACCTTTCTGGATTTCATAGTGTTTTCCTAGTTTTTTTTTAGTTGTCTTATGTATACCTGGTTTGACAACAATTTTTTTTAGTGTCTTTCCTTTGTTCAGTTTCTAAAAATATTCAGCCAATTTAATGAATTGGGATTCCTTGTAAGTTTTCTGTGAGTAAAATAAGTTTGAAAAATCTCACCTAGATGCCTTCTAAAGGTCCTTCTAGCTTGGAAGTTTTGTGGTTCTAATGTTGTTATGTCCATTTTCCTCTGTCCTAGTAGGAGAATTTTGTTGCAACTTCAGTGGTTCCTGTGTCGCTAGTCTGAGAGCAGGCTCTGCCTCCCATAAAGGCCTAACTCTTCTCTTTTTGTCCGCCCCAGCTACCCACTGCTGAAACTTCCCTTGCCGGGCACAGGACCTGTGGAATTCACCACTCCTATGAAGGATTACTCGCCCCCGCCTGTGGACTCTGGCCACAAACAAGGAGATCCTAGTGATCAGCCGGAGTGGGTAGGTGCCTAGCATGTTGCTGAGGAGAACGCAGGAGGTGGGGTGGAGATTGGCCGAGGCAGGGTTGTCTGAGTGGAGTGAAGGTGGTCAGTATCTGATTGGTGAATTCATGTACTTGAACAGACTTACAAAGGCACAAAGATATTTAGTTAGTTGTACATTTAATGAATAACCTTTATTGAAAAAATGATGCAAAAGTGTGACTCTCCAGGAAAAACTGGAATCTGTGGTTGCCGCTGCTGTGTCCAACTGGGTCTGGGTTCATACCCTCTGGGGAGGGGCTCTGCTGGGCTGCTCACACGCCTTGCCCAGGTGCCAGGCAGTGCCCTGGTGGACAGATTATCATCTCCTTGTACCTGGGTGGGTGTGAGAGCCACTGAGCATTCCTAGAGCATGTGCTATCGTCAAACTCCCAGTACCTCTCTGAGAGCTGTAGTGTGCACCGAATTCTTTTCACACCTGTTAGGTCTTATTTTCTCCTCATAATCCAGCCAGGTAAAACGTGCAGGTTTTTGATGCCCTTTATAGGTAAGGAAGCTGGGGCCCACGGTGATTAAATGCCTCAGATAGTTAAATGGGGTCAGAGCTGAAACTAGAACTCCAGGTCCCTTGACCCTAATCCCACTGCTTCTTCTGGACCATTCAGTTCTCAGTTCATTGTCCTTGGGCTGAGCATTGATAGGAATGAGGAGAGAACAGCCTTTCCAGTTGAGGGCCCCGGGTACAGGACCTAACTCACCTAAGTGGACTTATTTGGAAACTATACAAGCTTGATCACCCATTCCCATGTCTTTAATCTGTCAGATAATGGGCCAAATGACCTTCCTTGCATCTGTTGTGCTTTGGCCCCGTGAATTGTCGGAATTGCTGAGCCTGTTGTTGTGGAGGAAAACCGAAGCTCAAAGGCAGAGCTCTCCCTCCCCTCCTTTTGTCTGACGTTGTTGCAGGTTCCTTCCTCATTTCCTTTTAGGTTAATGCAACAGCTTAGTAACTTGTGATAAACCTGGCTCTACTGTTGCTGAAATAGAGGCATATCTGGTTACAGCAACGCAGGGTGTCAATGGGAAGAGCTTGTTGCTCCCGTGAAGGCCAGAGGGAGCATGGTCCGTTAGTGGCAGAAACCAGTTCTGAGCCTTCACATCCCAGCCAATTGGCCCACTGTGGGGCCTTCTTGGTTCAAACCTTTTTGCTTCATTAACCTCCTGATGCAGTTCTACCACATAATGGAGCAGGTAGTTCCGGGTCAGATGAGGAAGTCTGTACGTGTGGCCGTTTCCTGACTAGTGGAGCTCAGTGGACCTGATGGTGCAGAATAGATGTTGATGGTGATCAGGCTCTTAGGAGTCTTACTTGTTTGTGAGCCCTTTTAACTCTTTGATGCTCTTCTTTGGCTTGGGATGATGACAGTAATTGGATGTACAGGGTAACATAAGGGCTCAGGAAGCAAAGGGCCATCCCTTTTCTCTCTCAGATCGGAGCCCCTCCCCTGCAGGGTTGATAATGGAGGCCCAGGCCTCGGGGCAGGCACTCGGTGCCATAGCTCAGCAGTCAGTTATCAACTTGACTGACGATGATAAAAAAAAATGCAGGCCAGTGATACAGGAGTGGTGAGGACTCTTTAGTTGTAAGGAACAGAAAACTCAGCCCAAATCACAGTAAGTGAAAAGGGAATTTTTTTCTTTGGCTTACAAAACTGACAGCCAGGGATAGGGCCCACTCAAACACGGCATGGCCTTGGATTCAAAAGGGGTCTCCGGGACCCATCTCAGCTCTGTCCTCTCTGGGCAGCTCCACTCTTGGTCTCCCCTTAGCAGCTGTAGCAGCTCCAGCCCCAGCCCCGTGTCCTTGCAACATGTGATCAAGGGGAGCGTGAGAGGGAGCCCAAGCAAATGTCAACTTGAGTTTCTTTGCCTCTGAACGGGGCTCTCTGCCTGTCCCTGTAGTCACTGTGGCCACGGAGTAGGCATCGTTATTTGACTTCATCACCTGGGCAAAAATGAGAAGGGGAAATTAGGGGACTTGGACAGTGGGCAGCACTCCACAGACATCCACTGCCAGCACCACAGAACCAAAACGTCTCTCCTCCCTCCATTCACCCCCTGATTCAACATGTGTTTATTGTATGTCTGTGGTGTGCCTGGGAGAGTGCTCTTGGGGCAAACAGAGGCTCACTCCCCCTTGAGGAGATTCCACCCTGGTTGGGGAGAAAAGACAAAGATGTGAGGTGAGGAGGCGGAACCAAGATGGCGGAGTAGACAGACGCTTCCTGCGAGCCCTCTTTACAACAAAGACCCGAAAAAACAAGTGAAATGAGTATATTTGTGATAAGCTGGGAGCCCTGAGCATCAAAGGCAAGCTTAGACAACAAATTGAGGGGCAGGGGGAGGAAGAGACTGTTCAGAAGTGGAGAGGAGTTACCAGACCTGAATCACGGGGAGCCCTCAGGCACCATTCCCGGAGCGGCAGTGGCGGGCTGGTACTAGCGTTCGGCCGCAGTTTCCTCAGGGAGAAGCAGCCAGCCACACAACCCACTCACACCTCCGGGACCTGAGGAGAACGGCGTTCTCGGCAAGAGCTAAGCACTTGTGTACGTTTTACCACGCCCCCGCCCCCACCCCCCAACCCCCAAGCCAGCTTCAGTGGCTGAATTCTGGGCCTGAGATAGACCCTGGTGAAGCACCTAGAGCCATCCTCCTGGCCTTGGGGAAGGAACAAATTTGCAGTTGGGGGGAAAAGATAATTTGCTAGCTCCATTAACTGGGGGAGCTCCGGACAGAAGCGGCTCCTGTCCAGGCATAAACCGTCTGTGGACCTTCAGCACCTTTCCCTTCTGCATGGACCTATGTGGGCCTATTCTGGGAGAATAGGCCCTCGATCACAGGCTCCAACCATTTCATCTCTGCGTTGGAGAGGTGGGTGTTTGACGTTTGACATTGCTTTGCCTATTAAACAAGGTCCTCACCCACATCAGGGACCTAAGGACTGGTAGCTCCACTCAAGTCACCCAGCCACCCGAGACAGGGGTCCAAAGATAACTGGTATCTCCCAGTCCTTAAAACACTTTGGGTGCCCACGGTCCCTCTGCAAAACCTACCCAGCAGCACGCTTTAGGGAACAGAGACACATTTTCCTCAGAGACACTTGGGGGTCGGTTTTCAGCCCCCTGCCTTGTTCAGAGCATGACACCCTGCTTCAATCAGATACCGGTATATACACCAATCACCCCAGCCCCTCTAAGACTGTAGGACAGAGCCTGTACCACACACTTGATGATCAGCTACCTGGAAACCTGAGCTGAATTCATACAAGAAAACTGAATGGACTCCTAGACTGATATATCTGATAACAGCTCTAGCCAGCTGGGGACAGGACACCAGAGCACCAAAGGTGAAAATAATCAAGCTAGCTCACTCAGGCAACCCATAGGGATATACCAAAACAAAACAAAACAAAGCAAGCAGCTATGAGACAGTAAGCTAGCATAAACTAATACAATAACTTATAGGTGGCTCAGAGACAACAGTCAGTATCAAGTCACATAAACAAACAGACCATGATCACCTCAACAGGCTCTCAAAACAAAGAATCCAGGGATCTTCTAGATGAAAGTCTATTCCTGGAATTACCAGATGCAGAATACAAAAGTTTAATATACAGAACCCTTCAAGACATCAGGAAGGAAATGAGGCAATACGCAGAACAAGCCAAGGAACACACAGATAAAGCAACTGGAGAAATCAGAAAAATTATTCAGGAACATAATGAAAAGTTTAATAAGCTAGAAAAATCCATAGACAGCAATCAGAAATTCAGAAGATTAACAATAAAATTACAGGATTAGACAACTCAGTAGAAAGTCAGAGGAGCAGAATTGAGCAAGTAGAAGCTAGAATTTCTGAACTTGAAGATGAATCACTTGGCACTAATATATTTGAAGAAAAATCAGATAAAAGAATGTAAAAAAATGAAGAAACCTTAAGAATCATGTGGGACTCTATCAAGAGAAATAACCTACGAGTGACTGAAGTACCAAAACAGGGAGAGATAACAGAAAATACAGAGAAAATTGTTGAAGACTTGCTGGCAGAAAACTTCCCTGATGTTGTGAAAGATGAGAAGGTATCTATCCAAGATGCTCATCGAACTCCACATAAGGTAGATCTTAAAAGAAAGTCACCAAGACATATTATAATCAAACCTGCCAAAACCAAAGATAAAGAGAGAATTATAAGAGCAGCGAGGGATAAACGAGAAGTCACCTACAAAGGAGAGCCATAAGAATAAACTCGGACTACTTGGCAGAAACCATGCAGGCAAGAAGGCAATGGGATGACATATTTAAAAAATTGAAGGGAAAAAACTGCCTGCCTCAAGAATCATATATCCATCAAAACTGTCTCTTAAATATGAAGGTGAAATTAAGACATTTCCAGATAAACACAAGTTTACGGAATTCATAAAAACCAAACCAAAACTACAAGAAACAGTAAAGGGAGTTCTTTGGTTAGGAAATCAATAATATCAGGTGTCAACCTAAGACTAGAACACTGGGCAGAGCAACGAGAAGTCAACCCAGACAGGGAAATCCAAAAAAACAAAGCAAGATTATATTTAAAAAAAAAAAAAAAAGCCCAAAACAGGGTAACAGGGATATTATTATATAAAAGAAGACAACATTAAAATAATAAAGAGGGACTAAGAAATATAATCATACACCTTCCATATGGAGAGGAAGATATGGTGATACAAAGAAATAAAAGTTTTAAATTTAGAAAAATAGAGGTAAATAATAAGGTAACCACAAAGGAGAGAAACTATCCTACTCATCAAAATAAAATACAAGGGAAAATACAGACTCAGCAGAAACAAAATCAACAACAACAAATATGAGGAAAGGACAATATATAAAGAAAATCTACTCAGCACATAAAATCAAGTGGGAAAAAGAAACTGTCAACAACACACAAAAAAGACATCAAAATGATATCACTAAATTCATACCTATCCATAATTACCCTGAATGTAAATGGACTAAATGCACCAATAAAAAGACAGAGAGTGGCAGAGTGGATTAAAAAACAAGATCCGTCTATATGCTGCCTACAAGAGACACACCTTAGACTTAGAGACACAAGCAAACTAAAACTCAAAGGATGGAAAAATATATATCAAGCAAACAACAATCCAAAAAAGAGCAGGAGTGGCAATATTAATTTCTGACAAAATAGACTTTAAAGTTAAATCCATCAGAAAGGGTAAGGAAGGACATTATATAATGATTAAAGGGACAATACACCAAGAAGATGCAACTGTATTAAATATTTATGCACCCAGTGACAGGGCTGCAAGATACATAAAACAAACTCTTATCAGCACTGAAAAGTGAGATAGCTCCACAATAATAGTAGGAGACTTCAACACACCACTTTCGGTGAAGGACAGGACATCCAGAAAGAAGCTCAATAAAGACATGGAAGATCTAAATGGCACAATCAACCAACTTGACCTCATAGACATATACAGAACACTCCACCCAACAGCAACTGAGTATACTTTCTTTTCTAGTGCACATGGAACACTGTCTAGAATCGACCACATATTAGGTCATAAAGCAAGCTTTAGCAGAATCGAAAACGTGGAAATATTACAAAGCATCTTCTTTGACCATAAGGCCATAAAAGTGGAAATCAATACAGGAAAAGCAGGGAAAAGAAATCAAACACTTGGAAACTGAACAATACCCTGCTCAAAAAAGACTGGATTATAGAAGACATTAAGGATAGAATAAAGAAACTCAGAGAATCCAATGAGAATGAAAACACTCCCTATCAGAACCTTTGGGACACAGCAAAAGCGGTGCTCAGAGGCCAGTTTATATCAATAAATGTACACATCCAAAAAGAAGAAAGGGCCAAAATCAAAGAATTATCCCTACAACTTGAACAAATAGAGAGCAACAAAAGAAACCCACAGGCACCAGAAGAAAACAAATAATAAAAATTAGAGCTGAACTAAATGAAATAGAAAACAGAAAAACAGTTGAAAGAATTAACAAGACCAAAAGCTGTTTTTTTTAAAAAATCAACAAAACTGATAAACCACTGACCAAACTGACAAAAGAAAAACAGGAGAGGAAGCAAATAACCCAAATAAGAAATGAGATGGGCGATATTACAACAGACCCAACTGAAATTAAAAGAATCATATCAGACTACTCTGAAAAACTATACTCAAATTTGAAAGCCTAGAAGAAATGGATGAATTCCTAGAAACACACTACCTACCTAAAATAACACAAACGGAGGTAGAAAAACTAAATAGACCCATGACAAAAGAAGAGATTGAAAAGGTAATCAAAAAACTCCCAACAACAACAAAAAAAAGCCCTGGTCCAGATGGCTTCACTGCAGAGTTCTACCAAACTTCCAGAGAAGAGTTAACACCACTATTCTTAAAGGTACTTCAGAGCATAGAAAAGGATGGAATACTACCAGACTCATTCTATGAAGCCACCATATCCCTGATACCAAAACCAGGTAAAGACACCACAAGAAAAGAAAATTATAGACCTATATCCCTCATGAATGTAGATGCAAAAATCCTCAACAAAATTCTAGCCAATAGCATTCAACAAGATATCAAAAAAATAATTAGCCATGACTGGGTGGGATTCATACCAGGTTTGCAGGGATGGTTAAACATTAGAAAAACAATTAATGTAATCCACCACATAAATAAAACAAAAGACAAGAATCACATGATTTTATCAATTGATGCAGAAAAGGCATTTGACAAGGTTCAACACTCATTCATGATAAAAACTCTCAGCAAAATAGGAATAGAAGGAAAATTCCTCAACATAATAAAGGGCATTTATACAAAGCCAACAGCCAGCATCATCCTAAATGGAGAGAGCCTGAAAATATTCCCATTGAGACTGGGAACCACACAAGGATGCCCTTTATCACCGCTCTTATTCAACATTGTGCTGGAAGTCCTAGCCAGAGCAATTAGGCTAGATAAAGAAATAAAGGGCATCCAGATTGGCAAGGAAGAAGTCAGAGTATCTCTGTTTGCAAATGACATGATCTTATACACAGAAAACCCTAAGGAATCCTCCAGAAAACTACTGAAACTGATAGAAGCATTCAGCAGAGTATTGGGATACAAGATAAACACACAAAAATCAGTTGGATTCCTCTATACCAACAAAAAGAACATTGAAGAGGAAACCACCAAGTCAATGCCATTTACAATAGCCCCCAAGAAGATCAAATACTTAGGAATAAATCTTACCAGAGATGTGAAAGACTTATACAAAGAAAACTACAGTACACTTCTGCAAGAAACCAAGAGACACATAAGTGGAAGAACATACCTTGCTCATGGATAGGAAGACTTAACATTATAAAAACATCTATTCTACCAAAAGCGATCTATACATTTAATGCAATTCCGATCCAAATCCCAAGGACATTCTTTAATGAGATGGAGAAACAAATCACCAACTTCATATGGAAGGGAAGAGGCCCCGGATAAATAAGGCATTACTGAAAAAGAAGAACAAAGTGGAAGGCCTTACTTTACCTGATTTTAGAACCTATTATACTGCCACAGCAGTCAAAACAGCCTGGTACTGGTACAACAACAGATACATGGACCAATGGAACAGAATTGAGAATCCAGACATAAATCCATCCACATATGAGCAGCTGATATTTGACAAAGGCCCAGTGTCAGTTAACTGGGGAAAAGACAGTCTTTTTAAAAAATGGTGCTGGCATAACTGGATATCCATCTGCAAAAAAATGAAACAAAACCCATAACTCACTCCATGCACAAAAACTAACTCAAAATGGATCAAAGATCTAAATATCAAATCTAAAACGATAAAGATCATGGAAGAAAAAATAGGGACAACGTTAGGAGCCCTAATACATGGCATAAACAGTATAGAAAACATAAAGAATGAAGAAGAAAAACTAGATAACTAGGAGCTCCTAAAAATCAAACACCTGTGCTCTTCCAAAGACTTCACAAAAAGAGTAAAAAGACTACCTATAGACTGGGAAAAAGTTTTTAGCTATGACATTTCTGATCAGCACCTGATCTCTAAAATCTACATGATACTGCAAAAATTCAACTGCAAAAAGACAAATAACCCAATTAAAAAATGGGCTAAAGGTATAATCAGACACTTCACTAAAGAAGACATTCAGGTAGCTAACAGATATATGAGGAAATATTCACGATCATTAGCCATTAGAGAAATGCAGATCAAAACTACAGTGAGATTTCACCTCATTCCAACAAGGCTGGCATTAATCCAAAAGACACAAAATAGTAAATGTTGGAGAGGCTGTGGAGAGATTGGAACACTTCTACATTGCTGGTGGGAATGTCAAATGATACAACCACTTTGGAAATCGATTTAGCAGTTCCTTAAAAAGCTAGAAATAGAACTACCATACAATCCAGCAATCCCACTCCTTGAGATATAGCCTAGAGAAATAAGAGCCTTTACACAAACAGATATATGCACACCTATGTTTATTGCAGACCGTTTACAATAGCAAATAGTTTACAATAGCAAAAAGATGCAAGCAACCAAGGTGCCCATCAACGGATGAATGGATAAATAAATTATGGTATATCCACACAATGGAATACTACGGATCGATAAAGAACAGTGAAGAATCTGTGAAACATTTCATAACATGGAGGAGCCTGGAAGACATTATGCTGAGTGAAATTAGTCACTTGTAAAAGGACAAATATTGTATAAGACCACCATTATAGGAACTGAAGAAATAGTTTAAACTGAGAAGAAAACATTCTTTTGTGGTTACTAGATGGGGGAGGGAGGAAGGGAGAGTGGGAGAGAGGGGCATTCACTAATTGGTAGATAAGAACTACTTTAGGTGAAGGGAGAGACAGCACACAATACAGGAGAGGTCAGCAGAATTGGACTAAACCAAAAGCAAAGAAGTTTCCTGAATAAACTGAACATTTCGAAGGCCAGTGTGGCAGGGGTCTGGGGACCATGGTTTCAGGGGACATCTAAGTCAATTGGCATAATAAAATCTATTAAGAAAACATTCTGCATCCCACTTTGGAGAGTGGCGTCTGGGGTCTTAAATGCTAGGAAGCGGCCATCTGAGATGCATCAATTGGTCTCAACCCACCTGGATCAAAGGAGAATGAAGAACACCAAGGTCACACGATAACTGTGAGCCCAAGAGACAGAAAGGGCCACATGAACCAAAGACTACATCATCCTGAGACCAGAAGAACTAGATGGTGCCCGGCTACAACCGATGACTGCCCTGACAAGGAACACAACAGACAACCCCTGAGGGAGCAGGAGAGCAGTGGGATGCAGACCCCAAATTCTCATAAGACCAGACTTAATGGTCTGACTGAGACTGAAAGGACCCTGGTGGTCATGGCCCCCAGACCTTCTGTTGGCCCAGGACAGGAACCATTCCCAAAGCCAACTCTTCAGACATAGATTGGACTGGACAATGGGTTGGAGAGGGATGCTGGTGAGGAGTGAGCTTCTTGGATCAGATGGACACTTGAGACTATGTTGGCATCTCCTGCCTGGAGGGGAGATGAGAGGGTAGAGGGGGTTAGAAGCTGGCGAGATGGACACAAAAAGAGAGAGTGGAGGGGGAGAGCGACGTGTCCCATTAGGGGGAGAGTAATTGGGAGTGTGTAGCAAGGTGTATATGGGTTTTTGTGTGAGAGACTGACTTGATTCGTAAACTTTCATGTAAAGCACAATAAAAAGCATTAAAAAAAAAAAAAAAACAATAATCTAGCGAATGTTGAAAAGTCTCCCCTAAAGGCACTCTGGCTCGTATATGAAAAGAGTTTTACATTCTAAATAGATGTTATTTGAGTACAAAAAAAAAAAGTCACTTAAAAATAAATGCAGTATATGTCAAAGGGACACAGGAGCCAACTGAAAGAGCTCCTAGTGGCTACGACTGGAACAATTTGAGCAACAAAAGAAATGAAGTAGTATTGGACTATAACCTAAAGAATAAATATCCATGAATCCATACTAATATAAAGAACTGATTGAATATATAAATAAATGGGGGAGAGCAGACAAATGTCCTGGCAGAAGAAGTCCGAATAATTTACATAGTGCTTGGCCGTTGAAGAGGTGGAGCATAACTTCCCACTCACTAAGTGCAGCCTGTGCTTGGTGACTGCCTTCCAAAGAGTACAGTGTGGACAGGGGCGGGGGGAAGGGTCACTTTACAGTGGAGAAACCTGACAAGCAGTACCTCAGCCAGGTGATCAAGGTTAGCCTCAGCAGTAATAGGACGTGTTATGTTTCCTGACCAGCAGTTCAGTGAGCCTGATGGTGCAGAGCTGATGTTTAACGGTGACAACAGTATGATGTGATGAGAACGGCACGTCACTTATGTCATCTTCCCCCCAAAACCCATAAACCCATCTAATCGTGAGAAGAACATCAGACAAATCCTGAGGGACATCCTACAAAATACGTGACCAGTACTCCTCAAAACCAAGACCATCAAAAACAAGGACAGCGTGAGAAACTGCCATGTGCAAGAGAAACCTAAGGAGACACATCATGTTCTCCATGGGAGCTCACACAGTTCAGAACCACCCTGGTGGGTTGACTGTGGAGGAAAAAAGGGGCCTCTCAGCTCTGTGACCTTAGACGCATCATTCTAGCTCTCTGAGCCTTGGTTTTCTTATCTGTAAAATGGGGGTGATAATAAGTGCTACTTCCTCAGTGTTGTGCCTCCTTGAATAAGTTTAATTTGCGGATTGCCCACTCTGGCATGGAAATGACAGCTATCATTTATAGAGAGGGTTCCTATCCCCTCAGTGTCGCTGTGAGCCCCAGGGCCCCTTGAGTGTGAAGAGTCTGATTGTGCTGGGGACCATGTGGTATTCTGTCCTCCTAACTCACCATCTGGGTCAAAGAGCACTCTCTTAAGGCAGATGTGACTGTGAGGGGCATTAGAAACCTTTGGCAGAATCACAACCTAGTCTACCATTCTTAGCCCCCCCGGGAAGGGTAGTGTTTAACCAAACCTGCAGGTTGGATGGCAGGAACCTGTGGCTGAGGTGAAAGTCTGGAGGTAACTCATTATTGGCTTGAGCCCCTGCTTATCTCCAGGACTTCCCAACTGCAGTTGGGGTGGGGGCAGTGCTAAAGGCAGCATCAGGCACTGGGTTTAAAGCCGTGCCTTGTCTAGGAACCATCTTGTGTCACAGAGACTCTCCTACTAGACCCTGGGTGAGTGCTCCAAGCCCAAGCACCAGGCCAGGGCTTTCCCAAGCCTCTATCAGATCCCAAGCAGGCTGTCAGTGAAAACTCTGGTGAGCTAGAGAGTGGTAGGAGGAGAGGGATCTTCTGGCTATGCCCAGGTTCACCTGTACCTTACCCCCCCAGTTCGCCTACACATTATCCAGTTAGGGACCTCCTCTTCTCTGTCGCATGGAGCCCATGAAACACTTGGTGTGTATGACTCATGATGACACAGTTGCCTATAACCTGTTTCCCTTCTCTGAGTTCCAGCCAAAGCTGGATTTATCCCTTCCCTGGCCCGTGAAGCAGCGCGTCAGTGTGTGTGAGCATGTGACTGCCTTTACCAGGACAGAAGAAACTATGAGGTTGGTGCTGACAACCATGCTTGGTGTCCCGGGCTAGCCTGGTAGGCAGAACTTTCAGGAGAGAACTCAACTCACACCTTTCAGTGTCTTTGAGAGCCAGTTGTGGAGTTAAACCATTATTGCAGAAGACAATTGGGTCTGAAGTCCTGATTGTCTCTACTGGCTTGTTGCCCTGGTGCTCGTGCAGTGCAGGTCATGTCCTGGGCCCGAGTGTGCTGGCAGCCCCAGAGCCTCAGTGGCGGAGCTGAGAGGTAAGGCCTCTGGACTGAGTTCCCTGAAAGGGCTTCGACTTAACTACTGAGGGAGAGGTTTCATTTGAATAATGGATGGACCCACCTGATGGGGAGGGATGAGGGGTAAGCGGGGAGGGCCTGGTGGTGGCAGTAAATGGGGAACCCTTAGCTGGGTGATCCCTTTTCTGGGAAGCCTGCCTTTACTCCTCTTTGTGTCCTGGTAGCTTCCTCTGTTGTAGGGTGGCTGTGCTGAAATGGGCTTTATCTAAATCTCATACTGCTAAACGGAGCTCCTTTAGGGCAGGAAACTGTGTCTTACTTATAGAGCTCAGTAAATTTTTTCTGAACTTTGAGAAGTTAGGAAAGGAAGATAAGATAGGGAGAATAGGGGTGTCATCAGAGAAGTGTTTTTTATGATAGGGAGATGTATCTTTTTTAGACAGTAAACGAGAGTTAAGATGAAGTAAAAGAGAATGCTTGCCGGAGGAGGGCATCAAGCACAGGGCTGGTGCCACAGTGGGTGGTAAATAGAAAAGAGGGCGGAAGAGAATGGCTGTCTTCCCCCATTCACCAGGAATGCCCCTTTCCCTGTTCCTACTCAGTTTTGGGGGTCATGTCTCTTGGTCTCTATATTACCTATTGTTGTGTAACAAATTACTTAGCAGCTTAAGATGACACAAGCTTCTTATCTCACAGTGTCCCTGGTCAGGTGTGCCTTCACTGCGTGCCTCTGACTCATTCTCTGTCAAGGCTGCAGTCATCTCAAGGCTCAGTTGTGGGAGGATCTGCATCCAAGCTTATTTGATAGCTGTTGGCAGGTTCCTCTCAGGCTGTTAGACTGAGAGCCTCAGTTCATCACTGGGTATTGGCTGAAGAAGGCCAATTCCTTGTGGGCTTCTCCAGAGCTACTTACAATGTGGCAGCTCACTTCATCAGAGTGATGGCTCTGAAAGGAGGGAGAAAGGGGTGTCACCATCTTTTGTAACCTAATCTCTGAACTGACATCTCATCACTTTTGTCATATTCTATTAGAAGCAAGTCACCAGGTCCAGGCCACTCTCAAAGGGATGGGATTACACAAAGGCATGAAACACCAGGAGGTGGGGATGTTGGGCCCGACTTAGAAGGCTGCCTACCACAGCCTCCATCTAGTTTGGACTCCTTCCTCTGTGCTCAGTGCACCAGGATGCCATCCATTAGCTTTGTGCTTCCTCTGTCACCCACTTAGGGTACCACGTGTTGTCTGTGTCCATGTCTGTTTCTAACTTGAATGTCAAGTAGGGATTGTGATAGGGCTGGGACAGTGAGTGGTGGGCCCCACCCACATTCCCGATACCGTGTGTGTCCTGCTTGTCAACTGCAGAGAACCTCTGGTACAGGAAGCCTGAGTGTCAGAGAAGTCATGCCCCTCGGAACAGCTCTCTAATCCCTCAGGTGGAATAACTGCTCATTCCAGTTGTCCACAGAGGTCACTCACCCAGTAGCACACTCTCTGTCCCCACTTCTCTGCTCAAGTCCCCTGCGTTTCCTGCACCTCTCAGATAAACTGCTGGTCTCAAGGTCTGCTTCTGGGGAAACCCAAACTAAGACAGTGAATGACAGAGATTAGGTAAATGCCGACTGTTAGGGATTGAACTGTGTCCTGCAAAAATAGGTGTCGTAAATCCTAACCCCTATACCTGTGGTTATAACCCCATTTGGAAATGGGTTTTGTTAGTTAATGTGGCAGTATTAGTGTAGGGTGTGTTTTAAGTCAGTCCCTTTTGAGATATAAAAAGAGCAGATTAAACAAGTAACCAAGCAGAGATATGGGGGAAGATGAATGCCGTGAAGAGCAACAAGGAACAAAAGCTAAGAGACAGGGACCTTCCTCCAGAGCTGATGTAGAAAGAAAGCCTTCCCCTAGCGCCAGCGCCCCGAATTTGGACGTCTCGCCAGCTAAATTGTGAGAAAATAAATTTGTTTGTTAAAGCCACCCACTTGTGGCATTTCTGTTTGTAGCAGCACCGGATAACTAAGACAGCTATGGAATAAATCACCATAAGGGAATTTTGATGCCCAAAATAGGGAGCTTGAGGGCCACGTACGTTGGATGATGAGTTGGTGATAGTCACATTAAATGACTGACCAAGATTTTGAAAGAGCTGGAAGCCGCAGAACAGCTGCTTGTTGAGTGCTGTCAAATGTCAGTGGGGTGAGCCAGCAGTGGGCATCCAGCCAGGGCTGGCCAGCGTGGCTACACAGGGGGCTCATGGCTATGTGGTTTGTGACTTTGTCCAGTAAGGCTTGCCAGCCAAGGAGTGAAAACAAGTGGGTGGTGGGTTTTATCCAACATTGGGCGTATATGTAATGGGGTTATGTGTTCCTGTGAAATCTGCTGAAAGTGATGCGTCTTCTCTCCTAAACTGATGTGAATGATAGTGTATACGCTTCTAAGCAGAAGTGTACCAGTGGGTTGAGAGTTGCAGTTCTGAAGTGTGTTCATTATAGTCTGTCGAAGTGATGGCCTGAATGGTCCCAGCTGGGGAGAAGGTGCCTGGGTTGGAAGGTAGATGGAGGGCCAGGTAGCTGTCCTGGCTTGGAAATTGAATCTGGCTTCAGTGGCACAGGCTCAGTGGGCGGAGGGTGAAGGTGGAAGGGCCAAGAAAGGCAGTGGGTACAGGAGATGGTACATGCAGTCCCAGCTTTGTGCCCAGTGGGAATGAACCTGGGGCAGGAGGCTTTGCAGTTGCCCTGAGTGGCTGTGTCTGGGTGATGTGCTGTGTCTTTCACAGGGTTTGAGGGTGACCCTCCCCTGGGAATAGCTGTCCATGTAGAGCTGGACAGCTCCTCTGCCACTCAGGCCCACACGACGAGTGGATGAGCTGCTGTTCTGGTCAGAGTCTGTGTCAGCCAGCTCCACCCAGGTGCCTCTGTGCCGCCTGGCAGCTTCTAGCGGCCGAGTCTGGTGTGGAAGACAAAGTCGATGAAGCCTCCTGTTCCCTGTGCCTTTGCTAAGACAGTGTCAGAAACATAAACTTCCAGGGGCTGAGGCTGTTGCTCTGGGTGTTTGTGCCCAGGGCCCTTGGGGGCATCACCTGTGCTTGTGCAGCACCTTTACTCCTGCCTGTACGATCACGGGATCACGCATCATCGAGCGGCTCGGTGCCTTCCCTTCACAGACAGACGTGCCCTGTGGGGCTTCTGATTCTGGCACAGGCACCTGGACAGTCACATCATCCCTTGGTGTACCTGGCTCCCTCCAGCCTGAGCCTCAGTGCGTCACTGCCTGGATAGTCTTTCCTGTCCCCGATTGGATGACACTGTCACTCCAGGGTTGTCGTTCCAGAGCACTGTGTTTTTTCAGTCACCCTTCAGTTTCACAGACACTTGGGACTTTTCTTTTGTCAGCTGGTTAAAATCCAGACAGCTCAGTCAGGCTTTATCCTCACTGTAGTTTCCATTGGAACCAACAGGAACCCTTTGTGCTGTCCAGGCTGTCTGTCTTCTCCCTGTACAGTTGTCCCTCGGTATCTGCAGGGAATTGGTTCTAGGACCCCCTGCGGAGACCAGAATCCACGGATGCTCAAGTCACTTATATAAATTGCATAGTATTTGCATATAACCTACACACATCCCCCTGTATACTTTGAATCATTCTAGATTACTTATAATACCTAATATAATGTAAATGCTATATCAGTAGTTATACTGTAATGTTTAGGAAATAATGACAAGAAAGAAAAGTCTGTACATATTCAGTACAGATGCAACATCGTAGGCCTAACTACGTACACGTCAGCAACAACCTAACTTTTTTCTCCGATACTCGATCCAAGGTTGGTTGAATCTGCGGATGAGGAACCTATGGATATGGAGGGCCAACTATACCTTGCTCCTCAGATGTCCTCCCTGCCCCACTCCTTCCGATCCAAATCCTTCCCAATCTTCATGACCCGGCTCAACTCTCCCCTGGCTGAAAACCCTGCCACAGCTAGCCTAGCACCTCTCCTTTGGAGGTGCTCCATGACACATCCATCACTGGGAGCTGTTCCTCACCTGTTAGACATGTGAACACTTGTCACTTCAGTGCCTGTGTGGGCAGGTTCTAGTGAGGAAAGTGTGCGATGTTTGGTGAGGAGACCTGGGTTTGAGGCCTTGTGCCACTCTGCTCTACTCAGGACACTTCAGGCAGTCACACTCTTGAGCCTCAGTGGAAGAGGGTGCTGTCTCTTTCCCCAGCTTCTCATAGGATGGTCGTAGGGGTCAGACGAAATGTTCCACAACTGCACATTACTGAAGTTTCTGTTAATACTCTCTGCATATGATGTTTATACACATATGTGGGTATATATGTGTGACTGAGTGTGGTGTGTGAGCATGGTGTGTGGTATGGGAGCGTGGTGTGTGTTCTGTGAATGTGGCACATGTGTGCGTTCTGTGAATGTGGCATGTGTGTGCATCTTCTTGATGCTGCGGGGTGAATGTCGTCATTCCTCTTTCACAGTGAGGAAATTGAAATCTAGAGAGTTCAAAAACATTCCCACAACTATACAGTTGGAGAGCTGGGATTTAAAAGTGGGCCTTTTGATTTTCACAAACCACTGCCCCGGAAGTGGCAAAACCAGGATCAGTAAGACAGGCCACACCCATTGGTAGTGTATGGTTTGTTGCAGAGGTGGGCAGACATTTCCATAATAGGCTTTACCTTAGGCTTTGTGGGTCAGACGTTCTCTGTCGCAACTCCTTCACTCTGCCTTGTAGCATGAAAGCAGCCGTAGACAATGCATAAAGGAATGTGTAACTGTGATCCAGTCAAACTTTATTTAGAAAAATGGGCCTGACTTGGCCTATGGGCCGTAGAGCAGAAAGATGGTCCATAAATTGGCAAAGTACCTTGCAGCAGTCTTCATTTTTGAAGGCTTGTCCCTTTGGGTGCACAGTGCTTTGCCCATAGCAGATGCTTAATAAATCCTTACTGACTATAGACCTGTGTTCCTCCCTCCGGTGCTGAGCTGACTGTGCTGCCCTGTCCCCTTCTTCTGCAGTATGTGGGTGCCCCAGTGGCTTACATCCAGCAGATATTTGTGAAGTCATCAGTATCCCCCTGGCACAAGAACCTCCTGGCAGTAGATGTGTTCCGGTCACCTCTGTCCCGGGCATTCCAGCTGGTGGAGGAGATCCGGAACCACGTGCTCAGAGACAGGTAGCCCTTCCAGGGACCCAGCCTCCCCGAATCCCCTTCTGAAATGAAGGCAGGGTGGCAGTCTGTGGTGTAACTCCACTGAGCCAGCCAGCTCTGCAGAATTAGCTGCCTTCCCCCTGGGCCTGCGTGAATGGCATGGGTAGACCTGAGCTTCACCCTCAGGGTTTAGACAGAGTAGATGTCCCCCTGGGGTCCCTGTGATGCTGCCTTGTGACTTGGACGGCTTCCAGCCTGTAGGTTGTAGATGCGAATGTGACAGTGCTGAAGAGAAACAAGCTGTCCCTGGGGTACAGTTCTAAAACCTCAGCCCAGGTCTTCCTCCTCAGCCTGTCAGTGGGTTTCTGGAGTCTGCTGGCTTTGCTGCTGTAGCACTGCCAGGTTTTATTTAGCTGATGCCTTTGCCAGGCATTTTTGTGAACTAAATGGAACCCCTAATTGTTACCTTTTTCCCTCTTGTCCACCAATCAGCCAGTGGGTTTGAGTGGGTGGGACTGTTCACGTGCCCATAACGCCCTCACTGGCCTCTCCTTGGAGGCGAATGGGCATGTGGGCTCCGGGCGTGTGGGCTCCAGACGCACTTTGAAGGTCAGCCAGCCACATGGCTTGGTTGTCGACTGCCTGGAAGACTTTCCTCTGCTGCCCTTTTCCTCAGGCTCTCTGGAGATGCCAGGGAACAAAACACAGGGGCATCTAGGAGTCTGGTGGCAGAGGCTGCCCCAGAAGTGCAGTGGGCCTACCCTGTGCTGGCAGACATAGCTGTGCCTCATCCTGTCTCCTGCGCAGCTCCGGGACCAGGAGCCTGGAGGAGGTGTGCCTGCAGGTGACCGACCTGCTGCCAGGCCTCAAGAAGCTCCGGAACCTGCTCCCTGAGCATGGATGCCTGCTGCTGTCGCCTGGGAACTTCTGGCAGAATGACTGGGAGCGCTTCCATGCTGACCCTGACATCATTGGGACCATCCACCAGCACGAGCCCAAAACGCTGCAGACCTCAGCCACGCTCAAAGGTACCCAGAGCAGGTTCCTGAGGACCCGCCAGGCCAGTCGGTGGCCATTGCCTGCTCCTGTGGGCCCTCTGGTGGATCAGACGTTACCCCTTGTTTCCAGGAGCGGGCTGGGGGAGGGGCTGGGCACTTGGTGGCATTGCAGTGGCTGCTGTTCCCTCGTCAGTACCTGCTGGCTTCTTCACTGTCTCTCTGTCTGCAGACTTGCTGTTTGGGGTTCCTGGGAAGTACAGTGGGGTGAGCCTCTATACCAGGAGGAGGATGGTCTCGTACACCATTACCCTGGTCTTCCAGCACTACCATGCCAAGTAAGACTGCCAGCTCCTGGGTTCTGCCAGCTCCTGACTGGCCTGTGGAGTGACGAGACGCTCTGAGTAGCACCAGCCCCCTGTTCCTCTTACAGTGCTCAGAATGCTCCCTGGAAGCTCACAATTTTTGGGCCTTCTGTTGAAATGCTTCCTTGTTAGACTGAAGGATACTGTCTGCTCAAGTTTGAATGGGGATGAGCTGACAGCTGGTTAAGAAAAAAGGACTGAGGCAGGGCTGGCAAATCCAGCGTCGTGCTGCTTCCACTGCCTGTTCTGAACCTGGGACAGATGTCCCCAGCCCCTCCACTGCCTGTCCTGAGCCTAGGACACAGGTCCCCAACTGGCTACTGCTGAGCCCCATATGGCCTCAGAGTCCTTCTTAACAGCACTGCAGAAAGCTTTCCAGTGATTGGCGAGGCCACTTGAGATGCTTCCACTTGGCTGTCCTGAGCCGTTGGAACCCACAGTGGTGTGATGGGTGGGGAAGGGGTGCTGAGAAATGGACAGGAGGTCCTGAGACAACCTTGCCAACCTTATAATTCTTCCAACACCCCTGGAGAGTCCCTCTCTAACATGAGGAGGGGTGATGTCTGTTCTCTGGACCAAGAGGTACACTCCACCCACCTGCCACCCTTCCATGCCCAGGTTCCTGGGCAGCCTGCGTGCCCGTCTGATGCTGCTACACCCCAGCCCCAACTGCAGCCTCCGGGCAGAGAGCCTGGTCCATGTGCACTTCAAAGAGGAGATCGGCATTGCTGAACTCATCCCCCTCGTGACCACCTATATCATCCTGTTCGCCTACATCTACTTCTCCACGCGTAGGTCCATGGTGTAGGTGGGGGCTTTCTCTGAGCCAACGGACACTTCCAGGTCACCCACTTTCCAGCCTCTGGAGGCGGCTCAGGGCAGAGATGTAGAACGTGCCTGGTGGTCATGAAAGCCAGGGGTCCATCCCCCAGCAGGGTCTCAGGGGCTTGGGTGGGTACAGGGCTCCTCTCACTTCTCAGGGAAAGACCCTTCCAGGCTTGAGGGGTTCCCGAGAGGTGCACCATGTCCTTGAGACTGGGAAGTGTCCGTGGCTGCCCTTTCTTTTGGCTAACGCAGAAGCCATCCCTCCCCTGATTGTCAGGGCACCTCTGCTTCCCATGAGCTCAATTAAGGGCCTGTGGGGGCCGGGGGTGGGGAAGGTGCTGCCCTGATGTGTCCCCTCTGTCCTCCAGGCAAGATCGACATGGTCAAGTCCAAGTGGGGGCTGGCCCTGGCCGCCGTAGTCACAGTGCTCAGCTCATTGCTCATGTCTGTGGGGCTCTGCACACTCTTCGGCCTGACGCCCACCCTCAATGGCGGGTAGGTCCCCAACAGGCCCCACTGGGCTGCAGTGTGGGCCCTCAGGCAGAGAGTCTTGCATGTCAGGGTACTTTCCTGCCCGGAACTGTGCCCTTTGCCATCACTCCATGTCATCACATTGTTATCTTTGACAATGAAATGGTACATTTTTTTCTTCTTTTATCTGCCCTGTATTTACATACCTTATAGGTGTGTATATGTGGGTATGTGTACATATGTGTATATATTTGTATGTATGTGTGTATATATAGGCTATGTATTTTCATGTGGGTGTGTCTAAAAGTGCGATTGTGTATGTATACGTATAGTATGTATTTGCATATGCCTGTGTCTAAGTATTGGAAATCCTGGTGGCGTAGTGGTTGAGAGTTGTGTCTGCTAACCAAAAGGTTGGCGGTTCAAGTCCACCAGGCGCTCCTTGGAAACTCTGTAGGCAGTGTTGTAGGGTTGCTATGAGTCGGCATCAACTCAATGGCACAGGTTTGGTTTTTTCTGCTGAGTATGTGTGTGTGGGGGGTGTGCTTACATGTTATATATGCACATACATATATGCACACTGTGTCTTGATGGCTTAAGTTACAGAAGGGTGTGAGATAGAGAAGGGTACATTTCTTCTTTCTTTAATATTAAAACATTTAAATACCTGGAGGAACCCCCGAGACTATGGCCGCCGGGCACCCTGCTAACTCAGAACAGAAGCACCCCGAGAGTCTAAGTCTGCCTTTCATCCAAAGATTAGACAGTCCTGTAAAACAAACAGTAACACACGTGAGGAATGTGCTGCTTAGATCAGTCAAGTGTACGAGACCAAGTGGGCAACACCTGCCAAAAGCAAAGACAAGAAGGCAGGAAAGGACAGGAAAACTGGACAAATGGACACAGCAAATCCGGGGTAGAAAGGGAAAGGGGTAGAGTGCTGGCACATTGAGAGAATTGCAGTCCATGTCAAAAAATAATTTGTGCATAAATTTTTGAATGAGAAACTAATTTGCACTGTAAACTTTACCTAAAACACAATAAAATTAAAAATCATTTACATGCCTAATGAAGTAGATCATTTTAGAGTAAGCGTTTTAAAAGATACCAACACCCTATAATTTGGCACCTTTATCCCTTGGGAAGCCCCTCCCTAAGTGGGTCCTCTGGTTTGGTCTCCTCAGCTCTGGCAAGGCCCCACCCACCTGTTGGTGGTTTACTAACCAATTGGCCTCTTCGCCCACCTGGGCTAGTCAGGATCGAAGCAAAAGCGATTTTGTGGTTTCTGTTATTCGTCTCATGAAATGTCTGCTTCCTTTCTTGAACCTGACAGTGTTAAGCACCTCCCCCTCCCATGCCTTTCTGCAGCACTCTCCTCAGGTTCCTCACTTCCATTGTCTCCACAGCAGAGACCCTGGCAGGTATGCTTAGTGGTTGTTCCTTGTGCATAGATGTCTCTGACAGTCTGTTACTAGCAAAGCGAGAAGGAGCCCTGGTGGTGCAATGGTTAAGCACTCAGCTGCTAACTGAAAAGTTGGTGGTATGAACCCACCAGCCATGGGGAAAAAAGGTCTAGCGATGTGCTTCCATAAAAATTACAGCCTTGGAAACTAGGAAGTTCTGCTCTGGCTTATAGGGTCACTGTGAGCCAGAAATGACTCATTGGTACACGTCAACAACAGTAATGTGAGACTGTAGCCTAGGATAGCTAATAGAATTTGGTTTACAACAATTACTCTCCCTTAAACTCAGCTTCTCAACAAAGGTGAACAGGTCCTTGAAGCCATGGTCCCCGGACGCTCTGTTAACCCAGAGCTAAAACCATTCCTGGAGCCCACTCTTCAGACAAAGATTACACTGGATTATAAAACATAATACTCGTGAAGAGTATGCTTCTTAGTCCAAGCAAATACACGAGACCAAATGGGCAGCTCCTGTCTGGAGGCAGGGTGAGAAGGCAGAAAGGGACAGGAGCTGGTTGGATGGACACGGGAAACCTGGGGTGGGAAGGGGAAGTATGTTGTCCCGTTGTAGGGATTGCAACTAGTATCACGTAACAATACATGTATAATTTTTTATATGAGAAATTTAAAAAGAAAAACAAAGATGAATAAGGTTTTAGGGTAAATTCATCTTCCTTCCATTCAGTTATGATGGCCTGGCCTGTGGGTGTTTCTGTGGGCCCTTGGCTGTGGTCATTTCCTTTGGCTGGCAGACTCTGGTGTGGGCAGGGCTGGGAGAGCTGTGGCCTGGTTCTTTCCCCAGGGCCCTCCCCTGCTCTCTTCCTGCTGTGTGACTGGATGGAGGCAGGAATGGTCACCAGGCTCCTGACAAGTCTTCACGGGCTGTCTAAAGACCAAGAGTGGTGTAGACAGAGGCCTTGTTGGGAGGGTGGGGTTTCTGCCCTGTGCTGTGGGAGCCATTCAGCCCTCACTACAGGCTGGAGTGCCAGCAGCCCTCTGAGGGGCCCAAGCCTGCTGAGGACCAACCCTGTGTTGGGGGCCTCCACCACACTGTCCTGCACCTTCTCTCTCCCCAGCGAGATTTTCCCCTACCTTGTGGTGGTTATTGGGCTGGAGAATGTGCTGGTGCTCACCAAGTCAGTGGTCTCAACCCCAGTGGACCTCGAGGTGAAGCTGCGGATTGCCCAAGGTAACACAGTGGAAAGGTAGGGAAGTCCTAGGACGGCCATGCCTGCAGTTCCTCCTGCTGCTGTGTTCCCTGAGGAAACGGAGCCCCAGAAGCCTCCCTTGTCTCTGGTCTCCAGCGTAATGTGCAGCGGGCCACCAGCCCCTGACAGCTTTTTAGCACATGCCCTGCAGAGCCGTGGAGTATCCGGACTGTACTTTGTCCTGGCTTGTGTGTCAACAAAAGAGCAAACCAGGTTCTGCTTCGTGGCTACTGTGTTTGGCAGTGGCCTTCCTTCTGGTCTGGGGCCTGGTGTTTTCTCTTCCTGCCTTTCTATACCACACGGGGCCACACTGGTCACTTTGGAGACTCTGCCTCTAGAGCTGTCAGAAAAGTTCACTCAGGCCTCACTGGTAAGAGTTTTGCATTCTAGGGAAAGCGAGAAAAGAGAGCCACCCTGGAGGCCTGGAGTCTTGAACTTCTTGCTCCTGGCCTTGATTCTGTGAGGAACAGGACTGAGGCAGGCTATTCACTCATTCAGCAGCATTCCTCTGTCAGCTTCTGTGCTGAGCCAGGCCCTGCACTGGACATGGAGTTATGGGAGATGAGGGGAACTGGCCCTCCAGGCTAGGGGCTCAGAGCCTTACACATGCGACAGTGTGAAGGCGTGGGGCCCGGGGCCTCAGCGTGGGGAGGGACTTCTGAGGAAGGACACAGTTAGCCCTCCCGTTCTGCAAGCCATTCCGCCACATGGCAGGAGGACATCTCACAGACTGTGCCCATAGGGAGTAGACCAGGACAGCATGTCGAGGCTGGCAGTGGATAGAGTGGGTGGTTGTCAGCCATCCTCTCGACTTGCTTGTCTCATCATCCTCCTTCTGGCTTCTGAGGATTCTAGGTCTCCCCTGGTCCCTCCAAGCCTTGAAGCCCCCTCTTCCCTGCAGCAGCTGTGTGGCACTGAAGCCGCATCTTGGAGCTGGGGCATTGACAGGGCCATGAGGGTTGGGCACTTGGGTAGAATGGCTGCCTCAAGGTTGTGAGCACGGCAAGGTTGTGTGCAGGCCTGTGGAGGGAGGTGCTGTGCTGGCCCCATGGCCCCTCTTGCCCCCTGCAGGCTTAAGCAGCGAGAGCTGGTCCATTATGAAGAATATGGCCACCGAGCTGGGCATCATCCTTATTGGCTACTTCACCCTAGTGCCTGCCATCCAGGTAAGGCCCCAGGGCTATGCCGTCTTCCTCTGGGCTGGAGACTGGGTGAGTGTGGAAACCAGCTGCAGGGTTTCCCAGCGGTGCAGCCGTGGGCAGGGTGTGCCCTTCTTTGGCGCAAGCACCCTTGCCTGAGACAGGGCCTCTGTCTTCTAAGATGGTTGTCTGGGATGTATAGGGGCTCCTGGCATACCTGGCTCAGAAGTACTCAGTATGCCTGGCTCGGTTATGGGTTTGAGCTTCTGGCAGGCTCTGCCTTTGATCCCATCCTCTTACCCTTCCTCCCATAAGCCAGGAGGCCAGCCTGGCTGCTGGAGCTCAAGGGCAAGGCTGACAGGGTTCTGCAGGGACTGGTGGCTGGCTGTGTGGTCAGGAGCTCAGCTGCTTCTCAGGCAGGCACATGGTGGGCCCCGACCCTAACCTTGACCCTGATCCACAGCTGCAGTCTCCAGACACATCGCCTGCCCTGTGGGAGGCTACCACCCATTGCCCCAGGTGGCACCTGCTCTTAGCAAAGCCCCTCAGCTGTGGGGCCCATGCAGAGCTGGGAGTGGCCTTATGCTGAGCTGGGACCCCAGGCTGTTGCTGAGCATGCTGGGGGACTTGCTGCAGGAAGGGAGTGGCAGTGTTGTCTCTTCCCCACCCTTCCCCCAGGGCTGCTAGGCCTGCTGGGGTGTGAGGTTGATCAGAGGGCAGATGGGCTGGAGCAGGGTCTGTAGGACACACACAGCCTTAGGACATTAGAGCTGAATGGCCACTGTGCTGCTGCTTGAATAGAATCCATGGGGACTGCCAGAGGTCTCAACAAGGCAGGAAGGAAAACTTAAATCAGAAAATTCCAGCTAGCTGTTGACAGAGCTTGGAGACCAGAGACACTGCCTTTTGTCAGTTTTAGCACAGCATCAGTCCCTCCAGGGATCTGGAAGGTGTTGGCTGGTAGGTTGTGAGTGGGGTCAGGTGCTCAGTGGCGGACTTTTTGGGGAGCAGGCTGATGGGTGTCAGGTGTTTAGGTTGGACAAGGCTCCCCGTCCTCTCTAGGGAAACCAGAGGGTTTAGGGGGAGTGCCTACCCTTCAGCCCTCTCTGGCCAGAGGTGCAGAGTCCCTGGTGGGGGGGTGGTGAGCTACGGGTGCTGTCCTCCCTTGCCCACTCCCAGATCCAGGAGAGCTACCAACAACTTCATGTCTGCTGTGCCCTGCCCACCAGGTTCTGGTTCTGAGGTGCTTGCAGGCAGGGAGCTGCCTCACTGGGTTCTGGACTGTGAAGTCATGGTGCCCCTCTCATCTAATTCCAGGAGTTCTGTCTCTTTGCCGTTGTGGGCCTGGTGTCTGACTTCTTCCTTCAGATGCTGTTTTTTACCACTGTCCTGTCCATTGATATCCGCCGGATGGAGGTAGGCGTGGGCTGAGTTCTGCCCCAGCTGCCGCCCTGCTCAGCCCCAACTGTGCTCAGGGAACCTCTGGATGAAAGAGGCACAGACCTCAGGCAGGGCAGCGGCATACCCAGGCCCTGACTACTGCTCCCCCAACAGCTAGCGGACCTGAACAAGCGGCTGCCCCCCGAGGCCTGCCTGTCCCCTGCCAAGCCAGTGGGGCGGCCAGCACGCCATGAGCGGCAGCTGGCTGTGCGGCCATCCATGCCCCACACCATCACACTGCAACCGTCCTCCTTCCGAAACCTGCGGCTCCCCAAGAGGTTGCGTGTCGTCTACTTCCTGGCCCGCACTCGCCTGGCACAGCGCCTTATCATGGTACCTGCCACCCTGCCCCACCTTGCCCTCCTCCAGAGGCCGGCAGTCAGGTTCTCTCTTGAGGCTGCAGTTTTCCCTGGAGGAGGGGGTGCTCCTCAGGCCCTGGTGGCCCCTGGAAGCCTAGCTTTGTGAAGCTGCCCACCACCCCCAAACTGTTCAGACCCTGTTGGTTTCTGAGGAGCTGAGTCTGTCTCTGGGAGACGCAGCCCCAGCATCCCGGAGGAGCTGTCATCTCCCCAGAAGCCTGAAGCTGACCCAGGGAAGGAGCCTGCTAGCTGGGGTGTTTTCTCTGGCTCTGAGTTCATTTGGCTGCTCCCTAATGTGCAGGCATCTGAAATGCTGGGTGAAATAACTCACCAGCTGGACTGGGTGGGAGGGAGAGGAGCCTCTCTAAGGAGTTAGTGAGAGGGGAGTGAAGCAGGGGCCCTGCAGGGACTGGGGCCCCTAGGCACCTCCGGAGCAGGTCAGGCAGATGATTCCCCTAGCCATGCTGACCACAAGAATGGTAGCAGTTTTCTGGCCCCAGCTGAGGCCTGGCTAGGGGTGGGGCAATTCTGTTGAACCTAAGGGTGCTCCAGTGTACCTCTAGGCTGGGAGGCTCAACCGGGACAATGGAGAAGGGACCAAGCCCTTCAGTGATAACTGGCCGCGTGTGGGGGAAGAAGGAACTCAGGGCAGCAGAAAGAGGGCAGATTGGCCTATGCCCTCTCCCCACCCCCAGGCCTGAGGCCCTGGCACTGTCTCCCAACCTGCGGGCCAAGGCTGCTGGGGTTTGGGGCTGCCTCTTCCTCCAAGGGACTCCACTGAGCCCCTGACACTCCACTGCAGGCCGGCACTGTTGTGTGGATTGGCATCCTGGTGTACACAGACCCAGCAGGGCTGCGCACCTACCTCACTGCCCAGGTGACAGAACAGAGCCCGCTGGGCGAGGGTGCCCTGGCCCCCATGCCTGTGCCCAGCGGTGTGCTGCCTGCCAGCCACCCGGACCCTGCCTTTTCCATCTTCCCACCTGACGCCCCTAAGCCAGCTGAGAACCAGACATCGACAGGGGAGCCATCTGGGCCCATGGGTCCAGCAGACAGTGTTCATGACAGCCCAGTCCCAGAGGTAACCTGGGGGCCCGAGGACGAGGAACTCTGGAGGAAATTGTCCTTCCGGCACTGGCCAACACTTTTCAGCTACTACAACATCACACTGGCCAAGAGGTGAGTCGGGCTGTGCTGATTGCTGCTCCCAGCCCCGCTTGGTGGTGCCAGCTCACTGTCCCCAGAGCAGCTACTTCCCCCTCAGGTCACCAAGGGGGAACCTGGCTTGATTTCTGCACTTCGTTTCAAATAACTTACAACAACTCATAAGGTTGTGAGGTGGGAGCTGGTACTCTAAGCAGCCACAACCCCAGAAAGTGGCCCTGGGTTCGTGCTCTGGGGAATCAGTCACAGGGAGCTGCCAGCTCCTTGGCCAGAATGAGATCCACTGCTGGGCGCCACCCACTCTGTGCCAGGAGAGGCGAGACTTCAGCCCCAGCTGAGATGGTGGCTGTTTGGGGGTTGGTGGCAGAACAAGGTCGGGATGCCAGAGCTGGGCCCCAGAGAGACCCAACTGCCCAGGGACTGAGGGCTGATCTCTGAGCCAGTCCTGTGTGGAGAGTAGGGAGGGACCAGGGTGAGGAGGGCAGCAGCGGGAGCTGTCCTTCTCAGATGTCTCCTCTGAGGCCCACCTGCTCCTGTCCAAGATACATCAGCCTGCTGCCTGTCATCCCTGTCACCCTCCACCTGAATCCGAGGGAGGCCCTGGAGGGACGGCACCCACAGGATGGCCGAAGTGCTTGGCCACCGGCGAGGCCAGGCACCGTACGCGGTGGGCTCTGGGAGACCAGCCCTGAGGGACCAGGTGGAGCTCAGGCCCATGGAGATGTCACCCTGTACAAGTAAGGCTTGTGAAGGGACGGGTAGGGCTGGCAGGCCAGGGCCGGGCCACGCCTCACCACCCCTCTCTGCCTGGCTCAGGGTGGCGGCACTCGGCCTGGCAGCGGGCGTTGTCCTTGTGCTGCTGCTGCTCTGCCTCTACCGCGTGCTCTGCCCGAGAAACTATGGGCAGCCTGGTGGGCCCGGCCGGCGGAAGCGCGGGGACCTGCCCTGCGACGACTATGGCTACGCACCGCCAGAGACAGAGATCGTGCCCCTGGTGCTGCGTGGACACCTCATGGTGAGCACAGGGCAGCAGTGGGCGGTGGGGGGCACCGGGCCCAGGTCCACACCAGCACCACACCGTCCCCTCCTGCAGGACATTGAGTGTCTGGCCAGTGACGGCATGCTGCTGGTGAGCTGTTGTCTGGCGGGCCACGTCTGTGTGTGGGATGCGCAGACGGGGGACTGCCTCACTCGAATCCCACACCCTGGGTAGGTGCAGCTCCCTCCCACGCCTCTCCCTCTGCCCCTCCCCCATGCTCCCACCCTGCCTCAACCCTCCTCTGGGCCCCACCAGCAGGCAGCGCCAGGACAGTAGTGTTGGCAGCGTGTTTGAGGCTCAGGAGAGCTGGGAACGGCTGTCAGACGGCGGGAAGGGTGGCCTGGAGGAGTCTGGGGACAGCCCTCCGCTGCGGCACCGCCCCCGGCGCCCTCCACCACCTTCCCTCTTCGGGGACCAGCCAGACCTCACTTGCCTCATCGACACCAACTTCTCAGCACAGCCGCGGCAGCAGCCCCCAGAGCCCGCCCAGCCCGAGCCCCGGCACCGGACGAGCTGTGGCCGCGCTCGGGACTCCCCGGGCTATGACTTTAGCCGCCTGGTGCAGCGGGTGTACCAGGAGGAGGGGCTGGATGCCGTCCACTCGCCAGCCCTGCGCCCACCGTCGCCTGGGCCCGCACTGCCCCCCGCCCCTGAGGAGGAGGGGGGCTTGCCTCCGGAGAAGGGCTCGCCTTCCCTCATCTGGGCCCCCAGTGCAGACGGCTCCATCTGGAGCCTGGAGCTGCAGGGCAGCCTCATCGTGGTGGGGCGGAGCAGTGGTCGGCTGGAGGTGGGCGGGGTCAGGGACAGGGTTGGGGTGGGGGGCGGAGCAGTGACTGGTTGGAGGTGGGAGGGGTCAGGGGCGGGGCGGCTTGGGTGGAGCAGTGACCGGCTGGAGGTGGGCGGGGGCGGGCGGGGCGGGTTGGGGCGGAGCAGTGAGTGGCTGGAGGTGGGCGGGGTCGGGCGGGGCGGGTTGGGGGCGGAGCAGTGGCCGGCTGGAGGTGGGCGGGGTCAGGGACAGGGTTGGGGTGGGGGTGGAGCAGTGGTCGGCTGGAGGTGGGCGGGGTGGGGTGGGGGTGGGGAAGGTGGCTGGAGGTGGGCAGAGCGTGGTATGTGCAAGGGGCTGTGGGCCTTACGGTGGGAGAGCAGATGCTCACAGCCTCTGGCTTGCAGGTTTGGGACGCCATTGAGGGGGTGCTACGCTGCAGCAGCGAGGAAGTCTCCTCGGGCATCACAGCCCTGGTTTTCCTTGACAGAAGGTGAGAGCGCTGGGGTGCCTGCCTCAGTGCCAGGCCACGCTGAGGACGGAGTCCTGGCTCCTTTCTCTGAGGTGTGACCCTGGGTCCTGGCTTTCCTTTGGAGACCTACAGCTAAGAACAGAGGGCTGTCGTCCACCTTGACAGGAGAGTGACAAGGAAAATGTGAAGTGCTTAGAATACTTAACCTTTTATCCACTATGACAGGGAGAGTAACGACAAGGTTCCCGTTTTCACCCCAGAAGTTATTCATTCGCCTTTCACTGCTGGCACTTCTGGGTTTCTCAGCTGCATCTTCAGTTACAGAAAATGTATTTTCAGAAGAACCACTCTCTTGGAACTTTTCTTCCCTTGGTTGTTGGAGGCTGTTTTCTTTTTTTTTTTTTTTTCTGCTGCCTCCGCCCTGGCCAGGTGCCCTCTGCTGACGGTCTTAACCCGCCTGCAGTTCAGAGGTCAGAGGGCCTGGGGTGGGCCTGTTGGTGGCACTGCCATCTCAGCTAGAGTTGGAGCTTTTATTTGGGGTGGAGGTGTCCTTTGCCTCAGTGCACTTGGCTTCTGGCCTTTTGGTCTCTGCCTGGCTTCCCACCCCCGCCAGGTTATGCACAGCCCTGGCCACTGTCTTGCTCTCTTGCCTGGCCAGGCTCATCGTGGCCTTCCAATGCTCATTGGGAATCCTCTGCTACTTATTTTTTAGCTTCAAGGAAAACCCTGATGTCTCAGTCTGACCCAACCAGATTTCTGGTGACTGGGGCCTCCCCTCCCCCTGTCCTTTGACTCCCCCAGGCCTGCTGTGGGCCCCTCAGATTTGTGGGCAGAGGGCAATACTTTTTGCTGGAGTCAGATTTCAAACCCCACCCACTTCAAGGCTGTGGGGCCACTGGGCCAAGGTCCCCATGTCCTACCTGTGCTTAGGAATTCTTGGGCAGAAGAAACTCATTTCCTGTGGAAGAAGGAAATGGAGTGGGAGGTGCTGGGTGGAGCTGCCTTTCTGTGAGAATGTCCTCTGGGGACACCTGTGAGAGAGCAGCTCCTCCTGTGGCCCCAGGTCCTGTTTCCTCCTTGGAAACCTTACCTAAACTCCCGGCTGCGCTGGGGAGCGCTCCATGTGTTGGCTGTTTTTTTAATGTACACGCTGTACGTGATGCCCCCTGGGTACTTGCTCATAAGCCCCTCTGAGGTGAATACCATCAGCCCATTTTACAGATCAGGAGACTGAAGCACAGAGGGTGATAGTTATGATTGCAGCCTGGCTTCTCTGGCTCCCACTTTTATTCCTGGCACCTTGTGTTTCCCTCTCGGCCACGGCCCCTCATGTCCCTTCCCGAACCTGACCAGCCCTTTCTGTCCTCTTTTGCCCGTGTGCCCAGCGGAGCTGAGCCTGTCAAGTGCCTGGCTTTTAGGCCATGGACTGAGAGGTGCCCTGGCAGGTGCTCTTCTCTTTCAGGATTGTGGCAGCTCGGCTCAATGGCTCCCTTGATTTCTTCTCCTTGGAGACCCACACTGCCCTCAGCCCCCTGCAGTTCAGAGGTCAGAGGGCCTGGGGTGGGCAGAGCGTGAGGGGTGCCTGCCAAGTGCTCTCAGCAGTCCCTCACTTGGTCTCTTACCCCCAGGGACCCCAGGGCGGGGCAGTGCCCCCACGTCCCCTGTGTACAGCAGCAGTGATGCAGTGGCCTGCCACTTGACCCACACGGTGCCCTGTGCACACCAGAAGCCCATCACAGCTCTGAAGGCTGCTGCTGGACGCCTTGTGACTGGGAGCCAAGACCACACACTGAGGGTGAGCGTTGCTGTGGTCTCTAGGCTGGAATGGCCAGTGGTGGGGGTGGCAGCTATTTGGGTTTCTCAGGAAGAGGCTAGAGATGTTCTGGATAAACGTTGAAAGGCACTTCCTGGCCAAAATGTTAGTTTGGAAAATCCCAGAGTCTGAAGGTGATGTCTGTCTGCCCTGTCCCAGGTGTTCCGTCTGGAGGACTCGTGCTGCCTCTTCACCCTGCAGGGCCACTCGGGGGCCATCACCACCGTGTACATTGACCAGGTGAGGGGCTTGTGGGGGTGACACCAAGCCAGGCTTAAGGCCCTTGGCTCTGACAGGCCCCCAGGGGCCTTCCAGGAGGCAGAGGGAGGGCCCTTGCCCACTAGGCACTGGGACACCCTTGTTGACAAGGTGATGCTTCACCGCAGTCACCCCGTTCCCTGGGCCTGTCCCTCAGACCATGGTGCTGGCCAGTGGAGGACAAGATGGGGCCATCTGCCTGTGGGACGTGCTGACTGGCAGCCGGGTCAGCCACATGTTTGCTCACCGTGGGGATGTCACCTCCCTCACCTGCACTACTTCCTGCGTCATTAGCAGTGGCCTGGATGATCTCATTAGCATCTGGGACCGCAGCACAGGCATCAAGCTCTACTCTATTCAGCAGGTAGGCAGTCCCAGAATTCTCACTCGTTTTTAGGGAGGATTCCAGACACTAAGCCTGTTGTATCCTCTTCTCTAGGACCTGGGTTGTGGTGCAAGCTTGGGTGTCATCTCTGACAACCTGCTGGTGACTGGTGGCCAGGGCTGTGTCTCTTTTTGGGACCTAAACTACGGGGACCTGTTGCAGACAGTCTACCTGGGGAAGAACAGTGAGGCCCAGCCTGCTCGCCAGATCCTGGTGCTAGACAATGCTGCCATTGTCTGCAACTTTGGCAGTGAGCTCAGCCTGGTGTACGTGCCCTCTGTGCTGGAGAAGCTGGACTGAGGGCAACCACTGGGCCAGTGTGCTCTGTGGGATCAGTGCACTGGCCCCAGACTGGTGGGGAGGAACTGAGTGTATCTGTCCTGCATCCAATAAACTTTTTTTAAAAATCACCTCTGCTGTGGGCCTGGTGAGGTACTTGCTTCTTCCAGGAGAGGAGCCCCTGCCTCACTTTCCACTCCTTGTGCCCAGGCACGTACTGTCCAAGAAGGGTATACAGCTACAGGGGTAGCTGTGGAGTGAGGGCAGAGATAAGGACCTCTTTAACCATTTCAGAGCTGAAAAGCAACTGTGGCCCTACCTAGTGTCAGAAAATTTCACATGGTACCATTGAGGCCCAGGATCCTGCAACACCACATGGACTCGGACACTGGCCACAGAACGGGTTGATTTATTATTTCAATAGCAAAGAGCTGAAAAAATGTCCCACGAAGGGGCAGAACCTGGCCCGAGGCCCATGATGCACCTCTGTGGGTAGGGGTGCAGGCTGAGCCAGGCCTGGGCTGAAGGCAGCAGGAACGGGGACAGGGGCCATGTCCACCTGAGGGCCCTGCTGGACATAGACAAGTGGGTGCTGGAGACGATGTAGTGTAAGGTCGAGGTGGAGGAACCTGTTCAGGTCTTGTTGAGCGTCCACAGCGGATCCAGAAGGCTGAGGGGGTCATCAGCGGGCCGGGCAGCCCGAAGACCCTGCCCATTATGGGCCTGCAAAAAGTTCTGCTTGCTCATCCGCTGCTTTCCCCTCAAGGAGCTGTCCAGGGAGAAAGCCTCGGGGGTCAAGGAGGCCAGCAGCTCCAGGGAGGATGAGGGGGGCCCCGGGCTGGGGGCTTTAGGCACCGACAGCTCCTCCTCCGGCTGGGGGACCTCAGGCAGGGGGGACGAGGGAGGGGGTGGGGATGAGGAAGGAAGCTGAGTGGACTCTGTGAGGCTGGGTGGAGGCAGGCCTGGGGGCTCTGCAGGGCCTGGCAGACTAGCAGCTGGGGACTCCAAGCCTCCAGGAGGCCGGATGCTGAGCTTGGCGATGGTGGCCTGGATAGAGCTGATGGGCACGTCTCCGCCAAGGACTAGGTCCTGGGAATCCTGAGGCAGGTGATTCTGATAAGAGACATGGGTGAGGATGGGGGGTGCCAAGAAGCGGTGGCTGGGCCAACAGCCCTTCACTGGCTCCTTCCTCACCTTCTGGGTGACACCTGTGCTGGCCAAGGGTTTGCAGGGAGGGGGCAGGCCGTGGCGCTGCAGGACCTGTTCCACGTGCCTTACCACCGCCTCGTGGCAGAACCTCAGGTGCAGCTGCAGGGATGCATGTGGCCAGGTCAGCTGGGCAAGGCCTGCTGCCCTGGGCAGAGACCCTAGCACCTGCCTGCCCAGGCCCTCACCTTTTCCTGCAGCATGTGTTTCCTCTGCTGCCGCATGCGCCGCACCAGCTGAGGCAGCTCCGGGATCCCATTCCCAGCTTCCACCTCCTGCACAGCAGCATACAGCAGGGCGAAGGCTCCTGTGCGGCCTACACCGGAGCTGCAGCAGGGAGGGAGGTGAATAAGGCCAGGCCAAGAGCCCACGGGGGCCCTCAGGCTGCTGCCCACCCCTTACCTGCAGTGCACAACGATGGGTGTGTGCAGGGGCCGCTGGTGCAGGTAATGTGCATGCACCTCCTGGATGAAGCGCAGCAGGTTGCTGGGGCTGTCAGGGAGGCCTCTGTGGGACGAGGTGGGGTAGGGCCCATGAGCTAGGCCTGACCAGGCCCGTCCCTCTCATCCCTTCACAAAGGAACAGACAGCTCAACACCACCCCAACCACCATCCAGGGGGCTGACGCACAACTCAGGCCAGGTGGGGAAGTGCAGATGCACAAGGGAGCGCTTGAGGCTCTGGTCCCGGAACTGCAGGCTCAGCACGCGCTCTACGTGGGTTTCAGTGGTGCGGACACTGCTCAGGGCCAGGCTCAGGGCCCCATGCACCATGGACTGGCCCCTCTCCGTGGGGAAGTAGCGTGTCACCTTTTGCTGTAAGGCAAACAGGCAGGCAGTTACAGCTGGTTTGCCAGGGTCCCTCCAACCCCCTACATCATGGGCACCCACCCAACCTCTCACCTTCTCCATCTCAGCCTCAGACACCAGCATAACAATGATGGACACTTTTTGTTCATGCACCATAAGCCAGAAGTCAGCTGCTGTGCCAGGCAGTGGGGCCTGGGTGGCCACCAACGGCGGGCAGTATGGCGAGAGCTCCTCCACACGGCTGGCATTGATGTAGTCGTCCTTGCCCGAGCGCAGCACCACCCGGTTACTGTCGTAGGGCATGACATCCTGGTGCCGGTTCTTCAGTGAGTAGCATCGGGCAATGGCAATGGAACGGCCACGGGCATCATGCTCCTGTGCGTCTTGCAGCTCCCGCCAGACGGTGTCCAGGGCCCCTGCATCCCCCAGCTGGCCCCGAAAGGCCTCCAGCTCTTGTTGCAACTGCCGAAGCCTCTCAGGATGCTCGTAGGGGTCCTGCTCAATCAGTCGCAGGGCCTGGGGCCGACGGCCCTCTGCTGCATCCACCTTGGTGGGCTGCAGCAGGGGCTGCCCACCTCCCGGAGGCTGAGAGCCACTGTGCTGGCTCTCAGGGCTGGAGGAGAGCAGGTCTGCGGCCGTAGAGCCTCGGCGCAGGCATGGGGGCAGCTCTGCTGCAGGAGGCCGAGGGGCTCCCTGGCCAGGCCCTGGTGACGGGGCAGGGGAAGGCACCAGGTGGGGACTGGGGGCTGGCTGGCTGACAGGTGGGGGGCCTCGAATGGAGAGAGCAGCTGCCTGGGGGCCTAGGGGCCTGGGGGATGGGACAGGACCATATGCCAAGGTGGGATGGGGAGGCTGGGGGGGGCCAGGACTGGGGAAGGGCAGAGCCCCCGAGTGGGGGGGCAGAGGGTCTTGAGTGGGGCCTGGGTACAGCTGGGTATGCAGAGGGGGTGGCAGCTGCCCAAGGACACCAGGCTGAGGAGCAAAGGGAAAGGTGGCCTGGGGAGGAAGGGGCCCTGGGACCTGGGGGGGAAGGGGCCCTGGGGCCTGGGGGGGAAGGGGCCCTGGAGCCTGGGGAGGGAAGAGCTGTGGATGCTGGAGTGCAAGGGGCTGCTGGGGGGCCTGTGGTCGAAACGCTGCTCGTGAGGGATGGGGCTGGGGCCCAACCCTCGGGGCTGGAAAACCTGTGGGGATGCTGGGAGGAAAGTGGTGCTGGGCTGGGGGTGCTGTGAGGGGTTGCTTGGCCCCCACAGTGTAGGTGTATGGTGTGCTCAATGGCTGTGGTGGGGGCACTGGGAAGCAGGGCTGGGCAGGAGCAGGGGCAGGGTTTGGCCTTGGTGCCATATGGCTGGGAATGGGGGCCTGGACACTGTCTACTGTGGTGGTGGCTGGCCGGACCCCCATGGCCAACTCAGGGCCTGAGAACTGGGGAGGTGGGGCTGAGGGCAGAGCTGCAACTGGTAGGGGTGGCCCCACCCCTCCGTAGGGACTGCTCACCACACCATGCTGGGGGGATGATCGGGGCACAAGGCCCAGCTCTGGAGTATAGGCAGGGTTGGGATAGTGGGCAGGCCCGGGAGCCACGGCCATTGCAGGGTGCCCCAGGGCATGGGGAGGCCTGGGCTGCAACATTGGGGTAGAGCCCAAGTAGGTACCAGGGGGCAAAGGGCTTGAAAGATAGTGGGGTCCTGGGCCTGCGGAGCCGGGGAAGGGACTGGGAGAAAAGTGGAGCGGGGTAGCTGTTCCCAGGAAGGTGTCTGATGGCCGTGGGCCAGCCACCATGTCAGGGGGCAGGCTGCGCAGCTCCTCGGGCAGGTCTCCTGTCTCCACCACCTCACCCTCCTCCCTGCGGGGCAGCAGTGGCTTTGGGGCTGTGGGCCGAGGTGGTGGTTTCTTCTTCAGCTCCCTGTGGGGCAGGGAAGGAGTGAGGCCAGGCACCCATCAGCCAAGCCCAAGCCTGGCCTGGAGCCACACCACAGCCTAGAGGTCACACCCACCTGTCTAGGAGCTGCTGGCGGGCAGCCTCACGGGCCTGGCAGGTGGACTGGGCTCGTTCCAGGAGAGTAGCCACCTTGCTCTCCAGGTCTGCATAGAAGTCTTTGCCTTCCTGGGACTTCTTCATCAGGTCCTCATAGGCTTCATAGGAGGCCACCAAGGTCTGCAGAGTGGAGTTCCACCTGGCCGGGCAGAAGGCCAACCTGAGGTGAGGGGCAGGCAGAGGGCGAGACAGCAGGCAGAGGCACAGGGGCCAGGCACTGACTTGTGGTCCAGTTCGCTGAGTACCCGCCGCACGGCTGCATACTGCACATTGGCCTCTGTCAGTGCTCGGAGGACGTTGTCCTGGGCTGCCAGGTTCTGCTCCAGGTACACCCTCAGCTGGTCATACTTCTTCAGCTGCTCCTCAAACAGCTTCTGAGGGAGTATGTGGGAGAAGAACACTCATGGCCTTACCATCTAAGGGTGGGGCCCCCATAGAGCCCCCTACCCTGCCTGCCCCCTACCTTTATTTCTGAGTGGTCTGTGGTGACGAGAGAGGCAGTGATGTCATCTTTCTGGATAAGCTCACGCAGCTGCTGCTCCAGGGACACGCGCTGGTCCCGCATCTCCTGCACCTTAGCCAGGATGCGTTTCAGGTTCTGCAGCACGGCCTTGTCCTCTGCGGACAGCAGTGGTCATTGAGGCTGGAGAAGCCCCAGCTCCATGTCTCCCCATGGGGTGGGCACGGCTCACCTGCAGTGAGGGCTGGGGTGGGCAGGGCAGCCCGGACCTGGTCCAGAGGCCCGCTAAGCAGGCGCAGGTTGCCAACGTGCAGATTCATGGCTCGGTGCAGCTCACTGTTGGTGAAGGAGGCCTTCTCATGGACCTCCATGTATTTGGCCCACTCTCGCCGCACCTCCGCCAGCTCAGCCGTTGGGGCTGCTGGGCTGGCCCCCGCCTGGCCCACTGCCTCCTGGAACTTCTGCTCTAGCCGCTCATCCTCCTCCAGCAGGTCCCTGATGTCCTTCAGGGAGGCCTCCACATCCGTGAACACGCCCGACAGCACTGCGAGGCGGGGGAGAGACACAGCCCCTGAGGCAGGCAGACCAGGCCCCACTCAAATGTCTGCTGTTGGGGGCGTGTGTGCAGCCCCAATGTTGGCTGAGCTCTGGTCACACACAGCACTGCGATCCGTGGGGGCCGCTGCTTTTGCCACGGCCTGGTGAGGTGTGGCTTCCACGTTCGTTCCCGCCCACCACCCGCTTGCTCTGGCCCTTGTTCACCTTGCATGGACTGGACGAGGTTCCTGACGGTGTCGGGCCGGACGCTGAGAGCTGCACACTTCTCCATGAGCTGTGGTGGGATGTGACTGTATGCATCAAGGTTGTCCACTGTCTCGGGATCCAGCTGCATAGAATCCATGAACTGGCTGTGGAGGCAACAGGACGAGGCGGGCACTGACACCATCCGCCCCATGTGAAGGGTACCTGCCAGGGCAGCCTCCACACTACCGAAGCAGGCCTGAAGTCTGCAGGTGGCAACTCTCCATCCCCAACCCATCTCCACACCAGATCTAGCCTGATCCGCACCCACTGAAAAATGAAACACAAGGGACATCCTCCTCCCAAGACAGTAACTCTCACCTCCCAAATCCAGCCCACAAGGCCCAAGGGATGGCGGGTAGGCGTAGAGCTAGAAAATCCTCTGCATAAGCAGACCGTTCACTACTCCTTGCCAGCACAAAGTGGCGCTGGGACCCCAGACAAGTCTGGTGTGTGCCCCCCACACCTTCCACCCCCTGGCCTGCACTCACTCCAGGACCTCATTCTTGTCCTCGATCTTGGCCATAATTTCCCGAAGCAGCTTGGCCTTTTCCTCACTGCCGGGGAAGCGAGAGAGCAGTTGCTGGAGGTTTGTGGTCTCTAGAGATACCCCGAGCCCACCTATGCTAAGGATTAGGGCCAGCCCGCCCACCCACCTGTACAGTGATGAGGCCTCATGGGCAGCCATGGGCACCAGTTTGGCGAAGATATCAGGGCCTGTGACAGCAGGGTCTGTGGGGTTCACTGGCAAAGGCTTCACCAACGGGGCTCCTGGGGAAAAGAACTGTGGTGTTAAGGCCCACACAGAGCCCTGGATGGAGTCTGTGGCTCTGTTCTAGCCCCCCATCTTCAGCCCTACCCCAACCCTCAGCCTCTCCTCAGTTCCCAGACCTTTTACAGGTTGAAGGGTGTCCAGTGCTGGGACCGCCTCATGGTAGATGAAGTCGTTGTCCTTTTTGGCAGAATTGTACCTGGGACAGGGGGAGTAGGGAGCCCTGGCGGTCAGCACAGATCTAGGACCCAGCCTCCCAAAAATGCAGGCAGGGGGATGACCCTTCAGGACTAGAGTGAACCAGGGCCATTCTCAAGCCACCCCACAGACTCACTTTCCTCCAATGACATCCATAGCGAAGCGAAGTGCATCTTGCACAGTGTCAGGCTGGCCCTGTCGGGTAGGAATAGGGGTGGGGCCTCAGCACCAGCCAAGTCCCCGCCAGGCTTCTACCCAACCATGTACCCTCAGGGGTTTGAGGGGACAGCCAGGCTGATAGCCAGCCAGGCCCTTCCTCAACTTTACCTTGGCCAACTTGATGGCTTCATTGAGCTTGTCCAGGGCACTCTGGAAGTATGCAACCTGCAGGGGACAGAGCCTGGTCTGTCCTTCCCACTTGGGCCCCAACTCCCTCCTGCCTCCCCCCACCTAGCCCTGCCATCAGGTATCCCCGTAAAAGACAAGGAGCTGAAGAGACATCCAGGTGCCAGCCCAGCCAACGGCACCAAGGTTAGCATCACACCCTGCTGCCCTACAGCTTACACTTCCAACCAGCTATCCAGCCATGGGGAGCCCACCACGCCACCTCAGACTCCTGGGAATGAGGGCTGCATGGAGGACACAACACATGAAGAAACACTAGTCCTACGGCAGAGTGGTGGCCAGTGACGTGGGGGTGAGACAGAAGACCACTTGGTCCATGTAAAGGAAGGACTGTACCAGGGTCTCACTAACGAGCTGGAGCCAGTCCTGCAACCCCTCCTTGCCTCAGCTTACTCACCCGCTCCCCAAACTTCTGCTGCTCCTCTGCCTGCTTCCCCATGTGCAGCTGGAAAGAAGAAGAGACATCACCACCTGTTCCCGGGCTGTGGCAGCTCAGCCCAGCTTGCCCCTGTGGCTGTGGTGCCCTCACATGAGCCACAGCTGCAAAGTAGTAGATCTTCATCTGCACCAGCTTCTTCCAGTCCTTCTGGATCCGGCCCAGCAGTGAGGCAGTGTCGGGGTTCTCTAAGGCACGGCATGCCTCCTTGTAGTAATCCACAACCTGGGGGCCCAGTCAGCAGAGGATCTGGAGTAAGCCAGAGGCCTGCCCTCAGTCCCTAGAGGGCCGCCACCTACCCCTGCCCCTACCTGGGCACTGATGCGGGCCACCAGAAAGCTCTTCCTGTTGTCCAACATCGACTTCTCCAAGAGGCACTCCTGAGCCTGGCCCTGGGACAACAAATGCAGGTACACTCCTCGCTCCCCGAGACCTGCTCGTCCCCAGGGGGTGGGCCACAGGGATCCCCTCTCCTCTAGCCTCCCTGACTCCAAGAAGCACAGCCCTGTTCCTGGTCCACCTTAGAACTCAAAAGACCAAAGCCAAGGCCCCCTGCCTGTCCCTTAATGCCCGCTGAGACACGGCGCGGCCCGGGGCCCAGCCCTAGCTGTCCTGTCCCGACCGTCTCCTCCTCACCAGCATGAGGTTGACATTGAGAGTGAGGATCTGGCGGCTCATGTCAACGCTGAAGGCCTGAGGGAAGTGCTCGCGCAGGTAGGCAAAGGCACCGGCTGCACACTGGAAGTGGGTGCAGGAGACCTTCATGCCCTGGGAGGAGGAGGAGGGGAGGATGGCTGAAGGCAGAGCCAGACAGCTACCTGTGTCACTCCCTTGGCCGACCCACTCAGCGCCACTCCCTGCTAAGTCCATATGTCCCACCCACCACCCCTCCCCTCCTTACCTCCTCAGATACCCGCTTGTCCATGGCCCCCAGCATGGAGTGCAGTGCTCCTGGGGAGGCAGAGGACATGGTATCAGGACAAGCCTGGGCTGCTCCCCTAGGCTGCTTGACCTATGCCAAGCGTGAGGCAGAGGGGGACAAGGCTGTCATCCATGATCAGGAAAACAGGAGTCTGGGAACCGGGCCGGGAGTCCACGGACACCAAAGTTGGAGCAAATGGGGAAACTCAGCAGTCAGGCCAAGCTCCTCAGTCTCCCATTCTGTACCAGGCAGCTGCTAGGGGGTAGAGGACTGAGGGGCTTCCCTCAATAGTCCCCAGCCCAGGGGTCCAGTCCTGAAGCTTCAGGAATGCCCACACAGGACCCTGGGGCTCCCCATGCATCTCCCCTAAGCAGGCTGATGATGGGCCATCAGGGGTGAAAGAAGGGGACCTTTTAGGCTAGCCTTATTCTCTCTGCCTGAAGCAACCCAAAGCCAAGGAGCAATAGGGAAGGTCCAGAGCAGAAAGGAGGTCATCTCTCCTGGCCGGAGTACACAATGGCCACAGTATGGCAGCCAGCCCAGCAAAGGAGCTGGCAGAGCTGTGGGGAAGGACGTGGAAGGGTGAGAATCCAGGTTCCTTCCATCAGCCCACTGCCTTTGTGGCTGGCTGCTAAGCTGAGACCCTAGGTCAGCAGGGCTGGGAGGCAGGGCCATGAGGAAAGGCTGAAAGGGGTCAGGCAGCTCACCAAGGTTGTAGAGAATGCAGGCCTGCTCATACTTGATGTCCTCATGGGCCACAGATTTGCCTGAGAAGATCTCTGTCCTGCAGACATGCTATCCGGTCAACTTGAGGGAAGGGGCTGGCCAGAGCCCAGGCAAGAGAAAGTGCATCCCCCCACCCAGACACTCCCCAGGGTCCCCGCCAGCCCTGCTGCTGCCAGGTCTCACCAGGTGACAGCAACAGCAGCCTCTTGGCCCAAGCCCATGGGGACCCGACTCTGCAGGTAGTGGAGCTGGCCTAGGTACTTGCGCAGGACACTGCAGCCCTCAAAGTCCCGTGGAACACGGACGGCATTCTGGGGGCGGAATGGAGAAGCAGGCCTGGATCACTTGGGGTAGAGGTCAGGCAGCCCAGCCCCTCACAGGGAATATGCATCAGACCTGGGAGACTGCACAGAAATCCACGGCTACCCCTGCAGTCATTCAGCAAACCACCGCTCTAGAAAGCAGCTTCCAACATGGATTAAAGTTGGTAATATATTTAACTTCTGACCCATAGCTGTACATCTAAAAATTCTTAGTAATGGATGTCCAGAAATAAAAATGCTAAGATCTACATGCAAAGATATTTATCACCGCATTATTAACAGGGTCAAAAACTGCACACCAACATTTCCATTAAAAAGGATTGTTTACATCAGAGCCACCCACACAAGAAAATCCTCCGCAGCCATGAAAAGTGAAGACGAGGATCTCCACTGATATGCTAAGATGTCCATGACGTAGAGTTGAGCCAAAAAAGCATGCAACAGATGAATGGTATGATTTCATTTATGTAAAACCATATAGATATCCAATATCCAAATAGGTATCTAGGCAAAAAGAAAAATATTTACAAAGGCTAAATACCAAAATATTAGCTGGAATTTCAGTGATTTCTCTTTCTCATAAACGCACACATATGTATATTTAATTCTTTATATTAAACAGTTTCAATCTTTCTAAGCAACAAAGCTATTCGTATTCTGGGGGGAAAGATATGCAGATGACACAACCTTGCTTGCTGCAAGTGAAGAGGACCTGAAGCACTTACTGACGAAGATCAAAGACCACAGCCTTCGGTATGGATTACACCTCAAGAAAAGAAAAATCCTCTCAACTGGACCAATAAGCAACATCATGATAAACAGAAAAAGACTGAAGCTGTCAAGGATTTCATTTTATTTGGATCCACAATCAATGCCAATGTCAAGAAACCAAATGACGTATTGCATTGGGCAAATCTGCTTTAAATGACCTCTTGAAAGCGTGAAAAAGCAGGCGTCATTTTGAGGACTAAGGTGCGCCTGACCCAAGCCATGGTGTTTTCAGTCGCCTTGTAGGCATGTGAAAGCTGGACAATGAATAAAGAAGACCAAAGAACAACTGAGGCCTTTGAATTACAGTGTTGAAGAATACTGAATATACCATGACTACCAGAAGAATGAACAAATCTATCTTGGAAGAAGCACAGCCAGGATGCTCCTTGGAAGCGAGAATGGCAAGGTATCGTCTCACATACTTTGTACATAATATCAGGAGGGACCACTCCCTGGAGAAGGACGTCATGCTTGGTAAAGTAGAGGATCAGCAAAAAAGAGGAAGACCTTCCAGGAGATGGCTTCGACAGCGGACTGAAATACAGCAATGACTGTGAGGATGGCATAGGACTGGGCAGTGTTTTGTTCTGTTTGTCGTACAGAGGGTCACTATGAGTCAGAACCAACTCAACAACACCTAACAACAACAACATTCATTGCTGGTGGAACTGTAAAACGGTAAAGCCACCGTGAAAAACACTCTGGTGGTTCCTCAAAAAGTTAAGGATAGAATTACCAATGATTCAGCAATTCACTCTTAGGTATATACCCAAAAGAACTGAAAGCAGGAACATAAACAGATACTTGTACACCAATGTTCACTGCAACTATTCACAATAGAGCCAATAGGTGAAAACAGCCTAAATGTCCATCAACAGATGAAGAGATAAACAAAATACAGTACATACATACAATGGAATATTATTCAGCGATAAAGAGATATGAAGTCCTGATACATGATACAACATGGATGGACCTTGAAAACATTATGCTGAGTGAAATAAAGTCAATCACAAAAGGATAAACATTGTATGATCTCACTTATACAGGAACATGTATAGAGGTCTAAGTTTATCAGTGGTTACCGGGGAAGGGCAGCAGAGAGGGGAGAAGGGGGACTCTGCTTAGGAGACACTGAGCTTCTTTAAGGGTGAGGGAAAATATGAAAATGGATAGTGGTGATGGCTGAACAAGATAAACGTGATTAACTGCACTGAACTGTACATATAAAAAAATGTCAAAATGGGAAATGTTTTTTTAAGCGTATAAAAAAAGGAAAAGAAAAAAATTGTCTTCTGCTTCCTAAAATAATCTTTGGGAAACAATGGAAGTGATTCCCTCCAGGTCATACAGATCCACCTATATTCCTTAATTCAACCAAGAATGGGCACCCTCTTGCCCCACCTTGGTCTGTCAGAATCTCTGACCTGCTGCAGCTTCTTAGACGTGGTGGGAGCAAGCAGACAGAGGAGTCGGAAAGCAAACTCTTATACCACAGCACACCACTCCAGCCCTAGGCCTGTCAGTTTTATTTATTTCAGAGTTACAACCAGAAAGCCTCCTTAGGGACCAACCATTCAGCCCCTGGTTTTACAGATGAGAAAGCTGAGGCCCAAACCAGGGCAGAGGGATTGCCTACTACAGATTCCCAAATGAGAACCATTTCCCTTTTTCCCACTGCAAATCACTGAGTTACATTAAAGGTTAACTTGACTTAGGCTGTCTCTGCTCTGTACAGCTCTGTGCTTTGGCACGTTTTCTGTTTTTCACTAAAAACCAGATCAATGTTAGTTCTAAAATTGCTGTAATAGTTAATTTTTTCTGTTTTGTTTTTTACTTTATATATTGCCAAGTTTGGGAGGTTTTTCCCCCCGGTCTGGTAATTTTTTCACCAGAATTATCAGTGTTCCAGGTAAAAAAAGTTCATTCTGTACTTCCCACAAATTTAAGAAACACTGATCTAGTCCAACTTCCCCCTTGTTTATATGAATAAATCAAGCCCCAGAAAGGACAACTGGCCTGCCCAGTGTTCTGTGAGCTATGTCTGTGCTAGCAACAGCCACCAGGTCTCCAGGTTCCTGGTCCACAGCTCTCTTGGGGGTGGTTCTCTCTAACCCACTGCTATGCGCAGACTCCCTGCCCCATGCCTTAAAGGATCTGCCTTGGTGACAAAACTCCCCCTAGGGTGTGCTGTATGTGTGTGTGTGTCTCCAAGACGGTGGTAGTCCTAGGGAGTTAAGATTATCTCATAAATTTTCAAACTTGACACAAATAAAATATTTTTTAAATTGTTTTTAAAAATCAACTTTTGTACAGTAGTTTAAGACTATCTCTTTAACGTATACAAACATACCAATTAATCATCCCTGCTCTTGGGGAAAGATATAATCTCTTCATTTTCAAATTATAAATAAAAATTTTATTGTGATTAGACCTTTTGTTATTCATGTAGTTGTTTCTAACTACTCTAAAAATAAGAGTGATGAGTGGCAATTCTCTGCTCCTCTGAAGAACAGCTTCACCTTCTTTAAAGCCAGGTAAGTTCCTTATAATAAGACTTCCAATAAATTACAAATACCTAATTAAGCTTTTCTGTATTTTTTTCCTAATTATTTTATGCACTATTGTAGAGCAACATATTTCCCCTTCTGTTTGTTAGAAGTCTGAGATTCTGAAATTGCTTTGGTTTGGCTGAGCGTGGGTAGACATCAGTAGCTTGTTAGTGTTCTCTTGTGTATCAAGGACCACACTCCAGTGCAGCAGCAAACCAGGAGTACTGGCGACTGTTTTGGGGATATAACTGACCTGTTTATTTCGGAAACATTTTCAGTTACGCTACTAAGTGAAAACACTTTCTATGTTAGCTATTCAGAAGTCTGTACCAGCATGGACTGATGACTTCAACCAAATCCAGAAATGTGTCAACATGTCCATCCAGAGGATCTGCAATGGACTCATATGTAGCTCCCTTAATTGGCTGCTTCCATTGTTCAAACATTTGGGCAACATTTTCAGAAGTCAAACAAGCAAGTTGGCACCCAATCTTGATAACACTGCTTCTAAGTCTTTCACAAGGCTCTTTAGCATCCGGAGACTAGATTCTTGCTTGAGAACAGTCCTATATCAAATCTTTTAACTATAGTCTGCATACCTGTTACTCCAGTGACTGTGGTCAACAGCAAACTACCACACAGATTATTAAGGCAGGATGATGCCACCCCGAGAGAAGTTGAGGTAGACATTCAATAAGCCACGTGGAAACCGAGGGCCTCATCCAAAGGCTGACAAATGAAACGACTACTCCAGCATCACACGCTCTGGATCACACATGTAGCCACTCATTCAACAAATGCTTTTTTGTGGGCTTGGGCACCCCAGGCCTTTTCCCTGCCACTGGAGACTCAGCTTAATGCTGATGGTGCTGCCCCAGTGCCTTCCTGCTCAGTGATAGTGATTATACTAGAATTCCACATAACTCAAAAGGAACTTTGTTTTATTCACTACTGAATCCACAGTGCATGAGACATAAAAACGGTTCAGTGAATGTTTGTTAAAGGAGTAATGAATGACTGGAATTCCAGTATACAGAAAAGATGGATGGACAGCTCCTTTTTAGTCCTCTGTGTCTTGGGATCAAGCTCAGCCCTCAACTTTGGAGCAAAGGAAGGGCTGAGGCTGAAAGTATTTAATATTATGTAATTTTTATTAAAAAAAAAATTCTTTTCATATTACTAATTACAGAAAAGACATTTGGTTTTTGGTTACTGACAAGAGGCACAGCTTAAAAAACGTTGAGAACACCATTATAATTAATCATTAATCAACTCTTTTATCAGTTATATGGGTTTAGTCTAACAGTTCTTTGGCAATGTTATTTCAACTTCTGGCTTTTTAAATAAAAAAGTAAATGTGTACAATCACAATGGCTGTCTCTGGGCATGGCTGCTTTGTTCTCTGTATTTCTCTTGTGCAAATTTTCTACAGTTTTTATAATCTGTGAATTCATAGGAACTCAAAGTGGATGACTGTGCAGACCACCCTGCACCCTTACTGAGATGAGTGACACTATGCAGGCTGTTGTGTCCCACTACCACTGAGTCCCCAGTGCAGAAACAGACCATCTCAAGCTGGCACAACAGCTGGCACCATGCCCAATGCTGAACGTCAGATACCAGAAACAAGTCAAAGACGGACATTCTCATGGCTATTCAACATTGTTCTGGACATGCTTGCCAACTGCAAGAAAATAAGGAGTGTAACTGTTAGAAACATGAAGGCAAAATTATTACGTAAATATGATATGACTATTTTTTATTTAGAAAATCCAAGAGAATGAGCTGAAACACTATCAGAGAGTATAAGTAAATTTAAAAAATAAATTGCTTAATTGCTTTTCCCTACAGCAACCATGCTGTTGTTGTTCGGTGCTGTCGAGTTGATTCTAACTCATAGCAACCCCATGTGACAAAGCAGAAATGCCCCACAGGGTTTTCTAAGCTGTACTCTTTATGGAAGGAGAGTGCCATGTCTTTTTCCCACAGGGCTGCTGGGTCAGCCTGAACCACCAACCTTTGAGTTAGCAGCCATGAGCCTAATTAACCACTGCGCCACCAGGGCTCTTTACATCAATCACACCAGGTACAAAATACAATGGGTGAGGGAGGAAAGACACTCATTGATGACAGCAACAAAGACATATAAAATGTCCACAAATAAATTTAACAAGATATGCACAAAGCCAACATGAAGAAACCTAGAGAACTTTACTGAGGAGCCTAGAAAAAACCCTAAAGAAATGAGATTATCCTGTTCTTAGACAGGAAAGCAACCTCCTGAAGATGATGATGTTGTTGCTGTTATTGTTAAGTGCCCTCGATTCTGACTCATAGCGACGCCATGTGACAGACAGGAACTGCCCTGTAGGGTTTTCTAGGCTGTAATCTTTACTGAAGCAGATCACCAGGTCTTTCTCCCACAGAGCTGCTGGGTGAGTTCTAACCGCCAACCTTTCTGTTAGCAGCCATGCACGTAACTGTTGCACCACCAGGGCTCCTTCATAAAGATAATTCTATGTAATTAATCTATAAATTTAATGAGCTCACAAAAGTACCAACACTGTTTTGGGAAAAAACCTGACAAAATGGCTATGTTCATCTGAGGAAAATTCATGTGAGAATAGGCATGGAAAAGTTGAAAAGGAAATGTTACTAACAGGAATTACTCTTCTCAGACAGTAAAACACGTAGTAGATGCAATACTTAGAATAATTTGAGTGTGGCAGAAAAAGACAGTGGAAGAGAACAGGAAATCCAGAAACGGAATCAGAGTATATATATATGAGATTTCAACATCTGATAAAGAGTATTTTAAAACTACAGAAAAAATATGGAGAAAAATTTAAGTTCAAGCCTTCCCTCATATGTCATGTATCTGAATAAATGCCACGTAGACTGAATGTTTAAGTAAAAAACAAAACCATGCAAGTATAAGAGGAAGAACATTAGTGACGTTCACATCTTATTTGGGTGAAGAAGGTTTTCTAAGTGAGTGTCAAAGGCAGATACTGAAAGGAAATGATGAGATGGACCCAATTTATAAAGATTTAAAGATTTACAGTAAATTTTTAAATGCTATTAAAAATACAATAAAAACAATGAACTGAGCATCTCTCTAACATGTATGAAAAAGGGGCAGTATCATTAATATGTGAATGAGGTCTTACAAATCAATAAGGAAAAATTCCAACACCTGTAGGGTCACTATGAGTTGGAATCGACTCGACGCCAATGGGTTTTAAGATAAAAATGGGCAAAGAACATTGACAATTCATAAAAGAATATATATAACAAACACATTAAAAACTATGCAACCTGTTATGAAAAGTCAAGAAAAGATTTTACACACAGAAAAAAACATTCTTTGATGGTTACCAGGGAGGGAGGGAAAATCACTAGGTAGTAGACACGTATTAACCTGGAAATGGAAAGGCAATATACAATGAGGGAGGTCAGCACTGGGAGGAACACAAGAGTAAAAGGCAACAACGGTAAATACTATTACATATCCAATCCTGCGATAACAGTAATAACAATTTACAAGTGGATACAGAGGTAGATATGGAAGCTGAACAGGTGCGGAACAGTGTATGGGAGTACACCCACTGCATATACAGGTTTGACAGAAGATATTTCTACATACGTATTTGTATGTGCTGCAAGATATCCACGTATATAGTAGAGCACACAGGGGCAAGGTTATGAAAACTCCTTAGCCATAACCAAATACCACGAGGAGCTGGGTCAATGGGTTTGAGGGTTTAGGACCATAGTCTTAGGGAACACCTAGGTCAATCAGCATAACATAGTCCATAAAGACAATGTTCTACATTCTACTTTGGTGAACAGCAAACAGGATCTTAAAAGCTTGCGAGAAGCCATTTCAGATACAACTATTGGTGTCCTCCCGTCCGGAGCAAAAAAGAGTAAAGAAAATCAAAGACTCAAGGACATAATTAGTCCAAAGGACTAATGGACCACACAAACCACAGCCTCCACTAACCTGAGACCAGAAGAACTAGATGGTGCCTGGCTACCACTACTGACCACTCTGATCAGGATCATAATAGAGGGTCCTAGATAGAGTGGGAGAAAAATGTAGAACAAAATTCAAATTCATAAACAAGTCCAGACTTACTGATCTGAAAAAGACTGATGGAACCCCCAAGACTATGGCCCTTAGACACCCTTCAAATCTGGAACTGAGCCCACTCCCAGAGATCACTTTTCAGCCAAACAACAGACAGGCCTATGAAGTGAACAATAATACCTGTGAAGAACTAGCTCCTCAACAATCAACTACACAGGATCAAAAGGGCAGCATTTGCCCAAAAACAAAGTTCAGAAGGCAAGAAAGATGGGCAAATGGAAACAGGGAACCCAGGGAGGCAGTGGGTAGAGTGCTATTACATTGAGGGCATTGCAACTAATGTCAAGAAACAAATGTGTATAAATTGTTGAATGGGAAACTAATTTGCTCTGTAAACTTTCACCCAAACCACAATAAAATGTTTAAAAAGTCTGGGCCTTCCAGAAGCTCACAGGCTGTTTGAGATAGGATGGTACCAAAATAAAATATATATACGTATATATATACATATATATACAAACACATACCTATATATACACACGTACACACACATACATGCAAACTTAGTATTAACCAAATAACTGAAAATTAAAGTTAAATCCCCTTTCACCTAACTGACTGCCGTGGGCAGCAAGAGCAGATGTGCACCATGCTGCGGGTGTGGACTGGAACAAGTGCGTCCCCATTCACCCACTAATTTCTCCAGAAACAATCCTACAAATACCCAAATAGACATGTACGTGTGTTTATGACAGCATGTTTTACAATGATGAAAAACTGAAATAAATCAATGTCCTCCAAGAAGAAATTGATTCAATTATAGTTTAACGATCATATTAAAAATAGTATCGTTGTTGAAGGTGGAGCAAGATGACAGCATAAGCAGTCACAGGCTCCCATTCCCCTATGACAAATTCAGAAGAAAACAAGCAAAAGCTGATGAAATCAATAATCTCAGAACTCTAGATATCAATTAAAGGGCTGGAGAACCAAAGTGAACACTAATCAAGAAAAAGGTATCACACAGGCGGCAGGAGAACAGAGAGGCACACATCCTCACCCCACTCCCCTACCTAGCTCAGCATGGCTATCTTGGGGTGAGCGTGACTGGCGCCCTTGAGCAGAGAGCCCAGGGTTGAAGCAGCACGAAAAAAAAAAAAAAACCAAACCTGTTGCTGTCAAGTTGATTCCAATTCATAGTGACCTTATAGGACAGAGTAGAACTGCCCCATAGGCTTTCCAAGGAGCAGCTGGTGGATTCAAACTGCTAAGCTTTTGGTTAGCAGCTATAGCTCTTAACCACCACGCCCCACCTGGGCTACTGAAGCAGTACAGAAAGCACAAACTGGGTAAGACCTGGGACAGAGGGGCTTGGTAAACAACACAGACTGGAGTTCTCATGAGTCCCAGGAAATACCACTGTGGTAGGCACAGTGCAGGCCACAATACATGAACAGTTGGGCCCAGGATAGAGAGGCACAGTGGGTGCTGCGTGGGCTAAGACACCTGAGTAGCCCAGTCTGGGACAGAACAGCTTGATGAGTATGATGCAGGCAGAGTTCCTATGAGGCCCATGAAAATGCATCACGGTGAGCATAGTACAGACCTGAGTTCCTTAGCACTCAGGCCCAGGACAAAAGACTTGGTGAATACACTCCTGGCTGAAATACCTGAGGAGCTGGACCAGGACAGAGTGGCTCAGGGAGCATCGCATTGGCTACAGTTCTCATGAGTCCCAGGAAGAAGAAATGAGGTGATTACAGCATGAACTGGAGTCCATGGACAGTGAGGATACATGGTGAATCAGCGAGAGCTGCCATTCCCAGGGTGGGACTCAGACTGGAGCAGCAAAGTCAGCGCTCCTGGGAGAGGAGCCCTGTGATGTGTCTGTGATAGCTGCAGCTCCTGGGTGAGGCGCAGCGCCAGAGTTGCATGGCCAGTGGTCACAGCAAGGGTAGATTTGTGGTGAACAATCATAGCTAGGCTGTAATCTCAAAAGGGAGGGGAGGGGCAGGTCCTGAAGGGGCGTAGCCAGTATTCCTGGTTGGGGGAGCCTGGTACTGGAGTAACACGGTCATCATTCCCAATACCTGATGGGAAGGTGATCACACCAAGTGGTATAAGCCACAGAGCATGGTGCTGAAGTGGCACGGCCAGCAGCCCTACTCAGGGAACCTAAAGATGAGAGAGTGATGGCCAGTACCTCTGGATAGGGAGAATGTCATAGATTGAACTGTGTCCCCGCTAAGTATGTGTCAACTTGGTTAGCCCCTGATTCCCAGTATTGTGTAGCTGTCCTCCTTTTGGGATTGATGTAATTTTCCTATGTGTTGTAAATCCTAATCTCTGCCTATGGTTAATGAGGCAAGATTAGATTATGTTAAAGAGGATATGGGTGGGATATAACACCCTTACTCAGGTCATATCCCTGATCCAATGTAAAGGGAATTTCCCTAGGATATGGCCTGCATCACCTTTTATCTTACAAGAGATAAAAGGAAAGGGAAGCAAGCAGAGAGTTGAGGACCTCATACCCCCAAGAAAGCAGCACTGAGAGTTCAGTGAGTTCTTTGGGCCTGGGGTTCCTGCATGGAGAAGCTCCTAGTCCAGGGGAAGATTTATGACAAAGACCTTTCTCCAGAGTCGACAGAGAAAACCTTCCCCTGGAGCTGATACCCAAATAAACTTTTGTTTGTTGAAGCTGTCAACTTGTGGATTTCTGTTATAACAGCATTAGATAACTAAGACGGAGACCAATAGAAAAGGGAAAACAGCAAGTGTACCTAGACGGGGAGTCTGGAGTGGAAGCAGAGAACTACAGCTTCCAGTAATTTAACCTAATAGTAACAACAATTATAAAGAAGAAGAGCAAACTCCAGAGAAGGGGAAGACTCTAATGTCCAGAGTTATCACACTAAACCAGGTTAATGCCCTAATTCAAACAGATAATCACAAAGCCTATGAAGAGGCAAAAGACAAAAATAAAGAGAGCAGAACTGTCCCCAAGGAAGGACAGATAAATACTTCTTCGGAAGGACTCAGCAGCAGATTTGAATTGGCAGAACAAAGAATAAACGAAATACAAGATAAGGCAATTGAGATTGTTCTGTCTGAGGAACAGAAAGAAAAAATAGTGAAGAAAAATGAACAAAACCTAAGGGATCTGTGGGGACAGCATCAAGCAGAATAATATATGCATTACGGTAATCCAGAAATAGGCAAAATTTTTAAAGAAATAATGGCCGAAAACTTCACAAATATGAAATACAGGAACTTACACATCCAAGAAGGTCAGCAAATTCTAAATAGGATAAATCCAAAAAGAGCCATATTGAGGCATATTATAATCAGATTCCCAAAAACCAAGGACAAAGTGAAAATTTAGAGAGCAACACAAGAAGTGAAATATCACATACAAGGGGTCCTCAATAAGATAAAGAGCTAATTTCTCTTCAGAAATCATGTGGGCAGGAAGGCAGCAGAATGACATATTTAAAGTGCTGAAAGAAAAGAACCATCAGCCAAGAATACATACCTAGAAAAACTGTCATTAAATGTGAGAGCAAAATAAACACATTCCCAGATAAACAAAAACTGTGGGAACTCGTTACCACCAGGCCAGCCCTATAAGAAATGCTAAAGGGAGTCCTCTAAAGAAAAAGTAAGGTCACTAGACAGTAATTTGAAATTGTATAAATGGGAGGAAATTTTTTTCCATTAAAGGAAAAGTCTTGATAAGTAAAAAGGTCAGATTTAAGGTACTTCCGGTTGACAAATACAACTGGTATGTCCTTCCTGCTTTAAAATAATAAAAGCTTAAAAAATATATAAATATGATAATAAAATTAAATCTAAATTACAGGGTACCTGAGGTATAAAGATGTAATCTGTGATAACAACAACACAAGTGGGAGTGGAGAGGACTGGCGTAGGTATAGGTTTTGCATGTTATTGAAGTAAAGTTGGTATGAACACAAACTAGGCTGTAATAAATTTAAAATGTTAAACATAATCCTCATGGTAATCACTAAGTAAATAAAAATTATAAACAAAAATAAGGGAAATGAAAAGGTTCAGCACAAATAGAAAAAATTCCTATGCAAAAGAAGTCAGCAATGGAGGAAAAGGACAAAGAAGGTATAAGACACGGAAAAAAAACGATTAACAAAATGGTAAAAATAAGTCCTCCCTTACTGGTAATTATTGTGAATGTCAATAGAGTAAACACTTCAATCAAGAGGCAGAAAGTGGCAGACTTATAAAAATATATGATCCATCTATATGCTGTCTACAAGATACACACTTTAGGAATAAAGACAGAAATAGGTTGAATGTGAAAAGATAGAAAAAACATTGCATGCAAACAGTAATCAAGAGAGCAGGCATGGCAATTTTAGCATCAGACAAAAAGGAGTAAGTTAAAAATCTAACAAGAGACAAAGACGGACACTATATAATGACAAAAGGTTCACTCGTTGAGAAGATACAACAATTACAAATATACACTTGTAAATAACAATTTACAAATGTTTACTCATGAAGAAGATATAACAATACACAAATATGCAGAACCCCAAAATTTATAAAGCAAATACTGACAATATTTAAGGGAGAAGTTGGAGACTTTAATACATTACTTTTGATAATGGAGAGAACAACTAGAAAGAAGAGCAATCAAGAAATAGAAGACTTGAACACTATTAACCAACTAGGCCTAAACGCGTATATAGAACACTCCACCCAATAACGGCATAATATACATTCTTCTCCAGTGCATACAGAACATTCTCTCAGACAGACCATCTTAGGACACAAAACAAGTCTCAACAGATCTTAAAAGACTGAAATCATACAAAGTATTTCTTCTGATCACAATGGAATGAAACTAGAAATTAGTAACAGAAAGAACTTCACTGAACAACTTGTACAGAAACTGTCAAATGGGAACCAAATTTGCTGTGTAAACTTTCACCAAAAACAGAACATTATTTAAAAACATATTAACAGAAGAAACGCCAGCAAATATACAAATATGTGGAAATTAAATAACGCAATACTAAGCAACCAATGGGTCAAAGAAGAAATCAAGATAGAAATAAAAAAAATACGAGTCTAACAAGAATAAAAACAATATACCAAACCTATGGGATGCAACAAAGGCAGTACTCAGAGAAAAATTTACAGCAAGAAATGCCTGCATTAGAGAAGGAAGATCCCAAATCAATAGACTAACTCTACAACTTGAGGAATTAGAAAAGAGCAAACTAAACCTAAAGCTACCAGAAGAAAAGAAATAATAAAGAGCAGAGCAAAAACAAATGAAATACAGAATAGAAAAACAATGACAAGAATCAATAAATCCAGGAGTTAGTTTTTAAAAGACCAATGAATCAACAAATCCCTGGCTAGAATGATAAAGAATATGTAAATATCTAAAATCAGAAATGAAAGCAGGCACATTACAACTGACCCCACAGGAACAGATTGTAAGCAAATACTATGAATAGTTGTATGCCAAAAAAGTAGATAACTTAGAGAAAATGGACAAATTTCTTAAAACACAAAACTCCCTACACTGTCTCAAGAAGAAATAGTGGATCTCAACAGACCATTAATAAGTGAGATTGAATCAGTAATCAAAAACATCCCAACAAAGAAAAATCATGAACCAGATGGCTTCACTGAGAATTCTATCAAATATTTATAGAAGTGACTCTGGTCCTTTTAAAATTTTCCAACAAGTAGAAGAGGAAGAAACACTTCTTACCTCATTCCATCAGACAAGCATTATCCTGACACCAAAGCCAGACAAAAACAGGACAATAAAAGAAACTACAAACCAATATTCTTAATGAATATAGATGCAAAAATACTCAACAAAATACTATCGAACCAAATCCAAAAACAAAAGGATTATACACCACAATCAAGTGGGATTTATCCCAGGGATGCAACTGTGGTTCAACATTGGAAAATAAAAAAAATGTAACACACATTAACAGAACAAAGGAAAAAAAAAAACAAATGATCATCTCAATAGATGCAGAAAACACATCTGACTAAATTCAATACCCTTTTGTGATAAAAAACACTCAACAAGATAGGAATAGAAAAGAAAATTCTTCATTATAAAGGGCATTTATGAAAAGCCCACGGCTAACATCATACTCAATGGAGAAAGACAGAAAGCTTTCTTATTTACATTAGGAACAAGAGAGGGATGTCCACTCTTACCGGCACTATTCAACATCAATCTCAAAGTCCTAGCTAAAAAAATTAGGCTAGAGCAAAGGAAAAAAAAAAAAAAGTATCCAGATTGGGAAGGAGGAAGTAAACTAATCCTTTTCACTGACGACATGATCCTATACATAGAAAACACCAAAGAATCTAGAATAAAGCTATTAGAACAAATAAATGAATTCATCAAGGTGGCAGGATACAAGGTTTGCACATAAAAATCAGTGATGTTTCTATATATCAGCAATGAGCAAGCAGAAAAAGAAATTAAAGAAACATTACCATTTACAATAGCATCTAAAAGAATAAAGTACCTAGGAATAATTTAACCAGAGAAGTTAAAGACTTGTACAGAGAAAACCATAAAACATTACTGAAAGAAATTAAAGAAAATCTAAATAAATGGAAGAACATTCTGTGTTCACGGATTGGAAGGTTTAACATAGTTAAGATTATCAATACTACTCAAAGCAATCTATAAATCCAAAGCAATCTCCATCAAAATTCCAACAGCCTTCCTTAAGGAAATAGAAAAGACAACCCTCAAATTTATTTGGAAGAGCAAGGGACCCCAAATAACTAAAGCAATTTTGAAGAAGAAGAAAAGAGGACTCATACTTCCTGATCTTAAAACATTTACAATAATTAAAACAACCTGCTATTAATATAACAACAGACATACAGACCAATGGAATAGAATTGAGAGTACAGAAATAAATCCACACACCTATGGTCAACTCATTTTTAAAAAGCGTGCTAAGTTTATTCAATGAGAAAGAGTCTCTTAAAAAAATGATGCTGGTCCCACTTTGTAATGTGGCGTCTGGGGTCTTAAATGCTAACAAGCGGCCATCTAAGATGCATCAATTGGTCTCAACCCACCAGGATCAAACAAGAATGAAGAACACCAAGGTCACACGATAACTATGAGCCCAAGAGATAGAAAGGGCCACATGAACCAGAGACGTACATCATCCTGAGACCAGAAGAACTAGATGGTGCCCGGCCACAACCGATGACTGCCCTGACAGGGAGCACAACAGAGAACCCCTGAGGGAGCAGGAGATCAGTGGGATGCAGACCCCAAATTCTCATAAAAAGACCACACTTAATGGTCTGACTGAGACTAGAGGAATCCCGGCGGTCATGGTCCCCAAACCTTCTGTTGGCTCAGGACAGGAACCATACCCAAAGACAACTCATCAGACATGGAAGGGACTGGACAATGGGTTGGAGAGAGATACTGACGAAGAGTGAGCTACCTGTATCAGATGGACACTTGAGACTGTGTTGTCATCTCCTGTCTGGAGGGGAGATAGGAGGGTAGAGAGGGTTAAAAACTGGCAAAATTGTCACGAAAGGAGAGACTGGAAGGGCTGACTCATTAGGGGGAGAGTAAGTAGGAGTATGGAGTAAGGTGTATATAAGCTTATATGTGACAGACTGACTTGATTTGTAAACGTTCACTTAAAGCTTAATAAAAATTATTAAAAAAAAAAATGATGCTGGGAAAATTGGATTTCCACACACAGAAGAATAAATCAGGATTCATGCTTCATACCATACACAAAAAAAATGAAAATGGATCAATGGCCCAAGTGTAAAAACTAAAACCACAAAACTGTTAAAAGACAATACAGGAGTGTGGCTGTAGGCCCTGGTTCTTAATGACAGATTATCAGATTTGACAACAAAAGCACAAGCAGCAAAAGATAAAACAGATAAATGCTACTTCATAAAAATTACAACAAAGTTAAAAGACAACCTACAGATTGGGAGAAAATTTTAAGAAACCATATATCTGATAATGGTCTAGTATCCAAAATAATATTTAAAAAACTTCTACAACTTAACCAAAAAAAAGACAAACAACCCAGAGGCAGGACGAACACAGCAGAATAGGCAAACGCCTCCTGTTGTCCCTCTTACAATAAACACCCAAAAAACAAGTGAATCGATTATATATGACAATCTAGGAGCCCTGATCATCAAAGACAAAGCTGAAAAGTTGTACTGAGTGGCAGGGGAAAGGAGGGACAATTCATAAGCAGCGGTGAAGTGCTAGTCATGAGGTCTCTGGCTAGGTCGGCCAGCATGAGCAGGCTGAGGTGAGCAGTAGCATTCAGGAAGGGTCTCAGGTCGGGTGAGGCTGGGCGGTGCCAAGTCTGCACCTCCAGAGTCAGGTAGAAGAGGTGCTGGACCTGGGAAGTTAGGTGCTAATGTTTAACCTACCATGCACAAGCAAAGTAACCCCTCCCCCAAGAGTTTCAGAGTGGAGAAGTGCATCCTTATCCTCACCCACCCACCACCCCACTCCACCACCAGTCCAGCAGTATTTAACAACTACCATGCTCCCTAAGCCAGGAACTCAGGGCTATCTGTGCCTACACCAGTCTCCCCATTTTAAAAAAACAACACCCCCCTCCCCAAGCCAGGAATTCAGGACAGGTCCAAAGGCTCTGCCCCTTCACCCAGCCACTGGCGTAAGGAGTCCATAGACTTGCAGCGCCCCTGCCACACCTGCACGGGCCAATTCAACACCACATACCCTCATTAGCATAAAACAGCAGGGCATACACCTGAAGCCCATTTTCAACTGCAGCAGCCAAGGGGGAGCTGTAGATTTGTAACATTTGACACTGCCCTGCCCCTCAAGCAGGGGCCTTACCCACCCACACCAGGGGCCTGAGGTCCAGGAGTACCACCCACTCCATTTAGCCACCCACAACAGGGGTCTGAGAATAAGTGATGCCTCCCACTCCCTCCAGCCAACAACACCGGGTGCCCAAGGACTGGCTGCAATACCGCCCCCCCCGCCACTACGTTCTAGGGGACAAGGACACGCGCTCCACCCAGGCTCCCAGGGGCAGCTGTCAGCTATCTGCTTTGCTCTGCACATAGCCCCCTAGTGCAGCCAGATACCTGTGCCTTCTCTGAACACCCCTATGCAGCCCTGCCCGTCATGGACTGTAGGTGAGAGTCTGCACCACACACTCGGTGACTGGTGACCTGGACACCTGTGCCACACCTGCACAAGAAAAATGAACAGGCTCCTGGGCTCACATACCTAGTGGCTGCTCTGACCACCTGGAGACAGGACAGGAGAGCTTTAAAGACACCAATAACCAAAGTAGTTCACATGCCCAGCCTAGCTGGGAGTACCAAAACCAAAAGTTAGGACACAGAAATCATACAATAAATAAATATAATAACTTACTGATGCCTCTGAGACAATAGTCAATATCAAATCACATAAAGAAGTAGGTCAAGATGGCTCCAGCAAGTGACCAAAATAAAGAACAAGGAAATCTTCTGGAGGAAGATAAGGTAATGGAACTACCTGAGGTAGAATTCAAAAGACTAATACACAGAGCTTTCCAAGAAATCAGGAAGGAGATCAGGCAAAACTCAGACTATGCCAAGGAACACAGAGACAAAGGAATAGAGGAATCCAGGAAAAAATACAAGAACAAAACGACAAAATTAACAGGCTGATAGAATCCACACAGAGACAGCAACTACAAATACAAAAGATTAACAAAATTTCAGGATTAGACAACTCAATAGAAGGTTACAGGAGCAAAATTGAGGCAATGAAAGTCAGAATCAGTGAGACTGAAGATAAATTCCTTGACACCAATTTATTTGGGGAAAATCAGAAAAAAGAATTAAAAAAAAATGAAGAAAACCTAAGAATTATGTGGGACACCATCAAGAAGAAAAACCTACAAGTGGTCAGAGTACCACAACAGGGGGGGATAACAGAAAACAGAGAGAGAATTATTGAAGATTTGCTGGCAGAAAACTTCCCTGATATTTATGCAAGAACCTCATTGAACCCCATACAGGGTAGATCCCAAAAGAAAGTCACCAAGGCATATTATAATCAAACTTGCCAGAACGAAAGATAAAGAGAGAATTTTAAGAGCAGTTATGGTAAATGAAAAGTCACCTACGAAGGAGAGTCAATACGACTAAGCTCAGACTACTCAGTAGAAACCATGCAAGCAAGAAGGCAATGTGAAGACACATATAAAGCCTTGGAGGAAAAAAACTGCCAACCAAGAATTATATATCCAGCAAAACTGTCTCTCAAATACGATGGCAAAATTAGGTCATTTCCAGATAAAGAGAAGTTAAGGCAGCTTGAAAAAACCAAACGAAAATCACAAGAAATACTAAAGGGAGTCTTCTGGCTAGAGACCCAACAATATCAGACAACAATCTAAGACCAAAACACAGGACAGATCAACCAGTTTTCAACCCAGATAGGGAAGCTGCAAAAACAAGTTAAAGCTAAAATACTGACAACGGGAAACCAGAGACGTCTTATGTAAACAATGAAAACGTCAAAACAAAAGGGAGGGAATAAATAGTGTAGTCACAGAACTTCCATATGGAGAGGAAGAATCAAGACACCAAGAAGTAAATGATAAGTTTAAACTTAGAAAAATAAAGGTAAATTTTAAGGTAACCACAAAGAAAGCTAACAAACCTACCCATCAAAACAAAAACAGACTCAGCAAACACAAAATCAACAATAATGAAAAAGATGAAAAGAAAATAAAGAAAAATGACTCAGCACAGAAAATTAAATGGAACAAACTGTCAACACACACAAATGAAAATGACAACAGTAAAGTCATACCTATCAATAATTGCACTGAACGTAAATGGACTAACTGCACCAATAAAGAGACAGAGTGGCAGAATGGACTAAAAAAAACAATTTGTTTATGTGCTACCTACAGAAGACACACCTTACACTCAAAGACACAAACTAAAACTCAAAGGATGGAAAAAAAGATATCACGCAAACAACAACCAAAAAAGACTGGCAATATTAATTTCTGACAAAATAGACTTTAAAGCAAAATCCACCACAAAGGATAAGGAAGGACACTATATGATGATTAAAGGGACAATATACCCAGAGGACATAACCATAATAAATATACATGCACCCCATGACAAGGCTCCAAAATACATAAAACAAACTCTAACAGCACCGAAAAGAGAAACAGCTCCACAATAATATTCGGAGTCTTCAACACACCACTTTTGATGAAGGACAGAACATCTAGAAAGAAACTCAATAAAGATATGGAAGATCTAAATGCTACAATCAACTTGAGCTCATATACAGAACACTCTACCGCAACAAAGCGTACATTCTTTTCCAATGCACATGGAACACTCTCCAGAACAGACCATATTTTAGGCCACAAAGCAAGCCTTAACAGGATCCAAAACAAAGTATTACAAAGTATCTTTTCTGACCATAAAGCCAAAGTAGTAGAAATCAATAACAGAAAAAAAGAAGAAAAATCAAACATATGGAAACTGAACAACACCTTCCTCAAAAACTACTGGGTTATGGAAGAAATTAAGGATGGAATAATGAAATTCACAGAATCAAATGAGAATGAAAACACATCCTACCCACACCACTGGGACACAGCAAAAGCAGTGCTTAGAGGTCAATTTATAGCAATAAACGCACACATCCAAAAAGGACCAAAATCAAAACATCAACCCTACAACTCCAACCAATAGAAAAAGAGCAGCAAAAAAAGCCCTCAGGCACCAGAAGAAAGGAAATAATAAAGATTACAGCAGAAACAAATGAAATAGAAAAACAACTGTGTGTCAACAAGGCCAAAAGTTTAGTCTTTAAAAAGATCAACAAAATCGGCAAACCACTGGCCAAACTGACAAAAGAAGAACAGGAGAGGAAACAACCTGGATAACAAACGAGATGGGCGATACCACAACAGACCTAACTGAAATAAAAAGGATCATAACAGGACACTATGAAAAACTGTACTCCAACAAATTTGAAAACCCAGAGGAAATGGACAAATTTCTAGAAATACACTACCTACCTAAACTAACACATACCGAGGTGGAAAAACTAATAAACCCATAACAAAAGAAGAGTTTTGAAGAGGTAATAAAAAACAACTCCCAACAACAACAACAAAAAGCCCTGGCCCAGACAGCTTCACTGGATAATACTATTGAACTTTCAGACAGGAGTTAGCACCAGTACTATTAAAGGTATTTCAGAGTATAGAAAAGGAAGGAGTACTCCCAAACTCATTCCATGAAGTCAGCATAATCCTGATACCAAAGCCAGGTAAAGACCCATAAAAACAAGAAAAGTACAGACCAATTATCATGAATATAGATGCCAAAAATCCTCAACAAATTCTAACCAAAAGAATTCAACAACATATCAAAAAAATAATTCATCATGACCAAGTGGGATTCATACCAGGTATGCGGCTGCTAACCAAAAGGTCCACAGTTCATATCCCCCAGGTGCTCCCTGGAAACTCTACGGGGCAGTTCTACTCTGTCCTATAGTGCTGCTATGAGTCGGAATCCACTCGAGGGCAATGGGTTTGGGTTTTTTTGGTTATGCAGGAATGGTTCATCATTAGAAAATCAATAAATGCAATCCATCACATAAATAAAAGACAAGAACTACATGATCTTATCAACTGATGCAGAAATGCATTTGATAAAGTCCAACTGCCCAATCATGATAAAAACTCTCAGCAAGATATGAATAGAAAGGAAATTCCTTAACATAATAAAGGGCATTTATACAAAGCCAACAGCTAACATCATTCTAAATGGAGAGAGACTGAAAGCATTCCCCCTAAGGAAGGGAACCAGACAAGGATGCCCTTTATCCCCACTCTTATTCAACATTGTGCTGGAGGTCCTAGCCACAGTAATAATGCTAGAAAAAGAAATAAAGGGCATTCAAATTGGTAAGGAAGAAGTAAAAGTATCCCTGTTCTCAGATGGTATGATCTTATACATAGAAAACCCTAAAGAATCCAGAAGAAAACCACTGCAACTAATAGAAGATTTTAGCAAAGCATTAAGATACAAGATAAACATACAAAAATCAGTTGGATTCTTCTACACCAACAAAGAGAGCTTAAAAAAAGGAAACCACTAAATCAATACCACTTACAATAGCCCCCAAGAGATAAAGTACTTACGATTAAATCTAACTAGAGACACAAAAGATGTATACAAAGAAAACTACAAAACACTACTGCAAGAAACCAAAAGAGAGATACACTAAGTGGAAAAACATACCATACTCATGAACAGGAAGGCTCAACATTGTGAAAATACCAGTTCTACCCAAATCGATCTACAGATACAATGCAATCCCAATCCAAATTCTAATGGCATTTTTTAACGAGATGGAAAAACAAATCACCAACTTCAAATTAAAAGGGAAGAAATCCCAGATAAGAAGCATTATTGAAGAAGAACGACAAAGTGGGAGGCCTCACACTACCTGATTTTAGAACCTATTATGCTGCCACAGTAGTCAAAACAGTCTAGTACTGGTACAACAACAGATACACAGACCAATGGAACAGAATTGAGAACCCAGACATAAATCCATCCACCTATGAGCTGCTGATATTTGACAAAGGCACAAAATCTGTTAAATGGGGAAAAGACAATCTCTTTAACAAATGGCACTGGCATAACTTGGTATGTATCTGTAAAAAAAAGAATCAGGATTCATACCTCACGCTATACACAAAAACTAACTCAAAATGGATCAAAGACCTAAATACAAAATCTAATACGATAAAGATCATGGAAGAAAATATAGGGATAACGCTAGGAGCCCTAATACATGGCATAAACAGTACACATACTATAACAATGCACAAACACCAGAAGAGAAACTAGATAACTAGGAAATCCTAAAAATCAAACACTTACGCTCATCAAAAGACTTCATCAAGAGAGTAAAAAGAGAACCTACAGATTGGGAAAAAACTTTTGGCTATGACATATCTGATAAGCATCTAATCTCTAAAATCTACAAGATACTGGACTACCTCAACAACAAAAACATAAATAATCCAATTAAAAAATGGGTAAAGGATATGAACAGAAGAATGTCTTCACCAAAGGAGACATTCAGACTGCTAAGAGACACATGAGGAAATGCTCACGATCATTAGCCATTAGAGAAATGCAAACCAAAACTACAATGAGATACCGTCTCACCAATCCAAAAAGCACAGAATAACAAATGTTGGAGAGGTTATGGAGAGACTGTAATTCTTACGCACTGCTGGTGGGAATGTAAAATGGTACAGCCACTTTGGAAAACTATTTGGCGCTTCCTTAAAAAACTAGAAACAGAAATGTCATATGATCCAGCAATCCCACCCTAGGAATACACCCAAGAGAAGTAAGAGCCATCACACGAATAGACATACGCACACCCATGTCCACTGTAGCACTACTCACAATAGCAAAAAGATGGAAACAACCTAAATGCCCATCAACAGTTGAATGGGTAAACAAATTACGGTACATACACATAGTGGAACACTATGCAATGATAGAGAACAATGACGAATCCATGAAACAGCTCATAACATGGATGAATCTGGAGGGCATTGTGCTGAGTGAAATTAGTCACAAAAGGACAAATATTGTATGAGACCACTGTTAAAGGAACTCAAGAAAAGGTTTAAACACAGAAAAAAAGCATTCTTTGATGGTTACGAGGGTGGGGGGAGGCCATCACTAACTAGACAGAACACAAGTATCAAAGGGAAGAGAAGGACAACACACAATACAGGGGAAGTCAGCACAACTGCACCAAAGCAAAAACTAAGTAGTTTCCTAGATATATCCAAACACTTTGAGGGACAGAGCAGCTGGGACTGGGGCGTGGGGACCACAGTTTCAGGGGACATCTAGGTCAATTAACATAACAAAGTTTATTAAGAAAATGTTCTACACACCACTTTGGTGAGTGCCATCTGGGGTCTTAAAAGCTTGCAAGCGGCCATCTAAGATACATCAACTGGTCCTTTCCCACTTGCAGCAAAGGAAAATGAAGAAAACCAAAGACGCAAGAAAATATCAGCCCAAAGGACTAAAGGACCACATGAAGCAGAGACACCACCAGCCTGAGACTAGAACAGCTAGATGGTGCCCGGCTACCACCAATGACTGCCCTGACAGGGAACACGACAGAGAGTCCTGGACAAAGCAGAAGAGAAATGTAGAACGGAACTCAAATTCACATAAAAAGACCAGACTAAATGGTCTCACAGACACTGAAGGAACCCCCAAAACTATGGCCTCTGGACACACTGTTAGCCCAGAACTGAAACCATTTCCAAAGCCCACTCCAGAGAGAGATTAGACAGGACTATAAAGCAAAAAATAATACACGTGAGGAATGTATTTCTTAGTTCAATCAGATATACGAGACCAAATGGGCAGCTCCTGTCCAAAAACAGGGTAAGAAGGCAGGAAGTTAACAGGAACTGGCTGAATAGACACAGGGAAACAGGGGAAAGACGGAGTGTGCTGTCATATTGTGGGGATTCTAACTAATGTCACAAAACAATATGTGTATACATTTTTGTATGAGAAACTAACTTGAGCTGTAAACTTTCACCTAAAGCACACAAAAAAAATAAAAAATGCGAAGAATATGAACAGATATTTCACCAAAAAAGGATATGCAAATACCCAAAAAGCATATGAAAAGATTCTCAATGTCATTAGCCATTAAACCCAGCCAAATCTGCTGCCACCAAGCCAATTCTGACTCATGGTGACCCCATGTTATGGAGCAGAACTGAGCTCCGTGGGGTTTTCTTGGCTGAGATCTCTATAGAAGCAGATCATCAGGCCTTTATTCTGCGGAACCACCGAGCGGACCCAAACCACCAGCCTTTAGGTAGGTACCAAAAATCCAACCCACTGCCATCAAGTCGGTCCCAACTCACAGCGACCCTAACAGGGCAGAGTAATACTGCCCCATAGGGTTGTCAAGGAGCAGTTGATGGATTTAAACTGCCAACCCTTTGGTTAGCAGCTGAGCTCTTAACCACTAGGCCACCAGGGCTCCTTTGGGTAAGCAGTCAAGCACAAACCCTCTGCACCACCCAGGAACCCAGTTGTTAGCCATTAATCAAGGCAAACCCGTTACTGCCAAGTCGATTCTGACTCATAGTGACCCTGTAAGACAGAGTAGATGTGGGTTTCCAAGGCTGTATTCTTTATGGAAGCAGAGTGTCACATCTGTCTCCCTAAGGAGCTGCTGGTGGATCAGAAATGCCACCTTTCAGTTACCAGCCCAGCTCTTAACCACTGAGCCATAAGTACTCCTTCATTAGCCACTACCACCACCCATTGCTGTTGAGTTGAATCCGACTCAAAATCAAAACCACAATAACACCTTGCCCCCATTAGAATGGCAACGATCAAGTAAAAAAAAGGAAAACAATAGGTGTGGGCAAGGTCATGGGGAAACTGGAGCCCTTATCCACTGCTGCTGGGAATGTAAAATCATGCAGCCATGTGGAAAACCGTCTGGCAGGTCCTCAAAAAGCCGACCACAGAGCTACCGTATGATCCAGCAATCCTAATCCTAGGTATAAACCCAGTAGAAGTGAAAGCAGGAACACAAACAGAAACTTGTACATTAATGCTCACTGCAACACTTTTCACAACAGCTAAAAGGTGAAATCAATCAAAGTGACCATCAACAGATGAATGGATAAACAAAATGTGATATGTACACGCAACGGAATATTTACTTGGCCATAAAGAGAAATGAAGTCCTGATGCATGCCACCACGTGGATGAACTTTGAAAACATTATGCTGAGCGAAATAAGTTAGTCAGTTGCAAAAGGGCAAATATTATATGATCTCATTTATACGAAATAAGCAAATATACAGAAACCAGAAATTATTAGTGGTTACCGGGGGTGGGAGGGAGGGGAAAGGGGGAGTTTTGCTTATGCGGCATTTATGTTAATGGTGGTAGAATAATTTGGAAAAGGATAGTTATAATGGTCACACAACATGAAAAATGTCATCAATGCCACTGAAACATGTATGTAGAATTTGTTGAATTGGCAGGTGTTTTGTTGTATATATTTTCACAATAAAAAAATTAATATTGTTATGCATTTGTTGATACAAAAACATATTCAAAATATGTTAAGTGAAAAACACAAGACTACAAAGCAGTATAGGTGATGTATGAGCCTATTTTAGTTTTCCGACCTATATATATACCTATATACACACAAAATTGTGCCTGGGTTTTTTGATCTCTCTTCTTTGGGCTTTAACCCAAAGCTAGTTATTGCTTTTTATTATTTTTGAAATTTTCCTACCAATAATTTCATTGTTTTTGCAGATAAAGGTATACTTAACTAAAGTAAGAACATTTTTCTATGCGCTTTCTTTACCTCCCTACCAAACCAATCCTGTTTGTGCCTGCATAAAAATACTATCCTCTTACCTGTCTTAGCAACTCCAGCTTCTTCAGTTCCTCATTGTAGGCTTCTGGGTTCTCTCCATAATTCTTCAGGACAAACTAAAGAGGGAGAGAAGGCTGTCAGCCAGTGAGAGATAAGACCCCTCCCTCCCTGCCCTCTGAATCCTTGGCAGTCATCAGCAAGGACTGAGGATTGAGTCCAGACCCACAACCACAAGTCCATTTCCTGGACCACCGTGGAACTCTGCCTCAATAACTAGGCAGCACCAAGATGCTGACAGCCAGGATGGCTTCCTTTGAGCAAAATGGAAAATAGACTGGATGACCCCGGGTAAACACCAAAGGTAGTCCTCATAATGCTACAGCCCACTCTATGAAGTCCAGGACTCTGCTGACCTGGGAAGCCAGGGAGCTTAGCTGCCAGACATGAGTCCTAAGGAGGATCCTAAAAAGAGCCACAAATTCAAGCATCCCTTGAGGAGCAACCTTGCTGTGTTCTAAAGTCATAATCATAGCCCGAATCTAACACAAACAGAAGAGGCCCCACACAAGAGTGGGAGTGCAAAACCTTCCCCACAGACCTGTCTTCCTGGCTGAAAAAGGGCACTGCTGAAATAGGGGATCTGCAGCGTCTTCGTATGTGAAGACAGGTCTACAAAGTATGACGGGAATGATGGGAGAAGGTGAGAGGAAGGGGAGGTCAAGGCCCATATCAGACAGGACCTGACCTGCCTGCTCACGACAGCACTCACCACCTCAAGAGTTGATTGTCTTGGACACTGTGCACACTTACCAGCCTGGAACACAGGCCTGGACCAGATGGCCCTCGTTCATCTAAGAGTCAAGAGACCAAGGCAGCTGAAATGAACTACCCCTGTTGCAACCTCTTCCAAGACCTGCTGTCTTGATTAGCAATCTGGGGGGCCATATCTATTCATTCCACAAAAACTAAGGGCACTGATGCCCTAGCCAAGGTTGGTGGTGTGGCAAGGAAGGAAGGCTGATAAAGGCCAAGAAGAGATGGCCTGCTCTGTACATTATCACACCATGTCTATGTCCCACCCACCTTTCCTGGGTGCCTTTGCAGGGCCCATGACACGTGGCTAAGGAATCAGCAATGTGGGGATCCAGAAGGTTAGGTTACAGCTTCTACCTGCACTGGTGGGGATGGGGAGAGGAGAGAGAAGGGAGGCTACTTCTGGGCTGTTTACAGCACTGTTTAGCCACTTTCCCAAACCTGTGACCCTGACCCCTCTTTTCCTGCTGGTTTTACCTCCTAAAAGTCCCTGTGTCCATAAGCTTTCTTCTCTATCCCCCTGCCACCTCTGGCCCGGACAATCCATCCCTTCAAACCCATCCCTTACCTTGTGGCCAGGACTGTCTTTCTAACACAACAGTGATGTCACTCCTAGCTTTAAATCCTTCTGAAACAAACACACACACAAACATCTGGGGAAAAAATACATCAAAATGCTTGGCTCAGGGTGTTGAGATTATGGAATATAAAAAGTTGTAATCTAAACAGAAAAACTGTGATCTAAAAAGGATGTGCTACACAGGCAGTCCCCAGATTACCAATGACTCCCATTCCTAAATCTGTCTTTAAGTAGAATTTGTACATAAATTGGAACAGTTAGGTATGGTTTGTATCTACGGTCAGTTAGTGAAATATTTGTCACAGTATGTACTATAGTGTACCTTTCTATGCATAAAAAACATTAAACACTTCCAGATACACTAAAACATCTTTAACATGATACGGTAATAATAATAATAATGTTTTGATGATTGTCACAAAGTAGCACCCATTTGTTATTATGAACCATTGTATATGCCCCAAATTTTTAACAGGCGTAAAGTTATGGGGGTTGGTTTGTTAACTATGGGTGGTACATAAACTGGACATTCGTAACCCAGGGTCTGCCTGTAGTGACTCTCCAAAGCCTCCAGGAACAAATCCAAGCTCCTCAGCACACAGTTCATCGCCCTTCACAGCCTGCCCGCAACAGCCCTCAAGGTTTGTCCTCTGGCACCTCCCAAGGTCACTCACCTAACAGTACTTTGTAATTACTGTTCTCAGGTCTCAATGCTTGTGCATATGTTCTCCCCCTTTCCTGCTAAGACTCAGCTGGAATGTCACTTCCTCAAAAGGTACCTGCTTTTCTCCCCACCTTCTGACATGCCTACATCAGGATACACCTCACAGCAGGGTCCTGCCGTGATTTCCCCTACCCCAGACACTAAGTGCCTCAAGGAATGGGAGGGGCCTTATTACATGTGTTGTATACTGAGCAAATGGTCGCCTTTATAAGAAACGCAGAGGACAGAAATATAAATTAATACTTAAAGGAGTCACAGAAAAACTCAGAAATTAGGGCACTGTACCAAACAACTAACCCATTCCTTCAAAAGGCAGGGGACTACTGTGGATTTAAGAGACTAAAGAGACAGAACAGCTAAATACAATATGGGAACTGGATGAGTTTGGAGAATAAAAAAATTATAAATTGAAGGGTTCATGAGGGGTGTGTGTCCCTTGTGGCACAATGGTTAAGAGCTCGGCTGCTAACCAAAAGGTTGGCAGTTCAAATCTGCTGCTCCTTGGAAACCCTATGGGGCAGTTCCACCCCGTCCTATAGGGGCGCCATGAGTCAGAATCGACTTGACAACAATAAGTTTTTTGGTTTGATTTATGTATGTATGTGTATACGTGTGTGTACATATATGTGTGTGTGTCTACATATATAAACACACACGACACACACATATATCCATACACAGAAAAATAAATACAGTGAAATATAACTGTCATATATAGATAGTATTTGGGTGATCACTGTATTATTCTTTCAACATTTCCGTATGTGTGAAATCTGGAAAACAAATGTTTTAAGAACTACTAAAGAGATAAATGGTATCTGAAAAATACTTTCCCCTAGATCAGTGATTCTTAGCCTTTTCTGGGTCCTTTGAGAATATGATGAAAGCCATGAAAAAAATCTCTCTAGAAATATTCAACTGTGCATCAACACGGAAACTTGTCCATACTTTTGGGGGCTCACAGATGCTCTGAAGCTCATTTCTGGGCTCCTGGTTAAAAATCCTTGCTCTGAATCATCTCTCTAACAGCGACACAGCTCCAACCCCTGCTTCTCTCACCCCTCCTCCCACCACAAAACACAAATATAAAACGCAGCCTGGGCTACAGTGTATAACTTGACTATCTAAATGGGGATGTGCTCTTTGATTAATTCCTTTTTAGTAGGGGGTTTCAGTTTGCCCACCCTTAGGCTAGAGGTGGAGCCTGGAGGCCACGTGGGAGATAGGCCAAAGGAATTAGAGGAACACCTGTGAGTCCTAGAGACAAGAGACTCCGGACCTCACTGAGAACATCTGTCCCTGCTGTTCACATAATGGAAAAGAGGAGAGATGTCACCCCCTGTCCCCAGCAGATTGTCCCTAGAGGTTACCTTCTACATAGATCTCATTCTCCCTCCAAGATCATCAGCAGCAAACACTTACTGAGCACCTACTACAGGCCAGGCACAGTGCTGAGTGCTTAACAGTCACTTAATCTTCACGACAACTCAATGAGGCTGAAACTATCATACTCATTTTACAAATGAGGAAACCAATGCAAAGAGGTTAGGGTACTTGCCAAGGTCACCATGCTAGTAACTGATGGAGTTATGACGGAAACCCAGGCATTTGGACCCCAGAGCCCATGTTCTTAATCACTCATTATACCAATTCGTTTCTATTTTTTAAATATGGTTCTTACAAACAACTGAAAAATTGGGAAGAGAAAACTAATCCTGGGCCACAATGGTGAGTCAGTGGAGCAGTCAGGATATTTAAACCCTGACAAAATCCTCTGACTGCTGCCCACTCCCCTACTGAACAGAGGAAAGAGGCTGGCTAAAGGTCCTAGGACAAGGAAGTGACAGAGACCTTCTCACAGTCTCTATGCTCCAGTACTCTGCAGAGCTCAGAACCAAGTCTGATTAAAGCTCCTGACAGATCAAAGGCAGAGCCTGGGAAGGCAAGCCCAGAAGCAAGTCAAGCCTGAACTTTGGCCACCACAGACCAAGAGCAAGAAACCAGAAGGCAAGTGGCCATCTAAGATACATCAACTGGTCCCAACCCACCTGGAGGAAAGGAGAACGAAGAACACCAAAGACAAGGAAAATATTAGCCCAAGAGACAAAAGAGCCACGTAAACCAGAGACTCCATCAGCCTGAGATCAGAAGAACTAGATGGTACCCAGCTACTACCAATGACTGCCCTGACAGGGAACACAACAGAAGCGCCCCCGACAGAGCAGGAGAAAAGTGTAGGATAGAACGAACTCAAATTCACATAAAAACACTTAATGGTCTGGCTGAGACTGGAGGAACCCCAGAAGAAATGGCCCCCAGATACTCTGTTAACCCAGAACTAAAACTATCCCAAAGATCACTCTTCACACAAAGACAAGACTGAACTAAAACACAAAATAATACTCAGGAAGAGTGTGCTTCTTAGTTCAAGCAGATACACAAGACCAAATGTATGGCTCCTGTCCAGAGGCAGGATGAAAAGACAGGAAATGACAGGTTGGATAGACATGGGAAACCCAGGGTGGAAATGGGGAGTGTGCTGTCACACTGTAGCGAATGCAACTAGTGTCACGTGACAATATGAACATAAAATTTTGTATGAAGAGATTGTACTTTTCACCTAACGTAAAAAAAAAAAAGTCAGAACCGACTCAACGGCAGCAAAACAAAAAAAGAAACCAGAAGGCAATGACAGTACCCCAGCACACCGACACATCTAACAGGCGATGGGGGTGGGAGGAGGACCAGAGAGCCTTGGGGGCCTACCCAGGCTTTGGAACAGGTAAGGATCCTTTTGTGAGGGAACAAAAGAAGACCTGTGGAACACAACAGAGAACCCCTGAGGGAGCAGAAGAGCAGTGGGATGCAGACCCCAAATTCTCATAAGACCAGACTTAATTGTCTGACTGAGACTAGAAGGACCCCGGTGGTCATGGCCCCCAGACCTTCTGTTGGCCCAGGACAGGAACCATTCCCGAAGCCAATTCTTCAGACATGGATTGGACGGGACAATGGGTTGGAGAGGGATTCTGGTGCGGAGTGAGCTTCTTGGATCAGGTGGACACTTGAGACTATGCTGGCATCTCCTGCATGGAGGGGAGATGAGACGGTGGAGGGGGTTAGAAGCTGGAGAAATGGACACGAAAAGAGAGAGTAGAGGGAGAGAGCGGGCTGTCTCACTAGGGGAAGAGTAATTGGGAGTGTGTGGCAAGGTGTATATGGGTTTTTGTGAGAGACTGACCTGATTTGTAAACTTTCACTTAAAGCACAAGAAAAATTTATTTAAAAAAAAAGAGAGAGAGAGAAGACCTATGGAAAGATCTATTGTAAGTGAGAGTATCTCCAGGGATCAGAGTCACTGTAAAGGAGAAAAAAAAAAAAAGGGGAAAGGAAGGAGTTGCAAGTGAAAAACAGTAAAAAGAATGGAAAGGTCATTTCCAGACAGAAATACCAAGACGGGGTTTAAATCCTGCATGTGCACTGGGTCACTATGAGATCTGGGCTTGGTTTTTTCCTCTGTGAAATGGGGTTACTATTACCTATGTCTAACTCACAGTACTGTCATAAGGACTTGAGCTATTTCCTAAACATGAAAAGATGTTCAGCTAAATATACTGCTTTCAACATGTGAAGCCCTGTACTAAGGACTCAAATGTATTAACTCTTTAGATTCTTACAAGCTTACAAGGTATTATTAGCTCCAAGTTACAGGTGAGAAAACTGAGGACCAGATTAGTTATACAATCATTTATAGCAGCTGATGGTCACCCAGCTATCAAGTAGAGATGGATCCTGAACCACAGTCAGATTGCAATGTCTGTGCTATTCTCACGATGCTATACTGCGCTTTTACTGAGCAACAAATGGCACAGAATTCTGTAGCTAGATGAGGTTACTGGGAACACCCATCCTGGATGCTGCCATTCTTTTACAGATAGAGGAATGGGAAATCAGAGATGAGCAATGGCAGTGCTAGGACCCCAGCCAGATTTCCCAAGTCCTAACTCAGGGATCGATCATGGTGATGGTGCAGGACCCAGCAGTGTTTCATTCCGTGATGCATGGGGTCACCAACAGTTGGGGGCCAACTCAATGCCAGGTAACAACAACCCAGGAATATCCCCTCAGCATCACCCTTCTCTTTTACTGGATATTCCCAGTAATCTCATCATATCCCCATTCCTTTGTGTATGCATTCCCCCCGCCCCCCTGAAGATGTTGATTTGATATAACATCTTAGAATTTCATGGTGCTAATTAAAGCAACACAGAAAAAAAAAGCAGTAAAAAGCATCACACATGTAAGCATGAACTGTGTTAACCATACATATTATGTTTCTTTTTTTCCTCCACTTCCAGGGTTCACTCAAACATGGGACATTCCTTGGGCTGCTCCACAGAAACATAACAAATTTGAACCCCACATACTGTATTTTTAATTAATACAATATATGCTCTGCTACTGAATTTCAAACATGAGTAACTGCATTCAGAAAAAGAGAGTATTGCCAAGAGAAATCTCAGCCCCTTGGTCCACATCAGCAAGCCTGAATCCAAGTCACAGCCAAAAGCACCAGGAATGAAAACAGGCCTTTATCGCCTAGTCTAACCCTTACATGACACTCAAGTCCTTTCTGCTACATCCCTTCTAAATGCCCCTCAGCAGGTCCAAACAACACAACTGAGGACTCCAGTTACATCTCCCAGAGGGCCCAAGAACTGGACCAGGTCATTCAACCAACACTTGTCAAGCACTCTCTACACATAAGTATTTATTATTTCCTGAGTAAAGGACAGAATATGATCTAAGTCCTAAATGAAATGGATATTGGTGTATGAGATCAAAGTCAGAGAAGAATGGACAATCCAGGTCATCTGTGCCTGAAGTCATTTTACTGTGAAACACAAGTGGGCAGAGAGGCTCAGGAGACTGGCTGGGTGACTTCAGATCTGTGATTAACAGATAAGACAGGTCCCCACCACAGAGAACTGACAACATCCCATACCGCACTGCCTAGCAGCCTGGGCCCTTCTAGGCCTCTGGTACTCTCATTTTCATGTGTGTGTGTGTGTCTGGTACTCTCATTTTCGTGTGTGTGCACACACCTATGTGTGTTCACATACACACCAGGAGCCGATTATCTAATAAGCAAGGTAAGCACGGGCTTACTTCTGCCTATTTATCAATCTGTAGTGAACAATTTCACATGAGTTTCACCACATGGGCAGATTACCAAGTAAACAAGGTAAACACTGGGTAAGCTGCCCCGTCAGGGATTGTAAATTTGAAAAGATTCTGTAGGAAGGAGCTGTGGGGTTGGGAGACAGGTGCCAGCCATACCTAGAAGCAGAATCTTTGATGCAGTGAAAAATGTGAAACTGTTCCCTACAGATTAGTAAACAGGCACAAGTAACCCTAGGCTTACCTCGCTTATTGGATAACCCACCCCTGGTGCACACGTGCATATGTGTTGGGGCGGGGTTCAGGTGAGGAAGAGTTCCCAGGCTGCAGTGGCTGCAGTCTCCTCTGCAGGAAAGAAGGGAGTTCCAGGGTACCCTGAAGGGGATGGCCATTCCCGAGACCAGCCTACCCACAGGCTGCTGTTTCTTTTCAGTGGGTTCATACAAATACATGCCATGCTCTTAGCCTATCATACGGCAGTATCTTTCCCAATCCCAAAGAAGAGGAAACAAAGAAAAAGAGTTGCTGTCTAAGAAATAGTTTCTTGAGCAGGTGATGCCACTTCAGGTTAAATGGCGACTCCTTTCAAGGAGGCCTACAGGCTCCCAGGGAAGTCACTGCTCACATAATACCTTACTGGCTAGGAGTGAGGACCATAGCAGCAAAGGTTAAGTTCAAACAAAGTATCTCCTGGGAATTAATGGGCTAAGAATTTACCCACTTGATTTCCACATTTGTGGTCACCATCTCTAATGTGAACTGTCGTTCAGTCATTTGAGAAACTTTTTCCTGAGAGCCAATTATGGAGAAGGTACCCTGCTAGACTGTGAGGAACATGGAGATGCCTCTCAAGAAACTTAAAATTGAACAGGGGAAATACATAAGGAAAACTTAGCACATAAAACTGTTATCAGGAAAAGAATGAAAAGAGTTAGAGAAGGAAGGGGTTAACTCAGATGAAGGGATTAAGGAAGGTTTTCTGGAAGAGACAGTGCTTAGACTGGGCCTTGAAAGATGGACAGAACCAATATACAGAGATTAAAGAAAGGCCCTATCCCTGCCCCACAGGGCAAAGTTGAGATCTCTTCTAGGCAGCAGGAACTCCATGACCAAAGGTGCCCAAGAGGGAACATACAGAGCATATTAAGGGAATAGCAAGTGGCCATGAACAGAATCTGGACTACCTGTATCAGAAGCACATAAAAAAACCGAATCCATTGACGTTGAGTCGATTCTGACTCATCGCAACCCTACATGAAGTAGTAGAATTGCCCCACAGGGTTTCCAAGGCTGCAATCTTTACAGGAGCAGACTGCCACACCTTTCTCCTGTAGGGTAGCTGGTGCGTCCAAACCACCGACCTTTCATTAGCAGCCAAGCAAGTGCTTAACCATGGCACCACCAGGGCTCCTTTCAGAAGCGAATCCAAAAAACCAAATTCATTGCTGTTGAGTCTATTCTAGCTCATAGCAATCCCACAAAACTGCACCCACAGGGTTTCCAAGCAGCGGCTAGTAGATTCGAACTGCGGACCTTCTGGTTAGCAGCCGAGCTCTTAACCACTGCGCCACCAGGACTCCTTTCAGAAGCACATTAAAAAAAAACCCATTGCCGTTGAGTCGATTCCAACTCACAGAGACCCTATAGGACAGAGTAGAACTGCTCCGTACGGTTTCCAAGGAGCGTCTGGTAAATTCAAACTGCTCACCTTTCAGTTAGCACTCACAGCTCTTAACCACTATGCCACCAGGGTTTCCTCAGAAGCACATAGTAGGGCCTAAATAAAACTGAGCCAGGTCAGGGAGAACTCTGAATGACAAACTAAGAATACGGGAATTCATTCTGTAAGAAAACAGAGTTGTTTTGCTGCATTTTAGGAAAATCCATCTTATTGTATTTATATGAGACAGCAAACAGAGAAGAGACTAAAGTCTGTGGAAAAAAACAAAACTGTGAAATTAGTCTGATTTCCTGGTTTTAAAGATGAGGAAACAGGCCTAAAGAAGCTAAATGATGAACTCAAAGGAATACACGTCGTTAGTGTCTGAACTTAGGAATGGCAATAAGAAGAGTGGAAGGGAGACAGCTTCTTGGGAAACCACCTCGAAACCCATTTTTCTTCTCAAGCCCCTTATGACTGGTGCACAATCTACATTGTCTGGCACTTACTCTGGCAGCTGCTGCACTGTAACCACCTGTAACTACCTGCAACACCCTCCTGGTTGTTCCTTTTCACTTCTGCTCTGACCCTCAATGATACCAGCTGGCCTTCCCCAAAACATCCATGGGCATCTTCAGAGGGCACCTGATGTCCAATCACCACACCTGATCACTCCAGAGGCCTCAGTTAACGCCAAACCTCCTTGTCTGTCCTGTCCAACTGACGGTTCAACGCGATGACTGGTAAGATCTCTCTGGGAGCTACAAGACCATTTATACCCTCTGGGCAGTTATGAAAAACCAGAACCGGTTGCCTTAGCGCCCACTCTGACTAATGGTGTCCCCATGTGTGTCAGGGTAAAACTGTACTCCACAGGGTTGTCACGGACTGATTTTTTGGGCATGGATCGCCAGACCTTTCTTCTGAGGTACCTCTGGATCAGATTCCAACCGCTAACCTTAAAGTAAGTAGGTGGACGCACTAACCGTTTGCACCACCCAGATTCCATGAAAAACAGTAACGCCCCCAAAAATGATAGGGGATTATATCCTTTGGTCCAAAAGGACTTCCAGGTAGGATACTTCTGAGAAAACCATACAGAATTGCACTAAGTGTGAGAGAGACCTCAGGCATCCCTCTGGATATGAAGTCACCGGGCATCCCGTCTTAAACGTCTTAAGCTGTCCTCAGCGTTCAGTCCCAGACGGATCGTGTGGACTGCCAGCGTATAGAGGGGCAAGGCACAGCCATCCAACCCGGACGGCCGTGGCGCGGTCGTACCGTGGAGGAGGGGCGGAACAGAACCAAGTCCAGGGCGTCGTACTGAGAAAGTGTGCAGAAGCGCGGAAGGTTTAGGGAAGAAGTCGGGAAATGGGTTCCAGCGAGTACAAGTGTGTCAGCTGAGGGAGGGTGGGGGAGGGGGGTGGTCAGCGGGCGCAGGGGCTGGGCCAGGCTGAGCGAAGCCGGCAGAGGCCCTTCCTGGCCTCACGGGACCCTGAGACGGGGTCCGGGGAGGTGATGGTCGCGCAGGGGCATCACGCGCCGGTAGACGACGGAGATGCGCCGGGGGGTGGCGGGAGGGGGAGGCGCTCTCACCTTCTTCACAGCGGGCTGGAAGTGGAAGTCACCAGCCTCCTTCAGATCCAGCCAGATCATGGGCATGCGGGGAACTGCCTCCATGGCGGCTGGTGCCCACCGGCCACCGGACCGCTCCCCTCGCGGCTTCGGCTGCTGGCTCAGCCGCGCGTCCTACCCCGCCCCTTCGCGCCGGAAATCACTCGTCACGCGGGGACGAAAAATGCCCCCATGGCCTACTGGGAAATGCAGTCCAAGCTCCGCCCGCGTAGACTTTTGCGCATGTCCAGTTCCCTTTGCGCATGCTCACTCTGCTTCTCGCGGAAGGAGGAGGAGGAACTTCCTGCCTGAGGGGAAAGAGTTTCTGGGAGTAGTAGTCTTCCTCAACTGAGCTGTGAGGCCAGGCGCATGCTCTTTTTCTTCTTCATAGAGCCAAACAGACACCCATCGCGCTCCTCCTCAGGGAAGGGGCGAGAACCCGCATGTAGGCCAAAGTGAGGACGAGGGCCGTGCAGAACCGGGACCGGTGCTGTGATAGAGATAACATTCCCAGAGAAAATGAAAACTGAGCGCCAAGGGAGGTTACGGAGGGGGCACTGGGCCTGGAAGGAAGGACACAGGGATACGGAGAGAGCTGGGGGTTTCATTCCAAGGGCTGTGAAGGTTCTCAAGCTTTGGAGCAGGGGGTGACTGATAGAAGACTGCCGCCCACACTCAGCCCAGCCCGCCCAGCCCGGAAGGCCGGTCGGCTGCTTAGCAGAGACGGGCGCGTCCACATGTGATGATGGGGGAAGAGTGCCTAGATGGAGCGCAAAGCGAAAAAGGGAGGATCTGAGCAATATGGGTAGATGGCGTGGGAATGAATATATATGGCTACGTGAGTACCACGGAATCGAGAACAGTTGTTGCCGCTGAAGAGGGGACCTGTAGCCTTTATTCTGGGTGAATTTTTAAAGTGTATGCATCACCTAGGAGCCCTGGTTGCGCAGTGGTCAAAGCGCTAGGCTGCTAACCAAAAGGTCGGCGGTTGGAACCCACCAGCCACCCCATGAGAGAAAAGACGTGGCAGTCTGCTCCGTAAAGATTTACAGCCTATAGGGCAGTTCTGCTGTGTCCTATAGGGTCGTTATGAGTTGGAATCAATGGAACTGTGTTTTGGAAACATCACACATCACGTATCTTCAGAAATAAATAAGAGGGAGAATGGTTTGGCGATATGAGGGCAAAGGTTGGAGAGGGAGACCAGTGAGGAAGCTGTTACAGGCTTTCCAGGTGATGGTAACTTAAGGTGGAAAGGGGTGAAAAGTGGGCAGATTCAAGAAATGTTTTGGAGAGAAAAGTGTCAGAAGTTGGGGTAGACTGTAAGTGGGGAGATGAGGGAAGAACTCTGGACTGGTTCCTTTGGATTGAACCCCTGCTGAGAACTTGCATTTCTAACAAGTTCTCCAAGAAGTTACAGGTATAAGAATCACCTGGGAATCTTGTTAAAGTGTAGATTCTGATTCAGTGTATCTGGGGTGGAAATGCAAATTCTCAGCAGGGAACTTGTTAGAAACGCAAATTCTCAGTGGGGGGTTCAAATAAAAAAAAAAAAAAGACTCACTTTGAAACCCTGGATGAGGGTACAAGATGATTTCCAAGTCAGGCCAGTGCAGCTGGGTGGTTACAGGGGTGTGTACTGAGATGGGAAAACAGGGGAAGGAACACGTTTTCAGGGAGGAGCAGAGGTTCAGGTCTTATGTTAAACTGGAGACACCGTTGAGTGAAGAGTTGTGAAGGATACCATGGCATGTGGGACCTGGGCTCAGAGAAGAGACCTCACCCACAAGGCAGGGCCCAGGTCTCCTCTGCAGTGAGACTCTGAAACCATTCACACTTAGGCAAGGGCCTTCCCTCATGCCAGCTGGAGTCAGAGCAAAGAAAACGCGAGACCTTGTGGATAAATTTTTTTTTTTTTTTAAAGAAAAATTTTTTACCAGCATCTTAGAAGAGCTCAGATCTGGAGGACCATTTTTAGGTTGCCCAGACAGAGAGGGGGAAGTTGGGAACAAAGCCAATGCCCTGAAAAATCCCAACCATGAGGAAGGGGGAGAAACTTACCTCAACACAATTCATAGTAAGTAAAATGCAGGAATGTCAAGCAGCCCACCCTGGAGCTCTCTTTGATGGGTGGGGTAGTGGTGAGCCACAGCGGAGTCACTAGACCCAGGCACAGCCACCAGGACCAAAGCAGGCTGGGGGATGGGAGACTACAGCATGGCACTGCTAGGCTGGGAAAGACGCAGGACTCAGGGACCTGGGACTCCAGAACCAGGTAGTAGCTTGGCCACAGGACACAGACAGCCCAGGCCCAAAGGCATGAGGCCAGTGAGGGGTCAAGATTAAGAAGCTGCAGGTCAATATGGGCTGAACAGTTAGGAAGCGAGAGGCAGAAGAGTAGTAGGAAGCCCTAAACTGAACCTTGCAAGACAGAGAGGGCCTAAAGAGGCCTTCCAGGTAGGTGGAACTGCAGGTGCAAAAGGGAGCTGTGGCCAGGCTCCAGGATTCAAAGCCAGGCAGGTGAGCCCCTACCTCATGGGCTACAACCTTTGGCCTAATGCCTTCTCTTCCCTGGCCTCCTCTCTGCGGAATGAAAACATTTTGGCCCCCCATGGTGGTTCTGGGTATGAACTAAACAGACATGGCATACTCTGTGAGCGCATGGGTATATGCTATTGGCGTGAGGGGCATCAAAGACCCAGGCCTTATGAGGTGAACTTGAATGCTGAGGCCATGGGGTAGGGATGGGCCAATGGAGGTGAGACAGCAGAAACGATGTCTCTGGAAGAGGGTGTCCATCTAATGCACGTATTTCCTCACAGAGACTTGTTGACCAGAAACTCAGTGGTGCTAGGGAAGCGGCAGCCCAGTCACAATGGGGCAACAAACCCCCAATCCAGCTAGGTTAGCTCACCCCTTTCTCAAGACTAGAAGGGCCCTCAGAGATAAAGAGACACCCTCTTCCATTTTACCAGTGTGGAAACAGACCCAGATTGGGGAGGAGACCACCCGGAGTCTCCCAGCAAGTGAATGTAAGAATCCAGGCTGAGTTGTACAACATGATGAATGTAATTAATGAACTGTACACATAAAAAACATTGAAATAGCAAATACTATGCCCTGGTGGCATAGTGGTGCTAACTCAAAAGTTGGTAGTTCAAACCCACCAGCTGCTCCAAGGAAGAAAGATATGGCAGTCTCCTTCCGGAAGGATTGTTGTTCTTGTTAGGTGCCGTTGAGTCTGTTCTGTCTCATAATGACGCTGTGCACAACAAAGTGGAACATTGCCCAGTCCTGCACAATCCTCACAACTGTTATGCTTGAACCCATTGCTGCAGCTGCTGTGTCAATCCATCTTGTTAAAGGTCTTTCTCTTTTTCGCTGACCCTCTACCAAGCGTGATGTCATTTTCCAGGGACTGGTCCCTCCTGATAACATGTCCAAAGTATGTGAGACGTAGTCCTTCTAAGGAGCATCCTGGTTGTACTTCTTCTAAGACAGATTTGTTCGTTCTTTTGGCAGTCCATGGTGTCTTCAATATTCCTTGCCAACACCACAATTCAGGTGTCAATTTTTCTCCAGTCTTCCTTATTCATATATGTACGTAACCCATTGCCATTGAGTCGATTCCGACTCAGTGACCCTGTAGGACAGAGTAGAACTGCCCCATAGGGTTTCCAAGGAAGCGACTGGTGGATTCAAACTGCCAACCTTTTGGTTAGTAGCCGAATGCTTAACCACTGTGCCACCAGGGCTGGACCTGGGTCTCCTCTCTCCCAGTTCATTTATTCAAGGGACAAAAATCCTTGCACTTAGGATGCCCTTTATCACCGCTCTTATCCAACATTGTGCTAGAGGTCCTAGCGAGAGCAATTAGGCTAGGAAATAAAGGGCATCCGGATTGGCAAGGAAAAAGTAAAATTATCTCTATTTGCAGATGACATGATCTTATACACAGAAAACCCTAAGGAATCCTCCAGAAAACTACTGAAACTAATAGAAGAGTTTGGCAGAGTCTCAGGTTATAAGATAAACATAAAAAAATCACTTGGATTCCTCTACATCAACAAAAAGGACATCGAAGAGGAAATCACCAAGTCAATACCATTCACAGTAGCCCCCAAGAAGATAAAATACTTAGGAATAAATCTTACCAAAGATGTAAAAGACCTATACAAAGAAAACTACAAAGTACTAGTGCAAGAAACTAAAAAGGACCTACATAAGTGGAAAAACATACCTTGCTCATGGATAGAAGACTTGACATGGTAAAAATGTCTATTCTACCAAAAGCCATTTATACATACAATGCACTTCCAATCCAAATTCCAATGACATTTTTTAATGTGATGGAGAAACAAATCACCAACTTCATATGGAAGGGAAAGAAGCCCCAGAGAAGTAAAACATTACTGAAAAAGAAGAAGAAAGTGGGAGGCCTCACTCTACCTGATTTTAGAACATATTATACAGCCACAGTAGTCAAAACAGCCTGGTATTGGTACAACAACAGGCACATAGACCAATGGAACAGAATTGAGAACCCAGATATAAATCCATCCACATATGAGCAGCTGATATTTGACAAAGGCCCAGTGTCAGTAAACTGGGGAAAAGGTAGTCTTTTTAACAAATGGTGCTGGTATAACTGGACATCCATTTGCAAAAAAATGAAACAGGACCCATACCTCACACAATGAACAAAAACTAACTCCAAGTGGATCAAAGACCTGAACATAAAGACTAAAACGATAAAGATCATGGAAGAAAAAATAGGGACAACGTTAGGAGCCCTAATACAAGGCATAAACAGAATACAAAACATTACCAAAAATGATGAAGAGAAACCAGATTAACTGGGAGCTCCTAAAAATCATTGTGCTCATCTAAAGACTTCACCACAACAGTAAAAAGACCACCTACAGACTGGGAAAAAATTTTCAGCTATGACATCTCCGACCAGCGCCTGATCTCTAAAATCTACATGATTCTGTCAAAACTCAACCACAAAAAGACAAACAACCCAATCAAGAAGTGGGCAAAGGAAATGAACACACACTTCACTAAAGAAGATATTCAGGCAGCTAACAGACACGTGAGAAAATGTTCTTGATCATTAGCCATTAGAGAAATGCAAATTAAAACTACGATGAGATTCCATCTCCAACAAGGCTGGCATTAATCCAAAAAACACAAAATATTAAACGTTGGAGAGGCTGCGGAGAGATTGGAACTCTTATACACCGCTGGTGGGAATGTAAAATGGTACAACCACTTTGGAAATCTGTCTGGCGTTATCTTAAACAGTTAGAAATAGAACTACCATACAAGCCAGAAATCCCACTCCTCGGAATATACCCTAGGGAAATAAGAGCCTTCACATGAACAGATATATGCACTCCCGTGTTTATTGCAGCTCTGTTTACAAGAGCAAAAAGCTGGAAGCAACCAAGGTGTCCATCAACGGATGAATGGGTAAATAAATTGTGGTATATTCACACAATGGAATACTACGCATCGATAAAGAACAGCGACGAATCTGTGAAACATTTCATAACGTGGAGGAACCTGGAAGGCATTATGCTGAGTGAAATTAGTCAGAGGCAAAAGGACAAATATTGTATAAGACCACTATTATAAGATCTTGAGAAATAGTATAAACTGAGAAGAACACATGCTTTTGTGGTTACGAGGCGGAGGTGGGGGGAGAGGGTTATTTACTGATTAGTTAGTAGATAAGAACTACTTTAGGTGAAGGGAAGGACAATACTCAATATACGGAAGGTCAGCTCGACTGGACTGGACCAAAAGCAAAGAAGTTTCCGGGATAAACTGAATGCTTCAAAGGTCAGCGGAGCAAGGGTGGGGGTTTGGGGACTATGGCTTAAGGGGACTTCTAAGTCAATTGGCAAAATAATACTATTATGAAAACATTCTGCATCCCACTTTGAAATGTGGTGTCTGGGGTCTTAAATGCTAACAAGCAGCCCTCTAAGATGCATCAGTTGGTCTCAACCCACCTGGATCAAAGGAGAATGATGAACACCAAGGTCACATGATAACTATGAGCCCAAGAGATAGAAAGGGCCACATGAACCGGAGACTTACATCATCCTGAGACCAGAAGAACTAGATGGTGCCCGGCCACAACCGATGACTGCCCTGACAGGGAGCACAACAGAGAACCCCTGAGGGAGCAGGAGAACAGTGGGATGCAGACCCCAAATTCTCATAAAAAGACCAGACTTAATGGTCTGACTGAGACTAGAGGAATCCTGGCGGTCATGGTCCCCAAACCTTCTGTTGGCCCAGGACAGGAACCATTCCCGAAGACAACTCATCAGACATGGAAGGGACTGGACAATAGGTTGGAGAGAGATGCTGATGAAGAGTGAGCTACTTGTATCAGGTGGACACTTGAGACTGTGTTGGCATCTCCTGTCTGGAGGGGAGATAGGAGGGTAGAGAGGGTTAGAAACTGGCAAAATTGCCACGAAAGGAGAGACTGGAAGGGCTGACTCATTAGGGGGAGAGTAAGTGGGAGTATGGAGTAAGGTGTATATAGGCTTGTATGTGACAGACTGACTTGATTTGTAAATGTTCACTTAAAGCTCAATAAAAATTCTTAAAAAAAAAAAGAAATTGTTGATCAATAGACAAAAAAAAAAAAAAAAACAACACGGGAACCAGCTTGAAGAGGGTCCTACCTGTGAAATCTGGGACAATCTGAGCATCAAAATAAGAATAGTAAGGGTTTACAACCCACTGAATGAGAGAATACATGAATTTATACCGGAGTAAATAAGGAAGAAGGGAAAAGCTCTTCTTTACAGTAGAAAGCCAACTGATAGATGTACAAGTAAGGATGGGATTAGAAAATCACTATTTGGCAGCTGTCATGGATTGAATTGTATCCCCCAGAAATGTGTGTATCAGTTTGGCTGGGCCATGATTACCGGTGTTGTATAACTGTCCACCATTTTGTCGTCTGATGTGATTTTCCTATGTGTCCTAAATCCTGCCTCTATGATGTTATTGAGGGGGGATGGGTGGCAGTTGTGTCGATGAGGCAGGGCTCTGTGTCTCCAGCTGGTTTATTTTGGGATATAAAAAAAGAAAGCGAGCAGAGAGACTGGGGGGCCTCATACCACCAAGAAAGCAGTGCCAGCAACAGAGCACGTCCTTTGGACCCAGGGTTCCTGCGCAGAGAAGCTCCTAGTCCAGGGGAAGATTGATGAGAAGGACCTTCCTCCAGAGCCAACAGAGATAGAGAGCCTTCCCCTGGAGCTGGCACCCGGAATTTGGACTTCTAGCCTACTTTACTGTGAGGAAATAAATTTCTCTTTGTTAAAGCCATCCACTTGTGGTATTTCTGTCATAGAAGCACTAAATAACTAAGACAGCAACTATCATAATAATTCAGGCAAAGCCGTTAATGGACACTAAAACTAGTGGACTTAAGAAGTAAGAGGGTGTTTCATAGTCCCAAAATATCTCCCCACAAGATACTTACTAATTGCAAAGGGAAAAAGTAACTTTATATGGAGAAGTTTGGCAGACCTCATCTTAACCAAGTGAGGAATTTAATATCACTGGCAATGGCATAAATCTGCATCAGGTACCTCCTGATATGACGTACCGACAAAGACACAGCATCTAGAATACATAACCTTAATCTAACCATGAGAAGCCATTAGACAAAGCAAATAAGTGGTTTATAATCTTCAACAATGTCAAGGTCATGAAACACAAGTACTAAGGAGATTAAAGAAGACTAAAGAGATGTGAGGATGGCATAGGCCTGGGCAGTGTCTCCTTCTGTTGTATACGTGGCCGCTGAGTCGGAACCGACTCGACGGCACCTAACAACAACAACAAAAAAGAAACTTGGCAACTGAATACAACAACACATGCAGGATTTTCTTTTGCTCTAAAAGACGTTACTGGGACAATTGGTGAAATCTGAGTAAGGTCTGCAGATCAGATAATAGTAGCGTATCAGTACGTCAGTGTTAGTTTCTGGATTTTAATAGTTGTGCAGTGGTTATGTTACAAATAAGAGAATGTCCTTGTTTTTAGGAAATACATGCTGAAGTATTTAGGAGTAAGAAGGCATCATGTCTGCATGATATAGATACAGATACACATAGATGTAGCTATAGATTGAGATTGAGAGAGAGAAAGCAAATGTATTAAGATGTTAACATTTTGGGAATTTGGGTGAAGGGTATGAAAGAATTCTTTGTACTATTATAACTTTTCTGTGTAAGTCTGAAATTATATCAAAATAAAAAGTTAAAAACAGGACACCATAAAGAAAGTGAAAAGACAAGACACATTTGGGAGAAAATATTTGTAAGACAAAGGATTAAGATCCAGAATGTGTAAAGCTCTTATGAATCAATAAAGGAGACAAGCAACCCAAAAGAAAAATGGGCACACGGCCTGGATGGGAACTTCACAGACAAGGGAACAGGGACAAGCAAAAACATAGGGAAAGATGTCCAACTGCATCAGCAACCAGCGACATACAAACCCAAACCACAAAGAAACGTCACTTTATATTCATCACATTGATGAGTATGTATCACCCAGTAAGTGTTGGTGAGGATGTGGAGCGAGGGAGTTCTCAACCGCTGCAGATGGGGCCATAAACTGGGGTCACCACTTTACCGGGCATTATGTACTCAAGTTGATGCTACTTGTGCCCTGTGACCTGGCAATTCCACTCCTGGGCGTCTGCACACCTTGAAGAGACTCCTGTCCGGAGCAGTAGAGGTGTACTCAGGAAGAATGGTCATTGCCACCCAAACAGGAAACAGGGAGCCTCCCCCACTGCCACTTCCAAGGATGAGAATCCAGAATCTTTGCATTACAGGTAGGGAAACTGAACCACAGAGGAGGAAGGGGCGGCCTCAAACACCACGAGGGCTCTGGGGGAAGATCAGAGGAGAGGTCTGGTATGGTGGAGGAAAGGGAGAAAAGGAGGAGAGAAGGGGAGGAAGGGCTCTCCTGGTCTCAGATCTGGCAAAGTAGAGACCGGAACAGAACAGTCCTCATCATGTTCCTTCTCTTCCAGCCACCATCTGGGTTCCTGAAACCTGGGGAGGTGATTCTGTTGCAGCCCACCACACCTCCCTGCCCCAGTTGGGCAGCAGAAGAGACTGCTCCAGAGAGCCCCAGACTCTGAACTTTGAGTGTTGGGTACTTTCTCCCTAGAAAAGGTACAAACATGCTGGGTTTGCAACTATGCAAGAAGGTCAGGGGCCCCTGAGGCCTAGCCACAAAGCCAGACCCCTCCCTAGCTCGCAGGGCTCATTCCGTCAGCAGATGGCGCCGAGACCGCAGTGTTGCCACAATACAGAGCAGGGACAGCCGTTCCTTGCACAAAAGCCCCACAGAAGATTTGAAATTATGTTTCTTTCCTTGGGATCAGATATAATTCTTGGGCAAGGGTCCCTCCACTTCCAGTGTCTGTGAATGGCTTCTGCCTAGAACAAACCCCCAAATTCAGACCACTGATAGGAAGGGCCTCCAAGGTAGACGGGGCCTTTGGGATTGCTCAAACCCACCCTCCTGGGTTGCCCGGTGGCAGGCAGTTAGGTGAGCAGTGGCACAACCAAAAGAAATGGAACTTGAGTCCTCCTGGCCTTGGCAGTGAGCGTCCAGAGGCTGGGCAGCACCCCCTGGAGGGTGAAGCTGCTGGGCCAGGGCTGGGACAGCTTATGGGGCCCTCAGATGCTGGACCTTCCTAGCTTAGGCCTCCATGTCTGTGAGTCATGGGGCAACTTGTATCTATCTACACTGCTGATTTTGGGATACTAGGCGCGTGTCCCCATGAGGCCAACATGGCCACAGCCACTTTCTCCATCGCGCTGACTTGCAGAGACCACTTGGGCAAGACTAAACGTTTCACAGAATCTGTGTCCACCTCCTCATATCCCAATACAGCAATGGGGAAGCTGAGGCCAGAGAAGGGCAGGGGCTTGCCCAAAGGCTCACCAGGGTTATTTCAAGGCTCACCTCTGGTCATTGTGAAAACTTTTTGCCCCATCCATCTTCTCAAGGAAGTGTGGATGCTGCAGGACCTTCCGGAGTTGTAGGTCCCAGATACCTGAGGTGCTGCCCCCGTGCAGAGTAAATAGTTATGAAGGGGAACCACTCACTTGAAGGGGATCTCTTGCCTCCCACAGGTGGGGGCCACTTCCTGCTCTCTGCACACCCCAGCTGCCCTCCAGAACCTCACCATCCCCTGCCCCAACCTCAGCTCCCAGGACTGCTCTGTGCTCTACCTCTTCCTTACTTCTGGCCCCGACTTTCTTGGCTCTAACCTTAGCTTTTGGAGGAAGCGAGCCAGTATCACGAGCTGCTCCATGCCTCAGTGGGGATACCCTGCCATGGCTGTCCTCCTCCACAGCCTGAGTCTCCTTCAGGAGAATGGGAGCTCCTCAGCCAAGGCTGGAGGAAGTTTTATTCTGCAGATTTTCAAAGGCAAGGGGGCCAAGAAAATGGGAGCCCTCCCAGGGCAGGCGTGGGCCTTGCTGTTCCTCCCTAAGCTGCTGTCTAGGTTGCCTGTCCCAATAACCAGGAATCCTCATCGTGATCCTGCAGGGCGCAGCCTCCCCCCTCACTCCCCTTGCCTGTAGTGGGTGACCAGGGAGCAGTGGATAGTGAGTCCTCCCCCCACCCTACCAAGAGGCTGCCACCATCACAGGCAGTGAGGGACTGTGAGCCCTGGATTGTCAGATTTTATGATATTTCAAAGTAAGTTGGCACCCAGGTTTTAAAAAGTTGACAACCAGTTTTTAAAAACGTATGTAATATTGTGGATGTCACCTTGTCGTGGCCCTTAGATCGGACCATCTCTTTGTGAACTTGGCTGAGGACCTGTCCTATGCAAAGCTGGTAGATCTGGGTCAGTTGTTTCTGGGATCAAAGCAGAACAACAAAACAACAAAAATCTGTTACCATCGAGGGGGGCCCAAGATGGCGGACTAGGCAGACGCTACCCCGGATCCCTCTTGCAACAAAGACTCGGAAAAACAAGTGAATCGATCACATACATAACAATCTACGAACCCTGAACAACAAACACAGATTTAGAGACGGAAAACGAACAAATACGGGGAAGCAGTGACTGTTTTCGGAGCCTGGAGCTAGCGTCCCAGTCAGCGGAATTTCTGGAAAAAACAAATTTCCCAGTGATGGCTCGGAGACAGCAGTCGATATCAAACCACATAAAGAAGCAGACCATGACAGCTTCTACAACCCCCCAAACAAAAGAATCAAAATCTTTCCCAAATGAAGATACAATCCTGGAATTATCAGATACTGAATATAAAAAACTAATGTACAGAATGCTTCAAGACATCAGAAACGAAATAAGGCAAACTGCAGAAAAAGCCAAGGAACACACTGATAAAACAGTTGAAGAACTCAAAAAGATTATTCAAGAACATAGTGGAAAAATTAATAAGTTGCAAGAATCCATAGAGAGACAGCATGTAGAAATCCAAAAGATTAACAATAAAATTACAGAATTAGACAACACACTAGGAAGTCAGAGGAGCAGACTCGAGCAATTAGAATGCAGACTGGGACATCTGGAGGACCAGGGAATCAACACCAACATAGCTGAAAAAAAATCAGATAAAAGAATTAAAAAAAAAAAAAAAAGAAGAAACCCTAAGAATCATGTGGGACTCTATCAAGAAGGATAACTTGCGTGTGATTGGAGTCCCAGAACAGGGAGGGAGGACAGAAAACACAGAGAAAATAGTTGAAGATCTCCGGACAGAAAACTTCCCTGACATCATGAAAGACGAAAGGATATCTATCCAAGATGCTCATCGAACCCCATTTAAGATTGATCCAAAAAGAAAAACGCCAAGACATATTATCATCAAACTTGCCAAAACCAAAGATAAAGAGACAATTTTAAAAACAGCCAGGGAGAAAAGAAAGGTCATCTTCAAGGGAGAATCAATAAGAATAAGTTCAGACCACTCAGCAGAAACCATGCAGGCAAGAAGGGAATGGGACGACATATACAGAGCACTGAAGGAGAAAAACTGCCAGCCAAGGATCATATATCCAGCAAAACTCTCTCTGAAATATGAAGGCGAAATTAAGATATTTACAGATAAACACAAGTTTAGAGAATTTGCAAAAACCAAACGAAAGCTACAAGAAATACTAAAGGATATTGTTTGGTCAGAAAACCAATAATATCAGATACCAGCACAACACGAGGTCACAAAACAGAACATCCTGATATCAACTCAAATAGGGAAATCACAAAAACAAATTAAGATTAATTAAAAAAAAATGCTCATAACAGGGAATCACTGAAGTCAAAATGTAAAAGATCAAAATAATCAAAAAGAGGGACTAAAAACAGGTAGCATAGAACTGCCATATGGAGAGTGATACAAGGCGATATAGAACATTACAAGTTAGGTTTTTACTTAGAAAAATAGGGGTAAATATTAAGGTAACCACAAAGAGGTATAACAACTCCATAACTCAAGATAAAAGCCAAGAAAAACGTAACAACTCAACAAACAAAGTCAAACACTACGAAAATGAGGATCTCACAATTTACTAAGAAAAAAGTCTCAGCACAAAAAAGTATGTGGAAAAATGAAATTGTCAACAACACACATAAAAAGGCATCAAAATGACAACACTAAACACTTGTTTATCTATAATTACGCTGAATGTAAATGGACTAAATACACCAATAAAGAGACAGAGAGTCTCGGACTGGATAAAGAAACACGATCCGTCTACATGCTGCCTACAAGAGACACACCTTAGACTTAGAGACACAAACAAACTAAAACTCAAAGGATGGAAAAAAATATATCAAGCAAACAACAGGCAAAAAAGAAGAGGAGTAGCAATATTAATTTCTGACAAAATAGACTTTAGACTTAAATCCACCACAAAGGATAAAGAAGGACACTACATAATGATAAAAGGGACAATTGATCAGGAAGACATAACCATATTAAATATTTATGCACCCAATGACAGGGCTGCAAGATACATAAATCAAATTTTAACAGAACTGAAAAGTGAGATAGACACCTCCACAATTATAGTAGGAGACTTCAACACACCACTTTCGGAGAAGGACAGGACATCCAGTAAGAAGCTCAATAGAGACACGGAAGACCTAATTACAACAATCAACCAACTTGACCTCATTGACTTATACAGAACTCTCCACCCAACTGCTGCAAAGTATACTTTTTTTTCTAGCGCACATGGAACATTCTCTAGAATAGACCACATATTAGGTCATAAAACAAACCTTTCCAGAATCCAAAACATCGAAATATTACAAAGCATCTTCTCAGACCACAAGGCAATAAAACTAGAAATCAATAACAGAAAAACTAGGGAAAAGAAATCAAATACTTGGAAACTGAACAATACCCTCCTGAAAAAAGACTGGGTTATAGAAGACATCAAGGAGGGAATAAGGAAATTCATAGAATGCAACAAGAATGAAAATGCTTCCTATCAAAACCTCTGGGACACAGCAAAAGCAGTGCTCAGAGGCCAATTTATATCGATAAATGCACACGCACAAAAAGAAGAAAGAGCCAAAATCAGAGAAGTGTCCCTACAACTTGAACAAATAGAAAGTGAGCAACAAAAGAATCCATCAGGCACCAGAAGGAAACAAATAATAAAAATTAGAGCTGAACTAAATGAATTAGAGAACAGAAAAACAATTGAAAGAATTAACAAAGCCAAAAGCTGGTTCTTTGAAAAAATTAACAAAATTGATAAACCATTGGCTAGACTGACTAAAGAAATACACGAAAGGAAACAAATAACCCGAATAAGAAACGAGAAGGACCACGTCACAACAGAACCAACTGAAATTAAAAGAATCATATCAGATTATTACGAAAAATTGTACTCTAACAAATTTGCAAACCTAGAAGAAATGGATGGATTCCTGGAAAAACACTACCTACCTAAACTAACACATTCAGAAGTAGAACAACTAAATAGACCCATAACAAAAAAAAGAGATTGAAACAGTAATCAAAAAACTCCCCCCCGCCCCCAAAAAAAAGCCCTGGCCCGGATGGCTTCACTGCAGAGTTCTACCAAACTTTCAGAGAAGAGTTAACACCACTACTACTAAAGGTATTTCAAAGCATAGAAAATGACGGAATACTTCCCAACTCATTCTATGAAGCCACCATCTCCCTGATACCAAAACCAGGTAAAGACAATACAAAAAAAGAAAATTACAGACCTATATCCCTCATGAACATAGATGCAAAAATCCTCAACAAAATTCTAGCCAATAGAATTCAACAACATATCAAAAAAATGATTCACCACGATCAAGTGGGATTTATACCAGGTATGCAAGGCTGGTTTAATATCAGAAAAACCATTAATGTAATCCACCACATAAATAAAACAAAAGACAAAAACCACATGATCTTATCAATTGATGCAGAAAAGGCATTCGACAAAGTCCAACACCCTTTTATGATAAAAACTCTCACCAAAATAGGAATTGAAGGAAAATTTCTCAACATAATAAAGGGCATCTATGCAAAGCCAACAGCCAACATCATTCTAAATGGAGAGAACCTGAAAGCATTTCCCTTGAGAACGGGAACCAGACAAGGATGCCCTTTATCACCGCTCTTATTCAACATCGTGCTAGAAGTCCTAGCCAGGGCAGTTAGGCTAGACAAAGAAATAAAGGGCATCCAGATTGGCAAGGAAGAAGTAAAATTATCTCTATTTGCAGATGACATGATCTTATACACAGAAAACCCTAAGGAATCCTCCAGAAAACTACTGAAACTAATAGAAGAGTTTGGCAGAGTCTCAGGATATAAGATAAACATACAAAAATCACTTGGATTCCTCTACATCAACAAAGAGAACATCGAAGAGGAAATAACCAAATCAATACCATTCACAGTAGCCCCCAAGAAGATAAAATACTTAGGAATAAATCTTACCAAGGATGTAAAAGACCTATACAAAGAAAACTACAAAGCTCTACTACAAGAAATTAAAAAGGACCTACTTAAGTGGAAAAACATACCTTGCTCATGGATAGGAAGACTTAACATGGTAAAAATGTCTATTCTACCAAAAGCCATCTATACATACAGTGCACTTCCGATCCAAATTCCAATGTCATTTTTTAAGGTGATAGAGAAACAAATCACCAACTTCATATGGAAGGGAAAGAAGCCTCGGATAAGCAAAGCATTACTGAAAAAGAAGAAGAAAGTGGGAGGCCTCATGCTACCTGAGTTCAGAACCTATTATACAGCCACAGTAGTCAAAACAGCCTGGTATTGGTACAACAACAGGCACATAGACCAGTGGAACAGAATTGAGAACCCAGATATAAATCCAACCACATATGAGCACCTGATATTTGACAAAGGCCCAGTGTCAGTTAATTGGGGAAAAGATAGTCTTTTTAACAAATGGTGCTGGCATAATTGGATATCCATTTGCAAAAAATGAAACAGGACCCATACCTCACACCATGCACAAAAACTAACTCCAAGTGGATCAAAGACCTAAACATAAAGACTAAAACGATAAAGATCATGGAAGAAAAAATAGGGACAACCCTAGGAGCCCTAATACAAGGCATAAACAGAATACAAAACATTACCAAAAATGACGAAGAGAAACCAGATAACTGGGAGCTCCTAAAAATCAAACACCTATTCTCATCTAAAGACTTCACCAAAAGAGTAAAAAGACCACCTACAGACTGGGAAAGAATCTTCAGCTATGACATCTCCGACCAGCGCCTGGTCTCTAAAATCTACATGATTCTCTCAAAACTCAACCACAAAAAGACAAACAACCCAATCAAGAAGTGGGCAAAGGAAATGAACACACACTTCACTAAAGAAGATATTCAGGCAGCTAACAGACACGTGAGAAAATGTTCTCGATCATTAGCCATTAGAGAAATGCAAATTAAAACTACGATGAGATTCCATCTCCAACAAGGCTGGCATTAATCCAAAAAACACAAAATATTAAACGTTGGAGAGGCTGCGGAGAGATTGGAACTCTTATACACCGCTGGTGGGAATGTAAAATGGTACAACCACTTTGGAAATCTGTCTGGCGTTATCTTAAACAGTTAGAAATAGAACTACCATACAAGCCAGAAATCCCACTCCTCGGAATATACCCTAGGGAAATAAGAGCCTTCACACGAACAGATATATGCACTCCCGTGTTTATTGCAGCTCTGTTTACAAGAGCAAAAAGCTGGAAGCAACCAAGGTGTCCATCAACGGATGAATGGGTAAATAAATTGTGGTATATTCACACAATGGAATACTACGCATCGATAAAGAACAGCGACGAATCTGTGAAACATTTCATAACGTGGAGGAACCTGGAAGGCATTATGCTGAGTGAAATTAGTCAGAGGCAAAAGGACAAATATTGTATAAGACCACTATTATAAGATCTTGAGAAATAGTATAAACTGAGAAGAACACATGCTTTTGTGGTTACGAGGCGGAGGTGGGGGGAGAGGGTTATTTACTGATTAGTTAGTAGATAAGAACTACTTTAGGTGAAGGGAAGGACAATACTCAATATACGGAAGGTCAGCTCGACTGGACTGGACCAAAAGCAAAGAAGTTTCCGGGATAAACTGAATGCTTCAAAGGTCAGCGGAGCAAGGGTGGGAGTTTGGGGACTATGGCTTAAGGGGACTTCTAAGTCAATTGGCAAAATAATACTATTATGAAAACATTCTGCATCCCACTTTGAAATGTGGTGTCTGGGGTCTTAAATGCTAACAAGCAGCCCTCTAAGATGCATCAGTTGGTCTCAACCCACCTGGATCAAAGGAGAATGATGAACACCAAGGTCACATGATAACTATGAGCCCAAGAGATAGAAAGGGCCACATGAACCGGAGACTTACATCATCCTGAGACCAGAAGAACTAGATGGTGCCCGGCCACAACCGATGACTGCCCTGACAGGGAGCACAACAGAGAACCCCTGAGGGAGCAGGAGAACAGTGGGATGCAGACCCCAAATTCTCATAAAAAGACCAGACTTAATGGTCTGACTGAGACTAGAGGAATCCTGGCGGTCATGGTCCCCAAACCTTCTGTTGGCCCAGGACAGGAACCATTCCCGAAGACAACTCATCAGACATGGAAGGGACTGGACAATAGGTTGGAGAGAGATGCTGATGAAGAGTGAGCTACTTGTATCAGGTGGACACTTGAGACTGTGTTGGCATCTCCTGTCTGGAGGGGAGATAGGAGGGTAGAGAGGGTTAGAAACTGGCAAAATTGCCACGAAAGGAGAGACTGGAAGGGCTGACTCATTAGGGGGAGAGTAAGTGGGAGTATGGAGTAAGGTGTATATAGGCTTGTATGTGACAGACTGACTTGATTTGTAAATGTTCACTTAAAGCTCAATAAAAATTCTTAAAAAAAAAAAGAAATTGTTGATCAATAGACAAAAAAAAAAAAAAAAAAACAACACGGGAACCAGCTTGAAGAGGGTCCTACCTGTGAAATCTGGGACAATCTGAGCATCAAAATAAGAATAGTAAGGGTTTACAACCCACTGAATGAGAGAATACATGAATTTATACCGGAGTAAATAAGGAAGAAGGGAAAAGCTCTTCTTTACAGTAGAAAGCCAACTGATAGATGTACAAGTAAGGATGGGATTAGAAAATCACTATTTGGCAGCTGTCATGGATTGAATTGTATCCCCCAGAAATGTGTGTATCAGTTTGGCTGGGCCATGATTACCGGTGTTGTATAACTGTCCACCATTTTGTCGTCTGATGTGATTTTCCTATGTGTCCTAAATCCTGCCTCTATGATGTTATTGAGGGGGGATGGGTGGCAGTTGTGTCGATGAGGCAGGGCTCTGTGTCTCCAGCTGGTTTATTTTGGGATATAAAAAAAGAAAGCGAGCAGAGAGACTGGGGGGCCTCATACCACCAAGAAAGCAGTGCCAGCAACAGAGCACGTCCTTTGGACCCAGGGTTCCTGCGCAGAGAAGCTCCTAGTCCAGGGGAAGATTGATGAGAAGGACCTTCCTCCAGAGCCAACAGAGATAGAGAGCCTTCCCCTGGAGCTGGCACCCGGAATTTGGACTTCTAGCCTACTTTACTGTGAGGAAATAAATTTCTCTTTGTTAAAGCCATCCACTTGTGGTATTTCTGTCATAGAAGCACTAAATAACTAAGACAGCAACTATCATAATAATTCAGGCAAAGCCGTTAATGGACACTAAAACTAGTGGACTTAAGAAGTAAGAGGGTGTTTCATAGTCCCAAAATATCTCCCCACAAGATACTTACTAATTGCAAAGGGAAAAAGTAACTTTATATGGAGAAGTTTGGCAGACCTCATCTTAACCAAGTGAGGAATTTAATATCACTGGCAATGGCATAAATCTGCATCAGGTACCTCCTGATATGACGTACCGACAAAGACACAGCATCTAGAATACATAACCTTAATCTAACCATGAGAAGCCATTAGACAAAGCAAATAAGTGGTTTATAATCTTCAACAATGTCAAGGTCATGAAACACAAGTACTAAGGAGATTAAAGAAGACTAAAGAGATGTGAGGATGGCATAGGCCTGGGCAGTGTCTCCTTCTGTTGTATACGTGGCCGCTGAGTCGGAACCGACTCGACGGCACCTAACAACAACAACAAAAAAGAAACTTGGCAACTGAATACAACAACACATGCAGGATTTTCTTTTGCTCTAAAAGACGTTACTGGGACAATTGGTGAAATCTGAGTAAGGTCTGCAGATCAGATAATAGTAGCGTATCAGTACGTCAGTGTTAGTTTCTGGATTTTAATAGTTGTGCAGTGGTTATGTTACAAATAAGAGAATGTCCTTGTTTTTAGGAAATACATGCTGAAGTATTTAGGAGTAAGAAGGCATCATGTCTGCATGATATAGATACAGATACACATAGATGTAGCTATAGATTGAGATTGAGAGAGAGAAAGCAAATGTATTAAGATGTTAACATTTTGGGAATTTGGGTGAAGGGTATGAAAGAATTCTTTGTACTATTATAACTTTTCTGTGTAAGTCTGAAATTATATCAAAATAAAAAGTTAAAAACAGGACACCATAAAGAAAGTGAAAAGACAAGACACATTTGGGAGAAAATATTTGTAAGACAAAGGATTAAGATCCAGAATGTGTAAAGCTCTTATGAATCAATAAAGGAGACAAGCAACCCAAAAGAAAAATGGGCACACGGCCTGGATGGGAACTTCACAGACAAGGGAACAGGGACAAGCAAAAACATAGGGAAAGATGTCCAACTGCATCAGCAACCAGCGACATACAAACCCAAACCACAAAGAAACGTCACTTTATATTCATCACATTGATGAGTATGTATCACCCAGTAAGTGTTGGTGAGGATGTGGAGCGAGGGAGTTCTCAACCGCTGCAGATGGGGCCATAAACTGGGGTCACCACTTTACCGGGCATTATGTACTCAAGTTGATGCTACTTGTGCCCTGTGACCTGGCAATTCCACTCCTGGGCGTCTGCACACCTTGAAGAGACTCCTGTCCGGAGCAGTAGAGGTGTACTCAGGAAGAATGGTCATTGCCACCCAAACAGGAAACAGGGAGCCTCCCCCACTGCCACTTCCAAGGATGAGAATCCAGAATCTTTGCATTACAGGTAGGGAAACCGAACCACAGAGGAGGAAGGGGCGGCCTCAAACACCACGAGGGCTCTGGGGGAAGATCAGAGGAGAGGTCTGGTATGGTGGAGGAAAGGGAGAAAAGGAGGAGAGAAGGGGAGGAAGGGCTCTCCTGGTCTCAGATCTGGCAAAGTAGAGACCGGAACAGAACAGTCCTCATCATGTTCCTTCTCTTCCAGCCACCATCTGGGTTCCTGAAACCTGGGGAGGTGATTCTGTTGCAGCCCACCACACCTCCCTGCCCCAGTTGGGCAGCAGAAGAGACTGCTCCAGAGAGCCCCAGACTCTGAACTTTGAGTGTTGGGTACTTTCTCCCTAGAAAAGGTACAAACATGCTGGGTTTGCAACTATGCAAGAAGGTCAGGGGCCCCTGAGGCCTAGCCACAAAGCCAGACCCCTCCCTAGCTCGCAGGGCTCATTCCGTCAGCAGATGGCGCCGAGACCGCAGTGTTGCCACAATACAGAGCAGGGACAGCCGTTCCTTGCACAAAAGCCCCACAGAAGATTTGAAATTATGTTTCTTTCCTTGGGATCAGATATAATTCTTGGGCAAGGGTCCCTCCACTTCCAGTGTCTGTGAATGGCTTCTGCCTAGAACAAACCCCCAAATTCAGACCACTGATAGGAAGGGCCTCCAAGGTAGACGGGGCCTTTGGGATTGCTCAAACCCACCCTCCTGGGTTGCCCGGTGGCAGGCAGTTAGGTGAGCAGTGGCACAACCAAAAGAAATGGAACTTGAGTCCTCCTGGCCTTGGCAGTGAGCGTCCAGAGGCTGGGCAGCACCCCCTGGAGGGTGAAGCTGCTGGGCCAGGGCTGGGACAGCTTATGGGGCCCTCAGATGCTGGACCTTCCTAGCTTAGGCCTCCATGTCTGTGAGTCATGGGGCAACTTGTATCTATCTACACTGCTGATTTTGGGATACTAGGCGCGTGTCCCCATGAGGCCAACATGGCCACAGCCACTTTCTCCATCGCGCTGACTTGCAGAGACCACTTGGGCAAGACTAAACGTTTCACAGAATCTGTGTCCACCTCCTCATATCCCAATACAGCAATGGGGAAGCTGAGGCCAGAGAAGGGCAGGGGCTTGCCCAAAGGCTCACCAGGGTTATTTCAAGGCTCACCTCTGGTCATTGTGAAAACTTTTTGCCCCATCCATCTTCTCAAGGAAGTGTGGATGCTGCAGGACCTTCCGGAGTTGTAGGTCCCAGATACCTGAGGTGCTGCCCCCGTGCAGAGTAAATAGTTATGAAGGGGAACCACTCACTTGAAGGGGATCTCTTGCCTCCCACAGGTGGGGGCCACTTCCTGCTCTCTGCACACCCCAGCTGCCCTCCAGAACCTCACCATCCCCTGCCCCAACCTCAGCTCCCAGGACTGCTCTGTGCTCTACCTCTTCCTTACTTCTGGCCCCGACTTTCTTGGCTCTAACCTTAGCTTTTGGAGGAAGCGAGCCAGTATCACGAGCTGCTCCATGCCTCAGTGGGGATACCCTGCCATGGCTGTCCTCCTCCACAGCCTGAGTCTCCTTCAGGAGAATGGGAGCTCCTCAGCCAAGGCTGGAGGAAGTTTTATTCTGCAGATTTTCAAAGGCAAGGGGGCCAAGAAAATGGGAGCCCTCCCAGGGCAGGCGTGGGCCTTGCTGTTCCTCCCTAAGCTGCTGTCTAGGTTGCCTGTCCCAATAACCAGGAATCCTCATCGTGATCCTGCAGGGCGCAGCCTCCCCCCTCACTCCCCTTGCCTGTAGTGGGTGACCAGGGAGCAGTGGATAGTGAGTCCTCCCCCCACCCTACCAAGAGGCTGCCACCATCACAGGCAGTGAGGGACTGTGAGCCCTGGATTGTCAGATTTTATGATATTTCAAAGTAAGTTGGCACCCAGGTTTTAAAAAGTTGACAACCAGTTTTTAAAAACGTATGTAATATTGTGGATGTCACCTTGTCGTGGCCCTTAGATCGGACCATCTCTTTGTGAACTTGGCTGAGGACCTGTCCTATGCAAAGCTGGTAGATCTGGGTCAGTTGTTTCTGGGATCAAAGCAGAACAACAAAACAACAAAAATCTGTTACCATCGAGGGGGGCCCAAGATGGCGGACTAGGCAGACGCTACCCCGGATCCCTCTTGCAACAAAGACTCGGAAAAACAAGTGAATCGATCACATACATAACAATCTACGAACCCTGAACAACAAACACAGATTTAGAGACGGAAAACGAACAAATACGGGGAAGCAGTGACTGTTTTCGGAGCCTGGAGCTAGCGTCCCAGTCAGCGGAATTTCTGGAAAAACAAATTTCCCAGTGATGGCTCGGAGACAGCAGTCGATATCAAACCACATAAAGAAGCAGACCATGACAGCTTCTACAACCCCCCAAACAAAAGAATCAAAATCTTTCCCAAATGAAGATACAATCCTGGAATTATCAGATACTGAATATAAAAAACTAATGTACAGAATGCTTCAAGACATCAGAAACGAAATAAGGCAAACTGCAGAAAAAGCCAAGGAACACACTGATAAAACAGTTGAAGAACTCAAAAAGATTATTCAAGAACATAGTGGAAAAATTAATAAGTTGCAAGAATCCATAGAGAGACAGCATGTAGAAATCCAAAAGATTAACAATAAAATTACAGAATTAGACAACACACTAGGAAGTCAGAGGAGCAGACTCGAGCAATTAGAATGCAGACTGGGACATCTGGAGGACCAGGGAATCAACACCAACATAGCTGAAAAAAAATCAGATAAAAGAATTAAAAAAAAAAAAAAAAGAAGAAACCCTAAGAATCATGTGGGACTCTATCAAGAAGGATAACTTGCGTGTGATTGGAGTCCCAGAACAGGGAGGGAGGACAGAAAACACAGAGAAAATAGTTGAAGATCTCCGGACAGAAAACTTCCCTGACATCATGAAAGACGAAAGGATATCTATCCAAGATGCTCATCGAACCCCATTTAAGATTGATCCAAAAAGAAAAACGCCAAGACATATTATCATCAAACTTGCCAAAACCAAAGATAAAGAGACAATTTTAAAAACAGCCAGGGAGAAAAGAAAGGTCATCTTCAAGGGAGAATCAATAAGAATAAGTTCAGACCACTCAGCAGAAACCATGCAGGCAAGAAGGGAATGGGACGACATATACAGAGCACTGAAGGAGAAAAACTGCCAGCCAAGGATCATATATCCAGCAAAACTCTCTCTGAAATATGAAGGCGAAATTAAGATATTTACAGATAAACACAAGTTTAGAGAATTTGCAAAAACCAAACGAAAGCTACAAGAAATACTAAAGGATATTGTTTGGTCAGAAAACCAATAATATCAGATACCAGCACAACACGAGGTCACAAAACAGAACATCCTGATATCAACTCAAATAGGGAAATCACAAAAACAAATTAAGATTAATTAAAAAAAAATGCTCATAACAGGGAATCACTGAAGTCAAAATGTAAAAGATCAAAATAATCAAAAAGAGGGACTAAAAACAGGTGGCATAGAACTGCCATATGGAGAGTGATACAAGGCGATATAGAACATTACAAGTTAGGTTTTTACTTAGAAAAATAGGGGTAAATATTAAGGTAACCACAAAGAGGTATAACAACTCCATAACTCAAGATAAAAGCCAAGAAAAACGTAACAACTCAACAAACAAAGTCAAACACTACGAAAATGAGGATCTCACAATTTACTAAGAAAAAAGTCTCAGCACAAAAAAGTATGTGGAAAAATGAAATTGTCAACAACACACATAAAAAGGCATCAAAATGACAACACTAAACACTTGTTTATCTATAATTACGCTGAATGTAAATGGACTAAATACACCAATAAAGAGACAGAGAGTCTCGGACTGGATAAAGAAACACGATCCGTCTACATGCTGCCTACAAGAGACACACCTTAGACTTAGAGACACAAACAAACTAAAACTCAAAGGATGGAAAAAAATATATCAAGCAAACAACAGGCAAAAAAGAAGAGGAGTAGCAATATTAATTTCTGACAAAATAGACTTTAGACTTAAATCCACCACAAAGGATAAAGAAGGACACTACATAATGATAAAAGGGACAATTGATCAGGAAGACATAACCATATTAAATATTTATGCACCCAATGACAGGGCTGCAAGATACATAAATCAAATTTTAACAGAACTGAAAAGTGAGATAGACACCTCCACAATTATAGTAGGAGACTTCAACACACCACTTTCGGAGAAGGACAGGACATCCAGTAAGAAGCTCAATAGAGACACGGAAGACCTAATTACAACAATCAACCAACTTGACCTCATTGACTTATACAGAACTCTCCACCCAACTGCTGCAAAGTATACTTTTTTTTCTAGCGCACATGGAACATTCTCTAGAATAGACCACATATTAGGTCATAAAACAAACCTTTCCAGAATCCAAAACATCGAAATATTACAAAGCATCTTCTCAGACCACAAGGCAATAAAACTAGAAATCAATAACAGAAAAACTAGGGAAAAGAAATCAAATACTTGGAAACTGAACAATACCCTCCTGAAAAAAGACTGGGTTATAGAAGACATCAAGGAGGGAATAAGGAAATTCATAGAATGCAACAAGAATGAAAATGCTTCCTATCAAAACCTCTGGGACACAGCAAAAGCAGTGCTCAGAGGCCAATTTATATCGATAAGTGCACACGCACAAAAAGAAGAAAGAGCCAAAATCAGAGAAGTGTCCCTACAACTTGAACAAATAGAAAGTGAGCAACAAAAGAATCCATCAGGCACCAGAAGGAAACAAATAATAAAAATTAGAGCTGAACTAAATGAATTAGAGAACAGAAAAACAATTGAAAGAATTAACAAAGCCAAAAGCTGGTTCTTTGAAAAAATTAACAAAATTGATAAACCATTGGCTAGACTGACTAAAGAAATACACGAAAGGAAACAAATAACCCGAATAAGAAACGAGAAGGACCACGTCACAACAGAACCAACTGAAATTAAAAGAATCATATCAGATTATTACGAAAAATTGTACTCTAACAAATTTGCAAACCTAGAAGAAATGGATGGATTCCTGGAAAAACACTACCTACCTAAACTAACACATTCAGAAGTAGAACAACTAAATAGACCCATAACAAAAAAAAGAGATTGAAACAGTAATCAAAAAACTCCCCCCCGCCCCCAAAAAAAAGCCCTGGCCCGGATGGCTTCACTGCAGAGTTCTACCAAACTTTCAGAGAAGAGTTAACACCACTACTACTAAAGGTATTTCAAAGCATAGAAAATGACGGAATACTTCCCAACTCATTCTATGAAGCCACCATCTCCCTGATACCAAAACCAGGTAAAGACAATACAAAAAAAGAAAATTACAGACCTATATCCCTCATGAACATAGATGCAAAAATCCTCAACAAAATTCTAGCCAATAGAATTCAACAACATATCAAAAAAATGATTCACCACGATCAAGTGGGATTTATACCAGGTATGCAAGGCTGGTTTAATATCAGAAAAACCATTAATGTAATCCACCACATAAATAAAACAAAAGACAAAAACCACATGATCTTATCAATTGATGCAGAAAAGGCATTCGACAAAGTCCAACACCCTTTTATGATAAAAACTCTCACCAAAATAGGAATTGAAGGAAAATTTCTCAACATAATAAAGGGCATCTATGCAAAGCCAACAGCCAACATCATTCTAAATGGAGAGAACCTGAAAGCATTTCCCTTGAGAACGGGAACCAGACAAGGATGCCCTTTATCACCGCTCTTATTCAACATCGTGCTAGAAGTCCTAGCCAGGGCAGTTAGGCTAGACAAAGAAATAAAGGGCATCCAGATTGGCAAGGAAGAAGTAAAATTATCTCTATTTGCAGATGACATGATCTTATACACAGAAAACCCTAAGGAATCCTCCAGAAAACTACTGAAACTAATAGAAGAGTTTGGCAGAGTCTCAGGATATAAGATAAACATACAAAAATCACTTGGATTCCTCTACATCAACAAAGAGAACATCGAAGAGGAAATAACCAAATCAATACCATTCACAGTAGCCCCCAAGAAGATAAAATACTTAGGAATAAATCTTACCAAGGATGTAAAAGACCTATACAAAGAAAACTACAAAGCTCTACTACAAGAAATTAAAAAGGACCTACTTAAGTGGAAAAACATACCTTGCTCATGGATAGGAAGACTTAACATGGTAAAAATGTCTATTCTACCAAAAGCCATCTATACATACAGTGCACTTCCGATCCAAATTCCAATGTCATTTTTTAAGGTGATAGAGAAACAAATCACCAACTTCATATGGAAGGGAAAGAAGCCTCGGATAAGCAAAGCATTACTGAAAAAGAAGAAGAAAGTGGGAGGCCTCATGCTACCTGAGTTCAGAACCTATTATACAGCCACAGTAGTCAAAACAGCCTGGTATTGGTACAACAACAGGCACATAGACCAGTGGAACAGAATTGAGAACCCAGATATAAATCCAACCACATATGAGCACCTGATATTTGACAAAGGCCCAGTGTCAGTTAATTGGGGAAAAGATAGTCTTTTTAACAAATGGTGCTGGCATAATTGGATATCCATTTGCAAAAAATGAAACAGGACCCATACCTCACACCATGCACAAAAACTAACTCCAAGTGGATCAAAGACCTAAACATAAAGACTAAAACGATAAAGATCATGGAAGAAAAAATAGGGACAACCCTAGGAGCCCTAATACAAGGCATAAACAGAATACAAAACATTACCAAAAATGACGAAGAGAAACCAGATAACTGGGAGCTCCTAAAAATCAAACACCTATTCTCATCTAAAGACTTCACCAAAAGAGTAAAAAGACCACCTACAGACTGGGAAAGAATCTTCAGCTATGACATCTCCGACCAGCGCCTGGTCTCTAAAATCTACATGATTCTCTCAAAACTCAACCACAAAAAGACAAACAACCCAATCAAGAAGTGGGCAAAGGAAATGAACACACACTTCACTAAAGAAGATATTCAGGCAGCTAACAGACACGTGAGAAAATGTTCTCGATCATTAGCCATTAGAGAAATGCAAATTAAAACTACGATGAGATTCCATCTCCAACAAGGCTGGCATTAATCCAAAAAACACAAAATATTAAACGTTGGAGAGGCTGCGGAGAGATTGGAACTCTTATACACCGCTGGTGGGAATGTAAAATGGTACAACCACTTTGGAAATCTGTCTGGCGTTATCTTAAACAGTTAGAAATAGAACTACCATACAAGCCAGAAATCCCACTCCTCGGAATATACCCTAGGGAAATAAGAGCCTTCACACGAACAGATATATGCACTCCCGTGTTTATTGCAGCTCTGTTTACAAGAGCAAAAAGCTGGAAGCAACCAAGGTGTCCATCAACGGATGAATGGGTAAATAAATTGTGGTATATTCACACAATGGAATACTACGCATCGATAAAGAACAGCGACGAATCTCTGAAACATTTCATAACGTGGAGGAACCTGGAAGGCATCATGCTGAGCGAAATCAGTCAGAGGCAAAAGGACAAATATTGTATAAGACCACTATTATAAGATCTTGAGAAATAGTATAAACTGAGAAGAACACATACTTTTGTGGTTTCGAGGGGGGGAGGGAGGGAGGGAGGGAGAGGGTTTTTACTGATTAATTAGTAGATAAGAACTGCTTTAGGTGAAGGGAAGGACAACACTCAATACATGGAAGGTCAGCCCAATTGGACTGGACCCAAATCAAAGAAGTTTCCGGGATAAAATGAATGCTTCAAAGGTCAGCGGAGCAAGGGCGGGGGTTTGGGAACCATGCTCTAAGGGGACTTCTAAGTCAATTGGCAAAATAATTCTGTTATGAAAACATTCTGCACCCCACTATGAAATGTGGCGTCTGGGGTCTTAAATGCTAACAAGCTGCCCTCTAAGATGCATCAATTCGTCTCAACCCACCTGGAGCAAAGGAGAATGGAGAACACCAAGGTCACACGACAACTAAGAGCCCAAGAGATAGAAAGGGCCACATGAACCAGAGACCTACATTATCCTGAGACCAGAAGAACTAGTTGGTGCCCGGCCACAACCGATGTCTGCCCTGACAGGGAGCACAATAGAGAACCCCTGAGGGAGCAGGAGATCAGTGGGATGTAGACCCCAAATTCTCATAAAAATACCATACTTAATGATAAGACTGTGACTAGAGGAATCCCGGCAGTCATGGTCCCCAAACCTTCTGTTGGCCCAGGACAGGAACCATTCCCGAAGACAACTCATCAGACATGAAAGGGACTGGACAGTGGGTAGGAGAGAGATGCTGAAGAAGAGTGAGCTAATTATATCAGGTGGACACTTGAGACTGTGTTGGCATCTCCTGTCTGGAGGGGGGATGGGAGGATAGAGAGAGTTGGAAGCTGGCAAAATTGTCACGAAAGGAGAGACTGGAAGGGCTGACTCATTAAGGGGAGAGCAAGTGGGAGTAAGGAGTAAGATGTATATAAACTTGTATGTGACAGACTGACTTGATTTGTAAACGTTCACTTGAAGCTCAATAAAAGTTAATAAAAAAAAAATCTGTTGCCATCAAGTCAATTCTGACTCAGTGATCCTATAGGACAGAGGAGAATTGCCCCAAAAGATTTCCATGGAGTGACTGGTGGATTTGAACTGCTGACCTTTAGGTTGGCAGCCATAGCTCTTAACCACTTTGCCACTGGGGTTTCCCAAAGCAGAACAGACAGGTAGAAACAGCATAGATACCTAGACTGTCAGAACTGGAAGTGTCCTCCTTGTGGCCCAGGGGGGGCACCGAGGTGCAGAGCAAACTCATTCTTAGGCCTGGCCTATTGCTCAAACTTACTTGCTTCTTGGCCAATGGCGTTTCAGAACATTGGCCAACACTGGGGTCTCTAGCAAAGGAAAGGAGAGGCCCCCTTTCAGGAAGACACCAACCCCATGTGTCGTCAGCAGCCCTTGGGCAAGGCAGACCATGTAGTACCTAAATAGGGCCCTGAGTGGCAGTGGGTCAAAGAAGAGACAATGGCAGGAGCTTGGAGGGCCTTAGCGCTGGTGGTGGGTTTGACCATCACGGCCTGTGCAGCCCGCCGCCAACTGAACTATGGGGACATTATCAATCAGGCCCTGCAGGCCTTTAATCAGGGACAAAGAGGAAGGCCCCTCTTCCGCCTGCTAGAAGCCACCCCACCGCCCAGATTGGTGAGTGTCCACAGGGCCCAGGCCAGGGAGGATGGTAGGCGGTCTAACTCCAGTGTGATCCTGGGCAATACGTGACCCTGAATCTTGGTTTCCTTCTGTGAAACAGAGAAGCAGCTAACACCTTTCTTCTAGGTGGCTATAACAATGGCAGGTAGGGCAGGATGTCTGTCACAGATACCAAGTGCTTGGTTAAGTTTAGCTAACATTGCTGTTAGTATTATGAAGTTCCTCCCAAACAAAAAAAAACCAAACCCATTGTCATGGAGTAGATTCCAGCTCATAGCGACCCTATAAGGTGAAACAAGATTCTAATCTGGGGTCTGGCAGCTAAACTAAGAGCTTTGCTCAAGGATAAAACATGGGACCTGGGAGCTCAGCCTGTACAGGCCCCCTGCTTGAGGGAATATGCAGAGCTGCTGAAAAGACAGACAGGAACTGGGCTGGTTTCCTGGCAGCTGAGCATGTGGGGCAGGGATTCTTGTTCCTATTTCACAGATGAGGAAACTGAGGGGCAAAGACAGGAAGTGACCCCTCAAGGCTGAACAGCTGTTAAGTGGCATCCCATGGCTAAGCTCCTAAAGCCCCAACCAAAAAAAACAAACTCACTACAGTAAAATCAATTCCGAACACAGCAACCTTACCAAGACACTGCTAGTTTCAAACCTCCCAACTTTAGGTTAGCAGTCAATTGCTTTAACCACTGTGCCACTAGGGCTCCTTTCCAAAAGGCCCCCCCGCCCCCACACACACACATTAAATCTCTGCTGAGGCCACCTAATAAGCCCCCTTACTTCAGTGGAAAACGCTGGGTCGCGAAGACCTAGGCTAAGCCTCTTCCAATTGTGTAACCTTAATTTCTCTGTGCATATTTCTTCATCTGTAAAGAGAGATGGTCATGGTTTGTTTTTGTTTTTTTCTGTTGCTTCTTTAGAACTCCACCTCAACAATCCCTCTCAACTTCAGGATTAAAGAGACTGTGTGCCTTTCAAATGACCGGAGACCACTTCGAGAATGTCCTTTCAGGGCGGGCGGGGTGAGTGTCCCTGCTCTGTGAAGCCTGAGGAGGGCTTTCTGGAGCCTCAAGGGGGCTGGTAGCTGCCTCCACTCACCTCATCTGGCCATGTGAGCTCTGAATGTGGAAGCCTTTTTAAAAATCAGATTTTTGCTTTTTCTTATTATAAATTATTGTAAATCATTATTATGCAAACAATACATGCTCCAAAACTTACAAAAATATAAAAAGAAAAAAAGCAAAGTGAGGGCATACTTCATCTAGAGGAAACCACTTTTTAAAAACAAAATTAGAAAAGTAACACTTGAGTATTACAGCAAGTTTACAAAGTGTGGAAAGCAAAATAAAATAGGAATCTCCTGCAACCCCACTTCCCAGGGAGCGACAACATTGGCAGTTGGTGTATCTTCTTAATCTTTTTTGGGGCACACATACGTATTTTAAACAAATAAGGCTTCCTCTGGGCACGCTAATATATGGATGTCTTTGCCCTGTGATGGCTTATGTGGACATTCTTTATCTTAATGGGTACGCACCTAGTCCTTTGGGGTCCTTTCCAGAGAATGTCTTTCCCGCCTGGCTCTGGGGTAACCCTCAGACCTCCATCTTTGGTTTCAGGGAGGATTAGGGAAAATTCCATGGGGAAGTGGGGGGAGGCGCGTTTCTATGGGTCTACACGGCCCCCCAGGATCAGGTACCCAGGATCGCCGGGGACCTGGGTGCAAGCACCTGTTGGCCTCCGGAGGACCCAGGCAACTCCCAACGTTCTGGGGTAAGTGGCCTGAACGCTTCCAACCCTTGACCCTGCTACCCCACAGATGGAGCGAAACTGCACTGGCAGCTTCTTCAGGCGGGGGCTTCGCCGCACCCTGACGATCGACTGCACCAGCGACTGCCCGCGAGCGCAAGAGGTGGGCCGCTTGGGCCCGCAGAGCCCAGACCAGCAGAGCCCTCCAGCCCCTTGCCCCTCTCTCCGCCTCTCCCTCCTGGCACACCTCCCTGCCGCTGCCTGAAGCCCCTCCATTAACCCCGTGCGTCTGCTTCACGGGTGGCTCTCTTGGTTAACACCAGGACTGAGGTGCTGCTGCTGGGCCGCTGACTTCAGCACGTTGGGCCTCAGCCTCCTCTCTGGAAAATGGGGCAGATTAAGCTCATCTCAGTGAAGCTGCTGGGAGGAATAACAGCCAAGGTTCGCGGGGTGGTTTGATGACTGCTAGTCATTTGCAGAAGGTGGGGAGATGAGAGACCCATGGGTGATGGGAGGTGTCTGGGGGCTCTCTCAGGACACTGGCTGCTCTGGGCTCTGGCCCCCAGAGACCAACCCCCCATCCTAGTTTTGGAAAACTGAAATCAGAGGTGGAGCCTCCTTGCAAGTAAGCAGAACAGCCAGGATGGGACTGATTGCCAAGGTCCTCTGGGTTTGGAGGGGAGGGGCCAGCCCAGGTCCACCTCCAGCACCCTGCACCTCACCGCCCTGCTTAGCATGCTTCAGTCTTCACATCTGCCTCAGGAAGGGCCACTGGGAGCTCGGGAAAGGGGACGATCAATGACGTGATGGGATGACTATCAGGTGTCACTTCTGCAGGTCCTCCCAGAGAGGAGCTCTGTCAACTACTCCGAGGAGACCCCTCCGAAGACCGAGAGCCCCAAGCTGCCACCTGTGGCCAGGGACATATTCTAGAGAGCCAAGTACAACATCATCTCCAACATCCTGAGGAATATCTAGGGCCGGAGAATGGAGGGGAGACCCTGCACCCCTACTATGACCTCCTGTTCCCCACCTATACACCTCCCTCTGCTGCCCCAGAGGGTCCTCAGCCCCTTCTTTCCTGCCCAGTCCAGTAGTGCCACCTTTTAGGGAGCCCTTAAGGCCCTGAGTTAGTCCACACTCTTCTGCCTTTGCACATCCGCTTCCCGCTGCCTGGAATTCCTGTCCCATCCTGTTCGGGAATCTTACTCATCCTCTAAGGCACAGCCCAAAAGGCACCTCCTCCAGGAAGCCTCCCCTGTCCTCTCTGGGCAGAGGCATCCTTCCTTCATCTGGGCACTCGTGATCCTTGAACCAACCTGGCATTACCTGCTGGGTCCCTCTCAGGCAGCACTGTGTCTGCTCACAGCTGGGCCCCCTTAACCAACTGCAGGTAGCTGTGCAATTCTCAACAGGGTGCTCCTGGCATCCTAGGGGGGTGGTACCTTTTGTGCAGGACCATAAGCACTCCTGCTCCCTACCCAGTCCCTGTGACAACCAAATGTCCCTTCATATATCCAAGTTCCTCCAAGGCAGTGAGGCCACTCTCGGGGGAGAACCACAGGAGGGAGGCTCAATAAAACATTTCTGAAATAAATGACTCAGTGAGCAAGTGAATGACTTATGAAGTGCTAGAGAGAAACTGGGCTGACATCCAGGGGACTTGGGTGAAGAGCCCAATGGGGGAGGCCCTGGGGGAGGGGAGACTGCTGCTCATCACGGGAACCCAAACTCCGGGAGGTGAGGACATGGCCTGGGGAGAAAAACCGGGGAAAAGGACATCAGAGAGCTGGCCTGAAGGCTTAGGAAGGCAGAGTAAATCTCCCCCAGCCTCCTCAACAGCCTTTCATTCCTTTATGCCACCTTGATGCCCCACCATTATCACAAAGCTCTGGCCAGAAGTTCTCCCTGACACCCAGACTTGCGTATCAGACTGTCTCCTGGACACCTTCCTGTGGCTGCCCAGCAGGCGTCACACACTCAGGATTTTCCCTCCAAGCCTGCCCTTCCTGCAACCCACCCCAGTCCAGCTGATGGCAACTTCACCCACCCATAAACTTGGGCCTCCTCCTTGTTCCTCACTCTTTCACAACTTACATCTGGTCCACCAACGAACCCTTTTGTCTTAGTCACTGATGCATTCCCCATACCAGAGTTGCTTAGTAAATATTTGTTGAATGAGTGAACACCCTTTTCTACTCACTGCCATGCTCTTTCTTCAAGAGTTTACACTACAGAAACACTTGAGTGAAAACTCCCTCATTCCTAGGGCTATGGCATAGAGCCATAGTCCCAGGGAGGTCAAGGACACCTCTCCATTAATAAAAATAAGAGCCATTATTTACTGAATGCCACTTCCCATAAGTCTCTCATTTAGTCTCAGAACTGCTTTGCAAGCTGTATGTACCACCTGCAACTTTCAGTGAGGAAACCAAGTCTCAAGGAAGTTAGGCCACTTACTTATAGTCCAAACCCCAAACCCTTGCCAGCTAAGTTCTAGGTAGCACACACTGGAAGATGACAGGAGGGGAAGGGGGATGCTGCAGGGAGTGACCCTGGACGTGGTTAGGAAATGGGCAGGTTTGGGTTGAGCAGGCCAGCCTGAGACCTTCAGGACCACTCCACATGGTGTGGAAATGATACTCATCTGGAGAAGGCTACTTCCAACTTTGCAGCCCCACAGAATTCACTGGTACCTCAAGCACACCCCCACATCACTCCCTTGCCTATTTCTCACTCCTGAGAAATGATACTAAGGTCTTCTGGAGGGACCAGGCCCAGCCCCTGGGCCTCTAGACATCAGGGGACTGGGCTGAACAACTCCTCCCAGGAAGGTCCAGGGCCCATCCAGGGAGGTTAATGCCACATCACAGAAGGTCTAGGGAAGCTGGCCAACCAGTCTGTACCCTTTGAAGGAGGGGCCAGCTGCATGGTCCAGCCACAAGACCCTGCTGGGGCCCATACTGCTCCATCCACACAGCCCCCAACACCATCAGAGCCCTGACAGCTCAGAGGCTTCAAATGCTACTCAGACTTTTGGTCTTAGGGGGCTCTGAAAGCCTTTAGGCCCAAAGGAGCAAAGAAGAAGGGAGAATACACCTGGGGTGGGGCGGGGGTGGGGGTGGGTGAACAGATCTCTGGGGCAATATCTAAGAGCCTCAGGAATCAAACTCTACTCATACATACAGTCACACACATGGAAGTGTGAGTTTTATTTTAAAACAAAAATGAGTTCGATTAGTCAAAACCCATACGGACCGTACAACACAAAGGGTTAACTCTAATGTAAACTATGGGCTTTAGTTAATAAGAATGTATCAGTATTGGTTCATCAATCCTAACATGTACCACAAAAATGCAAGATGCTAATCACAGGAGAGAAGTCCCTGGGTGGCACAAACAGTTAAATGCTTGGCTACTAACTGAAAGGTTGAAGGTTCAAACCCACCCAGAGGCGCCTTGGAAGACAGGCCTGGCGATCTGCTTCTGGAAGGTCCCAACCTTGAAAACCCCATGGAGCAGTTCTACTCTGCATGCATGAGGTCACATGGGGTCACTATAAGTTGGAATTGACTAGATGGCAGCTAACAACAACAGGAGACACTGTGCAGGGCAGGAGGAGGGGGCTTATGGGAACTCTGTGCTTTCTATGGCGGAGGCCCTGGGCCGTGCAAATGGGTTACCATGCTTAGCTGCTACCCAAAAGGTTGGTGGCTCCAGTCTACCCAGAGATGCCTAGGAAAAAATGCCTGGCGATCTGCTTCCAAAAAATCAGCCACTGAAAATCCTAAGGAATATTGTTTTATTGTGACACACATGGGGTCACCAGGAGTCAGAATCGGCTTCACAGTAACTGGTTAACTGGTACTTTCTGCACAAATTTTCTGTAAACCTAAAACTGCTCTAAAAAATAATGCCTATTTCAAAATGACTTCATGGTATACACTCCATTTTACAACCAGCTTGCTCATTTACTATATTCAATTACATACTTCAGTCACTATTGATCTACCACACGACTTATCCTATTTGCCTAATGCGCCACTCGGTGGCTAGGCGGCCATTCGCTTATTCATTTATTATTGTAAAAAATATGCAACACAACTTTTGCCAATTCGTCATTTTCCAGGTGTACAATTTAATGGTATCAATTACATTAATCATGTTGTGCAACCAGCATGGATAAACATTGCCAAATTTCCATTCATTTAAATCATCCCCGCTGTTGGACCCTAAAGTCATTTGCACTTTTTTTTTTTTTTAATTGTTGTAAACAATACTGGGATGAAAATAAATTCCTAGAGTGGAGGTAGATCAAAGTGTTTGGACATTTTAAGAATTTAATGTACTGCTAGACTATCTAGGATGGGGGTTAAGTCCTTCAGGCAGTTTTATTTATATTATCAGGAAATAGGGAATTAATTACCTGAGTGGCCTAAGAGGGGAACAATTAAGTAATTTGTGCAATATCCACTGGACAGAATATTTTGTGGCCTTTAAAATAAACTTGAGCACAGTGTTACATCAAAGAAAATGCTTGAGCTAGAATACACAAAGCTTTTGTAAACCTGATTAAAAAAACAGAGAAAGGGCAAAAAAAAAGTTAGAAACATGAACCAGGAAATAGTCACAGGTACAGAGAGACTGACAGGATTTCAGAGTTTATAAGTACTTGCAACTCTACCACAGAGAATGTGAGAATCTGAAGGAAATCAATGACCAACACTGACCCAAGACTGGGAAGGGAAAACGTGAAATGGCCTATTGTCTCAGAAGAGTCTGGAAAGGCGATTAGAGAGAGGCTCAGGACCAGGTAGGTCTACAGCTGAGGATTATCTAGCCTTTAGCGTAGGGCCATACAATTAGTGTAGGGACATACAATTCATGGACATACAATTCCAAAGTTATTTCAACTATTCAAAATCAAAGGAAAAGATGGAAAGCTTTCCAACAGATTTAATACTAAAACCCAAGAGAGTCTAAGAAATTATTAACCAATTCTCCATAGCCTATTGGCGAATAATAATCGAAGTAATGTTGGTGATAGTGTCTATTGTCCTGCTTTCCCTGAGATCTGGAATCCAGTTACCTCTACCTCCCCATCAGTTAAAGTGGGCCGTGTTGCCAGCACCCCTAGTGCCCAGCAAACCTGAAGGTAAGGCCTTTCCTGCCCAAAAGCTTCCAGTTTAGGCTTCCCGGATTCCTGAAGATTAGGTTCAACCAAATTAGAGCTCAATTTTATTAAAAGACACAAAATAAGATCTGAAAAAGCCTCATTCTAATTTAAGCTCCACGAGGTAGGGAATTTTATCAGTTTTGTTCATTGCTTTAACTCTAGTACCTAAAATACAGTATTTGTTGATTAAAAATAAATGCTGAAGAAATGGAAAGATCTAACACCATGAACAAGTCAGCTCTCTCAAACACGTACATTTAATGTATTAGATTCCATCAGGACCCTTAACAAGGAGCCCTGATAGTGTAGTGGTTAGAGGGTTTGGCTGTTAACTCAATGCTCGGCGGTTTGAACCCATCAGCGGCTCCTCAGGAGAAAAGACCTAGTGATCTGCTCCCATAATGATTACAGCCTTGGACACCCTATGGGATAGTTCTACTCTGTCGTATAGGGTCACTATGAGTCAGAATCGACTTGACAGCACACTGCAACAACAGAATTCTAACAGGAGTTGTTTTCAAAGGGAATAAAATAATCTTAAAATTCGCATGGAAGAAGAAGGGTCTGGAATTGCCAAGAAAACTGAAAAAGAGGAGCAGGGAGTCAGGAAGAAGTGACTAGCCTCCAAGAGCAGGGACAAGGGTCACTGAATATATGAGCAGAAAATACATGACAAAAATAGCAGTTCAATTCACTGGGCAAGGACGGATTTTTTTCTTTTTTTTAATTGTGCTTTAAGTGAAAGTTTACAGTTCAAGTTAGTTTCTCCTACAAAATTAAAAAAAAATTTTATTGTGACTCATACAAAAATTTATGCAATATTGTTATGTGACCCTAGCTGCTCTCACCATAACAGCACACTCTTCCTTTCTACCCTGGGTTTCCCGTGTTCATTCAACCAGCTCCTGTCCCTTTCTGCCTTCTCATCTCGCCTCCGGAGAGGAGCTGCCCATTTAGTCTTATGTTTTTTTATCCACTTGAGCTAAGATGCACACTCTTCATGAGTATCATTTTATGTCTTATAGTCTGGTCTAATCTTTGAAGAGTTGGCTTTGGGAATGGATTTAGTTTTGGGCTAATAGAGAATCTGGGGAGCCATATCTTCCAGGGTCCCTCCAGTTTCAGTCACGCCATTCAGTCTGGTCTTTTTACTAGAATTTGAGTTCTGAACCCCACTTTCCTCCTGCTGTCAGGGACTCTCTGTTGTGTTCCCTGTCAGGGCGGTCATTGGTAGTAGCCGGGCACCAGCTAGTTCTTCTGGTCTCAGGCTGATGGAAGTCTCTGGTTTATGTGGTCCTTTCTGTCTTTCGGGCTCATATTTTCCTTGTGTCTTTGATGTTCCTCATTTTTCTTTGCTCTAGGTAGGTTGGGACCAATTGATACATCTTAGATGGCTGCTTGCTGGCTTTTAAAACCCCAGACACCACTCACCAAAGTGGGATGTAGAACATTTTCCTAATAAACTTTGTTATGCCTATTGACCTAGACACCCCCTGAAACCATGATCTCCAGATCCCGGCCCCTGCTACTCTGTCTCTCGAAGTGTTTGGTTGTATTCAGGAAACTTCTTAGCTTTTCATTTAGTCTAGCTGTGCTGACTTCCTCTGTATTGTGCGTTGTCCTTCCCTTCACCTGAGGTAATTCTTGTCTGCTACCTAGTTAGTGAATACCCTTCTCCCTTCCTGCCCACCATCATAACCATCAAAGAATGTTTTCTTCTGTGTTTAAACCTTTTCTTGAGTTCTTATAATAGTGGTCTCATACAATATTTGTCCCTCTGTGACTAAGTTCAGTCAGCGTAATGCCTTCCAGATTCATCCATGTTATGTTTTGGGATTCACTGTCATTCTTTGTCGTTGCATAGTATTCCATTGTGTGAATATACCATAATTAGTTTATCCATTCATCCGCTGAAGGGCACCTAGGTTGTTTCCATCTTTTCGCTAGTGTGAACAGTGCTGCAATGAACATGGGTGTGCATATATCTACTCATATGATGCCTCTTATTTCTCTAGGGTATGTTCCAAGGAGTGGGATTGCTGGATTGTATGGTACTTCTAACTTTTTAAGGAAGCGCCAAATCTATTTCCAAAGTGGCTGTACCATTTTACATTCCCACCAGCAGTGTTTAAGTGTTCCAGTCTCTCCACAATCTCTTTGACATTTATTATTTTGTGTTTTTTGTATTAATGTTAACATTGTTGGGGTGAGATGGTATCTCATTGTAGTTTTGATTTGCATTTCTCTAATGGCTAATGATCGTGAGCATTTCCTCATATATCTGTTAGCCACCTGAATGTCTTGTTTGGTGGAGAAAGGGCAGATTTTTAAGAAATGGGACAGGCATAACTGGTTGGGGCCACCTGGAGGAAAAAAATACCACTCACTAAAAATTCCAGCTGAATTAAAGACTCACTGCAAAACATACAATAAAATCTGGAAACAAAGGGGAAACTGGCTGAGGAATGATGGATAAATGATAGAACACATACAACCTGGAACAGGACTTGGCCTTTAAAAATGGATTAGAGCTTCCACAGGTGTGGAAAAAAGAAAGCTTAGAAAAAGATGTATAATATAACCCATTTTCTGTAAAACTGATAAAAACTCCCGAAAATGTATAATGTGTATGTGTGTGTGTATGTATTTGTTGTTGTTGTTGTTAGGTGCTGTTGAGTCGATTCTGACTCATAGCGACCCCGTAAGACAAAGTAGAACTGTCCTACAGGGTTTCCAAGGAGCAGCTGGTGGATTTGAACTGACTACCTTTTGGTTAGCAGCTGAGCTCTTACCCACTACGCCAGGGCTCCATATATACATAAATATATATAAACAAACCTACTGTCATCAAGTCGACTCTGATTCATAGTGACCCTATAGGACAAGCAGAACTGCCCCATAAAGTTTCCAAGAAGTGGCTGGTGGATTTGAACTGCAGACATTTTGGTTAGCAACCAAGCTCTTAACCACTGCACCATCAAGTTCCAAACATATTGTACAGATATATGTAAACGGTTTGTTTTGTGAGTATAGAGAACAACAGGGAAGAATACACATGTGGGTGTTAACATGGGCTATTAGGCATGTGGTGGGGGGCTGATACAGGTGGTAGGAGAATGAGGGTGGAGTCAAACAGAAAAGGAAAAGAAAAAAGCACGCTGCATTTTTGCAGAGGGCGAGTGTGAGGCACACTTCTGCATTTATGTGAAATAGGGGTGCATGTGCAAGAGAACATATGCATAAAGGAATTAAAATTTTCCAGTGATAATCTTGAAGCCCATGTAACCAGTTAGTATGGAGGAAAATGTGTCAAATGATAAGGGCAGAAGTTTACCCCTGTGGGAGGACCAGACATCATTCAGCCATGCCCTGGCTAGCACAGGAGCTGGGTTGGGGTTAGCCCCATGTGATGCAGCCCACAGGCCCTGTTATCATTTCAGCTTGACCTACCCCAGGATCTGGAACCCCAGAAGAATCACAAAGGGCCTCCACTTGGGAAAGGAGTCTCAGGAGCTGGAGTGAGCACCAGTGTTGAGCTGCCTTTTTAATTTCTTCTTTACGGCTTTATTCAGAGTACAAAAAACACTCAGCTATTGATGTACAATAACTTGCACATATTCGAAGTGTACAGTTTGATATTTGACATAGTATACACCTGTGAAACCATCACCACAATCAAGATAGTGAACATATACACCATCCCCAAACACTTCTTCAAGCCCCTTTGTAATCTTGACCTCACTCACCCAAGTACCCACCCCCCCCATCCCACTATCGTCAGACTACCACACATCTGTTGTCACTATCGGTTAGTTCGCATTTTCTAGAGTTTTATATCAATGAAAGCACACAGCATGTATTTTTTTTTTTTGGTCTGGCTTCTTTCCCAAGCATTATTGAGATTCAATCATGTGTATGAACAGTTCATTCCTTTTACTGCTCAGTGTGAACGCATCACCATTTGTTATCCATTTACCTGTTGATTCTTTTCCCTGTTTATTACTGAGCAGGTCTTATCTTGAACAGGCTTTCTCAGCTTTGGTTTGCTCATCTATAAAACGGGGATCTCAAAAATCATTAGTTACTAGGGAAATGCAAATTAAAACCACAATGAGATGCCACTTTACACCCACTAGAATGGCTTTGATCAAAAAGAGAGACAATTCCAAGTGTTGGCAAGGATGTGGAAAAACCTGAATCTTTATACATTGCTAGTGGATATGTAAAATGGCACAGCCACTTTGGACAAGTTTGGCAGTTTCTTAAAAAGTTAAACATAAGCTTACCATAAGACACAGCAATTCCATTCCTAGGAATCTACCCAAGAGGAATAAAAATATATGTCCAGACAAAGGCTTGTACATGAATGCTTATAGCAGTGTTATTCATAATAGCCCTGAACTGGAAATAATTTAAATATCCATCAACTGGTGAATGAATAAACAAATGTGTGGTATAGCCATACAGTGGGATACTATTCAGGAACAATAAAAGGAACTATTGATATATTCTACAATATGGATGAACCTCAAAACACATTATTCTAAATGAAAGAGCCAGACACAAAAAACCACATATTCTATGATTCCATTTATATGAAATACCCAGAAGAGGCAGATCTATGGAGACAAAAAGCAAAATAATGATTGGCTGAGCATGGAAGTGGGAACAGGGATTAACTGCAAATGGGCATGAAGGAAGTTTTTGGGGTGATGGAAATATTCTAAACTCAGGTGGTAATAGTTGTACAACTGTGCATTTACTAAAAACCATTGCATTGTACATTTACAAGGGATGAATTTTACAGTAAATTATACCTCAATAAAACTGTAAAAAACAACCTTGATGCAAATGGAGGAAGACTAGAGAAGCGTGATGAGATGAACTTTGAATCTGAATATAACTGATGGTGCTTAAGCTCTAGTGAGTCAGACAGACAGGAAATCAGGCCATTATCATGGTGGGGCAAGCCCAGAGAGCTTTCCTGCAGGGAGGACACCTAAACTGGGACCCTAAAGGCGTGGTTCCGGGAGGGTGGGTGGAAAGAGGTACCAGATCATGGGGGCTTTTTAGGCTACGCTTATTTTTTTATGGAGTTTGGGTTTTATTCTGAACCAACAACCTAGAAAGAGAGAACTCAGTAGGGAACTGAGCTCCATGAAAGAGAAAAGTGTCTATGTACCAGCAGAGATTAAATTGGGACCAGCAAGCCAGGAATGCTCTCTATGAAAACTGTGCCATTCCCTTGTCATTTTTTGGTTGTGTAATTTTTTTTTTTTTTTTAATGTTATGTTAGTGTGAGCAGCAGTAAAAACCAGTAGTGCTGGCCTTCGGGGTGAAAAGGAGTGGATTCTGCCGCTAATCTTGAGGGGAGCTGAGTCTCAAAAACATAAACAAAAGAGAGAGGGAGAGAAATAAAAGAGAGAAAACAGGAAAAAGGAACAGAAAGTCAACCAAATGAGTCTAGCTAAAGCTCACTCCATGGGGCTCTGATTCTGATAACCAGGGTTTAGCTTACTTGGAGAGGGCTGTTACTGTTTTACAGGCATTTGACATTTATCCGGTATCACTGGTGCATAGGCCATCTGACTTCCTCTTTCAGCACAAAGGTGCCTGCTTCTATTATCTAAACGTGGGTTCTTATCTTTCCCTCACTGCCCAGCATGCTTCTCCAAGGCCCATCACAGCACTGGGCATCACACCTCCCACACACTGGGCCTGGAGGCTGGGTCAGTCACCTGCTTCAAAGATTGAAGACACTGTTCCCCTTGGGAGCCCTGGACTGTGAGTGTGGAGGTCTGGTCTCAACTCTTGACAGTATCACCAGTTCCTTGATGAACCGGGTTAGTTACTCAACCCTTCTAAGACAGTTTCTTATGTCATCATGAGCTACACTATTTACTCTCTGGGGATTACTGAGAGGATCAGATGAGAATGGATAAGAGTGTGTGTATGTGTGTGTGTGAAATACGTGCTAGTGGTGTGTGCGTGTGGGAATGACATACCTTTCAAAAACTTAAAAAGTTGTCCTCCAAGAGCGTAACAATTACCCAGTGGAGAGCCTGAACACAAGCTGACTTTGGAAAAGTGTGACTGAAGAGCTTCCCAACATCCACAACCACAGTAAGTAGGGTGTAATTTCAGGAAGGCAGGTCTGGAGTGTGGCTGTAGTTTGGAAGGTGGAAACTGAGACAGGAGCCCAGCTCTCACACTTTGCTGCGCATATGGCCCACCAGGGAAACCTGTCCACACAGGTTGTCTGGGCGTCCCCCTGCCTCATGGAATTGATATCTGGGGGGACCTAGGAATCAATCTGTGGTTTAAAACTTTTCCAGTGACATTTATGCACACCAAAGTTAAAGTACCTCTGGCCTAGAGCTTAAAAAAGGAGCTGGAGGTGACAGTTTCAGGAAATCCATAGGCCAGCACATCCAGAGGGGAACACTGAGTTTCACAGCCGTTGAGAGAAGAAAAGGGGAAACCCCATGAGAGAAATAATTTGGACAGGACCAAATCTGCAGTAGTAACATGTGAATGAAGCTCTCTGGATTTCTCACTAGAGCCCATTCTTACAAAGTACACACATCTCTCCCAAGACTGCTTTTGCATACATCTTGCTTTCCCCTTATTTTCACAGGAATATTTGTACTTTGTCCAATATGTTTTCCACTGAATCACAATAAAAATAGGATTTACTTCTTTTGTTGTTGTTGTCATTGAGTAAATTCCGACTCATGGTGACCCCATGTGTTACAGAGTAGAACTGCTCCATAGGGTTTTTTTAAAAAATATTTTATTGTATTTTTGGTGAAAATATACACAGTAAAACACACTCCCATCTGTCATGGATTGAACTGTGTCCCCCAAAAGCATCTGTCAACTTGGCTAGGTCATGATTCCAATATTGCATAATCGGGTACCATTTTGTCACCTGATGTGATTTCCCTATGTGTTGTAAATCCTATCACTATGATTAGTGGCAGTTATATTGATAAAATCTACAAGATTAGATAGTGTCTTAAGCCAATCTCTTTTGAGATATAAAAAGGAGAAGTGAGCAGAGGGACATGGGGACCTCATACCACCAAGAAAGAAGCACTGGGAGCTGAGCGCATCCTTTAGACTCAGGGTTCCTGCTCGGAGAAGCTCCTAGTCCAGAGGAGGACTGATGACAAGGACCTTCCTCCAGAGCCCACAGAGAAAGAAAGCCTTCCCCTGGAGTTGATGCCCTGCATTTGGACTTCTAGCCTACTAGACTGTGAGAAAATAAATTTCTGTTTGTTAAAGCCATCCACTTGTGGTATTTCTGTTATAGCAGCACTAGATAACTAAGACACCATCCAACAATTTCTACACATAATGTTCAGTGACACTGGTTACATTCTTCACCTCGTGTTACCATTCTCATTATTTCTGTTATAGTTGTTTTACTCCCATTAACTTAGTCTCACTGCCCCCCAAGCTACTCCCCTATGCTTTATCCACAGGATTTTCTTGGTTGTAATCTTAATAGAAGAAGATTGTCCGGCCTTTTTTTCTGCAGTATCACTGGGTGGGTTTGAACTGCCAGCCTTTAGGTTAGCAGTTGAGCACAAACCGTTTGCATCACCTGGGGACAAGTTTACGTCTACTATTTAAAAAATAAATTTAAAAAGGTATGGAAATAACTCAAGTGTCCATCAACAGATAACTGGATAAACAAAATGTGGTAATATACATACAATGAAATATTATTCAGACATAAAGAGAAATGAAGTTCTGATACATGCCATGACATGGATGAGCCTTGAAAACATCATAGCGAGTGAAATAAGTCAGACACAAAAGGAGAAATATTGTAAAATCCCACTCATATGAAATATCCAGAACAGGCAAATACATAGAGACCAAAGTTTATTAGGGGTTACCAGGGGCAGGTGGGAAGGGAAAAGAAGGAGTTCTTGCTTACAGCGTACTGAGTTTCTGTTAAGGGTGGTGAAAAAATTTGGAAACACATAGTGGTGATGTTGCATATCATGGTGAACATAATCAATGTTACTGAATTGTACATGTAAAAAGGTCAAAATGGCAAATGTTTTGTTACACGTATTTTATCACAATAAAATTAAAATCAAGAAAGGGCAAGATATCAGGAGTGTTCTCTTTATTTCTCTTTGGTTTCTTAACACAAAAGACATGCATTCTATAAATAAAGGGAGATAAGATTTTTCTGGGAAACAATAAATTGGGGAGGAAGACAGAATTCCTACCTAGTCACACCTCTGTGGTCAAGTCACAAAGCTGGTTTTTAGCTCCCATCCTGGCTTTGATCTTAGGCAAAACCCAGAAGGCTCCATGTGTTATCCAAGAAGGGGAAATGCCCAAGTACAGTGGACATCAGTCCTCTGCTAAGAGCTGGGCCAGATCCCAGGGCTTGCTGAGTGAAACATCTGTCCTCCTCTTTTTACAACATCCTAGGTTAATGCTTCTTCTTTCAATGATGCTGCTAGAAAGGTTCCAACACCAAAGAGCCAGACCAGCCATTTGCAAATGGTCATTCACCATTAGACTGAGGAATCGATGAGAGAAATGTTTGCTCACTTGTGCTCAGAGTCCAGATGATTTATCTTACTTGAAAACTTTGACCTCAGGTACAGCAGTGTGACTACTACACTAGGAGGTGGGAGGTTGGGAGCGGCCTCAGGAAGGCTACTCCAAGAACAGAGCTCCAGCCCCTAGGAAAATAGTCGATCTATCCCCAGTTGCAAAATTTGGGGCAGGTGTCAAAAGGACCCAATGAGGTCCACTCAGTACCCCACTGATTGATTCTTAACACCTTCGCAATTGAGGCTCGTCAGTGCTGCTTCAAATTCACAAAAGGAAAGAGGTTATGATAAGATGAAGACTAATATACCCCTCTCTAACAGGAAGCACAGAGCTGACCTCTGTCCCAGTCTACCTCTGTAGGCAAACCCAGCAGAAGGGAAGCACGTGTGTGGACGGCCGGAGGAGAGGGTGAGAAATGCCAGAGCTCCACCTGAGCCCAGGTTAGACTACATCAGATTGTTGAGTCTTTTAAAATAAAAAAACAAAACAAAACATCATTTTCAAGTGCTTGTAGCAGAGGCCCAGCTCCTAAGTTTCAGTCAACAAAGGTCCTTTCCTCTGAATGCATGGCGATTGCACACACCGGTAAACCTGAAGGCCCTGGGGTGGGAGACCCTCCCCAGGCTCTGGAGAGCGTCTTTCTGAACAGGCTTCTGGGGCACCCCAGGCAGGCAGCAGAGAAGAGGAGGCCAACCAGATGGAGAGTGGGACCCTAAAAGCCTTTGAGTTAAAGGAATCATTTCCTTCTTTAGTCTCTACTGGGAGAATTTTATAAAACCAGATTTTGGCAGCAGCAGTTTAAGGAAAAAGGCCTGAAGTACACCACAGACTTTACAATGTTCTTTCTCCAGCTTGTCCTGGCTCGATTATAGAAGCTGGAGGGAGGGAAACAGCCCCAGTGCCCAGCGCACTGGTAACGGGAAGCATCCTCCTGTTGGGGCCCCACTGTGCTACATCAAGGTCCCACCAACGGAGGAGGAAGAGGAGCAAAGAGCATGGAGTCCCTTCAAGAGGTCATCTGCCAAGGTTAGAGGAAGAAATAGAAAACACTGTTTTTGCAGCAGCAAGAGATTCTTTCGGCCTTTAGTCCTTTATGTTGTAAAGCCAGCTTTGCTTGACTCTAAAGGTCCACCTTGCTGGTTGGTCTGCCAAGGGTTGGAGAGGGCCAACCCCTGGAATTGGCGAGTGGATGGAGGAGCAGTGGACTGGCAGGGCAGATGAGGTTACTGAACCAAGCCAGCTCGTGGCTGGTGGAAGGAGCAAGCCCCTGGTTAGGTTCTAGAGGTACAAGTGGTCAATGTGCCCCGGAAGCATCACGATGGGGAAAATGATCCAAAAATGATCGATGGGAAAGTGAGAATCTGGCCAGACCTACTGTTTCCTGCTGGTCAAAAAAAGGGAGAAATGAAAGTGAGGAATCGGAAATGAGCGCCGCCGCAGTGGCAGTGGGAGGTAATCACGGGAGCCTCTGAAGCTTCAGGGCCCGCGGAGAAGAGCGGCAGTAATTCAGCAGACCAGCTGAATCTGTGGTTAAAAAAGTCCTCTGACAACGGGTGTGAAGACAAGCCCCATGAGCACCCTGCTACAGGACCAGTCGAGAATGCACTGACCTCAGACACGCTGGGGCTCTGAGGGAACCCCTCGTGTTGTGTCAGGCCTCAGGACCCTGGGATCCGAAGGTGGGAGTGGAGGCCGCCCTTTTCATGTTTGGCGGTTTTCCGTTTAAACATGTATTTGCCTTTAGTGTCTTTTATACTTTTTTCTTCCCGCAAAAAAGTTCACATAAAAAAAGTGTTTTTCTTTCCAGTTTCTTTCAAGCGTTTTTTTTTTGTTTCACTTTCCTTCAGTTTCTTTCAAGTATCTTTTTTTCTTCTTCTGTTTCTCCTGAATAAGATGAAAAAAAAAAAAAAACTCCCTCGAATCCCAAAATTAGACACAGGGAAACTTGTTCTGCTCACCATGGGGTGAGGACAAACCCTTTATGCCCTACAACGGAAGGAGCACTCTGTGTGCACCCAGCACAAGGTGGTGGCTGTGTCACTGCATGGGCTTCCTCTCCCAGCCACACCTCACTGTTTCCAAAAGGCTTGGCCCCTGCAGCCATCCCACGGCAAACCAGCCACAACATGGCTGGCCAACTAGCAGGCGAGGAGGAAGGTCAGCAGGTGGGTGGCCCATACTGATGTGGCGGGTGGCAGCTGGGCTTAGATGGGGCCTGTGTAGGTGTAGACCAGCAGAGTAGCTCCATGTCACAATCTGCCAGGCCCCAGACGGGCTTCATCCCATGCTGTGCATCTTGATGACCTAGGCTGAAGGTCACAAGGGCAGCACAGCAAGGGAGGGTGTAAGCACCTGGAAAAACCGTACCTCCAGCAAGCTCGCAGTTCGCCCCACCTTCTGGTCCACTGCCTCTCCCGAGAGGGATTGCTCATGGAAAGAAGCGCCTATGTCTGTACCAGATCCCTACCCCTCCACATCCTACCCTCTGCCTTAAATGGTGAGGAGTGGGATGCAGCCCACGCCAACCCCTCCCTCATGACACGCCATGGGGGCCATAAATGTCCAGCAGTCCATCTCTGGGTCATACATCTCCACTGAGCTGAGATTTGACTGTCCGTCATAACCCCCCACAGCATACAGGCGCCCACAGCTGGCCACGAGGGAGACCCGACTCCGACGTGTGTGCATGGGGACTATTAGGCACCACTGGTCTGTCACTGAACTGTACACCTCGGCGATGCTGAGGAAGCCAGAGCCATCGTAGCCCCCGCAGACAAACATCTTGCTTCCCAAGGAGGCAGCGCCGTGCCGGCAGCGCTTGTTCAGCATGCTTGATGCCGGATGCCAGGTGGCTGTGTGGTGATTGTAATGCTCCACCTACAGTGGGGAGAGGGGCACAGGGACAGGACAGTCAGAGCCAGCGCACAGCGCTCGGGGTGGCCTTGCAGGGCACAATGGCCCACACGGTGTCAGGCTACGTGGGCGGCCTGGATGAGGAGCTCTGCCAGCTGCACACCTGCTCTAGGGCTTACAGGGATAGGTAAGAGAGCCCCTGATCTGACCCCTTCTGTTTACATCTAAAGAGGATTTGCCCGAGAATGCACTGCCATGTAGTGACAGAGCCTGCACGAGAGCCGGGTCTTCTGAAGTCTGTCCAGGGGCTTTCCGCTACAGCACTGGCTGACTCGACGGAGCCACCACTCAATGGCTGTTGAGTCATTTTAAGAAAAAATGCAATTTCAAGTAAATTATCCAGAACAAAAGTATTTGCATATTCACGATCCACATTTGACATTGCTATGGGCAGGGGTTTCACAAGGTCTCACTCATCAGCCCGCGATTCACACGGAACAGGGTAGGGATGGTAGCACGGCTATGCCCTACCCCTCTTTTAGGTACTGTGTACACTGGCACCCTTTCTCCGGAACTTCAGAATTTTAGAGCACGCGGTAGATGACCTGAAACCTCACTAGATGACACTTTGTCCAGCAGTGGGAAGGCTGGCTTTTTTTTCAGATAACTCTCTTTCAAAATAACGCTTAAGATGGAAGGAGGAGGTGCCCTTAGCCCAGGAGGAGCCCAGACTCACACTGTTGAAGATCTGCAAGCCGTCGTGGCCTCCCGACACATATATCCTGCCCTCAAAGACTGTAACCCCAGCAGCACTGCGATTTGAGCTCATCGGGGTCACCACTGTCCACCTTTAGGAGAGAGCCAAAACAGGAGAGGAGGCATGAGAGTGTGGAACAGGGTGCGGGTGAACTGTGTTGTGTCCCCTTATACCCCGGGATGATCTATTTCACTCTTGAAGCCTCCCCCATCATCTCTGCTGACTGCTCTCTCTGGCCACAGTCTCTAGCTCAAGCTTCGGGCCCACAGCCAATCTTCTTAGCTCACTTCCGCGGGCACTCAAAATCAGCACGTCCCAATCAAGGCCTCCGGCTCCCACAGATCTGTTCTTTCCTTGCACTCCCTGGTCTTGTTAATGGGACCACCAGCTATCTTGTTGCTGTAATGATAAAACTCAGTGTTTTCTTTGGCTTCTTCCCCCTTAGCCTGAACATTCTTGTGGTCACCAAGTCCCAACTGGTTTGACTCCTAGTCGTCGCTTGTTTCCAGCCCCACTGCCACTATCCTACTCTAGTCTGTTACTAAGACCACTGTAACTGCCTCCTTAAAGGTGGTCTAGCTTTCGTACCACTCCCATCCCAACCCCACACAGCCAGAGGCATCACTCTCAGACACAATCCTGCAGCGCATCCCTCCCACGGCACTTCGATGCTCCCTTAAGGCAAAGCCCAAGTTCCTTGAAGTGGTTCTTTACCGCCTGGCCCACACCTACTGTCCAGCTTTATCCTGGCCACGCACCACCTACGCCTGTCCCATCTCTCTTCCACACCCTGTGTTCCTGCCCACTAGATGATGACTGCTGTCCTTGATCACGCCGAGCACTTTCTTATCTCTGAACTGCTCTGCTTGCTGTCTTCCTGCCTACAAGGCACGACTCCCACTGTCTATCCATACGGGTCTCACCTCAGATGGTCAACCACCATGCTTCTCCTCTCAACCCCAGGGAGGATGAAGGTACCCCCCACTCTGTGCCCAGTAGCTCTGGACACAAGCCTCCAGGGTAGGATGATCATGATGGACCTGTGGCCCTACCAGACTGGGCGCTATGTATGGACCTTGGACACCCAGCTTGCTATCTGAGAGTGAGCCGGCTAAGTGAATTGGTATTGGCTTAAAAGCACTGTCATAAATCCATTCAACTAACTTGCTTATATTTTATTACATAAATCAGAAGATTCAAAGTACTGAAATGAAAAACTGGAGCTAATCTTACCAGTGTTTTCCAGAAAATACTAATTCCACAAGACAATAATAGATACTATATAAAACACTAGGTTAAACAGGCTTCTTTACTGCAGAATTTTCCAGAGCCTTTAAAATGTTAACATGTATTATGGAAGAATAAGGAGTCTGGTGGTATAGTCTTCATTTCCCAAGCTTATCTGACCATATTGACTTTTTTCCCCCAAATCACATCCTACCCACTTTGGAAAATGCTGCTCATCTATTTTTTAGCCCCTCTCATGTGCATTTACATTAAAATGGGCTGATTTAGCTAACAGGCCATTGAATAAATGTTTCCAAGCATCTATCTAGTCTATTTGTTTTTATAATTTCTTCCATCATTCATTTATTTAACCAACAGTTATTAAATACCTACTGCATGCAAGATACTATAGGGGCTAAAAAGGTAAGATATTCTCTACCTTTGAGAAGCGTAAATAAAAAACTCCAGTTCTAAATTTCCATACTCTCTGTTTAGGAAGTTCCAGGTGCCCCAGAGGGGTTACAGTCCTTACTTGTCTGTCTCAGGTGAGTAGGTCTCCACAGAGTTGAGCGAGGAGTTGCCATCATAGCCCCCACAGACGTAGATCTGCCCATCCAGCACGACCGTCCCCATGGCACTGCAACAGACAGAGCTGTGATCCCAGACAGGCCTCGGACTACCTGGCTCACCAAGAAATAAACCTACCTATAGACTTTTTTTTTTTTTTTTTTTATAGACTGCCTCTTTCTAGAACAGACCTAAATCCCAAGTATGTGACCAAGTAAAGGTAGAAAACAGATGACTGAAGCTTCTGTGTGATTCTTCTAGTCCCCCAAGTCCCTATCCTGGGGTCCCTCCCTTCACCCCTTCCTCTCAATTCTTGATCTGTGTCAGCAAGAATTACTCTCTCCAGACCCCACACTCCCAGAGAGGCTTCTTTCTTTATTCGAGCACTTATCACGGTTGTTCATCCACCCAGCTATGAATTTTCATTAGACACTTGCAAGGTACACTGTCGGAGGCACAGGTTTGGAGTGGTGAGCAAGCCAATGTCCTTGCCCACAAAGTGCTTACACTCTGGCACCACGGGGTCTCAGGATCTGTCTGCCACTTCTCTATAGGTGGGGGCCTCCTGGAAGGCAGGGAAAGCTCTTTATCTGTGAACCCTGGCGGCACTTTAAGTGGTGTTTTGTATATACTAGGCCCTCGATGCATGTTTGTTGCATTACCTCCCGATTTAATCATTCAGTTCACCAAAAAGTTTGACAGATGTCTTTTCATTGCACACGAGGCCCAGCATGGTCCCTAATCTGTCCTGGCGAATGATGCCATAGCTCCTGTGTGTTGTGCATTTACTACATGTCTCAGGTGATCTACACGTGCCATTTGTAACCTGTACAGCACCCTGCAAGTTAGGAAGTATGACCACCACCAGACAAGGCTGCTCAGAGAGAAGCCCGGCTCCCATGCTGTTCACCACGCTGGGCTCTCCTAATATCAAAGACCCAGGGCCTGGCCCCAGGGTAATTAGTCAATCTTCTGTTCTACACAGAACCTCAGGAAAAGCTAAAAACAAATCTCAAGCTGCCTGATCCACTGTTTCCAAAGCTGATGCCAGAGAAGATTACAAATGAATTTGGGTGTGGAACAAACAGAAAAAATAAAACATATAAGGCTAACTGCCACCTTTCAAATGAATGTGCAGTCTTCAAAGTGTGTCCACACATGATCTCATCTGATCCGTACAATGTCCATTTGAGAGATGTGGTAATGGACCCCCCAAACCAGCCTGAAGAGGTCGGGGTGAGGGGGCTTGTCTTAGTCAAGGACTGTGGGAAGATCACAAATTCACTATCCTTCTAGATGAAGACGCAAGACAAACATAAAAATTAATAATACAGAAGTTCAACAACATTATGAGAGAAAATTAAGAGGTGCCACAAAGCTGTATGACACAATCAAATAAGTGGTAAAGACAAGTGTGAAGACATAAGGGGGCAGTGATCAGTGTGGGCTGGAGGAGTCCAGTGTGCAAGAGCTTCCTGGAGGTGGTCTGGGAGCCTGGAGGAGAGGGGAAGGAGAGACAGTAGGAAGGAGTTTGTCACGGACTGTCAGGATGGACAGCTGTGTGGGGTGTTAGGAGAGAAGGGAACATTCTAAGGTAGCCTATATTTAAAGGGGATGAAATGGAGCTGGGCCCAGGCTACTAATAACAGGGCATTAACCACAGTGAGGGAAAGGAATTCCCAGAGGACGCTCCTCCCAGACAACACTCCAAACCCAGGGACATCAAAGCGAGCAAATGGTCCAGAACAAACACACAAGGAAGGACAACTGATGGCAGTCAAAGGAAGCAAGCCACTCAGGGTTAGGGATATGGAGCAATGCCACCAAAATTCAATATCACAGAAAGCTGCAAAGTATCCAAGGAACAGGAAGGAGGAAGCACCAGGGGGCGGGGAGTGGGGTGTGGGAGGAAAGAACCACTAGAATCCGAGCACATGGTTTGGGAGAAGCAGGTTCTACATATATATATGCAATTTTTTTCCTTCCAGGACAGAACCCATTTTGAGAATCTGGTCTTACTGGTACAACAGCAGATTCTTCCCACCCACGACCACATACTAACATTGCTGAATATGGAAAATGTGTATCATGGTCATGACACTTTTATGTGGCAAAGGACTTTCACACTAACTTTTCTTTCTCACCACCATGAGCAGTCACTTTATCTTACAAATACAGGACCCGAAACATGGTCAGACAAACAGGTGAGTGCTGAGGTCACAGAACTACAAAGCAGAAAGGCCCTTAGAGGCCATCTGGTTTGGTGGTTTTCAACCCCCCTCCTTTTAAAATTCATGTAACTTTTTTTTCCTCTCACGTTGGGCACACGTCAAGGAAACTTAATACACAAAAGAGCTAAACGCAGAGCTTCGGGTTAGGTTGGTAGGGGGCCTTGGATTGCTTCGCTCCTATGTCAGTCCTCTGAAGAGAGTGCCACTTGAAGCCACTGATCTGATGCAGGCTTGCTGAGGGCAGAAGAACCGCAGAACTTGTCAGTTAAATCCCTTGAGCCCTCCAAAGCTCACACCGCCCAAGCATGTAATTATTCAACCACACATCTAATGTAAGGAAAGATGCTGCTGTCACTTTAGCACTCAGAAGGCTAAATGGAGGCACTATTTGGATGTCTTCTAATCTCACTTCTTATACAGGAAACGTGAGTGGGCAAGTGGTAGAGCAAACAAGTAGCTGACATGTATTAAGTGATGCATAAACTTAGTCTGCCTTGCAAATACCTATGTGCTCCAGACCTGGGGGAATGTGTGGTGACCTTGAAGTAAAGAACATTGCTTTGGTTCATATAATCCCCGGGTAGTGAAGTCACATGTGTAGCAGGGGCCTGGGGAGGAAAGCATATATATATATAAAAAAAAAAATCTTGGATTTCCTTTCATCTTTGATAAATTTAAATCCTCCTTACTCTTTACGTTTCAACTTTAATCCCACCTCTTCTCTAAAATCTTCCAGACATTCTAGCCCTGTTTCCTTCCTCGGATCTTCCACAATAAATATTTTCAATCCCTCATCTGGCACTTACATAATGATACAACTGACACATCTCATCTCCCCAAGTTCCTCAGATGACAAGGCAAGTATTTTACTTTTAGGCAGATGGGGGCTTGCTCCCAGGAGGTGCCGGGAGGGGCTGGCCTGGCTGCAGGAGATTCCCAGGCCAAAGCTTGGGTTTGACTTTATTGCGTGCCCTCCTCGTCTAGCACGGTGTTCCCTAGAGGCTCAGTGTGTATGTTTGGGCTGCACAAATGGTTTCCGGAATACCTTCTCTTGCTGTTCATGCTCCCCACTCTGGTCCAGCTGTCCATCTCTGGGTTGTAGACCTCCACGGTGCTCAGCCGCAGCTGGCCATCGTATCCCCCGATGGCATAGAGAAGCCCATTCACCACGGCCACGCCCACGCGGCTGCGGGCTGTTGTCATGGGATGGCACTTCTCCCAGCTGTTGGCGATGGGGTCGAACACTTCCACCACATTCAGGGAGTCACCTGCATAAAAATTTGCTACTCAAATTAAAACACAGGAGGCTACACGTTTGGATCACAGTTATTGGCCATTGATTATGTGGAACATTTGATTTGATTCTATCAGCTCTTCTGACAGAATCAGTCAAACCAAAAGGACCCATTAAGAAATTTTAGTCATGATAACTTCAAACCCAATTCTTTAAGGAAAATCAGAATCAGACAGGAGATATCACTTTCTAGAGAGGGCAGTTCTCATTACACTCAAATATTCTCTCTTAGAGCCCAGGATGAATGCCAGTCATCACACTTTCTCCCCATGAAGAGGCATGCCTGGAGGGAAGGGCACAGATAATGCCGACTCTCATTTACTAGGGGGTGTCCCTGATCCTCTGTTCTCGAATGTGAAATGGAGATAATCTCTATTGCAGAGCAGCTTGGAGGATTAAATGACGTAAGTAAAGCATCTAGCATGGTTCTGAAATATACTAAACCAAACCTGTTGGAGTTAAATCTACTCTGACTCATGGTGACTCCATGTGTTACAGAATAGCACTGAGTTCCATCGGGTTTTCTTGGTTGTAATCTTCATGGAAGCAGATCACCAGACCTACAGTGCCACAGGGTAGGTTTGAACCACCAGGTTTTAGGTCAGTAGATAAGCACAAACCACCTGCCACCTAGAAGCCTGAAACACCCTGAGTGCTTAATAAATAGCAGTTGTCACAGCAAGGAAAAATGATCACTGCAGCCCTTCCTTTCTTATCAGGTATTTGTGAAGATCAAATGAGCTAATTGCCTCCTTGTTTTATTCTGCACTGGGATATGTATCAGCAACTGCCTCAACTTTAGTTGGGGACTGACCTTTTCCAGGTCATAAGGTTAACAAGTAGCGGAGATTAGAACCACCTTGCTTTATTCCTGGTTCAATATTCCATTGCCCCACATACCTTTGATTAAAAACAAAACTGGTCAGAACTGTTCACCAGCTCCCTCACCACTATACACACCTGGATTGACATCAGAAATACCAACCCCTTATGTCAATGTATTGCAGATTAAGATGTCCATACTGCCCTCTCTACTAAGCCTCTACTGCCCTGAGGCAGGCAGGAGGGGAGGTGACCCCAGGAGCTTTCCTGAAAACCTGACTGTATGATACAAGGGCTGCCAATTACACGCAGATTAGAAAGCACATGTGTGTCACAGGAGAGGAGGTGAGTAAAAAGTACTGTTGACAGTGGAAGGCTCTGTGTATTCAGAGAATCTTTCTTCTAGTGATGACATTCTCACAGACTAACTCAAGAGTCATATGACCAACTGTAACGGAACTGGGTGTCCAACTGTATCCTACCCAGAGCTGAGTGAATGCCGTGAGCTAGTGTGATGTTAGGGAAAGCATGCTGGCTCGGTCACCAGGACACCTGAGTTCTAATTCTTACTCTGCCAAAACAATTTGTGTGAACATAGAGAAAGTTCTCTGGGCCTCAATTTCCCCATCTATGAAGTAAACCAAAACCAAGCCCAGTGCCTTTGAGTTGATTCTGACTCACAGTGACCCTATAGGACAGAGCAGAACTCCCCTATAGAGTTTCCAAGAAGCACCTGGCAGATTTGAACTGCCGAACCTTTGGTTAGCAGCCATAGCACTTAACCACTATGCCACCAGGGTTTCCTCTGTAAAGTAAGGGATCTCTAAAAGCTGACAGCCTTTAGCAATGATATTCTGAATCCATGGTATTAATACCTGACACCCTCTAACTATAGAAAAATCACATAAAATCAAAAGGGGCAAGAGTGGTGGCAATACCAAGGAGGGGAATCAGAAAGGCTAGGGCAGGTTGTATGGTGTCTCTTCGTCCACCAAATCCAAGCCAGGGCTCTGCAAAGGGGAGTTGCAAGATACCTGCTGAGTTGAGGCCACCCACAGCGTAGATAAGACCAGCGATGGATGTGCAGCAGCGAGGTCGAGTTCTGAATGCCGGCAGGTGTGGCCGGCGCTCTGGCATGAGGTGATAGTCCTTTGCTTCATCCACCAGGTCCCTGGAATGAGGTGCAAGATGCAAGGACAGGAGGTATTCTCCCCATGTGGTCCACCTTTGCACTGTCCAAGGCTGGCTCTCCCCTCCCCAACTGCAGGGGAATCGTGGAAGGAGAAGCCTCCTGGAAGGTTTAGTTTCAAAGAGCCCGGGTGAGTTCTAGGGCAGCCATGAGCAGAGTCCACCTTGGCTGGTGGAATCAAAATGACTATCCTCTAACAGGCACATACCAGCCATGAGAAAAACAGGGCAGTGGCTAAAATGGCTGGCTTTGGGGAAGTTCAACAAGCAGCCTGCATCCTGTCTCCACTCAGGTCCAGCCCTTCCTTCTCCTCCCTATGACTGCACCATAGCTCATACCTTGTGACCTTACCATTAACCATTTCTCTCCAGGACAGTGGCGGCAGCAGTCAACAGTTCCTCACAGAGTCCCCTGCCTCCAGCCACCTCCCTCCACTCCACCCTCCACACTACCGTCCAAGCTGTCTTTCTAAATGCAGATTCACCATGTTGCTCTCTGCTGAAGAACCTTTGATAGCAATTCACTGGCTACAGAATAAAGTCCAAACTCTTATACAGTGCCCCCAAGACTGCTCATCACAGGGCCCCAGCTACCTCCAGCCACACCTCTACCCCCCGCTTTCCTGACACAGACCTTTATACTCCTTTGTTGTTGTTAGGTGCCTTCGAGTCGGTTCTGACTCATAGCGACCCCATGTATGATAGAAACACTGCCTGGTCCTGCGCCATCTGAATACTGCTAGAGTTGGGAAAATGAAGATGATATCCAAATATATGTAAAATCGTGCCAGCAAAGAAGAGGAAATATTTCATTGCTATGAATACGAAAAGTAACACGAAGGAAGAGGAACATTTCCCTCTGCTGATTTACTTTTTTAACAGTCTTTCTATACAGCCACCATCTTCTGAACTGCCTTGGTAGCTCCGTTCTGCCATGTTCTAACTGATTCACTCTGGTTAAAAGTTCACATGCTGGTAAACATGTCCTCCCTCCTGCCCATCACTGTGGATGCAGAGCCCTACGCCCACCTGAAACCAGGCTACTGATGAGTAGTTACTGAAGAGGGCAACGAGCCCCAGGAAGTCATATATGCACCACCAAGTCAACTCCTGGTGTGGACAGGGTCAGGGGAGGCAAAATGTATTGGCTTGGAGCTTAATAAAAAGATCAATGGATGAAGACGCTAGAAGATCCTCAAACAACTTCTACCTTGATGCTTCCATATGGCATTTCTCTGCGTAAGGTACAAGACTTGACTCTGATCACTTCCTCTCCCAGGTTCTAGATAGAGGGCAGACCAGTCCTTGCACCATGAATTACACTGACCACTCAAAGTCCTTCCTCCCATTTGCTGGAGCAGAAGTAGCCGAACTGTCAAGTTCTCTTCTCTGCCCAGCTCTCGGCAGTGTCCTATACAGGTCCACCCTTGCTCACCTGCATTTGTGGCAGCAACGCACCAGGTCATCCTGCTGCACTCGGTCCGAAAGGAACTGGGGTCGGCAGAGAGGCAGGCGGATATTGGACAGCAGCTCAGGCAGGCAGGCCCCCCTCTGCTCCCGGTCGTATCTGATCCAGGCCAATGCAGCTTCAAAGACCTGCCAAGACAGAGGTGAAGTTCCAGCTGACGGCAGCAACTCCATCCAACCAAAGGCCACACTCTGCAATCCCCAAACTCAAACCTCCACTCCACACTGTTGGGCCCATCCATCTTTCCTCCTACTTGTCCCCTGAAACCACTGCTTTTTCTCCACTTCCCCAGCTACTCCGTTTGGTCCAGTCTCTTGAAATTGCTTCCTGGTTTTCATTATCACATCCTAATGAAAACCCATCACTGGTTTCTTATTCCTTTCTACAACTCAACAAAATGCTCCCCTCTCGCTCAATCACACTTGCCTGGAAAGAATCTCTACCCCAGTGAAGTCTAGCTCTTTAAATTCAAGTCACTCCCTACCCTGCGCCTGTACCAGTAGAGTTGAATGTGGCTGACAGGAAACACACAACAGAGTTGACCAGTTTACTTTAAATTCGTGACTCCTCATCTCAGGTAGGCTCTGCTTCCTATCAAGCCCTCTATTTCCCTAGCATTGTCCTTTATTCTCCCCCTCTCCTAAAAGATAACTTCACACTTTTTCATCTCTCCTCAAATTTCTAACACTTCTCCCTCACTCACTCTCAGCTGAGAAAAAAGAAACAAATCAGAAGAGAGCGTGAGTAAGCACCTAACACCATCTCCCCCGCTCCCTCTTCATCTGGGTGTGTGCACCTAGCTCTCCCTCCTGCTGCGGTGGATGAACAGTCTGGGTTCCTATCAAAGACACACCTCGTTGGGCCCTAGACCCTGTCTCTTCTCACTCATTCTGGCAACTATTTCCGCTTTTCTCCTGCATTACCAATTCTTCCCTCTCTTCCGGAAAATTCCCATTAGCAGTCAAATATGCTGTAATTCTCCCACCTTAAAAAAACAAAACAAAACCCTCTGGACTTCACATTCCCCTGAAACAACTGCCCCAATGCTCTGCTCTTCTTTAGAACAAGGCTTTTTGAAAAAGTTAAGATACTTGCTATTTCCTGTTCACAGCAGAATTATTTCTAATAGTAGTACTAAAAATAACCCAAGCATCCAAGAATAAGGAAATTAGCGTTGATAAAAATCAATGGAACCTTATTTAGACACTGAAATTATAAAATGTTTTCATGCACACGATACAACAAAGCAAGCCCCATAATACACAGGGGCATACACATCAAGATCTTAAACTCGCAAAAAGCGTTAATAAAACAGAGATGACAAAAAGGAGCAGCATTTCGTTTGTCATGTCCTAGCCACTACTACGCTCTACTTACCTGCTCCTCTGATTTGACATTCAGCTCATCCCGAGACACCAGCTCGAGGACATCCTCCAAGGGCAGGGCCAGGAACTCTTCCGACATGGACACCTCCACAAAGTGCTGGTGGACAAAGCTGTTGGCCGCGTCGTACAGCACAGCGCACATCATTGTCTCGGCAAACTGGCGCACACCCAGACAGTTCTTGGGGTGAAGGCTTTTGGCATGAGACGAGAAGAAAAACATTTAGAGAGAAAAAAAATATGGCCTTCGATCACTCTCAGCTTGGTTCTGGGTAAAGCCACATAATGAAAACAAAGTTTGTTCTCGGCTTTGTGAGAAATTCCCCTGGTGACATCAGGTACCCGACTCTGGGCCTCAACTTCTACCAGTGTAAAACTAAAACAAGTTATCCTCAAAGGTCACTGTCTCTTGGGTCTAGTGGTCTATGAGTCTAGGAGGAGTAAGCTCTCTGGGAAATGCTCTGAAGTGCTGTCGGAGGAGGGAAGACCAGGAGAAGATGTGTTAGAGAACCTGCTGGCTTTCCTTCACCCAGTGCTTGGCTGAGAGTCTGAGGCACTACTCCACCACTGGTCACCAGGAAGGCACTGAAGTCGTAAATGAGTCAAGTACTTTGCTAGCCTTTTATATTACATTCTCCTAAGTCATTTTAACAACCCTGCAAAGTAGTAATTGTTGTTATTTTATAGGTGGAAAAATGAGGCTCAGAGAAACGAAGACATTTACTCACAGTTCCTCTACAAGCAAGTGAGGATGCTGAGATTGAACCCAAGCCTTTTATCCATGTTCCCATGGAACCAACACAGACATACACTCACTGGGGCCAAGGAAACCCGGGGTAAATCCTGGCCCTGCCACTCACTGGGCAACCTTGGGTGGATTCCTTAGGTTTCCCAAGTGTCAGCAGTTTCCTCATCTGTAAAAAGACAACGACAACTCACCTCCTAGGGTGGGGGGCATGATTAAGTAAGAATGCAGGTGAAAGTACTCAGCCTGGTGCCTAGTATCATGCTAGTTGCTGTTTTCATTTTTATTATTGTCATTATTTTTCTTACTCTTGTTGCATCTGAGAGAATTCCACATGAGCCCAGTGTGGTTCTGAAATTTTGGTGACAGCAGCAGACCCTGGGGGGATGAGCTTTTTATTTTGATTTCATGACTGATAATCTGTGGCAGGAGATGCTATTTATCAGATTTGAAACAGCCCATGTTTATTTTTCTTCTTTAGAATGGCTTCTCTCTTTTTCTTCATGTTGATTTAAGGTTATAGGCACAGACTTATACTTTCTAAGCAATATTCACCATTGTCCCCGAGAGCCGAAGGATTTAAGGTGTAAATTTAGAAGCAGCAGACCAGTCATGGACTGAAAGGGCAGAGTATTTAAGGAGCCTGGCTTTATGACTCGTCTAAATTCTATAAAACTAATGTTTCATTCTAGTCTGAACTTGCTCCGTTCATGATTTTGGAAACCTACATGAATTTCCAAAGCCCAAGAAAACATGAGCTCTGAGCAACACGCTTTGTAAGCAAGGAGGTTACATAAGATGTAACGCTTTATTCAAGGTCATCCAACTAAGCAGAGGCAGGAAGTGGTGACTTGAATTAAATAAATTATTGCCTTGGTTCATTGACCTGTCTGATGTTCCAACCTAGATCTGACAGAAGAGTTTTGGAAAACACACAGCACCAGTGCCTACCTAAAACAAGGAGGCCCACACATCCAAACGCTGGGAAAAGGGCCACAAGGAAAAACCAACACCAGCCTCGGGTTAAGATAAAAATAGCAAGCTGAAGATCTAATGGGCAGAGTGGCCTCAGAAACAATTGCTCTAAGAACACTGTACTTTGCCATGCCCTGTCTTTGCCACAGCTGCTTTAGTTCCTGAGAATGGTTTTCCTCAAGTCATCCATAGCCAAACCTTTAGCTATCAAATCAAATCTTGAAATGGAGGGGTCCATGTGCTCATCTTCAAGGACACACAGGAGGGCGGGGGGTGGATGGGAGAATCTATCACATTCTGCAGCCAGGCTCGGGGTGAACCACCCCACGGGACAGAGGCAGTGATGGTAATTACTGGAGAGAAAACACGCAGCAGGCCAAGCCTCTGGGGCCCCTGGCGGAGAATAAAGCCAGCAGTGAAGTAGAGGTTCACGCCTCAGAAGGGCTCCTACAGGGCTGAATAAAAAAATATCAAGAATATACTCTGAAACATCAGGCTTTATGTACTTGTTCCTAAAATGGTATTGTGCATATAAAAACTGCACTGGTCTAAAAATCACTTTTCTAAGCATCTTTTAAGGTAACAGTACTTTATAATACAGCCTGTCTCTGGTGATGACCAGATAACCTCAACAGCCCTAGGTGGAACTGTTGTCCTCTTGGTGAAGGTGTAAGGAGGGCCAATTTCATCATTTCCAGAGTGCCTACTTCATCAGAACCCCTGGGTGGCACAAACAGTTAATGTACTTGGCTGTTAACCAAAAAGTCTGCAGTGGAGTATGTCCAGAGGAGCCTCTGAAGAAAGGCCTGATGACCTACTGCCAAAAAATCAGCCACTGAAAACCCTATAGAGCACAGTTCTACTCTGACACACATGAGGTCATCAGAATGGACTCGAAGGCAACTGGTTTGGTTTAGTTTTGGTTATGTTAATTGGAAGGCTCTTTTCTAGGTTCTGTGGGGACATAGAGATGAGCTAAGTCCAGTCTGTGTCCTTAAGAAGCTCACAAATGAGTAGGAAAGGCGTGGGTGTCACACACATGCCCACATACATTCCTCAGGAGGAATGCATCCTGGGTCAGGAACACAGCTTGGCTCTGGGGCCTCACTCTCATCATGTAGTCTCTATCTGCAAAACTGGGAATACTGCTACCTACCTCACCAAAAACTACTCAGCCAGCACCCAGCAGACGAGTGGTCCCTGCATTCTAGCCATCAGTACCTTAGTCATTTTGACTGGCTACACACACAGCTGTGCTCAGCGATGCCCAGGGGCACCACGTGGGCAGGTGTGGACAGTAGGCACGGCTCACAGCACTGCGTGGTGAGAGGGACTGCGGGGGGTGGAGAGACAGCTCTAGAGAGGATGAGGTTCAGGATGGCAGATCTGAGGTGGTGGGAATGCTGGTTGTCGGGGCCAGGGAGCAGGTGATCAGAGTAAGCTGAGGTGAGGCTGGGCCTGGGCGAGCACTGTGGCAGTAGGAGTGCTGTTCTTGTTCCTCTTTGCCTGTGTGTGGCCCAACACTAACTCTCACCCCAAAGACTCTGGTGGTTACAAGGCTGCTACCTTATGACTAAGAGCTCTGCTTCTTGAGGAGGATGAACAGCCTTCTTAATTGCTCACAGTCACCAAAAGGTCATAGAAAAACTTATCACACTCAAAATATGTGGGAGTATTTGGTACTATGAGGAGCCCTGGTGGCCTAATAGTTAAACGACTGGCTGCTAACCAAAAAGTCAGCAGTTCGAACCCACCAGCCATTCCATGGGAGAAAGATGTGGCAGTCTGCTTCTGTGAAGATTACAGCCTTGGAAACCCTATGGTGCAGTTCTACTTTGTCCTACAGGGTTGCTATGAGTCGGAATCGACTCAATGGCAACAGGTTTTATTTGGTCCCTACCCTTAAAGAGCTTACCAGCTTTACAAGGACTGCTCCTAGGGGACTGAGGGGAATAGAAAATTCCAGGAGGTGAAATTTGGGTTGGCTCTTAAAGAGCTGAGGTAAAAAGGAAGGTCAAGAACTTCAAGGGGGGCAAAGGTTCAAAACAAAGATGGAGATAGCTGTGGAAAAGTTAGAAGCACTGGATAAACTGGTTTGGTGAGAAGAGTCAGCTACATTGTGGCTGGTCAGACTGGAGAGAGAGGACCGGAAGAAGATGTACATTGTCAGGCCAAGGGAGAAAGTACATAGGACTATATGTAAATCATGGTCTACAAAGGTTCAGGCCAAAGAGGTGGGCACTGCTTGATAATGATTTCAAGAAATGTCATCTCTGAAGAGTAACCTTCTCAGCTCACTCTTTTCATAAAACCTATATGCTCAAGAACTTAGCAAATTTTGCCATGGGATTCCAGGAATGAAATGGTCATGCTCCCTGCCATGGGCCAGGCGCCCCACATCACCTCACCGTTCTCGGAGGAATGTGCAGCAGGCGTCTTTGATGCTCTGCAGCTGCAGGAAGCTCGCCCCCATGAGCAATGACTGGACGTTTTGCTGGTCAATGGCAAGGTGGCCGTTGTAGGCAAAGTTGATCAGAGCCTCCAGGGCACTAGAGGAAGGAGGGAAAGTGTGAGATGTTCTTCAGAGATGGGTCTTTGCCCACAAGACACCCAGGCCCTAGCTGAGCTGACAGTATTGCCTGGGAAATAGATGGGCCTCACCTGAAAAACCATTTAGCCCCTGCCATTTGAGATTCAACCTCAATGGAACAACCACTTCATCACGGTCAAAGACTCATTTTTTTTTTTTTATTGTGCTTTAAGTCAAAGTTTACAATTCAAGTCAGCTTCTCATACAAAAACTTATACACACATTATTATGTAACCCTAGCTGCTCTTCCTACAATGTAACACCCTGTATTTCCTGTATCCATTCAACCTGTATTTCCACCCTGTACTTCCTGTGTCCATTCAACCAGCTCCTGTCCCCTTCTGCCTTCTCATATCGCCTCCAGACAGGAGCTGCCCATTTAGTCTCATGTATCTACTTGAGCCAAGAAGCACACTCTTCACCAGTATCATTTTATGTCTTATAGTCCAGTCTAATCTTTGTCTCAAGAGTTGGCTTTGAGAATGGTTCATTCTACTTCTTAAGTTGTCCTTATTGCCGAAATAATTTTACTATAGGAAATTCTAAAAAAAAAAAAAAAAGCCACCTCCCACAATCTAACTACTTAATGAGTCAATGGTGGTCATTTTTCTATGTTCCTTTGCAGCCCGCTCGCCTGCACACATAACCTGTACTGATATAATCATACAATATTATCTAGTCTTTTTCCATATTTCTACAATGTCTTCAGGTTTATCATTTTTAGTGGCTGCTATATCATATTTCAACATGTAAACATGGTATAACTTACTTCCTTTATTGGTAGGCACAGTAGCTATTACCATCTTAGTGCCATTATAAATAATTTTTTTGGATTATTATTTCTTTGGGATAAATTCCCAGAATGAGAGTTCCAGCATTTTTTGAGTCTTCAAAAAAAAAAAAAAAAAAAAAATATATATATATATATATATATAAATAATAAGTTTATTTCTTTTTTTTTTCCAGTTTACACTCTGCATAACACGTAAATTCCTTCAATGAGGCGCATGTGGTTGGGACTGTCTCCATCTCTCCAGCCTCATCACCTTCCTCTCTTTCGCTCCTTCACTCTATGCCAACATGCTAAACACACTGTCACCTCAGGGTCTTTGCACTGGCTGTTCCCTCTGTTTGGAGGGCTCTTCCCCCAGATGGCTCACTTCCTCACTTCAAATAAGGTCTCGGCTCAAATGTCACCTCACCAGAGAGGCCTTCCCTGATCGCCCTGAAACAGCACAGACCCCCACCATCATTCACTAGCCCTTGCTTTACTTTTCTTGCATCACTTTCACTCCCGGCCATATATGCACGCGTTTATTGTTGGATCTCCACCACTGGAATGACGGCACAAGGAGAAGCACTGCTTTTATTTCCTCTGTCAAAATGGTTTTATTTATTTGTGATTTAGGTCAAAGTTCAAAAAGAAATGAGTTTCTCATTCAAAAATTTATACACAAATTGTTTCATAGCATTGGATGTAATCCTGCATTGTTTTGGCACTCTTCCCCTTTCTCTTTCCACCCCAGGTTTACCATGTCCAATCCAGTTTTCCTGTCCCCTCCCACCTTCTCGTCTTTGTTCCTGGGCAGGTGTTGCCCATTTGATCTTGTACACTTGACTGATCTAAGAAACACGTTCCTCACATGTGTTATTGTTCGTCTTATAGGCCTGCCTAATCTAAGGCTAAAAGGTGAACTTGGTGAGTGGCTTCCAGTCTTGAGTTAGAAGGCTGTCCGAGGGCCACAGTCTTGGGGGTTCCTTTAGTCTTTGTCAGACCACTAAGTCTGGACTTTTTTAGGAATTCGATTGTTCTACAATTTTCTCCCGCTCTGTCTTAGACTCTCTATTTTAATCCCACTCAGAGCAGTTGGTAGTGATAGCTGGGTACCATCTAATTCTTCTGGTCTCAGAGTCATGTATACTGTGGTTCATGTGGTCCACTAGTCCTTTGGACTAAACGCTCCCTCGGGTCTTTAGTATTTTTCCCCTCCTTTGCTCCAGACCAGGAGAGACCATTGGCTGTATCTTAGATGGCCACTCACAAGCTTTTAAGACCCCAGGTGCTACTTACCTAAGTAGGATGTAAAACATTGTGTTTAAGAACTATGTTGTGCCCAGAGAACCCCTGAGTGGGCAGGAGAACAGTGGGATGCAGACCCCAAATTCTCATAAAAAGACCAGACTTAATGGTCTGACAGAGACTAGAAGAATCCTGGCAGTCATGGTCCCCAAACCTTCTGTTGGCCCAGGACAGGAACCATTCCCGAAGACAACTCATCAGACATGGATTGGACTGGACAATGGGTTGGAGAGAGATGCTGATGAGGAGTGAGCTACTCGTATCAGTAGGGTTGGGAGACAGACAGATGCCAGCCATATCTAGAAGCAGAATCTCTGACGTGGTGGTGAAAAAATGTGAAATTGTTCACTACAGATGATCTGGTAATCAAGCAACATTTTTAAAACATTGGCATAGCAAGCGGCCATCCAAGATGCATCAATTGGTCTCAACCCACCTGGAGGAAACGAGAATGAAGAACACCAAAGACACGAGGCAGTTATGAGCCCAAGAGACAGAAAAGGGCCACATAAACCAGAGACTACATTAACCTGAGGCCAGAAGAACTAGATTGTGCCTGGCTACCACCGATGATTACCCTGACAGGGAATGCAACAGAGAACCCCTGAGGGAGCAGGAGGGCAGTGGGATGCAGACATCGAATTCTCATAAAGAGACCAGACTTAATGGTCTGATTGAGACTAGAAGGACCCCAAATGTCGTGGTCCCCAGGCCTTCTTTTAGCCCAAGACAGGAACCATTCCCAAATCCAGCCCTTCAGACAGGGTTTGGACTGGACTGCGGGATAGAAAGTGATACTGGTGAGGAGTGAGAATCTTGGATCAAGTAGACACATGAGACTATGTGGGCAACTCCTGTCTGGAAAGGAGATGAGAGGGTGAGGGGGGTGGTCAGAAGCTGGCCGAATAGACACAAAAATAGAGAATGGAGGGAAGGACTGTGCTGTCTCATTAGGGGGAGAGCAACTACGAGTATATAGCAAGGTGTATATAAATTTTTGTATGAGAGACTGACTTGATTTGTAAACTTTCACTTAAAGCAAAATAAAAATTAAAATAAAAAAATTGAAGGAAAAAAAAAAGAACTATGTTGTGCCAATTGAGTCTATGGTCCTTTGCATTTGAGCCTGGGAACTTCATCCCGTGAGGTGTTTAGTAATGTCTAAGAGGTTTCCCTGACTGTGCTACTTGTGTGCTCTATTGTCTATATTAATATATGAGAAGCACCTACAGTCACACACTTAGAAATTTCCACCTTGGAACCTGTATCTGCTGGTGGGTGTGTTCCCTTACCCCTGCCCTCACCTCCTGGCATATCTATGTATCAATTCACAGATTATTATTTGCTGATTCTATTGTTGCAGGACTGTCTATACTATGGTAGTTGCCATAGTCGTCCTTTACAAAAGCTCTGCTTTCTGCCTGCTCGTTGTTATACTGCAATGCCTAGAACGGTACATATTAGAAGTGCTCAATCTCTGTTACATGAAGCATCTGGAGTGTGCATGGTCATTAGCACGTGTTATGGATTTAATTGTGTCCCCCCAAAATATGTGTTGTAAATCCTAACCTCTCTCTATGCCTGTGGTTATGATTCCATTTGGGAATGGGTTGTCCGTGTTATGTTAATGAGACAGGATTAGTGTAGGGTGTGTCTTAAGTCAATCTCTTTTGAGATCTAAAAGAGATTAAACGAGCAAGTGAGAGAAGCAGAGAAAGGGAAGAGAGGCGCCAAGATACATGAAAGTCGTTCAGGAGCAGAAGCTCTAAGACACAAGGACCGTCCTCTAGAGCCCAGAGAGAGAGAAAGTCTTTCCGTACAGCCGGCACCCTGAATTGAGACTTCTAGCCTCCCAAACTGTAAGAAAATAAATTTCTGTTTTCAAAGCCACCTTGCGGTGTTTTTGTTGCAGCAGCACTAGATAAGATAGCACAGCTCCTTTCGATAAAGAGGCTCAGAGAAGAAGAGTTCACAACTGCCTTTGGAGACTAATTTCTGTGTCTTTCTTTATAACTACCTGAGACTTCTGTCTTATGGTGGATATATAATTCCATTCCCTCTCTCCACATATTGGGGTGGATCACCTTCAAGCACCCAGAGTGTCCTGTACAATCTCCTAGCTCCTTTCCCCTCAGTTATACCACTGTCAGATTAAGAGGTCAGGCAACAAATGACAGGTTACTGACTAAGGGATAACCTTGGGCTTGACCTTCTTGGGCTTTGATTTTCTGATCCATCGAATAAACATGATAGCTACCATCTTCTAGACCAGTGTGGTCCAATAAAGTAGCCACTAGCCACATGTGGCTATTTCAAATTAAATTAAAAAAAAAAAACACAAAAAACTTGTTTTAAATTGTAGCTTTAGGTAAAAGTTTATAGCTCAAGTTAATTTCTCATATAAAAGTTTATACACACATTGTTATGCGTCACTAGTTGCAATCCCTATAATGTGACAGCATACTACCCCTTCCCATCGCAGGTTTCTGGTGTCCATCCAGCCAGCTCCTGTCCCTTTCTGCCTTCACGTTCTGCCTCTGGACAGGAGCCGCCCATTTGGTCTTGTGTATCTGCTTGAACTAAGAAGCACACTCTTTATGAGTATTATTTTATGTTTTATAGTCCAGTCTAATCTTTGTCTGAAGAGTGGGCTTCAGGAACGGTTTTAGTTCTGGCTTAACAGAGCATCCGGGGGCCACGGCTTCAGAGGTTCTTCCAGTCTCAGTCAGACTATTAAGTCTGGTCTTTTTAAAATGAAATAAAATACAAAATTCTGTTCCTCAGCCCCACTATTCATATTTCAAGTGCTCAATAGCCACATGTAGCTACTAGCTACCACTTTGGACAGTGCAAAATAGAACATTTCAACCACTGCAGAAAGTTCTAATGCATAGTACTATTCTCGGCTGTTGAGAGGATAGTAAACGAAGATACGTGTGAACAATTTTGCCAGCTAAAATGACTAGCACAGGAAAGTCCAGAGAATAATACACCACCTTGTACCCAGCACTGGAGCCCTCGTGGCGTAGTCGTTAAGAGCTCAGTTGCTAGCCAAAAGGGCAGCAGTTGGAATCCACCAGTTGCTCCTTGGAAACCCTATGGGCAGTTCTGCTCTGTCCCATAGGGTCCCTATGAGTCGGAATTGATTCAACAGCAACGGGTTTGGGCTTTTTGTACCTAGCACCCAGTTTAAAAAGCATCTCAGACCCTAGTTCCCATTACAAGTGTTACTCCAGTAGTAGAGTAAAAACAGCATCAAAACTCCCTTCATTTTAACCCTGTCTCAGGCCACTGGTGAAGGTTCTGACTTGTCTACATATCACTCATTATGTGTGTGGCTCTGTGCTAGGCACTGTATCCTGCTGTGAGCCCTCAAATAGCACCGAGCACGAGGCTGAGGCTAAGATGGAAAAGCAGCCTGTGAAAGCTAATGGAAGGATTAAATACCTTGGGTCCATTCCTTGCATTACAATCTCATCCTGCTTGCACTCCATCATGTCATTTGTAAACATAGCGTGGAAGTATGGGATCGAAGCTGCTAAGACGATCCGGTGAGCACTGAATTTGTGGTCCCCAATCTGTGGGCAAAGTAAAATATAAAGAGACACTGAGGATTGCAAATACTAAAAGCCAACCTGCCCCTTCCACAGCTTATCCCTCTGCCCACTGTAGAGGCACCAGAGGTATCCAGTGCAGGAGAGCCGAGGCTCATCATGGCGACTACGGATTATTTAAAATTCAATATACTCAAGTATAGCAGAAGAATGTAAACAATACATTTTAATGAGGTATTAAAATGGTTAAAAAATATAAGCCTGAATGCTTCACATGGTAGTTTTTACTTATATGGCAGTCTCTACTGCACCCCTCCCAACTCAAATACCTGATTTCTTTAACACAATATCCCAATCCCAGTTTTATTAGCAGGTAGATGGAATAGGCAAAAAGCTCTCCAAGACCCCTGGAGCTCCTAACAGTACATTCCTCAAAAAGAATAAATACCTAGTGGCAGAAAGAGATGAAGAGAAACGAGACCAGGCCTGAAGAGGGGGCATGCTCAGGCATCAAAGACAGAGTGGGTATCAAGTTGAGGGGTCCCTGGGCACCATGTGGGCTGTGATAGACAACAGGCGGCCCAGAGCTCCTCCAGGGAAAAATGCTCTGCATGGCCGGCAGGGCTCAGGTCCACGGCTCCCGCAGGGACACAGGCAGGCTCTCCAACTTCTAGCAAACCCTCATCATCACACCCTTTGCCTGAGGAGTTCCACAAAGTGTTTTCCAACTACCTGCCAAAGGATTTTCCCTTTAATAAGCGTTGCCATTTATAGCTCTAAGCTACATAAACATTTTCACTTAAGAACTTTTCCATTCCTCAGAAGGAGCTAAATGATCATTTCTCTCTCCTTCCTCCAGCTTCCACACTAGTGAACTGCCAGTGCACCGCACTGTGTGGCGTTCATTTCCTCATGCCACATTTACTCCAGGAGTCTGGCTCAGGTTCTGTCACTATGTCTTCTTTTTCACTGAACTTCAGCTTTGTTATCCGTAACAGTCCTTCAGGATCACACACACACACGTATATATAAATATATACTATCTTCCAAATGCCAAGAAAGCCTTATCAGATTCAGATTCTTTTAGTTCCTCATATAATCCAGGTGTTGCTCTACTACAGATGTTGGGAACATTAAATGGCGATGTACTTTGGGGGTTTTCCATAATTAAAAAGGTATTACAAAGTAATGGAATCAGATAGTCAATTTAAAGTATTAGCAAAGATCCAAGACAGGAGGGAGGAAAATAAATGAATCTACGGTGTGCATGAAACACCTTGAGCTGAAAGTGCTAAACTCATGAATACTTGGGAAAGTTGCCAAGGCTGCATCTAGGTATTAGGTCTCTCCATGTTCATGGCACACACTTAGTGACCCCGCCCACACTAGCACAGAACCAGCGTGTGTAGCAGCACCAGTTACCTAACCACTGGGGGATGACATGCGTGAACGGCATCTACAAAGCAAGTTAGGTGCAATCACGGGACTTCCTAGGTACGCACAACACCTTCGAATTTACTTCTAAGAAAGGAAGGCAATTCAAACTGGCAAGTCCAGCCACTGGCACTAAAATGGCAGTAAAGACTCAGCACTCATGTTTTGGGTCTACAAAGAGTGGATACAGAACCTCTTTATGAGCAGGGGCTCTGTAGACTACGACCTGAAAACTGAAGTATCCTTGCTCATATGGTTCTCTCCATATTGCTTTTATTAACTTTAATATCTATCATCAGCTTTGTTTGGAAACTTAAGAGGTGACGGAGTTATGCAAAGGGGAGCAGGAATTAGAATCTAAAAGTCAATGGGTAACTTAAACGTATATCTGAACAATGTAACTCCACTGTACTTGGTTTTTAAAATCGCTAACATATTCGTTTGATAAACATTAAAAATCAAGGCGGGCTCCATGATTCAAATACAGATATTAAAAGTGATATGATGTGAGTTTGGAGAAGTAGGTAAGACAATCAAGAATTCTGCTTTTACTTCAGGGATTGTTAGGAAACCAGGAACAGTGTAAGGATTTCCACGATTCAGAGCCATTCTGTGCAGTCATCAGTGTAGAAACAGAGGACAGATAAGTGATCTGAGAAAGTTCAGGGTGAGGACAGAAGCAAGTGTAAGACTGAGCCTTGAGGAACTCCAGTATCTAGAGGTCACCTAGTAGAGGAAAAACCAAATACATTGCCATTGAGACAATTCTGACTCATAGCGACAGAGTAGAACTGCCCCGTAGAGTTTCCAAGGAGCACCTAGTGGATTTGAACTGCTGACCTCTTGGTTAACAGCTGTAGCACTTAACCACCATGCCACCAGGGTTTCCGTGGATGCGTTTGCAAAGGAGACAGAGGAAGTAGAGAAAGGTAGAAAGGAAATGAGAAGCAGGAAGATACTGCAGATAACAAAGCGTGTAGGAGCAGTGGTGGTCCATGTTATAGACTGTGTCCCCCCAAAACAGGTGCTGTAAATCCTAACCTCTATGCCTGTGATTACAATCCCATTTGGGAATGGGTTGTCTTTGTCATGTTAATGAGGCAGGATTAATGCAGGTGTATCTTGAGTCAATCTCTCTTGAGATATAAAAGATTAAACATATAGACCACTCTGAATGGAATCACAACAGAGGAGGGTCCTGGATACAGCAGGAGAAAAATGTAGAACAAAAAATCAAATTCATAAAAAAAGACTAGACCTACTGGCCTGATAGAGCCTGGAGGAACCCTTGAGACTACGGCCCTAAAACACGCCTCTGACTTGAAACTGCAGCCATTCCCAGAAACCATCTTCCAGCCACACAACAGATAGGCCTATGAAATAAACAATACCTGGAAAGAAAGTGCTTCATAGAACAAACAATTACACAAAACCAAAAGTGCTATAAATGCCCAAAAGCAAAGATGAGAAGGCAGGAAGGGGTAGGAAAACCAGATGAAAGGAAATGGGGAACTCAGAGCGGAAATGGGGAGTGCTGACAGTGTAGGGATTGTACCCAATGTCATGGAACACTTTGTGTACAATTTGTTAAATGAGAAACTAATTTGCTCTGTAAACTTTCAACTAAAACACTAAAATATTTAAAAAAGAGAGAGAGGGAGAGAGATTAAACAAGCGAGCAGAGCAGAGCAGAGCAGAGCAGAGCAGAGCAGAGCAGAGCAGAGCAGAGATGGGGGAAGAGAGGTGCCAAGCTATATGAAGATCGCCCAGGAGCAGAAGCTAAAAGAGACAAGGACCTTCCTCTAGAGCTGACAGACAGAAAGCCTTCCCCTAGAGCCAGCACCCTGAATTTGGATTTCCAGTCTCCTAAACTGTGAGAAAATAAATTTCTGTTTGTTAGGGCCATTCACTTGTGATATTTCTGTTATGGTAGCACTTGATAACTAAGATAGCCCACCAGATGGGCAGTGTGGCATACCAAAACCAAAAGCAAACCCGTTTCTGTCTAGTAAATTCTGACTCATAGAGACCCTATAGGACAGAGTAGAACTGCCCCATAGGGTTTTCAAAGCTGTAATCTTTATGGAAGCAGAATGCCACATCTTTCTCCCATGGAGCTGCTGCTGAGTCTGAACTGTCGACCTTTCGGTTAGCAGCTGGGTGCTTTAACCACTGCATTACCAGGGCTCCTTGCAGTATGGCACAGACACCGTAAAAGCCACAAGCTTGGAGTGAGAAGGAGCTCATCAACTGTGTAATCTCAGGCAGGCCTCCTCCAAGCTTGGTTTCCCAACTTATAAAATGAGGTAATTATTTTCTCCATCTGACCTCTTAAGTGCTTCTGAGAAGATCAAATATAAAGGTGTATGAGAATGGCTAATATAAATGTCATTTGACTGAATCTCCAGGATCACTCCAAATTCCTAGTGTCAGTGGGGAAAAAGTGTTGTCCTGTGTAGTCTACGCTGATGCTGCTGCCAATCCTGGGTCTTGTTTGGAGGGATGGATTTGTGCTGATATATCCAGATTTGTCCACTATTGGGATGTGACTTGAGGGCACATTTGCAAACCAGATAAACAGAGGTGCTCCACAGTGGAAAATGGATGAATAAATGACTGGACAGTTGGGCTTTGGAGGAGACTGAAACTAGCTTTTTCTGAGAGGGGCCTCAGAACTGTAACTCTGGCCTCATTAATTAAGAGACATGTAATACCTGTGAAAATACTTAGCACAATGCCAGGCACTTAGCAGATTTAACAAAAGTTTTTCTTGCACTCAGCTGAAAGCACCAGTCACGAAAGACTAAAATATAAATGACTAAAATCCTCACAAATTCCGTCTGATGAATAGCGTCCTGGTTCGGAGATTAGAACTCTGAGTTTTAGGGCCAGCTCTGCCACAGATAGAAGCAAGCTGCCCAATTTTATTATTATGTCTCAGATTTCCAGATTGGAATATGGGATTATTACTTATGGGGCATGGCAAAAAATAGTTTTTCAAAATTTTGAGATGCTCAAGAAAAGCACCATAAGTATTAGTAAGGGTCATTGAAGTCAATTAGACAATATTACAAGGTACAGCACACCTTTAAAGGTCAAAATACTTGCAAGTGTCTTCACCCTGTGCTCATCCCAGAGGAGACAAAAAAGCACAAGCCACATGGTATTTGCAAAATAGTACCTAACTGTACTAGCTTCTAGGCTAGCTGTTACCTTTCTCCATGACCTAGGTAAATATCTTCCCTTCACCTGTGCCTCAGTTCCTTCATCTGTAAATAAAGGGAGTTTAACTGAATCAGGTCTCCCAACAGGTAGTAGTTGTGTTAACAGTAGCCTACCATGAATTTGGAGTCCTTGAGTGGTACAAACGATGAATGCACTCACCTAACCGAGAGGTTGGAGCTTTGAATTCACCCAGAGGCAACTTGGAAGAAAGGTCTGCCAATCTACTTCCAAAAAATCAGCCACTGAAAGTCTTATGGAGCACAGTTCTACTCTGGCATAGACGGAGTCACCATAAGTTGGAATCGACTCAATGGCCGCTGGTTTTTTGTTTTTTTTACCATAAATTCAGGACAGCTTTTGTTTTTATCATGATGGCATCTACATAAATTTGAAAATTAACTGTAAACATACATAAAAAAGTACTTATCCAGTCTACGGACTGATGCACATGTGGTTTTGAGGGCCCTTGCAATAACTCTACGGAACCCCTGAGGCCTGGGAACCTCTGCACCAGAGGTGCACTAAGGTCCCTCCAGGTTAGTACAGTTCAAGACTATGACTAAGCAAAAGTAATCAGAAATTCTGAGAACCTCCATCATTTACCTCAATTCTGACTTGCTTTCGCTCACACATACACAGACACATAGAGCTTTCCATTTTCTTTCTTGGAAAGACTGGGAAACTTTCCATTCCTGGCCTTGCTCTGGTGGTGTCTTTGCATCAACAGGGTAGTATAGCATGACACTGAAAATTCTATTCTAGTCCTATCACAGGTAGGTGGGGTTCAACATCCAACCAGCTGCTTATTCAAGCAGAAAAAGCAGCAGGGCAAATCTGAGTCGGGAGTAATGTGAGACAGTTGTTCCCAAAGAAAGCAAAACACACACCCAGAATAGACTTCTCTTTGATAAAAAAACATTTTGATACTACTGCTCCTACCTTCAAGGTAGGAACATAAATAAAGCAATAAGCAAAGAGTTAAGTGCCCAGCCTGTACAGGGAGAATACCTTTGGGATCAGTGGGGTTAAGGTTAAGCTTTTAGGCAGTCACAAGGAATGCTGAAAGTGCATGATAAGCAGTAATCCGTAATTTTACTGAGGTACAAATTTGAATTCTAAGCATCTGAAGCTGGTGCTTTAAGAATAAGTATAAAATGGAGTAGTAGCAGAAATGGGTCAAATCTCTAACATTCTTTTAGGTTAGAAAGTCAATAATTATAAATTCTTTAAGAGAAACAGCATAGCATGGTGGATAAAAACAAGTTCTCTGGAGCCAAACTGCTTGGGTTCAAATCTGGAGTTTGCTGTTTACTAAGTGACACTGAGCTAGTTATTAAATCCCTCTGTGCCTCAATTTACTCACCTGCATTATGGGGAAAGCAGTACCTCCTTCACGGGGTCATTGTGAGAATTAACTAACATTTAAAAAAATATATTTAACATTTATAAGACATTTAAAACAGTGCATGGCACATATTACACGCTGTATGTGTTAAATAAATAAAATGAATGTTCTCAAATTTAGAACTTCATAGAAGTTTTTAAAACCTTTAGAGAAAGGGTCGGCAAACTACTGCCTGTGAGCAAAATCCGGCCGGCCTCCTGTTTTTGTATAGCCCACAAGCTAAGAACAGTTTTTACATTTTTAAATGGTTAAACAACAACAAAAATCAAAAAATGACTAGTATTTCATGACATGTGAAAATTACATGAAATTTGAATTTCAGTGTCATATATAAAGTTTCACTGGAACACAGCCATGCCCGTGCAATGGCAAAGTTGAGTAGCTGTGACAGTGACTGATGGCCCGCAAAGCCAAAAATGTTTACTATCTGGCCCTTTACAGAAAAAGTCTGCTGACCTCTGTTCTAGAGTCACAGGGAACAAATATTTAAGAGCGAAAGGGAAGTGGACACATTCTCTAGAAAGAAGATGCTTATCACTTAGCTAAGATCTGCCAGCCCAAACCACAGCTGATTTTCTGCTGGTATTCATGGACTCATCTGCTGAACTAGTATGGACTGTCCATACTTTGGGAGTTCGACACTGAGATAAACTCATGAAATGTTTGTTCCTTTTCAGAAGCAAATGAGCTGAGCCTGCTAACACCAATGTGCCTTTTTGTTGAACTTTAGTTTTTTAGTCATGGCTACGCAATGATATTCTCTCTCTTTCCATCCCCATCCCCATGGGGCTTAAACGCTAATTAGCCCCAGCAAATAGTGCTGCCTTACCCACCAGAAATGAAGGAGGTAGACTGCACATCTGAGACACCTTGAAGCATCTGCCTTCCTACTTCAGGTATCAACCAATCCTCCACCTTATTCAGCAACAATCAAGTACAAAGCCAGCCCAGTTCCGGTCCTCCACTCACAACCCAGATCTTATTCAGATGTTAAACAAGTAAGGCTATTCCATGTTTAGGAGATGATGGTCACTATGAGTCAGAAATGACTAGACAATAACAGGTTTTAGCCACAGTCTAAAATGCTATACTTGTTTTTTTCCCCTACCCTCGTGGATTTCAAACTCCTCGAGGGTAACAAGGGTCTTGTACACCCACTAAATAGCTCAGGGGATACTGGTTGAAATTAAAATACCTACTCTGTCCTCTGACAGTCTCTGAGAAAATTCAGCAACAGCAGACCAGAAAATCAACAATTCCTTGTGAAAATAAGTTGCCCCCTAGAAAAGAAGGCAGTTTCACTAAAGGATAAGTCAAAACGGACTGCAGGTTCTCTCAGGTAAATTCCAGAAAAGGATATTGAAGACTGAGCAGGAGGCTGTGATTTTGTACTCATTTCCTTCCAGTTTTTCTTACGTTTACAAGTAGGTTTAGTAAATTTTCAAATAACTGTAACACTTAAGGATTATCATAACAATAATATTATTATATATTAGTAAACTATTATCGATACTGATATTAATATATTAACTATCAATTATCTATAATAATATTATGATTTATTAATGAGCTCTTTTAGGTTATTTGAAGGTTAACAGAAAACACTTTGGTTTAAATACGTGCCACTAAAAATCTTCCTAAAACATATGATTAGCTATGGACTCCATCTCCTATCAGCTCTGTCCAGCACTCTTTGCCTTTTTCTGGGAATGTCTATCTTCATTCCAACCAAACTATACAACACATGACCCAAGCCCAACCAATCAGATTCTTCCTTGGAATTTTTCTAGTGGTAAAGATGGAATTGAAAGATGGAAAAGGGACAATCCCTTTAGGATGGTTCCATTACTTTTCGTGTGTAAAAAGCCAGTCTGCGGTGGGAAAAGGGTGCTGATGATAGAAAGTCTTGGCGGCATTTCAATCTCCCACACCCAGCAACAACTCTGTTCTTCCCCCAGTTTGATTACGTGAGCCAATAAACAACTGGTCTTGTTGAGGCTAGTTCTGTTATTAAGAGCCTAAAAGTCCTGAGCCATGTGATCCTAAGAAAGCCCTGGGCATTCAGAGCCCTTGGCATGTAGGCTGTAACTAAAGGTGGTTTCAGCCCTTGTTGTGCCTTACTGAACCAGCTCTTAAAGGGCCCCATTTGTAAAAGTTGAATAAATACCGTGCTGACTGCCTTCACTCTAGGTATCAAAGGCATATCACAAACAAGAAAACAGTGTTTTATCGACTAGGAACACTGGGGGGTGCTCAGAAATGTTCAACAGATACCTGCTGCATGGATGGCTCTTCGTTGAATTCCTAGCAATTTATTTTCTTGGAAGAGTTAACATTACATTGAATATTAATAACCAGCACCACCTGAATCTCCATCATAACTGTGAGGTAATGATCTGCCTGAGGTCATATAGGTAAGAACAAGGGCTGCTCAGTGTCCTTCTCTGTGTGTGGACAGTAGATGCTGTCACCCCTCCTCCACAACTCCACTTCCCTCTTCCCCCACAACAGTGATGCTGTGAAGGCCAGGGACTGGTTTTTATTTATTTTTGGATCCCATTGCTAACTGCAGTAGGGGATGCCTAGGTTTCTTAAGTCTAACTTCTCTCCGCCTGTTTTAATTTAGGCTCTTGCCATCTCTTGCTTGAATACTGAAGGTCTCTTACTTTCAGAAGTGCTGCCCTTCCATTCCAGTCTGTTAGTACCTAGATGCCCCACTTAGCCACATCACTTCTCTACTTTAAAATCTCTGGGGACTTTTTAGAGGGCAATTTGTCAATAGCCATTAAAATCTGATCCAATAATCCCCCTCTCTAGGATTGATCATAGAGCTTTTTTTTTTTTTAGGACTGATCATACATGGAGCTACAAAAAGATATGTATTAGGAGTTCACTGTCCTCTTATCAGTAATCAAACAAATAAACAAGCCGTATAACAATCTATATGCCCATCAGTAGGGAAATGGTGAGATATTCTATGAGACAGCCATACGGTATGTTGAACAAATAATCTGAGCTGAACTATATGGAGAAGAATGTGGCATTGGGACTGGTGGAGCACTCATTAACAGCCTGCAATATGCAAATGACACTACCTTGCTTGCCAAAAATGAAGAAGATTTGAAGCACTTACTGATGAAGGGCAAAGACTACAGCCTTCAATATGGAATATGCCTGAACATAAAGTGAAAATCCTCACAATAGGTCCAATAAGCAACATCGTGATAAATGGCAAAGGAAGTGAAGTTGTCAAGGATTTCATTCTACTTGGATCAAGAATCAATGCTCATGGAATTGGCAGTCAAGAAATTAAAGAACATATTGCATTGGAAAAATCTGCCATAAAATACCTCTCTAAAATGTTAAAAAGCAGAGATGTCACTTTGATGGCTAAGGTGTGCCTGATCCAAGCCATGATCTTTTTAATTGCCTCATATGCATGTGGACTATGGACAAGGAAGACTGAAGAAGAACTGATACATTTGAATTGTAGTGTTGGAAAAGAATACTGAACACACCATGGACCAATAGCTAGAAAGGGACATCACGACTGGCAAAGAGGAGGCTCAGCAAAAATGAGGGAAACCCTCTATGAGATGGAGTGACACAATAGCTGCAACAATGGACTCAAACATGCCAACAACCGTGAGGATGATGCAGGACAGGGCAATGTTCCGTACTGTTAGACATAAGCTTGCCCCCAGTCAGAGCCAACTCGGCAACTAACAACAAGAACAACATATCCATATAATGAAAAGATGGAAAAGAGTAAGACAAAACTTCATGCGCTAATAGGGAGGTGTCCAAGATGTGTTAAAAAGCAAGCTGCAGAATATTAAGTATAGTTTGATTTCGTTTATATAAATGAATTCATTCATCCAATAAATACTTAAGTTTATCCAGTAAATGCTTAAGCTATTACTATATGCCAGAGAAAGAGAATAACAGAGCAAGGAACAGAAGGAGGGAGGAAGAGTGAGAATATAAACAATGATGTTTTAGAAAGATATTCAATAAACTGTTAATTGGATATTCTGGATAATGCAGTGGGTAGGGCCTTATACTCCTCTGTATTATTTGGGTTTTTTAATCATGAGCATTTATTATTTTTAAAATTGAAAAACAAAAACCACTGACTTTAAAAATAACTATTTTGGCACACAATGTTCCTTATAACACTTTCTCTTCTCTCCTGCTGGAAACCCTGGTGGCATAGTGGTTATGTGCTATGGCTGCTAACCAAATGATCAGCAGTTCAAATCTACCAGGTGCCCCTTGGAAACTCTATGGGGCAGTTCTATGAGTCAGAGTTGATTCAATGGAAATGGGTTTGGTTCGGTTTTTCTGTTCTGCTACCCTTCCCTCACATTCCCCATGTTCCTAAAATACAGAAACTTTTTCTCCTCAGCCCTAGACATACCAGATCCTCTCCAGGTAGATGCTATGCTTCCAGCAAATGCTATCCTAATCTACTGAGGCTCTAGTTCTTTTTACTACTGTTAATTACTGGTTTGCTAATGTAAAATCTAGCCTCATTCTTCTTAAAATTTCAACTGGAATCCAGTAGAGGAGGTAAAAGGACCAGGAAAGAGGTTGATACAACTATGCAGGTATGAAATGAATTCACTGAATTGGAAGAAAATGAAAATACAATATACCAAAAACACAAAATATTAAAAAAAACAAAAGCAAAGATAGCAGGAGGGAAATGAGGAAAGACAAAGAAAAATCAATGAAATAAAAAGCAAACATACAACAAAGAAAATCAACCAAGTCAAAAATAGGTTTTTTGAAAAGACTAATAAAATTCATAACTCTCAGCAAAGTTAATCAAGAAAGAAAGGAAACAGAAATTACTAATAACAGGTACCACAGATGTTATAAAGATATTGAGAACAATATAATGGCAATAAATTTAAAAAATTTAGATAAAATAGGTAAATAATTTGAAAAATATAATTTATTAAAACTGACACAAGAAGAAATAGACATACTTAAGTGCATGAATAAATAAACTGATCAACAGAACGCAATAAAGATCCAGAAATTAATTTATATATATGAAAATTTAAGACAGAAATGGTAGCAGTTTCACCCCTATCATTATTACACACATTAAGTTGTTGTTAGGTGCCGTCAAGCTGGTTTCGACTCATAGTGACCTTATGTACTACACGATGAAACACTGCCTGGTCCTGTGCCATGCTCACTATCATTGTTATGCTAGAGCCCATTGTTGCATCCACTGTGCCAATCCATCTCATTGAGGGTCTCCCTCTTTCTTGCTGACCCTCTGCTTTACCAAGTATGATGTCCTTCCCCAGGGACTGATTCCTCCTGATAACATGTCCAAAGTATGTGAGACATAGTCTTGCCATTCTTGCTTCTAAGGAGCATCCTGGTTGTACTTCTTCCAAGACAGATTTGCTCATTGTTTTGGCAGTCCATGGTATATTCAACATTCTTCGCCAACACCATAATTCAAAGGCATCAATTCTTCTTCAGTCTTCTTTATTCACTGTCCAGCTTTCGCATGCATACGATATGATTCAAAATACCATGGCTTGAGTCAGGTGCACCTTAGTCCTCAAGGTGACATCTTCACTTTTCAACACTTTAACAAGGTCTTTTGCAGCCGATTTGCCCAATGCAATGCGTCTTTTGATTTCTTGACTGCTGTTTCCATGGGTGTTGATTCAAGTAATATGAAACCCTTGACAACTTCAATCTTAAATACACATTATTTAAACACACATTAATTAGGAATCAATAATTCTGCACCATCCCCCAGAGACCTGAGATTACCAAGAGTAACATCATTGCTAAAGATTCACCACCTGCAGAGACAGTGTCTTTACATACAAACTAGAAGAGCATATTTGCACTTCTTCCCCTGCACATTCTATTATGGTTTATTATTGTATGATTCATGATATAACCTGTCTGTACTCACGGATAAACAATTCCGTTCTTTGTAAGACTCAAAATAAAGCCAGGGAACCTTGATAACAACAACAACAAAAAAAGGCAAAGGACATGAACAGACACTTCCAAAGAGGATATTCAAGCAGCCAACACACACATGAAAAGACACTCATGATCATTAGCTATTAAAAAAAAAAGAGATGCAAATCAAAACTACAATGAGATACCGTTTCACCCCCGCAAAAATGGCACTGGTCAAAAAAAAAAACAAAACAATAAAGGCTGGTGAGGATGTGGGGGGACTGGAACCTTTATCCACTGCTGGTGGGGTTGTAAAATGGTAAAACCACTATGGAAAACAGTATGGTATTTCCTTAAAAAGGCAGAAATAGAAATACCTTATGAGCCAGCAATCCCACTCCTAGATACATACCCTAGAGATCTAATAGCAGTGTCATGAATAGACATATACACACCTATGCTCAATGCAGCATTATTCACAACAGTAAAACAATGGAAATAACCTAAGGGCCCATCAACGGATGAATGAATAAATAAAATATGGCATATACATACAATGGAATACTACACAACTATAAAGAATAATGATGAGTCCTTGAGACATAACATGGATGAATCTGGAGGACATTATGTTGAGCGAAATAGGTCAAACACAAAAGTACTAATATTGTATGATGCCACTTTTATAAAAAGACAACAATAGGTATACATACAGAAATCAACATTCTTTGGTGGTTCCCAGGGACAGGAGGGGGAGGGAGGGGGAATCACTCTAGACAGTAGACACTTGTTACTTTTGGTGATGGGAAAGGCAATACTGAATGTGGGTAAAGTGTGCACAACTTAACCAAGGTAAAGGATGACAGTAAGAAATATACAAGATTAAGGGACCTTACTGGTAAATGCTATGACATATACAATTTGGCAACATTAGCAGTAACAAACAAAAAATACGTGAGTGATTACACAGGTAGATTTTTACACATATATGTGCACAGGAAGGTATATGTGTGTATATATGTGTGCATATGCAGGTGTATCTGCAGGCATAGATATATATTATGTTTGTGTGTGCTACACATACATTCATACATATAATAAAGCACATACGGGGCACGGTCATGGTTACCTCCCACACATAACCAAACACCTTGCAGGACTGGTTTACTGGGTTTGAAGGCTTAGGACCATAGTCTTGTGGGACAACTTGGTCAACTGACATGACATAGTCTACAAGGTTTATGTTCTACATCATTGTATGGTAAGTAGTGTCTGGGGTCTTAAAAGCTTGCCAAGCAGCCATCTAAGATACAACTATTGGTCTCTACTTATCTCTGCAGCTAAAAAGAAAGAAGGAAGCCAAAGGCCCAAAGAAGAAACTAGTCTACAGGACTAACTGCCTATATGAACCATGGCCTCACCTATCCAAAGACTAGAAGAACTAGAAGGTACCCAGCTACCACTACCTACTGTTCTGACCATGGGCACAATAGATGGTCCCGGATAGAATGGGAGAAAATTGTAGAAGAAAATTCTAATTCTTAAAAAAAAAAAAAAAAAAGGCCAGACTTATTGGACCAGTAGAGACTAGAGGAACTCCTGAGACTACTACCCTGAGATATCCTTTAGACTTTGAACTTAAAGTACTCTCAGAGGCCACCTTTCAGCTAAATACAGATTGGCTCATAAAATAAACAATATCATGTGAGTAAAACTATGCTCCTTAAAAAACAACAAAAAAAATCTATGTGAGACTAAACAGTCAACATTTACCCTAAAGCACAGATGAGGCAGTTGAGCAGGAGGGGGACGGGGAAGCTGGATTAATGGAAGTGGAACCACCAGAACAGAAATATGGAGAATGTTGGAACAATGTGGAAAATGTAACCTATGTCACTGAACAATATGTATAAAAATTGTTAAATGGAAACCTAATTTGCTGTGTAACCTTTCACCAAAAACTCAATATTTTTAATAAAAAATAAAAAGCAGAAATCAATGAAATCCAATCCAATCAAAAAATAGGCAAAGGACATGAACAGACATTTCACCAAAGACAATATTCAAAAGACCCACAAGCACAAGAGAAATGCTCAATATCATTAGTCATTCGAGAGATGCAAATTGAAACCGTAACGGGATATCACTTCACTCCAACTAGGATGGCTAAGATTACAAAAAAAAAAAAACAAAAACAAAAACACATACACACAGAAAATACCAAATGCTGGCAAGAATGCGGAAAACTTGGAACCCTTATCCATTGCTTATTCCTGGGTGCTGCAAACAGTTAACTGCTCAACTACTAGCTGAAAAGTTAGCAGTCTGAGTCCACCTAGAGGCACCTTGGGAGACAGGCCTGGCAATCTGTTTCTGAAACATCTTGAAGCAGTTCTACTCTGCACACATGCGGTTGCCATGAGGTGGAACTGACTCAGCAGCAATTCACAACAACATCCATTGCTAGTAGGAATGCAAAACGGTATAGCCACTGTGGAAAACAGTTTGTGATTCTTCAAAAGTTAAACACGGAAGTACCATATGACCCAGCAATTCCACTCCTAGGTATATACCCAAGAGACCTGAAAGCAGCAATGTGAACAGACACATTTACACCAATGTTAACTGCAGCACTGCCCACAAAAGCCAAAAGGCGAAAACAACCTGAGTGTCCATCAATGAATGAATGGATAAACAAAATGTGGTATATATACACAATGGAATACTATTTAGCCATAAAGAGAAATGAAGTCCTGATGCATGCTACAATATGGATGAATCTCAAAAATCCTATGCTCAGTGAAATAAGTCAGTCACAAAAGGACAAATAGTGTATGATGTCATTTATATGAAAATAACATGAATAGGCAAATGTATACACGCCAAAGTTCATTAGTGGTTACCAGGGACAGGAGGTAGGAGGGAAAGAGTTTTTGTTAGTGAATGTTTGTTTACGGCGATGGGAAATTTGGCAGTGATTATGGGTGGCGGTTGTGCAACATGATTTAACGTGATTAATATCACTAAATTATACACCTGGTAGATGTTGAAAAAGCAAATGTTCTGTTACATATATTTTTACAATAAAAAACAGAATTAAAAAAATCAGTGAGAGAAAATTAATGAAACAAAAGCTAGTTCTTTGGAAAAAAATCAACAAAATTGACACACCTCTAGCAAGACTGACAGAGAAAGAAGACAGGTAACACAAATCACCAATAGAGGAATGCAACAACAGGTATCACTACAGGCCCTGTAAATATTAAAAGGAAAATACTACTACAAACAACTCTACACACATAGATTTGACAACTTAGATGAAATGGACCTTGAAAATCACAAACTACCACAACTCATCAAAGATGAAATAGATAATTTAAATACCCCTGTAACTAATAAGGAAATTGAATTTGTAATTTAAAAACTCCAAAAAAGGAAATCTGTAGGCCCAGATGCTTTCACTGGAGAGTTCTACCAAAAGATTATTAAAAAATTAACGACAATGCTATCCGATCTCTTCCAGAAAATAAAACTCACTGCCATCGAGTCGATTCCAGAAAACAGGAGAGAAAAATTCCAAATTCATTTTATGACACCAGTATTACCCTGATACCAAAACTAGACAATGATAGTACAAAAAAAGAATACTACGACCATTTTCCCTTAAGATCATATATGCAAAAATTGTTTTAAAATATTAGCATATAGATTCAGCAATATATAAATAGAATTATATACCATGACCAAATGAGACATATTCCAAGGATGCAAGGCAAGTTTAATATTAAAAAAAAAACCAATCAATGTAATCTACTACATTAACAGGTTGAAGAAGAAAAATCACATAATCCTACCAATTGAGGCAGAAAAAAAATTTAACAAAATTCAACATCCATTCATGATAAAAAACTCAGAAAACAAGCAATGAAGGGGAACTTTCCCAACTTGATAAAGAACATCTACAAAATACTTTCAGTAAACACTGAATGCTTTCCCCTAAGATCGGAAACCCGGTACTCTCACTGCTCCTATTTAACATGGGCCTAGAAGTTTTAGCCAGTACAATAAGGCAAGAAAATGAAATAAAAGAAATAAAACTGTCCTTATTGGTCAGTGGCATGATAATTTTTTTTAGAAAATTTGAGACAATCTACAAAAAAATCACCTAGAACTGAGTTCAGCAAGATGGCAGGAAACAAGATCAACATACAAAAATCACTTTTAGTTCCACATATTAACAATGAACATGTGAAAACCATCATTTAAAATGTAATTACATTTATAATCACTCAAAAAATTTAAAAACTTAGGCGTAAATCTAACAAAACATGTATAAGACTTACATACTAAAATCACAAAATGTTGGTGAAATAAGTCAAAGAAGATCTAAATAAATGGAGAGACATACTGTGTTCGTGGATTAGAAGACTCATTATAGTAAAGATGTCAATTCTCTCTAAATTGATGCACAGGTTTAATGCAATGCCTATCAAAATCCCAGCAATTTTTTTTTTTACTAGATACATACAATATCATTCTACAAGTTATATGGAAAGGCAAAAGAATTAGAATAACTAAAATAATTTTGAACAAGAATAAAGCTGGAGGAATCTACCCATTTTGAGACTTATTATATAGCTACAGTAAGCAAGACTGTGTGGTACTGATGGAAGGATACATCAATGGAATAGAAAAGAGAATCCAGAAGCAGCCCCATATAAGTATGGCTAAATGATTTTTGTCAAAGGAAGAAAAGAATTTTGCTGGAGGAAAGATAGTCTTTTCAACAAATGGTACTGAAGGAAATGGATATCCACGGGCCAAAAAAAAAAAAAAAAAATAGAGAACTTCGAGCTAAACCTCAAATCTTATACAAAAATTAACTCAAAGTGAATCACAGATTTAAATGTAAAATGTAAAACTATAAACTTCTAGAAGAAAACAAAGGAGAAACTCTTCAGACCTAGGGCTCAAGGAAAAGTTCTTAGACATCAGTCCAAAAGTATAATCCATAAAAGAAAAAAAATAAATTGGACTTAAAACAAAAAAAATCTTGCTCTGTGAAAGATCCTGTTAGGAGAATGAAAAGCTAAGCTACAGACTGGTAGAAAATATTTGCAAACCACATATCTGACAAGAGACTCAAATGTATACCACATAAAACACTAAAAATTCAATGCTAAGAACAAAGCAATCCAATCAGAAAATTGGCAAAAGACATGAAGAGACAATGTCTTCAAAAAGAAAATACAGACTGCAAATAAACACATTAAAAGATGTTCAACATCATTAACCATTAGAGAAATGTAAACTAAAATCACAAGGAGCTATCACTACACACCTAACAGAAAATGGCTAAAATGAAAAAGCACCAAACGCTGATGGGGATGGAGAAGAACTGGGTTACTCAAACACAGATGATAGGAATAGAAAATGAAACAACCATTCTGGAAAACAGTTTGGCAATTTCTTCTAAAACTAAAAAGGCACTTTCCATATAACACTGTAATTGTTCTCTTGGGCATTTGTCCCGGACAAACGAAAACTTGTTTATACAAAATCCTGTTCATGAATGTTCATAGCAGCTTTATTCATAATAGCCCAAAACTGGAAACAATCCAAACATACTTCCATGGATGAATGCTTAAACTGTGGTACCTCCATACCATGGCATGCTAATTAGAAATAGAAAGGAACAAACTACTGATAGAACTTGGATGGATTCAAGGGCATTATGCAGAGTGAAAAGGTCACATAATCTATAATTCCATTTATTTAACATTCTTGATATGAGATGGAGAACAAATTTGTTTTGCCAGATGTTGGCGGGGTGGGCAGGAGAAGGCAAGTGTGGCTATAAGAGGGCGTAGCATGAGGGAGATCTTTGTGGTGATGAAATAGCTCTGTATTGTTTGTGGAGGTGGTTCCAAATCTTCCTTCCATTAGTCATTCTTTAAGAGTAGGTCTGTCAGCAACAAATTCTCGTTTTATTCATTTAGGAACGTCTTTATTTCCCCCTTCATTCATGAAGAATAGTTTCACTGAATATAGAATTCAGTCAACAGTTCTTTACTTTCAGCACTTCAAAAATGTGTAATTTCCATCTGGCCCCCATGGTTTCTGATGAAAAATCTGTTGTCATTCGAATTGGTTGTCCCTATGCTGGAAACCCTGGTGGCGTAGTGGTTAAGTGCCATGGCTGCTAATGAAAAGGTCTGCAGTTTGAATCCACCAGGTGCTCCTCGGAAACTCTATGGAGCAGTTCTACTCTGTCCTATAGGGTCGCTATGAGTTGGAGTTGACTCGACAGCAACTTTTTTTTTTTAAATAGGTAATGCTACCGTATCATACACTACCTCCTGAAATGGCTGAATGCTGACCAATTCTTTTTGGTATAGTGACTCTGTGTATTCCTTCCATCTTCTTTTGATGCTTCCTGTGTCATTTAATATTTTCCCCATAGAATCCTTCAGTATTGCAACTCAAGGCATGAATTTTTTCTTCAGTTCTTTCAGCTTGAGAAATGCTGAGCGTGTTCTTCCCTTTCGGTTTCCTATCTCTTTGCATATGTCACCATAATACATTACTTTGTCTACCTGAACCACCCTTCTGTTCGGCTCTTTTGTTGTTGTTAGGTGCCGTCAAGTCGGTTCTGACTCATAGGAACCCTACGCACAACAGAGTAGAACACTGCCCGGTCCTGAGTCATCCTTACAATCATTGTTACACTTGAGCTCATTGCTGCAGCCACTGTGTCAATCCACCTCATTGAGGGTCTTCCTCTTTTCCACTGACCTTGTACTTTGCCAAGCATGACATCCTTCTCCAGGGACCGATCCTTCCAGACAACATGTCCAAAGTATGTAAGACGCAGTCTCACCATCCTTGCTTCTAAGGAGCATTCTGGTTGTGCTTCTTCTAAGACAGATTTGTTCGTTCTTTTGGCAGTCCATAGTATATTCAATATTCTTCACCAAAACCACAATTCAAAGGTGTCAATTCTTCTTCAGTCTTCCTTATACATTGTCCAGCTTTCACATGGATAGGATGCCATTGCAAATATCATGGCTTGGGTCAGGTGCACCTTAGTCTTCAAGGTGACATCTCTGTTCTTCAACACTTAAAAGAGGTCCTTTGTAGCAGATTTACCCAATGCAATGTGTCTTTTGATTTCTTGACTGCTGCTTCCATGGCTGTTGATTGCGGATCCAAGTAAAATGAAAACCTTGACAACTTCAGTCTTTTCTCCATTTATCATGATGTTGCTCATTGGTCCAGTTGTGAGGGTTTTTGTTTTCTTTATGTTGACGTGCAATCCATTACTTCATCATTTTTTCCTTTTGCTTTAGCTACTCAACGTACAAGAGCAAGTTTCAGAGTCTCTTCTGACACCCATTTAGGTCTTTTCTTTCTCTCCTATCTTTTAAATGACTTCTTGCTTTCTTCATGTATGATGTCCTTGATGTCATTCCACAACTCATCTGCTCTTCAGTCATCAGTGTTCAACATGTCAAATTTATTCTTGAGATGGTCTCTAAATTCAGGTGGAATATACTCGAGCTTGTACTTTGGCTCTTGTGGACTTGTTCTAATTTTCTTCAGTTTCAACTTGAACTTGCATATGAGTAAGTGATGTCTGATCTGCAGTCAGCCCCTGCCCTTGTTCTGACTGAGGATATTAAGCTTTTCCATTGTCTCTTTCCACAGATGTAGTCAATATGATTCCTGTGTATTCCACGTGGCAAGGCCCAGGTGTTTAGCCACCAATTTATGTTGGTGAAAAAAGGTATTTGCAGTGAAGAAGTTGTTGGTCTTGCAAAACTCAATCATGTGATCTCTGGCATTGCTTCTATCACCAAGGCCATATTTTCCAACTACCGATCCTTCTGTTTCCACCTTTTGCATTCCAATCACCAGTAATTATCAGTGCGTACTGAATGCACGTTCCATCAATTTCAGACTGCAGAAATTGGTAAAAATCTTCAATTGCTTCATATTTGGCCTTAGTGGTTGGCACATAAATTTGAATAATAGTCATATTAACGGGCCTTCCATGTAGGCGTGTGGATATTATCCTATCACTGACAAAGTAAACGACACAGGAAGCATCAAAAGAAGATGGAAGGAATGCACAGTCAGCATACCAAAAAGAATTGGTCCACATTCAACCATTTCAGGAGGTAGCATATGATCAGAAACCTATGATACTCAAGGAAGAAGTCCAAGCTGCACTGAAGGCATTGGCAAAAAACAAGGCTCTGGGTATTGACGCAATACCAATTCAGATGTTTCAACAAGTGGAGGCAGTGCTGAAAGTGTTCACTCGTCTATGCCAAGAAATTTGGAAGACAGCTATCTGCTCAACCAACTGGAAGAGATCCATATGTATGCCTATTCCCAAGAAAGGTGATCCCACCGAATGCGAAAATTTTCATTACTATCACATGGAAGTAAAATTTTGCTGAAGATCATTCAAAAGTGGCTACAGCAGTATATCGACAGGGAACTGCCAGAAATTCAAGGTGGATTTAGAAGAGGACATGGAACCAGGAATAGCATTGCTGACGATGTCAGATGGATCTTGGCTGAAAGCAGAGCATACTAGAAAGATGTTTACCTGTGTTTTATTGACTATGCTAAGGCATTTTACTGTGTGAATCATAACAAATTATAGACAACATTGCAGAGAATGGGAGTTCTAGAACACTTAATTGTGCTCTTGAGGAATCTGTACATGGATCGAGAGGCAGTCATTTAAACAGAATAAGGGGATACTGCGTGGTTTAAAGTCAGGAAAAGTGTGCAGCAGGGTTGTATCCTTTAACCATACATATTCATTCTGGATGCTGAGCAAAAAATCCAAGAATCTGGACTACACGAAGAACAGGGCATCAGGATTGGAGGAAGACTCATTAACAACCTGTGTTATGCAGATGACACAACCTTGCTTGCTGAATGTGAAGAGGACTTGAAGCACTTACTGATGAAGATTAAAGGCCACAGCCTTCAGTATGGATTACACCTTAACATAAAGAAAACAAAAACCCTCACAACTAGACCAATAAGCAGCATCATGATAAACAGAGAAAAAACTGAGGTTGTCAAGGATTTCATTTTACTTGGATCCACAATCGATACCCACGGAAGCAGCAGTCAAGAAATCAAAAGACACATTGCATTGGGCAAATCAGCTGCTAAAGACCACTTTAAAGTGTTGAAAAGCAAAGATGCCACCTTGAGAACTAATGTGAGCCTGACCCAAGCTATGGTATTTTCAATTGCCTCATATGCATCCAAAAACTGGACAATGAATAAAAAAGACCAAAGAAGAATTGATGCCTTTGAATTGTAGCCTTGGCGAAGAATACTGAATATACCATGGACTGCCAAAAGAACGAACAAACCTGTCTTGGAAGAAGTACAACCAGAATGCTCCTTAAAAGCAAGGATGGCGAGACTACGTGTCACATACTTTGGACATGTTATCTGGAGGGATCAATTCCTGGAGAAGGACATCATGCTTGGTAGAGCAGAGGGTCAGTGAAAAAGACGAAGACTTTCAACAAGATGGGCTGACACAGTGGCTCCAACAATGGGCTCAAGCACAGCAACAATTGTGAGGATGGTGCAGGGCCGGGCAGTGTTTCATTCTGTTGTGTAGTGTTTCTACAAGTTCACTGATCCTATCTTCTGTCCTCTCCACTCCACTTAGGGTTTTCTTAGTTTCAATTATTATATTTCTCAGTTCTATAATTTCCATTTGGTTATTATCTGTAAGTTCCATTTCTTTGCTGAGATTTTTAATATATTCATTTGTTTGAAGACAATTTGTAATTTTTTGTTGCAGCATGGCTGCTTTAAAAAACATGTCAGGCAATTCCAACACCTGATTCATCTTGGTATCGGTATCAGTTGATTGTCTTCTTCTCGTTTAGATTGTGATTTTTCTGGTTCTTGGTATGACAAGTGATTTTCTATTGTATCCAGGACATTTTGGATATTATGTTAACCTTACTACTATTTAAATCTTTTACTGTTGCAGGCAGTCACTCTGTTTAGCTTTAGCCTGTAGGTCCTCGCTTACTTTTATTTTATTGGTTCCAATAACAATTTAGTTTTCAGAGACACTACAGTGCTATTCTGGTCTGCATCGTTCACCTGACACTACTGAGGCTCCTGTACAATCCCTACTTATGTCACCCATGGACAAGAGTACGTTCCCTGGGCTGCCCAGTGCTGCTATGTGAGGGGTGGGGATGCAAGATCCAAGAGCGTTTCCCTGGCCCTGTTCTGTGGGCCGCCTAGTGCTGACAGACTTCCCACTCAATCTCTGCCAGTGCTACTGGGTGAAGCCAGCCCTGCCTGCAACCACTAGTTGTGGCACAGAGGGTAGGGTTCCCTGTCCAGTCTTCACTGGCATCAATGGTGTGAGCAGCAAAGGCCTGCCTGGCTTATTTTTGAGCCAATTAGGAAACCTGAATTATAGACGGTGGTATCAGAGGATAACAAATAATTAATGTTCATTTTGTTAGTTGTGAGAACCACACGAAGTTATATAATAAAACGCCCATATTTTTTAGAGATGCATGCTGAACCATAAAGGTTTGAAATGTTAGGAATTTGTTTCAAATACTTGGCAAAGGGAAGAAAAAGCAGCAAAAAAGGTACAGATTAAGCAAATGTGGCAAAAATCTTGATAATGGTTGAATTTGGATAATGGGTATACTGTACTATTCTCTTTTTAATTCTATTTATTTTTCTAGTTGTTGAGAATATGCACAGCAAAACATACACCAATTTAACAGTTTCTACATGTACAATTCAGTGGCGCTGATTACATTCTTTGAGTTGTGCAACCATTCTCACCCTCCTTTTCCAAGTTGCTCCTTCCCCATTAACATAAACTTACTGCTCCCTAAGGCTCCTACCTAGTCTTTCAAGTTGCTGTTGTCAACTGGACCCCATATAGACAGTTTTTAAAAGAGAATAATGCCCAAAGATGACATTTTTTACTACTTAAGCTAAACTAATGCTATGTTTTAAGAAGACTTCACAGTATATTTGTTTTAAGGGTTAAAGATTATCTCAGGGCAATAGTTTCAGGAGTTCATCCAGCCTCCATGGCTTCAGAAAGTCTGGAGTCTATGACAATTTCAAATTCTGTTCTGCATTTTCCTCCTTTTTATCAGTATTCTTCTATACAATCTTTGATCGAAATGTTCAATAGCCGGGCACTACCCAGTTCTTCTGGTCTCATGGCAAAGAATGCAGTTGTTTATAGAGGTAATTAATTACACATTCCATTTCCTCCTCCTATGCCAGACTCTCCTTCTTCCTCTGCTGCTCAGGTGAAGAGACCAATTGTTGAGCTTTGGACAGCCACTGCAAGGTTTTAAGATCCCAGGAGCTATGCAACAAACTAGGAAGTAGAACAGAGGCACTAAACACATTATTAGGCCAATTAACTGGGATGTCCCATGAATTCATGATCTTAAACCTCCAAACCAAGGAATCAAATCCCGTGAGGTATTATTCTTTCTACTTTTATGTATATTTGAAAATTTTCATAATAAAAGATGCTATTTAAAAAACTGCTATCCAACCCCTTCCTTACCTAATTCTCCATTTCTCTTACTCTGCTTTTTCTTTTCATAGTGCTGATCACCTTCTACTACTCATTCATTCAACAAATACTTACGGTGCTTAAGAGTTAAGGGTGTTCTGCATCTCATTTTGGACAGTGGCGTCTGGGGTCTTAAGAGATAGCCAGCGGCCATCTAAGACGCAACAATTAGTCTCAACCCACCTGGAGCAAAGGAGAATGAAGAACACCAAAGACACAAGGTAATTATGAGCCCAAGAGACAGAAAGGGCCACATAAATCAGAGACTACATCAGCCTGAGACCAGAAGAACTAGATGGTACTCAGCTACAACCGACGACTGCCATGACAGGGAGCACAATAGAGAATCCCTGAAGGAGCAGGAGAGCAGTGGGATGCAGACCTCAAATTCTCATAAAAAGACCAGACTTAATGGTCTCACTGAGACTGGAGGGACCCTGGATGCCATGGTCCCCAAACCTTCTGTTAGCCCAAGATAGGAACCATTCCCGAAGCCAACTCTTCAGACAGGGATTGGACCGGACTATGAGACAGAAAATGATACTGGTGAGGAGTGGGCTTCTTGGATCAAGTAGACACATGAGACTATGTGTGCACCTTCTGTCTGGAGGGGAGATGTGAAAACCGATGGGGACAGAAGCTGGCTGAATGGACACTGAAATACAGGGTGGAGAGAAAGAGTGTGCTGTCTCATTAGGGGGAGAGCAACTGGGAGTATACAGCAAGGTATATATAAGGTTTTGTATGAGAGGCTGGCCTGATTTGTAAACTTGCACTTAAAGCACAAAAAAAAAAAAAAGAGTTAAGAGTGTGAGGGTAAGATCAGGAGTTCAGCTTTGGATTTCGCCAATTTAAGTGACGATGTCAAGTAGGCAGTTGAGTCTGGAGTTTGGGAAAGTGGTTTAGGCTAGAGACGCATCAGTATACATGATATGATACTTAAACCTATGAGATGGGACAAGATTGCCATGGGAGTGAGTATAGATAGAGAAGGAGTCCAAAGCCTGAGCTCTGGGACCTGCTAAGAGGTTGGAGAAGACGAGAAACAAAGAAGACTCAGAAGGGTGATCTGTGGAATAGGAAGAAAACTGGAAGCTAAGTAACCAAGTATATCAAGGGGAATGGAGTGTTCAATTATGGCAAATCTGCTGGTAACTCAAGTAAGATGCACACTAAGCCGCTAATGATGTGGAGATCATTGGTAACCTGGATAACGGCAAACAGTGGTAACTTATTCCAACTTACCTATCCTTAGTAGAACATAAGCTTCACCATGGGAGCAATCTTTGAATGTTTCATGTTTCCTAGAGCAGCTGGGCAATTAACACTCAGTAATTGTTGAATGAAAGGAGCCAAGGTGGCGCAGTGGTTAAAGCACCTGGCTGCCAACTGAAAGTCCGGCAGTTTGAACTCACCAGCCACTCCGTGGAAGAAAGGTGTGGCCATCTACTTCTGCAAAGATCACAGCCTTGGAAACCCTATGGGTTAGTTCTACTCTGTCCTATAGGGTCTCTGTGAGTTGAAATTTGACTCTATGGCAATGTGCTTATTTGTTGAGTGAAGGAGCCCTGGTGGTGCAATGGTTAAGCACTCAGCTGCTAACCGAACGCTCAGCAGTTCAAACCCACTGGCCAATCCGTGGGAAAAAGCACCTAGTGATCTGTAAAGACTTACAGCCTAGGAACCGACCTGATGGCACAAAACAACATTTGTTGAATGAATGAAGTTTCTGAATGAATCAACTCAATATACGATTGAGTCTGGCCATGTCACATCCCATTTTGTTGGGTTCCCTACTGCCTACAAACCCTAGACTGGCTCTAATCTACCCCATCCAGTTTTACCGCCCACCATGCCTAAGTACTAAACTGCTGCAAATCCCCCTAAACGCCCTGTTCTCTCTGCTTGGATTCTTACCCCTTATTTTTTCTGAACTACTCTTCATCCTCTTAAGATCCAGGCTAAATGCTCCCTCTTCTGAGAGGCCTCCCTGACATCCAGGTAGTCAGTTCTCCCCCTTCCTGGGGCACCTGGTACAATCCTCCACGATGGCACACATTATACTACCCCTAAAGAACATTTCTATATCTAGTTGAATACTGCTCCCAGGGAAAGCACAGGCTTGTGTCCTAGCACTTAACACAGTGCCTCATTTTCAAGTGTATTTAATGAGTCCTAAAGCTCATTTCATCTAAAAGGTAGTCATCAGTCTTCACCTGAGATATAAACAAGTAACAAAATATCTGATAAGCTTCACCTATTCTTTTTAACTATTGACCTCCTGGCTCAGGACTGGTCAATCTGGTGGGAGGAAGGCCCTGATCTCTGACTAAAGCTCAAAGGCGAGGAAAGCATGAGTGTTACTCTCTAACCTTATCTGAAAATTCAGTTGGCTGAAGTAAAACGTTCAAGAAAAAGATGGTAAGGCTTAGGGCCAACTTGTGGAGGGCTTGACTTCCAGGCCAACAGTATATTCCCAGCCCTAGAAGAAATAAACCAGACACACTGCAGCTAACAAGGTGGCATGCAGAAAAATGAGGGTGGGGGGGGGAGGTTGTGTTCTGTCACCTTGAATATTAATGGCCTTCCCACCAGCCAGAACATGGGCAGAGGGCCACATGTCCATCCCACCATAAGCAGAAAAAAATCAGTCCTTACAAACCCATGGGGTTGGAAAACTGACAGCAAATATAATAAAACATACTGGGTCCAGTCTGGGGTTGTGATGGCATTTTAAAGCACACTGTCCGAAACCCTCTACTGACAAAGTTTGGATTTCCCTGTTTAGAGGGCCCCACTGGGAAGTGACTACAGGAAGGGGATGAGGGAGGAAGTGCCTGACCGGCTGGCACTAAAAAAAAAAAAAAAAAAAAAGACCTAGGGCTACAGTCCCATATACAGAGCAGGCTGAAACACTCAGGTCTGTCCCCACCTCTTTCAACCTCCCTCCACTCATATCCAGCAAGGTAGAGTGGGAAGAGAGGGAGGGAGACGGGAGGCCATGAGAAGATGAATCTTGACAGTACTGTATACTACACATCTCACGGTACCAATAGCACATGATTTGCAGCTGTTTCTTACCAATCCAGACGCCTTACCATGAGAATTCCAGGAGTCCACGGTCCACACCCAACCCACTTCCCCAATCTCACTTTTCACCTGGCTCCTCCATGTATTGTTTGTTTGAGAAACATGCCATGTGTGCACTTTCATGCCTGGGCCTCTCTGAACAGGCTTTTCCCTAGCCTGGAATGCCTCCCCACCACATCTGTCATCCTAATAATCCTTGAAGGTACCAATCAAATAAAATCCTCTATGTAAAACTATACCAAGCCCTCTAAATAGGAAATAGCTACTGCCTCTTCAGTGTTCCCTTAGGGCCTTGACCATACCTCTGCAATTACTGAATTTATCACACTTGCCCTTGTCTTATGATTAATTGGTGGGTATATATCCCACCTCCCCACTAATCTACAAATGTCCAGAAGACAGGGGCCAACTTCCACTCACAGCAGTGAGCCTCATGAACCTAGTAAAGCACTGTGCAGTCAAATGTACTTCAGTAATGAGTTGGCTGAGGGAGCATCTCAAACATAACGTCAGGAGCCCCTTAGGGTAACTCAGCAGGTACTTTTGAGCACCTGCAACATAGTGAGAACTGTGCAAAGTAATAGATGGTCCACATGCTTCAGGGGCTCAACATCTAGAAGGGAGAGAAACACTCGAACACATTTATACTCTTCAGTATAATAAGGGGAGGAGGAACAAAGCATTAAGGCAGCAGTTTTCAAGCTTTCATGTACATACGATGAAGGAATTACCTGGGCATCTGTTAAAACGCAGATTCTGGTTCAGTAACGCTGCAGTGGGCCTGAGATTCTGCATTTCTAACACGGTCCCAAGTGACGTTGATGCTGACTGGTCCAATGACAACATTTGGAGTAACAAAGGGTTAAGGCACAACGGAAGAGGAAGAGACTAACTGCACCTGGAGGGATATGGCAAGACTCTTCAGAGAGGTGGGACACCATACGACCACCTCCACTATGATAGGGCAAAAGCAAGCAGCAGCACAGGTTGGCAGGGAGATGGCTTACAAACTTGTGACCACAAGACAATGTTAAACAGACACAAACGCAAGGTGCTTTAGGAGGCCAGAGGAGGGAGTGTATGACCAGAGGAGAGGCAAAAAGAACCTCAGTCTTGTCTCACTTCTCTCTCCTCTTGAGAAGAATACGAAGGAGCCTTGAAGTATAGATAGGACTCCACCTGGTGCACATGTGAGGATATTCCAAGCCAAAAGAACAGTAGAGCAAAGACTAAGAATCAGAGAACACAGGTCATGAAGAGACATTCAGCCAATGCAGGAAGTGGCCATGGGCAACTAGGGAAGAAAGGCAGAGGCGGCCAGGTCTGTAGGACCTCGAACATCAAGGACAAAGCCAGCAGTCCTAGAAATGTCACCCCATGAACAGTTGTCAACAGCAACAGAATATCCTTAAGCTTCACCCTCTTTGCATCTTACAGATGGTAACTGACGGATTTCTGTGAGCCAGCTTAGAATAATCAGAGGTTCAGTTAAATCAGCAGTCCTTTCCTTAATCCTACAGAAAACCAGTCACCACTTGTCACTCCTGCATTCCCACTATCTGCCTTCACCAGGGGAAATACTGTCTGCCTGGAAAAACACCTTCTCCCAGGTATCTTGCTGACTTAAAGTGATACCCCATCGATATGCAAGTAAAAAAAAAAAAGAGAGAGAGACAAGCTCTGCTCAACAAGGGGTAGGGGAACCTTTAAATACCACGGAGAGCTGAACAGCTCCGCTCTACTTCCTGCTCCCCTGACAAGTTCTAACCTCTGACTTTCACTATGTGCAGAACAGAATTTCCTTCAAGGGCAAGACAGAGTTGGTCTTTGTTGCTCTGGCTGTTAGCATCATCTCTCCTGACTGGGAGAAAAAGAAAAAAGTGCAAGTGAAATCCTGTGCTCTCTCCGTGAACTATGTAGAGTGCATCCGATCTTTCCATACTATAGGTACACCCCTAACACCCTACCTGATTCTTCATTCATAAATAAATAAATGAATAATTACGGCTTGGCTCCATTCATCTAATGAATAGTTACTGAGCCATTTCCTGCACCATGCTAGGAACTGTGCTGGGCCTGGGGGGCTACCTCTCTGACCTCATGTCCTTCCACTTTCCTCCCTGGTCACTCTACTCTTACCATGCCAACTTCTTACTGTTCTTCAAAAATAGCAAGTGTGCTCCTTCCCCAGGGCTCTGCACAGGATTATTTTGCCTGCTGCCTGGAATACTCTTCCCTCAGGTATCCTCACAGATCACTCCCCAAGTCATTCAGGTCACTGCTCAGCACAGCCAGCTCTGGTCCCCCTAACAAAAGCAGTACTCTTGGTCCCCTGTTTCTGCTTTCTTTTTCATAGCACTTTTCCCCAGTTGACATTTTATGTCTATTTACTCATTTATTGTCTGCTGCCCCACCACCCACTAGAACGTAAGCTCATACTTGCGGGGGCTTTGCCTACTTTGCTCAGTGCTGTCTCTCCAGCACGTGGCAAACCGCTTGGCACATGGAAGGCACTGACTTATCTGCTGAGTAGACTGCTGAAGGAAAATGAAATGGGAAGCCACTCAGAGGAGAATGACACGATCAGAGATGAGCCTTAAGAAAACCAATCTGTGAGCGGCAAAGGATCACTCCCTGAGGGGTCTGTGAGAATTCTCAACATGCTAGTGAAGTTAAAGGAATCCTGAGCTTGGGAAAAGGTGATGAAGATCCAAACTGGGGCAGTGGTTTACTGAGCACCTATTATGTAGACACCCCAGTAAACAATTCAGTGATGGCTCCTGCTGACATGGAGTTACAATTCTGTAAACAAGCATGCAACTGCTACTGGGACAAAGGCCACAAAGTACAGGTAAGCGGGAGGATAAGCCAATGCCAGTTCCAGAGTTTCAATCCTGCATGACTAGATGGATGGTGTGCCGTTCTTACTCAAGGGGAACAAAAGAAGAGATGGTTTAGAAGGGAAGGAGGGTTGATTTTAGATACAAGTGTGAGGACCAACAGGACAAATGGAAACGCAGGTCTTGCATTTGGGAGCAAGATAAGCAGTAGAAATACAGATTTGAAAGACAATTGTAGAATATGCCAATAGGAATTGACAAATGTTATGTTTTATATATATATATATACATTTCTATCTCTACTACAATTAAAAAAAAAGAATACACCAGCAGAACTTTGCTTGGAAGACAGGTTGGCATAGCGTGTTCTGCTGGTCCTTGGGACAGCTCTATCAAGGTTACATTACATTTAGATTTTACAAATCAGCACAAGAAAAATAAGCTCACAACACGTGTATATCACTTAAATATGCATCTCTTAGAAGTCTGCTCCTTTTAAGTGACCATTTGAAGTGTAGCCACAGGGCTGAGCTAATAAAATCTGGCTGTTAACAGCTGAGGCAGCACACTACAAAAACTGGAGTAGGAAAGGCTACTCCTCAGTATCAAATGTTCCGATCAGTGGGTTCAGACACAGGGACAAATTCTGTTTTTAGTGTCTCCAGAGTCACGGAGCACAATACGCATGCCCACCTGGTAACAAGCCTTCTTCAGCATCTTTTAAGCTCCCCCTCCCCCCAATTAACAGTCTCTTTTTTTTAAGACCAGTTTTAAGTTTACAGAAAAATCAAACAAAAAGTAGAGTTCCCATTTACTTCCCCCCGCCCCACCCGTTTCCGCCTCCCAGACAGTTTCCCCTGTTATTAACATCTGGCATTGGTGTGGTACATTTGTTACAATTAACAAACCAATACTGATACAGTATTTTAAAGTCCATAGTTCACAAGAGTCCCCAGTGGCTGGTGCACCAGGTACGGGTTAAAGCTCCCAGTTGCTAACCCAAAGGCTGGCTGTCAGAGTCCACCCAGAGGTGCCTCAGTAGAGAGGCCTGGAATCTACTTCTGAAAAATCAGCCACTGAAACCCCGTGGAGCACAGTTCTGCCCGGACACGCATGGGATTGCCACGAGTCAGAATCAACTCGTTTGTTTGTTTATATAGTTTACATTGGAGTTCACTCTACACTGTACAGTTCTATGGATTCTGACAAATGCATAAGATCGTGTATCCACCATTACATGAGCACACAGAATAGTTTCGCTACCCTAAAAATCTCCTGTGCTCAACCTGCTCATCCCTCTCCCACTCCCTGAATCTCTGGCAACCGCTGATCTTTCTACTGTTTCTATGGTTTTACCTAAGGAGCCCTCGTGGTGCAGCGGTTAAGCACTCCTCTGTTAAACAAAAGGTAAGCGGTTCGAAGCCACCCGCCACTCTGTGGGAGGCAGTCTGTGTCCACAAAGATTACAGCCTTGGAACCCCGGGGGGCAGCTCTGCTCTGTCCCACGAGGCTGCCATCAGTCGGAGTCGACTCACAGCAACGGGCTATGCTTTTGCCTTTTCCAGGTTATACAGTTGGAATCATAACACTATTTACCCTTTTCAGACTGGCTTCTTTCCCACAGCAACATCCATGTGTTTTCATGGCTTGATGGTTCATTTCTTTTTATCGCTGAATGATATTCCATTGTATGGACATGCAAGTTTTCTTACCCATTTACCTATTTAAGGACATCTTGGCTGCTTCCAATTTTTGGCAGTTACGAACAGAGCAGCTACGAACACTGCGTGCAGGTTTTTCTGTGGACATAACTTTCCAGCCTGTTTGGGTAAATACTGAGGAGCATGACTGCAGGATCATATGGCAAGGCAGCGTTTCACTCTGCAAGAAACTGCCAAACTGACCTCCAACGTCTTGTGCCATCATGCGTTCCCACCAGCAACGACTGAGCTTATTTTTTAAAAAGCATTTTTGTGTTCTGATCAGATATTCAGCACTCTGTACCCAGATGTACCACTTAACTGGGTGAACTACCGATCCTCTATTTTGCCTGCCAAAAGCCCAAACTCTGACCCTTACCTTCGACACCCGAACACAGACGGTCAGGTCCACTGGGACACAGGAGCCATCACGGTCTCCTCTGGCCTGCCATTCAGCAAGCAGCTAAGCATCCCCAGCTTCAACTGGGACAGAAAGGGAGCACGGTGTCTATTAATGCTTTGGAAACACTCTGCTTCCAGATACAGCAGAGCTACAAGCCTTTAAAGGTGAGATGCAAAACTCAACAGTAACCTCTCCCTGTCGGTTATTTAATCACCAACCAGCATAGTTCCATGAGAGCCAGCACTGAGCTGGAAAAAGGGAGCCCCTCACTTCTGATTAATCTGTACTCTTTAGCAAGAGGTGCTTCCAGTTCCTACATACTGTGTGGAAACTACAGAAGAACATGCTGGGGGCAACAAAGCACTTGTAAACTGCTCCAAAGCCTTCAACGTTACAAAGGCCGTATCAGTGTACAACAGGGGTCAGCAAACCTACCAGCAGGTCTGGCCACACCTGTTTTAGAACACAGCCACACCCATTCGTGTAAGTACTGTCTATGGCTGCTTTTGCACTGTAACAGCAGAGTCCAGTAGCTGCAATTGAAACTGTAAGACCCACAAATCCTAAAATATTTACTATCTGACCCTCTACAGAAAATGTTTGCCAACACCTGGCACACAATCTTGTTTCACCCTCTTTTCTCTCCAACTGGAATCAAGTGGCAATGTGATCAGCTGTTTGGGTGGAAAAGGCCTTCCGAAGCTTACTACAGGGAAGCTGGCAGATTCCATGCCAGAGAGGCAGCAAGAGTACCAACACTCACCGAATCGAAAGTAGGCAAGTAGATGCCACACTTGTAGTTTAGGAGGGGTTGGGAACACTCCTCTCAAAAAGCAATGTGGTCTCAGTTTCCATTAACCAGTCTATAAACTCAGCCTACAAGCTCAACCAGGTGGGGCCAAGTGGCAAGGAACGGAGTCTCAGGTACAAAACAATAAAGGAAGCGCATGCGGTAAGAAGCACCCCAACACAGACTTCTGAAATGGATCCACCCTGCCCGCCAAGCTCCAGAAGCCTCAGGGAGAGCCACCATGAATGCTGCTTGGGTGATGACCAACTTTCCAGGGTATACCTCCAACTCCCTTTCCCCATGAACACATCAGGCATAATCAAGCTCTCTCATTCAGCTATCTGTCCAAATTTAGCAGCATTACCCACACTATTATCTGAACAAGAAAGAGATCAAATCTGACTTTCTGATGAATATGAGTTCGTATCACATGTGCTCTGCTCTGCAAGGAGCATGTTCTTCCTCTCAGCTCTAACTGCTCAATAAAAAGGCACAATGCTGAAAATGAACACAATGACCTGAAAAAAGTCAGGAGAAAACCCTGGGAATGAACAATGTTCAGAAGTACAAGTTTTCCAGTACAGTGTAATTTCAAAATCAAAGGGTCACAAATTCATATGTCTAAAAGACCAGGAGGAAAAGCCTGCACCTTTCTTCTCTCCTGGAAGAGGACAGCAATGTTGCACACGGACACACACATCACTGCCCTCCTGCTCAAATTAAAAAAAAAAAAAAAAGAATCCGCTGCCATTGAGTCAGTGTTTGTTCCCTACTCTGCTTCATACCATCAGCAGGCAGGTAAATAATATGACCCAGGACTAAAGCCTCCACCAGTAAAGAGCTGTGTTGATCTCAGATAATATAGCTTTGTGCCTTGGGCAAATCCTTAATATTTCTAAGCCTCAGGGGTTTTTTTCATTTGTAAAAAGAATGGCTTTGGTAGAGGACCTCTATGACTCCTTTTAATATGCATATTCTAGCCCTATGATTATATATACTATGTATATATATACAATTATATACAGTATAACTCATTACATGACCCATAGCATAAAAATGGCGTGCATCAACAAGTCCTTACTTCATTTCCTGATTTACTTCTCCACCTACTCTTTCCTCACAAAGTCACTGATGACAACAAATTAGGCAAGACTGTATAGCTCCTGAAATCAGTTTCAGTGAAAATTGTCATTAGTTGCCATCCCAAGTGTACAGAATAAAACTGCTTCATCAGGAAGGAGCCCTGGTGGAGCAGTGGGTAAGTGCTTGGCTGCTAACCAAAAGGTTGGCAGTTTGAACCCACCAGCCACTCCATGGGAGAAAGACGTGGCAGTCTGCTTTCATAAAGATTTCAGCCTTGGAAACCCCATGGGGGCAGCTCTACTCTGAGTCCTATAGGGTCACTGTAAGTTGGAATCGACTCAATGGCAACGGGTTTGGTGTTTATATGGTTTACAAGGCTGTGACCTTTTGGAAGCAGATCACCAGGCCTTACTACCTAGGTGCCTCTGGGTGGGTTTTGGACCACCAACCTTTCAGCTAGTAGTCAAGTGCTTAACCATTTGCACCACCCAGGGACTCCTGAATATTGTGTAGCTGGATTTAATGGGTCAAAAGCAACTATTATAACACTGTACCTTTCACCCGTGGAAAAGACATTGGCTTCTGAAGGTAAAACTCTCAGATCTGGGTTCAAAATCTCAGCAGGGGCCTTGGGAAAATGCTGAGAAGATTACAGTAAGTAGATCTTTCAGGAACAATTTATCAGTGGCTAAAATACAAAGATGGAGTCCTTGGGTGGTGAAAATTGCTAAGTGCCTGACCACTAACCAAAAGGCGCCTCAGAAGACAGGCCTGGTGATCTGCTTCTGAAGGGTCACAGCCTTGAAAACCCTATGGAGCAGTTCCATCTGCATACATGGGGTTGGCATGAGTTGGAATCGACTTGACAGCAACTAACAATAACAACAAGCAAGCAATACAAAGTATGTGTGGTGTGTAAGGGGCTCCTCTCTCCTTTAGAAATTTATGAATGAGAAAGTAGTATGCAGATTTGGTGATCCCATTTTGCTCTCACAAATATGGAAAGATAAAAGGGGGTATATAAGTTGAGGGGGGAAGAGAAATATATGAGTCTGGTGGCTCCAGACCTCAAGAGTGAGAAGTCATGGGGAACACTCACTCAATCTGGGGTGTCTGCCCAACTGGTAAAACCCTGTTGAATCCGACAGGAAGAGAACTGCCTAAGCCTTGGGTTCTGGTAGCCCAGAGGAAAGGAGATGAAACCAACCACTGGGAAGAGGGCAGGAGAGCTTCCATGGAGGCACACCTCTCTTCCTTATGCCACAGGTTGCTGAGAAGTCTTGCACTACCGTCTTTCTAACCTTTAAGATAAGGTGGTTTGCCAAGGAGAACGACCATTGGCTTTTTATGACAGGAGAATAATATTCAGTTGGATTTACATCCAAAGATGGGCTTCAGAGGAACTACCCTCAAAGCCGAAAGCAAAATTTTGTATGTATGCAATTGTATATATTTTTCTGGGGAGAAGGTTCACGGTTTTCGGATTTTCAGAGGTTCAAGTCACCATAGATACAGAATGTAATAAAAACAAATGGATTATCTTTTTCTGTTTCGCCTCTACTCAACTATCCAACAGGCTTCCAAGGAGCTTTTCCAAAAAGGAAATTAAGTATTTCCAAAAAGAAAATTAAGCCTAAGTGCAAGAGTTGACAGTAGATTTTCAGACCATGGCATGCCGGCTGATACCCACTTGCACTATCTCCCTAAAACTCAGAAGACAGAAAAGATAACATGCTGTTAAGGATGAGTACATTGACCTCAAGTAGATTAATTCACATGGTAGCAGCTGAAATCAGTTCAGTCACCGTCTGCAGTAGAAAGGCAACAAGAGAAAAGGAAAGAACATCTGACCCAGAGTACTGAGACTAGGAATCTAGTCCTAGCTATACCTAATTCACTCCCTTGTCCTTCTGGACTTGTGTCATCTGTAAAATGCAGGTTACTGAAGTAGAGCAAAGGTTTGCAAACTCTTTTAAGGCAGTTAACATTTTATATCTCTCAAAATTCATCAAATGCTATAACAAATTCAAAATGGGAAGTTGGACATACACATTTATGCGTATGTCCACTCTCTCTGGCAATGTCATTAAGTTCTGACTTACAAATACCTACTGCTTATTGAGCATTTACTACACAACTGTTTTAAGTGTACTAACTAATGGAATCCTCAACACTCTTATCAGATAGGGACTAACACGGTCCCCATTTTATGGATCAAGAAACTGAACCTATGAGCGGTGAAGGAACTTGCCCAAGTTTTCATAACTAGTAAGTGGCAGAGCCAGGATTCAAACCCAGGCAGCTCCAGAGTTTGTTATAACTGCTTCTCAGACTGACAATCAAAGAATAGCTAAGGTATAGGCTCACAAGGAAAAAACAAAAAAAAAAGCAGAGAGAGACAGGTTAAAAATGTCAACAAAATTTTAGAAGATGAGAAGCAAATGAATGAGTAGTAAGGGACTTAGATGGAGAATATGAGTGATGCAGACAAGAAGCCAATTCTCACTGCATAACTCCCTCCAAAACCCAACCACCGGAGGCAGCAGTTTCCTCTGAAGGTGAGAGCAACAGCAGGGGCTGAAAACAAGCAGTACTGGTCCCTCCCCCAGACAAGGAACTGCTCTGCTCCTTCACTGCCCCAGCAGAAGACTGGAGGCTTACTCTCTGCACAGGATGAACTAGAGAACCCAGACTTGGGTAACCATGGCACCACCGAAGATAAGGAAGTAGCACCATTCCGAGGGATTAAGATAAAGTCTGCATACTAAGCAAAAGCCCCAAGTCCCCTCTCAAAATAAGGTTCCCAGAATGGTAATAGCCAGGCTTACACCACCACCTAGGCAGAAACCTGGAGGAAGAACTGTAGACTCAGACTGTAACCCAATGAGAAAGACAGGTTCATCATCCTACAGCTGTGACGCTCAGAATGCGGTCCTCAGACCAGAAGTAGGATCACCATGGAACTTGTCAGAAATGCGAACTGTCAGGCACGTGCCAAACCTACTGAATCAGAAATTCGGGGGTGGCGCCCAACAACCAACACTGTTTTTGTTAGTTTTTTTTTTTTTTAAGGTTCCAAATTAAAAAAAAATTATTTATTTTTGTTGTTGAAAATATACACAGCAGAATATACACCAAATGAACAACTTCTACATGTACAATTCAGTGATACTGATTACATTCTGCAAGCTGTGCTGCCATTCTCACCCTCCTTTTCTCAACTGTTCTTCCCCCATTAACGTAAACTCACTGCCCCCTAAACTTCCAATCTAACCTTCCCAAGTTGCTGTTGTCAATTTGTAGGAATCCTGGTGGCACAGTGGTTAAGTGCTTGGCTGCTAACCAAAACATTGGCACTTTGAGCCTACCAGGTGCCCTTCGAGAGAAAGATGTTGCAGTCTACTTCTGCAAACATTATATCCTTGGAAACCCTGTGGGGCAGTTCTTCTCTGCCCTATAGGATCACTGTGAATCAACTCAGTGGCAACAGGTTTTGTTTGGTTGTCAATTTAAACCCATACTGAAAGCTCTTCAAAAGAACACAATGTACCCGACTGAGTCAGTATAACTATGTGGTGCCATGCTACCACCACTGACTGTTCTGACAGGGATCACAATGGAGAGTCCTGGACAGAGCTGGAGAAAAACGCAGAACAAAATTCTAACTCAAAAAGAAAGACCAGACTTGCTGGACTGACAGAGACTGGAGAAACCCTGAGAGTCTAACCCTAACCCACGGACACCCTTTCAGCTTAGTAATGAAGTCACTCCTGAGGTTCACCCTTCAGCCAAAGATAGGACAGGCCTAAAAATAGAACGAGACTAAAGGGGCACAGCAGCCTAGGGGCAAGGATGAGAAGGCAGGAGGGGACAGGAAAGCTGGTAATAGGGAACCCAAGACTGAGAAAGTGTTCACATGGCGTAGGGCTGTTAACCAATGTCACAAAACAATACGCATACTGTTTAATAAGAAACTAGTTTGTTCTGTAAACCTTCATCTAAAGTACAAAATAAAAAAGTAAAAAAAATAATAAAAAAAGCACAGTGCTCAAGGCAGGCATTCTTTACTAATTAAGCTAACCTATTGTTCATTTAAAGATTTCAGGGGATATTTTTGGTTTAAGGTTTAGAGATTATCTCAAAGCCAATAGTTTCAGGGGTTCACCCAGCCTCACTGGCTCTAGAAAGTCTACACTGTTTTAATAGAGCTGTCAGGTGATTCTAGTGTTCACTAAAGCTTGAGGATAACTGCTCTGCATGAGGCCCATTAGTCAATAAGCCCATTCCTCACCAAAAAGCTTCCAACCAGCTTTTTAGCGCCTGTCTATTTGGAAGACACTCTGGAATCACCAGAAATTTGAGGAACGCCTCTATCATGAAAGAGACAGACCAAAACAGACTCCACAGATTAGCTCTGGCCCCCATCATCATCACATTGCTACTTAGCTACTCTTCGGGCTCTGCAGAACGGCTTAAATAAACCAATGACTTAGACGTTCTCTATGATCCTGTCCAACTCTAGCCAATGCCTTTACGCTGGTCTTTACGTTTCATACCCTTGAAATTAAGATAGCAATTTAGACTGACACTCTTGGTCAGAACTACCGTTGATATTTGTCCCTGTAAATGAACAATAAAACATTTTAATGAAAAAACCATACAAGCATTTTTCTGCCAAAGGTATCCTATATTTTGTAATTTCATTAAACACAGAGTTAAAACACACAGTTTTAATTTATGTAGAAGTATCTGTGACTATTCTGCTCTGGCATGCCCTTGTTGCTTTTCTGAGTCTCACATACTTTCTCTGGCTCACCCCTGCAGCCCAAATCTAAATTAAAAAATTTTCTCCTATTACTGCTTTGCACCAGTCTCTACTCATCCCGAGTATTCTTGCCACAACCACGTCATTCTTCTGCTTACACATCTCTAGTGGCCTCAATATCTTCCATCACGTAATCACTGCCTCCTTTAGTACAGTTCATTTTCCTAGATCCCCTTGGTTCCCCTCTCTGGCCTGAAAAGATCCCTTCCCCTCTCAGACCACTTCACTCCTCTCCTGGAAAATAACCTCCTTCAGGCGGGGTTTAGGTCAGTGAAAAACTTACAAATGTCAGTTATTATGCAAAGAATACTACAAATATTCTCATTTTATTCTCATACTAATACTGAGTATTAGGATAGGAATCACTCTATTTTTACATTTGGAAAACTGAGGCTTAGAGAGATTAAGTAATTTGCCCAAGGTTACAACTACGATTTTAATCCAAATCCTTCTGTCTCCAAATCCATACTCTTAGCCATTCTATTTTATCGCCTCCAGAGATCTGACTCAAATACGTGGAAGGAAAGTTTCCTTAACTCTGTACAAAGACTTTTGTTTAAGAAAAAAACAAAAAAGGGGGTCCTCCCCAGATGCTGAGAGCCTGCCAGCCAAATCACAGCGCAGGGCGTGCAGTATCACTTCCCCACCTGGAGGGCTCCACATGGCTCAGCAGCTTGGCCAAGAAGCAACACAGCATGTCTCTCCAGCAGGAACGGACGGGAAGCACAGGAGGGAGACTGGCTCTTGAGACCAGAATGCTGGTGGGGAACAGGCAGTTACGAGATCCCTCCCCTACTGATGTCTGCACCCCCCTCTCCACACAGCCCATCAGCCCAGCCTCCGGGACCTCCGTGGTGGCGGGGAGGTGGAAGGCTTCCAGGGTGGGGCAGAGCAGCTGCCCACCCCAAAAGATTTCCAGATCGGGCTTTAAAAAGCTCTTAAAAGACAAGATAGTAATCTAAAATTCAAGTCCAGGCAATGACTGCTAATGACAAACCTGCGCCTCTACAACAGCACAACCAACTTCAAAGGACGCAAAAACATCTTTATGAAAATAAAATGCTTCAGTAGTGCCCATCGGAAGGCACACCCGGCCACCGCCCCTTCTTCCATTGAGGGGCTGCAAGTTCATTTTCTCTGCGTTACAGAATAGGGAAGCGGACACCCCAAGGTCTCCCACTCCAAGGGCCTAAGTCGCGCTCCTCCTCGCGTTCCTTCCAAGGGCTGAGGAGCTGTCCCTCACTGCCTCTCACCGGACCTAATTCCCGTCTTGCCCCCGCTCGGCATCTCTCTCTCCCTGAACTTGGTCCCTCTCCAACCTTCACACCCCAAACCTCACCCTACTCAACCTTTCTCCCTCACCGCCCCTCTCTCCTCCCCATGCTGCTCCACTCCCCTCAGCTCCCAGCCGCCCAACCCGCGGTACCTTGAGCGTCACGTCGCACAGCTTGCCCTGCCGCCGGATCTCCTCCATGACGCCGTAGCCGCGACTAGGCAACTCGGACACCGAGAAGTGCACCAGATCCTCCAGCTCCTCCGCGCCGTCCTCCACCATCTTCCCCGGCCGCTTGGACTGCGCAGGCCTGGCCGGCCGGCTCTATACTAGGCAGGGCGGGGCGAGGGGGGGCGCCTGTGGCAGCGCGGAGCGTGGGGCCGGAACCGGACGGGCCTGCGCGGCCGCCGTAACCGCAAGCTCCTCTGCGCCGGAAGCTCTGGCGCCCCGCTTCATGGTTCCTACGCTGCCTTCGTTCCCTCTCTGCCCCGACCCTGGCTTCTCGCTTTCAGCTGCCGCAGTCTCTCCGGATCAGTCGGTGCCATCTCCCGTCTTCTTCCGCCCTACCCTCACCCGTATCCTCGGCCTAGGACCGCAGACTTCATTTCCGCCACCACTAGACACTTCCGGAATCCCCGGAAGCGGCTCGTTGTCCTGGCGACTGTGTACACAGTCTGTCAGCCACGCGTGGGCCCCCCGAATCGCATGCCGGACTTCGGCAGCTGCAGCTGCCTCTGGCGCGCTCCGGCCTCGTGAGCGGTGAGCAGGGGCCGCGCGTCTTCGGGGGCTGGGAAGGAGGGAGGCCTGACAGGGTTGTGCGGCTGCGTGGCGGGCAGCGGTGGGGTCCGAACGTCGCTCCTGTCCGGAGTCATCGGGCTTGGTTCGCTCGGTTTTGAAGCGAGGGGTAGAGAGCTCGGCATCGCCGGGACTTCTTCAGCCTGGCGGTGGCTTGCGTGTTCGGAGCTAACGTTCCCTTGGCCTCACGAGAGTCCCACGTCGCGCCTGAGGCTCAGGGGGCGTGAGGTGGGGGAGCCAGAGGTCATCTGGACTTCTGCAGTCGTCAGCTTCCAAACTGGAGGGAGCTTCAGGATCGCCAGTCCGAGTCCTTCGCTTTACAGATGAGGAAGCCGTTCCAGAGAAGGATGGGAATGGGTTCAAGCTCCACTGCTGCTCGGCCTCTAGACAGGGGTCTGGTACGTTGGATGAGAAAGGAGAAACACTGGTTCTACCTGGGCCGTGTCTGTGTTTAGCTCAAAGCTGGGTGCTGTTGGGCCTTGGTTGTGGGTTCAGTTGCTGCTGCTGCTGTTGCCGCCGCGGTTGTGGCTATGAGGGTATCCAATGAGGGACCATGATCTGGGCAGGAGATGCTGGCGGAGCGCTGAAAGCTAGGGACCCGCCTGGTGCCTACCGCTTGACCCTCCAGTCACTCCCTCTCCTCTTGGTGATCCTTTAGTTGTGCTGGGTGGCAGATCTGTTCATTCTACCCCTAAACAAATGAGAAATCGGAGAGCCTTGCAGAACAGAGGACTCCTGATGGCAATTCAGAGGCTCATCTTGCTACACCAGCCATACTCAAGGGCTGTGCCCACCAGAGAGGGACATTCCCCTCAAGATCCTAAGGGAGAAGGACACTACTAAAAGGGAGGGTGTGCCGAGGTGCTAAAGAAGGCTTCCTGCCAGTGGAAGGTAACCAAGTGTCCTCCTGGAAAGGCTGTGGGCCCAGGGGTTGGAGGTGGTCTGGGAGGGGAGTTAACATCATGTATTCCTTGGAATGGCCTGGATGTGAGAATAAATCACTCTTTCAGTACTGACTGAAGATGGACCCACAAATGAAGATTCAACCACCCTTTGACTTCCAGCCATGACCATCACAACCAACCGCCATTTCTTGAGTACCTGCTCTGTCCTGAGCACTGTTCTGGATGCTTTAGGGGGATTCAGAACAGATAAAGGGTACAGTCCTTGCCCTCAAGCAGCTTGTAATTTAATTTGGGAGCTGAAACTCATTCAAATGAAGCGGCATAAGAACAGTAACAAGCGGTATTTCAGTAAGTTCAAGATAGCATGGGGTCCCCAAATGTCTGGGTATTGAGCGGCTGCTAAGTGGCAGACTCGCAGGCTTGCTGCATGCCCAGAACCGTGGGTGTGGGCATAGGGAGGGCTTGGGGAAGTGCAGATGGAGGCGACTGCATGTGCACGTGCATGTGGCAAAATGCAGGGCAGAGGAGGGGCAAGCTCTAGGGGAAGGGTGATGCTTCATACTGCTCTGTGCTACCTTTGTGCTGTTGGTGGGCAGGATCCTGGGAGAGAGGACACCTGCCTCCAGAGATCCCTGCTTCTTCAGGATCCCTTTCAGAGGGCACCCTGGGCAGCATCTGAACTTGCCTGGGGAGAAAGGGGTTGATGTGGGAAGTGATTCCCCGAACTTTAGAGCTTGAGGGTAAGTGTTTCATCGAGCCAGAATACACCTCCCCTCACTCTCAGATTCCCAGTAGTCGAGAGCAGAGTGAACTTGGATATGAGCTTTTCTCTTTGTTTCCCCAGTTGAGAATGCATGTTAGAGCTGTTTGTGGCTTTTCATTCCTAGATCTCAATTTTGCAGACAAAAATGTTAAAACGTAAACTGGGCAGGCCGTTATCCTTGCTTACCCCAATATCTTTCAGATTCATTTTCTAAAAATTATAACGTTTCAGTGACCCTATAGTGGCTAGGAAAAGACTTCCAGGACATAATTGACTTGAGGAATGTCGGAAGTATGCACACACTCTGCAATAGGTAAATACGGAAGGGTTTTGTTTGCTTATTTGATTTGATGTTTGAAGGGCTTATAACAGGAATTTGAAAATGAAATTATAGTTTTATTTTGTCCACATTATCGAAACTGTGAACTGAAAGGACAAGGCTTGTGTCTGCTTAACTTGCTTATGTAGGGATACGTAATGCCACTTGATGATACTTAATAAGCAAGCTATTTTTCCCTTATTAACTGTGTTGATGTTGCTATCATCTGATTTGAAGATGAAATTGAGTCAGCTCCCTATGCTTCCTGTTCCCCTAACTTTCTTCATAACCCACTGCCGTCAAGTGATTCCAACTCTTAGTGACCCTACAGGACAGAGTAGAACTGCCCCGTAGAGTTTCCAAGGAGCACCTGGTAGATTCAAACTGCTGACCTTTTGCTTAGCAGCTGTAGCTCTTAACCACTACACCACCAGGGTTTCCGACTCTCTTCATAAATTCAGCAAATTCCTTAGCTGGTTGTTTTTTTCTAAAGTGTTTTGAAGAGTTCTGTTTAACGTCAACACCTCTACCCTGCCCCATGAAAGTACACATTATGTTAGGGACAGAGGCCTCATTTCTTATTGAACTGCTCCAACTCTGATGGAGATCAAAAGAGAAGTTTATGACACAGCATGCATTCTGACCCCTCGGTCTTTGTCTCCATTCAAATTCTGTTTTGTATATTATGGAGCACTTTTTTAATGCTAAGTGGGTTTTTAATAGTTTTTTCTTTATTCTCATGATTCTTTAAAAGTGGAATTATTGAAACTGGAGAGCCCAGTCTCAGGATGACCGTAAACTACTTAAGGATGTTGTTAAAATTATGAAAAGAACAAAAACAAAATCTAAAACATTAGGTGGATCTTAGAAAGAAAATCGTATTTATTTGTAATAGTAGAATTCTTCAAACAATTTAAAATCCTATTATGTTAATTTGCCCAATAGTTTTGAATAATCAAGTTAGTATATTTAATAGACGTTTATCTTGTTTTCTAATATTACTTAACTAGATTTAACACAGGAAACCCTGGTGGCGTAGTGGTTAAGTGCTATGGCTGCTAACCAAAGGGTTGGCAGTTTGAATCCGCCAGGCGCTCATTGGAAACTCTATGGGGCAGTTCTACTCTGTCCTGTAGGGTCACTATAAGGCAGAATTGACTCGACGGCACTGGGTTGGGTTTGGTTTCGGTAGATTTAACACAATTAGTGATGATTGCAGATACTTAGTTTGCTTTAGAATTCTTGGCATTTTTCCTCAATATTTCATCCTTTGTCCTTAGTGTAAATAATGAGACACCTGAAAAGCTGATTAAGTTTTAAATTCCCCTTAAAGCAATTAAAATCAGTACTATTATCACCTCTATTTAATAATTCTTTTTGCTTCTCCCCCCTATGTCAGTGCTAGAACCAAAATTTGCTGTCTGATTAGTGTTAAGTATTTTTACACAGGCACTCCTAAGAGAGGGGACTAGTGTGATTTGACCATTGGGGCTAATATCCAATAAAATAGGAGATTTCTTAGTTATCATTTGGTGGGTTGTGATGCGATTCAATTTTTTTTTATCTTTATAAAGTATTTTAATTAGAAAGGATCTTAGAGATCAATTAATCTTCTATTCAATGCAACAATCCCTTTTGTAGGTGTTTACGGTTTCTACCTTAGAAAGTCTTTTCCGTTACGCGACAGCTCTCTCAATATTAGGAAAGTCATTTAGCTCCCTGTCACATTTTGCTTCCCTGTCTTTTCTATCCATGAGCTTTCATCTTATACCATGAAATCACATCAAAAGTACTTAACGCATTTTATTATACATGGTAATTATTTGTAATAGTATAAATGAGGGAAGGCAAATGCAGTCAATTCTTGTTATTTGTGGTAGTTATGTCCTGTAATGCCACAAACACTGAATTAGTGAATACGGAACCATTGTTCCTAGGGGAAGTACGGATTTAGGTTCCTGTGAGCCTCTGGTCCCAACATTTTCATCAGCCGATCAATACATAGCCTTCTCTGAAACATTTTTTTCTCTGTAAGGCTCATCGTAGCCTTCTTGCCCTTAGGAACACTAGAATCACACACAGCCTTCTTACACTTAGGAACGCTAGACAGCACTGTGCTTTGGGGCCATTTTAAGCAGGGAATCACCAAGAAAAAGTAAAAAAAAAAAACCTGGCACTAAATCGACTGCAAAAAGTACACTTATTTACAATTCCTCTAACTCTCTTTGTAAGTTCAGCAAATATATGAGAATTGAAATAAGATGGCAGAGTATCACCTTGGTCAGCCTCAACTGGGAATGTGCGTATCAAGCAGCTCAATTCTCTTGCTACTCGGTGCGTGCCTGCAAATGAGTCATAAGTATTGATATGAGGTTACAAGTAAATTTTAGTGAGTAGGTGAATTCAAAATATGGAATCCATGAATAAATGAGGATCGACTGTATATGTGTGGCTACCTGAAAACAAATGATAAGAACATAGCTAGTTTTGGGGGGAGGAAGAGGAGGTAGTGGACTGTATGACGTTTCTTTCAGTGGAGTGTCAGAGAAGAAAGACTATTTGATACTAAACACACACACACACACACACAAAACCATTGCTGTCGAGTCGATTCTGACCCATAGTGACCCTACGAGTCTATGATGATGATTTGATTGTAGACTAGATCAAGTAGACCCTAGAGGATGTATTTCTGATCTATTTAGGCTAAGGGAGGTAGAGGTGGGGGTGCTGTATCCCAGGGAAGGTAGTTAATAAAAAAAATAAAATTAATGCTTTAGAGGAGAATATAAATGAGGCAAAACACAGGTGGTCTCAGATACACACAGAACATTTCTGGAAACCCCATCTAAGAATAGGTCACTAAGGAGAGCACTCTTTCTGCTTTGTATTTGGTCTCTTTAGGGTCGTTAGTGGAAAATGGTGAAACAACCTGTGAAGTAGGAAGTATATCCCTATCCCTATCCCTATCCCTATCCCTATCCCTATCCCTATCCCTATCCCTATCCCTATCCCTATCCCTATCCCTATCCCTATAGGAAAGGAACAAAAGGACTGCATATCACTCCTTTCTGATCTTAATGAGCCACACCTCCCCTTCTGATTGTTGTTTGATGATGACTACTGAAAATTTCACTGTTCTCTTTAGCTAGAATGGGTACGAGAAAAAAAGTTCACGCGTTTGTCCGTGTCAAACCAACTGATGACTTTGCTCATGAGATGATCAAATACGGGGATGACAACAAAGTAAGTGCCACGCATTTGCCTTCACCTGCCGGGGCTTCCCTCTGTCCCACCTCGCTACAGGGTGACCTTGTTTCCAGACAACCTTTTAAGGACCAACACAGAACTGGTACAAGTTCAGATGGACTCTCAAGTTTATCAAGTCCAAACCACCTCCCCCTCCACCTCCTGCCAACATACACAATTTTATTGATGAGGAAGCTTCTCAGAAAAACCCAGTTATAAAGCTCCCATTTTGAATTGTATTTTTTTGGGTAATAAGTTTACCTTTAAACAAAACTGACACAAAAACTGATGCTCGTACATGCTCATAAAACTTTCTGGTGAACACATCTGCCATTTATGTAATCTCCGAGAGGGGCACAGTGAAAATGTCTTGAGTTGATCACTGTTAAGACATTCAAGAGGACTAGAAAGATTTCTGCATCCCTGTGCCCTTGCACTGACCTGAGAACCCTTCTGAAGCCTCTGACAGGCTTAGGTCAACGTGAGACACTATGAGGAAGTTAGGTGTTTTCATTAAGCAAACATTTGTGGGCCTACTATGGGCAGCATTGAGTTGGTCTTTAAAGGAAGAATTCAATGATAGGCTGTTAAAGGCTTGAAGGTCCAGACATTCAGAAAAGTTCAGTGAAGCCCTGTGAAATGTGCCGTCCTGGATATGTTTTCTAGAAACACACAGCATTTAAATGAGCAGAGCAGAGCCCCTTCACTGGGTCTTGATTTTTCTGCATGTGGCCAGGTCTTGACTCCTGGATTAGGGCAGCCAGTCAGTGTAAGATTTTAACAAGAATCTGTTTACAATAGAAGTCCCCATCGAGAAGATTGAAATCTACCCTACCCAGTGAATTCCTAAGCCAGCTATCCTACAATGGCTTGCTGAGGGGCAGGTGCCTGAAAACCTGCTGATTACAAATAGGTTGGGCACACTCAATTTGCACTAATACCAGTGAGTAACTGTGCTGAGAAGTCCAGAGTCTTTTCTCTGGCTATTATTTCATCATTCCTCACATTGACCCCTAGTATGTTTGTAGAAATAGGTGCTTACTGCAGCACAGAGCTGGGGGAGGCCTCACTGCCAGCAACCAGAAAGATGGGACTCCAACCCACTCTTCTTTCCAGCCTAATTCAATGTACCTGATTGAATATACTTAAATCTTATTTAGTGAGAATATGATGAATTTGCTTGACTCCGTATTGTAGGTAAGGGAAACGAAGACAGACATACCTTGTAAACTAGGGTGAGATGTATCGAAACTAGGAAGTGCTCCAGTCTCCTAATCCTTCCACCATCAGGGATTGTGTGGCCTTTCTGCAGTAGCCCCCTTCTCCCACCCCAAAGATTTCATCTGGAATATCAGCCCACATGTGGAAGTCCCTCTTCTTCCTAAAGTTCACTTCTTTTATCTCCTATAAATCAGACCTCAGCTATCGGTGGTTTTTAAAAATACATTTCCTAACAAATCACTTCTCTCTCTTTCGTCCTAGAGCATTGACATTCACTTAAAAAAAGATACTCGTAGAGGAGTTGTCAATAACCAGCAGACAGACTGGTCATTCAAGCTGGATGGAGTTCTCCATGACGCTTCCCAGGACGTGGTTTATGAGACAGTCGCAAAGGATGTGGTTTCTCAGGCCCTGGATGGCTATAATGGTAATTTAGTTCATTAACTGTTGCCTTACATAAGAACCTGCAGAGCTCCTCCCAGAGGAAAAGGCGCAAGTATTCTGTGGTGAATAAATAAAATATAACCTTATTTACTAACATTTGTTTACTTACTTGTCTGTCTCCATGTTCTTATGGTGGAAAACTGACTGTTTGCTTGGCCATGTAATGGGCATGGTGTAATCCAGTGTCTTGGGATCCTACCTTCATAGGAAGATTAAGTGGGCCCAACTCACTGTAAGTCCTGGGGGCGGTCAACTATTACATGTTTTAAATCCTTCAAATGTTAGTTTTGAAGATGTGCCTTTATGATGAGTTTGATGGGGTCTGAACACTTTTCCCTCCACTACCTGCTAGGTGTTATTTCTTTTCATTCTACCAGCATGCTCAATCTACTATTGATAGTCTAGTTGAAGATTATTTACATTTATCACTAAAAACTTGAGTAGAGTTTAACTTTCTTAACAAATTAAGAACAGTGTTGGGAAATTTTTATAAATTTTTTCCATCTACGATTTGTTTTTTTAGAAGTTGTCCTTAAAAGAGTACGTCACACGTTCTAAACTTTGCCCATCTGGTGCCTGCTGTCTAGAATGTCTGTATTTTGCTATTAGCGAGCCATGTTTTAGGTCTTCTGTTTAAAAGTCTATTAAGCATGGATGTCCAAACATTGTGATTTATCCCACAGGTGATACATAGTTATGGTCCCATTGACCCAAGGATGTTTTCATTGGTTGTCATGACTCCCTGAGGGGACGTGGTCCTGAGGAGGTGGAGACAGAGGAATTAAGGCCCAGGGAGGTTGAGAGTCTCGGGCACAGGGCACTGAGGAACCATGAATAGGCTCTGAGTCCCAGCTAGGGGCCAATTTCAGCTGAAGTGACTCCTTCCTGCTCGTTTGTAAATAGACACTGTTTCTGGCCCCTCTCAGGTGCTGATGTTAGGATACGTCATATAAAATCTCCCAGTCCCAGGAACTAGGTCATCCATGTGGCAAAGGCAAGCACTGGTTTCTCTTGCCCAGCACTGCCTGGACAGGTTTGCTGCGTAAATATCAAGAAGCAGCCTTCAGTTTGGGGCCTGGCTAAGGCTGCCCAACCCAGGAGGAAGAGCAGGTGGGAACCAGAGTCTAGAGTGACTGCATGGTTCATGTTCCAGACCCGGTGGTGATATGAGAGGTACAAGTAAAAGGCTCCCCAGGGTGGGCAGTGAAATGGAACCAGATCAGGCCCTGATTGTGGTGGTCCTATCTCTAGAAGTTACATGGGACCAACCAGCAACCAACCTACAAGTGCTGTGGGATCTTGCGGTCTGCAGATAATTTTCACCATTGGTACAAAATGCCTTTATTGTTCCATATCTTCCTGGGAATTTTGAAAGCCCCTGCTGCCTGGCCAGTCCCGCAGGGAGGCCTAGTTCTGAGACCCTGGCAGTTCACAGCCTTGTTAAAGAAGGGCTGGAGTTCAATTCTCTGGCCTCCCTCCTCATCTTTCTAGGAAAAATTCTGGCTACCCTTTCCGTAATGTTCCCTGCCCTTCTCAGAAGCTCTAGGGCCAGGTCATCCACTGGTGAAGGAAACAGTAGATTAAAGCATGGACCACAGACAATACCCATGTTTTGACTCTTCATTTATCTCCCTGTTCCCCTGCCCACTCACCTCCCACCATGGCAGGAGTTCCTGATGCTCTCGTCTGTACCTGCTGGCCACCTTCATGCCAGGACCTTCTAGGTGGCTCTGGGTGTACACTGGACCTGCAAGGGACAGCATCCTAGGGGATGGGAATGCTGTCCTTGGAGCTATTTTCCTGGATGTCACCGAAGTGTGTTTTAAAATGTTTGCAGGCACCATCATGTGTTACGGGCAGACAGGAGCTGGCAAGACATACACCATGACGGGGGCAACTGAGAATTACAAGCACCGGGGGATCCTTCCTCGTGCCCTGCAGCAGGTAGAAAGTGGGCCCGCGGGTGGGATGCTACACAGGTCCTCTCTGCCACAGATGCTGCCAACCCCAGGCCAGCTACTAGGGACAGTGGGGTCCACCCCTCACAGGAGTTGGAGCCCGTACTGGAGCTGGAGACAGGGTATGCACAGCTGGCAGAATGGGCAGGGCCAGAGGTCTCAGGAAATTGGGAATTCAGGGCTTCAGCCTCTGACCCACACCCATGCTAAGTCTGTTTCCTCATTTGTGAAAGAAAGCATTAGGTGTGCTAAGTGGCCTCCTGCTGCTCTGGAGGTCTGTGATCCTGTAATTAAGGATTTGGAGGTCTTAATCACGTTGCTTCCTGGTGTTAATGGAGGGGAGGGGGACGGGAGTGTGGATCCTGGCAAAGTTTCCTTACTGGCTTGCTCTGGCTTCTTCCGCAGCCCCTGAAAGAGCAGTCCAGGGAAGAAGCAGGCACGACCTGAGCTCTCAGGACTGGGTCAGCCCTGGGAGTCAGAAGTGTGACCGAAAACAGGGCAGAAGGGCCTTCCTTTGGGGTTCCCTAGCCTGGGTTCTATGAGGACCCTCTGGAGGCAGGAGGGGAAGGGCCTTCCCTCAATGCCATCTAAGGTTTTACAGCCTTGGCCTGTAAAAAGTATAAACCACAGATATAATTTTGAGTTTTCCGGTAGCCACATTTAAGAATATAAAATTGAACAGGTGAAATTAATTTTAATAATATGTTTTATTATCCCAAAACAAACAAACAAACCCATTGCCTCAAGTCAATTCTGACCCATAGCGACCCTATAGGACAGAGTAGAACAGCTCCATAGGGTTTCCAAGGAGTGCCTGGTGGATTCCAATTGCTGACCTTTTGGTTAGCAGCCAAGCCCTTAACCACTGTGCCACCAGGGCTCCAGGGGCTCCTTTATTATCCCAGTATACCTAAAATACCACTTTAACATGTAATCAGTATAGTCATTATTAATGAGATATTTTATATTCTTGTGCTCATATAAAGTCTTTGAAATCTAGTGGGCATCTTAAACATAAAACACCTCCATCTCAACTTAGACATTAAATATCTATCAGAGATACTTGATCTGTATTTAGATTTCACATAATTTACATTTGAAAAAGTAGATTCCCATAACCAAGCTGTTCTAAACATACTTAAAAGTTTACCAATAACGGAATCGAGTATCAGTTTTTAAATTTAAATTAATTAAAATTAAATAAAACTTCATTTCTCATTCACACTAGCCACATTTCAGGTGCTCAGTAGCCACCTGTGGTTCGCATGTCCCGTATTTAGCAGCACCGGTCTAGACTGTTAGAGCAAGGCAGGATCTCAGGTATCAAACAGCCCAACTCCCCATTTGATAGATAAGAAAATTAAGGTCCAGAGGGGAGACAGGACCACTCCAAAGTCACCTGCTGATAAGTACTGAGGAGGCTACTAGAAGTCAAGAAGGTTGAATTCTGGCTTGGCTTCTACCCATACTAGCTGAGTGACCACAGACAAATAGTTTTATGGCGTGGAGCCTTTCACAAATGGGTATTGCCCCAACACTGCTCCCTCATAGGAGGATAGAATTACGTAATGGATATGAAAGAGACTTATAAGTGCTGAGACCCCAGACAAACCAGAGATCTGTATTCCAGAATCCTCGCCACTCATGGCTCTACTTCTTGGGACTGTACAAATATTAGCCAGTCTGTAAGTCAGGGCTCAAAAAAACTACAAAAGGATAAGAAAAAAAAAAAAAACCCTATAAAATGATATCTCTTGATGGACCAATAATAATAATAGTTGCTGACGATGGCCACCATACCAACTAGATTGTACATTCTTTTAGAACAAGGATTATTTTATACCTCTTGAGGCTCCCTCCTGAGGTAAGAACTCCCATAACACTAGCCAGTTGTTAGAGTTCTGCTCTTGGTGACTGCTGTCCAATCTCCCATCTAGGTTTTTAGGATGATCGAAGAACGCCCCACACATGCCATTACTGTGCGAGTTTCCTACCTGGAAATCTATAATGAGACCCTGTTTGATCTCCTGTCCACCTTGCCCTATGTTGGACCCACAGACACGCCCATGACCATCGTGGAAAACCCACAAGGGGTCTTCATTAAGGGCTTGTCGGTCCACCTCACAAGTCAGGAGGAGGATGCGTTCAGCCTCCTTTTTGAGGTGAGATCATCAATTCTAAGGGTTTCTTTCTCTCTCTCATGCTTCTCTTTTCTCTTCTCCTATCTCTAGCTCCCTTTGTCTCCTCTTTTTCGTCCTCCTTTTCCTCTCCCTCTCTCCCCCTTAATGTTTTATTTACTTAGATAATCAGAATGAAAATTAATATATGCTCATTTAAAAAGCTCAGGTAGTACTGAAAAAATAGGAACAAAAAAATTCACTCATAATCTCTTCTACATATGGCAGCAATAATATCTGTTTTGGCTCATTCCCTTTCAGTCTTTTTTTTTACACACTTTTTTCTTTACATAGTTGAAATTGTCCTTATGTCTTTTTTTTTCATTTAACATTAAATCATGAGCATTTGTAGTATAAAAAAAAATAAAGATTAATGTCCTTAAAATATCAAGAGCGCTTTACAAATCAGTAGAAAGTAAAAAATCCCCCAAACCAAACCTATTGCCGTGGAGTCAATTCTGACTCCTAGTGACCCCTTAGGAGAGAGTAGAACTGCCCTATGGGGTTTCCAAGGCTGTAATCTTTACAGAAGCAGACTGCCACATTTTTCTCCCACAGAGCAGCCGGTGGGTTCAAACTGCCAACCTTTTGGTTAACAGATGACTGCTTAACAATCTCTGCACCACCAGAGGTTCTAGTTGAAAAAAAGAAAAAATCCCCAGTGTATGTTATTCTTTTAGAAGTCATATAGGCTGGAACTCTTATACATTACTGGTAAGAATGTAAAATGGTGCAGCCACTTTGGCAGTTTCTTAAAAAGCTAAACAAAATTTATCATAGGGCCTGGCAAGTCTACTCCTAGGTATCCACCCACGAGAAATCAAAGCATATGTCCACTTAAAGACTTGTGTATGTTCACAGCATCATTATTAAAAAATAGGGAATAACTTGTGTCCATAAACTGGGAATGGATGACAAAAATACAGTGGAAAACTATTTGTCAGTGCTACAACATGGATGAACCTCAAAAACATGGTGGTGCAGTGGTTAAGAGCTGGGCTGCTAACCAAAAGGTTGGCCACTCAAATCCACCAGCTGCTCCTTGGAAACTCTACGGGGAGGTTCTACTCTGTTCTATAGCATCTCGATGAGTCAGAATCGACTCGATGGCACATAACAACAAGTGACATAAGGCAGTCACAAAATATCACATATTGTTTCATTCAAATGAAATATCCACAATGACCAAATCTATAGAGACAGAAAGCATATCAGTAGTTACCTAGGGGAGGGAGTGGAGTGGGAAGTGACTGCAAATGGACCCCAAGGGAACTTTATTTGGTGATGCAACAGTTCTAAAACAGGATTGTAGTGGTGGTTGCACAATTCTGTAAATTTACCAAAAAATCATTGAATCTTAAAACAGTAAATTTTATGGTATTTAAACCATACCTTAATAAAACTTAAAAAAAAAAAAAAAGTCACATTGAAGTCCTCAGGGTAATTTATGCCTGGATCTCTTGCATCTACAGGGAAGAAAGAGCCTCCCAAGTAACGACTGGGCATTCTTGTCTTACTGTTGATCCTAACATTTTACCATGAAGAATGATGTTGCTGTAGGTTTTCAGTGGCTGAAGGGAAGTTAAGGAAATTTTCTTTGTTCCAAGTTGTTAGTGAAGAGTTTTTATCTTGAATAAGTATTTATTTATACCCCCTACAAGCAGCCACTCTCTGACTTCTGTGGTAATCATTTTCTTGGCTTCGTTTATAGCCTTAAAAAAAAAAAACCACCTATAAATACTTCTTGAACAGCATATTTTAATTTTTTTGAACTTTATATAAAAGGAATCATATAGGAGGAATTCAATTATGTCTTGTTGCTTTTTACCTACTTATTAAAATTCATCCATGTTGTTGCTATAATTTTTTTCATTTTCATTATTTTATTCCATCATATAAATACTCTGCAATTTAGTTATCCATTCCACATCTGATGGATATTTGAGTTTTCCCAATTTGGAGATATTACAGACAATGCTGCTAGGAACTTCCTTATATGTATATCTTGGTACGCATAAACAGCTTTCCCTAGGTAAAGCTGAGGACTGAAATTGCTGGGTCATAGGTATATGTGTTGTAAGCTTCCCTAGATGATGCGAACTATTTTCCGATATGGTACATTCCCAACAGCTAGTTATTAGAATTCCCATAATGTCTTTAAATTGACCAATCTCAGCAATGTGTAGTGGTATCCCACTGTGATCTTGATTTGCATTTCCCTGACCACAGGTGAGATTTCAGCACCTTTCCTTGTATTTACTGGCCATTTGAATTTTCTCTCTTATGAGGTACCTGTTCATATCTTTTGTTTATTTTCTTTGCAATTGTCTTTTTCTTTCTTATTTATAGGAATTTTTTTTAATATATTCTGAAAACCAGTTCTTTCTTAGTTGTATGTGTTGCAAATATCCTCTATATCTCGTGGCTTGTCTTTTTTTTCTCCTCTATACATTTTTTATACATGGCATTTGATGAACAAAGGTTTTAATTTTAAGTTAGTTGAATGTCTGTAAATTTCCTATTTTGGCTTTTTGTGTAAAGAGCTTATAGGAGAATTTTTAAAAGTCTATCCTGATAGTCTATCTTTTAAGATTTTGTTCCATTTACATTTAATGTAATTATTGATATAAAACTAAATCTGTTGCCATCAAGTCAATTCCAACTCATAGTGACCCTAATATATTTGGGTTTAAATCTGCCATATAATATGTGCTTTCTCTTTGCTCCATCTGTTTACTTTTATTATTATTATTTTACTTATTTTACATTCCTTTTCTTCTAGCTTATAAAAGAGGTTTGCCAGGATGGTCCAGCTGATGGCATTGATATGAGGTCATTTGTGTAGCTGTTGGTGATCCAAATAACTTGCTATTTTAATTTTTCAAAATATTGTCTATGTTTTCCTTCCTTTTCAGGGAGAGACCAACAGGATTATAGCCTCCCACACAATGAACAAAAACTCTTCCAGGTCACACTGCATTTTCACCATCTACCTAGAGGTAGGTGGAAGTTCTTGGATGGCCCCGGGAGGGGCAGTCAATTCCTCTGGGGCCTACGCATTCGCAAGCGTCTCCCTGTTGAGATTCTAACCTCACTTTGAGTGTTTCATAGGCCCATTCGCGGACCTTATCAGATGAAAAATACGTCACTTCCAAAATTAACTTGGTGGATCTAGCAGGCTCGGAGAGGCTGGGGAAATCTGGGGTAAGTGGGGAAAGCAAGAGGTTCCTTCTCAATAAGCCGTGGGCCCTGTTTCTGGCCTAGTGCCTGTGCATGTTGGCCGTCTCTCATTGGATATTCGTGAACAGAGCAGTAGAACATGTGTGCTTGACCCTGAGTTGCTGGAAGGACAAAATTAGCAGAGGTGGAATAGCTGCTACACAGGGGCAGTTCCTACCTCGCAGTATTTTTGTAAAGATTCAATGAGATGATGCCCTCTAAACTTTAACAAGGTGCATGGTACTCAGTAAGTGGTTAGTAGTAAATACTGTGTGCTACTATTAGTGTTTCTCTGCATACGAATATGAGTATTCGCATGAATATTTGCGTGTGAGTATTAGCACAAGTATTCCTAAGAATATTCAGATGAGCATTTGTATGTACTTTCATGAGTGTATTTGTATGAATAGTCACAGGATTATTTGTTAGAATATTAGCACAAGTATCTGCATAAGTATTCCCATGTGTATTTATATTAGTATGAATCTTTGAGCATTAATGTGAATATCCATATAAATATTCATATTCACATTAGCGTTCACATGAGTATTCCTATGAATATTAGTTTTACCATTATTAGCCCAAGATGGGATACAATCCCATGACATTGAGGGAAGGCCCTGGTTCAGTAAAGGAGGCTCCAGCCTGGCCACAGACCTCCAGCATCATTCTGAACAAGAAAGACAACCATTCTTAATAGCGCCTTTGGTTTTTGGTTTGTAGTCTGAGGGCCGAGTCCTGAAGGAAGCCACCTACATCAACAAGTCACTGTCATTCCTGGAGCAGGCCATCATCGCCCTCGGGGACCAGAGGAGGGACCACATCCCCTTCCGGCAGTGCAAGCTCACCCATGCTCTGAAGGACTCATTAGGTGAGGGTGTGGTTGATGCCCAGGAAGGAGGGCATGAGCCCCAAGGAGGGACAAACCTGGCACCTCTGCCATTGGTGGTAATGGAATCGCCCCCGCCCTGTTACACAGATGATGTACATTCCTTTCACAGTGACCTTAGATACTCCTGATGCACTAGAATCAAGCACCATGACCTCTTATGCCCAGAACATGCCATGCTGCTCACTCCTCAAGTCCTTTGCCTGAGCTCTTGCCTTTACCAGGAATACCTTCCCGTTTCCCCTCGTCCCCAAACCAGCTGGCAGAATTCTTCATAGCCTTGAAGACCCAGGTGGAGGGCCTCTCCTGTGATGCCATCCTTTCCCCTGCAGCCTCCCTGACAGAGAAGCAGGGCCTGTGTCTTGTCATCCGTTTATCCCCAGCCCTCAGTGTTGGGCCTGATAACAGTTATTAGTGTCAGATCGTTAACTGAGTGCCACCACGAGCAAAGCCCTGGCTCACACTCCTCTCCGCCAACCCTGTGCCTCCCTGCCACACACCGTCTCTCCTCTGCTGTTCTCCCCTGACTCCTCTTACAGGTACATTAAGTCTTCTGTCTCCCTTCACTCTTTCTACCTTTTGTCTCCCAGCCTCATACATGCTTGGTGTGTCCTCTCTGACCCCCATCTGCCTCAAGGGAGTCTCTTGGCAGAAAACCCACATGGCTTACGGCACTTCTGTGTACTCCTTTCTGCAGGGGGAAACTGCAATATGGTCCTTGTGACAAACATCTACGGAGAAGCCTCCCAGTTAGAAGAGACGGTATGTAAAAGCCAGCCAATGTGATGAGGTTGGAATCCCTCCTCATGAGTGCCAGGGCTGGGTAAGGTTGGCTCCTGGCTGGTTAACCTGGCACATTAGCCATAAACATTGTCAAGAGTGGAGGTATCCACATGAGACTATGTGGGCAACTCCTGTCTGGAGGGAGATGTAAAGGCCAAGGGGGACAGAAGCTGGCTGAATGGACACAGAAATACAGGGTAGAGAGAAGGAGTGTGCTGTCTCATTAGGGGGAGAGCAACTAGGAGTATACATCAAGATGTATATAAGTTTTTGTATGAAAGACTGACTTGATTTGTAAACTTTCACTTAAAGCACAATAAAAATTAAAAAAAAAGACTAAAGGGGCGCACCAGCCCTGGGGCAGGGACTGGAAGATAGGAGGGAACAGGAAAGCTGGTCATAGGGAATCCAGGGTTGAAAGGGAGAGTGTTGACATGTCGTGGGGTTGTTAACCAATGTCATACAACAATGTGTGTACTAACTGTTTTATGAGAAACTAGTTTGTTCTGTAAACCTTCATCTAAAGTTCAATTAAAAAAAAAAAAAAAACAGTGGAGGTGTCCAGAGGGTGAGTCAGGGCCAAAATTGCTGAGAGAGCCCCAGAGCCAACATTCAAACGCCAAGTGCTTAGGGGCAGAAGCTGTGTGAAGGAAGAGGGCAAAGCAGAGGATTAGGCAAGCATGGGAGAGGCTGAGAGTAGCTTTGTCACGGGCAAGGGCTATGCTTCCTGGGATGCTGCTCCTTTGGGTGAGGACCAAGCAGGAGGGCTGATTCCTTATACTTCATAATCACATGTGTTAAACATCTGGAAACCACCACAGGCTTCCAGGCTGGGTTATAATGCTGGTGTGAGCAGATAGGTGTTAAACACCTGCCATGTGCATGGTAGTGAGAAGCAGCTGGGTGGAAGAGTCATACATGGCCTTGGGCCCCAGTGTACCCCGCCAAGCAAAGTAGATAAACCATGGCCCAAAGTAGTGGGAGAGGCCCAGAGGGAGGAGCCGTTCAGAGGAGGCTGGGGGGATTATTCCAATAGGAGGGTGGAGGTGGGCAGGTACTGAGCTGGGGTTACAGGATTGGTGGTAGGGTTGCATGGAGTTGTTCCTGGAAGAGAAGATGGTGGCACTGAAGGCATGGCCCAATCAGGAACATCCCAGCCTACTGCAGTGGAGAGTTTAGGCAGGAGAGGAAGACGAGAGGACAGTGCAGGGGCTGGTCAGGCCCTGGTGGCCAGGCTGAGGCCTTGGCTCTTCTGTAGGTGGCTGGAGCTATCACAGGGGTTGAACAGGGGAGGGCTGTGGCCAGAGTTGTGACTCAGGAAGAAGCTCATGCGAGTCAGAGGCAGGAGTAAGGGCCAGATGCAGGCTTGAGGCAGCAGCACAGGGGAGTCCACACAGCTGGGCACCTTCCATCTGGGGCTCCCTTCTTGTGCTTGGTTCTGAAGTGTCACCCATCATATGTAAGACAGCTCCCTTTAGAAATGTTGCTTTTCATGTGTGGATGTTTAGGGTAAGCTTCAGTCATCTAGAGAATCGACGGACGTGAAACAGGTCATTTCCAGGAATGCTGTGGGGCAAGACACTCCTGCAGGACCTCCCAGCTGCGTCTACTAGGGACTGTCCCAGCCCAGGGGGAGTGCTCCTGCCACACACCTAGCCACGGAGGGGAGCTGCAGCTGATGTGCAGGCAGCATCCCTGAAGGAAGGGTTCAGGCACCTCATGGTTTCATCTTATGACAAAGCATAGTTGAACCCCAAGAGGGACCGTAAGAAAGTTGGGGCTTCCTGGCTACCTTCTTAAGAAGAAAGATGTTCTCTAAGCTGGTGGAAACCCTCCCTTCTCTCCTTATCTCCCCACCCCCACCCCCATGGTCACAGCACAAGCAGATATCCTGGTATCTGCTGCTCCCAGAAGTTTGTGTCCACACATCTCGGGGTCACTGTCCAGGGCTGAACCTATGGAGCCCAGAGGGACTACTAGAGGAGTCTCAAAAGTGTAGGATGGGGGAGAGCTGACTAATGTCTGTCTGGTCTATTTTCAGCTGTCTTCACTGCGGTTCGCCAGCAGGATGAAACTGGTCACCACTGAGCCTGCCATCAATGAAAAGTATGATGCTGAGGTAATAAAGCAACTCCCCTTCGTGGCTGTCCAAATCCCAGGGCATTGGGTGTATGGCAGGAGTGCTCCCCCTGGAAGCTGGGACAGCCCCCTTATAATGCACACCAACTGGGAGGCCCTGCGGAGTGAGGTACAGACACCCCACTGTGGGGAAGGCATGTAGGTTTGCTGCTGGGTCACATGAGCCTGGCTTCTCTCCCTGCCTCGACCAGATACCTGTGCAGACTTTGGTCTCTTTCCACTCTGGAGTAGACCAGTCTTCAGAGTCTCTGGAGACCCCTTATGGGCCACCACAGAGGTGGGAGGGGTAGGTCAGGCTACGACTCAGTTCATGTGTGGGGCTCAAGAGACTCTGAGTACCCTGGGATTCTGCGTGAGATTTCATTAGAGCTCTGTCACAGAGCTAAATCAGTGTGAACCATCTCTCAGACTTTCCTGGTTGTGTCATTAAGTATCTTTGCTGTGGGTCTCCCTGTATTTTAGTGGCCTCTTCCCCCACGTGCCTGGAGAGATGGGTATCACGCAGAGCTGGCCTCACACAGAGCTGATCCCACAAACATGAAGGAATCTCCAGAACTCTCTCCGCATGCCAGAGCTACCTGTACCCAACACATCACACAGAAAGTCCTGTGCCCCTCCCCCTTACCAGGAACATGTTGGGCACCGGGCACTTCTCCCCTCCCTGGGTGATCAGAGAGGGGAGGTGCAACACTCTCTCAGATGCCGTACAGATCCACTGGTCCAGTTTTGAAGGGGCAGAGGTTGAGCCCCTAGTACTTTGAGAGCCGTCTGGAGGAGTCACAGCTGCCAGGAAGAAGGCAGGTCACCATGGAGGGAAAGCTCCCCCACCCCACAGCAATGATAGCTTCCAGAGAGGAGCAGAGGAAGGTGGTGCAGGCCGAGAGGGTGTTGGGTCGGTGAAGGGAGAAGGGCATTTGGAGGAGAGAGGGAAAGAGGGGACAGTATTGTTGGCAAAGGTGTGGAGGTGCAAATTCTGTTCTCTTTCCCTAGAAGAGAGGTACAGCAAGGGAGAAGGGATTGAGGTTTTTGCATTTTGTTTTTAACTTTTTACTGTGGAAAACTTCAAACATATATAAAGGTAGAAAGAGCAGTTCAATGAGCCCTTTGTGCTTATCATCCACTTCAGCAATTATAAGCTTCTGGCCAATTCTGTTCCACCTGCCACCAAACCAAACCACACCAGACCAAACCAAACTCACTGTCATTGCGTCAATTCAGACTTATAGTGACCCTGGAGGACAGAGTAGACCTGTCCCATGGAGTTTCCAAGGCTATAAATCTTTACAGAAGCAGACTGCCATATCTTTCTCCTATGGAGTGGGTGGTGGGTTCAAATCAGAACCAGTTTTGTCTGAACTCTGGAAAAGGTTTACAGCAACCAAGCAAATGCTGAATCAAGAAAAAGGCAACTTAAAAACAGTAGAAAAGTTTTGTGGCATTTTTAGTTGGCCTTGCCCCACCCCTTCCTGGCTCAGCAGCAGTCTTGAATGGCAGCCCATGTTCCCAATGTGGGTCCCTGGTCCCTGATTCCAGAGGAAGCAGAGCCAAGTTTATTTGCAAAGTATTGTATTTGTCTGTTTTAACCTGTCTAGAGGGCTACCTGAAGGACCGATGCAAGGTGCTCATGTCTGTTTAGTCTAACAGAAAAGTGGCAGGTGTTGCTCAAAAAACATTGTAAAATAGAAAAACCTGCAGTCATCTGGGCAAAAGATTACAGTTGAGACATACAATAGACTGCATCGAGCTGAGAAGAAAATCCACGGAGAAAGTTTCTTTGGGAAATTAGGGCATTCAAAAACAGTTATGTATACTGGGGAATTTAGAAAGTCACATGCATGCCCAGGACAGGATGCATGCTCAGAAAAGACCTGAAAAGACCCCAAGCTTTCACCATTGGCTGATCTCTAGGCTCAGTGTAAGCAGGAAGGGAAGGCTGTGTCAGAATTGTAAACAGCCTGGCTAAATGTTAAGGGGCTTCCTAGTACAAAGACTAGGAGAAGTTTTTGTTGTTGATGTTCTTGTTGCTTTTAAGTTCTGGGTGTTCAAGGAAATCTCAGTCAAAAAACTGGCTGAACAAAAATTAAGCCTTCAGCAATCAAGAACCGCAAATCCTGAGGAAGGGGGATAATCTGGTTTCAAGAGTTACCACATAATATTCAAAAGTTCAGTTTTCAACAAAAAAAATTCACAAGGCATACATGGAAACAGGAAATCATGGCCTATTCAAAGGAAGAAAATAAATTGACAGAAACCTCTCCTGAGAAAGCTCAGACATTGGACTTATTAGACAAAGACTTTAAAACAACTATCTTAAATATATTCAAAGAGCTAAAGGAGTCTATGGACAAAGAATTAAAGTAAATCAGGAAACAATGTATGAAAAACAAAAGAATATCAATAAAGACAGAAATTCTAAAAAGGAATCAAATAAATTCTAGAGCTCAAAAATACAATAATTGAAATGAGGAAATCACTACAGGGTTCACAGCATATTTGAACACGCAGAAGAAACAATCAATGAGCTTGAAGTCAGGACAACTGAAATTACACAGTCCGAAGAGTAGAAAGAAAAAAGAATGAAGGTGAACAGAGCCATAGGGACCTGTGGAACACCATAAAGTGGACCAACATGTACATTTCAGGAGTCCCAGAAGGTGGAGAGAGAATGAGACAGAAAAAATATTTGAAGAAATAGTGATCAAAACTTCCCAAATTTCATGAAAGACATGAATCTACACGTGGAAGAAGCTCAATGAATTCCAAGCAGGATAAACTAAAAAAGATCCATATTGGGACATATTAGAGCCAAACTCTCAAGAGACAAAGACTGTTGAAAACAGCAAGAGAGAAGTGACTGTTTATGGGCAAGCGTTCCTCAATAAGATTAACATGATTTTTCATCAGAAGCCATGGAGGCCAGAAGGCAGTGGGATGACATATTTAAAGTGTTGAAAGGAAAAAACTGTCCACCAAAAATTATATATCTGGCAAAACTATTCTTTACGAATGAAGGTGAAATTAAGACATTTCCAGATAAACAAAAGCTGAGGGAGTTTGTTACTAGTAGACCTCCCCTACCGGAAATGCTAGTCCCTTCAAGCTGAAATGAAAGGACACTAGACAGTAACTCAAAGCCATACGAATAAACAAAGAACACTGGTAAAGGTAAACTACATAGATAAATATTAAAGCCAGTATGATTGTACTTTTGGTTTGTAATTCCTCTTTTTTTCCCAAATGGTTTAAAAGGCAAACACAGAATACAATATTATAAATGTATGTCAGTAGGTGCACAATGTATAAACCTGTAATCTGTGACAATAACATAAAGAGGGGATGGAAATGTATAGGAGCAAAATGTTTGTATATTATTGAAACTAAGTTGATATTATCCAGACTAGGTTGTTATAAGCTTAAGACGTCAGTTGTGATCCCCAAGGTAACCCTAAGAAAAATAACTAAAATATACAGAAAGGGAAAGAAGAAAAGAATAAAAACATACACTCCAAAAAATCAACTAAATATTTTAAAAGCAGTAGTGGAGGAATTCAGGAGCAAAAGACATATGAGACTTACAGAAAATAAAAAACTAAATGGCAAAAGTAAGCTCTTTATTATTAGTGATTACTTTGAATGTAATGGATTAAGCTCTTCAATTAAAGGGCAGAGAATTGCAGAATGGATTAAAAAGCATATACTGGTTACAGAGACTCACTTTAAATGTAAAGAGGTTGAAAGTAAAAGGATGGGAAAAGATATTCCATGCAAATAGTAAACAAGAGAGCTGGGGTTGCTATATTATTAAATTATCAGACAAAAAAAAAAAATTAATCCAAAAACATGACGAGCGACAAAGAAGGTTATTATATATTGATAAAAATTTCAATTCATCAAGAAGATATAATAATTATAAACATATATACACCTAACAATAGAACCTCAAAATATATGAAGCAAAATTTGACAGAAATATAGGGCCAATTTTTGCATGACCTTGGATTTGGCTTTGGTTTCTTAAATATGATGGCAAAGTATAGGCAATAAAAAATAGATACATTGGACTTTGTTAAAATTAAAAACTTTTTGTGCATCGAAGGATACTGTCAAGAGAGTGAAAAGACAACCCACAGAATGGGAGAAAATACTTGCAAATCGTATGTCTCATAAGGGTTTAATATCCAGAATATAAAAAGAACTGCAACTTCAACAACCTAAAGACAACGCAGTTTAAAATTTGGCAAAGCACTTGCATAGACACTTCTTCAAAGAAGATATACAATTGACCAATAAGTACATGAAAAGATACTCAACATCATTAGTCATTAACCCAATCTCAGTGCTGTCTAGTCGATTCTGACTCATAGTGACCCTATAGTACAGAGTAGAACTGCGCCAATTAGTCATTAGGGAAATGCAAATCAAAATCATAATGAGATACCACTTCACACCTACTAGAATGCTATTAAAAACAAAACAAAACAAAAAACTGGAAAATAACAAGCGTTGGTGAGGATGTGGAGAAATTGGAACACTTATCCATTGCAACTGGGAATATAAAATGTTGCAGCGCCATGGAAAACAGTTTGGCAATTCCTCAAAAGGTTAAACATAGAATTACCATATGACCCAGCAATTCCACTCATAGGTATGTACCCAAAACAACTGAAAACAGATACTTGTATGCCAATGTCCATAGCAGCATTATTCACAATAGCCAAAAGGTAGAAACAACTCAAGTGTTCATCAACAGACAAATGGATAGACAAAATGTGGTATATACATAAGATGGAATATTATTCAGCCATAAAAAGGAATGAGATTCTGATATATGCTACAACATGGATAAGTCTTGAAAACACCCTAAATGAAATAAGCCAGATGCAAAAGGAGAAATATTGTATGATTCCACTTAATATAAAACATATGGAATAGGCAAATTCATAGAGACAGAAAGGAGGCTAGACGTACCAGTGCCTGGTGGAAGAGAGGACGAATGGGGAGTCATTGCTGCATGGGTACAGAGTTTCTGCTTGGGTTGGTGAAAAATTTTGGAAATGGATAGCAGTGATGATTGCATAACATTGTGAAATTTAACTAATGCCATGGAATTGTATGCTTAAAAATGGTTAAAATGGAATTTTTCTATGTTATATACATTACCACGAATTTCTTTCTAAAGTAGTTAAAAAAAAAAAAAAACCCAAGAAGCTGCCTTCTTCATTTGCAAGTACAGACAAAAAGGCAGTTTCCCCAGGAGGGAACCAAAGCAGGCAATCCACTGACTTTCCTGCTGGGCCCCTTTAGACCATCAGAGTGCCTGGTAAATGAGGGCAGTGAAGGCCACCATGATGACCATAGCTTGTAGGGACTGTGCTTTAGTAACTACAACCCCCTCTTAGGTCACGAAAAAAATTAAGAAAAAGATAACATGTGCAAACCCTCCATGCAGCAGCCAGGTCTGAAGAAGTGGGTATTACTCTGCCTGTTTTAAAGATGAGAAACCTTGGGTCACAGACTTGGGCATATTCCCACAAGAAGCTAGATAAAAGTATAATCAGATTCAAAATCAGGTGGCCTGACCACACTTGTCATCTAACTACATCACAAGCCTAAAGTAGAGCCTCACCTGCCTCTCTTCCCTACTTAAAAACTAAATGTATGTATGTATATGTATTTTTTTTTTTCACAAGAGAGTAGATAAATGAGTTATGGGATGTCTGCAGTTGAAAGTGAAGGAACCAGAGCTAGAGCTACCAACATGGATAAATCTCAAGTGACAAAATGACTTAAATAAAGTGTACCGAATAATAGCATCTATCATTTACACCAGCTGTAGAAGCATGCAAAGCTATGCTACACATCCTTAATGGATATATGGGTGTGCAGTAAAGGAAAAAAGGTGCAGGAGTAAAAAGACTGAACTGAGGGCAGTGGTTCTCTCTGGGATGAAAAGAGGATAGAACTGAAGAGGGTACACAGGAGTCTTGATATTTATCTGAAATGTTTTACTTCTTAACTTAAAAAATGGTAACAAAACAAACATGCTGATAAAGCCCAAGTTTCATGGTAAAATTTTTTTTTCATGGTATTCTTTTCTGTAAGCTTGAAGCTTTTCTTTCTTTTTTTAAAAATTTTGTTATTGTTGACAATATACACAGCAAAACATCAGTTCAACAATTTCTACATGTACAATGCAGTGACATTGATGACACTCTTTGAGTTGTACAACAATTCTTAGACTCCTTTTCTGAGTTGTTCATCCCTCATTAATATAAACTCACTGTCCCCTAAGGTTCCAATCTAATCTTTCAAGTTGCTGTTGTCAGTGTGATTCCACATATACAGATCTTAAAAAGCATAATGCTCAAAGTAGACCTTTTTTACTAGATAAGCTAAACTACTGTTTGGTTTAAAGAAGACTTCAGGGGACTTTTGGTTTAAGGTTTAAAGAGTATCTCAGGGCAATAATTTCAGGGGTTCATTCAGCCTCCGTGGCTCCAGAAAATCTGGAGTCCATGAGAATTTGAAACTCAGTTCTGCATTTCCCCCCTTTTGATCAGGATCGGATTGAAGCTTTTCTTATTTGGTGTTGATTGGTGTCCTCTTAGCTCAGGCTTACCACATTACATCTGTGAGCCTGGCTGGATGTGTGTTGTGCCTGATATTGAGAACATTTGTGCTATTTAATGGAATTTCTGGTCTGAAATGTGTATGTTGGTCCTGGACAGTCAAGTCCCTCCCTTTCACTCAGTGTGAATGTTTTTATAATCTTCAGGATAAACATTTTTCTTTATAAACATGAGCTTTTGAGAAAGATCTGGAAAATTATTTTGATTGGTGTCTTTCCTAGACTGTACCCAGCATTCCCTGTTTATTTCCAGCATCATCATCAGTATTGGTATCTGTTTTCAAGGGGTTAGCAAAGTTTCTGCAGAATTTTCTTGGCTAGTGGGACTGGCAATAAGCTAGGAGACCTTGGTTCTCTGCCCACCTCTGCCCCCTCGGCCTGAGCTCTCTGTGGCAAGTTGCTCAGACTCTGAGCTTCAGGCTCTTCCTCTGTGAACAAGGAACTGGGACTGATGACCTTCAGTGACCCTTCTGCTCTGTCAGTGGTTCTGTGATGCAGCGAAAGAGGCTGTGAGCCATGGGCATAAACAGAGGGCAGAGAGAATCTTATGTATCCCGCTCTGCCAAGAGAAAATGCACCTGCAGGCTGTAGTGGGATCACCATTCAGCCTGGTGTGGGGCTTAAACAGAGCTTGCTGAATTATTCTCCGGACATTTATAATGAAAATGCCCAAACATCAGGGAACTTACATGAGTCTGTGCTGTTTCCAAGGCATTTTTCCATCCCAGCCTGCCCCTGATTTTTATTAAGGAATCAGTCAGCCAGGTGGTGCGGCCAGACCCTGTTCCTTGGGGGTCTGCTGATCCAATATTGTGTTTCCAGGCAGCTGTTCTCCATCAGTAGAAAAGGGCAGGTTGGAGGCCACTAAGCCTGCCAGGCACTGGAAGTGGTTCTCATGGTCCCAAGTTGTGATGAGGAGGCTGGTGCCAGAAAAAGGAATGGTGCCCATGACCCATGGAGGCAGATCACCTCTTATTGGCCCACGTGTCTAAGCATGCTTTAATGCCACACTGGACAGCCATCCAGCTGGACGCCCTGACAGTTCAGCCAGACTTTCCCTGGCTGGGGAATGATGCACTGTCTAGAGCTGGGGGCCCTCAGCTGGTGAGGGTTGGGGATGAAAAGGGACTGGCCACCAAGCCTCTCCTTTGACTCCAAAGAAAGTCCCCGTGAAGAACTTGGAGCTGCCCAGAGAGGCAAAACCAAGATTTGAAATCTGATCACATGCCTTAGGTCTCATGTTCTGTACCTTGAATTGCCACAGACCTATCAGGATGCCAGTGTCTGCCACCAGGCACCCAGTGTTTCTGTGCAAGAGCACAGTGGCAGGTGGGCCTCAGTGTCCAGGTGACCTGGCCGGATAAGGGCTAGTGTGCAGCAGGCTTTTGGCCTAAGAGAGGACCATTGTGGCTGTGGGCTGGTTGTGGGTGGGGTCACCAGTGCTGGGATCCAGCTGTCACAGGCTCCCTCCAGTGGCCATTTTATGACAACCTAAGGAAGCCTTTTTCTAGAAGGAAGAAGGACCTGGTGGTCTACTTCTGAAAAGAATTAGCCAGTGAAAACCTTATGAATAGCAGTGGAACATTGTCTGATACAGTACCAGAAGATGAGCCCCTCGGATTGGAAGGTACCCAAAAGATGACTGGGAAAGAGCTGCCTCCTCAAACTAAAGTCGACCTTAATGACGTGGTTGGAGCCAAGCTTTTAGGACCTTCATTTGCTGATGTGGCATGACTCAAAATGAGAAGAAACAGCTGCAAACATCCATTAATAATCGGAACATGGAATGCACAAAGTATGAATCTAGGAAAATTGGAAATTGCCAAAAATGAAATGGAACAGATAAACATTGATATCCTAGGCACTAGTGAGCTGAAATGGACTGGTATTGGCCATTTTGAATTGGACAATCATATGGTCTACTATGCCAGGAACGACAACTTGAAGAGGAGTGGTGTTGCATTCATCATCAAAAAGAACATTTCAAGATATATCCTGAAGTACAACGCTGTCAATGATAGAATGACATCCATACTCCTACAAGGAAGAACAGTTAATACAAATATTATTCAAATTTACGCATCAACCACTAAGGCCAAAGATGAAGAATTAAAGATTTTTACCAGCTTCTACATTCTGAAATTAATCGAGCATACAATCAGGATGCATTGTTAATTACTAGTGATTGGAAGTGAAAGTTGGAAACAAAGAAGAATGTCAGTAGTTGGAAAATATGGCCTTGGTGATAGAAACGGTGCCAGAGATTATATGGTACTTTGCAACACCAATGACTTCTTCATTGCATATACCTTTTTTTGACACCATAAATGGTGACTGTATACTTGGACTTCGCCAAATGGAGTATGCAGGAATCAAATCAGCTACATCTATGGGAAGAGATGATGGAAAAGCTCAATATCATCAGTCAGAACGAGGGCAGGGGCCAACTGTGGGACAGACCATCAGTTGCTCATATACAATTCCAAGTTGAAACTGAAGAAAATTAGAACAAGTCCTTGAGAGCCAAAGTACAACCTCGAGTATATCCCACCTGAACTTAGAGACCATCTCAAGAATAGATTTGACACATTGAACACCAATGACTGAAGACCAGACCAGCTGTGGGATGACATCAAGGACATCATACATGATGAAAGCAAGAGATCATTAAAAAAACAGGATAGAAAGAAAAGACCAAAATGGATGTCAGAAGCAACTCTGAAATTTGCCCTTGAACATCGAGTAGCTAAAGCAAATAGAAGAAATGATGAAGTTAAGAGTGGAACAGAAGATTTCAAAGGGTGGCTTGAGAAGACAAAGTATTATAATGACATGTGAAAAGACTTAGGGTTAGAAAACCAAAAGGGAAGAACATGCTTGGCATTTCTCAAGCTGAAAGAACTGAAGAAAAAAAGTCAAGCCTCGAGCTGCAATACTGAAGGATTCTATTGGAAAATATTAAATGACCCAGGAAGCATCAAAAGAAGATGGAAGAAATACACAGACTCACTATACCAAAAAGAATTGGTCAACGTTCAACCATTTCAGGAGGTAGCATAAAATTAGGAACCTATGGTACTGAAAGAAGAGGTCCCAGCTACACTGAAGGCATTGGTGAAAAACAAGGCTCCAGGAACTGATGGAATACCAATTGAGATGTTTCAACAAACGGATACAGTGCTGGACGTACTCACTCATCTATGCCAAGAAATTTGGAAGGCAGCTACCTGGCCAACTGACTGGAAGAGATCCATATTTATACCTATTCCAAAAAGTGATCCAACAGAATGCGGAAATTATCTAACAATATCATTAATATCATATGCAAGTAAAATTTTGCTGAAGATCATTCAAAAGTGGCTGCAGCAATACATTGACAGGGAACTGCTGTCTTTTTAATGACCCTTTGCTTTCTTTGTGTGTGATGTCCTTGATGTTATTCCATATCTCATCTGGTCTTTGGTCCTTAGTGTTCAGTGTATCAGATCCGTTCTTGAAATAGTCTCTAAATTCAGTGATCACTGCTATTGATAAGGTTTATACATGTGACTAGTGGCTGCTGTTTTGGCCAGCATTGATATAGAACATTTTTTATCATCACAGGAAGTTCTTTTAGACAGCACTAGCCTAGAATATGTTAAAAGGTGATATGTGCAATGGAAAAATATAAAGCAAATTTTTTAAAAAGAGTAGTACAGTTATGGGGCAGGGGCTGTAATTTAAAAAAGGGTAGTTGGGGCACGCCTAATTTATTGATTTATTTTAAAAAATAATATCAGTGAATTTATTAAGAACCTTAGCCATGGTGGTTTCTTTTTTTAAAAAAAAATTTTTATTGTGCTTTAGGTGAAAGTTTACAGCTCAAGTTAATTTCTCATGCAAAAATTTATACACATATTGTTCTGTAGTATTAGTTGCAATCCCCACAATGGGGCAGCACACTCCCTCTTTCCACCCCAGTTTTCCTGTGTCCATTCGACCAGTTCCTGTCCCTTCCTGCCTTCCCATCCTGCCTTCTAACAGGAGCCACCCATTTGGTCTCCGGTATCTGATTGAACTAAGAAGCACACTCCTCATGTGCATTATTTTTTCTTTTATGTTGTTTTTAGCTGCTGTGAAGTTGGTTCCAACTCATAGCGACCCCATGCACAACAGAACGAAACACTGCCCGGTCCTGTGCCATCCTCACAATTGTTGCTATGCTTGAGCCCATTGTTGCAGCCACTGTGTCAATCCATCTCGTAGAAGGCCTTCCCCTTTTTTGCTGACTCTCTACTTTACCAAGCATGATATCCTTCTCCAGGGATTGATCTCTCCTGATAACATATCCAAAGTATGTGAGATGTAGTCTCACCATCCTTGCTTTTAAGGAGCATTCTGGTTTTACTGCTTCCAAGACAGATTTGTTCGTTCTTTTGGCAATCCATGGTATATTCAGTATTCTTTGCCAACACCACAATTCAAAGGCGTCAGTTCTTCTTCAATCTTCCTTATTCATCGTCCAGCTTTTGTTTGCATATGAGGTGATTGAAACACCATGGCTTGGGTCAGGCTCACCTTCGTCCTCAAGGTGATATCTTTGCTTTTGAGCACTTTTCAGCAGATATGCCCAGTGCAATGTGTCTTTTGATTTCTTGACTGCTGCTTCCATGGGTGTTGATTGTGGATCTAAGTAAAATGAAATCCTTGACGACTTGAATCTTTTCTCCGTTTATCATGATGTTGCTTATTGGTCTAGTTGTGAGGGTTTTTGTTTTCTTTATCTTGAGGTGTAATCCATACTGAAGGCTGTGGTCTTTGATCTTCATCAGTAAATGCTTCAAGTTTTCTTCACTTTCAGCAAGCAAGGTTGTGTCATTTGCATAATGCAAGTTATTAATGAGCCTTCCTCCAATCCTGATACCCCATTCTTCATGTAGTCTAGCTTCTTGGATTATTTGCTTGTATACAGATTGCAACCCTGACACACACCTTTCCTGACTTTAAAACCATGCACTATCCCTTTGTTCTGTTCAAACGACTGCCTCTTGATCTATGTACAGATTCCTCAGGAGCACAGTTAAATATTCCAAAATTCCATTCTGTGCAATGTTATCCATAACTTGTTTTATAATCCTGTCTAGTCTTTGTCTGAAGAGTGAGCTTCAGGAATGGTTTCAGTTCTGGGTTAACAAGAGTGTCCGGGGGCCATAGTTTCAGGGGTTCCTCCAGTCTCTGTCAGACCATTAAGTTTGATCTTTTTATGTGGATTTGAGTTCTGCTCCACACTTTTCTCCTGCTCCATCTGGGAGGAACACACCTGGTTTAGAAGGTAGATTTCAAACAAAGACTTGAAGAAGATGAGAGACGGAGCCATGGAAATAACCTGGGAGAAAAGCATCACAGGCAGGCAGAGGGCACAGACAGCACCGAGGGGGGAGTCAGTGGGTGGGTTTGAGGAAGAGATGCAGGCAGATATGGCTGGCGTAGAATGGGGGGGAACAGTAGGAAAGAGGTAATGGGAACAGAATCACATAGAGCCTCGTAGGTCACTGTATTACAAAGATGTTCATTGCAGCATTGTTTGTAGCAGCAAAATTTGGAGATTACATACGTGACTACCAGTGGGGAGTGGTTTGAGAAATTATGCTGTCTTCATGTGATGGTTGGAAAGGATGAGGGTCAAGGGTATGTCCTGGGGGAAAGTATCCTGGAGGTGGTGGGCTGCACTGAGACAGCCATTGGCCTGGTAGACTGAAAACAGCCTGGAGCCCCTGGGAATTGGGGTTCGGGTGGCCCTGTGGATGCTTGGGCTCACTCTGGCTCTCAGTCTTCTCTGCTGTAAGAGGCAGAGGCTGGGGGACTGCTGAGGCCCTCTCAGACCCTAGACACACTCCAGTGGGGGAAGGGTCACAGGGGTGGGGAAGCATCCAGATGTTGAGATTACCAGGATGGGCCAGGATATCTGGGCACAGGGTGGGGAATTGTACAATTGATGTAGAGGAGGCAGGATGGCTTCTCTGATGGTCTTCCTGTCCCCAACTCCACGCTATGTTTCCCTGGCAGCGGATGGTCAAGAACCTAGAGAAGGAGCTGGCGCTGCTCAAGCAGGAGCTGGCCATTCACGACAGCCTGGTAAGAGGCTAGAGGCAAGGGCTGGAGAGAAGGGGGGATGTTGGAGGCAGGATGAATTTAAGGGAACTGGGGTCAGGAGTACCAGTTGGGCAGGAGGACTAGATGGGAAAGGAGCAAGGAGGTCAAGGCAGGATGCTGGATGAGTGGAGGGAACTGGGTGGGCAGGGAGGCCAGGTGGCTAGGGGGTCTGAGTAGCCAGGGAGACAAGGGGAACAGAGGCCAGGGGCAGAGGGACTGAGTGGGAAGGGAGACTGGGTGGGCAAGAGTACTGTGGAGACTGAGGCTAGGGAGGCTGGGTGAGCAAGGGGCAGACCGGGGGCAGAGCTGTCAGGTGGGCAGGGATACTGGGAGAGCACAGGGGTGAGGGTAGAGGTGTTAGGTGGGCATAAGCTGAAGCAGGCATTAGGCAGGCAGAGGGCCTGGTAGGTAGGAGCTGGGGGCAGAGGGCATGATGGCCAAGGTCAAGGGGGTGGGGCAGGCTGGGGATGGGGGAGGCAGCAGTAGGGGGCCTCGAAGGCAGGAGTTCTCAGATGGCCTGCCTGGACTGATGCTCGTGGTCCTGAGAGGGCTGCCGACCAGGGGCAATGCCCCCCCCATGACCCTCATCCTGCAGAGTCTGCTGAGACTCAGCCAGCATAGCCCCCTTGTCCAGAGCAGCAGGCCCCAGTTCTGGTGGCCTTTCCTTCCTTACCCCACCCCACTACCTCCTTGACCTGAGCACCTGGCCTGTGTGTCAGGCCCTCTCCACCAGGACCCAATGGTGAAGGTAGTGGAGCTGTCTTGGGGGGCCAAGGCCTGTGTCCAGCCCCCCCACCTCAGCTCTCAGAATGGATTGAATTTTCACAGCTTATTGACATGTTCTGCATCCTTCTCCAAGGCCAACCGTACCCTTGTGACCTATGACCCCATGGATGAAATCCAGATTGCCGAGATCAACTCCCAGGTTCGGAGGTACCTGGAGGGGACACTGGACGAGATTGATGTAAGGATTTCCTTTGCAGGACTGCTAGGCTTAGCTGGCCTGGACCTCCCTGTCCTGGGCACACCCTTGGAACCACTCATTCAGTGGGTGCGGTGGGCGGGAGGACAGTGCTGGACTTCTGGTATCAGGCCCTTCAGCCCAGCGTGGCCTCAGCTTCCATGTTTATGGTTACACAAAAATGTAGGTGCTGCACAGAGTGGCCAGTGCCCTTGAAAACATGTACAAGAGGTGGCCCATCTTGGAGGCCACAAGCATGGGCCCTGGAACCACGCGGCTGGAACCACATCCCAGCTCATTTGCCCTTTGAGTGAACTCAGCAAGTCACTCAACCTTGTGTACCTCACTCACCTCACCTGTACAGTGGGGAAGGAAATTGATCTGGGATTAATTGAGCTGCAGTGCCTCAGCGTGAGGCTATAAACGACAGTAGTCACGCTGGTTGTGGAAGGCAGATGCCCCAGGACCCATGTTGGAGTGGGTCAGGGAGGGGGAGACAGCAACCGCACAGGGAGAGGGGTCCTTGGGGGGAGAGATGGATCCTGTTTTCACAGTGCAGCCATCAAACCCCTCATCAGAGAGCCACACAGGCAGATCCCCTGGCCTGTTACTGTGGGCAACTATAAGAGGCAGGCCCAAGGACAGCTGAAGGGCAAGCTCTTCTGGCCTTCCAGCAGGGGCAACCACAGACTGACCCTTGATCAAGAGTGGTGGTGGGGATTTTAGGGCCTGGAGGGAGGCTGAGGGCCCTTCTCCAGCCACAGATGTGTGTGTGTGTTTGTGCCCACATAGAAAGGTTTGCACATGGGCTCAGTCTGAAGGTGGCAGGTGGAACCTTTTGGAAGCAGGCAAGAACTGAGAACAAAGTTTAGTAAATTTTTTTTCTTAGGAAGTATTTTCAAGAACTATTGAGTCGTTTTCATTTTATAGAGAGCTCCACTTAGAAAAGGTGATTTTTATAGCCTCAGTGAATACTTAGTCTCAAAACTCTAATCAGGTGTTTCTCTGCTCCAGAGGAGGCCTTGGCAGCCACTTGTTTGCATACATCCCATTCTGGAGACAGATGGTCCAGGGCTCAGCCAAGGGATACTGGTTTCTCTCCTAACACAGACACAGCCTCGGGCCCATGCTGCCCCGCTGTTTAACCTCTTGCCTTGGTCTCTTCCCCCCAGATAATCAACCTCAGACAGATCCAGGAGGTGTTCAACCAGTTCCGGGTGGTGCTGAGGTGAGGGACCACCCCCTTCCTACCCTATTCCTGCATCTGGCTGCCATTTTCATTTCCCATGGCTGTCCAGGCACCTGCCTCCAAGTGCACCCCCTCCTGCTCTCTCTCATATGTAAGGAGCCAGACGAGAGTCCTTGGGATGTGCCTAGGCCCCTGGTGGTCCTTCCAGCCTCTGCTGCTGAGCTATTGGATCCTCCCGCCCTTCTCTTCCCCTGGAGGAAACAGGGAGGACAACCCTCCAGTGGAGGACCACTCAGAGAGGGGTTGGTCCCTGAGGGATGTTTACTGAGTTCATTAGTTGGATAGGAAGTCTTTATGGAGTGCCAGCCTTGAGCATGGCCAGAGCAGGGTATCATGAATATACCCACCCCGCTACCTGGGAGGCATTTGTGGTTATGTGAATGCAGACATGTCTGTAGCCTGAGTGGTTCTCGCTGGGCAGTGTCACAGAAGTTGGTCACATAATTCCGAGGGGCCTCTTAGAGACAGAACCCAGGGGAGGGAACATGGCCCCAAGGGAGGCTTATAAACCAAAAAGCAAACCCACTGCAGTCGAGTTAGTTCTGACTCATAGCAACCTTTATAGTTCTTGTTAAATGTCATCTTGGAGCAGTTGCACCTAAGGGTGGCCCTAAGGTTTGTGAGCTAGATGGTGGGTGTGTGTGTACTGGAGGTGGGGGTGGAGGTGAGCTCATTTTGTCTGTTTCATCTGGTCTGGTGGCTCTATCACGAGGGGCATCACCCAAATGATTTCTAGCCCTGGTACTTGGTTTTTGCCACAGCGGGTTCAGCGTGACCCCAGATGCGCGGTGTTCTGTCACTGTCTCTCCCAAGCCAACAGGAACAGGAAGTGGAGTCCACTTTGCGCAGAAAGTACACACTCATAGACAAGAATGACTTTGCAGCCATTTCTGCTGTCCAGAAGGTAAGCACGGATTTCCTCCTGCAATAGCACTGTCCTCAGATTTTTCCGTCCCCAGACCCTTCCAGAGGTAGCAAGTGTCCTGCGTTAGAGCAGAGCCATGGTTGTAACAGATGAAGGTGACGCCAGGATGAACGTTAACCTTGCAAGAGTAAACCACGTGTAAATTCACAATGATCTCAGTAACTGAGAGATGGAACTGATGAGGAAGGAGACCAGCTCCTGAAGCTGGGTCAGAAACAGGCCTTCAGATCCTTGGGGCGCGGAGTGAGGCGCTGAAGCTGGGTCAGAAACAGGCCTTCAGATCCTCGGGGTGCGGAATGGGGTGCTAAACCAGTGAGGGGAACTGAAGTGGAAAGTGGACATTTGGCAGGGTGGTCAGGGACACTGTCAGAGATACCCTGAAGCCAGTGGCAGCAGCCACATGGTGGTATATTGAACAAACACGCTCACCCTGAGCCTTTGGTCCACATACACTGGGGTGGGGTGTGGGCAGACCCCCAAGGGGCCCAAACACTTACCCTAACCCATGCTCGTGGGCTATCTTCTCCATCCAGGCGGGGCTCATGGATGCTGATGGCCACCTAGTGGGTGAGCCTGATGGACAGAGCTTTGGCCTGGGAGTTGCCCCTTTCTCTGCCAAACCCGGGAAGAAATCCAAGTCCAAGAAGGCATACAAAGAGCCGCCCAGGTAAGTGACCTTCTTACTGTGCTTGCTCAGCACCTGGTCCTCCTGGGCAATTGAAAGGGAGGACATGAACTGCCCGCATGTCTCAGCCACTGGGCAGTCATGGTGGTTGTCACTGCTGCCAATTCCAAACAACATCTGTAGGGCCCAGACCAGGGCTGGTTCTGAACCAGCCTTAGCACAGGTGGCAGCCTCATCCTCATAGCAACCCAGAGACAGGAGTTATGGTCCCCATCGTACTGATGAGGAAAGTGAGGCTCAGAGAGAAGTTACCTCCTCAGGTCATGCTGCTGATGAGTGGTACAGTCGCAATGAAAAGTCAGGGCAGCACTCCAGAATTATGTCCTCTGATACATCATGTGATCCCCCTTCAACCACCCCTCCATCATGGTCCTCTCGTGAGCCACCTAAAAACCCCAATTCATCTTTCATGCAATGTTTGTTTGTGTCAAGGTGAGAAGTGTCCAGGGTCCCTTCATGAGCCCACCTCTCTGTTCTGCACTTCTTATGTCCAAAGGTTCACCTTGGGTGAGGCATGAGAGCCTCTCTGTGTCTTCGTTTCCTCATCTCTAAAATGGCAATAATAACAGTAATAGCATCAAAGTCATTGCTATTGTTGTGAGGTTGAGTGAGTGAATGCAGTCCCTGCACACAGAAAGTTCTCGACAGAAATATGTTGTTACCATTATTATCACTTGTAAAAGGACATGGGCTGAAGCATGTTGTAGGAAACTGTCACATGCAGGGCAGGAGTTGGGTAGCAGGGGTTGTTGGATGCCCCTGGCCACCCCCTGCCTCTTCTGGAAGGGCAGTCACACCCCACCCCTCTCTGTTCTGCTGCCAGGTAATCGGTGTAAAGACAGATGGGTTGAGGCTTGGTCCCCTAAAGCACACCCGTTGCAAGAAGAAAAGAGGAGGAAACAGAGGAGAGAGCTGCGAGCATCCTCCTGTCAGCTCAGCCCTGTGCAGATGTGCCTCTCCTGAAGGGATGACACACTGAGAGGGTGGTGGCTGCTTTCCTGGGGGCTGGTGTGGCACTGAGTTAGGTGGGGACAGCAGGGCGTGGGCTGGTCAGAGCAGCAGGGCAGACCGGTCCTCCTTTACCATTTACCCACGCCCAGACCCACCCTGGGAAGGGGCTCTGCCGTCATTCCCAGGGATGCCTGTGTGACTAATACCTCAGCAGACACAGGGTCTCCTGAAAGCTGTGGCCCATCCCACAGGTCACGGGCTTTGAAGCCCCGGAGGTTGTGCCCATTCTTCCCAAACGTCTCCTGCTGAGGTTGCCGAGTAGAAGGCTCTTCATTCTGCTAAAAGGGAGAAAAATGCTCCCTACTGCTGAAAAGCTCCATGGCATAGGGTCGTACTCTGCCTTTTAACCTAGGTATGATCACAGTGGAGCCCTGGTGGCGTAGTGGTTAAGAGCTTGGCTGCTAACCAAAAGGTCGGCAGTTCGAATCCACCAGCCGCTCCTTAGAAACCCTATGGGGCAGTTCTACTCTGTCCTGTCGGGTCACTATGAGTCAGAACGGACTTGATGGCACCTAACAACAACATGATCAAGGCAGAAGCTGAAGCCCCTGAAACTATTGCCCTGAGATAATCTTTAAACCTTAAACCACCACAAATATCCCTTGAAATCTTCTTAAAATCTTTCTATATGGGATCAGACTGACAACAGCAACTGGAAAGATTAGATAGGAAGCTTAGGGGACAGTGAATTTATGTTAACTGGGGAGGAACAACTTAGAAAAGTAAGGTGAGAATGGTTGTACAATTAAAAGAATGTTATCAATGTCACGGAATTGTACATGTAGGAGTTGTTGAGTTGGTGTATGTTCTGCTGTATATAGTCTCAACAACAACAAAAATAAAGTAAATTATAAAAAAAAAAAAAACAGAGGTGTGGGGCTCCTGGTGTAGTGAGGGCTGAGGAAGGTCACTCTTGTACGGCATCTGAGATACCTCACTGCCCATGGCTGAGCCTGGGGGCTTCCTTGCCTTCTCCTCCAGCACGTCATCAAGAAAGGAAGGTGCCAGCAGCCCTGGGAGTGTCAAGGACATGGAGACAATTTCCATCTCCAAGACCCAGCTGATCCCATCTGCCAAGGATGCGGAGGTCAAAGACATACTTCTACGAGACCGGGAGACCTCCAGCATCGAGCCCCTCCCCTCGGACTCCCCAAAGGAGGATTTACGTCCACCCAGGTGACAGTCTAACATTAGCTCCTGCACCAGATTAGCCAAAATCAGAGTATGATTCTCAACATGGAAAGAGTGGCTACAGAGAGATAAGAAATAAAACAGGGCCCATCAGCTGCTCCCTGGGAGAAAGACGTGGCAGTCTGCTTCCATAAAGATTACAGCCTTGGAAACCCTATGGGGCAGTCCTACTCTGCCCTGTAGGGCTGCTATAAGTCGGAATCGACCCTATGGCAGTGAGGAGGTGAGGGAGGGGCAAAGACTGGGAGCACAATCCCAAAAGAAGAGACATGATGGTTTTCACACATAAAAAAGGGTCCCCCCTCAGGAGTGATCAAATATATATGATTAAACGTGGAATCATTTTTAGACATTCCAAACAACAAAGATTTGAATAATTGAATTCATATATTTTAAAATAAGTAATACATCCAAAAGGTACAAAATTCTCAAGGTGTGAAAGAGTGCAAACCTCTCCCTGACCCCGCTTTTTCTAGCCACCCAGTTCCGCTCCCTGATAAGTCCGTAATTCAGTATTTAGGATTCTATCCTAAGGAAATAATTAGAGATGTGGACAAAGATTTATGCTAAAAGCTGTTTGTTGCCTTATTAATTACAAAAGCAAAAAAAAAATTTTTTTTTCCTAATATCCTACATTAGGGACAGAGTGAGGTGAATTATTCTCTCTGCCCTTGGAGTGTGCGGGGATGTACATCATTGGCTTTCCCAGCCTGTGAACATTTCCGAGTATCAGAGAAGCTGAGAGGATTGTATAGTGAACACACATATACCAAAAGTCTCCTTGATTCTACAACTAACATGTTACTACACTTGTTTTGGGAGTCCCTGGCTTGTGCAAACAAACCAAAAATTGGTGGTTTGAATCCACCCAGAGACCCCTCAGAAGAAAGGCCTGGCGACCTACCTCTAAAAAATCAGCCACTGAAAACCCTATGGAGCATGGTTCTACTCTGACACACATGGGGTTGTCATGAGTTGGAGTTAATGGCAGCTGGGTTTATACCTGCTTCATCATATGTCTGGAGCCCTGGTGGTGCAGTGGTTAAGCATTTGGCTGCCAAAAGGTCGGCTGTTCGAATCCACCAGCCTCTCCTCGGAAACCCTATGGGGCAGTTCTACTCTGTCCTATAGGGTCTCTATGAGTCAGAATCAACTCAACAGCAGTGGGATTTTCATCATATGTCTGTCTGTCTGTCTTTCCATCCACCCATCTTATTTAACATTTCAACGTAAATTGCAGACATCGGTCTACTTGCCTCACTGCCCCAGTACTTCACCCTACGTCTTATTATTTAGAGTTTTCAAAGAGTTTTTAATAGTACAAAAGAATATTTCTGTGAAAGAAGATGCAAAGTTATGTATAGTGCATGGCCTCAACCATTTAAAAATATATTGAAGAATTCCTGGAAGAAGTTAAACTAAAGTGTGATTGTCAATAGATAGTGAGTGGTTTTTGTCTTATTTTGCTTTCTGTTCCTTATACTTTTCCTGCTGCGCATGTGTCCCTTTGTGTGCTGAGTAAAACAGAGATGAAGAAATGACTCCCAAACAATTTAGCTTCTATCTCGGGTAGGGGGTGCCCAGGACTCCTGGCCTCCTGTCCACAGGAGGCCCAAAGAAGGAAGGTGAAGTGCCCCGTGGCTCCAAGGTAGCTGCCCCATTTTTCTCTCTTCCTCGATCTCCCGCTCTGTCTCCAGGCCCAGCACCCCACCCTCTAAGCCTGTGGCCTTCGAGGAGTTTAAGAACGAGCGAGGTAGTGAAATCAACTGCATCTTTAAAGAAAACAAATCCATCCTGAATGAACGGAGGAGAAGGGCCAGTGAGACCACGCAACGCATCAGTGCCATCAAGCGGGAGATTGATGTGACCACGGAGGCACTAAATTTTCAGAAGTCACTACGGGAGAAGCAAGGTGAGTGTGATGGGAGGATGGCAAGGGATTTGTGGGATGTCTGAGTCATCCTGCTCCAAATGGGGCAGCCTTGGGTACTGGAGGACCAAGACAGGTGATGGGGTACAGCCTTCACCCATGGGTCATCACCCCACTAGGCTCTGGCCCAGCCCTGGGGAGCCACAGAGTCCATGTCCATCAGCCACCCTCTGCCTTTAGGTCCCCCATTACTACATTATCTCAGACCTAGGTGCTGGGCCTGATAGGTGCTGCTGTCCATGGAGAAACAGGTCCTTGATCCTGCAGAGGTTTCCCCAGGGAGATGGATGGCTGATGACCCCCACATGGTCCCAGGGAACTCACCTCTGCCTGAGTCCTGGTATGATCTCCTCACTGCCCGTGGTGGTCAGATTGGGGTAGGGTGCTGATCAGGACATTGAGAGTCTGAGAAGGGAAGTGAGAATGTAGATACGAGAGTGCCAAGGGACTAAAACTACTAAACCCCTGACACCTGCATGGACCTGGCAAGGTCTCCTGTCTTAGGGCAGGCGGTGTGGGGAGACCCAGGCTTGGAAAGCAGGGACCCCCTCCATGGGGAGCTCAACCGATTGTCCTCCTCCCAATGGCGGGCATGCCCATGCCTACACTCTGGGCCAAGGACCCTCAAGCTTGAGCATGCAGAGGACTCATCTGGGAGGGCTGGTCAAGCGCAGATTCCTAGGCTCCAGCCAGTGGTTCCGACTCAGAGATCTGGAGCCAGACCCAAATCTGCATTTAATGAGTGACTGTCCGACTCTGAGACAGAACCAGAGGCTGCACTCTTGTCCACATCCCCAACTTAGTCCTACCATCTTTTTCCAGACAGACACAGCATAGATTACAGGGCTTCTCTAGCTGAGTGACAACCCCATTCCAGGCCAGCTTTCCTGAGCATACTCACTGATCGCCGGGGGCACCTCCGGAAACTCTTGGTTTATTCCTTCAGATCAGATGTTTTCAGCTCACTCGCAGAGGAACACTTTTACTCATTTCCTTTTCCAAGGGCAACCTTATTTTCAAATTCTTGGGGCCACTCTGCGCACACCCTACGGAACATCCATGACACACTATTCCAGATGGCAAGGGGTCTGGGAAACGGCAGAAGGCTTGTGACGGAGGCTCCAGACAAGCCTCCACCGGGAACCTCTAGGGAGGGGACACAGTGAAGGTCTTACAGGACCACTAGGCACTTCTTTGACTCCTCTGCCTACAGCCTCCTGAACATGCAACCCTCATTATGTATTTACTTTTTTAAGTGACATACGTGCACTGTTTTGCTGACATCTCACTCACTCCCAAATATAACCCAAAATAGACAGCTTCAAAAGATGAGATAAAGAGGAGATAAATAATATTTTTTTAATTAAAAAAAAATTTTTATCAATTTGTACCAAAAAACATTTTTGGTCTTTCCTCCAAAAGGCACTGGTTGTTTAAATCCCACCTTTATCTGGAGGGAACAGATTAAAAAATTCATTTTGTGAAATAACTGCCAGATACTATATGACTGACAGCTACTTGTAGGCCCAGAAAGATTGGGAAATTTGGACCATTAGTCTTTTGTAAAAGAAAAATATGCAACGTCATCTTGAAGTTCAACTCTCTTAAGTTTTTCTTTTGGAGACAATCAGAGGACCTCTGGGTAGTACAAAAGATGTTCCTAGTCACTCCGCAACACAAAACAGAGTAAAGACTACTTGGTAAAGGATTTACGCTTATCACGGTAGCCACACAGGGATGTCCCAGAGCACACAGACCACAGCAGGTTGCTCACGTTGAAGGTGAGGGCCCTGGTGAGGGCAACTCTGTACCCCCCATTCTAGATGGGGGTCCTAACCCCTTCATGGTATCAGTGACACTTAACATGCCTTACTTTTCCCCATAAACATCAATGGGAGTGCTAATGTTTTCCTCTGCTCCTGGGGGCTGCCTTGTGCGCACACCCCTCAGGTCACACCCAGGACTCACTCAACGGCGGTCCTGGGTGCTGGGAGTTCCTACCTGGGGAGATAGATATAACGCCTTTGCTGAGCTTTCGAGGTGCTGTGACCAGTGAATAGCTGGTTGAGTGGCTCTGCAGCCTTTGTTATCTTTCTCAACCCAGCACCACTTGCCAAACAACTGACAAGCCTTAGAAAGGTCTGTGCCAAGAGACTATGGGTAGGGGAAATGGATAATAGCACAACTCCCCTCACCCCGAGAGCGCTCTGACAGTTCCACAGGGTGGTAGAGATGTCTGATCGTCTAACAAGAAGGCAGCTGGTAAATGTTGGAATCATCAAGAAGATAATTTGTGATGTAGATTTACATCCACTGTCATTACTGATGAACCTTGCCCCAGGTGCCTTGTGGTGTTAGCCAGTGATGTCAACTCATGGATATAATTTATAAAAACAAAGTAAATATTCATGGAATAGGGGTGCTTGCTGCATATTTTTGACTCATGGGGTGCAAAGTCAAAGTAAGTGTAGAACACAGGTCATCTCTACCCTTTCCTCTACCCACCCCTCCTATTTGCCCTAAAATGCCAGGGTGAGACCTCTGATCTGAGGCCAGGACATGTCTCATGGGGTGCGTCCTGGCGGCCCAGCCTCCCCTCATGCTGTGCCCACCTTCCTGCGGGCTCCTGTCTTCGTGCTTTACCAACCCTGTCCCCTTTCCTGAATCCTTTCCTCCCCCGACCCCAGGGGAGCATCTCCTCACTCCCTACCTCCTGCGTCCTCCCGCAGGTGAGTATGAGAACAAGGGGCTGATGATCATTGATGAGGAGGAATTCCTCCTGATCCTGAAGCTCAAAGACCTCAAGAAGCAGTACCGCGGCGAGTACCAGGACCTGCGCGACCTCAGGGCTGAGATCCAGTACTGCCAGCGCCTGGTGGATCAGTGTCGCCACCGCCTGCTCACAGGTGCTCCAGTTGGGAAGGTTGGCTGACTACCTGAGGCCTAGGGAGGCCTGGGGCAGGGCCACAGCCCAGATTCAGGAAGTGGCTTCGGAGCCTCTCTCTGGCAGGAGCAGGGGCTGGCCAGGGGCTTCAGACGTATGGTTTCCAGCACTGTGAGGACTGGAGACAGAAATGGGGACAGGGTGAGACTTGGGCAGCAAGTGAACAAGGGCAACACACAGACAGGCACACATAGCATTTGCCTGCTTCCTCAGGGTCTTCCCTGCCTCTCACAGTGCTCTCCCCACCTTCGTGCAGAATTTGACATCTGGTACAACGAGTCCTTCGTCATCCCTGAGGATATGCAGGTGGCACTGAAGCCATGTGGCAGCATCCGGCCAGGCATGGTTCCTGTCAACAGGATCGTGTCTCTGGTAAGCAGCACGAGGGTAGGGGCAGGGGCAATGGATTAGCACAGGGCAGTGGGCAGTGCCCCCTGCCCTCTGTGCTCACCGTGAACGTAGTACTAGGGGTGCTCTCAGCCTCTCCCAGGGCTAACCCTGGCAGGTGGGCAGGTACAGACCTCTCCCAGGTATCGAGATGTAGGGGCAGCACAGCAAGCACCATTCTTTCTGCTGCTACCCTTTTGGGGTGGCTCATCCTGCCCAGGTGGCAGTGATAGGGTATCTGTGGGGACAAGCAAACATGGGGCCGGGAGGTATTCATTGTGAGCTGCCCTGGGTGGGGGTTTGCACACCAAGGCTGAAGGGACTGTGGTTGGTTTGGGCCTCCCCAGGGAGAAGATGACCAGGATAGATTCAACCAGCTGCAGCAGACAGTGCTGCCTGAGGGCCCTGACTCCATCTCCTTCTACAATGCTAAAGTCAAGACAGAACAGAAGGTAACTCAGGAGGTCCATGTCTCCTGGAGAGCAGAGACCTCATTACCAGGACACTCAGGGTCACACTTGCTACTTTAGACAGGGGAAGGAGGAATGGTCCCAGTCCAAGGAGAGCCAGACTCACCACCCATGATCTATGGGTACCCTCTGCCAACTCTGTAGTCCTGGGACTGGGCTGGACCCAGAAGGGGCCCTGGCACTCAGGGACAACTGGAAAGTCTGCTCCAAGGAAGCAATGGACAAGGAAGCAGGTCTGTGGGGGACCAGCAGCCCAGACACCATGACCAACTGCCTAACTCCCCATCAGCCCTGAGCCCGTCATCGCCCATTATCTCCCCGACTTCCCCAGACCTCCAATGCCCACCTGCCTTCTGAAGGCAGAGAGAAACCAGGGCACAGTGCCCTGCCTGTGGGACAAGAACTTCACTGGACTACATTGTGTGTCTCAGTCACTCTCAAGGAGGGACTTCCTCAAAGGCATATTCTTAGGCTTCAGGAACAGTTGTCCCCAGGGCAGGATGGTTTGCAGAAAATGTTAACGTGAGGTGGAATTCTAAGAGGAGTGAACGTGCACTAAGGAGAATGACAGGCAAGCATAACTCGAGGGGGCGGGGGGGCTGAAGTGGGCATGGGATGCCTCAGGATGCCCTGGACATCACAGTCGCATCATCCAGAAAAAACAGTTATTTGGGAACAGCAAGGGAATAGCAAGCAACACGCTTCATCCTTGCTCCAGAACCGCCCTTCATAATGTCTTTCACGCCTCTGCAAGGTTGGGCATCATTCTTTGGTCATCTTGCATCCTGGCTCCTGTTCCCATCCAGGCCTTGGATATCTCCACGGGGCAATGTGGGGCTGCCTCCCCTTTGCTTCCACCTGGACTTACCCCCAGCTGTGAGGCCCACCAGGACTTCTGACATCTCACGGACCTGTGGACCATGGTTGATGACTCCTGGCCATGCTAACTTTCCTGCCTATTCTCTGAACTTCCTTTCCCATCACCATCCCTGAGAGGATGAGTGAGGTCACTTTTCTGAAGGCCCTTGCCTCGTCCCTTTTAGGATCTGGTCAATAGCACCTGTCTCTATAGAGTTGCCTATTCTGGATATTTCATATAAATGCAGTCATACCACATATGGCCTTTTGTGTCTACTTCTTTCATTTGGCATAATGTTTTCAAAGTTCATCCATACTGTAGCATATTAGCAGAACTTTATTCTTTTTTATGTCCAAAACAGCATTCCATCGTATGAATATACTACATTTTGTTTATCTATTTATCTGTCGATAGACACTTGGTTTGTTTCCACCTTTTGATATTATGAATAATCCTGTATTAACATTTGAGTCCAAGTTTTTGTGTGAACATATATTTTTATTTCTCTTTGAGTATATACCTAGGAGTGGAATAGTTGGGTCATATGGTAATTCTATGTTAAACTTTTTTTTTTTTAATGTTTAACTTTTTGAGGAACTGTTTCCTGCAGCAGCTACACCATTTTACATTCTCACCAGTAACGCAGAAGGGTTCCAATTTATCCACATCCTTGCGAACACTTATAATTTCCTTTTTTTTTTTTTTTTTTTATTATAACCATCCTGGTAGATATAAAGTGGTATTTCATTGTGGTTTTAATTTGCATTTCCCTAATGACTAATGATATTTAGCATCTTTTCATGTGCTTATTGGCAATTGTATATCTTCTTTGGAGAAATGCCTATTCAAGTCCTTTGACCATTTTTTAATTGAGCTGCTTCTCTTTTTGCTGTTCAATTGTAGCTGTTGTTTATATTCTGGATAATAGACTCTTATCAGATACATGATTTGCATATATTTTCTCACATTCTGTGGACCAACTCATACCTCTCTTGATAGCGTCCCTTGATACACAAAAATGTTAAATACTAATGAAGTCTAATTTATCTATTTTGTCTTTTCTTGCCTATGCTTTTGGTGTTAGATCTAAGAAACCTTGTCATATTCGCAGTCATAAAGGTTTTCCTCTATGTTTTTCCTATGAGTTTTATAGTTTTATCTCTTAAATTAAGGTCTCTTATTCATTTTGAGTTAATTTTTGTATATAGTGTGCACTAGTAGTCCAACTTCATTCTTTTGTATGTGGGTATCCAGTTGTCCTAGCACAATTTGTTGAAAAGACTTGTTTTTTCCCCATGGAATTTTCATAGCACCCTTGTTGAAAATCAATTGACCGTAAGTGTGAGGGCTAATTTCTGGATTCTCAATTCTATTCCATTGCCTATATGTTTATCCTTTTGCCAGTACCACACCACCTTGATTATTGTAACTTTGTAGAAAGTTTTGAAATCAGGCAGTGTGAGTCTTCCAATTTTGTTCTGTTTCAAGATGGTTTTGGCTATTCTGCATCCATTGCATTTTCATATAAATTTTAGGATCAGCTTATCAATTTATGCAAAGAAGCCAGCTGGGATTTTGATTGGAATTGTGTTGAATCTATAGATCAGTTTAGGGAGTATTGCCATCTTAACAATATTAAGTCCTCCAATCCATCAACACAGGATATCTTTCCATTTATTTGTTGTTGTTGTTGTTAGGTGCTGTCGAATTGATTCCAACTCATAGCAACCCTGCATACAACAGGATGAAACGCTGCCAGTTCTGCACCATACTCACAATCATTGCTATGTTTGAGCCCATTCTTGCAGCCACTGTGTCAGTCCATCTCACTGAGGGTCTTCTGCCTTTTCACTGACTCTCTACTTTACCAAGCATGATGTCTTTCTCCAGGGACTGGTCCCTCCTAATAACATGTCCAAAGTAAGTGAGACAAAGTCTCGCAATCCTCACTTCTAAGGAGCATCCTGGTTGTACTTCTTCCAAGACAAATTTGTTCCTTCTTCTGGCAGTTCGTGGTGTATTCAATATTTTTTGCCAACACCACAATTTAAATGCACCAATTCTTCTTTGCCCTTTCTTATGCACTGTGCAGCTTTCACATGCATATGAGGCAATTGAAAATACCGTGGCTTGGGTCAGGTGCACCTTAGTCCTCAAAGTGACATCTTTGCTCTTTAACATTTTAAAGAGGTCTTTTGCAGCAGATTTGTTTGATGCAATATGTTGTTTTGCATCATGGGCGTTGATTGTGCATCCAAGTAAAATGAAATCCTTGAAAACTTCAATATTGTCTCCATTTATCATGATGTTGCTTATTGGTCCAGCTTTGAGGATTTTTGTTTTCTTTATGTTGAGGTGTAATCCATACTTCATCAGTAAGTGGTTCAAGTCCTCTCCACTTTCAGCAAGCAAGGTTTTGTCATCTGCATGTCACAGGTTGTTAATTTCTTCCTCCAAGCCTAATGTTGCGTTCTTCTTTGAATAGTCCAGCTTCTCGGATTATTTACTCCATTTATTTAGGTCTTCTTTAATTTCTTTCAACAATGTTTTGGAGTTTTCAGAGTATAAATTTTACACAGTTTTTGTTAAATTTATTCCTATGTGTTTTATTCTTTTTAATGGTATTGTAAACAGGATTATTTTCTTAATTTTTTGAGTGTTCATGCAAGAGGATAGAAAGAAAATTGATTTTTGTATATTGATCTTATATCCTGCAACCTTGCTGACCTCGTGTGTTAATTCTAATAGTTTTTTAGTGGATTCCTTAGGGTTTTTTCTATATACAAGATCATGTTGGAAACGCTGGTGGAGTGGTGGTTAAGTGCTATGGCTGTTAACCAAAGGGTCGGCAGTTCGAATCCACCAGGTGCTCCATGGAAACTCTATGGGGCAGTTCTACTCCGTCCTATAGGGTTGCTATGAGTCGGAATTGACTCGACAGCACTGGGTACTGGGGTAAGATTATGTTATATGCAAATAGCAATAGTTGTACTTTTTTTTGTCTTTTCAATCTAGATGCCTTTTCTTTTTTCTTTCTTTTTTCCTCCTAGTCTCTCTGGCTAGAACCTCCAGTATGATGTTGAATAGAAGTGGTAAGAGTGGACAGCTTTGTTTTGTTCCTGATTTTAGGGGAGAGGCATTCAGTTTTTCACCATGAAGTGTAATGTTAGCTGTGGGTTTTTTGTAGATGTCCTTTTTCATGTTGAGGAGTTTCCCGTTTATTCTTAGTTTGTTGAGTATCTTTATCATGAAGGGGTATTAGAGTCATTATCTTTTTGAATACTCCCTTTCTTTTTCTTTGTATTTTCTCTCCTGGGACCCTGATTAAATATGTGTTAGACTTTCTCATTCTGTCCTCTTTAGCTCTTAAAATCTCTTTCATTTCTTCCAGCTCTTCATCTCTCTATGCTATAGTCTGGGTAATTTTTTCAGATTTCTTTTCCAGTTTATTAATGCTCTCTTCAGATGTATCTAATCAGCTATGCCTAGAAATTCTATTTGGTTTTCTTTCAAATATGCTTCATCATTTTTGATAAAGTCTTATTACATGCTCTTTTGAGTCCATCTTGTATTTATTTAAACTTTTCATATATGTTTTTGTGTCTTTTTCTGGGCTCAAAATCTGTTTCCTGTTTTGCTGAATTTCTCTTATGGTGGCTTTTGTACTTGTATATTTATTGTGAGCTCATATTCAATTGGACTTAATCTATAGGAATCCTGAGTGCATAAGTTGAAATTATTTTCCTTCAGAAAGGGTTTTCAGTTACTTTTGCAGCTAGCCATGGGACACTACCAGCCCAGTACCATTTTAACCCCCTTCAAGGATTCCAGCTTAATATGGGAGCTTCAGTTTTGGTTCCCCCACCTTATGGGGAATCTAGGATTCTTCTCCACATTACAGGCTGGTTTGGGCATTTGTCTGCTTACTGCTCATTGTTTCTGTTTCAGCTTACTTTTTCCAAGAGCCTAGCAATGCATTAAAAGGGCAGATTCATGAACATTTATTTGACTTGCAGAGGGAGAGCCCTTCAGAGTACCTGTGTCCCCACCCACTGGAGATAGAACCCTCTTCTTTTCTTTTTGAATCTAATTCTTGTCAGAAACTTTCAGGTAGGCCCTTGAAACATGCATACCTCCTTTTAAATATGCCTGCCACAACCATTTTAAAACAGTTTTATACACTTTCTTTTAGATGAAATAATGAAAGGGATCAAATGGAATGCAATTTCTCACAGAATTGGGGCTCGTCAGAGGGAATCCTTTTCCAAAAACTGTGATGTTTGCAGGAAGAATGATGGGGTGGATGTGAGTGGCATGGGTTCTGAGTCCTCACTAAGTCCACACCTCCTAATCAACTCCTGTTTTCTCCTCTTTTCTGTGTCCAGCATAATTACTTGAAAACCACAATGAGCCTCCAGTCGGCACATAGAAAATAGGGTCAAGACCCCCAGTTCCAACCTGCTCTAGTGGAGCTGCTGAACCATCTACCCAGAGCGCCAGCCACCCTGTCCAAGGCTGAAACCTAGCTGAGAGAACACACAACAGCCTGCCTGCCAGGACCACCCTCCAAAGGACACCCTGCTCACCTTTACAAAACACTGCTGGTCTCAATTCTCTGTCTTGTATGCAGAGACAGGATAAAACAGCTTTCTAGTTTGGACTTCTAGTGCTCATCCAATGGCTTTGTTTTCATTCCTGTCTGGGAGGACATCTGTATATGTTTGGAATAGTAGGAAAATAAAAAAGTGTTTAAGTCAGGCTCCTCTAGCACGCCTTTGTCCCACTGGCCAGCCTCTTTCCTCTCCTTGCTGAATGTCTTAGAGGTGAGTTTGGCCTGAGGCGCCCTGGTTCTTACAGCTTCCTTAGACCATGAGTCCTCTTGGGGCATCCTCTCTGTGCCCCTGAGCCAGTGGAAGTAGGAGGAGGCCCTCCTTCTTCTGCCAGCAGGAGAAGATTGGGTCCAGCCACTATTCTCAGAAGGCATGAGGCAGAACTGGGTCCATTGTAACAGAGAATGAGTGAGCAGCTTCTGGGGGACGTGCCTCTGTATGTTACCAGGACACTGCAGCCTTCCCTACCTAACATGTGTGTCAGGGCAGTGTCTGTCTGTCTCTCTGTGTGTGTATAGGCTGCAGACAAGCACAAGTGAAAGTAGCCAGTTTACCCCGGATAAGATCAGGGATTACACTATTAGGGTCGAGCAGGGAAGAGAGGACCTTGCTCTCTAGTCAAGTTCTCAGGCTGCAGTCTTATCCCCTTAATGGTTGTACCAAAGGGAAAGAGTTCACTGCTCTGCTCAGAGAACAAACTCAGGCCCTGTCGGGGCTTCCAGGCTGACCCACATGTTTCTGGGTTGGGAAACTCAGTTTCCACTGAGTGAAGAGTTTCAGAGCTTCTTCAGAATCTTTCCTCTCATACCCACTTCTGTTCAGGTGTGCCAAGGTCTTGGCCTTGCACTCTGTGAGCACTCCCTTCATCTGATACCACCTCAACAAGTCCTTGATGTTGCTGTGATGGGAGCCAACAGATAGGGGTCCTAACGACCCCGCCATTGGGAGTGATGAGAGAAGAATCCAGATCATATCTGACGGATGACATATAGCTCTGGGACAACTTTATGCAAGGAAAGATGAAGAAAACAGTTCTTACCTGGAGAGGAAGAGGAATGGGGCAGAGGCCCACGTGGGGCCGCCAGGTGGAAGGGAAGCAAGGGAATTTGATTTGTGTGGTCCTCGAATCTGGACGTAGATGAGCTGGACCAGATGTTTTCCTAAAAAGTATAAATGGCTAAATGGCAGACTTTTGTCTCAGGATAGGAAGAGGCTTAAAATGAGAGCATTCCCACCATCGAGTTAGCAGAGAGAGCCCCACTGCTGGAGGCTGTCTAGCAAGCAGTTTGCAGAATGCTTTCTGCACCCAGTGGAAAGTTGAACTGATGGCATCCATCCACCTGAAGACCCTGTGATTCTGTTTTTCAGCTCATCAATGAGCAGATGGATGTGGGTTTTGTTAGAGAAAACAGAATGGTTTTGCTTGAGGTCTACTTCCTCCCCCTTCCCCAGCACCCTCTCTTTCACTGGCTGATATGTGATGGTTCTTAAACAGCTTTTAGAGACTCTTAGTACACTACACCAAGGCTTCCCCAAGCAACTTTGAAAGCCCCCAGCTTCATTTTCCCAGATGACACACAGTGACTCTCACTGACCAGCATTAATGGTGTGCACTCGACTTTGTTGGTCAGTCAGTCTTGATGCTCATGGATTGTGGCCAAACAGACAAATCTGCCCAGGCTCCTCCCACCCTCCCAGCAATGAGGGCCTTAGACAGAGGGGTTCTGATTCCTTCTCTTCTTGGCTAGCCCTCAGGTCTTTGGGGGTCCTTAGGAAATAGGACATAGCACACAGGGAGTACATCTTCTTATTAGGGTCATAGGAAGCAGCTGTTTGTGGCCGCATTAGTTCCCCTTTCCCTCAGTTCCGCATCATTGGCTGGAATGGCATGGCCATGATGGATGTCTTACCTACGGGAAATCCTAGACAGCCAATCCTGGGGTCTGTCAGCCAGGAAAAGCTGAACCTCTGTAATGGCAGTTAGTCCTGGATGCTGTCACATTTGTCTTTGGCTCATTCACCATCACACAGGCCTCCTTGGTCAGTTTTAGCACAAACTGAAACAAGTGATCGTCAGGATGGGCAGAGCCACAAGAATAAACAAGGATGGTACTTGGTAGGTCAACCTCTATACAAGCTCCTCACAGGAGCAGATGCTTCCAATATGACAGAGATGTAGGGAGCATCATGTCCACTCAATTGGCCTGTTGTTCCAAAAATAGTCCCTGCTGCGCTAAACTGACCATCAGAATCACCTGAAGGGACTTCCAACTCCATCAATGTGACAGACAAGATAACCTGAAAACACTCCTGCTACAATCACTTAGAGATGCTGGCTAAAGTATGACATCCCTTTAAATGCAAAGCTAAATTTGCAGGAAAGGAAGGGAACTTCCAGGAGCTGGATATAAAGGGAAAAGTGAAAACCAGCGTCCTCAGCACATGAACTGGCTGAGACTGCTAAGGATGGGAAGAATGTGTGTCGGTAGATTGTTGATTTGAGTGTTAATGTCCACACAAGTAGGAGAAATAAGACTTTGGCTAATGCTAGATAAAAAGTTGGAAATGGGACACTCTCCCTAAAGCTGGTACCCTGAAGGCTTCATCCTTGGTGAAGAAGTGAGCTAGAAAGATAGGTAGGTAGGTAGGTAGGTAGATAGATAGGTGCCACTGAGTCAACTCCAGCTTATAGCAACCTATGAACAACAGAAGGAAGCATGGCCCAATTGTGTGTCATAGTGATAATTGCTGGCATGTTCAAGCCCATTGTTGTGGCCATTGTGCCAATCCATCTTACCAAGGGCCTCCCTCATTCTCGTTAGCTCTCTACTTCACCAAACATGATGTCTTCCTTTAGTGATTGATCCTTCCTGATGACGTGTCTAAAACAAGTGAGTTGGACAATGTTCTGTGTGATAATGTTTTCATTGGCTAATTTTCAGAAGTAGATTGCCAGGCCTTTCTTCCTAACCTGTCTCAGTCTGGAAACTTCACTGTAATCCATCCACCATCTGTAACCGTACTGATCCCTGAAATACTGGCATAGCTTCCAGCATCATGGAAACATGCAAGCCACCACAGTACAACAAGCTGACAGGTAATGGAAGCTTCCCCCACTGTCATAAAGGTATCTTTCCCCAGGATAAGGGAAAAGGTTCCAGGAGAATTGTAACCATTCACAAGTTTGAGGTTCACATTTATACTCTGTGGTTCTAGGAACCATCAGGCTGAGGAATTGGCATAAAAATTCGCCCCAGGCTGGTGGTAACACTAAAACACATAGTAAAATAAAAAATCTGTACATGTCCTTTATCCAGCCACACAATATTCCCTCAGACAATGTCCTAGTTAATACGAACTAACACAAAAGGAAACACTAGCATGGTGGAGAGTCAACAGACACAATGAAAGCAGGATTAGATTCCTAAGAACTTAAGACAGTAAGTTATTTGAAAAAGATTTACACAATATATGTTTTAAATAAAGGCAAAGTAGGAATAAACAATATGAGAAAGGATTTTTCTGCAGATTTTTAAAAAATCTGGGAATGAAAAAATGTAGTTTAAAAAACGAAAATGACAGCGTAAGAGAGAATTAAGGATCTGGAAATTAGATCTGTGGAAATTGCCTAGAATGTAGCATAGAGGAATTGTTACCGGAATAAGGCTCTTGTCTCTCACTGGTCAAGAATGAGCAGGTAAGGCACATAGTTTTCCACACAAGCAAAGCTTTATTGAAGAGGCTTGCAAGTGGCGATGAGCAGGGCCTAGAGCAATGTACCCTCATCTCACAGAACAAAAGACAGTACTGAGTTTTTAAAAGTTCTTGGGCGGGAGAAGATTCATGTTTATTCATAGACACAGGTGGGGATATGTTAACTAAGGTACGTGCACAGCAGCTTTCCAAGATGGCTCCTGTCCTGGAGGCCTCTGGGATTTGTAGCAGGACTTATTACGGGGTGTCACACCTGTGCAGTCTCTTGCTCCCTGGGTTCAATTCCCTGGCTGGGGCTGTAGCCCCTCACTGCCCCTGGTGGAAGGTCACACAGCGCTCACAGGTTGATGTTCTGCACGTGTCCCTGGGCCTGGTTTTCTCCAGCTGCTTCTGAAAGGCAACATTAAAGAAGTTTGCAGGCTATTTTTAGATACCTTGCCCCATTGTTCTGGGGAATGGCTTTGTTTCTATGCCCTGGCCCATTTCTTGTTACTTTGTTTACAGATTTGGGGGCCCCTCTGTTCCTTGTCTTACTAAGTCTCTAGGTTCTACACTCAACCCCCTATTACCTCTCTGATAGTATAGCCTATTTCTCTTTTATTTGCTTCTCCTCTAACCACACCAGTCTCTTTGCTATTTCTCAAACAGGCACCCTCCGATCTCAGGGCCTTTGTTCCCTGTCTTAGAATAAAGAGGTGGAAAATTGAAAGCAGGATGGACAGAATGAGAAGATCCAATATACATCCAATCACAGACCCAGAAGCAGAGAATAGTGAGATCACTCTCTTAGTGATCTCACCCAGTCTCATAGCTTTAAACATCATCCATATGTTGACTCCCAGTTTTATATATTCAGCCTAGACTATTCTCTTGAATTCCAAATGTGTATAGCCAACTGCTATCTCCACTTGACATCTCCACTTGAATATCTAATACCAAACTCACTGCCGTCAAGTTGATTCTGACTCGTAGCAACCTCACAGGGTTTCCAAGGTTGTAAATCTGTATGGAAGCAGACTGCCTCATCTTATTCCCACAGAGACACTGATGGTTTCAAACTGCCAATCTTTCAGTTAGCAGTCAATCGCTTTAACCACTGCACCACCAGGGATCCTTTGATAGATGTCTACAAATCAGTATGTTCAAATCTAAATCTAAATTGTCCCCCAAAACATGCTCCACTCGCAGCCTCTCCCATTTCAGCAAAATTGCTCAGGCCAAAAAATCCTTAGTGTTATCCTTGATTCTTCTCTTTCTCTCACCCCATGTACAATCTGTCAGGAAATCCACTGGGCTCTACCTTCCTGCTATATCCAAAATGTGACCACTTCTCACTACTGCTACTGCCCCTACCCTGGTCCAAGCTACCATCATCTCTTGCCTGGTTATTGCAATTACTTCCTAACTGTCTCTGCTTCTCCCTTACTCTCTTATAGTCTATTTCCAGCACTGCAGCTAGGTTGATTCTTTTGAAATATAAGATCATAATACACCTCAAACTTTTAATGGCTCCCATTTCTCTGAGTAAAATCCAAGTCCTTAAAACAGCCCAGAGGCCCTACATGATCTTGCCTCCTGTTGCTTCTCTACTCTCATTTCCTCTACTCTCCTACTTGCTCATTCTGCTCCAGCCCTATGGGCCCCCTTGTTGTTTCATGAACATGACAGGCAGCTCCTGCCTCAGGGCCTTTATATTGGCTGTTCCTTCTCCCTGATACATTCTTCCCCTAAATGTCCACGTGGCTCACCCCCTCCCTTCAAGTCTTTGCTCAAATGTCACCTTTGGTAGCAGACACTGTCATGCCTTGGCCATAGCCCCTTGCACTTGCTATTACTGCCAATGGGTTCCTACTGAAAGCACCTGCAACTTACTGCATAAATGTTTTCTCAGCCTATGTGATTATCTGCTTGCACAGCAGGCCTAAGTGCCAAGGAGTTACCATGCCTAGGAGCACCCCTCAACCAATGAACAAGAGTCAGTGGGTGAATACCTAACCTCCTCTTCCTTGGGTGGGACAATTCTGAGGCATGCTCTCCACTACCTCCCAGGACTTCCCAGTGTAAACACACAAATTCACACATACATGAATGCATCAAAGGAGTGGGGGTGTGGTGGAGGCGGGGATGATAGTTGCTGTCTTAGTTGGTGGGGTTTTCTTTTTCTTTTTTGGCAAAGAAATAGCAGCTTCTTTATTTCTCCTTTATATAGTGAGGGGGAAGAAAAACCCACAATTTTAGTACAATGCAGTTTGAAACAGTAGGATCCAGTAATTTCTTTTTTCCTTTTTAGGTAACTGTTTACCTTGTGTGACTCAAGTTCTTCCAGGATTCTGCCTCCCTTCTGGATTTCTCCCAAGATGACATCTTTTGGGAGGAGTGAAATTATTTTTTGTATGTGACCAGTTTTTATTCTTGGGAAACTTTTAGAATCTTTTTTTTTTTAAATCAGTGTTGGGAAATCTCATGTGATCTACCTTGATGTGGATCTATTTCATCCATTTTGTGGGACAGCGAGTGAGCCCTTTAATCTAGGAACTCTTCACTTCCTGGGACTTTTCTTGAGTTATTTCACTGGTGAGTTCCTCCTTTCTGCTTGTTCTTTCCTCTCTCTCTGGAACTCCTGTGTTTTCTGGTATAGGACTCCCTGGACTTGTCTTCTGTTTTGTTTTTAATAATTTATTTTACTTTGTTGTTGCGAATATAAGTTAATGGGATTTTCAGTGAAATTATAACATCATAAAATATTTAAAGTTGCTTTTTAATAATGTTATATAATTTATAAGAATTTGTAATATATATTTCAAAAGGATAAGGTTGAATCAGGCTCTTTCTAAGGTTCTGAGATTCAAGCTTGGCCAAAGAGCCCTGAAAAGTCTTCCCCCTGCTCCACTATCTTTACTCTGAAGGGCTCAGACACCCCTATTGCTATTTCCTTTGATATCTCACAGAGGTTCCAATTCATCTGCCCCACCACCAGTTGGGCGCAGGGAGTCTCCCTCTAGACTTTACCATTGATGATGAGTTGCACTTTTCTGAGGCAACATGGAACAGGGGAAGAGTATGGGCTTTGAGCCAGAGACACCAGAGTTTAGATTGAAACTCCATATCTTACAAGTATGGACCTTGGGCAAGTTGATCAATTTCCCTGCCTTCCTGTAAGTCTCATACATAAAACAGTTATAACAATCCTGGGCCTCTGTGAAATCAAGGAATTAATGTATGTCAAGTGCTCAGCAGGGTTTCAACTAACTGAAACAGCCATGACAGTGATAATCATAACAATAAGGATACAAATGTGCCCAGCATTATGTTGGATAGGTGGTGATCTCATACACAGCAGACACACATACAACCAATGCTGGGCTCCCTATCCACTCCTCAAAACGGATTTTGGATTTGAGCTTACCATCTCTTTCTTCCCAATCAATGCTGACTATGATGGCTTTTTTAGACCAAACCCAAAAGCTGACTCAACAGAGCGAGCTAACTGCTAAAAATATGCCCAGTGCCATCCTGGGCAGTGTTAATGGAAGTCAAGTGTCCTTGGTCAGGGGAGGAATATTCCCTTTGTGTACCACTTCTGCCAGGCCACACTTGGAACTTTATATCAGGGTCTGGATGGAGCATTTTAAGAAGACAAACTTTCCAGAGTAGGGTGACTAACATCACAAGAGGCTGTGAAAATACGCAAGGAATGGTCACAGAAACTAAGGGCATTCAATGTGAGAAGTGAAGTCCAAAGTGGGTCGATTGTTCCATCATTTCAGGAGGGAAAAATGTGATGAAAGTTTTCCAGCCCTGGAATGAATGGTGTTGGTGCAAACTGGGCTCCCAGACCATGAAGAATGCAAGCAGTATCTAGACAGCTCCAGTCAAGGTCCCATGTCACAGAAATCCTCAGACTAGGGAGAAAGGACTTGAAGGCCTTTTACCTTCCTTCTAAATCTAAATTGTATAATTCTATAAAAGCAATAGTTGTGGATATATATATCACTAAAAAATACATATATGCGTGTGAAAAAAAAATTTATGGCCTTTTTTGTAGGTGTATGCCTACAAGGAATACCAGTTAATACGACTATTATTCAAATTTACACACCAACCATTAGGGCCAAAGATGAAGAAATAGAAGATTTTCATCAGCTGCTGCAGTCTCAAATTGATCGAACATGCAATCAAGATGCATTGATAATTACTGGCGATTAGAATGCAAAAGTTGGAAACAAAGAACAAGGATCAGTAGTTGGAAAATATGGCCTTGGTGATAGAAACAATGCTGGAGATCGAATGATAGAATTTTGCAAGACCAACGACTTCTTCATTGCAAATACCTTCTTTCACCAACATAAACGGTGACTATACACATGGACCTCGCCAGATGGAACACATAGAAATCAAGTTGACTACATCTGTGGAAAGAGACGATGAAAATGCTCAATATCATCAGTCAGAACAAGGCCAGGGGCCGACTGTGGAACAGACCATCAATTGCTCATATGTAAGTTCAAGCTGAAACTGATGAAAATCAGAACAAGTCCATGAGAGCCAAAATATGACCTTGAGTACATCCCACCTGAATTTAGAGACCATCTGAAGAATTGATTTGATGCATTGAACACTAGTGACTGAAGACCAGATGAGTTTTGGAATGACATCAAGGACATCATACATGAAGAAAGCAAGAGGTCATTGAAAAGACAGGAAAGAAAGAAAAGACCAAGATGGATGTCAAAGGAGACTCTGAAACTTGCTTTCGAATGTCGAGCAGCTAAAGCAAAAGGAAGAATTGATGAAGTAAAAGAACTGAACAGAAGATTTCAAAGGGTGGCTCGAGAAGACAAAGTAATGACAAGTATAAAGAGCTGGAGATGGAAAACCAAAAGGGAAGAACATGCTCAGCGTTTCTCAAGCTGAAAGAACTGAAGAAAAAATTCAAGCCTCGAGTTGCAATAGTGAAGGATTCTATGGGGAAAATATTAAACAATGCAGGAAGCATCAAAAGAAGATGGAAGGAATACACAGAGTCATTATACCAAAAAGAATTAGTCGATGTTCAACCATTTCAAGAGGTGGCATATGATCAGGAACTGATGGTACCGAAGGAAGAAGTTCAAGCTGCTCTGAAGGCTTTGGTGAAAAACAAGGCTCCAGGAATTGATGGAATATCAGTTGAGATGTTTCACAAACAGATGCAGCGCTGGAGGTGCTCACCTGTCTATGCCAAGAAATATGGAAGACAGCTTCCTGGCCAACTGACTGGAAGAGATCCACATTTATGCCTATTTCCAAGAAAGGTGATCCAACCGAATGTGGAAATTATAGAATATCATTAATATCACACACAAGCAAAATTTTGCTGAAGATCATTCAAAAACAGCTGCACCAGTATATTGACAGGGAACTGCCAGAAATTCAGACTGGTTTCAGAAGAGGATGTGGAACCAGGGATATCATTCCTGATGTCAGATGGATCCTGGCTGAAAGCAGAGAATACCAGAAGGATGTTTTCCTGTGTTTTATTGACTATGCAGAGGCATTCGACTGTGTGGATCATAACAAATTATGGATAACATTGCGAAGAATGGGAATTCCAGAACACTTAATTGTGCTCATGAGGAACTTTTACATAGATCAAGAGGCAGTTGTTCAGACAGAACAAGGGGATACTGATTGGTTTAAAGTCAAAAAAGTTGTGCGTCAGGGTTGTATTCTTTCACCATACCTATTCAATCTGTATGCTGAGCAAATAATCTGAGAAGCTGGACTATATGTAGAAGAATGGGGCACCAGGATTGGAGGAAGACTCATTAACAACCTGAGTTATGCAGATGCCACAACCGTGCTTGCTGAAAGTGAAGAGGACTTGAAGCACTTACTAATGAAGATCAAAGACCACAGCCTTCAGTATGGATTGTACCTCAACATAAAGAAAACAAAAATCCTCACAATTGGACCAATGAGCAACATCATGATAAACGGTGAAAAGATTGAAGTTGTCAGGGATTTCATTTTACTTGGATCCACAATCAACAGTCATGGAAGCAGCAGTCAAGAAATCAAAAGACACATTGTGTTGGGTAAATCGGCTCTGCAAAGGACCTCTTTAAAGTGTTGAAGAGCAAAGATGTCACCTTGAAGACTAAGGTGCGCCTGACCCAAGCCATGGTATTTTCAATCACATCATATGCATGTGAAAGCTGGACAATGAATAAGGAAGACCGAAGAAGAATTGACGTCTTTGAATTGTGGTGCTGGCGAAGAATATTGAATATACCATGGACTGCCAAAAGAACGAGCAAATCTGTCTTAGAAGAAGTACAATCAGAATGCTCCTTAGAAGCAAGGATGGCGAGACTGCATCTTACATACTTTGGACATGTTGTCAGGAGGGATCAGACCCTAGAGAAGGACATCATGCTTGGCAGAGTACAGGGTCACCGGCAAAGAGGAAAACCCTCAACGAGGTGGATTGACACGGTGGCTGCAACAATGAGCTCAAGCATAACAACGATTGTAAGGATGGCTCAGGACCGGGCAGTGTTTTGTTCTGTTGTGCATAGGGTCACTATGAGTCAGAACCGACTCAACAGCACCTAACAACAACAACAAATATATATATACACACATATAAAAAGACCGTAATGTCAAAAGTTGGAAACCCTGGTGGCGTAGTGGTTAAGTGCTACGACTAACCTAAAGGTCGGCAGTTCACATCCACCAGGCGCTCCTTGGAAACTCTATAGGGCAGTTCTACTCTGTCCTATTGGGTCACTATGAGTTGGAATCAACTCGACGGCAAAGAGTTTGGTTTTCTTTTTTAATGTCAAAAGCAGTTGTTTCTGGGTGAAGTTAGAGGTGATTTTTTTCTTCTTCTTATATTTTTATTTATTTTCTATAGTAGATGTGAATTGCTTTTATTAACAAAAATAACATTTAATTTAGACAAATATTTTATTAAGAAAAGCAACCTATCTATGAGCAGATGAGAGACATTTTACCTGCTCAGCTGTCCAGCAATAAAGGAAGAGGCACCCCATTTGCAGATATGTTTCAGCAAAGACTGGGAGGAAAAAGGGGGACTCCTGCATGTGGAGAAGGAGTTCAGCTCAAGGCCAGACCATGATTACATGATTCAATGACTAAATGGTCTGTAAAAATTTCAGCCCACCTGGGATTTTCCTGTTACGAGCCCCTTGAAGGACAATCTGGACAATCAAAGCTGTAAAAAAAAGCACTAGGAGGCTGGAGTTGAGTGTGTGGGGTAGACAAGTATTGTTATTAAATTTAGGAATGATGGCAAGTGCAGAGATGGTCAGGGGTGGAAAAAACTTTTTCTGCAAGGCTGTGCCCTGGCCTTTTGCTGCAGAAGGTGGGAGGAGCTGAAGGAGGGACTTGGAAGGCTGAGAGCACGGAGAAGTGGTCACAGATGTGGTCCGGTACATGAAGAAGGAATGCAGGACCTGGGAACCCCATACAAGTCCAGGTGCCATCACCCAAAGCTGGTGGCCTTAGGTGGCCCTCACTTCTCCTAGGGTCAATCTTTGCATCTGTAAAGTGGAGGGAAGACCGGTTCCTGCCCTGCCCACTACAGGATCACATAAGATAATGTCTATGGAGACCTTGCAATATCTAAAAAAAAAAAAGCCCTCCATAAAAATCTGTTATTATTTCTGCTCCCTCAGAATGGCAGAAAGTCATCTTAGGTCTTTGCTACTGTAGTTAGAGCCTCAGGAAAGAAAGAATTTGGGAGTTTAGACACACAGTAAAGCAGTGGAAGAGTTGCTGGCTGTAGAAGAACATGGTGGTGTTGGTGCCAGCAGCAGCAGTCCAAACCCAAGAAAGATTTGGAACTTGAAACTCGTGTTTACTCAGTCATGATCTATTAAACCACTAATGGATGGCTGGACATTAGGGAGTGGGGCATCTAATGGTGCTTCGGTGTTTGCTTTTCTTTAAATATTTTAATCTAAATTTTGTTGCCATCTGTTTGAATATTACTCTAATATTTGTAAAGATGTATATTTAGCTCCCGTAATAAAGCTCATGGTCTCCTGCTAAGGTCATTCTCCTGAAAAAACTCCAAAAGCAGAAGAAAGGTTAAGATCCCTTCCCTGGATTGTCAACAATCCTTTGATCCTGGGCTGTGATTTTAGGGCAAAAAATATGTGCTCACACACACTCATCTCCCCCTCCCAAACACACACACATGAACAATAAATAACCCATGAGCTAAAAGGATACAGATTCTTACACCAAACCTTATTTTTAAGATTGGTGTGATGGTTAATGCCATTTGTCACCTTTGGTAGGCTATGACTCTCTGCAGTTTGGCCAGATTCTGGACTAGCTACTATGATGTTATGTAATGTAACCACTTTGCATGATGTGTTTCGATATGATCAACCATCAGTTGAAATGGGAATTTCCCTGGGAGTGTGGTCTTCCTCCAGAATATAAATCGATGTTCTGGCAGAGCTCACTCTCTCTCTTGACCCTGCACTCTTCTTGTTGCCTGACCTCCAGATCTTGGGACAGGAGCCTGTAGAAGTCTCCAGTCTGCTGCCTGAGCAGCAGAGTTTGGATTCACCAGCCCCCGCAATCCCATGAGCCAGCAGAGGTCTCCAGCCTGCCACCGGACCTACAGATTTGGGACTTGCCAGCCCTCACAATTGCATGAGCCATTTCCTTGCAGTAAATCTCTCTCTCTATATTTATATATACTACTCACTGGTTTTGCTCCTCTAGAGAATACAACTAAGACAACGGAATTTTGAATAAACTGAAAAAGAAAAGTTTGTGTTATGTATATGAAAAAAAAGTCAGTAAAGGAGATGCATTCTTGAGCTCTGACACAGACATACTTAACTGTGACTGCATACTATAACTACTTGAGGTGCTTTTATAAAATGCTCATGCCTGGGCCACATCCTAGACCAATTAAATCAGAGCCTCTGGGACCTGGGCATCACTATTTTTTAAAAGCTCTCCAAGTGAGTCTAACGTACAGACTGAGTTGACACCCTCTTGATGGAAGACCTATATTTATTTACTTTATACCCTTGGCATATACTTATTTACCTGATTAATGCAGTGATAAGTTGCTGATTAATCTTAATTAGCAACTATTTAATACCATATTCTCCCGTAGAAACAGAGACAGAAGCTTCTCTCCTGATGCACTTTCAATTCACAAACTTCCATGGTTTCTGACTATAAAAATCTGAATACTCAAGGATGATTCCTGAGTGTTTATATGTTTTACATGCTCCACAGTGATTCTAGTTTGCAGTCAAGATTAAGAGCCATTGTGATAAGTTCTCAATAAACATTCAGATGGATGGGTAAATGGATGTGTGGATAGATGAGCGGGTGGTTCGATGAGGACGGATCAGGGGTTCTCAACCTTGGCACTGCTGGCATTTTAGGTCAGATCATTGTTTGTCTGGGGGACTGTCCCGCGCACCATAAGGCTGCAGATCAGAATCACTGACCTTACAAAACTGGATTTGCTAGAGATAGAGGCCTAAACAAATAATTTCTTTAAGATCAGCACAAAGCTGGTTTGTATGAGGCGGAGGTTAAAGACGTCTGAAATATCTAATTTTTCCAAACTGCTGTCCTAACATCAAATCTAACATCATCTACTTCATCACCTCTAACATCAACTACTCCCTCTCTCCTCAATACTCTCCCTCCCGTCTTTGGGTTCCCTAATTTGTTGCAACACTTCTCAAAGAACTCATGAATGTACAAAGAAAATGGCTCACGTGGTTGTGAAGGCTGGCAAGTCCCAAATTCATGGATCAGGCGTAGGTTTCTCCCAACCCACATAGCTGCAGGAGCTGATGAACCCAAACCGGCAGTTCAGACCACAGGCTGCTGGCTCACAAGGCTGTGGAAGCTGGCAAATCAGGCCACATGATACACTGCTGGCCCAAGGGGCTGTGGAGGCTGGTGAATCCCAGAATCAGTAGGTTAAACAGCAGGCCTCTGGAGAGGTCAACTGATCGCCAACTGGAGGATCCCTGCAGTCTTAGATGCAGGACACACCCCAGGGAAGGGCATAACTTTAGTAAGGGTAGGACTTGAATCACACTGCCCGGCAAGCCTTTGACCTAAGACACACCGTACACCAATCCTGCCTCATCAACATGTAGAGGTCAGGATCTACAACACACAAAATATTGGGAATCATGGCCTAGCTAAGCTGACACATAACCCCAACCATCACAGGTTCCATATATCTTATTTGCATAGTCCCACTCAATCATTGTGTGTGAGTCACAAAGACCATGGCTAGAAAGGCCATATGAAGTAATTCATTGTACCACAAGGCCACAAAATAAAATTCACGTTGACAATAGCTATAATCAGTTACATTTCGTTTCCCAAAAGTTCAGACTTTTAAATAAATATACTAATAAAAACAAATTCAATGAAATACATTTTAAATGAAAAAATTAGTGACTTTAATAGTAAAGTGTAGAAAAATTTATGAAGGGATTAAACGGGCTTAATGAAGCTCTTTTTAATGAAGCCTGCTCCAGAGAATAGTTTCTCAGTGAAATTTATTATTGTTAATATGATTCTGATTAAAATATTTTTCAAATATTTCCAGAGGCAAAACATCTGGCTGGTTAAAAAAAAGCTTGCTGGGTAAAATCCAGCTGTTGTCTAGATGTTGGGCCTGATATTCAGAAAGTGGGTAGGGGGTGAGCTTTTTTTTTTTAATATTTATTGTGCTTTAAGTGAAAATTTACAAATCAAGTCAGTCTCTCATACAAAAAACAAACAAACAAACAAAAACCTTGCTATATACTCCTAATTGCTGTCGCCCTAATGAGATAGCACACTCCTTCCCTTCATTCTCTCTTTTCATGTCCATTCGGCCAGCTTCTGACCCCCTCTGCCCTCTCGTCTCCCTTCCAGACAGGAGCTGCCCACATAGTCTCATGTGTCTATTTGATCCAAGAAGCTCATTCTACACCAGTATCATTTTCTATCCCATAGTCCAGTCCAATCCCTGTCTGAAGAGCTGGCTTTGGGAATGGTTCCTGTCTTGGACTAACAGAAGGTCTAGGGACCATGACCCCTGGGGTCCTTCTAGTCTCAGTCAGACCATTAAGTCTGGTGTTTTTACGAGAATTTGAGGTCTGCATCCCACTGCTCTCCTGCTCCCTCAGGGGTTCTCTGTTGTGCTCCCTGTCAGGGCAGTCATCGGTTGTAGCTGGGCACCATCTAGTTCTTCTGGTCTCAGGCTGATGTAGTCTCTGGTTTATGTGCCCCTTCCTGTCTCTTGGGCTCATAATTACCTTGTGTCTTTGGTGTTCTTCATCCTCCTTTGCTTCAGGTGGGTTGAGACCAATTGATGCATCTTAGATGGCTGCTCGCTAGCATTTAAGACCCCAGACGCCACTCTCCAAAGTGGGATCCAGAATGTTTTCTTAATAGATTTTATTATGCCAATTGACTTAGATGTCCTCTGAAACCATGGTCCCCAAACCCCCACCCCTGCTACGCTGGCCTTTGAAGTGTTCAGTTTATTCAGGAAACTTCTTTGCTTTTGGTTTAGGCCAGTTGTGCTGACCTGGCCTGTATTGTGTGTTGTCTTTCCCTTCACCTAAAATAGTTCTGATCTGCTATCTATTTAGTGAAAACCCCTGCCTCCCTACTGGCATAACCATTAAAGAATATTTTCTTCTTTGTTTAAACTATTTTTTGAGTCCTTATAATAGTGGTCTCATACAATATTTGTCCTTTTGCAACTGACTAATTTCACTCAGCATGATGCCTTCCAGATTCCTCCATGTTATGAAATGTTTCACAGATTCATCATTGTTCTTTAACGATGCATAGTATTCCCTTGTATGAATATACCATAATTTATTAATCCATTCATCCGTCGATGGGCCCCTTGGTTGCTTCCATCTTTTTGCTATTGTAAGCAGTGCTGCAATGAACATGAGTGTGCATATATCTGTTCATGTAAAGGTGTTTATTTCTCCAGGATATATTCCAAGGAGTGCGATTGCTAGATCATACGGTAGTTCTATTTCTAGCTTTTTGAGGAAGTGCCAAATGGATTTCCAAAGTGGTTGTACCATTTTACATTCCCACCAGTAGTGTATAAGTGTTCCTGTCTCTCCACAACCTCTCCAACATTTATTATTTTGTGTTTTTTTGGATTAATGCCAGCCTCGTTGGAGTGAGATGGAATCTCATTGTAGTTTTGATTTGCATTTCTCTAATAGCTAATGATTGTGAGCATTTCCTCATGTATCTGTTAACTACCTGAATGTCTTCTTTGGTGAAGTGCCTGTTTATATCCTTTGCCCATTTTTTAATTGGGTTATTTGTATTTTTGTAGTTGAGTTTTTGCAGTATCATGTAGATTTTAGAGATCAGATGCTGATCAGAAATGTCATAGCTAAAAACGTTTTCCCAGTCTGTATTTTTTTTAGGTAATCTTTTTACTCTTTTGGTGAAGTCTTTGGATGAGCATAGGTGTTTGATTTTTAGGAGCTCCCACTTATCTCGTTTCTCTCCTGTGTTGTTGGTAATGTTTTGTATACTGTTTATGCCATGTATTAGGGCTCCTAGCTTTTTTTTTTTTTTTTATTGTGCATTAGGTGAAAGTTTACAGAGCAAACTGGATTCCCATTGGATAGTTTGCGCATAACGTATTTCATGGCCTTAGCTTCATTCCCCACAATGTGTCAGCACTCTCCCCATTTCCACCCTTGGTTCCCCACTTCCTTTCGTCCTGATTTCCTACCCCTTCCTGCCTTCTTGTCTTTGCTTTTGAGCAAATATTGCCCTTTCGATCTTTTATAATTGATTGTTCTAAGGAGCATGTTCCTCTTGAGTATTATTGTTTATTTTATGGGCTTGTCTATTGTTTGGCTGGAAGGTGGTCTCCAGGAACACCTTTAGTTCCAGATCAGAAGGGTGTTTTAGGGCCATAGTCTTGGGGGTTCCTCCATTCTCTGTCAGCCCAGTAACTCTGGTTCTTTTTGGTGTGTGTGTGAATTTGATCCTTTGTTCTGCATTTTTCTACTGCTTTGTCAGGGACCCTCTGTTGTAATCCTGGGTGGAGCTTTTTGTTGGCCACTATTTTTCCAGTTGCTTAGGCTTGTGTGTGTGTGTGTGAGTGTGTGTGCTTTAGGTGAACATTACAGTGCAAATTAGTTTCTCATTAAAAAATTTATACATAAATTGTTTTGTGACACATTGGTTGCAATTCCCACAATATGTCAGCACTCTCCCCCTTTTCCTTTTATACCCCAGATTCCCTGTGTCCATTCCTCTAGTTTCCTCGTCTCTTCCTGCCTCCTCTTCTTTGCTTTTGAGCAGGTGTTGCCCATTTTGTCTCATATACTTGACTGAACTGTGTATCAGTTTCCATAGTGGTTGCACTAGTTTACATTCCCACCAGCATTGCATAAGAAGCACATTTCTCACATGTGTTATTGCTTGTTTTATAGACTTGTTTAATCTTTGGCTAAAAGGTGGACTTCAAGAGTGGCTTCAGTTCTGAATTAGCATGGTGTCCGGGGTCCATAGTCTTGGGAGTTCCTCCAGTCTCTCTCAGACCAGTAAGTTTGGTCTTTTTTGTATGTGAATTTGAATTTTGTTGTACATTTTTCTCCCACTCTGTCTGGGGGCCCATTATTGTGATTCCTATCAGAACCATAGGTGGTGGTAGCCAGGCACCATCTAGTTCTTCTGAGCTCAGGCTGGTGGAGACTGTGGTTCATTAGTTCTTTGGACTAATACTTTCCTTGTGTCTTTGGTTTTCTTCACTCTCCCTCACTCCAGACAAGATGGGACAAATTGATGTATCTTACGCAGCTGCTCAAAAGCTTTTAAAGACCTCAGATGCTACTCACCAGAGTAGGATGTAAACATTTTCTTTATGAAATATATTATGCTCATTGACCTAGATATCCCCTGAGACAATGGTCTCCAGCCCTCAGCCCTACTAACTTGGTCCCTCAAGGTGTTTGGATGTGTCTAGGAAGCTTCTATGACTTCCCTTTGGTCAAGTTGTGCTGACTTCCCCTATATTGTGTGTTGTCTTTCCTTTCACCAAGGTTAACACTTGTCTACTATCTAGTTAGTGATTTCCCCTCCCTCGTAACTAACAAAGATTGTTTTTTTCCGTGGAAACCTTTTCTTGGGTTTTTATAATCGTGGGCTCATACAATATTTGTTCTTTTGTGATTAACTTGTTTCACTCAGCATGATGCCCTCCAGATTCATCCATGTTGTGAGATGTTTTGCAGATTTATCATTGTTCTTTATCATTGTGTAGTAGCCCATTGTGTGTATGTACCATAATTTGCTTATCCATTCATCTAATGATGGGCACTTAGGTTGTTTTCATCTTTTTGCTATTGTGAATAATGCTGCAATGAACATGGATGTGCATATGTCTATTCGTGTGATGGCTCTTATTTTGCTAGGATATATTCCTAGGACTGGGATTGCTAGATTGAATGGTATTTCTATTTTTAGCTTTTTAAAGCGATGCCATTTCGTTTTCCATGGTGGTTGTACCATTTTACATTCCCACCAGCAGTGCATAAGAGTTCCAATCTCCCCTCAGCCTCTCCAACATGTGTTATTTCTGTTTTTTTGATAAGTGCCAGTAACGTCTCAAATGGCTAATGATCACAAGCATTTCCTCATGTGTCTGTTAGCTGCCTGAATGTCTTTTTTGGTGAAGTGTCTGTTCATATCTTTTCCCATTTTTTAATTGGGCTATTTGTCTTTTTGTTGTTGAAGTGTTGAAGTATTCTACAGATTTCAGAGATTAGACACTTGTCGGATATGTTGCAGCCAAATTTTTTTCCCAGTCTGTAGGTTCTCTTTTTACTGTTTTGGTGAAGTCTTTCCATGAGCATAATTTTTTAATTTTTAGGAGATCCCAGTATCTAGTTTATCTTCTGGTGTTTTTGCAGTGGTAGTTATAGTTTGTATTGTATTTATGCCATGTATTATGGCACCTAGTGTTGTCCCTATTTTTTCTTCCATGATCTTTATCGTTTTAGGTTTTATATTTAGGTCTTTGATCCATTTTGAATTAGTTTTTGTGTGAGGTATGGGTCCTGTTTTATTTTTTTACAGGTGGACATCCGGTTTTGCCAGCACCATTTGTTAAAAAGACTGTCTTTTTCCCCATTTAACAGACTTTGGTCCTTTGTCAAAGATCAGCTGACTATAGGTGGATGGATTTACATCTGGTTTCTTGATTCTGTTCCATTGGTCTATGTGTCTGTTGTACCAGTACCAGGCTGTTTTGATTATTATGACAGTATAGTAGGTACTGAGATCAGGTGTAAGGCCTCCTACTTTGTTCTTTTTCTTCAAAAATTCTTTGCTTATACAGGGCTTCTTTCCTTTCCATATAAAGTTAGTGATTAGTCTTTCCATCTCGCTAAAGAACGGTGTTGGTATTTGGATTGGGATTGCATTATATCATAGATCACTTTGGGTTGAATTGACATTTTCATAATGTTGAGTCTTCATATCCATGAGCATGGTATGTTCTTCTATTTATGTAGGTCTCTTGATTTCTTGCAATAGTGTTTTATACTTTGCTTTGTATAGGTCTTTTACACCCCTGGTTAGATTTATTCCTAAGTATTTTATCTTTTTAGGGGCTATTATAAATGGTATTGTTTTCCTGATTTTCTTTTCAAAGTGTCCTTTGTTGGTGTATAGGAATCAAACTGATTTTTTTTTTTATTGTGCTTTAAGTGAAAGTTTACAAATCAAGTCAGTCTCTCATACAAAAAAAAAAACCAAAAACCTTGCTATATACTCCTAATTGCTGTCCCCCTAATGAGATAGCACACTCCTTCCCTCCATTCTCTCTTTTCGTGTCCAATTTGCCAGCTTCTGACCCGCTCTGCCCTCTCGTCTCCCCTCCAGACAGGACATGCCAACATAGTCTCATGTGTCTACTTGACCCAAGAAGCTCAGCCTTCACCAGTATCATTTTCTATCCCATAGTCCAGTCCAATCCCTGTCTGAAGAGTTGGCTTTGGGAATGGTTCCTGTCTTGGGCTAAGAGAAGGTCTGAGTAGCATGACCACAGGGGTGCTTCTAGTCTCAGTCAGACCATTAAGTCTGGCATTTTTAAGAGAATTTGGGGTCTGCATCCCACTGCTCTCTGTTCCCTGAGGGGTTCTCTGTTGTGTTCCAGGCACCGTCTAGTTCTTCTGGTCTCAGGCTGATGTAGTCTCTGGTTTTTGTGGCCCTGTCTCTTGGGCTCATAATTACCTTGTTTTTTTTGTGTTCTTCATTCTCCTTTGCTCTAGGTAGGTTGAGACCAATTGAAGCATCTTAGATGGCCGCTTTGCTAGCGTCAAACTGATTTTTATACGTTGGTCTTGTATCCTGCTACTCTGCTGAATCTTTCTATTAGTTCCAGTAGTTTTCTCGTGGAATCTTTGGGATTCTGTATGTAATGGGTCAAAGCATCTGCAAATAGGGATGATTTTTACTTCTCCCTTTCTATCTTAGTTATCTAGTGCTGCTATAACAGAAATACCACAAGTGGATGGGTTTAACAAAGACAAGTTTATTTTCTCACAGTCCAGTAAGCTAGAAGTCTGAATTCAGGGTACCAGCTCCAGGGGAAGGCTTTCTCTCTCTGTTGGCTCTGGAGGAAGGTCCTCGTCATCAGTCTTCCCTTGCTCTGGGAGCATCTTAGTGCAGGAACACCAGGTCCAAAGGATACGCTCTGTTCCCAGCAATGCTTTCTTGGTGGTATGAGGTCTCCATGTCTCTCTGCTCACTTCTCTCTTTTATATCTCAAAAGAGATTGGCTTAAGACGCTATCTAATCTTGTAGACCTCATCAATATAATCATGCTTATCTATCTTATTACATCATAGTGATAGGGTTTACAACACATAGGGAAAGCACATAAAATGGTGGACAATCACACAATACTGGGACTAATGGCCCATCTAAGTTGACAGATATTTTTGGGGGACACAATTCAATCCATGATACTTTCCAATTTGGATGCCCTTTATTTCTTTTTCTTGCCATATTGCTCTGGCTAGGACTTCTAGCACAATGTTAAATAGGAGTGATGATAAAGGGCATCTGCCTTAGTCATCTCGTGCTGCCATAACAGAAATACCACAAGATAATGGCTTTAACAAAGAGAAATTTATTTTCTCACAGTCTGGTAGGATATAAGTCCAAATTCAGGGCGTTGGCTCCAGAGGAAGGCTTTCTCCCTTTGTCCACTCTGGAGGAAGTTCCTTGTCTTCAATCTTCCCCTGGTCAAGGAGCTTCTCAGGTACAGGGACCCTGTGTCCAAAGGATGGGCTCTGCTCCTGGTGCTGCTTTCCTGGTGGTATGAGTTCCCCAACTCTCTGCTTGCTTCCCTTTCCTTTTATCTCTTGAGAGATAAAACCTGGTGCAGGCCACATCCCAGGGAAACTGCCTTTACCTTGGCTCAGGGAGGTGACCTGAGTAAGGGTGGTGTTACAATCCCACCTTAATCCTCTCAACCTAAAATTACAATCATGAAATGGAGGACAACCACACAATACTAGGAATCATGGCGTAACCAAGTTGACACATATTTTGGGGGGGACACAATTCAATCCATGACAGCATCCTTGTCTTGTTCTCATTCTCAGGCGGAATGTTTTCAGCCTCTCTCCATTGAGAATGATGTTGGCTGTTGGTTTTCTATAGATGCCCTTTATTATGTGGAGGAATTTCCTTTCTATTCCTATTTTATTGAGGGTTTTTGTTAGGAATGGGTGTTGGACTTTATCAAATGCCTTTGGCTTTTTGTTTTCTAATAAAAGTATACCTCAGAAATATTTAAAGAAGGAAAGTACCCTGTATAGGGTGGGTACAGTACAGTGTAGGGAAAAATTGTGAAAGACTTTAAAATGGACCAGTAGATTACTGGGTATCTTTAATGGACAAGGTGGTACCTAGCAAATCCTTCTGGGTTATCTGATTATAAGGGAGCTCTGGTCTTTGATTGTGTTTGAGCTGTTTTACAACCCTGTAAATTGTATATAATTGATAGAAATGCAAATGATACTTGTCATGGGCATGCAAATTCTGTTCCCTCACCTAACTACCTCCTAAAACCAGTTTTGCATCTATTTACATTCCTGATCCATAGAAGTGTGTACTTTAAATTCTCCTTTGAATTGTTTGTAATATCTTCCTGGTACCCTCATTAGTGAATGTTATGGATTGAATTGCATCCCACAAAAATTAGTGTGTCAACTTTGCTGGGCCAACATTTTGTGATCTGCTGTGATTATCCTATGTGTTGTAATTCCTAACCTCTATGATATTAACAAGGCAGGATTAGAGGCAGTATGTTAACCAGGCAGGACTAATCTACAGGATTAGGTTGTATTTTGAGTCAATCTCTTTTGAGATATAAAAGAGAGAAGTGAGCAGAGAGGAGAGGACCTCATAACCACCAAGCAAGAAGAGCCAGGAGCACACACATCCTTTGGATCCAGGGTCCCGGTGCTGAGAAGGTCCTAGACTAGGGGAAGATTGATGACAAGGATCTTCCCCCAATGCTGACAGAGAAAGAAAGCCTTCACCAGAAGCTAGCACCCTGAATTTGGACTTCTCGCCTCCTAAACTGAGAGAGAATAAAATTCTGTTTGTTAAAGCCATCTACTTATGGTATTTCTGTTATAGCAGCACCAGATAAGTAAGGCAGTGAGTTAAATAAAATCTTTTATGCGTATTCATTTTATATTTGTATGACAGTCATGATTATAACTCCTTTGAAAAATTATCTTTAAACAACAGATAAATGGACATTCTTTTTCACTGTTGGAGAAAGTACTAGTTAGGCAGTATATCCCCAGAGTCTTAAAAATGTACACATTGGTACATATTTTTTGGATAAAAATATGCCAATATCTTTAAATTTTAAAAAATTTTGTATACTATAATTGTACCATAAACACACTTTGTTCAAACACAAAATTTATTATTATTGTTATTATTATTAGAACAAAAAGGTAGTAGCCAAGTTTGAAAAGTTTAACATTTTAACACAGGCACAGTAATTTTCAAGCACTGTCAGCTGCACAATTGCTTGTGTACAGCTTTGAGACACTAAAATGACACTGACTTTCAGCAAGAATGAGTGCATTTCTTTCTGTTGGTTCTGCAATAAAGGTTTCCGCTGACAGCAGAGATGTAGGGGGTCCACCCAGAGGCAATTTCTAAGTTGCACCCCCCTGCCAATTTTGAGATGAATAGACTTTGATAGCGGCGATGCTGTCAGCAGAAATCCTTACCCCCCCCCACCCCACCCCTTATCCGGCAGCCTCAGTCAGGTACCTTTCATATTTGTGGTGCCTCAGAATGTCATTCCATGCCTTGCCTGGTGCCCCCTTGGATTTGCCCCCAGGGGCAAGTGCCCCTCTCTGCTTCCACCCGCCGCTATACCTCTGGCTGACAGTGATGTTGTTGTCAAGTTATTAAGGGTTCCTTCCTCTCTAATAGTAGCTGACTAGCTGAAGATTTATCTCCTCTTCAGTTCCTGGACTTGAGGATAGGTGATGATGCAAATTCATTGAAGCACACTAACAAACTGAACAGCTTTGCTTTACTTGAAGAAGACACCAAATATCAGATGTAGCACTGCTACTTTACTTACATTGTTTTATTTCTAATGGTTTTCTATTATACCATCTTATGAGAAATATATGCCCTTTGACCTTGGACCTAGAACTGTGGCTCTGGAGCAACGTAACTGTGTTTAAGATGACAAAATTGTCTTTGAATATCCATGTGATACTCAGCTTCTATTGGCTACACACCAACTTTAGCATCTTCCCCAGAGTGGGAAGATAAATCTTTACATCAGGTATCATAGAAGATATGCTAATACTCTCAAGGTTACTTCTGTTGAACTGTGATGCTCCAAAAGACCATCTGAAAATCTGCTCATCAATTAAAGCTAAGTTTATTAAACTTAACTGCAATAAGGGAGAACACCAACTTGACAATGTCATAATAGTTTCTCAGAAGAGGAAAGTCAGTGGAGGATATTTATAGGGTTTTAGGGCCTAAACTGAATGATTTTAAGAAGGTTCTTGCGAAGCAGGAAACTGATTGACCTTAGGGAGTTTATGATATAATAATTTTTGATGGGTGAGCACAGCAAGGCAACAGTTTTCACGCAAGTCTTCCTGAGTAAGCTGCCAGTCTGATAAGTATGCTCTTTTTGTTAGTTTGTAGTTTTATCTTCTTTGGAGTCTTATTTTTTGAAGCAAATGGCTAAGTTATTTTTGTTTGTTCTCAGTATTATTTAATAAAAGAACAGGAAAGTATGCCTGCTCCCAGTATTTCTTAACCCAGGGACCGGAAATTATGTTGGTTTCAGTTCTCTTTATCAGGTTCCTGCAAACAAACTATTTTTCTTGTAAGTGACCGTTTGTTGTTAGTAAGTCCTGCTATGCTGGTATTATTATTGAAAAATATAGTGGTAAATCTTCATGCTGTTGTTGTTTAACACATACCAATTGCCATTGACACATGTAATGGCTGCAATTTCATGTTGTTTGAACAACTTGTATATGACAAGGCAGTCCCCAAATCTTTGGCAGGTCATGTAATGTCTTTGCCTGAAGAAAAACGATGAAAGCAGTTTACTCTCTGTCATGGATTGAATTGTGTTCCCCCAAAATATGTGTCAACTTAGCTAGGCCGTGATACCCAGTATTGTGTGGTTGTCCTTCATTTTGTAATCTGATGTAATTTTACTGTGTTGTAAATCCTAACTCTGCCTGTGGTTAATGAAGCAAGGTTAGGTCATGTTAAAGAGGGTTAGGGTGGAATGTAACACCCTTACTCAGGTCACAGCCCTGATCTGATATAAGGGGAGTTCCCCTGGGGTGTGGCCTGCATCACTTTTTATCTTACAAAAGATAAGAGGAGACAGAAGTGAGCAGAGACATGGGGACCACATACCACCAAGAAAGAAGCGCCAGGAGCAGCGTGTGTCCTTTGGACCTGAGGTCTATGCATTGAGAAGCTTCTAGACTCTGGGGAAGATTGATGACAAGGACCTTCCCCCAGAGCCAACACAGACAGAAAGCCTTCCACTGGAGTTGGCACCCTCAATTTGGACTCCTAGCCTCCTAAACTGTGAGAGAATAAACTTCTGTTTGTTGAAGCCATCTACTGGTAGTATTTCTGTTATAGCAGCACTAGATAACTAAGAAACTCTTTCTGTGTTTGGTCAGTAATTCTGTCGCACCCTGCTGTGATAAAAGGACTATCTGTTGAGAAACATCTGAAGGGTGTTAACAAAACATTGTATGTTTGTGATTCCAAATTACCCATGAATGCACAAGCCACAACTTTTTTAAAAACAACTCCAAAGTGAAATCTCATATTTACAACTCTTTCTTTAATATAAAATTTTGCTCTGTTTCTGTCTCAGTCATCTAGCACAGCTACAACAAAAATACCACAAGTGGATGGCTTCGACAAAGGGAAATCTATTCTCTGATAGTCCAGGAGGCCAGAAGTCTGAATCCAAGGTGTCAGTTCCAGGGAAAGGCTTTCCCTCTCCATAGGCTCTGGAGAAGGTCCCATCATCAATCTTCCCCGGTCGAGGAGTTTCTCAGCGCAGAGACCCAGGGTCCGTCCAAAGGACGTACCATTCTCCTGGCTCTTATCTCTTGGTGGTATTTGGTCCCCCTGTCTCTTCGCTCACTTCTCTCTTCCACATTTCAAAAGTAATTGGCCCAGAACACAACCTAATCTGGTAAATTGAGTCCTGCCCCATCAACACAACTGCCTCTAATCTCACCTCACCAATATCAGGGACGCAGAATTTGCAACATATATGACAATCACATCAGATGAAAAAATGTTGGACAATCACACAACACTGGGAATTATTTCCTAGTCAAGTTGACACACATTTCGGGGGGACACAATTCAATCCATGTTATTTTCCCTTAAAAAAAAATGCAAAGCCATTCATGTTCTTTGCCATGTGCAGTCTCCATTGTCAAAGACACTCATAAAGCTTTTTTTTTTTTTTTAACTGAGTTTCCATCCCATAAATACATATTCAACCAGATTCATTCTGTTGGCTATATAAGACCCAAAAATCTCTTGATCACTGTATTTTCTACTGCTGCTGTAACAAATTACCAAAAATAAAGTGGCGTAAGATAGCACTTATTTATTATACTTCAGTAGATTAGAAGTCCAACACGGGTCTCAGAGCTAAAATCTAGCTACTGACAAGGATACATTCCTTTCTGAAGGCTCTAGGAGAGAACTCATTTTCTTGCCTTTTCCAGTTTCTAGAGCCCACCCACATTCCTTGGTTTATGGCCTCTTTCCTCCATCTTCAAATCCAGCAATGTTGCATCTCTCTGACCATTCTTCTGTAGTCATATCTCACTCTGAATCTCCTCTTTGGCCCTCTTCTACTTTCAGGACCCTTATGATTACATTGGGGGACATCCTAATAATCCGGGATAATCTCCCTATTTTAAAGTCAGCTGATTAGCCACCTTAATTCCATCTGCAACCTTAATTTCTCTTTGCCATGTGTCATGGATTGAATTATGTCTCCCCAAAAATGTGTGTATCAACTTGGTTAGGCCATGATTCCCAGTACTGTGTGGTTGTCCTCCATTTTGTGATTGTAATTTTATGTTGAGAGGATTAGGGTGGGATTGTAACACCACCCTTACTCAGGTCACCTCCCTGAGCCAAGGTAAAGGGAGTTTCCCTGGGGTGTGGCCTGTACCACCTTTTATCTCAAGAGATAAAAGGAAAGGGAAACAAGGAGAGAGTTGGGGGCCTCATACCACCAAGAAAGCAGCACCAGGAGCAGAGTGTGTCCTTCGGATATGGGGTCCCTGTGCCTGAGAAGCTCCTCAACCAGGGGAAGATTGAGGACAAGGACCTTCCTCCAGAGCCAACAGAGAGAGAAAGCCTTTCCCTGGAGCCAACGACCTGAATTTGGACTTGTAACTTACTGGACTATGAGAGAATAAATTTCTCTTGTTAAAGCCATCTACTTATGGTATTTCTGTTATAGCAGTACTAGATAACTAAGACACCATGTAACCTAACATATTCCTAGGTTCCAGGGATTAGGATGTGGACATCTTTGGGGGGTGGGGGGCAGTGTCATTATTCTACTATTTTAGGCTGCTTTCTCTAGAGAAGCAAAACCAGTGAAGTGTATATAGATAGAGAGAGAGAGAGAGAGAGATTTATATCAAGGAAATGACTCATGTAGTTGTAGAGGTTAGAAAGTCCCAAGTCTGTGGGTCGGGCTGGAGGCTTCTCCTGATTCACATTGCTGCAGGGGCTGGTGAACCCATGATTGGTGGGTCAGAGAGCAAGCCTCTGGCTCATGGCCTGTGGAGGCCAACAAATCCCAAGATCGACAGGTAAGATGGTAGGCCACTGGTTTACAGGCTGCAAAGGCTGACAAATCCGAAGACTGGCAGATAAGCTGCTAGCTCAAGTCCAAGATCTGGAGGTCAAATGAAGATACAGAGCAAGCTACAGCCAGCAAGCTTTGCCAGAAAGTCTACATATATTGGGTACAGGCCATACCCCGAAGGAAAACTCCCATTCAACTGATTGGTTGCTTATAGCAGATCTCATCATAGAGGTGATTACATTATATCAGATCTCATTATGGAGGTGATTACATCATTACATAGCTGCCAAACTACGTCATAACTTCCAAACCACTGAGACTCATGGCCCAGACAAACTGACCATCACATCTGCCTACCACAGTTACAAACTGAAGCAGGAACTGGTTGACTTGATGGACTTGCTCATGTCCTCATCTACCAAATGATCATTGACGACACGGTCAGGCAAGGCAGAAGTGATTACAAGGTAACCGTTTTGCTATTTGGCTGAAGCCAACCCCAAATAACAGATTTTGGCAGAATATTGAGGTGGAAACTGCACTTCAGTGTATCCCTAATACCCTTAAGCCAAAAATTTCATTTCTAGGGATTTAGCCTATAGAATTACTCATACGACTGTGAAAAGTCACACATACAAGAATGTTTACTGTCAGGTGATTTATAAGAGAGAAAAACTAAGGACAATTTAAATATCTGTCCATAGGGAAAAGTTCACAATATACGGTACAGTTTTATTTTGGAATACTTTGCAACTATTAAGTAGAATGAAGTAAATTTATAAACATAGATCTATTGCATTTTTTAAAAGAGCAAGGTGTGAAATAATACACACAGCATGATACCATTTTACCTTTTATAAACTATGTGTGGATATGCACACACATGTGTGTAAACGTGCAGAAAAAAAGGGGCTGGAAGGATTTACACCTATTAGCAGTGTATACTTCTGAGTTGTCTGGATTTTACAATGAGCATGCAACTCAAGAATATATTTTATACACTGAACACTGATAACTGAAAACCAGAAGAACTGTGAGAAGACATCAGGGACATCATACCTGAAGAAAGTGAAAGATTGCTAAAAAGGCAGGAAAGAAGAAAAAGACCAAAAAGGATGTTAGAAGAGACTCTGACACTTGCTCTTAAGTGCAGAGTAGCTAAAGTGAATGGAAAGAGATGATGAAGTAAAAGAGCTGAACAGAAGATTTCAAAGGGTGGCTTGAGAAGACAAGGTAAAGTATTATGATGAAATGTGCAAAGACCTGGAATTAGCAAACCAAAAGGAAAGAACAACTTTAGCATTTCTGAAGCTGAAAGAACTAAAGAAGAAATCTGAAACTTGAGATCCATACTGAACAGTTGAATACATTCAACCATTTCAGGATGTAGTATATAATCAAGAACTGCTGGTGCTGAAGGAAGAAGTTCAAGCTTCACTGAAGGCATTGGTGAAAAACAAGGCTCCAGGAATTGATGAAATATCAATTGAGATGTTTCAACAAATGGAGGCAAAGCTGGAAGCACTCACTTGTCTATGTCAAGAAATTTGGAAGACAGCTACCTAGTGAACCAACTGGAAGAGATCCATATTCATTCCCATCCCAAAGAAAGGTGATCAAATGGAATGAAGAAATTTTGAACAATATCATTTTTATCACATGCTAGCAAAATTATACTAAAGATAATTAAAAAATGACTGCAGCTGTACATTGACTGGGAACTGCTAGTTTTCAAGCTAGCAGTTGAGAAGAGGATGTGGAATAAGGGATATCATTGCTGTTGTCGTACGGATCTTGGCCAAAAGCAGAGAATACTAGAAAGATGTTTATCTGTGGTTTCTGGGATAATATGAAGGCATTCAGCTGTGTGGATCATAACAACTTATGGATAACATTGCAAAGAACAGGAATTTCAGAATATTTAATTGTGCTCATGCGGAACTTGTACTTGGAGCAAGAGGCAGTCTTTTGAACAGAAAAAAAGGATGCTGTGTGGTTCAAAATTGGAAAAGGTGTGCACGGCGTTGTATCCTTTCACCTTACTTATTCAATCTCTATGCTGAACAAATAATCCAAGAAGCCAGACTATGTGAAGAATGTGGCAACAGGATTAGAATAAGACATATTAACAACCTGTGATACGCACATGACGCAGTGTTCCTTGTTGAAAGTGAAGATGACTGGAAGCACTTACTGATGAAGGTCAGAGACTACAGCCTTCAGTGTGGATTACACCTGAACGTGAAGAAAATTAAAATCCTCACAACTGGACTGATAAACACCATCATGGCAAATGGAGAAAAAATTGAAGTTGTCAATGACTATTCTACTTGTATCATAATCAATGTTCGTGAAAGCAGCAGTCAAAAAATCAAATGATGTATTGCATTGGGCAAATCTGCTGCAAAAGACCTCTTTAAAGTTTTAAAAAGTAAAGAAGTCACTTTGAGGACTAAGGTGTACCTGACTCAAGCCATGGTCTTTTCAGTTGCCTCACATGCAGGTGAAAGTTGGATAATGTGAAAGGAAAGGAAAAAAAAAAATTTATGCTTTCAAACTGTGATGTTGGCAAAGAACATTGAATATACTACTGAAAGAATGAACAAACCAGTCTTAGAAGAAATACAACTAGAATACTCCTTAGAAGCAAGCATGGCAAGACTTCAATTCACTTACTCTGGACATGTCATCAGGAAAGATCGATTACTAGAAAAGGACATCATGTTTGGTAAAGAGTCAGCAAAAATGAGGGAAACCCCTAATGAGATGGATTGACACAATAGCCTCAATAATGGACTCAAACATACAAATGATCATGTGGATGGCACAAAATATGAGGATGTTTTGTTCTATTATACATAAAGTCTTCATGAGTTGGAGCTGACTCAATGGCAACTAACAACAAAAATAACAACTTGGTTGACTTTGTAATAGTCCACTGTCATCTTCCAGGATCTGTCTGGATTTTATAGAAGCCAAACCGGTTAAAGAGGCTATGACAGGGGCTAATATTTCTGCATCTTTTAAGTTTTTAAGGGTGGCAGTAATCTCACTATTTTCCCCAGGGTGTGATTTTGTTTTTGATTTATTATCTTGGCTGAGAGATGAGCAGTTTCAGAGGTTCTTGCTTGGTCTTCCCCATTATGATTACTCTTACCCCAAAGCCTAATCATTCAATGCGAAGGTTCTGAAAACTACCTACTATGTTCATGCTATTGATACATTTGGGAACTGGAGAAATGACTGTGATCCAGGTCTAAGCCAGGATCTATTTATTACCTGGCCCCCATGCACTCTAATTCTATTGGGCAGCCATGATGAGACTTCAGATCACAGATAACAATGTCAACTAGTTTCTGTATCCAGTAGTCTTCAAACTATCCCTCCCTTTCCCCAGTGCATTGTTACCCAAGTAAATGGTCATAGGTCCCTTTGGAGAAGAATTGGGGGAATCATTACTAAATGCACTTGCCATGGGGTTGCAGGTCCTCTTGGGGGCCCAGACTCTCCTTCCGTCATTGGGTTTGAGTCTGAAAGCTGCTCAAATACGGAAACTGGATAAAGGATTGTGACTTTTTTTATCGGGACTACTGTTCTTGGCCTCTTAGTCATCCATCACTGATTTCTTTTTTTTTTTTTTAATGTATTGTGTAGCTCTTTTGTGGGCTACTCATCTATCTGGATCCTTGGGAGGCTGTATTCTATTGACCAGTTTCATAGCTTGGTCTGTTTCCTTTCATTAAGATAATTGTTCCCATTAATTAAGCTAAACCAGCAATAGTTTAGTTTAATTAGTAAAGAATGTCTGCCTTGACAAGGTCATGAAAGCTCCACAGACACATCCAAACTCCCTGAGGGACTGAATTACTGGGCTGAGGGCTATGGGGACCATGGTCTCAGGGAACATCTAGCTCAACTGGCATAACATAGTTTATAAAGAAAATGTTCTATATTCAGCTTTGGTGAGTAGCGTCTGGGGTCTTAAAACTTGTGAGCATCCACCTAAGATACTCCACTGGTCTCACCCTGTCGGGAGCAAGGGAGAATGAAGAAAACCAAAGACACAAGGGAAAGATTAGTCCAAAGGAGTAATGGAGCACAACTACCACTGCTTCCACCAGACTGAGTCCAGCACAACTAGATGGAGACCAGCTACTACCAATGACTGCTCTGACAGGGGTCACAATAGAAGGTCCTAGACAGAGTTGGAGAAACATGTAGAACATAATTCTAACTCACAAAAAAGGTCCAGACTTACTGGCCTTACAGAGACTGGAGAAATCCTGAGAGTATAGCCCTCGGACACCCTTTTAGCTCAGTAATGAAGTCACTCCCGAGGTTCACCTTTCAGCCAAAGATTAGACAGGCCCATAATACAAACAAGACTAAAGGGGCACACCAGCCCAGGGGCAAGGACAAGAAGGCAGGGGGGGACAGGACAGCTGGTAATAGGGAACCCAAGGTTGAGAAGGGAGAGTGATGACATGTTGTGGGGTTGGTAACCAATGCCACAAAACAATATATGTACTAATTGTTTAATGAGTACCTAGTTTGTTCCGTAAACCTTCATCTAAAGCACAATTAAAAAAAAAAGTCTGCCTTGAGCATTGTGCTCTTTTAAAGAATTATCTATATGGGATCAAACTGACAATATCAACTAAAAAGGTTAGATGAGAAGCTTATGGGGCAAAGAGTTTATCTTAGTGGTGATGGAATAATTTGGAAAAGGATATAAATAGTTACACAACTTGAAGAATATATTGAATATCACCAAATTGTACATGTAGAAATTGTTGAATTGCAGTATCTTTTGCTGCTGTATATTTTCACACACAAAAAAAAAATTATTAAAAAAAAAAAGATAACTGTGCCCAATTTGCTTTTGAGGGGTAAGTGATGCCACCTGGCCACTATTACTCTGGCATCCTGTCAGGAAATTTGGTTGTTCAAAAGCATCTCCTACCATTAGCTTGGAGCCCTGGTGATACAGTGGTTAAAAGCTATGGCTGCTAACCAAAAGGTCAGCGGTTCAAATCCACCAGCTGTTCCTTGGAAACCCTATGGAGTAGGTAGTTCTACTCTGTCCTACAGGGTCGCTATGAGTTGGAATTGACTAGATGGCAATGGGTTTGGTTTGCTTTTTGGTTTGCCATTACCTCTGGCCTACAGAGACCAGCCACTACTAACTTTTCCTTGATGCTGGTTCTTCTCTCACCAGTGCAGTGTTGACTGCTTTGACAAATAGAATGTCCTCTGGGCTCTCCTATGGAACAGATTCTGCTCGTAGGTTTTACACTCTAACAAGCCTGGTTCTCTGAGCCCTTTTGATCCTTTTATTTACCATCTGCCATAGCAGTTCTGCATTACTACTCCACTAGTGTAAACCATTACTTTCTCCAAACTCTCACGAGCCGTATTAGCAGCTAGTTAGTACCATCTCCTAGGGCCCTTGCCAGGTGTTAAGTTTCCTATCCTGGGAGAGTGTTCCCATACCAACAAGTTCTCCTTTATCCAATCTTATGTTCACTCCCCACCACGTCTGTCAGTTTGTCGTACTGTGGGGGATTGCATGTTGCTGTGATGCTGGAAGCTTTGCCACTGGTATTTCAAATCAAGCTGAAAGAACAAAGAAAAAATTCAAGCCTAAAATTGCAATTTTGAAAGTTTCTATGGGCAAAATATTGAACAATGCAGGAAGCATCAAAAGAGGATGGAAGGAATACACAGAGTCACTGAACAAAAAGAATTGGTCAATGTTCAACCATTTCAGGAGGTAGCATGTGATAAAGAACCGACTGTATTGAAGGAGGAAGTCCAAGCTGCCCTGAAAGCATTGGCAAAAAACAAGACCCTAGGAATTGACAGAATACCAATTGGATACTTCAACAAATGGATATAGCGCTGAAGGTGCTCATTCATCTATGCCAAAAAATTCAGAGGACGGCTACCTAGTCAACTAACTGGAGGAGATTCATATTTCTGCCCACCTACAGAAAGGTGAATGCAGAAATTATCAAACAGTATCATTAATATCATACACAAGTAAATTTTTCCTGAAGATAATTAAAAAACGGTTGTAGCAGTACATTGACAGGGAACTGCCAGAAATTCAAGGAGATTCAGAAGAGGACATGGCATGAAGGGTAGCAGTGCTGATGTCAGATGGATCTTAGCTGGAAGCGAAGAATACCAGAAAGATGTTTACCTGCATTTTATTGACTATGCTACGGCATTCATTCAACTCTGTGGATCATAACAAATTATGGATAACATTGCGAAGAATGGGAATTCCAGAACACTTAATTGTGCTAATAAGGAACCTGTACATAGACCAAGAGTTAGTTGTTCAAACAGAACAAGGGGGTACTGCATGGTTTAAAAGCAGGAAAGGGGTGCCTGAGGGTTATATCCTTTCACCATACTTATTCTATCTTTAGGCTGAACAAATACTCTGAGAAGATAAACTATATGAAGAAGAATGCAGTATCAGGATTGGAGGAAGACTTATTAACACTCTGCAATATGCAGATGACACAATCTTGCTTGCTGAAATCAGAGAACTTGAGTCACTTACTGATGAAAATCAAAGACTACAGCCTTCAGAATGAATTATGCCTCAACAAAAAGAAAACAAAAATCTGACAACTTGACCAATAAGCAACATCATGATAAATGGAGAAAAGATTGAAGTTGTCAAGAATTTTACTTGGATCCACAATCAACGCCCATGGAAGCAGCAGTCAAGAAATCAAATGACATTTAGGATTGGGCAAGTCTGCTGCAAAAAACCTCTTTAAAGTGTTAAAAAGCAAAAATGTGACTTTGAGGACTAAGGTGTACTTGACCCAAGCCATGATATTTTCAGTCGCCTCATATGAATGCAAAATCTGGGCAATGATTAAGGAAGATCAAAGAAGGATTGACACATTATGAATTATATTGAATTATGGTGTTGCAAAAAATATTGACTATACCATGGACTGTCAGAAGAATGAACAAGTCTGTCTTTGAAGAAGTACAGCCAGAGTGCTCCTTGGAAGTGAGGATGGGGAGACTTTGTCTCACATACTTTGGAGTTGTTATCAGGAGGGGCCGGTCCCTGGAGAAGGACATCATGCTTGGTAAGGTAGAGGATCAGCGAAAAAGAGGAACACTCTCAACGAGATGGATTGACACAGTGGCTGCTCAACAACTGGCTCAAACATAGCAGTGATTGTGAGGATGGGACAGAACCAGTCAGTGTTTCATTCTGTCGTACATTGGGTCGCTATGAGTCGGAACCAACCTGACAGCACCTAACAACAAAAAACAACAATGTTCAATCCCCTTAAGCCAGCATCCACAGGATTCAGTCCTCACACACCAGCTCCTGCTGCTACATGTTGACTGGTTCCTGCAGCTCCTTTTGGGTATGGTTACTTTTCTTCTTGGGCAGGGTTATGTTTTGACTTGACCCTAGTTCTTGTTCTGGTGGCCATGAGTAGAAATGGGGACACATCTTGAGGGAGACCACATGCTTCCTTGTAATGTGCATTGTCTATGAATTAGGTGGTGGGAGAGTACTAGCCTTTAATAAGAATATTAAAGGGGCTCAAGGGAATCTGGGGATTCAAGCTTTTTGGGTAGATAGACCAAGACATCCCTATCTCAAGATTTAGATTCCTGTCCTTTCTAATCAGAGCTTTGACTCTGGTGCAACAGACTTGCAGCGGTGTCTTTTGAGATGTCACACACCATCACAATATCTTATTGGTTATACAGGTCAGCCTTATTCAGTGTGGGAGGGAACTACACAAGGGCATGAATGCTAGGAGGTGAGAATCATTTGGAGCCACCTTGAAGACTGGCTATCACTGGAAGTTTTTTTTTTTTTTTAATCCAGGGAAGACTTGAGTAAAGGATTCAAGAGAAGAAAAGGATGAGAACACGAGAAGGGGAACAAGTTTCTACAGGAAATAGGAGGGAGTAGGGATCATAGCACTAGGAGACTAGGCAAGAATACTACTCATCCCCTGAAAGTAGAAAACTTTTGTCCTTTTAAAAGAGCACTTTCTGTATCTGAACCTCCCTGCCTCAATGGTGAGGACCTCGGTGCAGTTACACTCCCAGTTGCAATAAGAACACCTTTTTTAGTACCAAGGTCTTGGTTTCTGTCTTAGTCATCCAGTGCTGCTGTAACAGAAATACCATGAGTGGGTGGCTTTAACAAACAGAAGTTTATTCTCTCATAGTCTAGTAGGCTGGAAGTCCATATTCAGGGCATTAGCTCCAGGGAAAGGCTTTCTCTGTCTGCTCTGGAGGAGGGTCCTTGTCATCAATCTTCCCCTGGACTAGGAGCTTCTCCACACAGGAATCCCAGGTCCAAAGGACATGCTCTGCTCCTGGAACTGCTTTCTTGGTGGTATGAGGTCTCCACTCTCTGCTTGCTTCCCTCTCCTTTTATCTCTTGTAAAATAAAAGGTGGAGCAGGCCACACCCCAGGGAAACTCCCCCTACATTGGATCAGGGATGGGGCCTGAGCAAGGGTGTTATATCCCACCCTAATCTTCTTTAACATAATCTAATCTTATCTCATTAACCACAAACCCAAAACCCACTGCCCTCCAGTCTGTTCCGATCCATAGCGACCCAATAGGACAGAGTAGAACTGCCCCATAGGGTTTCCAAGGAGCGACTGGCAGATTCGAACTGCCAACCCTTTGGTTAGCAGCTGTAGCACTTAACTACTAGCCACCAGGGTTTCCAGAGAGATTAGGATTTACAAAACATAGGAAAATCACATCAGATGACAAAATGGTAGACAATCACACAATACTGGGAATCATGGCCTAGCCAAATTGATACACATATTTTTGGGGGACACAATTCAAACCACAACAGCTTCTAAATACCATTCTCCACTAAAAGAACCAGGACTCCTCGGCTGGGACAAGAAATAATTTGTTGTGCCAGAAAATCTGCAAACTACCAAGTATGTTCATGCTATATATACATTTGAGGATCGGGGAAATGACTATGGCTTATTGGCCATTTTTATTTCTCTTTGAAAAATGTCTATTCAAATCGTTTGTCCATTTTTTAAATTGGGTTATTTATATATTTTCTATGGAGTTATATTCTTTATATATTCTAGGTATAAGTCCCTTATCAGATACATGAGCTGCAAATATATTCTTCCACCTGTGGGCTGTCTTTTCACTCTTTTGATATGCAAAACTTTTTAATTTAGATGAAGTCCAATTTATTTTTTTCTTTTGCTTTTAGTGTCATATCAAAGAAACTATTGCCAAATCCAAGGTCATGAAGAATTATCTCTATTTTCTTCCAAGAATTTTGTACTTTTAGCTCTTACCTAGGGATTTGGTCTATTTTGAGTTAATTTTTGTATATATGGTACAGAGTAAGGCTCCAATTTCATTTTTTTTATGTGGACGTACAAGTTGTCCCAGCACCATTTCTTAAAGAGATTATTCTTTCTCCCATTGAATGGTATTGGTACTCTTGTTGGAAATAAATATACCACAGATATATGGGTTTACTTCTGGAGTCTCAGTTCTATTCTACTGATCTTATATCCTTAAGCCTGTACCACACTGTTTTGATCACTGTAGCTTTGCAGTGAGCTTTGAAATCAGGAAGTGTGAGTCCTACAACTTTGTTCTTTTTCAACACTTTTTTGGCTATTTGGGGTTCACAAATTTCATGTGAATTTTAGAATCAGCTTGTCCATTTCTGCAAAAAAAAGGCCATTCAGATTTTTATAGGGATTGCATTGAGTCTGTAGCTTGCTTCGGGAAGTTTTGCCATCTTAATAATAAATCTTTCAATCCATGAACACAGGATGTCTTTCCATTTGTCTAGGTCTCTTTAATTTTTTTCGGTATTGTGTTTTAGTTTTCAGTCTCCAAGTCTTAAACACATCCTTGGTTAAGTTTATTTCTAAGTATTTTATTCTATTTGATATTATTGTAAATGAAATTGTTTTCTTAATTCCCATTTTGGATTCTTCATTGCTGTGTATAAAAATACAACCGATTTTTGTGTGTTGATCTTGTATCCCTTAACTTTGCTGAATTAACTCTAACAGTTTTTGGTGGGTTCTTAACAGGAGTTTCTATATATAAAATAATGTCATCTGTAAACAGAGATAGTTTTATTTTTTTTTTTCTTCCCAATTCGTATGCTTTTATTATTATTATTTTCTTGCCTAATTTATCTGGCTGGAACTTCTAATACAATGTTGAATAGCAGTGGTAAAAACAGACATCCTTGTCCCCATCTTAGTGGGGGAGCTTTCAGAGTTTCACCATTGAGTATGGTGTTAAATGTGGATGTTTCAGAAATATCTTTTATTATGTTGAGGAAATTCCCATCTACTTCTAGTTTTCTGAGATTTTTTTTTTTTTATCATGAAAGATCAATTGAGAAGATAATGTGTGGGTTTTTCCCCCTACATTCTATTAATGTGGTATATTACATTGATTGATTTTCTTATGTTGAACCATCCTTGCATTTATGGGATAAATTTCATTTGGTCATGTGTATAATCCTTTTAATATGCTACTGTACTTGGTTTGATATTATTTTGTTGAGGATATTTGCAACTATATTCTTAAGAGATATTGGTCTATAGTTTTCTTGTGATGCCGTTGTCTGGGTTTGGTATAAGGTAATATTTGCCTTGTAAAATGAGTTGAGAAGTGTTCTCTCCTCTCTATATTTTGGAAGAGCTTGAGAAGGACTAATGTTAATTCTTTATGTTTAAAATTATTTGTATTTTATTAATGAGATAAATTCTCAAGCATTTGAAAATAATTTTATTTGTATGGCATATTATTTATTCAAACTGCTGACAATCTTTGGTATTTATATGGATTGGAAAGCTACATACAATGACACAGCTATACCCTATGGGTTTCTACAGCCCCCATGCTGTAGAAATTCCTCTATGTAATATTTTTTAGAATTAAAAAAAAGCTGTGGACTTTTAAAAAATTTATTCTTTTTTTGTATTTTTGGTGAAAGCTTACATAGCAAATTACGTTCCCATTTATTTCTATACATATTGTTCAGTGATATTTGTTATATTTTTCACAATGTGCCATCACTCTCATTATTTCCATTCTGGTTGTTATATTTCCATTAATCTAGCTTCCCTGCCCGCCCCCCTTATCTTCACACCTTTACTTTAGGGTAGATATTGACTGGTCTCATATAGTTATTTAAAGGGGCACAGTACTTAGGTGATATTGCTTATTTTATGAGCCAATCTATTATTTGGCTGAAAGATGACCTCAAGGAGCAGCTTCAGTTCCAAGTTTAAAGGGTATCTAAGGGCAAAAGTCTTGGGGGATCCTTTAGTGTCTACCAGTCCAGTAATTCTGGCCTTTTTAGGAATTTGAGGTTCTACATTTTTCTCCCATTCTATCCAGGACCACTTATTGTATCCCTGGTCAGAATGGTCGTTAGTGGTAGCCAGGCACCATCTAGTTCTTCTGGTTGCAGGATAGATAAGGCTGTGGTTTGTGTAGGGTATTAGTCCTATAGACTAGTTTCTTCTTTGAGTCCTTGGTTTCTTTCCTTCTCTTTTGTTCCAGAGGAGTACAGACCAATGGCTGCTTGCAAGCTTTTAATATCCCAGACGATACTCACCAAACTAGGATGTAGAACAGTTTCTTTATGAACTATGTTATGCCAGTTGACTAAGTCATCCCAATAGTAATTCTTCTTTAAATGTTTGGTAGAATTTACAGTGAATTAATTTGGTCCTGGACTTTTCTTTGTAAGGAGGTTTTTGATTACTGATTCAATCCATTCATTTGTTATAGGTCTGTTAAGATTTTCTGTTTCTTCTTGAGTCAGTTTAGGTAATTTGTGTGTTTCCAGGAATTTGTCCATTCCATCTAGGTTATGTAATTTGTTGGCATACAACTGTTCATAGTACTCTCTTCTAATCCTTTTTTTTTTTTTTCTGTAAAGTCAGTAGTAATGTCTTAACTTTCTTTTCTGATTTTAGTTATTTGTGTCTTCTTTTTTTCTTTACCATTCTAGCTAAAAGCTTGTCAATTTTGTTGATCTTTTTCAAAGAACCATTATGAAGGTTAATTTTATGTGTCAACTTGGTTAGGCCATGATGCCCAGTTGTTTGGTCAAACACTAGTCTAGATGTTGCTATCATATTTAGATATAATTAACCTTTACAATCAGTTGACTTTAGATAAACTGGATTACACTCCTTAATGTGGGTAGGCCTTATCCAATCAGTTGAAGGTCTTAAGAGCAAAAACTGAGATTCCCCAAAGGAAGAAGGATTTTGCCTCAAGACTCTAACATAGATATCCTGCCAGAGTTTGTAGGCTGCCTGGTTTATGGATTTTGGACTCAAGGCTACTGGAGTTTCCAGCCCATACCTGGCCTGTAGATACTTGTCATCCCCCAGAACACTGAGCAATTCTTTAAAATATGCTTTTCTTTCTCTGTCTGTATGTGTCTATGTGTATGTATGCTGATATCTCTCTATTCTGTTAGTTCTGTTTTCTGGAGAACTCTAATAAAATGTCATAGGTTTTTTGTTCCTTAAGTCTTCCATTGCTGCATTCTTCTGTGTTTAATTGATTTCTCTGTAGTGTACTGTTTTGATTCTTTTCTCACTTTCTGCATATGTTTTTAGTTGTTTTCTTAGTGGTTGTCATGAGGATTACAATTAACATCTTAAATTTATAACAATCTAAATTAATACAAACATAGCTTCAATAGTATACAAAACTCTGCTCCTATCCAGCTCCATTCCTCTCCCTTTATGTTGTTATTGTCACAAATTAGAACTTTATATACACTGTATGCCTTTGCCATAGATTTATAATTATTATTTTATGCATTTGTCTTTTAAATCATATAGAAAAAAAGAGAAGTTACAAACCCAAAATGCAATTGTACATTTTATCTCACATATACACATTTTTGGGGCCCTGGTGGCACAGTGGTTGAGAGCTTGGCTGCCAACCATAAGGCCGGCAGTTCAAATTCACCAGCTGCGCTCTGGAAACTCTATGGGGCAGTTCTACTCTGTCCTATAGGGTCACTATGAGTTCAAATAAACTCAGTGGCAATGGATTTGGTTTGGTTTATATACATTTTATATTTACCTACACAGTTACCTTTATCATTGTTCTTTATTTCTTTGGATGGCTTCAGGTTACTGCCCAGTGTCCTTTCATTTTAGTCTGAAAGACTCCTTTTAGTATTTCTTATGGGGCAGATCTACTAGTGATAAATTCCCTTAGCTTTTGTTTATCTGAGAATGTCTTAATTTCTCCTTCATTCCTGAAAGATAGTTTTGCTAGACATAGAATTCTTGGTTGAAACTTCTTTGTCTTTCAGCACATTAAATATGTCAGCCCACTACCTTCTGGACTCCATGGTTTCTAATGAGAAATTGTTAATCTTATTGAGAATCCCTTGTATACAATGAGTCACTTCTCTCTTGCCGTTTTCAAATTTTTCTCTTTGTCTTTAACCTTTGACAGTTTATTACATGCTTCAGTGTGAAGCTCTTTGAGTTTATTCTGCCTGGTGATTGTAAAAATGGCACAGGGGCAGCATCTGACCTCCTCCAACTTCAAAGGCGGAAGAAGAATCAAGATCAACAGCCCAAGGCTGATTCCCATGAGACAGAGGTCAGACATGACTCCTCTCTCTGCCATCTTTACTAATCCTGACACCAACCGTCCCTCCCATGGCACTCTCTATTTCTCTGCTGGGTTCAATAATTCATTGCAATGCCCACATAGTAGTCACAGATAATACTCACAATTATGGGGTTTATTAGGGAAGTAACAGGTTACATTTCAGGTTCAGAAATGCTCAGGATACAGTTCTTTGGTCAGGGAAGCCCCTTCTCAGCTGTACCTGTAGGCAGATCTCTCCCTGGCTCTTGGCTTCTTGGCCTCTGCCTTGTGTGGGCCACTGTTACAAAGCTCTTTTAGCTCTGCCGATAAGTGCCCAGAAGCACCCTACTCTGCCAGTAAGCCATGGCCTGAAGGTGCTCAGCTCTAGCTCTGTGGGTTGGCAAACCTAGCTCCACTAAGTGCCCAGAGACACCATACTCCTCCAGCAAGCCTCCTGCCCAAAGGCACTCAGCTTTCTCGCTCAGTGGGCCAGGAAGCACACAACACTCTCTACTGCTGGTCTCTCCTGCCACCATTTCTCTGCCAATACCTCTTGCTGTCTTCAGTGTTACAGCTCTCTTTTGCAGTCTCCTGGTTGCAGGAGCTTCTCAGCACAGGGATCCTGGGTCCAAAGAATGAACTCCATTCCTGGCTATTCTTCCTTGGTGGTGGTGGCATCCTTTCCTTCCCACCTCTGGGATGGCTCATTTCAAGCCCAGCAGCATGGCTGAACTGACCAATACTCTTGGTGGGCCACAATTACCCTATCTGCAGAGTCCTGCCCAATCACCCGAGTGGGACTTACAAGACCATGGCAAGAAAGGCCACACAAACGTGATTCACTGCACTGCAGTGTTCAATGACATTCTTGGATGTTTAGATTCATGACTTTCACCAAATTTTGGAACTTTTTAGTTATCACTTCTTTAGATATTCTTTTTGCCCACTTCTCGCTCTCCTCTCCATCTGGGACTCCTATTGTGTATGTATTGGTACATTTGATGGTGTCCACAGATCTTTTAGATTTTTCATTTTTCTTCATTCTTTTTCTTTTCTCTGGTCTGAAATTGGATAGTTTTTTTTTTTTTAATTTTTATTGTGCTTTAAGTGAAAGTTTACAAATCAAGTCAGTCTCTCATACAAAAACTTATACACACCTTGCTATATACTCCTAATTGTTTTCCGCCTAACGAGACAGCACACTCCTTCCCTCCACTCCCTCATATCGTGTCCATTCGGCCAGCTTCTGACCCCCTCCCCGACCTCCCATCTCCCTTCCAGAAAGAAGATGCCAACATAGTCTCATGTGTCTACTTGATCCAAGAAGCTCATTCTTCACCAGTATCATTTTCTATCCGATTGTCCAGTCAAATCTCTGTCTGAAGAGTTGGCTTCGGGAATGGTTCCTGTCTTGGACTAACAGAAGGTCTAGGGACCATGACCCCTGGGGTCCTTCTAGTCTCAGTCAGACCATTAAGTCTGGTCTTTTTATAAGAATTTGGGGTCTGCATCCCACGGCTCTCCTGCTCCCTCAGGGGTTCTCTGTTGTGTTTCCTGTCAGGGCAGTCATCGGTTGTAGCTGGGCACCATCTAGTTCTTCTGGTCTCAGGCTGATGTAGTCTCTGGTTTATGTGGCCCTTCCTGTCTCTTGGGCTCATAATCACCTTATGTCTTTGGTGTTCTTCATTCTCCTTTGCTTCAGGTGGGATGAGACCAATTGATGCATCTTAGATGGCTGCTCGCTAGCATTTAAGACCCGAGACGCCACTCTCCAAAGTGGGATGCAGAATGTTTTCTTAATAGATTTTATTATGCCAGTTGAATTAGATGTCCTCTGAAACCATGGTCCCCAAACCCCTACCCCTGCTACGCTGGCCTTCGAAGTGTTCAGTTTATTCAGGAAACTTCTTTGCTTTTGGTTTAGGCCAGTTGTGCTGACCTGGCCTGTATTGTATGTTGTCTTTCCCTTCACCTAAAACAGTTCTTATCTACTAATTAGTGAAAACCCCTGCCTCCCTACTGGCATAACCATCAAAGAATATTTTCTTCTTTGTTTAAACTATTTTTTGAGTCCTTATAATAGTGGTCTCATACAATATTTGTCCTTTTGCAACTGACTAATTTCACGCAGCATGATGCCTTCCAGATTCCTCCATGTTATGAAATGTTTCACAGATTCATCATTGTTCTTTAATGATGCATCCATTGTATGAATATACCATAATTTATTTATCCATTCATCTGTTGATGAGCACCTTGGTTGCTCCCGTTTTTTGCTATTGTAAACAGTGCTGCAATGAACATGAGTGTGCATATATCTGTTCATATAAAGGCACTTATTGCTCTAGGATATATTCCAAGGAGTGGGATTGCTGGATCGGATGGTAGTTCTATTTCTAGCTTTTTGAGGAAGTGCCAAATGGATTTCCAAAATGGTTGTACCATTTTACATTCCCACCAGCAGTGTATAAGTGTTCCTGTCTCTCCACAACCTCTCCAACATTTATTATTTTGTGTTTTTTTTGGATTAATGCCAGCCTCGTTGGAGTGAGATGGAATCTCATTGTAGTTTTGATTTGCATGTCTGTAATGGCTAATGATCGTGAGCATTTCCTCATGTAACTGTTAGCTGCCTGAATGTCTTCTTTGGTGACGTGCCTGTTTATACCCTTTGCCCATTTTTTTATTGGGTTATTTGTCTTTTTGTAGTTGAGTTTTTGCAGTATCATGTAGGTTTTAGAGATCAGACGCTGATCGGAAATGTCATAGCTAAAAACGTTTTCCCAGTCTGTAGGTAATCTTTTTACTCTTTTGGTGAAGTCTTTGGATGAGCATAGGTGTTTGATTTTTAGGAGCTCCCACTTACCTAGTTTCTTTTCTGCGTTGTTAGTAATGTTTTGTATACTGTTTATGCCATGTATTAGGGCTCCTAGCATTGTCCCTATTTTTTCTCCTATGAATCTTTATAATTTTAGATTTTATATTTAGGTCTTTGATCCATTTTGAGTTCATTTTTGTGCATGGTGTGAAGTATGGGTCCTGTTTCGTTTTTTTTGCAGATGGATATCTAGTTATGCCAGCACTGTTTGTTAAAAAGACTGTCTTTTCCCCATTTAACTGACTTTGGGCCTTTGTTAAACACCAGAAGCTCATGTGTGGATGGATTTATGCCTGGATTCTCAATTCTGTTCCATTGGTCTATGAATCTGTTGTTGTACCAGTACCAGGCTGTTATGACTACTGTGGCAGTATAATAGGTTCTGAAATCAGGTCGAGTGAGGCCTCCCACTTTCTTCTTCTTTTTCAGTAATGCTTTACTTATCCAGGGCCTCTTTCCCTTCCATATGAAGTTGGTGATGTTTCTCCATCTCACTGAAAAATGTTGGAATTAGGATCGGAATTGCCTTGTATCTATAGATGGCTTTTTGTAGAACAGACATTTTTACAGTGTTAAGTCTTCCTATCCATGAGCAAGGTATGTTTTTCTACTTATGTAGGTCTCTTTTGGTTTCTTGCAGTAGTGTCTTGTAGATTTCTTTGTAGAGGTCTTTTACACCTCTGGTAAGATTTATTCCGAAGTATTTTATCTTCCTGGGGGCTACTATAAATTGTATTGATTTTGTGATTTCCTTTTCGTTGTTCTTTTTATTGGTGTAGAGGAATCCAACTGATTTTTGTATGTTTATCTCATATCCTGATAGTCTGCTGAACTCTTCTACTAGTTTCAGTAGTTTTCTTGGGAATTCCTTGGGGATTTCTGTGTATAAGATCCTATCATCTGCAAATAGAGATACTTTTACTTCTTCCTTGCCAATCTGGATGCCCTTTATTTCTTTATTTATTAACTTTTATTAAGCTTCAAGTGAACGTTTACAAATCCAGTCTGTCACATATAAGTTTACATACATCTTACTCCGTACTCCCACCTGCTCTTCCCCTATTGAGTCAGCCCCTTCAGTCCCTCCTTTTGTGACAATTTTGCCAGCTTCCCTCTCTCTCTATCCTCCCATCCCCCCTCCAGACAAGAGCTGCCAACACACTCTCAAGTGTCCAGCTGATATAATTAGCTCACTCTTCATCAGCATCTCTCTCCCACCCGCTGACCAGTCCCTTTCATGTCTGATGAGTTGTCTTCGGGGATGGTTCCTGTCCTGTGCCGACAGAAGGTCTGGGGAGCATGGCTGCCGGGATTCCTCTAGTCTCAGTCAGACCATTAAGTATGGTCTTTTTATGAGAATTTGGGGTCTGCATCCCACTGATCTTCTGTTCCCTCAGGAGTTCTCTGTTGTGCTCCCTGTCAGGGCAGTCATCGGTTGTGGCCGGGCACCAACTAGTTCTTCTGGTCTCAGGGTGATGTAGGTCTCTGGTTCATGTGGCCCTTTCTGTCTCTTGGGCTCTTAGTTGTCGTGTGACCTTGGTGTTCTTCATTTTCCTTTGCTCCAGGTGGGTTGAGACCAAATGATGCATCTTAGATGGCCACTTCTTAGCCTTTAAGACCCCAGACGCCACATTCCAAAGTGGGATGCAGAATGTTTTCATAATAGAATTATTTTGCCAATTGACATAGAAGTCCCCTCAAACCATTTTCCCCAGACCCCCGCCCCTGCTCCGCTGACCTTTGAAGCATTCATTTTATTCCGGAAACTTCTTTGCTTTTGGTCCAGTCCAATTGAGCTGACCTTCCATGTATTGAGTGTTGTCTTTCCCTTCACCCAAAGCAGTTCTTATCTACTGATTAATCAATAAAAACCTTCTCCCTCCCTCCCTCCCTCCTTCGTAACCAGAAGAGTATGTGTTCTTCTCAGTTTTTACTATTTCTCAAGATCTTATAACAGTGGTCTTATACAATATTTGTCCTTTTGCCTCTGACTGATTTCACTCAGCATAATGCCTTCCAGGTTCCTCCACGTTATGAAATGTTTCAGAGATTCGTCACTGTTCTTTATCGATGCGTAGTATTCCATTGTGTGAATATACCACAATTTATTTACCCATTCATCCGTTGACGGACACCTTGGTTGCTTCCAGCTTTTTGCTATTGTAAACAGAGCTGCAATAAACATGGGTGTGCATGTATCTGTTTGTGTGAAGGCTCTTGTATCTCTAGAGTATATTCCCAGGAGTGGGATTTCTGGGTTGTATGGTAGTTCTATTTCTAACTGTTTAAGATAACGCCAGATAGATTTCCAAAGTGGTTGTACCATTTTACATTCCCACCAGCAGTGTATAAGAGTTCCAATCTCTCCGCAGCCTCTCCAACATTTATTATTTTCTGTTTTTTGGATTAATGCCAGCCTTGTTGGAGTAAGATGGAATCTCATCGTGGTTTTAATTTGCATTTCTCTAATGGCTAATGATCGAGAGCATTTTCTCATGTATCTGTTGGCTGCCTGAATATCTTCTTTAGTGAAATGTGTGTTCATGTTCTTTGCCCACTTCATGATTGGGTTGTTTCTCTTTTTGTGGTTGAGTTTTGACAGAATCATGTAGATTTTAGAGATCAGGCGCTGGTCTGAGATGTCATAGCTGAAAATTCTTTCCCAGTCTGTAGGTGGTCTTTTTACTCTTTTGGTGAAGTCTTTAGATGAGCATAGATGTTTGATTTTTAGGAGCTCCCAGTTATCGGGTTTCTCTTCATCATTTTTGGTAATCTTTTGTATTCTGTTTATGCCTTGTATTAGGGCTCCTAGGGTTGTCCCAATTTTTTCTTCCATGATCTTTATCGTTTTAGTCTTTATGTTTAGGTCTTTGATCCACTTGGAGTTAGTTTTTGTGCATGGTGTCAGGTATGGGTCCTGTTTCATTCTTTTGCAAATGGATATCCAGTTATGCCAGCACCATTTGTTAAAAAGACTATCTTTTCCCCAATTTACTGACACTGGTCCTTTGTCAAATATCAGCTGCTCATACGTGGATGGATTTATATCTGGGTTCTCAATTCTGTTCCATTGGTCTATGTGCCTGTTGTTGTACCAGTACCAGGCTGTTTTGACTACTGTGGCTGTATAATAGGTTCTAAAATCAGGTAGAGTGAGGCCTCCCACTTTCTTCTTTTTCAGTAATGCTTTGCTTATCCGGGGCTTCTTTCCCTTCCATATGAAATTGGTGATTTGTTTCTCTATCCCCTTAAAATATGACATTGGAATTTGGATCGGAAGTGCGTTATATGTATAGGTGGCTTTTAGTAGAATAGACATTTTTACTATGTTAAGTCTTCCTATCCATGAGCAAGGTATGTTTTTCCACTTAAGTAGGTCCTTTTTAATTTCTTGTAGTAGAGCTTTGTAGTTTTCTTTGTATAGGTCTTTTACATCCTTGGTAAAATTTATTCCTAAGTATTTTATCTTCTTGGGGGCTACTGTGAATGGTATTGATTTGGTTATTTCTTCTTCGGTGTTCTTTTTGTTGATGTAGAGGAATCCAAGTGATTTTTGTATGTTTATTTTATAACCTGAGACTCTGCCAAACTCTTCTATTAGTTTCAGTAGTTTTCTGGAGGATTCCTTAGGGTTTTCTGTGTATAAGATCATGTCATCTGCAAACAGTGATAACTTTACTTCCTCCTTGCCAATCCGGATACCCTTTATTTCTTTGTCTAGCCTAATTGGCCTGGCTAGGACTTCAAGTACGATGTTGAATAAGAGCGGTGATAAAGGGCATCCTTGTCTGGTTCCCGTTCTCAAGGGAAATGCTTTCAGGTTCTCTCCATTTAGAGTGACATTGGCTGTTGGCTTTGCATAGATGCCCTTTATTATGTTGAGGAATTTTCCTTCTATTCCTATTTTGGTGAGAGTTTTTATCATAAATGGGTGTTGGACTTTGTCAAATGCCTTTTCTGCATCAATTGATAAGATCATGTGGTTTTTGTCTTTTGTTTTATTTATGTGGTGGATTACATTAATGGTTTTTCTGATATTAAACCAGCCTTGCATACCTGGTATAAATCCCACTTGATCATGGTGAATTATTTTTTTGATGTGTTGTTGGATTCTATTGGCTAGAATTTTGCTGAGGATTTTTGCATCTATGTACATGAGGGATATAGGTCTGTAATTTTCTTTTTTTGTAATGTCTTTACCTGGTTTTGGTATCAGGGAGATGGTGGCTTCATAGAATGAGTTGGGTAGTATTCCGTCCTTTTCTATGCTTTGAAATACCTTCAGTAGTAACGGTGTTAACTCTTCTCTGAAAGTTTGGTAGAACTCTGCAGTGAAGCTGTCCGGGCCAGGGTTTTTTTTTGTTGGAAGTTTTTTGATTACCGTTTCAATCTCTTTTTTTGTTATGGGTCTATTTAGTTGTTCTACTTCTGAATGTGTTAGTTTAGGTAGGTAGTGTTTTTCCAAGAATTCATCCATTTCTTCTAGGTTTTCAAATTTGTTAGAGTACAATTTTTCGTAGTAATCTGAAATGATTCTTTTAATTTCATTTGGTTCTGTTGTGATGTGGTCCTTCTCGTTTCTTATTCGGGTTGTTTCCTTTCGTGTATTTCTTTAGTCAGTCTAGCCAATGGTTTATCAATTTTGTTAATTTTTTCAAAGAACCAGCTTTTGGCTTTGTTAATTCTTTCAATCGTTTTTCTGTTCTCTAATTCATTTAGTTCAGCTCTAATTTTTATTATTTGTTTTCTTCTGGTGCCTGATGGGTTCTTTTGTTGCTCACTTTCTATTTGTTCAAGTTGTAGGGACAGTTCTCTGCTTTTGGCTCTTTCTTCTTTTTGTATGTGTGCATTTATTGATATAAAGTTGCCTCTGAGCACTGCTTTTGCTGTGTCCCAGAGGTTTTGATAGGAAGCATTTTCATTCTTGTTGCATTCTATGAATTTCCTTATTCCCTCCTTGATGTCTTCTATAACCCAGTCTTTTTTCAGGAGGGTATTGTTCAGTTTCCAAGTATTTGATTTCTTTTCCCTAGTTTTTCTGTTATTGATTTCTAGTTTTATTGCCTTGTGGTCTGAGAAGATGCTTTGTAATATTTCGGTGTTTTGGACTCTGCAAAGGTTTGTTTTATGACCTAATATGTGGTCTATTCTAGAGAATGTTCCATGTGCGCTAGAAAAAAAAGTATACTTTGCAGCAGTTGGGTGGAGAGTTCTGTATAAGTCAATGAGGTCAAGTTGGTTGATTGTTGTTAAGTAGGTCTTCCGTGTCTCTATTGAGCTTCTTACTGGATGTCCTGTCCTTCTCCGATAGTGGTGTGTTGAAGTCTCCTAGTATAATTGTGGAGGTGTCTATCTCACTTTTCAGTTCTGTTAAAATTTGATTTATGTATCTTGCAGCCCTGTCATTGGGTGCATAAATATTTAATATGGTTATGTCTTCCTGATCAATTGTCCCTTTTATCATTATATAGTGTCCTTCTTTATCCTTTGTGGTGGATTTAAGTCTAAAGTCTATTTTGTCAGAAATTAATATTGCTACTCCTCTTCTTTTTTGCTTATTGTTTGCTTGATATATTTTTTTCCATCCTTTGAGTTTTAGTTTGTTTGTGTCTCTCAGTCTAATGTGTGTCTCTTGTAGGCAGCATATAGATGGATCGTGTTTCTTTATCCAGTCCGTGACTCTTTGTCTCTTTATTGGTGCATTTAGTCCATTTACATTCAGCGTAATTATAGATAAATAAGTTTTTAGTGTTGTCATTTTGATGCCTTTTTATGTGTGTTGTTGACAATTTCATTTTTCCACATACTTTTTTGTGCTGAGACGTTTTTCTTAGTAAATTGTGAGATCCTCATTTTCATAGTGTTTGACTTTATGTTAGTTGGGTCGTTACGTTTTTCTTGAGTTATGGAATTGTTATACCTTTTTGTGGTTACCTTATTATTTACCCCTATTTTTCTAAGTAAAAACCTAACTTGTATCGTTCTATATCGCCTTTTATCACTCTCCATCTGGCAGTTCAATGCCTCCTGTATTTAGTCCCTCTTTTTGATTATTGTGATCTTTTACCTATTGACTTCCATGATTCCCTGTTACGTGTATTGTTATTTTATTTTATTATTTTTTTTAATTAATCTTAATTTGTTTGTTTTTGTGATTTCCCTATTTGAGTTGATATCAGGACATTCTGTTTTGTGACCTTGTAATGTGCTGGTATCTGATATTATTGGTTTTCTGACCAAACAATATCCTTTAGTATTTCTTGTAGCTTTCGTTTGGTTTTTGCAAATTCTCTAAACTTGTGTTTATCTGTAAATATCTTAATTTCGCCTTCATATTTTGCTCGATATATGATCCTTGGCTGGCAGTTTTTCTCCTTCAGTGTTCTGTATATGTCGTCCCATTCCCTTCTTGCCTGCATGGTTTCTGCTGAGTAGTCTGAACTTATTCTTATTGATTCTCCCTTGAAGGAAACCTTTCTTTTCTCCCTGGCTGCTTTTAAAATTTTCTGTTTATCTTTGGTTTTGGCGAGTTTGATGATAATATGTCTTGGCGTTTTTCTTTTTGGATCAATCTTAAATGGGGTTCGATGAGCATCTTGGATAGATATCCTTTCGTCTTTCATGATGTCAGGGAAGTTTTGTGTCAGGAGTTCTTCAATTATTTTCTCTGTGTTTTCTGTCCCCCCGCCCCGTTCTGGGACTCCAGTCACCCGCAAGTTATCCTTCTTGATAGAGTCCCACATGATTCTTAGGGTTTCTTCATTTTTTTTTAATTCTTTTATCTGATTTTTTTTCAGCTATGTTGGTGTTGATTCCCTGGTCCTCCAGATGTCCCAGTCTGCATTCTAATTGCTCGAGTCTGCTCCTCTGACTTCCTATTTCGTTGTCTAATTCTGTAATTTTATTGTTAATCTTTTGGATTTCTACATGCTGTCTCTCTATGGATTCTTGCAACTTATTAATTTTTCCACTATGTTCTTGAATAATCTTTTTGAGTTCTTCAACAGTTTTATTGGTGTGTTCCTTGGCTTTTTCTGCAGTTTGCCTTATTTCGTTTGTGATGTCTTTAAGCATTCTGTAAATTAGTTTTTTATATTCTGTATCTGATAATTCCAGGATTGTATCTTCATTTGGGAAAGATTTTGATTCTTTTGTTTGGGGGGTTGGAGAAGCTGTCATGGTCTGCTTGTTTATGTGGTTTGATATGGACTGCTGTCTCCGAGCCATCACTGGGAAACTAGTTTTTCCAGAAAATCCACTAAAAAAAAAATGCAGTCAGATCCCTATCAGAGTTCTCCCTCTGGCTCAGGCTATTTGGATGTTAATGAAGCTGCCTGGGGAGGGTGGGGGACGGATCAGAGAGATAGGAGAGTAGCACCTCAGAATATAGCCAGAGTTGCTTGTCTTGCTTGGAATGACTATTATATCTGAGATTTCCGCAGGGCGCGTCACCTATGTGTGCTGTCTGTGTGGAGATTGCCCCCGGGGGGTCTGGCCCACTGGAGTCAGGGTCAGATCCTCCCCTGCCAGCCTGGGGCGATGCACTCCCGACTCGAAAATCAGTCGCTGCCTCCCAGGGACTCCCCGTCCCGCCTACCGCATCGCCATGCCGCCCCCGCGAACCGGCTGGGCTCCCCCCCAGGATCAGCTCAGGCGAGCGGAGCAGCTCCCTGCGCCTACGCCACGACTGTGCGTCCAGGCTGGGACGCCACTCTCCCCGCTCCAAGACCCGTGACTGTCTCCCGGCGCCTTCTCCCACCGGCTGCGTTGCCACGCCGCCGGCGCGAACCGGCTGGGCCCCCCCAGGTCAGTTCAGGGGGTGGAGCTGCTCCCCGCGCTCGCGCCCCGCCAAAATCCCGGCGGGACGGCTCCCCGGCTGGGACGCTGCTCTCCCCGCTCCAAGACCAGTCACTGCCTCCCGGGGACTTCTCCCACCGGCTGCGCCACCACGCCGCCCGTGCGAACTGGTTGGGCCCCCTCCCGGGGTTAGTTCAGGGGGGTGGAGCAGCTCCCCGCGCCGGCTACCCTCCTAAATCCCGGCGGGACGGCTCCCCGGCTGGGACGCTGCTCTCCCTGCTCCAAGACCAGTCACTGCCTCCCGGGGACTTCTCCCACCAGCTGTGCCACCGCGCCGCCACGCCGCCTGTGCGAACCGGCTGAGCCCCGTCCCGGAATGAGTTTGGAGGCTAGGGCTAGGCCCCTTGTTTGTGCCGTCTGCCCCCCTGGGCTTTGCCCCAAATCAGGCGCCGAAGGTCACCTGACTGGTACGCTGGCTCCAGGCTCTGAAAACAATCGCTGCCTCTCCATATTTGTTCGTTCTCCGTCTCTAAATCTGTGTTTGTTGTTCAGGGTTCGTAGATTGTTATGTATGTGATTGATTCACTTGTTTTTCCCAGTCTTTGTTGCAAGAGGGATCCGCGGTAGTGTCCACCTAGTCCGCCAGCTTGGCCCCGCCTCCGCCCTTTATTTGTTTATCTAGCGTAATTGCTCTGGCTAGGACTTCCAGCACAATGTTGACTAAGAGTGGTGATAAAGGGCATCTTTGTCTGGTTCCCGATCTCAAGGGGAATGCTTTCAGGCTCTCTCCATTTTGGATGATGTTGGCTGTTGGCTTTGTATAAATGCTGTTTATTATGTTGAGGAATGTTCCTTCTATTCCTATTTTGCTCAGAGTTTTTATCATGAATGGGTGTTGAACTTTGTCCAGTGCCTTTTCTGCATCAATTGACAAAATCATGTGATTCTTGTCTCTTGTTTTATTTATATGATCCAAACCAAAAAAACCAAACCCAGTGCCATCGAGTCGATTCCGACTCATAGCGACCCTACAGGACAGAGTAGAACTGCCCCATAGACATTCCAAGGAGTGCCTGGCGGATTCGAACTGCCCAATCCTTTGGTTAGCAGCTGTAGCACTTAACCACTATGCCACCAGGGTTTCCATTTATATGATGGATTACATTAATTGTTTTTTCTAATGTTCAACCATCCTTGCATCCCTGGTATGAATCCCACTCGGTCATGGTGAATTTTTTTTTTTTTTTGATATGTTGTTGAATTCTATTGGTTAGAATTTTGTTGAGGATTTTTGCATCTAAGTTCATGAGGGATATAGGTCTGTAATTTTCTTTTTTTGTGGTGTCTTTACCTCGTTTTGGTATCAGGGATATGCTGGCTACATAGAATGAGTTTGGGAGTATTCCATCCTTTCCTATGCTCTGAAATACCTTTAGTAGTAGTGGTGTTAACTTTTCTTTGAAAGTTTGGTAGACCTCTGCAGTGAAGCTGTCCGGGCCAGGGCTTTTTTTTTTTGTTGGGAGTTTTTTGCTTACCTTCTCAATCTCTTCTTTTGTTATGGGTCTATTTAGTTGTTCTACCTCTGTTTGTGTTAGTTTACCTAGGTAGTGTGTTTCTAGGAATTCATCCATTTTTTCTTGGCTTTCAAATTTATTAAAGTACAATTTTTCATAGTAATCTCGTATGATTTTTTTAATTTCAGTTGGGTCTGGTTAATATCGCCCATTTCATTTCTTATTCAGGTTATTTGCTTCCTCTCCTGTTTTTCTTTTGTCAGTTTGGCTAGTGGTTTATCAATTTGGTTAATTTTTTCAAAGAACCAGCTTTTGGTCTTGTTAATTCTTTCAATTGTTTTTCTGTTTTCTGTTTCATTTAATTCTGCTCTAATTTTTGTTGTTTTCTTCTGGTGCCTGAGTGTTTCTTTTGTTGCTTTCTTTCTATTTGTTCAAGTTGTAGGGATAATTCTTTGATTTTGGCCCTTTCTTCTTTTTGGATGTGCGCATTTATTGATATAAATTCATCTCTGAGCACCGTTTTCACTGTGTCCCAAAGGTTCTGATAGGAGGTGTTTTCATTCTCATTGGATTCTATGAATTTCTTTATTCCATCCTTAATGTCTTCTACAACCCAGTCTTTTTTGAGCAGGGTATTGTTCAGTTTCCAAGTGTTTGATTTCTTTTCCCTGCTTCTTCTGTTATTGATTTCTACTGCTATGGCCTTATGGTCAGAGAAGATGCTTTGTAATATTTTGATGTTTTGGATTCCACTAAGGCTTGCTTTATGACCTAATATGTGGTCTACTCTAGAGAATGTTCCATGTGCACTAGAAAAGAAAGTATACTTGGTTGCTGTTGGGTGGAGTGTTCTGTATATGTCTATAAGTTCAAGTTGGTTGATTGTGGCATTTAGATCTTCTGTGTCTTTATTGACCTTTCTAGATGTTGTATCCTTCAAACGAAGTTGTGTGTCGAAGTCTGCTACTATAATTGTGCAGCTGTCTATCTCATTTTTCAATACTATTAGAGTTTGTTTTTTGTTTCTTGCAGCCCTGTCACTGGGTGCATAAATACTTAATATGGTTATATCCTCCTGGTATATTGTCCCTTTAATCATTATATATTGTCCTTCCTTATCCTTTGTGGTGGGTTTAACTTTAAAGTCTATCTTATCAGAAATTAATATTGCCACTCCTGCTCTTTTTTATTTTGTTTTCTTGATATATTTTTTTTCTATCCTTTGAGTTTTAGTTTGTTTGTGTGTCTAAGTCTAAGGTGTGTCTCTTGTAGGCAGCATATAATCAGATTGCATTTTTTTATCCATTCTGCCACTCTATGTCTCTTTTTTGGTGCATTTAGTCCATTTACATTCAGCGTAATTATGAATAGGTATGAGTTTAGTGCAGTCATTTTGATGTCTTTTTTTGTGTGTTGCTGACAGTTTCTTTTTCCCACTTAATTTTTTGTGCTGAGTAGTTCATATTTATATATTGTCTTTTCCTCTTATTTGTTGTTGTTAATTTTTTTTTTTTCTGCTGAGTCTCTATTATTTTCTTGTGTTTCATTTTGATGAGTAGAATAGTTTTTCTCCTTTGTGGTTACCTTAATATTTACCCCTATTTTTCTAAGTTTAAACCCAACTTTTATTTCTTATATTGCCTTGTCTTTTTCTCCATTTGAAAGAATCTATGACTACATTTCTTAGTCCCTCTTTCTTGTTTTAATGATGTCTTCTTTTACATAATAATCGCTATTTACCTGTTTTCAGCATTTTTTAATCTTGATTTATTTTTGTGATTTCCCTGTCTGTGTTGACCTCTGATTTCTCTGTCCAGTGTTCTAGTCTTGGGTTAATACCTGATATTGTTGATTTTCTAACCAAAGAACTCCCTTTAGTATTTCTTGCAGTTTTTGTTTGGTTTTTACGAGTTCCCTAAACTTCTGTTTATCTGGAAATGTCCTAATTTCACCTTCATATTTGAGAGGCAGTTTTGCTGGATATATGATTCTCGGCAGGCAATTTTTTTCCTTCAGTGCTTTGTATCAGTCATCCCATTGCCTTCTTGCCTGAATGGTTTCCACCAAGTAGTCCTAGCTTATTCTTATTGACTCTCCTTTGTAGGTAACTTTTCATTTATCCCTAGCTGTTCTTAAAATTCTCTATTTTTTGTTTTGGCAAGTTTGATTATAATATGTCTTGGTGACTTTCTTTTAAAATCTACCTTATGTAGAGTTCAATGAGCATCTTGGACAGATATCTTCTCATCTTTTACAATATCAGGGAAGTTTTCTGCCAACAAATCTTCAACAATTGTCTCTGTATTTTCTGTTATCACTCCCTGTTCTGGTACTCCAATCACTCATAGGTTATTCGTCTTGATAGAGTCCCACATGATGCTTAAGGTTTCTTCATTTTTTTTAATTCTTTTATCTGATTTTTCTTCAAATATATTGGTGCCAAGTGCTTTACCTTCAAGCTCACCAATTCTGCCTTCCACTTGCTCAATTCTGCTCCTCTGACTTTCTACTGAGTTGTCTCATTCTGTAATTTTATTGTTAATCTTCTGAATTTCTGATTGCTGTCTCTTTATGGATTCTTATAGCTTATTTAAATTTTTCATTATGTTCTTGAATAACCTTTTTAATTTCTTCAACTGTTTTATTGGTGTGCTCCTTGGCTTGTTCTGCGTATTGTCTGATCTCCTTCCTAATGTCTTGAAGGGTTCTGTATATTAACCTTTTGTATTCTGCATCTGGTAATCCCAGGAATGCACTTTCTTCTAGAAAATCCCTTGATTCTTTGTTTTGAGAGCTTGTTGAAACAATCACGGTCTGTTTCTTTATGTGATTTGATATTGACTATTGTCTCCGAGCCATCTATAAGTTATTGTATTAGTTTATTTCATGTTTGTTTACCATATCATAGCTTCTTGCTTTGTTTTGTTTTGATATGTTCAAATGGGTCGCTTGAGGAGCTAGATTATTTTCACCTTTGAAGCTCTGACATCTTGTCACCAGATGGTTAGAGCTGTTATCAGGTGTATCAGTCTAGACATCCATACACTTTTCTTGTATGGATTCAGCTCAGGTGTTCAGGTAGCTGGTCATCAAGTGTGTGGTACAGACTCTGTCCTACAATCTTGGAGGGGCAGGGGTGAATTGTGTAGGTATCAGTATCTGGTTGCAGTATCTGGTTGAACAAGGCAGGGGGCTGAGACTTGCCCCCCAAGTGACTCTGAGGAAAGTGCATCCCTCTTCCCTAGAGAGTACAGGTGGGTGGGTTCTGCAGATGGACTGTGGGCACCCAATGCTTTTGGTTGTAAGGACTGGGAGGTACCAGTTATCCTTGGACCCCTGTCATGGGTGGCTGGGTGACCCGAGTGGAACCACCAGTCCTTAGGCCTCTGATGTGGGTAGGTGAGGACGCTGTTTAATAGGCAAAGTGGTGTCAATCATCAAACACCCACTTTTCCACCGCATAGCTAAAACAGTTGCAGTCTTCCAACAAAGGCCTATTCTCATGAAATAGGCCCACACAGGTCCATGCAGGGGGAAAGGCATTCAAAGTCCACGGACCATTTATGCCTAGACAGGTGACACTTCTGTCCAGAGCTCCCCAGGCTAGTGGAGTTGGTAAATTATCTTTTCCCCCAGTTGTGACTTTATTCCTTCTCCAAGGCCTAAAGAATGGCTCCAGGTGCTCAGTAGGGCTTATCTCAAGCCCAGGGAAATCAATAGCCTCTGAATCTGGTTTGGGGTTGGGGGGGGGGGTGCAGCAAAATATACGCAAGTACTTAGGTTTTGCTCAGAGTGCCATTCTTCTGTGGTTTCAGAGGTGTGTGTAGGCTATGCGGCTGGCTGGTTCTCCCTGAGGAATCTGCGGCCGAACACTACTACCAGCCCGCGGCAGCTGCTCCCAGGAAAGGTGCCTGAGGGATCCCAGCAACTCCTCTCTGCTTCTGAACCATCTTCCCCTCCCCCTGCTGCTCAGTCCATCTCTGACTTTGCCTTTGATGTTCAGGGCTTGTAGCTTGTCATAAAAATAATCATTTCACTTGTTTTTTTCGGGTCTTTGTTGTAAGAGGGATCGCTGGAAGCATCTGGCTATTCCGGCATCTTGGCCCTGCCTCTGGATAGTTTTAATTAACCTATCTTGTCCCATAGGGTCGCTATGAGTTGGAATCGACTCGACGGCAATGGCAATGGGTTTCTTAAATAATTTATTTCACTTTTTATTTTGTTGCTTAGAATATACACATCAAAACATACACCAATTCAACAGTTTCTACATGTAGAATTTAGTGACATTGATTAAAATTAACCTATCTTCAAGTTCACTGATTTTTTTCTTCCACCTGTTTAAATCTGCTGTTAAATCCTTCTAGTGTTAAACCCTCTGGACTGGTATTGGTCATTTTGAATCAGACAGTTATATGGTCTACTATACTGGGAATGACAGCTTGAAGAGGAATGTGTTATATTCATCATCAAAAAGAACATTTTAAGATCTATCCTGAAGTACGATGCTGTCAGAGATAGGCCTACAAGGAAGACCAGTTAATATGACTATTATTCCAATTTATGCACCAAACACTAAGGCCAAAGATGAAAAAATGGAAGATTTTTACCAACTTCTTCAGTCTGAAATTGATCGAACATGCAATCAGGATGTACTGTTGATCAAAATGCGAAAGTTGGAAATGAAGAAGAACAGGTAATTGGAAAACATGGGCTTGGTGATAGAAATGATGCCGGAGATAGCGTGATAAATTTTGCAAGACCAACAACTTCTTCATTGTAAATACCTTTTTTTACCAACATAAATGGTGACTATACACATGGACCTCACCAAATGGAATACACAACAATCAAATCGACTACATCTGTGGAAGGAGACAATGGAAAAGCTCGATATCATCAGTCAGAAGAAGGCCAGGGGCCAACTGCGGTTCGGACCATCAATTTACTTACATGCAAGTTCAAGTTGAAACTGAAGAAAATTAGAACAAGTTCACGAGAGCCAAAGTACAACCTTGAGTATATCCCACCTGAATTTAGAGACCATCTCAAGAAAAGATTTGATGTGTTGAACGCTAATTACCGCAGACCAGACAAGTTGTGGAATGACATCAAGGATATCATATATGAAAAAAGCAAGAGGTCATTAAAAAGACAAGGCAGAAAGAAAAGACCTAAAATGGATGTCAGAAGAGACTCTGAAACTTGCTCTTGAACATCGAGTAGCGTAAGCAAAAGGAAAAAATGATGAAGTAAAAAAGCTGAACAGAAGATTTCAAAGGGCGGCTCAACAAGACAAAGTATTATGAAGGCATGTGCAAAGAGCTGGAGATAGGAAACCAAAAGGGAAGAACACGCTCAGTATTTCTCAAGCTGAAAGAACTGAAGAAAAAATTCAAGTATCGAGTTGCAATAGCGAAGGATTCTATGGGGGAAAATATTAAATGACGGAGGAAGCACCAAAAGAAGATGGAAGGAACACACAGAGTCATTATACCAAAAAGAATTGGTAAACATTCAGCCATTTCAAGAGGTAACATATGACCAGGAACCGACTGTACTGAAGGCACTGGTGAAAAACAAGGCTTCAGGAATTGATGGACTATCAACTGATATGTTTCAACAAACAGATGCAGCTCTGGAAGTGCCCACTTGTCTATGCCAAGAAATTTGGAAGACAGCTACCTGGCCAACTGACTGGAAGAGATCCATATTTATGCCTATTTTCAACAAAGGTGATCCAACAGAATGCAGAAATTATCAGACAATATCATTGATATCACATGCAAGTAAAATTTTGCTGAAGACCATTCAAAAGTGGCTACAGCAATATATTGATAGGAGACTGCCAGAAATTCAAGCCGGATTTGGAAGAGGACTTGGTACCAGGGATATCATGGCTGATGTCAGATGGATCCTGGCTGAAATCAGAGAATACCAGAAGCATGTTTTCCTTGTATTGACTATGCTAAGGCATTCAACTGCATGGATCATAACAAATTATGAATAACATTGTAGAGAATGTGAATTCCAGAACACTTAATCGTGCTCATGAGGAATCTGTACATGGATCAAAAGACAGTTGTTTGAAAAGAACAAGGGGATACTACATGGTTTAAAGTCAGGAAAGATGTGTGTCAGGATTGTGTCTTTTCACCATACCTATTCAATCTGTATGCTAAGCAAATAATCCAAGAAGCTGGACTATATGAAGAAGAATGGGGCATCAGGGTATTAGAGGAAGACTCATTAACAACCTGCGTTATGCAGATGTCATGACCTTGCTGGCTGAAAGTGAAGAGGACATGAAGCACTTACTGAGGAAGATCAAAGACCACAGTGTTCAATATGGATTACACCTCAACATAAAGAAAACAAAAATCCTCACAACTAGACCAATAAGCAACATCATGATAAATGGAAAAAAGATTGAGGTTGTCAAGGATTTCATTTTACTTGGATCCACAATCAACACCCATGGAAAGCAGCAGTCAAGAAATCAAAAGATGCATTACATTGGGCAAATCAGCTACAAAAGACCTCTTTAAAGTGTTGAAAAGCAAAGATGTCACCTTGAGGACTAAGGTGCACCTGACCCAAGCCATAGTATTTTCAATCACCTCATATGCATACGAGAGCTGGACAATGAATAAGGAAGACCGAAAAAGAATTGAAGCCTTTGAATTGTCATGTTGGCAAAGAATATCGAATATGGACTGCCAAAAGAATGAACAAATCTGTCTTGGAAGAAGTACAACCGTAATGCTCCTTAGAAGCAAGGATGGCAAGACTATGTCTCACAATTTGGACAGGTTATCAGGAGGGATCAGTCCCTAGAGAAGGACATCACGCTTCGTAAAGTAGAGGGTCAGCAAAGAAGAGGAAGACCTTCAACCAGATGGATTGACACAGTGGCTGCCAACAATGGGCTCAAGCATAGCAACAATTGTGAGAGCTGGGTAAGTGACTAAGCTCACTCAGAGGCTGAATGCCTCTAATACACAAGTCTAACCTCAGACCTGATTCAAACTCCTTTGAGGTCAACAAATGTCCAGGATCTATAAAACAATCAAACCAATTGGGGGGTTTGTTTCCTTTATACTTTATATTACTAAATTGTATTCATTCATATCATAATATAATATTATTCAGTGCTCCCTGAGAGACAAAAAAAAAACAACAACCCACTGCCATCAAGTCAATTTCAACTCATAGTGACCTTATCGGACAGAGTAGAACTGCCCCATAGAGTTTCCAAGGAGGGCCTGGTGATTTTGAACTGCTGATCTTTTGGTTAGCAGCCATACTACACCACCAGGGTTTCCCCTTGAGTGACAGCCACTGCTAAACCCTTGGTCTAACCTGTTGCCCTCAGTGGATTCCAACTCATAGCAACTCTATAGGACAGAGTAGAAATTGGCCCATAGGGTTTCCAAGGAGTGGCTGGTGGATTTGAACTGCCTAGCTTTTCGTTTGCAGCCATAGCTATACAGTGGCAAATGAGGGCAAGGTCTTAATCCTCATTGACCTGACAGTATAAGGCCCAGCAGATCATTAATTAAATGAAATTTTGATAATCACTGCAAAGTGGAGCATACCCAGAGGGCAGCTGGATTTACAAAGACATGTTGGACAGATGGTGAGGAGGCAGGGCTCAAATGCCTGTGAAATCCCAAGAAAACCCACCCTTATTTGTCCTTCCAAGATCAGGGTTTATCAAATTTCCTCTCTCTCCTAAAGCCCAAACCCATTGCCATCAAGTTGATTCTGATTCATAGTGACCCTATGAGACAGAGTAGAACTGCCCCACAGGGTTTCCAAGGCTGTAATCTTTACAGAAGCAGGCTGCCATGTCTTTCTGCTGAGGCGCGCTGGTGGATTCCAACCTCTGTCACCCAAGGGGCTTGTTAAAAATGCAGCTCTCGGGTTCCATCCCCAAGAGATTCTGATTCAGTCAGTCTGGATAGGGCTTGGGAACATGTACTTGAAACAGATCCAAGAGCTGATTATCATCAAGGAAGTTTGGGAAGCCTACCTGGAGTTGTGATGTCTTAAGCACTTCAGTGGAGAACAATCATGGTGATTTTGGTTCCTATGGCCCATCAAAAAGCCATTGGCTAATGTGTTTGATGGAGAGAAGGGAGAAGCTGATTATATCCGATTTAATTGCTTAATATTATCCAACAGCATGGAATAATTGAAAGAGCACAGCTGTGGAATACAAAAGCCCTGGATTCAAGCAGTTTTACATAAGCTTTATGACTCTGTAAATTGGGGAAAACACCATATCCATCTCCCAGGGCCTAGAAAAGTGCCCAACAGAGTTATACAAATATTCGTTTCCACAACCCATTCTCTGACATCATCAGGAAACCAGCCTATATTGCCTCTTACTTATATGACAGAAGATGCCAAGATCTATGAGGTTGTGTTCCTCTTAGAGTATCTTAACTACTGAAAGCCAGCAAGTTTAATTTACCTTAGCACAACTGTTAAGTGTCATAACAACAGTAACACAGACCAACTGCCAGAGTTAAGGATCCATCTTCCTTTCTTTTTGTAGTTCAGTTTCTAAAGGTTTTATGATTTTTTTGCATCAAAAATTCAGTCAAAGTTGAATTTAGTCATTTTAAGCCTCAGCCTGAGAGCACGAATTTCCCACCAATTGTACACAATGTCCCCTTGGGTCAATTTTTAATTAGGCTCCTGCAACAGAAACACATGTTTCATCGGAAAGCTTTTGCATAGGTGTGCCCAGGCACTCAAATCCAGTTAAATAGGGCTTAACACCTTAACAGTTGAAAACTTACTTTCTCATCAGGCTGTCTCAGAGACGTTCCAAGTGAATGTAATAGTGAAATCGCAAGAAATCTTTTTTTTTTTTTTTTTACACAAGCCAAGAAAGATTGGTATTAAATAATTTGGAAGAGTGGCCAAGGGTGATTCAATCCATTACAGCACTGATTCCGAGGGGTAGGTGCCAAATGCATTTGCCTTTGAAGGATAAATGGCAACAACCTGAGCCATAGAGTTCTTGGTTTAGTAGAGAGGGTTCTGAGATAGAAGAGTGCGGGAATGTATGAGGGAAAGGGGTATAGGGCAGCAGGATTTACAAAAGCATGCTGGTCAGGATGGTGGGGAGGCAGTGCTCAAATGCCTGGCTGAAGAAACATGGAGTGGTTGTTAAGAAAATTTTTCAGCCTTGGAAACAAGGCAAAAGTTTAGGTAGCATGTACTTTCAATGTCATACTGGAGAATTAGGGTCTCATCCAAACATTTAATTATCTAGGCTAGGAAAATGTTTGACTTTGTTGTTTACTATCAATTAAGGGGATAGACTCTGAAGTTATATGCTAAATATTGCGCCATAGAAAAGATAACTTCAAAGGTTAAGGTTTTATTGCCATGTAGGACATGAACCAGTTTTATGTCTAATCTAGCACTTTTATTCTACCATTTCTTTTTTTTTTCTAAATAGAATTTTGTTGTTGTTGTTGGGAATATACACAGCAAAACATACATCAATTCAGCAATTTCTACATGTACGATTTAGTGACATTGACTATATTCTTAGAGTTGTGTATCCGTTCTCACCCTCCTTTTCTGAGTTGTTCCTCCATTAGCATAAACTCACCGCTTCCTAGGGTTCGTATCTAATCTTCTGAGCTTCTATTTCCAATTTGATCCATATAGATAGTTCTTAAAAGAGCATAATGTTCAAGGCAGGCCTATTTACTAGTTAAGCCAACCTATCATTTGGTTTAAAGAATACTTCAGGGGACATTTTTGGTTTAAGGTTTAAAGATTATTTCAGGACAATAGTTTCAGGGATTCATCTATCCTCCATGACTCCAGAAAGTTTGGAGCCCATGAGAATTTTAAATTCTGTCCTGAATTTCCCCCTTTTGGTCAGGATTCTTCTATGGAATCTTTGATGAAAATGTTCAGTAATGGTAGCCAGGCACCATCCAATTCTTCTGGTCTCACAGAAAAGGAGGCAGTTGTTCATGCAGGCAATTAGCTACATGCACATTCCATATCCTCCCTCTATCCCTGACTCTCCTTCTTCCTCTGTTGCTCCAGGTGAATAGAAACCAACTGTTGTGCCTTGGACGGCTGCTTGCAAGCTTTTAAGACCCCAGGCGCTACGCAACAAACTAGAAGGTAGGACAGAAGCACTAAACGTGTTATTACGCCAATTAACTGGGATGTCCCATAAAACCATGACCCTAAACCTCCAAACCCAGGAGCCAAATCCCATGAGGTGTTTGGTTGTTCATAAGTGGCCTCAGCAGCTACTGTTTTCTAACATCCCTTTTTAAATGCCCGTGAATACCCAGTACGTCAAAATGTTTTTTGAACCAACTTTACAATCTTACTGGATCCTTTACGAAAAAGTTAATAAACCTTTGACAGATGTTCACTGTGTATTTGTATGTCATGTTTTCAACTTTTTGAAAATTATAGTTTGACAGGGTTCAACTCAGATGACCCAAATTGACCAACGGTTAGTAAGTGTCCCTTGAGGAAAAAGCAGCCCTTCCTCCAAGAAGAAAAACTCCAAATTGTCGTTGGATTCCTCATTCTCCATGGATTTGAAAAGGACCAAATAAAACAAGCTGCGGAAACCTATTCTAGGAGAGAAGGGGGCCCTTTCTAGGGGGCTGCTGTGATATTACCATCGCAGAACAAACTTCAGGAAGACAAATATGGCAAGTGAGTCAGACATTCGCACATGTGCATGTGTTTAAGAATGATTTTAGGCAGTCTTCCATCTTAGCCCCTTCCTTGGCTAGCTATCGTTACACTTTTGAAAGGTCATGTGAAGATATTCAGATGCTCATAACCTAGGACGTGTACATACACTACCCAAGTACTTCTTTGATACTTTGTAGGACAGGAGGAGAAAAAGTCCTGATGGTGTAGTGGTTAAGTGCTTTGTGGGAGAGAACTGATGAGCTGCTTCCATAAAGCTTTTAGCCTAGGAAACCCTATGTGGCATTTCAGCTCTTTCCCATAGGATCACTACAAGTTGGAGTCAAGTCGATGGCATACAATAACAAGACAGGGGGAAACACCCCTCTTGGTTTCTAGTTTGATCCTCAAAGTTACTAACAAGCTTACCAATGGGGCCAATGTTCACTGCCTGGAAATGCCCTCACCTGCCTCCTTTTTGTCAGACAAGTAATTGTTCATCATTCAGGGCTCACCTTATATTTCACCTCCTTCTCGATTTCCCCAGGCAGAATCATGTCCTCTCCAGTTAGCACTCTGTTTCCATCTTTACAGTACTTTCAACGCAGCATTCCCCCTTCTCTGTTTAGAAGTGGCTTCCCACTTAGCTTCCCAAAGCAAGACTTGTTTCATTTACCTCAGTGTTCTCCCCTTCTTCCCAGTGTTTGGCATATAGAAAGCATTCAGTAAATTGCTATTGAGGGAACACAACACTCTTTTTGAAAAAGTTGTATTGGCAGGTGCCATTACTGGGATACCAAAAAATAAAGATATTCACAGCAGGAAAACACACATCTACTAATTCACCACTCCAAATTTGGAATCAACTTCAACCTACTTAGATTTCTCATTAAGGGGATGAAATGTTCTTGGGGTAGATGAAATAGAGCAGAAAAAGGTAACATTTATATAACTCAACAAAAATTAGCCTTTTATGGTAAGATCTGAGTACTAACTCTCTAGAAATAAACTCTTGATTTTTAAAAAAGCAAAGAAAGTTATTGGCTTCCTTGGAGTGTACATATGAGTCTTCCTTCTGAAATATGCACAGTTGTGTGTGCTGTCTGGAGAAGCAGAAACGAAATAGTATCAGAAGGATAAAATGACACAAAATTGCCTCTACCATGTGGGGTACTTGGCTGTGCCCAACCTTCAGTCATATGCTAAATAGTATACGCTTTATATAGAGTTAAACAGTGTAATCAGAAGACAGGCCGGGTGATCTGCTTCCTCAAAGTCACAACCTTGAAGACCTTCTGACACACACGGGGTTGCCGTAAGTCAAAATCAACTTGACAGCAACCAACAACAACAAATGTTATAAACTAAAATTTCAGAAGCTGTGTGTGTTATAAAGTTAAAAAATAGAGCTTGTAAATGATACAGAATGTCTAGTTAAAATAACACACCACTTTTTGTGCCCCAGATAACTTTATCCTTGTTATTTGACCCTAATAATCTTGTACTAGCTGAAATTTGGAGCCATAAGACCCACGGTATTTGGCAGTGCAGGGAATACAAAAAATATTAGCAATATATATTCTCTACTTTGATGGGTTCGATTCAAAAGCTGTAATTTGAAAATTCATTTCAAACAGGGCTAAATTATCAGCAAATTCAGGAAAAGTTCCTTTTCCTAAGAGAAATCCATAGCCTATCAATCCATTTCTAACAAGTCCTTTGGTGGGTTTGGAAGATACACCATTTACTAAAACCATAAGGAACGTATTGGTGAGAGGAGCATTAACTTCACTAAGCTGAGTGATGGCTTTCCTCTGTAGGCCAGGGCTGAAACTAGGAGATGCCATTACAGAACTGGGCTCTCTAATAGCAATGAGAATGATAGGATCCATGCCCACCCCCACCACATACGCCCCTAAAATAGATGCCAGGTGGCAGCACTTAACCTGTATAAGCCAAGTGGGAACAATTATCATAATGACTGCAAGGGCACAGTGGCAGCCAAGGAAACTTGACACACAAATGGTTAAGGCAGTTAACAGAAAACAGAATTTCTAGGAGCAAAACAGATGAGTAGCCAACAAAATAGATGAGTAGCTCAAGCTGTGCAATCAAAATAAACCAAAGGTGAATAACAGGAGGATGGAGGCAGACAATTCCTTGCCTGGTTTTTGAACAGAAGGAGGAACCCTGCAACACCTTGGAAAGTTTACACTATAATGATTCTTTCAGTCTTTTCCCCAAAGGGACTGATAGCCATTTGGTGCAGTAGTTAAGCGTTTGGCTGCTAACCAAAAGGTTGGCAGTTCAAATCCACCAGCCACTCCTTGGAAACCCCATGGGGCAGTTTTACTCTGTCCTATAGGGTCGCTATGAGTTGGAATCGACTCAATGCCAATGGGTTTGGTTTTATATATACACACGTACATATATATACATATATACATATACATATATATATATATATATATATATACACTGGGGGGGTACTTGAGGACTGTTGTATGGTCTGAGTTGACATTAATGCCTGAAGACACAACGAGTTATAATGTCACCCCTTTTTAAGCAGGGGCATTTTGGGGCCAGGTAATAAATGGAGCCCTAGGCCAGATTCAGCTTTTTAAATTAAGCATGGCTGTTGAATTTTAACAAATATTTTTCTTGCATCTAAAACTCTGGCGGTGTAGTGGTTAAGTGCTACAGATGCTAACCAAAAGGCCAGGAGTTCAAATCCACCAGGTGCTCCTTGGAAACTCTATGGGGCAGTTCTACTCTGTCCTATAGGGTTGCAACGAGTCAGAATTGACTTGACGGCGCTGGGTTTGGTTTAAAAGGATTTCGCTGTCCCACCTGTACTAGTTTTTTTTTATTGCTGCTTCTAACAAATTATCACAAACTTAGAAGCTTGAACCAATACAAATTTTTTAAATAATATTTTCTTTTTTCAGTGAAAGTTTACACGGAAAATGAGGTTCCTATTTGACAATTTCTACACAACTTGGTTAATGACATTGGTTACATTCTTTACAATGTGTCAACATCTTCTCTAATCATGTTCTTGTTCCATTTCTAGTACTCTAGTTTCCCTGCTCCCCCCTTATCTTCCCATCCTTTCTTCAGAGTAATTGTTGACCTTTTGGTCTCATATGGATGGTTTTTTAATGGAGCACCGTACTCACAGGTAACATCATTTATTTTGTGTGCCAATCTGTTATTTTGCTAAAAGGTGACCTCAGGGGATAGTTTTGGTTCAGGGTTTAGAGTATTTCAGGGCGATAGTCTCAGGGAAACCTCTAGTCTCAACTGGTCCAGTAAGTCTATACTTTTGAAGAATTTGAGTTCTGTTCTTTGTTTTTCTCCCATTCTATCAGGGCCCATCTACTGTGGCCCTCATCAGAACAGATGGTCATGGTAGCTGGGCACCATTTAGTTCTTCTGGTCTCAGGGTAGATAAGGCCATGGCTCATGTAGGCTATTAGCCATGTAGACTAGTTTCTTCTCTGAGACTTAGGTTTCCTTCTTTTTCTTTTGTTCCTGATGAGTAGGACTCAATGGTTTTATCTTAAATGGCTGCTCGCAAGCTTTTAAGACACCAGACACTAGAGTATCTTCAGAAACCATGTATCTGACAGGAATCTAATAACCAAAATATATACAAAACTTCGACAACTTAACAACAAAAAGACAAATAACCAAATCATAAAATGTTCAAAGGACTTGAACAGACATTTCACCAAAGAGGACATTCAAATGGCCACCAAACACATGAAAAGACGCTCAACGTCATTAGCCATCAGAGAGATGCAAATCTAAACCACAATGAGATACCATTCATTCCCACTAGGGTGGCTAAGATTTAAAAAACAACAAAACCCAGAAAGTAACAAGTGTTGGCAAGGATGTGGGGAAATCGGAATCCCTACCCATTGTTGGTGGGAATGAAAAAATAGTACAGCCATTGTGGAAAATAGTGTGGCGGCTCTTCAAAATACTAAAAGTAGAGCTACACTAAAAAAAAAAAAGCCAAACTTGTTCTCATCAATTCCAACTCATAGAGACCCTATAGGACACGGTAGAACTGCCCCATAGGGTTTCCAAAGATTGGCTTGGTGGATTCAATTTACCGACCTTTTGCTTAGCAGCTGAGCTTTTAACCACTGTGCCACCAGGGCTCCAGAACTATCATCATAAAACCAAAACCCAGTGCTGTCGAGTCGATTCCGACTCATAGTGACCCTATATATATAACCCAGCAATTCCATTCTTAGGAATACACTCAAAAGGCTTGAAAGCAGAGACTCAAAAAGAGACATGTACGCTAATGTTCATTGCAGCATTATTTACAACAGCCGAGGGATGGAAACAGCCCAAATGCCCATCAACGGATGAATGGATAAACGAAATGTGGTACATACGTACAATGGAAAACTAATCAGCCAGTAGGAGAAATGAAGTCTTGATACATGCTACAGTATGGATGGAGCTTGAAGACATTATCCTGAATGAAATAAGCCAATCACAAAAAGACAAATATTGTATGACTTCACATACATAAAAAGACAAGAAAAGGCAGATGTATAGAGAACAAAGCTTATTAGTAATTACTAAGGAGGGGAAAAAGGGGGGTTAACGTTGATGGAAAAATCGCATTGAACAAGGGTAGAGATGCACAGCCGATTACTATAATTGCTGTCAATAAGTTGTAGACCAGTAAAAAGTTGAATTGGCAAAAGTTCTGTGTTATATTTACGACAATAACAACAACAACAAAAAAGCTGCTGAGGCTGCTTATGCACAACCAAAGACCTCATGGGATTTGGTTCCTTGGTTTGGAGGTTTAGGTTCATAATAGTTCCATGGGACATCCCAGTTAATTGGCCTAATAACATATTTAGTGCTTCTGTTCTACATTCTAGTTTGTTGCGTAGTGCCTGGGATCTTAAAAGCTTGCAAGTGGCCATCCAAGGCACAATTGCTGTCTACTTACCTGGAGCAACAGAAGGAGAAGAGTCGGGAATAGGAGGATACAGAACGTGTGACTAATTGTCTCCATGAACAACTGCCTCCTTGCCACGAGACTGGAACTGTATGGTGCCCGGCTACCATTATTGAACATCTTGATCAAAAGGGGGGAAATGCAGAACAGGATCTCAAATTCTTATGCAATCTAGACTTCCTGGAGCCATGGAGGGTGGCTAAACCCCTGAGACAATCTTTAAACCTTAAGCCAAAAATATTCCCTTAGGCCTTCTTTAAGTCAAATAATAGTTTAGCTTAACCAGTAAAAATGACTTGCCTTGAGCATTATGCTCTTTTAAGATCTATATGGTATCAAATTGACAACAGCAACTCGAAAGATTAGATAGGAACCTTAGGGGGCACTGAGCTTATGTTAATGAGGGAGAAACCACTCAGAAAAGGTGGGGGAGAATGGTTGCACAACTCTAAGAATATAGCCAATGTCAACAAATTGTACATGTAGTAACTGCTGAATTGGTGTATGTTTTGCTATTTATGTTCTCAACACTATAACAAAATAAAATTTAGAAGGAAAAAAAAAGTACCCATGTGATACAGGAATGGATTTAATAAGAATGTTGACACATTGTAAAAAATGTAATCCATGTCACTGAATAATTTGTGTAGAAATTGTTAAATGGGAACCTAATTTGCTGTGTAAACTCTCACCAAAAAAAAAAAAAGTAAAATATTATTAAAAAAAGAAAAGACCCCAGGCACTGCTCGCCTCACTAGGATGCAGAACATGAACTCCGTGAACTATAGTATGCCAATTGATTGTTCCATGAGACTAAGGTCTAAACCTTCAAACCCAGAAAACCAATCTAGCAAGATTTTGGTTATGTCTGAGAAGTATCTGTAACTGTGTCCTCTATGAATATATATGTGTGCACAAACATATCTGTACGTACATGTACATATGGATACTTTTATCAATGAACACATATGGACTCACCTGTACCTACCTGTACACATATAGGCCTGTATGCTTGGATATGTGACTATACACCTGTTTTTTTGGTTATTGTTGGTGTTGTTGCCAAATTATGTATGTTATATTCTTTAGCATAAACATCCTTTTCTCCCGTGCATTTCTTAGTGGCTTTGTTTACTATGGTCAAACTGTCTTCATTACACCCACATTCTGTGTTACTTTTCCGATCACCAAAAGTAACAAGGATCTATGCTCTAGAAAGTGATTCCCACCCCCTTCCCCATCCCTAGAAACCACCAATGAACACTGGTCTCTGTATATAAATACATATATATCTGTATATATAGTCTTCTTGTAAAAGTGGGATCATGAAATATTTGTCCTTATCTGATTAACTTACTTCACTCAGCTTTATGTCCTCCAGATCCACCCATGTTATAAAATGTTTCGTGGACTCATAATTGTTCTTCATAGTTAAGTAGTATTCCATTGTATGTATATACCACATTTTGCTTATCCATTTACCCCTTGAAAAGCACTTAGGTTATTTCCATTTTTGTTGTTGTTATTGTGAATAATGGTGCAATGAACACAGGTGTGCATATGTCTATTCTTGTCACTTCTATTAGGTCTCTATGGTATATACCTAGGAGTGGGATTGCTGGATCATAGGTAATTGTATTACTGGTTTTTTTAGGAAGCACCATACCGTTTTCCATTTCAGTTGTATCATTTTACAATACCACCAGCACTGAATAAGTGTTTCAATCTCCTCACATTCTCACAATATTTGTTATCTATTTTTTTTTTAAACAGTGCCAATTTTAGCCAAGGTGAAATGGTATCTCATTGTAGCTTTGATTTGCATCTCTCTAATGGCTGATGATCTTCAGCATCTTTAATGTGTTTGTTGGCCACTTGAATGTCTTCTTTGGTGAAGTATCTGCTCATGTCCTTTGCCCATTTTTCAGTTGGATTGTTTGCCTTTTTGTTGTTGTGTTGTTGAAGTTTTCTATATATTTTAGAGATTAGACCCTAATCGGATATGTCATTTCTCAAGATTGAACCAATACAAATTTATTATCTTACATTTCTATATACCAGGAATCTGTCACTGATCTAACTAAACTAAAAACAAAGTGTCGGGAGACTTACTGCTTAAGAGACACTGAGTTTCTGTCAAGGGTGATGAAAATAGTTGGAAACAGTGGTAATGGTTGCATAATAGGGTGAAGGTATAATTAATGTTACTGAATGGTACCCGTAAAAAAATGTTGAAATGGCAAATGTTTTCTTACATATAATTTTACCACAACTAAGAAAAAAACTAACAAAGAAACCCAAGGTGTTGGTAGGCTGCATTCCTTTCTGGAAGTTCTGGGGGAAAATCCATTTCCTGCCCATTTGGGTTGTTGGTAGAATTTACTTCACTGCAGTTATTGGACCATGGTCCTTGTTTTCTTTCTGGCTGTAAACTTAGCATCATTCCTAGCTTCTAGAGGTTGCTGCATTCCTTCACTTGTGGCCCCCGCCCTCCATTTTCAAAGCTAGCAACAGGAGGTCAAGCCCTCACTTTGCATTTCTCTGACCAATCCTTCCACCTTCTGCTCCCACTTTTAAGGACAACTAGACCAATAAGCAAGATTATGATAAACAGAGAAAAGATTGAGGTTGTCAAGGATTTTATTTTACTTAGATCCACAATCAATACCCATGGACGCAGAAGTCAAGAAATCAAAAGGCTCATTGCATTGGGCAAATCGGCTGCAAAGTGTGGAAAAGCAAAGATGTCATCCTGAGGACTAAGGTGCACCTGACCCAAGCCATGGTGTTTTCAATCGCTTCATATGCATGCAAAAGCTGGACAATGAATAAGGAAGCCCAAAGAAGAATTGATGCCTTTGAACTGTGGTTTTGGAGAAGAATATTGACTGTACCATGGACTGCCAAAAGAATGAACAACTTTGTCTTGGAAGAAGTACTTAGACACAAGGATGGCGAGACTATGACTCATATACTTTGGACATGTTATCAGGAGGGCTCAGTCCCTGGAGAAGGACAGTATGCTTGATAAAGTAGAGGGTTAGCAAAAAAAAGAGGACCCTCAATGAGATGGACTGACACAGTGGCATAGCAACAATTGGGAAGATGGCACAGGACCAGGCAGCTTTTCTTTCCGTTGTGCATAGGGTCACTATGAGTTGCAACTGACTCGATAGCACCTAACAACAATAACATGATTAGATCAGCTTACCCAGATGATCCAGGATAATCTCTTCATCTCAAAGTTCCTTTTGCCATGTAAAGTACCATATTTACAGGTTATGGGGATCAGAGAGTGGGTATCTTTGGAAGGTAATTATTATTCTGCCTACCACACTACTTCAATTGACAAATACGGTGATGCGGTGCACTAAATTACTTAATATGGCCCTTCTAGCCATAGTCTTTGTAACTCCCACCAAATGACTGTGTGGGACTCTGCAAATGAGATATATGGAACCCTAACAAGGGGATTGGCCAGTTTTGTCATCCTGCAAGGCTTAAAGGGAGACAATGAGAGAAAGACAATAGGAGCTGTTAATACGGAAGACAGAGAGGGAGAGCTGTAACACCAGAGATGGCGAGAAGCAGCGGCAGAGAAATGGTGGCAGCAGAACCAGAAGACGGGCAAGAAACTGGCAGGTGACCGGCAGGAGACAGCATGGTGGGCTTCCCAGCCCACAGAGCTAGAAAGCTGAGGCCTTCGGTAGGAGGCTTGTTGGTGGACTACAGTGCCGTCAGGCACTTGGTAGAGTTAGTTTTGCTGATCCATGGAGCTAGAGCTGAGTGCCTTTGGGCTGAGGCTTACTGGTGGAGCGAGGTTCCTCTGGGCGGAGCTAATGAGCTTTATAACACTTGCCTGAGCAGGGCAGAAGCCAAGGGGCCAAGGGCCAGGGAGAGACCTGCCTGCAGGCATGGCTGAAAAGAGGCTGTCTTGATCAACGAACTGTATTCTGAGCATTCCTGAACCTAAATTATAACTTTACTTCCCTAATAAACCCCATAATTGTATTGCCTGTGAGTTCTGTGTGGCCACTGCAATGAAGTATCGAACTCAGCAGAGAAGTAGAGTGCAGAGTGGGAGGGACAGATGGTATCAGAATTGGTAAAAAGGGCTGGCGAAAAGTGGTACGTCTGATCTCTGTCTCATAGGAATCAGCCTTGGGCTGTTGATTTTGATTCTCCCTCCTCCTTGTGAAGTTAGAGGAGGTCAGACACCTCTACCACACCATTTTTACAAGCGAATTACAGGAAAAGATTTGCGATACTGAGCCCAACCTTTTACAGATATTGAACTATCTGTGCATAATGACATTTTTTCCTTCTTTCTCAATCCTTACATCTTTTATTTTGCCTTATTGCACTTGTAGGACCTCCAGTACCGTATTGAATAGATGATAGAATACATTCTTGTTTCCTTCCGGATCTCAGCAGGAAAGTATTAAAATTTAGCCATTAAGTTATGTTTGTTGTACTTTTTTTTGTAGATACCCTTGTTAGATTTAGGAAGTTCTATTCTTTTTATTCCTAAGGGTTATTATGAAAGGATGCTAAATTTTATCCAAAGCTTTATCTGCAACTACAGTAGGGATCATGACTTTCCTCCATGTTTCTATTAATATATGTAATGAGAATTACATGTATTTTCTGATGTAAAACCAACCTTGTATTCCTGGAACCAACACAAGCTGGCTGTGATATGGTATCCCTTTTATAAATTGCTGGACTCAGTTTGCTAATACTTCAGGATTTCTGCATCTATGTTCATAAATGAGACTGGCTTATAATTTTATTTTCTTATAATCTCTTTGTCGGGTTTTGGTATCAAAGATAACACAGAATCATTTGTGTAAGATTGCCCATATTTCTTCCTTAAATGTTTTAAAGAATTCATTAGTGAAGCCATATGGCCCTGGAGTCTCCTCTGTCAAAAAGTTTTATATTATTTCTTTAATATTTATAAAATATTCCGATTCTCTACGTCTGCTTTTGTCAGTTTTGGGAATTGAAACTTTCTAGGAATTTACTCATTTCAACAAAATTTCACACATATTGACATAAAATTGGCAATATGCTCTCATGATCTTAATTGAGGATTGGCATGTTTCTGTAAAGGGACAGGTGATAAATATTTCAGGCTTTCTTGGTCATACGGTTTCTGTTATATCTACTCAACTGTGCCACTGTGATGCAAAAGCAGTTACAGACAATATGTAAACAAATGGGTATGGGTGTTGTTTTAGTTTCTTGGTGCTCCTATAATAGAAATACCAACAGTGCGTAGCCTTAACGAACAGAAATTTATTTTCTCACAGTTAGGAAGCTAGAAGTCTTAATTCAGGGCACTGCCTGTAGGGGAAGGCTTTCTCTGTCAGCTATGAGGGAAGGTCCTTATCTCTTTTCAGCTTCTGTGCTTAGTTCCTCGGTGATCTCCATGTAGTGTGTCTTCCCTTCCTTTGGTGCTTTCTTCTCTGTACTTAAATTTACTTTTTTTTATATCTCAGAGGTAATTGGCTTAAAACTCACCCTATGCTGATACGGTCTTATTAGCATAACAAAGAAGCTCCTATTCCCAAATGGAATTACATCACAGGTATATGGGGTTAGGGTGTGTAACACATATTTTAGGGGGATACAAGTCCATGCATAACAGGTGTATTCCAATAAAACTTCATTTACAAAAACAGGAAGTGACCTGGATTTGCCCTGCAGGCCATAATTTGCCAAATTGACCTTAATGACTGTAGGAGCAGTTGCAATGTCCCCCTTTTTACTTTTTTATTGGCTATTTGTGCCTTTTTTCTTAGTCAGTCTCTTGAGAGATTTATCAACTTTATTAGTCTTTTCAAAGACCTTGTTTTGGTTTTGCTGGTGCTTTGTAGTGTATGTTTTCTATGTCATTAATCTCTGCTCTTTATTATTTCCTTCCTTCTGCTTTCTTTGGGATTAAGTTGCTTTTTCTTTTTTTTGTGCTGGTGAGGGAGATGGATAAAGTTTTTTTCTGCTTTCTTTGGGATTAAGTTGCTTTTTATTTTTTTTGTGCTGGTGAGGGAGATGGATACTTAGCTCACTGAGTTTCAGTCTTACTCTTCTCCTAACATATGCCTTTTAAGGCTATTATTAATTTACTTCTAGGCATGGTTTGCATCCCACAAGATTTGATATGCTGTAACATCATCATCATTCAATTTAAATTTTTTGTAATTCTCATTTGTTTTAGTTATCTAGTGCTGCTGTAACAGAAATATCACAAGTGGGTGGCTTTAAACAATAGAAATCTATTTTCTTACAGTTCAGGAGGCTAGAATCCAAATTCAGAGTGTGGCTCTAGGGAGAGCTCCTTCCTTGTCTATTTCATCTTCTAAAAAAAAAAAACCAAACCTGTTGCCCTGGACTCATAGCGACCCTCTACGACAGAGTAGAACTGCCCCCATAGGGTTTCCGAGGAGTGGCTGGTAGATCCGAACTGCCGACCTTTTTGGGTAGCAGCTGCACTCTTAACTACTACACCACCAGGGCTTCTGTTCTTGTTAGGTGCCGTTGAGTCGGTTCTGACTCACAGCAACCTATGTACCACAGAGCGAAATACTGCCCGGTCCTGTGCCATGCTCACAATTGTTGTTATGCTTGAGCCCACTGTTGTAGCCTCTATGTCAATCCATTTCATTGAGTGTCTTCCTCTCTTCTGCTAACTGTGTACTTTACCAAGCATGATGCCCTTCTCCAGGGACTGACTCCTCCTGACAACATGTCCAATGTAAGACCCAGTCTCACCATCCTTGCTCCTAAGGAGCATTCTGGTTGGACTTCTTCTAAGACAGATCTGTTTGTTCTTTTGGCAGTCCATGGTATTCTTTGCCAACACAATTCAAAGGCGTCATTTCTTCTTTGGCCTTCATTATGCATTGTCCAGCTTTCACATGTATATGAGGTGACTGAAAATACCATGGCTGGGGTCAGGCATACCTTAATCTTTAAGGTGACATCTTTGCTTTTCAACACTTTTAAAGAGGTCTTTTGCAGCAGACTTGCCCAATGCAATGTGTCTTTTGATTTCTTGACTGCTGCTTCCATGGGTGTTGATTGTGGATCTAAGTAAAATGAAATCCTTGACAATTTCAATCTTTTCTCCAATTATCATGATGTTGCTTATTGGTCAAGTGGTGAGGATTTTTGTTTTCTTTATGTTGAGGTATAATCTATACTGAAGGCTGTAGTCTTTGATCTTCATCAGTAAGTACTTCAAGCTGCTTCACTTTTAGCAAGCAAGGTTATCTGTGTAACACAGGTTGTTAATGAGTCTTCCTCCAATCCTAATGCCCCGTTCTTCTTCATATAGTCCAGCTTCTTGAATTATTTGCTCAGCATACAGATTGAATAGGTATGGTGAAAGGATACAACCCTGACACACACCTTTCCTGACTTTAAACCAATCAGTATCCCCCTTTTCTGTCTGGGCAACTGCCTCTTGATCTATGTACAAGTTCCTTATGAGCACAATTAAGCGCTGTGGAATTTCCATTCTTCGCAATGTTATCCATAAGTTGTTATGATCCACGCAGTTGAATGCCTTCACATAGTCAATAAAACACAGGTAAACGTGCTTCTGGTATTCTCCGATTTCAGCCAGGATCCATCTGACATCAGCAATGATATCCCTGGTTCCACGTCCTCTTCTAAATCTGGCTTGAATTTTTGGCAGTTACCTGTCGATATATTCCTGCAGCTGCTTTTGAATGATCTTCAGCAACATTTTGCTTGCATGTGATATTAATGATATTGTTCGATATTTTTCGCATTCTGTTGGATCACCTTTCTTGGGAATAAGCATAAATATGGATCTCTTCCAGTCAGTTGGCCAGGTAGCTGTCTTCCAAATTTCTTGGCATAGGCAAGTGAGCACTTCCAGCGCCATATCCATTTGTTGAAATATCTCAATTAATATTTCGTAAATTCCTGAAGCCTTGTTTTTTGCCAATGCCTTCAGTACAGCTTGGACTTCTTCCTTCAGTACCATCGATTCCTGGTCATATGCTACCTCTTGAAATGGTTGAACATCAACCAGTTCTTTTTGGTATAATCACTCTGTGTATTCCTTCCATCTTCTTTTAATGATTCCTGTGTTGTTTAATATTTTCCCCATAGAATCCTTCACTGTTGCAACTCTAGGCTTGATTTTTTTCTCCAGTTCTTTCAGGTTGAAAAATGCTGAGTGTGTTCTTCGCTTTTGATTTTCTAACTCCAGCTCTTTGCACGTCATTATAATACTTTGTCTTCTTGAGCTACTCTTTGAAATCTTCTGTTCAGCTCTTTTACTTCACCATTTCTTCCTTTTGCTTTAGCTGCTCGACATTCAAGAGCAAGTTTCAGAGTCTCTTCTGACATCCGTTTTGGTCTTTTCTTTCTCTCATCTTTTGAATGACCTCTTGCTTTCTTCAAGTATGATGTCCTTCCACAATTTGTCTGGTCTTCGGTCATTAGTGTCTAATGCATCAAATCTATTCTTGGGATGGTCTCTAAATTCAAGGTTGTACCTTGGCTCTTGTGGATTTGTTCTAATTTTCTTCAGTTTCAACTTGAACTTGCATATGAGCAATTGATGGTCTGTTCCACACTTGGCCCCTGGCCTTGTTCTGACTGATGATATTGAACTTTTCCATCATTTCTTTCCACAAACATAGTCAATTTGATTCCTGTGTATTCCATCTGGTGAGGTCCAGGTATGTAGTCGCTGTTTATGTTGATGAAAAAATGTATTTGCAATGAAGAAGTCTTTGGTTTTGCAAAATTCTGTCATGCGATCTCCTGCATTTCTAACACCAAGGCCATATTTTCCAACTACCGATCCTTCTTTGTTTCCAACTTTTGCATTCCAGTAATTATCAATGTATCCTGATTGCATGTTCAATCAATTTCAATCAATTTCAGACTGTAGAAGCTGGTAAAAATCTTGTTTCTTCATCTTTGGCCTTAGTGGTTGGTGTGTAAATTTGAATAATAGTCATATTAACTGGCCTTCCTTGTAAGCGTATGGATATTATCCTATCACTGACAGTATTGTACTTCAGGATAGGTCTTGAAATGTTCTTTTTGACAATGAATGCAACACCATTCCTCTTCAAGTTGTCATTCCCAGCATAGTAGACCATATGATTATCCGATTCAAAATGGCCAATACCAGTCCATTTCAGCTCACTAATGCCTAGGATGTTGATCTTCATGCATTCCATTTCATTTTTGACCATTTCCTATTTTCCTAGATTTTTCATACATTTCACGTTCTGATTATTAATGGATGTTTGCAGCTGATTTTCTCATTTTCAGTCATGCCACATCAGCAAATGAAGGTTCTGAAAGCTTGACTCCACCCAGATCATTAAGGGCAACTCTACTTTGAGGAGGCAGCTCTTCCCCAGTTGTCTTTTGAGTGCCTTCCAACGGGGGGGTGAGGGGGAGGTCATCTTCCGCACTATATCAGACAACGTTCCAGTCCTATTCATAAGGTTTTCACTGGCCAATTCTTTTCAGTAGACTGCTGGGTCCTTTTCCTTAGTCTTAGCGTGGAAGCTCAGCTGAAGTCTGTCTGCCATGGGTGACCCTGCTGGTATCTGAATATAGACGGCATAGCTTCCAATGTCACAGGAACACGCAAGACTCCACAGTAGGACAAACTGACAGACACGTAGCTTCTAGTAGCTGGCAATTCTTGGTATTTTTAGGCTTGAAGATCTGTCCTATAGCATCGCTATGAGTCAGAATCAACCCGATGGCACCTGGGCGGGGGGGGAGAGTCATCTGCCTCTGTTATCTTCAGATAGTGTCTGTCTTCCCCTGTATCTACTTATTTCTGTGTCTAATCTGTTCTTTAATAACTCATTAGTGATTAGGTTTAAGACACACCCTAGACTGATATGGCGCCATTAACATAACAAAGAAAACCCTATTGCCAAATGGGATTACATCCTCAGGTATAAAAACCCTGTTGCTGTCCAGTGGCTTCTGACTTATAGCTATCCTATAGGACAGAGTGGAATTCCCCTGTAGGGTTTCCAAAGAGTAGATGGTAGATTTGAAATGCTGACCTTTTGGTTGGCAGTGGAACTCTTAAGCACTGTGCCACCTGGGCTCCTCCTCAGGTAGAGAGGTTAGGATTCCAACTCATATTTGGGGGAATACAATTTAATCCATAACATCATTGTAATTTCTTCTTTAATACCTAGGTTAATTAGAATTATGTTGCTTAATTACCAAACTTATGAGCATTTTCTAGTGATTGTTATTGATTTTAAGCTAAAAATGCACTATAGTCAAAGTACCTAAATCAATTTCTGTAAATGGTCCATTGTTGTTGTGGTATGCTGTTGACCCATTTCCAACTCATAGTGACCATATGACAGTGTAGAATAGTCCCATAGGGTTTCCCTGGCTGTACTTTTCATGGGAGCAGATTGCCAGGTTTTTTCTCCCTCAGAGCTGCTGGCGAGTTAGAATCGCCAACCTTTTGGTTAGCAGCCTAGTGCTTAACCACTGTGTCACCAAGGCTTCTTAAATGGTCCATATGTCATTAATATATATTCTGCAGCTGTTGGATACAGTATTGTATATATGTTAATTAGATCAGATTTGTTCATTATATTGTTCAACTTTTATATATTCCTAAGTCTTGTCTGCTTGTTCTGTTACTGAAAGAAGTGTGTTGAGAAGTTCTCAACCTCAACACTATTTACATATTGAACTGGATAATTCTTTGCTGTGAAGGGCTGTTCTATGCATTCTAGAATGTTTAGCAGCATCCCTGGCCTCTACCCACCGTTGCCAGTAATACCACTCTAGTTAAAAAAAAAAAAAAAAAAAAATTTTTTTTTTTTTTTTTAACTAGTTATGACAATTAAAAATGTCCCCAGACTCTGCCAAATGTCCCCTTTGGGACAAAATCACCTCTAGTTGAAAATCACTGTATTTTATTTTAGGTTTGTCCTTGTAAGTAGTGTATAGTTGATCTTAAAAAAAAAAAGTGACCATCTCAGTTTTTTAACTGGAGCATTTAATCTATATTTATTGATACACTGGAATATACTGTTGACATGGAGTCCTGGTGGCACAGTGGTTAAGAGCTCAGCTGCTAACCAAAAGGTCAGCAGTTCAAATCCACCAGCTGCTCCCTGGAAATCCTATGGGGCACTTCTACCCTGTCCTCCAGGATAGCTATGAGTCAGAATCAACGTAACAGGTTTGGTGGTTACAGGGTTATTGTTGATATATTCTATGTACGGAAACCCTGGTGGCATAGTGGTTAAGTGCTACAGCTGTTAACCAAGAGGTCGGCAGTTTGAATCCACCAGGCGCTCCTCGGAAACTCTACGGGGCAGTTCTACTCTGTCCTATAGAGTTGCTATGAGTCGGAATTGACTCGAAGGCAGTGGGTTTGGTTTTTGGTTTTACTGTATGTACATTAGGCCTTCTCATCTATTCTGTGGTTTCCATCCTTCTGTCTCTCCATGTATGGGTATTTTATTTTCATATTTTATCTTCCTGTTCATCATATTTCTCTTCAGATGTGTTGAGTCTGCTTGTAAATCTATCTACTGAGTTCCTAATTTTGGTTATGTTTTTTAAAGTCTACAAACAGAAGAATCATTCTTACGTTTTTGGCATGAGCAAGAAGGCTGACTGTGGTTTACAGGTGGGGAAAACTATAAGACTTCTGTTTTGACGAGTTAAGTTCCAGATATTGGATAAGATTCTGCATGTCTCAGTTACCTCACTTTTAACATGGGGACAATCAAACCTACCTCATCAAGGTTCACTCTTCAGCCAAAGATTAGACAGGCCCATAACACAAAATGAGACTAAATGGGCACACCAGGAGCAAGAAGGTAGGAGGCAGCAGGGAAGCTGGTATAGGGAGCCCAAAGTAGAGAAGGGGAGAGTCTTGACATGTTGTGGAGTAGGAAACCAATGTCACAAAACAATATGGATATTAATTATTTAATGATAAACTAATTTGCTTTGTAAACCTTTATTTAAAGTACAATTTAAAAAAATTATTAAAAAAAAAGACCTTACCTCACTGGGATCTTGTAAAGTCAAATGAGATGATGGCTGTGAAAATACCTGGTAAGTAGTGGGCTTTAAGCAAAGGTTGCTACATCCACTCCTCTTTATTTTTCTCATGAAAGTCACCTCACAAAGAACCTTCATTTCAGGGTGAGAACTAGAACCCATGTTTCTAGTACAGTGGATAAAGAGTGTTGGTTTTGGAATCAGATAATCTGGTTCAAATCCTGGGTCTAATACTCCTTAGCCATGTGACCTTAGATAAACACCTTCACCTCCGGAATCATTGATTTATTCATCTACAAAACTGGAACATTCTTGAGCACTTTAATTCTTTTCTGGGAGAGACAAGTGTGAGAAGGAAGACATAATAATAAATTCTTTTTAAAAAATATAGTTTTATTTTTGTTGTTGAGAATATGTACAGAACATACACCAAGTCAACAACTTCTACATGTACAATTCAGTGACACTGATTACGTTTTTGAGTTGTACAACCATGGACGGATTACCCAATAAGCAAGGTACTCACAGGCTTACTTGTACTTACTTGCTAAACTGTACTGCACAATTTCATCTGTTTTCAGCACATCAGAGATGTGGTGAAGGTGAAACCCATGTAAAATGATGCACTACAGATGAGTAAGTAAACACAATTAAGCCCATGCATAACTTGCTTACTATAAGCCCGTGTGTACCTTGCTTACTGGTTAATCTGCCCGTGTACAACCATTCTCATTCTCCTTTTCAGAGTTGTTCCTCCCTCGTTAACATAAACTCTCTGCATCCTAAAGTTCCTATGTAATCTTTGGAGTTGCTGTTGTCAATTTGACCCCATATACTTACATCTTAAAAGAGCATAATGCTCAAGGCAGACATTCTTTACTAGTTAAGCTAAACTACTGTTTGGTTTAAAGTGGGCTTCATGGGATATTTTTGGTTTACGATTTAAAGATTATTTTAGGGTAATAGTTTCAAGGGTTCATCCAACCTCCGTGGCTCCAAAAAATTTAGATTCCATGAGAATTTGTAATTCTGTTCTGGATTTTCCCCCTTTTGATTAGAATTTTTGTGAAGCATAATTGATCAAAATGTTCAGTAGTGGTAGCTGGGCATCATACAGTTCTTCTGGTCTCATAGCAAAGGAAGCAGTTGTTCCTGGAGGCAATTAGCCACACATTCCATTTTCTCCTTCTATTCCTGACTCTCTTTCTTCCTCTGTTGCTTCAGGTGAACAGAGACAAATTATTGTGCTTTAAATGGGTGCTGTAAATCCCAGGCTCTATGCAACAAACTAGGAGGTAGAACTGAAGCACTGAACACATTATTAGGACAATTAATTGGGATGTCCTGTGAAACCATAACCCTTTGCTTCCTCCAAACTAAGGAACAAAATCCCACGAGGTGTTTGGTTGTACATAAGCAGCTTCAGCATTTTTTTGTCGTAAATTTATCACACCTCTGCCAGTCCAACTTTTTACAGGTGTACAACTTATTGACAGCAATTACATTAATTGACTGTGCACCCCTACTCTAAATCAACAAGATTTCTCCATCACTGGAAACGGAAATTAAGTACTCCACAGCAATAACTCCCCTTCTTTCCCCCTCTCTCCTGCCCCTAGTAATCACTAATAAACTTTGATGTCTATATATTTGTCTGTTCTTGTTCTTTTTATATTAAGCAAGGCCATACCGTATTTGTCCCTTCATGCTTATTTCACTCACCATGATGTCTTCAAGCTCCACCCATATTGTAGCATGTATCAAGACTTCAGTTCTCTTACCAAGTAGTATTCCATTGTATGTCTGTACCACATTTCGTTTATCCATTTATCTGTTATTGGGCATTTAGGTTGTTTTTACCTTTCAGCTATTGTGAATAGTGCTGCAGTGAACATTGGTGTACAAATCTGTTTGGATCTCTGCTTTCAGGTCTTCTGAGCACATAACTAGAAGTGGAATTGCTGGGTCATATGGTAGTTCTATTTTTAGGTTTTTAAAGCACCACCACACTGTTTTCTACAACAGCTGTACCATTCTGCATTTCCACCAGCAATGGATAAGGGTTCCAATTTCCTCATATCCTCGTGAACATTTCCTTTTTTTTTTTTAAATCTTAGCCACCCTAGTGGCAGTGATACGGTATCTCGCTGTGGTTTTGATTTATGTCTCTCTGATGGCTAGTGATGCTGAAAATCTTTTCAGGTGTTTGGTGGCCATCTGAATGTCCTCTTCGGTGAAATGGCTATTCAAGTTCTTTGCCCGTTTTATGATTGGGTTGTCATTTTGTTGTTAAATAACGATAAATTCTTGATGAGGAAAGTTATCTGGAAAGGTGTCAAGATCCAAAAATAAAACAGAACAAAACACACACACACACACTGCAATCACTTCCCTGAGTATTTGATAATCTTGTGGGGAAGACAAAGTTAACACATGTTGAAAAAAAATTAATAACAACATTCCTGAATACTTGAGGGTTAAAGTGTATGGTTCCTTTTAGTCAACACTTTCAAGCCCAATAAAATGGCTGGCTTGTAGGAGCTTATAAAAGAAATTTTACAGAAGAGAGTGTTTCCTGCGATGTCAGCAGTTTGCTAGCAGATTCCAAAAATCTAGTCTCAACAGAAAAATCCAATGTGAACACTTTAAAGAGTTTCTGATAGAAAAAAATTTGATAAAAAAGTGAGTAAAGCTTAAAAAAAATTTGCAAAAATAATTAATCATTAAATACAGGGCGCATACTGGGTAAGATACTACAAAATATGAAGGACAATAATGCTTCTGCCTATAATGAACTTGTAAGAGTTGAGAAGATATATATTATGTAATGAAAGTCTGTTGACAAAGCAACATGGGACAGCGAGCTCGGTTGTACAGTAAAGACAACTACAGAGTTTAGTAATACTATGTAGGGAGGTGCCAACTTGGTAACGTACGTCAAAGAAGTTATAGGAGGTGGTGGCCAATGTAGGTCATGTATTGTTTTCTAAATTCCTAATTTCTAATCTCTTACCTTGTGTTGAAATGTGCAGAATGAACATGACTAAAAGTCAATTGTAATTACACTTTTTTTTCCCCAAGGAATTCCAGGGCCAAACAGTATGACAGATTTGTGTGGAACAGTTAAAAGAACCACTGTTCTAAATGATCCTGCCTTTCTTCTGTATACTGGTTAAATCTAAAATAATCCTGTTATGCTGAGCCTTACGTATCTATAAAAACTTACGAGGTAGCTAATTTTTTATTGCATGGCTATTACTTTACATATGTTAGGAACTTCCTCAGATCTTAATCTTGTTTTGTGCTCCCCAAAGAAGTTGGTAGTATACATAGTTCTATGTTACACAGTACACACACCAGTTTAAATCATTTGCCTCCAAGCCTTCATTTGTAGAGTAATACACTGTATTTTGAAAAACTATCTTTCCACTATATTTTTAATTAATGGAAAGAAATTAGTATCAATTACAACAAAATAATTTGAATAAGTTATATTAAATGGTCTTCCTTGCAGGCGCATGGATAGTATCCTATCACTGACATCCTTGTACTTCAGAATAGATCTTGAAATGTTCTTTTTGATGATGAATGCAACACCATTACTTTTCAATTTGTCCTTCCCAGCATAGTAGGCCATATGATTGCCTAGTTCAAAACGGCCAATACCAGTCCATTTCAGCTCCCTAATGCCTAGGATATTAATGTTTATCCATTCTATCATATTTTCCACAATTTCCAATTTTCCTAGATTCATAGTTCATACATTCCATGTTCTGATTATTAATGGATGTTGGCAGCTGTTTCTTGCATCAGCAAACAAAGGTCCTGAAAGCTTGACTCCATCTACATCATTAAGGTCAACTCTACTTTGAGGAGGCAGCTCTTCCCCAGTGATCTTTTGAGTGCCTTCCAACCTGAGGGGCTCATCTTCTGGCACTGTGTTCTGCTGCTATCCATAAGATTTTCACTGATTTTTTTTCAGAAGTAGATTGTCAGGTCTTTCTTCCTAGTTTGTCTTAGTCCAGAAGCTCAGCTGAAATCTGTCCACCATGGGTGACCCTGCTGGTATTTGAATACCAGTGGCACAGCTTTCCAGCATCGCAGCAACACACAAGCCCCCACAGTAATGACAGACTTGTGGGGGGAAAAGCTCAATATCATCAGTCAGAACAAGGCCAGGGGCTGAATGCGCAACAGATGAACAATTGCTCATATGCAAGTTCTAAAAAAATTAGAACAAGTCCATGAGAGCCAAAGTATGACCTTGAGTATATCCCACCTGAATTTAGATAACATCTCATGAACAGATATGATGCATCGAACACAAATGACTGAAGACCAGATGAGTTGTGGAATGACACCAAGGATATCGTACATGAAGAAACAAGAGGTCATTACAAAGACAGGAAAGAAAGAAAAGACCAAAATGGATGTCAGAAGAGACTCTGAAACTTGCTGTTGAATGTCAAGTCACTAGAGTGAACAGAAGAAATGATGAAGTAAAAGAGCTGAACAGAAGATTTCAAAGGGCAGCTCAAGAAGACAAAGAATTACGAAATGTGCAAACACCTGGAGTTAGAAAACGAAAAAGGAAGAACTTGCTCATCATTTCTCAAGCTGAAAGAACTGAAGAAAAACTTAAAGCCTCGAGCTGCAAAATTGAATATTCTATGGACACAGTACCGAATGACGCAGGAAGCATCAAAAGAAGATGCAAAGAATATAGAGTCACTGTACCAAAAAGAACTGGTCGACATTCAATCATTTTAGGAAGCAGCATATGATCAAGAACCGATGGTACTGAAGGAAGAAGTCCAAGATGTACTTCAGCACTGGCAAAAACAAGGGACCAAGAATTGAGAGACTACCAACTGAGATGTTTCAACACGGATGCAGTGCTGGAAGTGCTCACTTGTCTATGCCAAGAAATTTAGAAGACAGCTAACTAGTGCTGCTGTAACAGAAATACCACAAGTGAATGGCTTTACCAAACAGAATTTTATTCTCTCACAGTCTAGTAGGCTAGAAGTCCAAATTCAGAGCGTCAGCTCCAGGAGAAGGCTTTTTTTTTTTTTAAATTGTGCTTTAAGTGAAAGTTTATTGTTCTAGTTTCTCATACAAAAATTTATACACATTGTTATGTGACCCCAGTTGCTCTCCCTATAATGTGACAGCATTCCTCCTTTTCACCCTGTATTCCCCATGTCCATTCAACAAGCTTCTGCCCCCTCATCTCACCTCTAGACAGGAGGAGCTGCCCATTCAGTCTCACGTATCCACTTGAGCTAAGAAACACACTCGTCACAGGTGTCATTTTATGTCTTATAAAACCAAAAACTAAGGCCATTACTGTCGATTCTGACTCATAGTGACCCTACAGGACAGAGCAGAACTGGCCCACTCGGTTTCCAAGGAGTGCCTGGTGGATTCAAACTGCAGACCTTTTGGTTAGCAGCTGTAGCTCTTAATCACTATGCCTCCAGGGTTTCCTTAGGTCTTACTGTCCAGTCTAATCTTTGTCTGAAAGGTTGGCTTCGGGAATACTTTTGGTTTGGGGCTAATAGAGTCCAGTGGCCCTATCTTCTGGGGTCCTTCCAGTCTCTGTCAGACCATTAAGTGAGGTCTTTTTACTAGAATTTGAATTCTGTACCCTTCTTTTCTCCTGCTCCTTCAGGGACTCTCGGTTGTATTCCCTGACAGGGTGGTCATTGGTGGTAGCCAGGCCAATCTAGTTCTTCTGGTCTCAAGCTGATGGAGTCTCTGGTTTGTGTGGCTATCTCTTTGGCTCATATTTTCCTTGTGTCTTTTGTGTCCTTCATTCTCCTCTGCTCCAGGTGGGTTGGGACCAATTGATCCATTTTAGATGGCTGCTTGCAAGCTTTTAAGACCCCAGGTGCCACTCACCAAAGTGGGATGCAGAACATTTTCTTGATAAACTTTATTATGCCAATTGACCTAGGTGTACCCTGAAACCATGGTCCCCAGACCCCTGCCCCTGCTACTCTGTCCCTTTAAGTGTTTGGTTGTATTCAGGAAGCTTCTTAGCTTTTGGTTTAGTCCAGTTGTGCTGACTTTCCCTGTATTATATTGTCCTTCCCTTCACCTAAGATAATTCTTGTCTACTCTCTAGTCAGTAGCTACCCCTCTTCCTCCCTCCCCACCCTCTTAACCATCAAAGAATATTTTCTTCTGTGTTTAAACCTTCTCTTGAGTTCTTGTAATAGTGGTCTCATACAATATTTGTCCTTTTGCAACTGACTAATTACACTCAGCATAATGCCTTCCAGATTCATCCATGTTATATGTTTCACAGATTCCTCATTGTTCTTTATTGCTGCGTAGTGTTCCATCGTGTGAATACATCATAATTCCTTTATCCATTCATCCATTCATAAGCACCTAGGTTGTTTCCATCTTTTTGCTACTGTGAACAGTGCTGCAGTGAACATGGATGTGCATATACCTATTCGTGTGAGGGCTCTTATTTCTCTAGGATATATTCCAAGGAGTGGGATTGCTGGATCGCATGGTAGCTCTATTTCTAGCTTTTTAAGGAAGAGCCAAGTCAATTTCCAAAGTGGTTGTACCATTTAACATTCCCACCAGCAGTGTATAAGTGTTCCAGTTTCTCCACAACTTCTCCAACATTTATTATGTTTTTTGGATTAATGCTAGCCTTGCTGGGGTGAGATGGTATCTCACTGTAGTTTTGATTTACATTTCTCTAATGGGTAATGATCACAAATGAGCATTTCCTCATGTATCATTAGCTACCTGAATGTCTTCCTTGGTGAACTGCCTGTTCATATCCTTTCTCCATTTTTTAATTGGGTTATTTGTCTTTTTGTTATTGAGGTTTTGCAGTATCTTGTAAATTTTAAAGATTAGACCCTGATTGAGTTTGTCATAGCCAAAATTTTCTTCCCAACCCATAGGTTGTTTTTACTCTTTTGGTGAAGTCTTTTCATGAGCATAAGTGTTTGATTTTTAGGCACTCCTAGTTACCTAGTTTCTTTTCTGGTGTTTGTGCATTGTTAGTAATGTTTTGTATTTTGCTTACACCATGTATTAGGGCTCCTAGAGTTGTTTCTATTTTTTCTTCCATGATCGTTAGATTTTCTATTTAGGTCTTTGATCCATTTTTAGTTTTTGTGCATGGCGGGAGGTATGGGTCATGTTTCATTTTTCTGCAGATGGATATCCAGTTATGCCAGATAAACAGACTGTCTTTTCCCCAATTAATAGACTTCAGGCCTTTGTCAAATATCAGCTGCTCATCATAGGTGGATGAATTTACACCTGGGTTCTCAATTCCGTTCCACTGGTCTGTGTATGTGTTGTTCTACCAGTACCATGCCTCCCACTTTGTTTTCTTCAGTAATGCTTTACTTATCTTCCCTTTCCATATGAAATTGGTGATTTGTTTCTCCATCTCATTAAAAAATGCCACTGGAATTTGGATTGGGATTGCATTGTTATCTACAGATCGTTTTGGGTAGAACAGACATTTTTACAATGTTGAGTCTTCCTATCCATGAACAAGGTATGTTTTTCCACTTATGTAAGTCTCTTTTGGTTTCTTGCAGTAGTGTCTTATAGTTTTCTTTGTATAGGTCTTTTACGTCTCTGGTTAGATTTATTCCTAAGTAATTTGTCTTCTTAGGGGTTATTGTATTTTGTCTTCTCGGGGGTTATTGTATTTTGTCTTCTTGGGGGTTATTGTATTTTGTCTTCTTGGGGGCTATTGTAAATGGTATTGATTTGGTGATTTCTTCTTTGATGTTCTCTTTGTTGGTACAGAGGAATTCAACTGATTTTCGTATGTTTACCTTGTATCCTGATACTCTGTTGAACTCTTCTATTAGTTCCAGTAGTTTTCTTGTGGATTCTTTAGGATTTTCTGTATATAAGATCATATTATCTGCAAATAGAGATATTTTTACTTCTTCTTTACCAGTCTGGATGTCCTTTATTTCTTTTTCTAGCCTAATTGCTCTGGCTAGGACCTTCAGAACAATGGTGAATAAGAGTGGTAATACAGAGCATTCTTGTCTGGTTCCCGTTCTCAAGGGGAATGCTTTCAGACTCTCTCCATTTAGGATGATGCTAGCTGTTGGCTTTGTATAAACGCCCTTTATTCTGTTGAGGAATTTCCCTTCTATTCCTATTTTGCTGAGAGTTTTTATCATGAATGGGTGTTGGACTTTGTCAAATGCCTTTTCTGCATCAATGATAAGATCATGTGGTTTTTGTCTTTGGTTTTATTTATGTGGATTACATTGATTGTTTTCCTAATGTTGAACCATTCCTGCATCCCTGGTATGAATTCCACTTGGTCATGGTGAATTATTTTTTTGATATGTTGTTGAATTCTATTGGCTAGAATTTTGCTGAAGATTTTTGTGTCTATATCCATGAGGGATGTTGGTCTATAATTTTCTTTTTTTGTGGTGTCTTTACCTGATTTTGGCATCATGGTTATGCTGGCTTCATAGAATGAGTTTGGGAGTATTCCTTCCTTTTTTATGCTCTGAAATACCTTTAGTAGTAGTGGCGTCAACTCTTCTCTGAATGAGAAGCCACAGGGGCCAGGGCTTTTTTTTGTTGGGAATTTCTTAATTACCTTTTCAATCTCTGCTTTTATTATAGATTTATTTAGTTGTTCTACCTCTGTTTATGTTAGTTCAGGTAGGTAGTGTGCTTCTAAAAATTTGTCCTTTTTCTCTAGGTTTTCAAATTTGTTAGAGTACAATTTTTCATAGCATCCTGTTATGATGCTTTTAAATTTAGTCGGGTCTGTTGTGATATCGCCCATCTCATTTCTTGCTTGGGTTATTTGCTTCCTCTCCTGTTTTTTTTGTCAGTCTGGCCAATGGTATATTGATTTTGGTGATTTTTCAAAGAACCAGCTTTTGGTCTTAACTCTTTCAATTGTTTTTCTATTCTGTATTTCATTTAATTCTGCTCCAATTTCTATTATTTGCTTTCTTCCGGTGCCCAAAGGATTCTTTTGCTGCTTCTATTTGCTCAAGTTGTAAGGTTAATGTTTTGATTTTGGTCCTTTCTTCTTTTTGGATGTGTGCATTTATTGCTATAAATTGACCTGTAAGCACTGCTTTTGCTGTGTCCCAAAGGTTCTGGTAGGATGTGTTTTCATTCTCATCTGATTCTGTGAATTTCATTATTCCATCCTTAATTTCTTCTATAATCCAGTAGTTTTGGGGGAAGGTGTTGTTCAGTTTCCATGTGTTTGATTTTTTTTTCCCCTTCTTCTGTTACTGAGTTTTACTACTATGGCTTTATGGTCAGAAAAGATGCTTCGATGCTTTGGATTCTGTTAAGGCTTGCTTTATGGCCTAATACGTGGTCTATTCTGGAGAATGCTCCATGTGCATTGGAAAAGAAAGTATACTTGGCTGCTTTTGGGTGGAGTCTTCTGTATATATCTACAAGGTCAAGTTGGTTGATTGTGTCATTCAGTATTTCCGTGACTTTAACGAGCTTCTTTCTGGATGTTCTGTCCTTCACCGAAAGTGGTGTGTTGACGTCTCCTACTATTATTGTGGAGCTGTGTATCTTTCTTTTCAATGCTGTTAAGATTTTATGTATTTTGGAGCCCTGTTTTGGGTGCGTAAGTATTTATTATGGTTATGTCCTCCTGTTGTATTTACCCTTTAATCATTATATAGTATCCTTCCTTATCCTTTGTGGTAGATTTTACCTTAAAGTCTATTTTGTCAGAAATTAATCTTTCCACTCCTGCTCTTTTTTGATTGATTGCTGGATATATTTTTTCCATACTTTGAGTTTTAGTTTGTGTCTTTAAATCTAAAGTGTGTCTCTTGTAGCCAGCAAATAGATGAAATCTTTTTTTTTTTTTAAATCCATTCTGCCACTTTCTTTATTGGTGCATTCAGTCCAGTTATATTCAGCGTAATTATTGATAGTTTTTTTTTTTTATGAGTTTAGTGGTGTCATTTTGATGTCTTTTTTTGTGTGTTATTGAGTTTGTTTCACTTAATTTTCTGTGCTGAGTTGTTTCTCTTTATGTATTTTCTTTTCATCTTTTTCGTTGTTGTTGGTTTCATATTTGCTCAGTCTTTATGTTTTCTTGTTTTTTATTTTGATGTGTAGGATTTGTAGTTTCCTTTGTGGTCACCTTAATATTTACTCCGATTTTTCCAAGTTTAAACCAATCTTTTATTTCTTTATATCACCTTGACTTCCTCTCCATATGAAAGATCTATGACCACATTTTTTAGTCTCTCTTTTTTGTTTTAATGCTGTCATCTTTTACATACTGACATCTCTGTTCCTCTATTTTCAGTGTTGTAGCTTTGATTTATTTTTGTGACTTCCTCATCTGGGTTGATATCTGGTTGCTCTGTCCTGTGTTCTAGCCTTGGGTTGTTATTTAGTGTTATTGATTTTCTAACCAGACAACTCCCTTTAGTATTTATTATAATTTTGGTTTGGTTTTTGCTAATTCCCTAAACTTCTGTTTATCTGGAAATGCCCTAATTTCACTATCAAATTTGAGAGACAGTTTTGCTGGATATATAATTCTTGCCTAGCAATTTTTTCCAAGGCTTTATATATGTCATCCCATTGCCTTCTCGCCTGCATGGTTTCTGCTGAGTAGTCTGAGCTTAGTTTTAGTGACGGTTCTTGACTTTTTGTTTATCTCTAGCTGCTCTTAAAATTCTCTCTTTATCTTTGGTTTTGGCAAGTTTGATTATAATATGTCTTGGTGACTTTTTGGGGGGATCTACCTTGTGTGGCATTTGATGAGCATCTTGGATAAGTATCTTCTCATCTCCCACGATAGCAGGGAAGTTTTTGCCAAAATATCTTCAACAATTCTTTCTGTATTTTCTGTTATCCCTCCTGTTCTGGCACTCCAATCACTCACAGGTTATTCCTCTTGATAGAGTCCCACAGAATTCTTAGAGTTTCTTCATTTTTTTGAATTCTTTTATCTGATTTTGGGGAAGGCTTTTTCTGTCAGCTCTGGAGGAAGGTCCTTGTCATCAATATTCCCCTGCACTAGGAGCCTCTCTGCACAGGAACTCCAGGTCCAAAGGGCATGCTCTGCTCCTGATACTGCTTTCTTGGTGGTATGAGGTCCCCATGTCTCTCTGCTCGCTTCTTTTATATCTCAAAAGAGATTGGCTTAATACAAATCTAGTGTTGTAGATCTCACCAACATAACTGCTGATAATCCATCTCATTAACGTAACAGTGATAGGATTTACAACACATAGGGAAATCACGTCCGATGACAAAATGGTGGACAATTACATAATATTGGGAATCATGGCATACCCAAATTGATACACATATTTTTGGGGACACAATTCAGTCCATGACACTGGCCAACGGGCTGGAAGAGATTCATATTTATGCCTATTCCAAAGGAAGGAGATGGAGCCGAATGCGAAAATTATTGGACAATACCATTAATATCACACACAAGTAAAATTTTGCTGAAGATCATTCAAAAGCAGTTGCAGCAGTACATTGACAGGGAACTGCCAGAAATTCAAGTCAGATTCAGATGAGGACGTGGAAGGAGGGATATCATTGCTGATCTCAGATGGATTCTAGCTGAAAGTAGAGAATACCAGAAAGACGTTTACCTGCCTTTTTACGGACTATAGAAAGGCATTCGACTGGGTGGATCATAACAAATTATGGATAACATTGGGAAGAATGGGAACTCCAGAACACTTAACTGTGCTCATGAGGAACCTGTAAATGGATCAAGAGGTATTCGTTCGAACAGAAGAAGGGGATACTGCATGGTTTAAAGTCAGAAAAGGTGTGTGACAGGGTTGTATCCTTTCACCATACTTATTCCATCTGTATGTTGAGTAAATAATCCAAAAGCTGGACTATATAAAGCAGAAAGTGGCATCAGGATTGGAGGAAGACTCATTAATAACCTACGATATGCAAATGACATAACCTTGCTTGCTGAAAGTGAAGAGGACTTGAAGCACTTACTGATGAGGATCAAAGACTACAACCTGCAATATGGATTACACCTCAATATAGAGAGAACAAAAATCTTCATCACTGGGCCAATAAGCAACATCATGTCAAATGGAAAAAAGACTGAAGTTGTCAAGGATTTCATTTTACTTGGATCCACAATCAACACCCATGGAAGCAGGAGTCAAAAAATCAAATGACACATTGCATTGGGCAAATCTGGTGCAAAACACCTCTTTAAAGTGTTGAAAATCGTAGATGTCACTTTGAGAACTAAGGTGCATTTGACTCAAGCCATGTTATTTTCAATCACCTCATATACATGTGAAAGCTGGACAATGAATAAGGAAGACAGAAGTGGAACTAATGACTCTGAGTTGTGGTGCTGGCAAAGAATATGGAATATGCCATGGACTGCCAAAAGACCGAGAAAATCTGTCTTAGAAGAAGTAAACCAGAATGCTCCTTAGACGCAAGGATGGTGAGAGTATGTCTCACATACTTTGGACATGTTATCAAGAGGGACCAGCTCCTGGAGAAGGACATCATGCTTGGTAAAGTGGAGGGTCATCAAAAAAAAAGGAAGAGCTTCAATGAGATGGGCTGACACAGTGGCTAGAAAAATGGGCTCAAGCATAACAACGATCATCAGGATGGCACAGGATCGAGCAGTGTCTCGTTCTGTTGTACACAGGGTCACTATGAGTTGGAACTGACTGGACAGCACCTAATGACACAGTAAAAAGATAATGTTAACACTAGCAGTAAAATCACCATCATAAAACTATATATGGCACTTGACATCAAATCCTATTTCTATTCTAATCGTAGGATGGCTCTGTTTGCATTCATGATTTTATGGTTTATATACAACCATAGTAACTAATTTTTGTCTCCTGGAGACCAAATTAAAAAAAACAAACAAACACATTTTTGGAATATGTAACAGAGACTATTCCTCTTTTCAAAAGAACTGGGACTGTTAACAGCAGGGAACAGACTCAAGACAGTATTTACATGATCAAGGAAATTAAGTGTTTCATAAACTTTTGTGATCATAATGCCTTGTACCGGCAGGCCTCAACTTTCAAACATTTGACCTTGATACAACCCATCCTTGTAAATATTATTCATCCATAGTCCCAGACTGCCTCTCTGATGCTAAGTTCCACCTTCCATACATCAGCAGACCACTATTATTCACAGGCTATGGCCACCAGGAAAGTGCGTGACTCTGCGAAGGTGAGGGTGTTTGTGGGTGCCGAAGTATAGAGAAACACGTTCCTACACTGCCCTGCTGAGCGTAGGTCCTTGTTGCTGCCACCCTCTGCCTGTCCTCTCCTTCCCCTTCCCTCACTCTTCAAGCAAGGCAAGGAAGTATAAAGATTTCTTGGACTGAAGGCCTGGGGCTTGATGGGCCTTCCCAAGTTGTTACCTCTTTGTAAAAGATCATATCATCTGCAAACAGAGATAATTTTACTTCTTCCTTGCCAATCTGGATGCTCTTATTTCTTTACCTAGCCTAATTGCTCTGGCTAGGACCTCCAGCACAATCATTTAGGATGATGTTGGCTATTGCCTTTGTATAAATGTCCTTTATTATGTTGAGGAATTTTCCTTCTATTCCTATTTTGCTGAGAGCTTTTATCATGAATGGGTGTTGAAATTTGTCAAATGCTTTTCTGCATCAATTGATAAAATCATGTGATTTTTGTCTTTTGTTTTATTTATGTGATGGATTACATTGTTTTTCTAATGTTGAACCATCCCTGCATACCTGGTATGAATCCCACTTGGTCATGGTGAATTATTTTTTTGATATGTTGTTGAATTCTATTGGTTAGAATTTTGTTGAGGATTTTTGCATCTAAGTTCATGAGGGATACAAAAAAAAGGAATATAGGTCTGTAATTTTCTTTTTTTTGTGGTGTCTTTACCTGGTTTTGTTATCGGGGTATGCTAGCTACATAGAATGAGTTTGGGAGTATTCCGTCCTTTTCTATGCTCTGAAATACCTTTAGTAGTAGTGGGGTTAACTCTTCTCTGAAAGTTTGGTAAAACTCTGCAGGTGAAGCCATCCAGGCCAGGGCTTTTTTTGTTGGGAGTTTTTTGATTACCTTTTCAATCTTTTCTTTTGTTATGGGTCTATTTAGTTGTTCTACCTCTGTTTGTGTTAGTTTACCCAGGTAGTGTGTTTCTAGGAATTCATCCATTTCTTCTAGGTTTGCAAATTTGTTAGAGTACAATTTTTCATAGTAATCTGATATGATTCTTTTAATTTCAGTTGGGTCTGTTGTAATATCACCCATCTCATTTCTTATTCGGGTTATTTGCTTCCTCCCCTGTTTTTCTTTTGTCAGTTTGGACAATGGTTTATCAATTTTGTTGATTTTTTTCAAAGAACCAGCTTTTGGTCTTGTTAATTCTTTCAATTGTTTTTCTGTTTTCTATTTCATTTAGTTCTGCTCTAATTTTTGTTTTCTTCTGGTGCCTGTGGGTTTCTTTTGTTGCTCTCTTTCTATTTGTTCAAGTTATAGGGATAATTCTTTGATTTTGGCCCCTTCTTCTTTTTGGATGTGTGCATTTATTGATATAAATTGACCTCTGAGCACTGCTTTCGCTGTTTCCCAAAGGTTCTGATAGGAACTGTTTTCATTCTCACTGGATTCTATGAATTTCTTTATTCCATCCTTAACGTCTTCTACAACCCAGTGTTTTTTGAGCAGGGTACTGTCCAATTTCCAAGTGTTTGATTTCTTTTCCCTGCTTTTTCTGTTACTGATTTCCACTTTTATGGCCTTATGGTCAGAGAAGATGCTTTGTAATATTTCAATGTTTTGGATTCTGCTAAGGCTTGCTTTATGACCTAATATGTGGTCTATTCTAGAGAATGTTCCATGTGCACTAGAAAAGAAAGTATACCTGGCTCCTGTTGGGTGGAGTGTTCTGTATATGTCTATGAGGTCAAGTTGGTTGATTGTGGCATTTAGATCTTCTGTGTCTTTATTGAGCTTCTTTCTGGATGTCGTGTCCTTCACCCGAAGTTATGTGTTGAAGTCTCCTACTATTACTGTGGAGCTGTCTATCTCACTTTTCAGTGCTGATAGAGTTTGTTTTATGTATCCTGCCGCCCTGTCATTGGGTGCATAAATATTTCATATGGTTATATCTTCTTGGTATATTGTCCCTTTAATCATTATATAGTGTCCTTCCTTTTCCTTTATGATGGATTTAACTTTAAAGTCTATTTTGTCAGAAATTAATATTGTCACTCCTGCTATTTTTTGATTTTTGTTTGCTTGATATATTTTTTTCCATCCTTTGAGTCTTAGTTTGTCTGTGCCTCTAAGTCTAAGGTGTGTCTCTTGTAGGCAGCATGTAGACGGAGAGTGTTTTTTAATCCATTCTACCACTCTCTGTCTCTTTATTGGTGCATTTAGTCCATTTACGTTCATCACGATCATGGATAGGTGTGAATTTAGTGATATCATTTTGATGTCTTTTTTTGTGTTAATAGTTTTTTTTTCAACTTAATTTTTATGTGCTGAGTAGATTACATATTGTCCTTTCCTCATATTCGTTGTTGTTGATTTTGTTTCTGTTGAGTCTCTATTTTTTTCTTGTATTTTATTTTGATGTGTAGGATAGTTTGTCTCCTTTGTGGTTACCTTATTATTTATCCCTATTTTTCTAAATTTAAGCCTAACTTTTATTTCTTTGTATCGCCTTATCTTCCTCTCTGTATGGAAGATCTATATCTACATTTCTTAGTCTCTCTTTATTGTCTTAATGTTGTCTTTTTTTTTTACATAAGAACATCGTTGTTACCCTGTTTTGAGCGTTTTTCTAAATTATGCTTTGTTTTTTGATTCCCCTGTCTGGGTTGACCTCTGATTGCTCAGCCCAGTGTTCCAGTCTTGGGTTGATACCTGATATTATTGATTTTCTAACCAAAGAACTCCCTTTAGTATTTCTTGCAATTTTGGTTTGGTTTTTACGAATTCCCTAAACTTCTGTTTATCTGGAAATGTCTTAATTTCACCTTCATATTTAAGAGACACTTTTGCTGGACATATGATTCTTGGTTGGCAATTTTTTCCCTTCAATTTTTTAAAAAATAATTTTTATTGTGCTTTAAGTGAAAGTTTACAAATCAAGTCAGTCTCTCACACAAAAACTTATATACACCTTGCTACATACTCCCAGGAAACCCTGGTGGCGTAGTGGTTAAGTGCTATGGCTGCTAACCAAAGAGTCGGCAGTTTGAATCCGCCAGGTGCTCCTTGGAAACTGTATGGGGCAGTTCTACTCTGTCCTACACGGGCGCTGTGAGTAGGAATCGACTCGACGGCACTGGGTTTGGTGTTTTTGGACATACTCCCAATTACTCTCCCCCTAATGAGACAGCCCGCTCTCTCCCTCCACTCTCTCTTTTTGTGTCCATTTTGTCAGCTTCTAACCCCCTCTACCCTCTCATCTCCCCTCTAGGCAGGAGACGGCAACATAGTCTCAAGTGTCCACCGGATCCAAGAAGCTCACTCCTCACCAGCATCCCTCTCCAACCCACTGTCCGGTCCGATCCATGTCTGAGGAGTTGGCTTCATGAGTGGTTCCTGTCCTGGGCCAACAGAAGGTCTGTGGGCCATGGCAACCGGGGTCTTTCTAGTCTCAGTCAAACCATTAAGTCTGGTCTTTTTATGAGAATTTGGGGTCTGCATCCCACTGTTCTCCTGCTCCCTCAGGGGTTCTCTGTTGTGCTCCCTGTCAGGGTAGTCATGAGTTGTAGCCGGGCACCATCTAGTTCTTCTGGTCTCAGGATGATGCAGTCTCTGGTTCATGTGGCCCTTTCTGTCTTTTGGGCTCATAATTACCTTGTCTCCTCGGTGTTCTTCATTCTCCTTTGATCCAGGTGGGTTGGGACCAATTGATCCAACTTAGATGACTGCTTGCTAGTGTTTAAGACCTCAGACGCCACTCTTCAAAGTGGGATGCAGAATGTTTTCTTAATAGATTTTATTATGCCAATTGACTTAGATGTCCCCTGAAACCATAGTCCCCAAACCCCTGCCCCTGATACACCGGCCTTTGAAGCATTCAGTTTATCCAGGAAACTTCTTTGCTTTTGGTTTAGTCCAGTTGTGCTGACCTCCCCTGTATTGTGTGTTATCCTTCCCTTCACCTAAAGTAGTTCTTATCTACTAATTATAGAATACTCCTCCCGCACTCTCCCTCCCTCCCTCCCCCCTCTCCTAACCACAAAAGAATGTTTTCTTCTCAGTTTAAACTTCCTTCAATTTTTTAAATAAGTCACCCCATTGCCTTCTTGCCTGCATGGTTTCTGCGGAGTAGTCCAAGTTTATTCTTATTGACTCTCCTCTGTAGGTGACTTCGTTTATCCCGGCTGCTCTTAAAATTCTCTCTTTATCTTTCGTTTTGGCAAGTTTGATTATGTCTTTGTGACTTTTTTTTTAACACCTACCTTATACGGAGTTCAATGAGCATCTGGGACAGATATCTTCTCACCTTTCACAATATGATGGAAGTTGTCTGCGAACAAATCTTCAAGAATTCTCTCTGCATTTTCTGTTATCCCACTCTGTTCTGGTACTCCGATCACTTGTAGGGATTTCTCCTGGTAGTCTCCCACATGATTCTTAAGATTTCTTCATTTTTTAAATTCTTTTATCTAATTTTTCTTTAAATATATTAGTGCCAAGTGATTCATCTTCAAGTTCAGAAATTCTGCCTTCCACTTGCTCAATTCTGCTCCTCTGACTTTCTACTGAGTTGTCTACTTCTGTAATTTTATTGTTAATCTTCTGAGTTTCTGATTGCTGTCTCTTTATGGATTCTTGCAGCTTATTAAATTTTTCATTATGTTCTTTTTTTTTATTAACTTTTATTGAGCTTCAAGTGAACGTTTACAAATCAAGTCAGTCTGTCACATACAAGTTTATATACATCTTACTCCGTACTCCCACTTGCTCTCCCCCTAATGAGTCAGCCCTTCCAGTCTCTCCTTTCGTGATAATTTTGCCAGCTTTCAACTCTCTCTATCCTCCCATCCCCCCTCCAGACAGGAGATGCCAACACAGTCTCAAGTGTTCATTATGTTCTTGAATAACCTTTTTATTTCTTCAACTGTTTTATCGGTGTGCTCCTTGGCTTGTTCCATGTATTGTCTGATCTCCGTCCTGATGTCTTGAAGGGTTCTGTATGTTAATCTTTTGTATTCTGCATCTGGTAATCCCAGGAATGCACTTTCTTCTAGAAGATCCCTTGATTCTTTGTTTTGAGAGCTTGTTGAAACAATCATGGTCTGTTTCTTTATGTGATTTGATATTGACTATTGTCTCCAAGCCATCTATAAATAATTGTATTAGTTTATTTTATGTTTGCTTACTATGTCGTAGCTTCTTGCTTTGTTTTGTTTTGATATACTGAAATGGGTTGCTTGAGTGAGCTAGCTTGATTATTTTCGCCTTTGGAGCTCTGACATCCTGTCCCCAGATGGCTAGAGGTATTATCAGGTATATCATTCTAGGAGTCAATTCACTTTTCTCGTATGAATTCAGCTCAGGTGTCTAGGTAGCTGATCATCAAGTGTGTGGTACAGGCTCTGTCCTACAGTCTTAGAGGAGCAGGGGCAATTGGTGTAGGTACTGGTATCTGGTTCCAGCAGGGGGGTCACACTCTGAACAAAGCAGGGGGCTGAGAATCATACCCCACGTGTCTCTGAGGAAACCATGCCCCTGATCCCTATAGAGTACAGGTGGGTGGGTTCTGCAGACGGACCGCGGGCACCCAGCGTTTTTGGTTGTAAGGACTGGGAGGTACCAGGCATCCTTGGATCCGTCGTGGGTGGCTGGGTGACCTGAGTGGAGCTACCAGTCCTTAGGCCCCTGATGTGGGTAGGTGAGGACCCTGCTTAATAGGCAAAGCAATGTCAAACATCAAACACCCAACTCTCTGCCTCACAGCTGAAACGGCTGGAGTCTGCTAACAAGGGTTTAAACAAGGGTCTATTCTCCTGAAATAGGCCCACACAGGTCCATGCAAAGGGGAAAGGTACTCAAAGTTCATGGACTGTTTATGCCTAGATAGGATCCACTTCTGTCCTGAGCTCCCCCAGTTAGTGGAGCTGGCAAATTATCTTTTCCCACAATTGCAAATTTTTTCCTTCTCCAAGGCCACAAAGATGACTCTAGGCACTCAACAGAGCCTATCTCAGGCCCAGAGAATTCAGCCACTGAAGCTGGCTTGGGGGTGGGGGTGGGGCACGGTAAAATATACACAGGTACTTAGCTTTTGGCAAAAGCGCTGTTCTTCTCTGGTTCCGAAGGTATGAGTAGGCTCTGTGGCTGGCTGCTTCTTCCACCAGCATTGTATGAGTGTTCCTGTCTGTCCACAACCTCTCCAACATTTATTATTTTGTGGTTTTTGGATTAATGCCAACCTTGTTAGAGTGAGATGGAATCTCACTGTAGTTTTGATTTACATTTCTCTAAAGGCTAATGATCATGAATATGTTCTCGTGTATCCATTAACTACCTGAATGTCTTCTTTACTGAAGTGCCTGTTCATATCCTCTGCCCATTTTTTTTCTTTGCCCATTTTTTATTGGGTTATTTGTCTTTTTGTTGTTGAGTTTTTACAGTATCATGTACATTTTAGAGATCAGATGCTGATCAGAGAAGTCATAGCTAAAAACTTTTTCCCAGTCTGTAGATAATGTTTTTATTCTTTCGGTGAAGTCTTTGGATGAGCACAGGCATTTGATTTTTAGGAGCTCCCAGTTACCTAGTTTCTTTTCTGGTGTTTGTGCATTGTTAGTAATGTTTTGTATGCTGTTTATGCCATGTATTAGGGCTCTTAGTGTTGTCCCTATTTTTTCTTCCATGATCTTTATCATTTTAGATTTTATTTTTAGGTCTTTGATCCATTTTGAGTTAGTTTTTGTGCACAGTGTGAGGTATGGGTCTTGTTTCATTTTTTTGCAGATTGATATCCAGTTATGCCAACACCACTTGTTAAAGCGACTGTCTTTTCCCCATTTAACCGACTTTGGGCCTTTGTCAAATATCAGCTGCTCTTATGTGGATGAATATATGTATGGATTTCTCAATTCCGTTCCATTGATCTATGTATCTGTTATTGTAGCAGTACCAGGCTGTTTTGACTACTGTGGTTGTATAATAGGTTCTAAAGTCAGGCAGTGTGAGGCCTCCCACTTTGTCCTTCTTTTTCAGTAATGTTTTATTTATCTGAGGCCTCTTACCCTTCCATATGAAGTTAGTGATGTTTCTCCATCTCATTAAAAAATGTCATTGGAATTTGGATCAGAATTGCATTGTATCTATAGATGGCTTTTGGTAGAACAGACATTTTTACAATGTTGAGTCTTCCTATCCATGAGTAAAGTATATTTTTCGGCTTACAGGTCTCTTTTGGTTTCTTGCAGAAGTGTCTTGTAGTTTTCTTTGCGGAAGTCTTTTACGTCTCTGGTTAGATTTATTCCTAAGTATTTTATCTCCTTGGGAGCTATTTTAAATGGTATTGATTTGGTGATTTCCTCTTCAATGTTCTCTTTGTTGGTGTAGAGGAATCCAACTGATTTTTTTGTTTATCTTGTATTGTGATACTCTGCTGAACTCTTCTATTAGTTTCAGTGGTTTTCTTGGATTCTTTAGGGTTTTTTTTTTTTGTGTATGAGATCATGCCATCTGCAAATAAAGATATTTTTACTTCTTCTTACCAATCTGGATGCCCTTTATTTCTTGATCTAGCCTAATTGCTCTGGCTAGAACCTCCAGCACAATGTTGAATAAGAGTGGTGATAAAGGGCATCCTTGTGTGGTTCCTGTGCTCAAGGGAAATGCTTTGAGACTCTCTCCATTTAGGATAATGTTGGCTGTTGGCTTTGTATAAATGCCGTTTATTACATTGAGGTATTTTCCTTCTATTCCTATTTTGCTCAGAGTTTTTATCATGAATGGATGTTGGACTTTGTCAAATGCGAGGGTGTAAATCTTTACGGAAGCAGACTGCCCCATCTTTCTCACATGAAGTAGTGGGTGTGAACTGCCAACCTGAGCACTTTAACTTCTACATCAGCAGGGGTTAGGATTCACAACACATATTTTGGGGTGGGGGTGGGGGTGGGGAAACACAATTCCATCCATAATATTCTACCCTTTGGTCCCTCCTGCCTAAACTCATGTCCTTCCCATGTGCAAAACGCATTCATCCTATCACATTGTTCCCAAATGTCTGAACCCATTCCAGTATCAACTCTAAGTCCAAGACTTCATTTTCTTAATCATCTAAATCAAGTATGGGTATATTATGATTGAACTGTGTCCCCAACAATGTGTGTTGTGAATCCTAAGCCCTGTGCTTGTAGATCTGATTTCATTTAGGAACAGAATTTTCTTTACTATGATAATGCGACCATATCAGTATAGCGTTTGTCTTAAGCCAATCACCTTTGAGATATAAAATGAGCAGATCTGGCACAGAGAAGCAAGTAGATATGAGGGAAGATAGAAGCCATGCCACATGAAGATTGCCAAAGAACCAAGGAACAGAAGCTGAAAAGTGACAAGGATCTTTCTCTATAGCTGACAGACAGAAAGCCTTCCCATAGAGCTGGTGCTCTGAATGTGGACTTCTAGTCTCCTAAACTGAGAAAATTAACTTCTGTTTGTTAAACCACCCATATGTTGTAGCTATGTTATCGCAGCACTAGGTAACTAAGACAGGTAAGACTCTGATATGTTCCTTCCTGAGCAAAATTCCTCTCCATCTGAGGACCTGTGAGACCTCAAATACAAGTTGTTTGATTCCAAAATACAATGGTAGAACAGGCACAAGGTATACATTTCCATTTCAAAAAGGAAAAATTGGAGGGAAAGAAGGGGTCATGGGTAACAAGCAAGTCCAAAACACAGCAGGATAAATCTCATTAGCTCTCAAGGCTTGAAAATAATCCTGCTATCCAGGTACATCTGGGCAATGGCCCTGCCCTCTGGACTCTGGGCATTGGCTACACTGTCTAGATCCTGGGCAGAGGCCCCTCAGCCCTGGGCATCAGTTCCGCCTTCCAGGCCTACGGGGACAGTGACCCACCCTCTTGGCTTTGTGTGGTCTTGTTCTGCTGATTGTTAACCCTACCCCTCAGCCCTGTGCAATCCCGTTTTCTTGGCTCACTGGCACAGCAGCTCCGTCCCTCAATTCTGGGCCGCAGCCCCATTCTCTTGGCCTATCAGAATGGAAATTCCACTCTCAGGGACCAAGGTGGCAGCAAACCCCACTCTGAAACCTAGGTGGCAGCCCCACCCTTTGAAACCTAGGAGGTGGTGGCTCACTCTTTGAAACTGAGGAAGTGGAGGCCCTGCCTCCTCTCTCTCCCCATTCCCCATGCTCCTTCCGACAGTTCTGCTGGTCTCTGAACTGTTCCCAGGATGGTCCCTTTCTTTTCTTGGAGAACAACAAATGTTTGCAACTAATTAGCTCCACTGGCCTATTTCCTGCCTGTAGAATTCCAGAGGCAGACAGCATTACTTCATTTTGTCCTGTCTCTCTCCCCTTCAGTCTAAGCTGACAGGGTTTCTGCTGGGGTGGTAGGTTAGATCCATCAGTCGGAGGCCTAATCTCTTTAGCAAAATATTGTGTAGCCACATTCTTGGTGTCAGTTCCAGGATACGCTCTCTTAGTTTCTACAACAAAATTTTCCAAATCTTTTAAGTTCTGGTTTCTTTTTGCACAGTTCATTTCTAAATCTATCTCTTTCCTACCACATTTTACTATACGCAGCAAGGCGAGACCATACCACCCTTCTAAGATCCTGTTTAGAAATCACCTAAGCTCAATATCCAACCTCACTACTTACAAGTTCTACCTTCCACAAAACATTCCAGTGCAATTCGGGTAAGTTCTTTGCCAGTTTATAACAACACATTTCCTTCAGTGTCCAATAGCATGTTCATCATGACCTTTTAAAACCTCACACATTTAACATCCACATTTCTAGCAACACCTGTTCATGGCGATAGCTTTCCCCACACCTCTCAATTCTTTCTGGGTCCTCATAAAAATAATCTTTAATGTCCATAATTCTACCAACAGTCTCTTCAAGGCAATCTAGGCCTGTCAAGTTCATCTGAATTTCACTAGTCTCTACTCACTACCCAATTCCAAAACCACTTCCACATTTTAGGTATTTGTTAGAGCAGCACCCCCACTCTCTGGTAACAAAGTCTGTCTCAGCTACCTAGTGCTGCCATAACAAAAAATAACACAAATCGGTGGCTTTAAAAAAGAATTTAGTTTCTCACATTTCTGGAGGCTTAAAGTCTACATCAGGGTCTCTGCCATGTTGATTCTTTCTGACAGCCTATCTCCTAGTTTCTAGTGCCTGCTAGAAATCTTTGGTTTTTCTCACATGGAATCTGCCTCCAGCCTCCTTGTATCTCTGTGTCTCCTGCTTTTAATAGATTAGAAGTGATTAGGTTTAGTACCTACCCAGCCCTGGTATGACTTCGTTAACATGAAAAAAGAAAATCCCTATTTCCAAACAAGGTCATATTTATAAGCATAGGAGCTAGGATTTCAACACATATTTTGGGGGGACGCATTCCAATCTATAACACTGTCCTTACGAACCCCCAATTTCAAAATGATCACCTGCCATAAACTCTTCAATATCCTGAAAGTTTAGCTAACGGGTTTACGCATGCCTACTTCTATCAAAAATAACCAAAAATCATCGGCCTTTTAAAGTTATCCTACTTAATCTCACCTTTTCATTTTTGCACGAACATGATTAATTAATAACCTTTCTCCAGGACAGTGCCTCTATGCAGAGGGCGGGAGCTGCAGCCTCCCGGATTTTTGGGGGTGGGGAGATACAGCCCGGAGGTGGAAGGCCGCGTTGGGTGGGGGCTCCATACCGAGGTGGGAGGTGGGGGCAGAAAGCCCTGGGGGAGGTGGGAGAAGCAAGGGGGCGTCCCGGGAGCTCGGCCTCACAGGGATTCCAGGGCCCCAGCACCTTTTTCATACTTGCTGAGGAGGCGAGATGAAGAGGCAACGGGGACAGTGCGAGAAGGAGAAATAAAGAGGAGAGGGGCGAGTAGGGGGAGAGGCATGGGAGGAGTGGCGGCCGCTTTACCTCAAAGCCCAGAGGCCCGGGTGGAGGGCACTCGGCGCCGCCGCGAACTCCGCGGCTCTGGGCGGGCAGGTCCTCCGGGACTATAGGTCAGGAAGGCTAGCGTCCCGGCGGGCTCGGACCGTTGCCCCGGCGTCGCCTGCAAACAACCCCAGAGCGGGCAGGCCGGGTCATGCCTCCGCCCTCGGACGTCTCGGCGGGCCCGAGGGCAGGGTTTTGGCACCGCCCCCTCAGGGCCCTGACGAACTGCCTCTCGAGCCCCGAGCCGGGCGCGGACCCGGGCTTATATTCGGGGAAACCGCAGGCTGGGCCGGGTCGGGCCGGGTCGGGCCGCGCCCCGCCCCGCCCCGCCCCCTCGCCCGCCCGCCCGCCCCTGCCCGGGCTCGGCCAACAGCTGCGGGCGCGCAGGCTGGCGGCGGGCCCGTGGGCAGTGCGTGTCTCTTTAAGGGGCCGGGCCTGGGCGGCCGTGGGGCGGGCGGGGTGCGCGTCGCTCCTTGTGTAAGGGAGAGAGAGGCGGGCGGGCGCCGGAGGGAGGGAGCGAGGGAGGGAGCGAGGGAGGGAGCGAGGGAGCGAGCTAGTTAGCGACGCGGGCAGCCCCTGCCGCCGCCGCCGCCGCCGCCGCGGTCGGACCAGCGGCCTCCTCCCCTCCCCTCCCCCGCGCCGCCCTGCCGCGGGGAGGGGGCTCGCGTCGCCGCCTCCAGCCGCTCCCGATGAAGCAGCTGCCGCCGCAGCCGCCTCCGAAGATGGGGGATTTCTACGACCCCGAGCACCCAACCCCTGAGTAAGTATCAGCTCCGTGGTCTCCCGGTGCCTCCGGGCGCCTTAGCCAGAGCCGAGGGCGCCGTGTCCTGACGGGCGAAGGCGCGGGGCGGCGCGAGGAGTAACAGGCCCGGGGCGGCCTCGCGCGGCCGGCGGGGGAGCAGGCCCGCGCCGTCGCCTCGGGCTGCCTAGCTCCGGGTCGCCGCCGCCCGGCGGTTGGGCCCAGCGTTGGCGCCGCTGCTCGCGTCGCAGCGGCGGTTGGGTCGGGCCGGTGGGGGAGGGGCGGCCACGGCCTCCGTTGCCGCCGCTGCGTTCGCACCGACCCGGGCGTCCCGAGGCTCGGCTACCTCCGCGGTTCGCCCGGGCTCCTCTGCGGGCGAAGGGGCTGTGTCGGAGGAGCTGCCGGCGCCGGGTCCGGCGAGAGGGCGCCGGCGAGGGTAGGCCGCGAATCCCCGGGCTCGGGTGGAAACCCGGCCCGTCGCTCGGGCGCCCAGCGGCGGCAGCTGGTACCGGAAGGGCCTCGCAGGCGTCGCCAGGCTCTGGGCCTCGGAGGGGCCCGCGCTCTGCTCTCGGGGTTGATTTTTCTCCGGGGAACTCGATCCCAGCCTCTTAGCGCTCCCAGCTTCAGGTTCTGCACCTTTGGCACTTCGGTTTTGTAATGGTGGCGAGGTTCGTGTGGCCCCGATGTTGAGGTGACACCGGGTTTGTTTTTCCACTCGAAAACGAAAGCCTCCGGTGGGGCATACATTCTCCTCCAGATTAGGGGATTTGCATGCACTTTCAGACACTCTGCTGCCTTGGTAACAGGAACCTTTTACCCTAAATGGATGACTTTCTACCCTTGTGAAGACTTAGTTAGAAACCAAGAATCGTTTTGAGGATTCCCTAAGGAGACAGTGTTCTAGAAAACGGAAAGAATAGTTTTTCCCAGTAGTATTTTTCTAGTCCAGTCATTTCTACATTTCTGTTGAGTGCTGTATCTGCTGCTGTATTGGATACCTCAGAAGCGTCCACTCCGGAGCCTGGAGTTACTTCTTTCCCTACGCCCTCCCAAGACCATTGTTTTAAAAGCCTTTCTTAAACTCTATTTGCTGGTGTTGAAGTCTAGACCTAGGCATATAGGATTCATATCAAACTTAACGGTTGCCAGAGGTTTCAAATGAAAGTGTCATTGGGATTCCAAGAGCTTTGCTCTTTTGACACGTTTTAGATATGACTAAATTTTTGAACCCACCCCTTACTTCTTGCCACATCTTTTCACCTTGGTCTAGAAATGTCTGGATCTTACTTGATAGTTCTTAAGTTTGATTGCAACACCAAAGGATTCTGTTGGAGTGTTGATGGTCATCTTTGCACACACAAAAATAATCATTCTGTCTAAAACAAAACCCAGGTATTACTTGCAGTAGTTGATTCAACATGGGCTTATCCTTTCATGGGTTCTTGCCTAAGATAGTTAACATTACCTCAGTTAGATTATTTTGATTTACTGCACAATCAGTTACAAACTCAAAGTTACAGGTTTTAGGTTTGAGACTGGAAAACCTCAACAACAAAAGAAATTCTGTATCATGATTCAATAAACACAGTACTTACCTGTACAAAGTAACGCTAGCCCTTGGATGGGCTGAGTGCCTGATATGCAAGTCCTTTTGCCCGTTTGTTCATGAAGTCCAGAAGCTTAAAGTATCACATCCTTACACTTCTTGGGAGGCAAACTTAATTTTTCATAGTATATGGGAAAATGAACTCAAAAGTGCATATTTGGTGGACACAAGTAGGGGGAGGAATCAAGAATGTCTTATTGCTTTACACAAGGTCTTGGATTTTTCATTTTTACTGCTTTTCTCCTCTGCTTCGGATTTCTAACAGTGACTAAGGAAGTTCCTATATATATATATATATTCCTGTATTATTAACTTGCAGGGGATATGTAAAGAATTATAAAACATTTTCAGTCATAATACTGTAAAAACTGAAGGGAGTTTTTGTAGATATCCTGAACAATATCAGCTGTTTTACAGATGAGGAAACTGAAGCCTGGAAAAATGAACAGCTAACCCTGTGAGGCCGTATGTAAGCTAAGTTAGTAGTAGAGTTTATACTACTTTGGAGAGAAAGAGGCAGTAGTATAGTTTAGTGTTAAGAACTTGGGTTTCAGAGTCAGACCTGGGTTTGAACACTTGAGCAAATGACTTCATCTCTCTGAGCTTGGGTCTTCTCATCTTTTGAGGTACATAATCATAATGGTAGCTGCCTTCGTAGGACTTTGGGAAAGGTTAAATGAGATAATACATGAAATGTACTTGGCACAGAGGGTGGGACTTGGTAAGTGCTTCTAGCTGGAATCATCAGGGAAAAACTTAAGAGGTAGGATCAAAGTCAAGCATGAAAAGATTCGGTAGGCTTGATAGGGTGATATGGCAGAGGGAAGGCGTGACCAAGTGCCCTTTTTAGACTTTAGGTGGTTTGAAATGGTTCTTAGGCATATGAAGAAATTGAGGCACGTAACAAATTCATTTTGGTTAAAGTAACAGGGGTCCAGGTTTTGTATTTGTCTTATACTCACTCTTTAATCAGACACAGCTGTAGACCTGATTCTTTTTTTCTGTGGCATAGGCAGGGCATTGTGTTTCAGGTGAAAATGACTGTAATCAGCTGAGTCTCTGTGCATTAGGTGCTCACTATCAGACAAGGAGCCCTGATGGTGCAGTGGTTAAAGCGCTCAGTTGTGAACCAAAAAGTCAGCGATTTCAACCTACCACCTGCTCCGCGGTATGAAGATGTGGCAGTCTGCTTCTGTAAAGATTTACAGCCTTGGAAACCCTATGGCGCAGTTCTACACTGTCTTGTAGGGTTACTATGAGTTGGAGTCTACAGGACGGCAGCGAGTTTGATTTTGGGCATCAGTCAGACCCAGGGCCAGGTGTTGAGGACACTGCCAGTTAGATCCAGTCAGAATCTTAAGGAACTCTCCTAATAAGGGAGACAGGCAAGTACATTATAGCGATAGAGGTCCTGTTTTTTGAACATATGCATGTTTATTGTGTGCCAAACATAGGCACATTAGGGATGATTGGGTATACAAACAAAAACAGTTTGGCCCTTGTGGAGCTTATAGCCTACTGAGGGGTGATAAACAATAATTTGTATAGAATGTTGAAAGGTAAGTGCTATGGAAAACAGAACAGGGTAAGGGGGATACCAAATAACTGGGGGAGGGTTTTCAATTTAATAAGGCGAGTGGACAGAATGGGCCTCTTTAAGAAGGTGATGTTTACACAAAGTCTTATAGGGGAGGGAGTTATCTGGGGGGAAAATTTACAAGCAGAGGCGACAGCTAGTAACAAGGCCCTGAGGCAAATGTTGTAAGGAGTAATAGAACATTGGGTCAGAGAAGTAATGATTGGGGCTGGGGGGACAGATTTTGTAGAGCTATTGTAAGGACTGTGCCAGGAGTTTTGAGTAGGGGAGTGACAGAAGTGATCTGCTTTCAGCTTCAGAAGGATCATCCAATTGCAGAGGAGAACAACAGTGGAAACGGAGATGTCTGAGGAGGCTAGTAGTCCAAGAGAGAGGTGCTAGTGACTTGTACTAATGTGGCAACAAAGGAGGTGGTGAGAAATAATTGGGTTCTGGATATATTTTGAAGATCAAAGCAATATGATTTCATGTGGAATGTGAGAGAAGAGTCAAGCATGATTCCAAGGTTTTTGATCTGAGCAGGTGAAAAGATGGAGTTGCCATCAACAAAGATGGGAATGACTGTGGGAAGAACAAGCTGGGGGGTAGATTAGGAGTTTAGTTTTAGATTTAGTAAGTTTTGTGTGCCTGTATGTGTGTATGTTTGTTTTAATTGTGAAAATATACACAATAGAACATGTCAATTCAGTTTCTTCGTGTAGAACATTGATTACATCCTTCAAGTTGTGCAACCATTCCTGATATCCTTTTCCAAATCATTCCACCACCATTAACATAAACTCACTATCCCCTAAGCAAAACCTCCCACTACCCCCTTCCTCCCACCACCTGGTGACCACTAATAATCTTTAGTTTCTATGTATATGCTTATTGCATGTAAGTAAGATCATACACTATTTGTCCTGTTGTGACTGACTTATTTCACTCAGCATGTTTTCAAGATTCACCCACGTAGTGTCATGCATCGGGACTTCGTTTCTCTTTATGGCTGACTAGCATCCCATTGTGTGTACATACCACATTTGTTTACCCATTTGTCTGTTGATGGGCATTTCAGTTGTTTTCCACCTTTTGGCTATTGTGAAAAGTCCTGCAATCAACGTTGATGTACAGGTTTCTGTTTGTGTTCCTGTTTTCACTTCTTGGTATATACCTAGGATTGGGATTGCTGGGTCACATGGTAGTTCTGTGTTCAACTTTTTCAGGAACTGGCAAAATTTTATCCACAGCAGCTGTACCGTTTTACATTCCCACTAGCAATGAGTGAGGGTTTCTCCACAACTTCACCAACACCTGTTTTCTGTTTTTTTCATCATTACCATTCATGGGGGTGAGGCAGTATACCATTGTGGTTTTGATTTGCATCTCCTTAATGTCTAATGACAGGTGCTTGTTGACCATTTGAATATCCTCTTTGGTGAAATGTCTTCAAATCTTTTGCCCATTTTTTAAAAAATAATATTTTGTTGAGTTTTTGGTGAAAGTTTACACAACAAGTTAGGTCCCCATGTGAAAATTTCCATACAAATTATTCAGTGACATTAGTTACATTTATCACAGTGTGTCAACATTTTCTTTAATTGTGTTCTGTTTGTTTCCTCTCCCAATGGGTTTAACAGATAGGGTTCTTAATAGTTTCCCTGCCCCCTTATTTTCTCATCTTTGTTTTTGAGAAATTGTTGACCTTTTGGTCTCATACTGATGGTTTTTGAGTAGAGCACTGTTCTTAAGGGCAACATCCTTTATTTTGCGTGCCACTGTGCTACTTTGCTAAAAGGTGATCTCGGGATAGGCTCAGTTCTACGTTTAAAGAGTGTCTCAGGGTGATGGTCTCCGGGGATCCTCTATTCTCTCTCTACTGTTCCAGTTTGTCTGGCCTTTTCTTTTAATAAGAATTTCAGTTCTGTACCATATTTTTCTCCTATCCTATCTGGGACCAACTATTGTGGCCGTGGTCAGAATAGTCAACGGTGGTATCTGCACTCAGCATAATGCCCTTCATTCCTGTTGTGAGATGTTTCGTAGATTCATCGTTGTTCCTTGTTGTTCTGTGGTATCCCATTGTGGCACATTATGTCTTTTAAAAGGTATCAAGCAACTTATGATACAGTCATGTTTTCCTAAGAAATGTCTCAAATTGCGAAGCCACGTTTTCCATAAGATTGTCTATCTAATCTCATCTGTCTGTCACCATGCTTTCCTAGTTTCCTTAGTGGGACTTGGTGCTCCCAGATATTTTCTGCCACTTTTACCGTAGTGACCCACTGATTTAATCTGTTCCCTTTAAAAATTTCAAAAAAAGAAGAATCATGATTTATTCTTTAAAGGATGTTTGTAATATATTTTCTTAACCTTAATGTTACATTTTGTTCCATGAGCGCCTTCAGTTTTTGCATAGAAGCTAGTATAGTCATTTGTTGTTGTGTGGTGTCGATTCCAACTCATAGTGACCCTATAGGACTGAGTAGAACTGCCCCATAGGGTTTCCAAGGAGCAGCTGGTGGATTCAAACTGCTGACCTTTTGGTTAGCAACCAAGCTCTTAACCACTGTGCCACCAGGGCTCCGCATGTAAGTATATACTTATTTTTATTGATTTTTGCTGAACCATTTGAGAGTAAGTTGCAGATACGACCTTTCACCCTTAAATATTTCATAGTGTTACCCAAGGACAAGGACATTCTCATAGATAACCATGGTACTGTAATCAAATTCAGGCAATTTAACTTTTATAACAATACTGTTTGTTACCTGATACACAGTTTTAGGTTTTGCCGGTTGTCCGAATACTGTCCTTTTTTTCCAATCTAGGATCATACATTGCATTTAATTACCATATGTCTTGGTTTTCTTTTGTTCCTTAATCTCTAAGGATAACTTTAAATTCAAGTTTTGGAGGTACTTTATTGTTGTCTCTATGTACTAACCATAAATGTGATAGTTTAAGAACAACAAAAAGGTATAGTAATAAGTGTGTTTAAAATTGTTTCTTTTTAAAATTACCAAAATAATAAATGTTCACTGCAGAAGGGTCAGATAATACAGGCGTTCAAAGGAAAAATTTAAAATCCTCCCTTAATGTCTCTTCCTCCTTCACCTTGACAAATCCCACAATGAGAGGTAACCACTGTTAACAGTTTGGTGTGTACTTTTCCAGACCTTTTCCTTTTGTTTTGCTTTAGTTTTTACAATAATAGAGTACAACTACACATATCATTCTGATTTTTGTCTTGTCATCTGCATGTTTATTTGCATATAAGATATATTCATCCTTTTTAACAGTTGGGCAGTATTCCATAGTGTGGGTATACCATGTTAAGTTGCCTTATTTTTTAAGTTATCTGGCTGTCACAGTTAAGCAGTTTAAAAAGGCCTTAGGACATTTTGGCTCTGTGGAAAGTGTTTCCTTCCAAATGTGTTTCTCTACAGGGTAAGTATATCTGGTTATTCATGGTGGTGTTTTGGGGATTTTGATTAGAGTTTGTTTTGGATCCCATTTTGTTTAGAGTTTATTTCTATTTGTCCTATATAGTGCTGATGTTAATAGATAGCTTTTATTTCTGCCCTGCTTAAATTGGCTACTTGGTTATTTTAATGAAATCATTAAAGTGGTGGTTTCTTGAAAATTGTTTGAAGCTGACCAGCGAGGCTAAGACTGAAAACTTACAAGGTTTGTTGTTTTTCATAATGAGATTTATATTTTGAAGTATACTTTCATGAATTCAAATGAGAGACAATTACCTTGTGTAATCTTTGCATCATATGTCAATAAATGTTGTATTGGAGTCCCTTAACTTGGGAGTAGGAGCCTTGGTGGCACAATGGTTAAGTGCTCAGCTGCTAACCAAAAGGCTGGCAGTCTGAACTCACCCAGTGGCTTCATAGTAGAAAGACCTGGCAATCTGTTCCCATAAAGATTATAGCCTAGGAAACCCCATGCGTCAGTTTTCCGTCACATTGTGTTGCTGTGAGTCGAAAATGGACTCTATGAAACCTAACAACAGCATCTTAGGAATTCATGTATAGTGTGCTTTATGTTTAATTTGGTAGAATGTTTTTTGCTTTGGTCAAGCTAATGGTTACTTCAGTGTCTTTCCAATTGAGCAAAGAAATCAGTCATTGAGGTAGAGGTTTCAGGTTGGTATGCATTTCTACAGATATTTTTTATTTTAGGATGCTTTTTCTGTCAGATACTAACATCTCACAAGTGCAGATATCCTTGGGATGATGGTGGGTGTTGATAGGAGTCTGATTCTGCCGGCAGGCTGTTGAGAAATCTGTTTATTGGGAACTTAACCGAAATAGGTTAAGCTTAAGTTTACCGTGTCCTTTAAAAAAAAAACAACTTGTTGTATAATTATTCAGGAAACCAGTTGTCACATTTATGAAAAGTATAGCGTAGTCTTTTTGGCAGATTAACAGCAGTTTCTGTGAGAAAGTAATATTACTGCTAAACAAGGCCGAAGTTTTTATGGGACACACTGAACAGTGGTGGTTAAATATAAAAAAGAGTATTTCTCCAATTATAATTACCAGGTGCATTGAGTACCTGATGCTGAGACTACGATGAAATACTGGATGGTCATCTTCCTTTGAGTGTTTTTCTTTCTTATTAGAGAGGATATGAAATTGGGAGTAAGAGATGGAGTTTAGCTGGGAAAAGATATTTTTTCAGCTGTTTTTTTTTTATATGCTTGCTGCAAAATTTATTTTAGCTGCATGCTTTTATGAAATGTACCCACTGCTTAAGCATTTTTATTTTCATCAACGTTGCTGTCTTCACATAAACATTTTTAAAGATACGCTTGTATGCATGTGTATTTTTATAAATCTTCAACTTTTAAGATGCTTGGGGTGGTTATTAATACAAAGCATGTAAAATTTCACTGAACTATGGCTGTCTTGGCATTCATCCACTCTTTCACATGATTTAGACTTGTTTGGTTCTGTTGCTAGAACCTAAGGGATTTTGTGATCTCAATGAACTGGAAAAACCAAGAATCATGATGAGTGTTATAAGGACTTATCCTTTTAAATGGAAGAATCCCAGTAACTAGCAGCTAGGGGACATAGTAGGACATGTTAGCAAATGATTGAATTGACCTGATTCTTTATAACTATCATTATCAGCAAAAATCCTTACAACTGGAGGATTTCATTTTACTTGGATCCACAATCAACACCAATGGGAGCAGGAGTCAGGAAATCAAAGGACACATTGCATTGGGCAGATCTGCTGCAAAAGACCTCTTTAAAGTGTTAAAAAGCAAAGATGTCATGTTGAAGACTTAAGATGTGCCTGACCCAAGCCATGGTTTTTTCAGTCGCTTCATATGCATGCAAAAGCTGAATGATGAATAAAGACCAAAGAAGAACTGATGCCTTTGAATTGTGGTGTTGGCAAAGAACGTTGAATATACCGTGGACTGCCAAAAGAACGAACAAACCTGTCTTGGAAGAAGTACAACCAGAATGCTCTTTAGAAGCAAGGGTGATCAGACCTTAGAGAAGGACATCACCCTTGGTAAAATAGAGGGTAAGTGAAAAAGAGGAATATCCTCAGTGAGATGGATTGACACAGTGGCTGCAACAAGGGGCTAAAGCATAGCAACATTTGTGAAGATGGCGCAGGACCAGGCAGTAGTGTTCCCGTTCTGTTGTGCGTAGGGTCGCTATGAGTCGGAACTGACTTGATGGCACCTAATAACAACAACATCAGTGTTCTAATTTCCTGATACAGTGAATACTCTCTTACTGGTAAGTATCAATAATTGCTGATGTCATAAGACATTCTTAAATAACTATTAGATTAGGACAGAGGGCGGTCAGGGCATTGAGTGGTATGTGTTGGGCTGGCTGATGGCAGTGATTTGGTGCTCAGAGCACTTGTTTCTTCTGGTGGTCCTGGTGGAAACACACTGATGGAAATCAAGGAGCTCATGGTGGTGAGTCTGAGAGAAAACAGGATTTCTGTCTTAGGTAGGATGGCCTGTTGTGTTTTGTGGCAGACTAGCCCCCCCGCCCCCCAGCCTTTTCAGTTGTTTTGTATTTGTGTATTTTCCTGGAAGTTAGCCAGGCAAAAGAGGGACTAGGCAGACAGTAGAGGATGCTCTAGGACCACATTAAGGGACAGTGTGCAGAAGGAAGATTGTTCCTATGCCCATTTAAGCTACATTCATCTGCAGTTGCTGCCAGTACAAATTGCTGAGCAGCTTAAAAGGCTGCCTCCAAACCAAAAAACCAAACCCAGTGCCATCGAGCCTGTTCCGACTCATTGTGACCCTATAGGACGGAGTAGAACTGCGCCATAGAGTTTCCAAGGAGTGCCTGGTGGATTCGAACTGCCGACCCTTTGGTTAGCAGCCGTAGCACTTAACCGCTGCGCCACCAGGGTTTCCTAAAAGGCTGCCTACTGTTTAAAAAAATAAAAAGTTGCCATCGAGTCCACTTGAACTCATGGTGACCCCATGTGTGTCAGGTTAAAATGATCTCCATAGGGTTTTCAGTTGGCTGATTTTTCTGAAGTAGATCACCCAGCCTTTTTTTTGAGGCACCTCTGGGTGAATTCCAACTTCCAACCTTTTGGTTGTATGGCATTCACCATTTGTACCACCTATGGACTGTAGGGGGGCCTTATTACCTTCCCTAATTCCTGTGGTTCCCAACTTTTTTTTCACTTAACTCACTCATTTTGACTTACCATGGCTGTGATTTTAAATGGCAGGGGAGCTCATGCCTCTCATTTTACAAGATAAGGGAGGAAAAGGAGATCCAGAGAGGTTCAGGTTATGCTGACTAGCTGTTTCAATGGCAGTACTGGAACTTTTTATTTACCAATTTGTCAAAGACTAACTTTTTAATGATATTAAGGAATAATATTTAAAGTGGCTGACATTCTTAATTCAATTTTTGTATTTTGAGTTACTTGTTTTCTTAGGGGTCTTTAGGATTAATCTTAAGGTGCTTTTAATAGTTTAATTTGGAGGGTGTAGGGGCTTCCCTAGTTGATTCTTTCCTGTCTTTGCAAGTGTATATGCTGGAGGATTAGAGGCTGAACTTCATCTCAGCAAAGGTCACTGGATATGTGGACCCCCTGGATCTGCCCTTCTTTCTGGCCAGGTACCTTCAGTAGCCTTATTAACGTCATTTGAACTGAGTTTCCGGTAACTTTTAACCCCATGTGAAACTCAAGCTTTAATTCATTGCCATCCCATATATTAAGGGAAACCAGGAGAAGTATGTATGTAGACAGCTTGTCTTTCGTTGGGAGGGGTGATGTTTATTTTATGCCATTCTCATGTCACATGTAATGCTGCTTATGCTACTTTTGGAAACTCTTGTGGCGTAGTGGATAAGAACTATGGCTGCTAACCAAAAGGTGGGCAGTTCGAATCCACCAGGCACTCCTTGGAAACTCTATGGGGCAGTTCTACTCCGCCCTATAGAGTCACTATGAGTCAGAATTGACTTGATGGCAATGGGTTTGGTTTTTGTTTGGTGTCCTGCTTTTGGCTTGTTACCACTACATGCAGTGTCCAAGCGATAGGACAGTCCTAGTTCAAGAGTGTTCTTAGTACTTTAATTCGCTGTTCTTGCATAGATGGACAGAGTTCACAAGTAAGAATAATGAATATATTTGTGGAAGTAGAAGATGCCCAAGAGGCATTCTTCCCCATAGCTAGTACCAGAGAAGTCAAAGTTGTGAATTAACAAGAGAGACTATACAATCATTTGTTACTTTTAATTGCCATTGAGTCAGCTCTGATCATGGTGACTTTATGTGTAACAGAACAAAACATTTACCAATCCTGTACCATCTTTGTGATTGTTGGTATGTTTGAGTCCACTGTTGTGGTTGTTATGTCCATCTCACTGAGGGTTTCCCTTGTTTTCACTGACCCTCTACTTTACCAAACAGGATGTCATTTACTAGCAATTGGTCTTTTCTGATTGATGCCTTGTCCAAAGTAAGCCAGCTGAAGTCTTGCCATTCTCTCTTCTGAGGAGCATCCTGGTTATATTTCTTCTAAGACTGATTTGTTGTTTCGTCTAGCAGTCCACGGTATATTCAATATTCTTTGCCAGCACCACACTTCGAATGCATGAATTCTTCCTTTTTCATTGTCCAGCTTTTGCATGCATATGTTGGTGATAGAAAAGACCATGGCTTGGGTCAGATGCACCTTAGACATTAAAGTGATATCTTTGCGTTTTAAAGATTTAAAGAGGTTGTTTACAGCAGATTTGCCCAGTGCAAAAAATAGCAACAACAGCAAAACAAAAACACCATACCCATTGCCATCAAGTCAATTCTGACTCATAGCAACCCTATAGGACAGAGTAGAATTGCCCCATACGGTTTCCAAGGCCGTAATCTTTACAGAAGCAGACTGCCACATCTTTCTGATGCAAAGTGGCTGGTGGATTTGAACCACCAACCTTTCAGTTAGCAGCTGATTAAGCTCTTAACCACTACATGCCACCAGGGATCCATGCCATACCTTTCATTTGTTGACTGCTGCTTCTGTTGTTACGGAAACCCTGGTGGCATAGTGGTTAAGTGGTACGCATTGCTAACCAAAAGGTCAGCGGTTTGAATCCACCATGTGCTCTTTGTTGTTGATAGAAGTAAAGTCATTGACAACTTCAATTTTTGTCTCCATTTATCATGATGATGTTTATCAGTCCAGTTTGAGGGTTTTCATTTTCATCAAGCAAGGTTGTGTTGTTTGCATATTGCAGGTTGTTAATATGTCTTTCTCTAATCCTGATGCTGAGTTGTTTTTCATATAGTCCAGTTTCTCCAATTATTTGTTCACCATACATATAGAATAAGCAAGGTAAAAGGATACAACCCCTTTGAAATAAGAAATTTGTATGTAACTTGATCGAATGTCTGTAGATGTTTTTCCTACTTGAAGAATTAATTGGGAAATAGGCCATTATTAGTTTAACCTAAATTGTTCCAAGTTCAATGTCATTGATTTAAGACCTTAACTTAATGATTCTCTGATCCAGAAATTAACAGTGATTTAAGGTTAATTTCAAAATCTGCGTTCATTTTATGGTAGCGTAGAGTTAGAAGGTGTTGAGTTTGGGATGCATTTGCATTGAACCCAGATTATGTTTTGAAATTTCAAGTAAATTCTTGTTAATTTTCTTATCTTTTGTCTTCAATAAAAGAATATTTGAGGCTGGTAACATTGTTCTGCTTTAATGAGGTTTCAGGTTAGTTGTGTTATATTAAGTCTAGTTACTAAAGTAACTTTTTTTTTCTGAGCCCATCAGTGAATAAATACTTTGTAAGGAGCACAATCTAGAACAGGAGTTGGCAAACTATGACCACGGGGCCTCATCCAGCCTTTTGGCTGTTTTTGTACAGCCCATGAGCTAAGAATGATTTTTACATTTTTAAATGGTTGAAAAAAATTGAAATAATATTTTGTGACACAGGAAAGTTATGTGAAATTCAGATTTCTGTGTCTGAATAAAGTATTATTGGGACATAGCCATGCTCATTCATGTCCTTTTGCATAACCAAGGCAGAGTTGAAAGTTGTGAGAGAGATTGCATGGCCTGAAAGCCTAAAACACTTATTATCCAGTTCTTTGTAGAAAAAGTTTGTCAACACCTGCTCCAGAACACTGATGAAAAATGATATATTGAGAGTATGATTTCCAAGACTGCTTATGTGCAGTTTTTAAATGTGTTGAGTTTTCAGGAAAGCAAAATCATCCCAGTTTCATGCTTTTTTGGAGTGGCATAATGAGTATGTTCAAATCTGTTCTATTTTTGTGTTTTGTTATAAACTTTTACAGAAAGTGCTTTAAGCTTTCAGGTAGCTTGTTTTAGTCTATTATCAGTCAGGGTCCAGTTAGGAAAATAGAAATTGGTTAAATGGGTTTTGGAGAACTGAGAAAACAAAAAGGGGACACTGAGGTAAGAGAGATAGAAATGTAGGAAGTAGTTACCCACCCTGGGGAGAAAAAAGAAAGAAGATGTGGTTACTAGCATTTAGAAGTTTGAAGTAGGGCTCCTTAGAGCTAGGACATTTGAGGTGGGGGTGTTGGGCCAACTGGTGCTGGTCTTTCTGAGGGTTGCAGTGAAACTGAGTCTAGGATTGTGGGGAAAAGGTAGAAACCAGAACTGATTGTTCTTGCCAGAGTGAAGTATGTTGGTGGATCACTACACATAGGAACTGTGACCAATGGGGAAGAGCAAGTTCGTTCTTTCTCTTTTATCCTTCCTCTAACACCTGCTACTGGTGCCAGAGGAGAAATATAGTTTGCAAGGTCCTAATCAGATCTGCACATACAAGTGTGTAGAAAAGGGTGCATTAGGAGCTGAAAGAAAGTAGTTTAATAAACGACACTTGGTCCAAACATAGAAAAATTTCTTAAAGCTCCAGATAAGAAATAATTTTATCATTTTTTCAGGAATTTGGACGGTTAAAAACATAATCCTTTTTATGAAAGATTTTTGGATGAATATTGACCCCATTAAGTTATTTGATACCACTTATTCATCTCTGAACTTTGTGAGGTAAAATAAGCTTCTGGAGGCTACCGTGGCCTGTTGGGTACCATGGGTAGAAGACTGAGGAGTGAAGAACAGCATTTTATTAGGCAGCAGTAAAACTGAAACACAAAAATTGGCGACTATTTATGTTTACTTCAATTGGTAGTGCATGCAGTTTGGGCTGCTAGGTGGGTTCGAACCTGCTAATCTAAAGATTGGCAGTTCGAACTCACCCAGTGGCACCAAAAAAGAAAGGCCTGACGATCTGCTTCTGTGAAGATGACAGCCAAGAAGACCCTGTGGAGCACTTCTACTCATGAGTTGGGACTGACTGTACAGCAACGGGTTTGGTTTTTGGTTTACTACCTCATAAGAGAAAAATAAAATTCACGATCAATTACTTAAGAGGTCAAGGGTTCCAAATAGGATAAAAACTAATTTGTGTATGTTCTAATTTAGTGCTTCTCAAACTGTCTGTAGTGAAGAACTATACTTTTTTTTTCTTAATTTTAAATCTGTTGCAGACTGATGCTTTCGTAACATATGGTAAAAATGAATTACAGGTAACCCCCAACTTAGGATGGGTTCTGTCCCAGCGACTCCATTATAAGCTGGTTCTGATGTAAGTCAGATACTTTTTTTTTTTTTTTAAGTTTTTATTATTACTGGCTTTTATTTTCAGTATCCTTATAAATCTGATGTTAGTTGTCTTTGGGGTTTGGAAGCATTACATAACTTTACAGGTATGGTGACGTCAGCAAATTACACGCTACAACATTGTATATAGTACGTTATTTCTAATGATAAGTTATACCAAAAAAAAAAAAAAAAGGGAGCCTGGAAGTGCGGTTTGTCATAACTGGAATACGTCTTAAGTCAGAGACTACCTGTGTGAGAAAACATGAAGTGAAAAATTCACACATCTAAAACATAAGCCCGCTGATGAACAGTTATGTATATTGATTGTGGTGGCAGTTACATGAATCAATACATAAGGTAAAATTGTATAGAACTCGACACATGCAAATAAATACGAAAAATGGTGAATGAGATCCGTAGTTGACAGTGACGTCAGGTTCCTAGTTTTGATATTGTACCACAGCGATAAAAGATTTCACCATTGGGGCGTAGCTGAGTGAAGGGTACGTGGACTCTGTGCTATTTTTGCAACTTCTTGTGAATCTATAATTTTTTCAAAATAAAAAGATTAAAAAAATATGAACTCTGATCACTGGTCAAGATCAAATCGCTATTAAAAAAACCACAACCAAGCTCATTGCTGTCAAATCGATTGTGACTCAAGGCGACCCAGGTGTTACAGAGTAGTAACAGCTTCATGGGGTTTTCTTGGCCATAGATCACCAGGCCTTTCTTTTGCAGTGGCGCTGGGTGAGTTCAGACTGCCAACCTTTACATTAATAGCTGAGAGCAAACAGTTGGTGCCACTCAGGGACCTCTTCAGATAAAAGTTCCTGAACTCTTAGTCTCAATTTCTGTACTGTGGATAAGTAACAAACTGTTATCAGATTGTCACTGGCCTGTAGACCATACTTGAGTCTTAACTGCCTTTTCTTATTCCCTCTGTGGCTACTCCATATGTTTGTCACTGTCCTCAGTGTCTTTCACCTACCTCCACTTATCTGTTCGTAATTCATTCAAAATTATTTACTGTATGCCCAGTTGATGCCAAGACACTGGGGATGTGCAAGGTGAGCAAGGCCTTTGCTATTGTGGAGCTTATTTTCTAATAGTGAAGCAGATATATAATTAAGATGTATAGAGCACTAGCTATGTGCCAAGGAGCCCTGGTGGTGCAGTGGTTAAAGTGGTCAGCTGCAAACCAAAAGGTCGGTGGTTTGAACACACCAGCTGCTTTGTGAGGGAGAAAGATGTGGCAATCTGTTTTCATAAGATTTATGGCCTTGGAAACCCTATGGCGCAGTTCTGCTCTGCACACGGTTGCAATGAGTCTGAATTGACTCGATGACAACTAACAAGTTATGGTGTTTACATATTGCCGGCTTTCATTTTCAGTGTTCTCACCAGTGTAGATGCAGGCATGAAAACCAGCTACCTAGTTTGACCCTTGTTAATTCCAAGTCCTTTTTCACTTTACTCTTTGTTTCTCTGAGGTATACAAATGCCTTGTCAGCTTTTAAAAGTTCTTTTTCATAGAGTATCAGATTTGGCTTCCTCTAGTGAGCTATTGGGAACCCTGGTGGCACAGTGGTTAAGAGCTCAGCTGCTAACCAAAAGGTTGGCAGTTTGAACCCACCACCTGCTCCTTGGAAATCTGATGGGGCAGTTCTACTCTGTCCTGTAGGGTCGTTATGTGTTGGAATCGACTCTACCACAATGGGTTAGTGAGCTATTGATGGTACTTCTCTCTGTGATTAAGTGGCTAAGAACTTGACTGCTGGGCCTGTGGGCCAACTATATTTTCCTATATCCTAGTATAATATAATGTAACATTTTAAATATAAAACAAACAAGCAAACCATGGGATGGCAGTTCTGATAAAAATCTGTTTTATAGGTCAGCTAACTTTATATGAATATAATTACAGAAACTAAAAAGATCGGTAGGCCATATATCAATACTTGCAGCTTTGGGTTCCTTTTAGGTAAAATCTTCTTATCTGAAATTTGGTGTCTGAAAGTAGAAATTGGAATCGGGTTTCTAATCTGCAAAACAATGTATAAAATTTTGATTTTCTGTTTACCATAAAAACTCAAAAGAATATTTTTAGTAAATGAAAAATTAGCACTGTAGTACCTTGTTCTGAAAGATTGGTAAATGGGTGAAAAATGGATTTAAATACTCAGAATTTGAATATTTCTTCCTGAACATAAAATAGTTTTATATTTCTGCTTTCTTTTTTTTTTTTTTTTAAGTTTCTCACTTTGAGTCTTTTGAAATTAAATGACCCTAAATAGAGCTGCGTGTTGATGGTATTTGGCAAATGTTAATTTGTAGAAAATACTTTCCATCATAGCATAATATTTACTGTGTTGACATATTTGTAATTAAAATTTTTGTGTGTGTTTTATTCTTGGAGCATGAAATTCTTATAACCATGAAAATAAAGTCTAAATCGGATGAGTGACTCCTGGTGATTACTTCTGCCTGGGTCAAGGGATTAATGCTCAGCCACAGCCAGGGGAATGGGCCCTGGTTTTGGGGAGGCCTGGGTATTTGAATGGCATCAGGGATGCATACAGTTGCTGGGCATATTTCCTGACCACCGCCCTGCTTGCTGCCTGTGCACACACGGTCTGTCCTCATGCTTTATACTTGTTGTGAATTTGTTACCCTCTTTCATACTGCAGTTGAACAGCCTTCTTAAAATTATTATTTTTAAAGATTTCAAGCATTCACAGAAGTTGAGACAATAGTATAATAAATACTGTCTTCCCCCTTCCATCCCATGTAGTCATCCAGCCTCAACAATTATTAACTGTTTGGCGATTTAGTTTTATCTTTCCCCCTTTTCTTGTTATTGTTGGATTATTTTAAAACTTTTTAGACATTCAGTCATTTCATTCTTAAATACTGCAGTTATACCTCCAAGTGCTGAAGGCTTTAAGAATGTAATTGCAATACCGTTATCACACCTAATATGATTAACAGTATATTCTTAATGCTTTTTAGTACCCAGTTGCTGTTCTTTTTTTTTTTTTTATAGTTAGAATCCAAATGAGCATTTGATTACCAGATCTCAAATCTCTGTTCATCTATAATAGTCCCCTCATACTATTGAGATTCTTTTTGGGGAGTAGTATAAATCAAGCTTAGCTAGGTAGGAAAATGGGAATGATGTCACCGAAGTATTTACTGAGTACATCCCATGTTCTGAGTAGTGTTTTTGGTACTTAAATGTAGCTGTGAACAAAATGGACCAAATCTGTAACCTAAAGAAGCTTTTTTTCTATTGGGAGACAGTCCTCACGTTGATAAATGTTAAGAATAAAATAAGGTACTGTAAGATAGAATGATGGGCAATCTCAGAGGAGGCCGTATTTGAGGTGTCATATGATTGTTGAGAAGGAGCCCTGGTGGTGCAACGGTTAAACCCTCGGCCGCTAACTGGAAGTTTAGCGGTTGGAACCCACCCAGCAGCTCTGCAGAGAAAAGACCTGGCTATCTGGTCCTGTAAAGATTACAGCCTAGAAAACCCTATTGGGCAGTTCTGCCTTGTCACGGGGACCACTGTGAATCGGAATTGACTTACCAGCACCTAACAAAAACAGCAACATGACTGTTGAGAAGGAACGGTCTGGCAAAGATCTAGGGGTAATAGTTTTCTAAGAAAAAGGAATAACAGCAGGTGAAAAGGCCCTCAGCCAGAAATGAGCTTGGAACATTTGAGGGACACAAAGAAGGCTAGTATGGCTGGAACCTAGAGAATGAGAAGGACGGAAAGTGGTAAGGCCAGAGAAAGACAGACAGATTGGGGTCAGATCACAAAAAGGCTTGTAGGCCGTGGTAAGGAGTTAGATTTCTATTCCCACTGCAGTGGGAAGCCTACGGCTAAGGTAAGTGGGTGTGTGTGGAGTCTGGTTACGCTTTTGAAAGATCATCTGGTTATTACCTAAAAAAATGATTCCAGGGAGCAGAAGTGGTGGTAATGAGACGACATGTTAGGAGCTGAGAGAGATTAGTTGCTTGGACTAATAGCAGAGGAGAAGTGATCACATTTGGGGTATGTTTTAGAAGTGGAATTTTTGTTGATGGGTTAGACATGGAACGTGAGTGGAGAGAGAAGAAGAATGAGTGAGTTTTTGGTCTGAACAGTTGTGTACATGATAGTACTATTTAAACTGCCATGCGAAAGACTTGGGAGGAGGCTGAATTTGGTGTATGTGTGAGTGGGTGATCATCACTAGTTCTATTCTGACCATGTTATATTTGAGCTAAATATGAGACATCAAGATAGAGATGTCCATTGAGCAGTTGCATAAATAAACTCAGAGATTAGGTTTGGAATTATGGAAATCACCAGTATATAAATGATACTTGAAGTCATGAATCTTGATGAGATCACTTAGAGGGAAATGGGGTAGATAGAGGAGAGAAGGCTAAGCAGGACCAAGTTCTTGGGCACTCCAACATGACGCACACCTTTCCTGACTTTAAACCACGCAGTATCCCCTTGATCTGTTCAAACTATCAATGCCTACTACAGTATTAATTTAGAAAGACTAGGGGTAGCGTTTCTCAAACTGAGGCGTTAGGGTCTCCAAGGGGCCACATATTCTTAAGGGTTGGGAATTATGTAAGTCTGAAATTATTTCAAAATTTAAAATTATTTTTTAAATTTAAGATAATCAAATGTGAAAAACTTAAAAAAAAAAAAAAATTCTCACATAATTCCCAGATACTCTGGTTTTAAATAAACTAGTTTATTAAGTCAGTGTTCTTAAATTGGGATCTATTCTTGAGTGTCTGAAATTTTTTCCCCCTTAATAGAGGCTCTTGCATTACTCAAGCGTGGAAAACACTGTCTTTAAGTATGTATTGTGTCTCAGGGGTATTTGAGTTGTGGTGAGAAATCCTTAAAGATGAGGTAGGAATGAATCCTTGAAGTCTTGTTAAAATCCTTACTAAGACGAAGACAGAGTCAAATTCTGTTTGAGTTGTGGCTTAGGAAATTCAGTTAATTGAAGAACTGAAGTGGGACCTTCAGGGGCCTCACGGCTTTTCATCTAGGACAGAAATTCTATCTGTCTCAGGTGAGTTCCTACTCAGGTTCTTCTTAAATATGTCTGGTGACACATTCTAGTTGTAGGTGCCTCACATCTAGTTTTTATAAATCAGTAGGAAAGATCAACCCAATAGACAATACTGGCAAAGGAACTGAAAAACACTTCGCAGAAAATGAAAATACCAATGAGTTTAAAACATGGAAAGCTATTATACATAGAACTATAATTGGAACTACATCTGTATATACTGATATGGAGTAATTTCCAAGACTTTGCATAGAGAAAAATAAAACGCAGAAAGATATTTTTCCACTGTGTTGTGTCTGTGTGCTTTCTCCTTAAAAAGACATGTATATGCTCATAATACGCATACAAAATTTTTGGAAGAGTGTGCAAACTTAATAATTGCTCCTGGGAGGAGGAGCCTATTTTAGTTGTATATCTCTTTGTATTACAAAAATTTCTTCTAGGTATAACTTTTTTAAACTAAAAAATGTTTTAACTTAAAATGAACCAAAAAGCTGTCATTCTGTAACTTCTACCTACTGGTCACAATTCTGACTTTGGAATAGCACAGAATTTCTAAGGATAGCTTTTCATTTCTAAGGATAGCTTTCTGATACTTTGAAATCAACCGCAGTGGTCCTTGAATCTTCTTTTTTCCAAGGTAAATAAAAACACTTCCATTTAACTTTAACCAGTTCCTGTGTGACATGATATCCAGAATAGATTCCAACTTGTTGATATTTGTGAATATTCTTGATATGGCCAAATCTCTCTCATACCCGGCCTCCCTTTAAAAGCCTTACTTCTGGTGCCCTACCCTGAGAGATTGCTTGGTTGGTTGATTTTAATAATCATGCCATACTTTGGTTCTTTGAGCCTGCTATGACAAACTCTTAACCAAGTCCTTTTCCACATGTGTTGCCCTGTTGGTGTGGATTAATCTATAGTCTTTAAATGCAGTTCCTCAGCAAGCTGCAAATCTGCCTATTATCCTTTTTTTTTTTTTTAACTGCTGTATTCCTCTGATACTTCTCTAGTAGGTTATCAAAGAAAAAACAACACATCTTGTGTTAAGTGTTTTCCCACACCTCCTTATTTCCCATGGTAGGAGGTACAAGGGACTTAATACTCTCGCTATTCCCTCGTTCCATCAGCCTTCCTTCAGAAACCTTTTTCTTTGATCAGAGAATCTACCCTGATATTATTAAATAGATGTTCTTTTGCTAAAAACATGTGTGGCTGATTCCCGCTAGTAATTGTAGCCTCACAATTTCATTAACCTCTTCAAGAAGGCCTTGGTCTGTTTTTGCTACAACAGTCTATTCCATGGCCACACCTAGGTCTTGTCATCTTCTGGAAGTGTACCCCAACTCTGAAATATTACACTGACCATAATTTTCAGTTCTTCTGCCTTACCCACATTTCTAACCTCTCTTCTTTCTCAGTCATTCTAACTTTCGCAGTGTCTTCAGCTCTCTCAGTCTTTCTATTCCTCTTGTCCCTCACGTCTTGCTGGATTAACTCACCAACTGTTTTCTCTGTTATTGCTTCTGGATAGCTTAATGCTGTCAACAGAAGTAGAATAACTATGCTGATGAGCTCCATTATAAGTTAGTACTGTCCAGCTTTAGGTGGCAGCATTGAGGATTACAGTCCACGTAGTTACCTGCTTCCTTTTCTGTTCTGCACACTTTTCTTCAAGTCTTTTGTTCTGCCTCCCTCTCCCAACTTTCAACTGATGGTCAGAGAAAAATTGAGGGCATAAAGGATATGCTCGCTTTATTTTGAAGTTTAACTACATCTTCACTCACCTATATATCTCTGTCTCGTGGTCACCCCCTCCTCAATCTGTTCAACGATTTCATACTTTTTCCGTGATCTGAACACCTTGTTTGCTCACCAGCTCGGTGTATGATGTAGGGTGAGATGAGGGAAGTGCTCATATATGCACACAGAATTTTTGGGAGAATGTGCAGTCTCATTCATGTATTGCCATCAGTGCTTTTATGATGTGAAAAATTTGATATTCTCCTCCAGACTTTCTGTTATGTGCTTATATTCTTTTAATTATAAACGTCTTATTTTATTGTTGTTGTTAGGTGCCGTCAAGTTGGTTCTGACTCATAGCGACCCTGTGCACAACAGAATGAAACACTGCCTGGTCTTGCACCATCCTTACAATCGTTATGCTTGAGCTCGTTGCAGCCACTGTGTCAGTCCACCTCGTTGAGGGTCTTCTTTTCCGCTGACACTGAACTTTGCTGAGCATGATGTCCTCCTCCAGGGACTGATTCCTGCTGACGACATGTCAAAAGTATGTAAGATGCATTCTCTCCATCCTTGCTTCTAAGGAGCATTCTGGTTGTATTTCTTCTAAGACAGATTTGTTTATTCTTTTGGCAGTCCATGGTGTATTCAATATTTTTCACCAGCACCACAATTCAAAGGCTTCAGTTCTTCCTCCGTCTTCCGTATTCATTGTCCAGCTTTCGCATGCATATGATGCGATTGAAAATACCATGGCTTGGGTCAGGCGCACCTTAGTCTTCAAGGTGACATCTTTGCTTTTCAACACTTTGAAGAGGTCCTTTGCAGAGCAGATTCACCCAATGCAGTGCGTCGTATGATTTCTTGACTGCTGCTTCCATGGCTGTTGATTGTGGATCCAAGTAAAATGAAATCCTTGACAACTTCAGTCTTTTCTCTGTTTATCATGATGTTACTCATTGGTCCAGTTGTGAGGATTTTTGTTTATGTTGAGGTGCAATCCGTACTGAAGGCTGTGGTCTTTGATCTTCATTAGTAAGTGCTTCAAGTCCTTTTCACTTTGAGCAAGCAAGGTTGTGTCATCTGCATAACGCAGGTTGTTAATGAGTCTTCCTCCAACCCTGATGCCCTGTTCTTCATGTAGCCCATCTTCTCAGATTATTTGCTCAGCATACAGATTGAACAGGTTTGGTGAAAGGATACAACCCTGACGCACACCTTTCCTTAAACCTTAAACCAATCAGTATCCCTTTGTTCTGTCTGAACAACTGCCTCTTGATCTATGTAAAGGTTCCTCATGAACACAATTAAGTGTTCCAGAATTCCCATACTTTGCAGTGTTATCTGTAATTTGTTATGATCCACACAGTCGACTGCCTTAGCATTGTCAATAAAACACCGGTTAACATCCTTCTGGTATTCTCTGCTTTTAGCCAGGATCCATCTGACATCAGCAATGATATCCCAGGTTCGACATTCTCTTCTGAAAGCACCCTGCATTTCTGGCAGTTCCCTGTTGATGGACTGCTCCAGCCGTTTTTGAATGATCTTCAAAATTTTGCTTGCATGTGATACTAATGATATTGTTCTATAATTTCCGCATTCGGTTGGATCTCCTTTCTTGGGAATAGGCATAAATATGGATCTCTTCCAGTCAGTTGGCCAGGAAGCTGTCTTCCATATTTCTTGGCATAGACGAGTGAGCACTCCAGGCACTGCATCTGTTTGTTGAAACATCTCAATTGATATTCCGTCAATTCCTGGAGCCTTGTCTTTTGCCTAATGCCTTCGGAGCAGCTTGGACTTCTTCCTTCGGTACCGTCGGTTCCTGATCGTATGCCACCTCTTGAAATGGTTGAACATCGACTAATTCTTTTTGGTATAATGACTCTGTGTATTCCTTCCATCTTCTTTTGATGCTTCCTGTGTCGTTTAATATTTTCCCCATAGAATCCTTAACTATTGCAACTTGAGGTTTGAATTTTTTCTTCAGTTCTTTCAGCTTGAGAAACGCCGAGCGTGTTCTTCCCTTTTGATTTTCTATCTCCAGCTCTTTGCACATGTCATTATAATACTTTGTCTTCTTGAGCCACCTTTCGAAAACTTTTGTTCAGTTTTTTTACTTCATCATTTCTTCATTTTGCTTTAGCTGCTCAACATTTGTGAGCAAGTTTCAGAGCCTCCTCTGACATCAATCTTGGTCTTTTCTTTCCTGTCTTCTCAGTGACCTCTTGCATTCTTCATGTATGATGTTCTTGATATCATTCCACAACTCGTCTGGTCTTCGGTCACTAGTGTTCAGTGCATCAAATCTATTCTTGAGATGGTCTCTAAATTCAGGTGGGATATACTCAAGGTCATATTTTGGCTCTCGTGGACTTGCTCTGATTTTCTTCACTTTCAGCTTAATCTTGCATATTATTAAGTTCTGGGAAATATCTTGCCATCTCTGATTTCTGAAATGGGCCTTTATTTCCCATCCCCCCAATTACAAATGTGAATGATACTTACCCTGAATGCTTGGATATCTTCTGGCACCTTTTCTGTTCTTCAAAATTTTTGCATAGTGCTAATGTAAATCAAATCTAATGTGCCATAGGCTATAAGATTACCATTATTTTATGAGCCAGTAAGAAAGGAAAAAACTGCCAATTAAATTATGATGGCATTGATAGTATGGTATATCCTGATTTCAGAGGTGCTCTATGTGGTGAAAATGTACATCATAGAATTAGTGAAATACAGTAACTCTACGATTACATCTGTGAGATTTCTAGTAGTTTTGGAGTAGAAGAGAGTGTTTAACCTTGGTGCTACTTCAGATCTCACCCGTGTGTTGCCCGCTTTTTCCTTTACTGCTTGGTACTGGATGCTGACCACAGGCATTGATGAATGAACTGAATTAGAGTCAGGTCTACATTTGGGGAAGGGATTTTTGTACATTTGTTTTAAGGGGCATTTAAAATTGTTGTACTCCATTCTTGGCCTCGTAGCCTACAGAACGACCTGGTTAAAATACAAATTTAGCCTAAGGCCCTTTTGTGGCTTCTCTTTCTCCAGGCAGATGGTTTCTCAGTGTGCCACAGTGCACTAGTGTACACCAGGCTTTTGGCTTTGATTCTTCAGGACACTGTGTGTTTACCTTTGTTTAAAAACCCAAAACAAAAGCCATAAGCTCAGAGAGCCACATCCTGTTGTAGACCATAGTATATACCTTGCATTCAATAAAGAGACTGTTGAATGGATACCAAAAAAGATTGAGAACCACTGATCCATAAGATAAAACACATTTCTCCTCATGAGAAACCTGACTTATTGAACTGTTTATAGTTTCCTTGCACTTATTGTTCTGTATTTCAGTCTCTATGCCTTTGCCTGTGATCTCCCACAAACATATTCTGGTTTACTCTAGGAAGATTTCCTTGCTGTACCTAAGCTCTCACTAGGCTGAGTTACTTACCTTCCTCTTGGGTACTGTACACTGCATATTTTTATCCATGTATTAACTCCATTATGTTTGAATTACTTTTGTAACAAAACTGCATTTTTTAACATACTGGAAACTGTAAGCTCCTTAAGGGCAGGCACTCTGCCTTGCTTACCTTTGATCTCCAGCACCAAGCACAGGACATGGCATTATCTTCCATTAGTAGCCTCAGATGTAACTGAGGCTATGAAGGAGTGGGCAGTCCATGCAGGATATACTTGTAGGTAGTGGATATTCTAAGATTTAATAATAAAGACAACATTCATTTGAATCAGTACTAAGTATTTATGATTTCTTTTTATCTTTTTGCATGCTTTCTTGGCTGAATGGCAATAGAGAAGAAGAAAATGAGGTAAGTATAATTTAACTAGCTATTCAGTGATTATGGAATTGACCTCTGAATACATTTTTGAGATTGTGTAAAAGCTGTGAAAATGTTCAAAAATTTAACTATTATTTTGAATGTGAAGTAATATTTTTTGCTTATTTTTGTTTTTGGGTCTACAATAATTTGTTCCAGTGAGGGATGTTGTGTGATCTCGAGAAACTGGTTTTTAGAGTTTAAGCCTCAAGAGCTTTAAGGAAGGTAGAGGAAGCTGGCAGCCCAAGGGACAGCTTTTACTTGTTTTTACATGCTGAGCTTCCATGTAAGAGTTAATCTGACAAGTGGACTCTGTTTCTTAGAGTATTGGAAAACTACTGTTCTGAGATAATATATGTGAAAGCATTTACTTTCCTTCTTGCGTGGTTACTGTGTAATTTTGATAACTGATTTTAGATTTCATCATGTTGGAGGGGAAAACTTCTCTTAAATAGCCAAAGTTGATTAAAGAACATCAATTAGAAAATCTTGTAGATGGCAAGTGTACCATTTTAAATTTATACTTGAATTTGTTGCTGTAGATTTTTCTGATGTTCTCTCTACCCTGGGCTGTGCCTTTAACTTCTTAAGCCTTTGGTGGTTTCACAAATAATGGAGGGAGTAGTTTTTTCCTTAGAAATCTACTTCGTAAGTGTTGCTTGTGTAGTAATATTAGACCATAGATAAGCAGTGCCTGAGTCTTCGGGGTCCAAGCAAAGAGAATAGTAGTGTGCTAGGGAAGAATATTTTCCACGAAGGCAGAAGGCCTGGTTCTCATTTGGTTACTTCATCTGTAAAATGGGTGAGGTAAGAAGCTGCCCTGTACCAGCAGTTTCCCAAACCTAGGAAGTCCGTCAGTATTGCCTTTGGGTACTTGTTTACAAAATCAAAATCGTTGTTGCCTCACACTTAGACCTATTGAATTGATAATTCCCTGGAGTGTGGATCACAGATCTGTGTTTTTACCAAGCACCCAAGTGATTCCGTGTGACGCCAGGAAAACGCTGGTTTTGATGACTTCAGGTGTGTTTTTTTCTCCAGACAGAACACAAGAATAAACTATTTTTAGTACTGTGATATTACCTGTTGCTGTCTGCACATATTCTTCTGTTTGTATCATAAAACGCACATCAGTGTTTTTGTTCTTATTAAAAATTCTGTCTGGAAAGCAGTTATAAAACTGCATAACATTTTTTATATGCGAGAAAATAAGAATGGAAAAATACTAGTACTGTTGAAGTGGAGGGTGGCTGCTTAGGGTTTTTTTAGGCTATTTTCTATAATTTTGAGTATGTTCAAAAACTTTCCATAATAAAGAATTAAAAAAAATTTCTTATGCAGCTTAGTAGAATTTATGCATTTGTTGTTTTAAAAGGGGCTTTTCATTTCCCTGACGGATAAACCTATTAAACTGTGATGCCAGCCATTTGAAAGTAACTGTTTGCTGTAGTATTAACTGCTTGTTTTGTTCATTTATAGGCAAAGATTGAAAATGTGCAGAAAACAGGTTTCATCAAAGGACCAATGTTCAAAGGTGTTGCTTCTAGTCGATTTTTGCCCAAAGGCACCAAGACAAAAGTTAATTTGGAGGAACAGGGACGACAGAAGGTGTCATTCAGCTTCAGCCTTACAAAGAAGACTTTGCAGAACAGATTTCTGACTGCACTTGGAAATGAAAAGCAAAATGATACTCCAAACTCCCCAGCTATACCTCTCCAAGCAGATTCGACCCCTAAAATTAAAGTGGACATTGGAGATACTTTATCTACTACAGAAGAATCTTCCCCACCAAAATCAAGGGTGGAATTGGGAAAAATTCATTTTAAAAAACATCTACTTCATGTAACATCTAGGCCGCTGCTGGCTACTACCACAGCAGTAACATCTCCACCTCCTCCCACAGTACCATTACCAGCAGTTATAGCAGAATCAACAACTGTAGACTCACCACCCCCATCTCCACCTCCACCACCTCCACCTCCCCAAGCCAAAGCACCCTCAACACCAGCACCAGTAACAGAGCCAGTGGCCTTGCCACGTACACCAATACCAGTTCTGATGACAGCACCAATGCCCTCACCAGTAGATGTAGCAGTTAGAGCCCTGAAAGAACCACTGGTTACAGTTGTGTCAGAGTCTTTAGAAGTGGACACTAAGCAGGACGCTGTATCTAATAGCTCGGAAGAACGCATAACTCACACTTCGAATGAGCAAGCAGATATTCCCTCACAAAAAGGAGATTCCCATATTGGGAAGGAAGAAGAAATTCCAGATAGTTCTAAAAGTAGTCTGGGCTCTAGAAAAACAGGTTCTAAGAAGAAATCTTTACAATCTGAAGGCACCTTTTTTGGTTCAGAATCTGATGAAGATTCTGTACGGACTTCCTCAAGTCAGAGATCACATGATTTAAAATTTTCAGCAAGCACTGAAAAGGAAAGAGATTCAAAAAAGAGCTTAGCATCTCTGAAAAGTGAGGATTTAGGGAAATCTTCACGATCTAAAACAGAGAGAGATGATAAATATTTTAGCTACTCAAAACTTGAAAGAGATACTCGGTATATATCTTCCCGATGTAGATCAGAGAGAGAGCGAAGGCGGAGCAGATCTCGTTCTAGATCTGATAGAGGCTCTAGAAGTAGTTTATCCTATTCTCGATCAGAACGATCCCATTATTACGACTCTGATCGTCGCTACCATAGGAACTCCCCTTATCGAGAGAGGACACGCTATTCTCGACCATATACAGAGAACAGGGCACGAGAGAGTTCTGACTCAGAAGATGAGTATAAGAAGACGTACTCAAGGCGCACCTCATCTCATTCCTCCTCTTACAGAGACCTAAGGACATCATCATCCTATTCTAAATCTGATCGGGACTGTAAAACCGAGTCCTCTTACATAGAAACAGAGAAAAGAGGAAGGTATTCTTCAAAACTAGAAAGAGAATCCAGAAGGACTTCAGAAAATGAAGTAGTGAAAAGGTGTTCTCCGTCTAATGATCTGGGATTCCGACGGGGGTCATCATATTCTAAGCATGATAACAGTGCTTCTCGTTATAAAGCTGCCCCTTCAAAACCTATACCCAAGTCTGATAAATTTAAAAATTCTTTCTGTTGTACAGAATTACATGAAGGAATCAAACAGTCTCATTCTTTTAGTTTACAGACTCCTTGTTCAAAAGGTAGTGAATTAAGAATGATTAATAAAATTCCTGAAAGAGAAAAGACCAGGTCTCCATCACCATCAAATCAATTAAATGATTCACCAACTTTTAAAAAGCTAGATGAATCGCTTATTTTTAAGTCTGAATTTATAGGCCATGATAGTATTAAGGAATTAGACTCTTTGTCTAAAGGGAAGCATGATCAATTAAGAACTTACTGTCCTGTAGAACTAAATATAAATGGATCTCCTGGAGCAGAATCTGATTTGGCAACATTTTGCACTTCTAAAACTGAGACTGTTTTAATGTCTTCTGATGATAGCGTGACTGGATCAGAGGTATCCCCTTTGATCAAAGCATGCATGCGTTCGTCAAATGGATTTCAGAATATTAGTAGATGTAAAGAAAAAGACTTGGATGCTACTTGCATGCAGCATAGTAAGTCAGAGAGCCCGTTTAGAGAAACAGAACCTCCAGTGTCACCACACCAGGATAAACTCATGACATTGCCAGTTAAGGTGATAGATTATTCCAAAACAGTAGTTAAAGAACCAGTTGATATGAGAGTTTCTCGCTGCAAAACCAAAGATTCAGATATATACTATACTTCAAATGACAGCAACCTTTCTTTGTGTCATTCCGAAGCTGAGAATACTGACCCTTCAGTTACAAAGATTTCTTCCAATAGCTTTATGAATGTTCATTTGGAATCAAAAACAGTTATATGTGATAATAGAAATCTGACAGATCAGAACTCAAAGTTTGCATGTGAAGAATATAAGCAGAGTGTTGGTAGCACTAGTTCAGCTTCTGTTAATCATTTTGATGATTTATGCCAACCTGTAGGGAGTTCAAGTATTGCTTCACCTCTTCAGAGCTTTCCACCGGGAATAAAAATGGACAGTTTAACTCTCTTGCGGTGTGGAGAGAACACATCTCCAGCTTTGGATGCTGTGCTGATGAGTAAAACAAGCACAGAGTATTTAAAACATGCAGGGGAAGAAACAATAGTAGAAGTGGGTAGCCGCCTTCCTGATTCAAGAAGGGGATTTTCTTCCTGGGAAAACAGGCATAATAATGGGTTATCTGGGAAATGCTTGCAAGAGACTCAAGAAGAAGGAAATTCCTTATTACCTGATAGAAGAGGAAGACCAGAAATCTCTTTAGATGAAGGAGGACGAGGACATGCGCATACTTCTGATGATTCAGAAGTTGTATTTTCTTCTTGTGATTTGAATTTAACCATGGAAGACAGTGATGGTGTAACTTATACCTTAAAATGTGACAGTAGTGGCCATGCCTCAGAAATTGTTTCTACTATCCATGGAGATTATTCTGGTTCTTCTGAAAGTTCAAGTGATGAAAGTGATTCAGAAGATACAGATTCTGATGATAGCAGTATTCCAAGAAACCGTCTCCAGTCCATTGTGGTTGTGCCAAAGAATTCTACTTTGCCTATGGAAGAAACAAGCCCTTGTTCTTCTCGGAGCAGTCAGAGTTACAGACACTATTCCGACCACTGGGAAGATGAGAGGTTGGAGTCAAGGAGACATTTGTATGAGGAAAAATTTGAAGTTATAGCAAATAAAACCTGTCCTCAGACTGAGAAGTTTTTTCTTCATAAAGGAGCAGAGAAGAACTCAGACATTTCTTTTGCACAGTCCAGCAGAAAACAAGTGGATAACCACCTGTCTGAAATGGCTCATCCTCAGAGTGACGGGGTTGATAGCACAAGTCATACAGATGTGAAATCTGACCCTCTAGGCCATCCAAATTCGGAGGAAATAGTAAAAGTCAAAATAGCTTCTAGGCAACAAGAAGAACTGCCAGTTTATTCTTCTGATGATTTTGAAGATGTCCCAAATAAGTCTCGGCAACAGACTACTTACCCTCACAGGCCAGATAGTAGACTGGGGAAAACAGAGTTGAGTTTTTCTTCCTCTTGTGAGATCTCTCTAGTTGATGGCTTCCACTCATCAGAAGAGCTCAGAAACTTAGGGTGGGACTTCTCTCAACCAGAAAAGCCTACTACCACGTATCAGCAACCTGACAGCAGCTATGGAGCTTGTGGTGGACATAAGTACCAGCAAAGTGCAGAACAGTATGGTGGGACGCATAGTTACTGGCAAGGCAATGGCTACTGGGATCCAAGATCAGCAGGCAGACCTCCTGGAACTGGAGTTGTGTATGACCGAATTCAAGGGCAGGTACCAGATTCCCTAACAGATGACAGGGAAGAGGAAGAGAATTGGGATCAGCGTGGTGGATCCCACTTTTCAAGCCAGTCAAATAAATTCCTGCAGTCCATTCAGCAGAAGGACAGGGGGTCAGTGCAAGCACCTGAGATAAGCAGCAATTCCATTAAGGACTCTTTAGCTGTGAATGAAAAGAAAGATCTTACAAAAAACTTAGAGAAAAATGACATGAAAGATAGAGGGCCTCTTAAAAAAAGGAGGCCGGAATTGGAGAGTGATTCTGAAAGCGATGGTGAGCTTCAGGATAGAAAGAAAGTTAGAATGGAGGTAGAGCTGGGAGAGACAGCCATGCCTTCAGGCTCTGCACTAGTGGGACCTTCCTGTGTCATGGATGACTTCAGGGACCCTCAGCGATGGAAGGAGTGTGCCAAGCAGGGGAAGATGCCTTGTTACTTCGATCTTATTGAAGAAAATGTTTATTTAACAGAAAGGTAAGATTAATTAATATTTATTTGACGAATTTTAATGTTTTGTTTAAAAAAAAAAAAAACTCTTACACGGTTCAGACTGTATGAGCCTAACCATATGAAATACAGTTGTGTGATAAAATATAAGTTAAAAACCTAAAAAATATATTTACTTATTTAGATTTGATAGCATGGATTCCCTTCTCCAATTTTTTTTCCCCAGGAAGGGGATGTTTATTTTTTATTTTTTTGCGTCTTACTACCTCTTTGATACTGAAAGTGTAGTTTAAGCAAGTATAATTTTTCTCTAATTCCTTTTGCATGTGAAAGTGTGACAGAAAATAAAACAAAACCCCAATAAAATAGTCTGCTCCTAGAGAAGAAAAAGGTGGTTTTATTGGCTTTTCCTCATACTTTTCAAAACTGTGCGGAATGAAGTACCTGTAGGCACTTTACAAAGCAGAAGCTAGACTAGAACATCATTTTCTTATCTCAGTTTTTTTAGTCTATTGCTAATAGATTAAATTTGGCAATGGCATAACAAATATTTTAGAAATAAAATGGTAAAATGGTTTGTCATAAATCCTTAACAGAAAACAAGATGTAATGAGGTTAGGAGTCATGAAACATTCCTTTAGAATAGAGCTTCTCAATCTGCTTTAACTTTCACCCCTCCTCCATCTTCTTTTTTTCATAATAAAAATACATGTTGAATATGCCCCTCTTTTTTTTAACGTATGTTCTCCTATCCACCTATCTCCACCTTTTTGAAAATTTCCCCCCAGTTGTGAATCACCTAGCAATCATCCCTTTAAGCATTGAAATTTTTATTAAAGAAATCTGCTGTGGATAAGGTAAAAAACTTTGTTTTAAATCATTAGGTTCCACAAAAAGTTTATCCTTCTAAAAATAATCTTATTTTTTATTTAATGATGGTAGAGAGCCTCTTATAGTTAGAGTCATTTACATCTAGTTCTGAATTAGGTTTAAATTCAAAATATTGAATACTTTAATACCCTTTAGAAATTGTGTGAGTAGACTGATGGAATTTAAGGGGTCTTAATAAAAGAATATAAATAAAACTAATGAGGTGCACCCTCTAGGTTTTATTCAGCAGTGAGATTAAGATATGTATAAGACTATACATGCAAATTTGGTTGGTGGGGGCATTGGAGGGCCTCTCTGGTGTAGGCAGCATTTATATATATTCAACAGCTTTGAGCCTTTGTTATGTGCAAAGCATTGAGGAGCCAAGAAGACAAATTATTGTAAATAGTATGAATAGAGTAAAAGTTATTTTCTTATGTCTAATGAAAATAGGCCTACCTGCAATGATCTGTGCTCTTTAGCCCTAACCTAGCCTTCTGGAGCCAAATAAAATAAATTTTCAAAATTATAGAGCTTTACCCAAAACCCACTGCTGTTGAGCCGATTCCAACTCATAGCGGCCCTATAGGACAGAGTAGAACTGCCCCGTAGAGTTTCCAAGGAGCGCCTGGCGGATTTGAACTGCCAACCTCTTGGTTAACAGCTGTAGCATTTAACCACTACACCACCAGGGTTTCCTATAGTTCTTTAAAAAAAAAAAATTTTTTTTTATGTACTTGTAAATAGGTATTTTTTTTTTTACCTCTAGTCATCTTTCTTTAGCGTATCAGTATAGTCATTAATTAATGTGTATCTACTTGAGTCATTCAATACAACTCCTAGTGTTTTCAGTCTCACAATTTAGTTGAAACCATCACCAAGCACTTTAGATACTTTATAAAACTAGGACTAGAATAAAACATACGTTGATTAAAGCAGGTAAGAGTGCGATTAAGACAGCCACTTCGAGCAGCTATGCTCTTCACTAGTCTGATGGTTGCAGAGTGAGTCATAATTCCCTGATCTTCTTAAGAAGGAGATCCTAGTCTACCATCCGTGACTTTTTGGGGGTGGGGTAGAGGGGAACACAGGTCAAAACATACAGTTCAATAAAAAAAGCCAATGACTAATCACATTTTCATTCTTACTTTGCAAATTATCGCCTAGGTGGTGATGAACCCAGGCCAATTTGAACAGTTTTCCTTCTCTCCCAAAGTCACTTTGTCTGCCTTGGGAAAGTTTAGCCCTCTGAAACCTTTCCTGATTGTTCTGTAATTACCCTTTGTTTTTTTTCTTGAATCATTCAGTTTTCTTTTATACAAGATGTATACAAATGTGATGCTTCTGAAGGAGTCTCTAAAAGATTTGATTGAGTTAATACTTTTAATTCCAGATGGGTTTTTTTTTTTTTTTTTTAGCAACTTCTTGTTTTCCTCAACCTCGTACCTCAATTATTATTTGTTCATTCATGAGGACTGATTCTGAAATGTAACTTTCATTACCAGCTATGTCACTATTTGAAATTTAGGAATTTTCTTCTTTTCCCCTGAGCCCAATATGACTATTAACATCTGAAATTGCTCAGAATCCGAGGCTTAATTGACATGGGCTAGGAAAGAAGAGCTGAGTTCCAAACTGATAGACTTGAGTTCGCCATCCTCCACGGGTGCCTCTCTCATCTTTTTGCAATACAACTCCTAGTGTTTTCAGTCTCACAAATGCTAGTGATTAGATATTTTCTTCCTTTTGAATGGTCAACTTATAAGAATCATTATGAAACTAATTGGGTTTAGCATATATTTGATGATATATATATGTTATACCGTGGCCAGGTAATTTATTTAACCAGTTTTTATAAAATTTTGCCCAATAGAAAGAAGAATAAATCCCATCGGGACATTAAGCGAATGCAGTGTGAGTGTACACCTCTTTCTAAAGATGAAAGGGCTCAAGGTGAAATAGCATGCGGCGAAGATTGTCTTAATCGTCTCCTTATGATTGAGTGGTAAGTAAATTAGAATGTTTTGCTTTGCTCAACTCTTTGTTAAATTCTTTCTAAATATTAAAAAGAATTACTAATGAAGAAAACATAACCTTTCTCTTGCTTATGAATGAGTACATATAGTATAAACAATAAAATTTCCGGGTGCATATTAGAAAACAGGCATTTATAAGGACACATATCTCCCTTGCATTGTGATTATACAATAAAACCAGCAAAAGCTGGAACCTGTGTGAAACCTGTCAGAGAAGGAAAACGCAGTTATTTTCCACTAGTAGAAAGTAGTAGAAAAGTGGTAAGACTGCACCCTGCTGCACCCTGTCAAAGGCAGAAAACTTGCAAGAACTGGAATAAAGCAAGGCAGCTCCATCGAGTTCCAGTTCTCACAGGTTTCACTGTAGTACTATAGATTATAGTGCCTGGCATTTTATGTGTTCTATAAAGTAGGTGTTATTAATGCTAACTGAGCAATAGTAATGGAAACCCTGGTGGCATAGTGGTTAAGTGCTACGGCTGCTAACCCAAGGGTCGGCAGTTTGAATCCGCCAGGCGCTCTTTGGAAACTCTATGGGGCAGTTCTACTCTGTCCTATAGGGTCGCTGGTAATGAAAGTTACATTTCAGGATTAGTCCTCATGAATGAACAAATAACTGAGGTACAAGGTTGAGGGAAACAACAAGTTGCTTAAAAAAAAAAAAAAACCCATCTGGAATTAAAAGTATTAATCAAATCTTTTAGAGACTCCTTCAGTAGCAAGTCGAAATTGACTTGATGGCACTGGGTTTTGGGTTTTGGTTTAATAATAGTAATTCTTATCCAGTCCACTTTTCTCTTGTTTTGTAATGTTTATGTCCTGGAAGGTAAATGTTGGTAATTTTTTGGCTTTCACTATAAGATGGGATAAACCCTAACATTTCAAAAGGCTTAAAGTGAAATGTCTTTCTCTCCTAAACCTCAATTCCTGTATTTGTAGTACCTTTCCAGAAAAATTTTGATGCATTTACCAACAAATATTTTCTATTTTAATGTATAGAAATACAGTTTTACCATATACACTTTTTTCAGACTTTGCTTCCCTCCTTTCTTCTGCTTAATTAAACATTTCAAAGACTACGCAGAGCTACTCATATAGACCTGCCTAAACATTTCCCTTGGCTTGCATTATGTATACTGTTCATAGTTAGGACATAATTATAGAATTAATCTTCTGTTAGTAGACATTTGCTTTCTTATTTTTCTTATTATAAACAGTAAACATCTTTACATTAAAAAATGTTTGACAAATTTTATTACCAATGTTGAAAAATTGTATCTTGTTTTAACGTGGAAAGAGTATTAAGATAATTTAAAGTGTAAATACCTTATTTTTAATGTTAAACTGCTTTCTTTAGAAGTTCAGTTATTGTTCTCATGTTATAGTGTTAGAAAGATAAAATACGTACACTTTGAATAAACAAAAAAGAAAAAGCATTTTTGGTATTCCCTATATTCAGACTGAAAGCAGAGATGACGGTATACATGTGAGAAGAGGAGACACAGAATTAGCACTGTTCTCCTGACTTAATACTGCTGCCCCATGTCTCTGTATTCCTCTGAATTTTCCTGCCAACCCTGCTTAAACAAAACTGAAGTACAGAATTTCTTTCTTCATGTAATTCTCACCTTAAAACTTTTAGTAGTTCTCTGTTGTCCTTGGGATTAAGTTAAAATTTAGCTCGATACTCAGAACACGTCATAGTATGTTGTCATCCTCCTGCGGTACCGTGAATTACTTAATGTGGCCCTTCTAGCCATAGTTTTTGTGACTCCCACACAGTGATTGGGTGGGGCTATGCAAATGTGGTATTTGTGACCTAGAAGGGGGTTCGGACAGCCTGCTAAGAATGCAAATAAGGTGCATGGAACTCTGCAGGGGTGGGACCATGTAAATAGGGTATATGGAACCCTAGCGAGGGCATTGGTCAGTTTTGCCATCCTGCTAGGCTTAAAAGAGAGCCAATCCCAGAGCAGAGGGGGATGTAACGACCACCAAGCAGAAGAGATGGAAGTGGAGTGTGTTCTCTGGACCTGGGATTCCTGTGCCAAGGCAAGACCCAGGAAACAGCTGTAACACCAGAGACACTGAGAAGCAGTGGCGGAGCAGTGGCAGCAGCAGACCCAGGAGACTGGCGGGAGATTGCCCAGTGCTGCGTTGGTGGGCTTTTTGACCCATGAAGCAAGAGAGCTGAGCACCTTTGGGCTGAGACTTACTGGCAGAGTGGGGTGCCCCTGGGCATTTATTGACAAAGCTAAAGAGTTTATTAACACTTCCCAGAGGAGGGCAGAGGCCAGACCCCTACCCGAGGGCCAGAAGAGGCTGTCCTGAAGAACTGTGTCTTGAGTCCTTTCTGATCCTGAGTTGTAACTTCTTACTTCCCTAATAAACCCCATTGCATCAAATTGTGGCAGAGAAGTAGAGAGTGGTGTAGAAGGGACAGCTCGGATGTCAGAAATGATAAAAAGGTTGGAGAAAAGAGGCATATCTGGCCTCATAGGAATCAGTCTTGGGCTGTTGATCTTGATTCTCCTTCCCCCTTGTGAAGGTACAGGATTTTTTTTTTTTATTCTGCTCTAAGTGAAAGTTTACAAGTCAAGTCCATCTCTCATATGAAAATTTATGTACATGTTGCTGTATACTCCTAGTTGCTCTCCCCCTCAATGAGACAGCATACTCCTCCTCTCCACTCTCTATTTTCATGTCTATTCAGCCAGCTTCTGACCCCTTCTGCCCACCCATCTCCTCTCCAGACAGGAGCTGCCCACATAGCTTCTTGGATCAAGTAGACACATGAGACTCACTCCTCACCAGCATTGTTTTCTACCCCATAGTCCAGTCTAATCCCTGTCTGAAGAGTTGGCTTTGGGAATGGTTCCTATCCTGGGCTAACAGAAGGTCTGGGGACCATGGCCTCCAGAGTCCCTCTAATCTCAGTCAGACCATTAAGCCTGGTCTTTTTACAAGGATTTGGGATCTGCATCTCACTGCTCTCCTGCTCCCTCAGGGATTCTCTCTTGTATTCCTTGTCAGGGCTGTCATCAGTTGTAGCCAGGCACCATCTAGCTCTTCTGGTCTCAGGCTGATGTAGTCTCTGGTATATGTGGCCCTTTCTGTCTCTTGGGCTCATAATAACCTTGTGTCTTTGGTGTTCTTCATTCTCCTTTGCTCCGGGTGGGTTGAGACCGATTGATGCATCTTAGATGGCCAGTTGATAGCATTTAAGACCCCAGATGCCACTCTCCAAAGTTGGATGCAGGATGTTTTCTTAATAGATTTTACTATGCCAGTTGACCCGGATGTCCCCTGAAACGATGA